>NC_142584.1:58210481-59481106 GCF_965207765.1 Zootoca vivipara
CAGGTGGTTTAATTTGACTTCTTAAAGCCCTGTCACCATAAACTCTGCAAACGAGTACAAATAATGTCCTAGCACAGCTTTTAACAATCCCCCGCCTCGAACATGGAGTGCTCTGAGAAAGCAAATAGTTGTCAACTGGAAAACCTCCAGTCCCGGTATGATCACTCTATGCCTGGTATGAAATATCTACCTTATCATTTGCATGTGCCTTTGATCCTGGACAGTTTCCTTGTTGTGTTAAGTGAGTCAATACTCTGAATGGATAACATTGTCTCAGCTCTGAGGGGAGGAGATAAAAGTACACACACATTTCCAGTATGGACCGATGCAAGTATATCCCTACTTCTGGAGAAAAGTTATTTGTCTTGTGGAGGGAGGGTAATACAGGCAGTAATATAACATGCTACCCTGGCTGCATTTCTTTCAGAAATAAAACATTACTGGGAAATCCAGTGGACCTCATCCAGACTGGCTGGATGAAGCCCATTGGAGTGCCTTCCCCTGCTACCCTAAGGGCAGCACTAGAATATTATTTCATTACTACATTTTGTTGCTGTACAGCAGTGTGAATACATACCTTTAGCTCTGCCCCACCCCAGGATAGACCTGAGAACTGCTAATAGACATCCACAGGGGAAACCTTGGATTTTATGGTACCTGACAATCTCCCACCTCACTCAGCAGACCGATCTTGGCAGAAGTCTGCACTGTTTGTGTGTAGAGGGCTTTTGAAAACGGGCCACAAGCTGCATAAAATATGTGGAAGACCATAGAGTTGGAACTTGGACCAAACGTTGCCCACTACTGACCTAAGAAATGTGTATCGCCCTCCCTGTGCACACGTGAAACTTGCAAAGGAAACTTGGAACCCTATCTTACTGGGCACTTGCTTCTCCTTGTCTGTCACTGTCCCCTGAACACAAGATAAAAATGGATAGTCTGAACATGTCTTCATCTTTGTTTTGCTGAAGAAAGTGCTGCTTATCTAGTTCCAAAACAGAACCCTCAGAGAAGGCTGCTATGCTTTCATGTGTAAGTTACTGAAAATAGTTTTGGGATCAATAGTGTATACAGTATAAGGGTACTAGTTAGAAAATTACCTGGATGGATCACATTATATCCCACACAGACAAGAAGGGCACTGCCAATGGGAGCTAGGCTGAAGCACACAGACTAGAAAAACAACTGTTCTTGCTTGCTTGCTTGCTTGCTTGCTTGCTTGCTTGCTTACTCAGCAACCCTTACTTCTCAGGAACTCTCTTGAAATAGCTACTCATTATCACACCACGTCTGTCTTGTCCTCTGCAGGCAACATGCCACCCACTCAACATCCACAAATGCTGCAGCTTCAAGCCATACAGACTACATGTGAGGTCTAAAGCCAGATCTAAAGTCTTCCAACTACTAACCAGTCGGATGTCAGCTGCTCCTTTGTGGGCGTTGCCATTTTGATGCTCCAGGAGGGTTCCATTGCCTTGATAGAGTGCATGACCCTCAGGTCCAGAACTACTTGGGATGTGTCAATATGTCATTTTCTGTGGTTTGACAGTGGTTTCTGTCACCTTCTCATTTTTCTAGTCTTTAGTTTAGTTCTCTACATTTTCACATCAGGTTTGGAGGGGTTTTTTATTAAAAAAAAAACCAAGAACAAGAACAACAACACAAAAATTTGTGAAGCTGGAACTCATGAAGAACCTAGGTATGCAGGAATGCACCTAAGTCAAGGGTGCATCTTTCCTGCTGAGCAATTAAAGATTGGTCAATTGGCAAAGAAAACACACACACACACACACACAGAGAGAGAGAGAGAGAGAGAGAGAGAGAGAGAGAGAGAGAGAGAGAGAGAGAGAGAGAGAGAGATGTAGAGGAATCAGGCTTATCTATGCAAACCATTCCTAATGTTGCTGCCCTCCGGATGTTTTGGACTACAACTCCCATCAACCCCAAGCAGCATGGCCATGCTGCCTGGGAGTCTTGTAACCTAAAACATCTGGAGGGCACCAGGTTTGGGGAGGCTCTTCTATGGCATTTCCAGCACTATGGAATATATTGGCTCATTATTTAGTATGCAACTATATCCATATTGTGATTTCCCCCCATTGAAATATTGTTTGGGATCTTCCAGTGTTGAAAATCAGAAACAAATTATCTTATGCTCTGAGTATCCCAGTTTTATTCACTAGCTGCCTGTTTGAAGGTTTAAAGGTGATAAAATTAATTACTCCTCTGGTTCATCATGAGGCAGTAACCCAATTAGTATGTGGCTAAACTTGGAAGACCAAAGGGAATTGGATTAGTACTGAGAAAGACAAAGAAGCAATTAAAGCACCGCTATTACGAGAGGCAGGGACCCAGGTGGCGCTGTGGTTAAATCACTGAGCCTAGGGCTTGCTGATCAGAAGGTCAGCGGTTCGAATCCCTGTGACGGGGTGAGCTCCCGTTGCTTGGTCCCAGCTCCTGCCAACCTAGCAGTTCGAAAGCACGTCAAAATGCAAGTAGATAAATAGGAACCGCTACAGCGGGAAGGTAAACGGTGTTTCCATGTGCTGCTCTGGTTTGCCAGAAGCAGCTTTGTCATGCTGGCCACATGACCGGAAGCTATACGCCGGCTCCCTCGGCCAATAATGCGAGATGAGCGCGCAACCCCAGAGTCGGTCACGACTGGACCTAATGGTCAGGGGTCCCTTTACCTATTACGAGAGGCACATTTAATTAACACACACAGTTTTTATTTTCTTTCATGTTTGAAAAGCTAGGGAACTGACCTCCATTTTGTGTCTGGAGACTGCAAGAACCCACTCATTGTGCTGACTATGAACAAGGCAGATGGAAAAGGCCTTCAACAGAACTAGGCATGAGGACTCTCTGAAAACAACAGCACTCCTTTTGGGTGATTTTTGACTAAAGGCTCATGAAAGGATTTGCATTAAGGGATGATAAAGAATATTGCAGTGTTCTCTTTGTGGCAAAATCTGGACCCATAAACTCTATTACGTCTCAATAGTAATGCATGCTCCTTCCTAAGCAGCCCAGAATTTATTAATTAAATCCTGTCTGGAGGAAGATTGAGAAATCCTGATGATTATTAACACCAATGTAGCCATAATGTGTCAGCCATCCCAGCCCCACTTTCCCTACAGGTATTTACAGACTGCCTGACAAATGTGACCTGGGATATAATTGGCTAGAAGGTGCCAGCTGCCACTAAAATGCTTTTAAAAAGGACTAGGAAAATGGTCCTTTGCCCCTCATGGACCATCAGAAAACCCTGCAACTGGCCAGCTATGATATGTTAGTCATGAGGAGACCAGAAGCCTGTTTGTCAGTAACTTGTTCTGGCCGTTCTTAGTTGGTGGAGCGATTTGTCTTGTTCAGGATAAGATAGAGTTAGAGAGTTCCTTTTGCTTTCAATATTTTGCTTTGTCCCTTTGTTCTCACCCTTGCCTTTTTCATTCCTAAGAAACATTATGTAATTTGACAAGTTGGGTCTTGCGTTCACAGCTGTCAACTCACAGGTTTGGTGGGGGGGAACCATGTGCCTAAGCCACCTTGTTCATGCTACAGAGCTAAAGGAATTGGGGTTGGCATAAAAAAGCAGGCTGCTCTATTCAATGGGACAGAAAGAGAGGTGGGCACCAGCTCTGCTTGCCTTGTAAATGGAGAGGAATCTTGGTGGTGGTGAAACAATTTTGTTTTACCTCAGGGAGTGTCAAATAAACTGGATGCTATCTTTAAGAGTTTCTGGAAAGTCCCAGAATTCCCTCTCATTTGGGGCCTGGAGGAGAGTGGCGGCGGCAATGATTACCAGGCAGCTTGGCACATGCCTGGCCTACTTCACAAGGCAATTGTGTACAGAAGGGCATTATTAGGCTTTCCTAGCCCCCCTTCCCTTCCCTTTACAATCTTGGCATCATGAAGCCAGCCAGACCTATGGTGATTTGACTGAGATCAAACAAACTCTTCCCAGTACGCTCACTCTGAACAAAGGATGAAAAGGGGGAATATGTTCGCCTGTTATTGTATAAATTGGGCCCACACTCTGTGTCTTGCCCACCATACATTCATTATCTGCTGGCAAAGTGTAAAGGTAAAGGGACCCCTGACCATTAGGTCCAGTCATGACCGACTCTGGGGTTGCAGCGCTCATCTCGCTTTACTGGCCAAGGGAGCCGGCGTACAGCTTCCAGGTCATGTGACCAGCATGACTAAGCCGCTTCTGGTGAACTAGAGCAGCACACGGAAACGCCGTTTACCTTCCCGCCAGAGCGGTGCCTATTTATCTACTTGCACTTTGAGGTGCTTTCGAACTGCTAGGTTGGCAGGACCTGGGACCAAGCAACGGGAGCTCACCCTGTCGCGGGGATTCGATCCACCGACCTTCTGATCGACAAGCCCTAGGCTCTGTGGTTTAACCCACAGTGCCACCCGCAAAGTGTAGACCCAGTTTAATACACTCTTTGTAACGCCACCCCCATCCCTGTGGGATTGCTAGCTGGGATTGGATAATATCAATCAATCAATCAATCAATATACTTTATTCGACCGATAGTCAGAAACAACAACAACAAAAAACCATTTCTCAATACAAAGATAAACATATAAAACTGAAGGCATCAGAGGGATACATAAATGGGGTATCACCGCGCTACTAAACCTTCTACAGATAACCCACATAAAGACATTTGCTTATACGTTTCCAACACTTGAGCGCCAGGAAGAGGAATTTAGCCACTGAGAAGGTTATTTTCCCAGTGGGCTTGTTGAGCAAATTTGCTGCCTGCTGTTCTCTTGGTCGGGAACTAAACTGAGATAAATACGGGTCTATAAGATATTGCCTTAAATCATTATAAAAGGGACAACTCAGTAGAATGTGTTCTGTGGACTCTACCTCACCCAAGGCACAATGGCACATTCTCTGACCGTATGGGACTCCTCCAAATCTTCCCCTCAAAACCGCCGAATCAAGGACATTCAGTCTAGCCGCAGTAATTAGTCTGCGGTATTCCACGTAGTGGATATCCGCCAGGTAACGGGCTGCTGCAGACCGATACACCTGCTCCCCTAAAAACATCCCAGATTTCACGCGGGCTATGTCCTCCTGTCTGGAGATATCCCCCAATCTCTGAGCGATCATCGCTTTAGCGCGGCTGTATGTCATGGACTCAATATAAAGGGAGGACAGACCACAATTTTGCACTTCCTCTACCACTTCCCTTTCCCATGGAGATTTAAAATTATCCCTCAGAATCAGGGGGGCCAAACCCATCGGTCTGAAACATAGTTTGAGCCATAGCCATAATTTCGCTTTCAGGGCCACATACGTAAAGGCTTGACAACCGGTCTCCAATCTCATGATCGCACCCGCAACAGAAGGAGGGATCCTGAGAATGGCCCTGAGGAATTGTGATTGGATAGATTCCAATCTTACAAAGTCCCTACGCGAACCCAAGGCAATGCCCACCAGAAGTAGTGGGAGAACTTTCATTTTAAAGAGTCGCAGGGCAACTCTTTAAATATGTCACGTCAGTGCTTCATCATCTTCGCACCTGATCTCTGTACTTGCCCAGGAAGGGAATGTGCCAGCCTTGAACATCCCCCTCAAGAACATCCCCCTCAACAACCCAAGAGAACAAGCATGTTTGTTTCTTCTGAAGTATAAAGGAGACTCCACCTTGTTCCACACCACAAATAAATTAATTCCCTTTAAAAATAACCCTGCTGTTACCACTCTGTTCTTCCCTCTTGCATAAGTTGATGAGTGGGATGTGCTTTGAAGACAGATATTTAAAATGGGCCGCTGCAACCCTGGACCATCATTCTCTCCCCCTGCACACGGTGTTCACGGTAAGAGCAGGAGAGAAGCAGCTCCAGGATGATTGCTGTGCTGCTGTTGGTGTTTGGAATGACCCCTGACTACATATTTCCTGTCAGTGCTGACATCCCTGTGGTCCCAAACTTTGACGCCCAAAAGGTAAGACGTTTACAGATGGGACTTTCAGATAGGGAAGCCTTACCTGGATAGGATACCCAAGCAGCTTTGCTCTTGAGTAAAGGCCCTGTTGCTTTTGGGTCCCCCTTTTCCTCTCCCCCAGGTCCAGAAGTTTGGCTATCAGCAGATTAATAGTTGCCTGATTTTGATATATACTCCTAGCTTTGGTAGGAAAATACTAGAGATGAGGTGGGTTGTGTTATATAACGAACCCTTGTCAACTTTCTCTGATCCCTAAAATGTCAATCAAAATTCTTCTGATTTAGACTGTCGGGAAGTGGCACCCCATCGGGATGGCTTCCAAACTGCCTGAGGTGCCTGAGTATGAGCAGAAAATATCACCGATGGACCACATTGTGGAGGTTACAGGTGGAAATATGAAACTCACCACTAATTATATGTATGTCGTTAGTATCTTACAACTGATACCTCTCCTCCCATCATGCATAGGCTGAGAATTGAACCTGGGTCCTTGCACATGCAAAGCAAGTGCTCTGCCACGGAGCCAAAGCCCTGATTTCCCCTGAAATTGTTTTGAGATGGTTTGGAAAGGGCATAAAGTTTCTGGCACTGCCAGTCAGTGTAGGCAATATTGAGCTGGGTGGAGCAATGTCCAGATTTTGTGTAGAGCTGCTGCTTAGGGAAGACCACAGGTTTCCCATGCCCAATTACCGCTCTTTTTTTGGGGGGGGGTGTCTGGTTTTATCTTAAAGAGCTACTTAGGTTGGGCATAGTGATATAAATAAAACATTGCTGGAAAGTCAATGGAGACATGAGTAATCCTGCAGAAACCTACATTTGATCATGTAGAGGCCTCCAAGAAGGCCTGTTCATTTTGAAGGCATTGGTCAGGGTGCCATTCCTCTTGACGCTCCAGCTATCCTTCCCTCTGGTAGACAGAAAGGCATTTTACTGGAACTGTATTTCTTCCATCAGTGGCTCTGACACCCTAAGAAATACAAGTGGGAGAGGCAAGGCAGAAGCAGGCTGGGTATCTGGTTTTGAAGTGCTTTCATTTAGCTCTCTTTTCCAGGGACGGTGTCTGCAAAGAAGCAACTGCTATGTTAAAGCACACAGACAAACCTGGTGTATTCAAATTTACCGGTGAGTACGACTGCCATCAGCCACCCTATTACCTGATGATAAAGTATGTTTTATGATCAGAAGATCCAGATGCTGTGATTTGGGCAAATGTTCAAACATCTGTTCTTTTCCCCATTTATATGCTTCTTTTGAGTGCAAAATCGAGTTTTGTGGGGGAGAGCAGTGCAATCACTTGCCCCCCAATAAAGATGTTTATTTTAGGAAATACATAACAAGGCTAGAAAAAGGTTTCTAAGTCTAGGCAGTGCTATTTTCTGGCGGGACACAGGGGTACACATTCCCCTAAACATTTTTTCAATCTAAGTTTGGCCTCATTGAGGGGCAGTATTTCAATATGAGTAGGAAAATGAGAGTGCCCCTAAACATTTATTTTAAAGAAAAAAACACTGGGTCTAGCTAAAGCTAAGTAGTCTGAGAAAACAAAGGCAGCCATGCTTGCTCCATAGTTCTTTCGGAAGATCGTTTCAAGCTGATCTCTCATCTTGAAATTAAAGAGAGAAGTGAAAGGAGGAGGAGGAGGTTGTAAAGAGGATTCAGCATAAGACTATCAGTCTAAATAACAAAGAGATAGGAAGGGCAAATGAGGAGTTAAAGACTCATGGCAGATGGTTAAACCAATGCCTCTACTTCCCAACTTAGGAGGATATGATTTGCCTTGTATGCCATTCAAAATTAATCTTGGGCCTTTCAAAATGGAAGACTCCTGTTTTCTCTTTAGATCTCCCCTCTGCTTAACCAGGAGGAACTGGAGTGTTTCACTCCAGGCTGCACAAGGGAGTTCTGGGTAACAGCTGGGATCTATGTTCTCAGACCTGGGGAGCAGCCTTTGCTTTTTTATCGCAGAATCCCAGGTGGCCAGACAACTGATCTGTATTGGACTGGGAAGGGACTCTGTCATCCTACAATCTTTATCTTGCAACTGACCCTATACGCTGCCCTCATAGATACCAACCCAGTCTGATTGGTTTTTGGGTGGGTGGGTGGATTAATCATTCTTTTGGTAATATTGTGCTCGGTGAAGAGTGCTGGAGAACTTAAAAGTTGGCCAGTCTTTCCTGACACTAGGGTTGGCTGAAATTAATGTAATGCTCACCTAGAGGGTTTTCTTATTTTTGAAATGGACCAAAACAGCTAGTTTTTGCTTTCCTAGTGAGGTTCTCCAAAGCCCTTGGGATGCCACAGGAAAAGTTCTAGTTTAACAGAGCCAGGCAAATGACAACAACAAAAACAATATTTTTATTACTTACCGGTATATCCCATCCATCTGACCGGGTTACTCCAGCCACTGTGGGCGGCTCTCAACAAAGTTAAGGAGCTGCAGAAGGGGTAGCAAGTTCCCACCGTCTGGAGCCTCTCTGCCACCTGCTTGCTTTGCTACTCTCCAAACAAGACTTCTGCAGGGTCTAAGGATCCCCCCCTCCCTGCCACACATTGAGAAAAGGGACGGGAGGGGGGTCCTTCCTCAAAGCAAGGCCTTCTGGGACAGGGGTTGAGAGAATGTCCACATAAGGACAGGGAGCAAGACGACTGGGGGGGGGGGAGGAATGGTGGTTCCCACTGCCTGCTTTAGGTAGGGCAATCTGTGGCACTTAAAATTATTTCTGAAGACATATTAAATGAGGGGTTGGGAGAAAGCATGAATAATTAAGACGACTAAGAGTGGCTGATCCCAATTTGCCTGCCCCCCCCCACTAACAGCCAAGATATGGGGAAACCGCTTCCTTCAGTTGATGTCTTGTGTTGTTTCCTGTATAGGTGGTGAAATCCGCATGATGGATATTGATTATGAAAAGTATCTCATTATGTACATGAAGAAATCAACTTTTGAAGCCATGTATCTGTCTGGTATGTGTTATGGCCATGGATTTTGTTTTTATTTATTAAATAAAGCGCTTTACCCATAGATCTCAGAGCAGTTCACAACATAAAACAGGAAGATAAGAAAACACAAAATACACAATAGAAACAAAAACAAACATATAACCTTCACTCCACTTGTTAGTTCTCTCTCTCTCTCTCTCTCTCTCTCTCTCTCTCTCTCTCTCTCTCTCTCACACACACACACACACACACACACACACACAAACACACACACACACAAACACCCTAAGATTCACAAAAGGAGAATGGGTTGGGAGGGGAGGAAAGACGCAACCTCAGTTTCAAGTTCTGGGTAGCAAGTATTTCTATTGACCAGCCAGAGCAGAAAAAGTTCAAAGGTAGGAGGCAGAGCCAGTGCTGCTCATCACTCTGCTGTCCTGAAGGAGTTGGTCCTGCCCTGCCTGTCCCTCCTGTACTACACTTTGGTGGCTGGTGGAAGTTTTTGCCTAAAACATCTGGAAGGCATCTGTTTATGGAAGGATACCCTAAGTTCTCTTCAATCCAATTATGGATCTAGTTAACATACAAAAATAGAATGCAACATTATTGAATATCTTTATCTATACATATACATATATACATATATACATATACATACATACACACACACACACACACACACATATGTTTTTGCACATATTTTTAAGCTTAACATCCGACTTATAGATAACATAGAAAACATTTGGCTACTACAGCCTGAGACTTCCACCCTCCTCGACTGATGGTTTTCCAACTTACTCTCCAATATTGCATTTTGTTGTTATACTTATTGCTATTAAGTCCTTATCATAAGTAAACAAATTATAGATTTTTCTATGAATTTGCCCAGTTAGTTTCGCCAACTCAGCATAGTCCATCTATTTCATCTGCCATTCTTCTTCCATTGGAATCTCTTCCTGCTTCCATCGTTGGGCTAATAATATTCTTGCTGCAGTTGTTGCATATAAAAACAGTCTCTTATCTTGCTTATGTACTTCAGTACCAACAATACCAATTAAGAAGACTTCTGGGTTTTTTTTTAAACAAATGTATATTTCAGCATTTTTAAAAGTTTATTATAAATCATTTCCCAGAAAGCCTTCAATTCCTTACAAACCCACCTCGTAGGTTAAAAAGTACATTAGTTTTCTTTACATTTCCAACATTAATTATTTGTTTTATACATTTTTGCTGATTTCGCTGGTGTTATATACCATCTATACATCAATAAGAGAACTGCAAACTGTAAAATATATTCCATATTTCCATAGTTTTCCCCCAGTCTTCTAACTGTATATTATAACCAATATATTTTGCCCAATGTATCATAATTGATTAACTTCTTTATCTTTTACATGCCATTCCAAAATTAATTTATACATTTTTATAATATTTTTACCTTATTGCTTAATAACTCTAATTCAAACCTCAATTTTGTATACCAAAACCAATTTTTCTTTTTGTCATCTTTAAAAATTTCATTTATTTGATGATAATGCAACCAATTATTCACCAAACCTTTAATTTCCTCATACAGTTTTATTTTCCTTTGGTTATCCATCTCCATCACCAATTGTTCATAGATGGTACAATTTTTGGCCATATTTAACTTTTTTACATTTATTGCCTCTAATGGCGACAGCCACCATGGTGTTTTGCATTCTAGTAAACTCTTGTATCAATTCCACACCTCATATAGAGATTTTCGAATTATGTGGTTCAAAAAGCCTTTATGAACTTTTAACTTTTTGTACCATTAATATGCGTACCACCCAAATTTGTTGTCAAAGCCTTCCAGATCTAATAGATCTGTATTTTTTAACAATATCCAATCCCTTAACCAACAAAGGCAAGAAGCTTCATAATACAATTTCAAATCAGGCAAGGAGAAGCCACCACTCTCTTTTGTATCTGTAAGTAATTTAAATTTAATTCTTGGTTTCTTCCCTCGGCAAACATATCTTGTATTTACCTTTTTTACCACCTCTATACCTTTTTGTTATTGCAATTTATCTTTTAGACCCTGATTCCTATTCTTAACAAGCATTTTCTTTTTCATTTTATTTAATTTAAAACCTGCTACCTGTCCGAATTGTTCAATTCTTTCCAGTGCTTCTTTAGCACTGGTTAATGGTTCTTCCATTGTTATAACTAAATCGTCCGCAAAGGCCTTTAATTTATATTCATTCTGACTGACACTGATTCCCTTAATTTTTTCTGCATTTCTCAAATTTCTTAGAAGGACTTCCATGACCGTAATGAATAATAATGGAGATAACAGACAACCCTGTCTGGTACCTTTCGTAATTTCAAAATTCTCTGTTAACACATTATTTACAATCAATTTAGCTTTTTGATCTGAATATACAGTGGTACCTCGGTTTATGAACACAATTGGTTCCGGAAGTCTGTTCATAAACTGAAGCGTTCATAAACTGAAGCGAACTTTCCCATTGAAAGTAATGGAAAGTGAATTAATCCGTTCCAGACGGTCCGCGGAGTAAGCGTTCATAAACTGAAGCAAACTTTCCCATTGAAAGTAATGGAAAATGAATTAATCCGTTCCAGACGGGTCCGCGGAGTACTTAAACTGAAGCGTTCATAAACTGAAGCATGGGTGTAATTGGTTCCGGAAGTCTGTTCATAAACTGAAGCGTTCATAAACTGAAGCAAACTTTCCCATTGAAAGTAATGGAAAATGAATTAATCCGTTCCAGATGAGTCCGTGGCGTTCATAAACCGAAAATTCATAAACCGAGGTGTTCATAAACCGAGGTTCCACTGTATAGCTCTAATACCTTTTTTCTTTTTAAAAAACTGTCCCACTTCCCTTAGTTCCAAATTCTTTATCATAAATTCCCAAGAAATATTGTCAAAGGCCTTTTCCGCATCAATAAATATTAATGCTGCTTGCTTATCATTCCTGACCGTCAAATACTCAGTTATGTCAACTACGGTATATTCCTTATGTTATCTTTCATTTGAGGTTATGTGGCTAATTTTTAAACACTTTTTTGTTGTTGTTGCTATCAGCAGCCATCTATACTGTAGAGTGGAACTTCTACTAACAGACATAATCAGTTCCAGAGGTCCGGCCGTATATTGATCTGGGTCGCTGGTAGAAAGTTGTGCGCAGGAGCATTTGACGGTAGCATGCTTCTGCGCATGTGCAGGTGGCGGTGGCTGCGAGTGCGCAAACAGCGGAAGCTGCTTCTGCACATGTTTGAATCGTGGCAAACCCGGAATTTTCTTCCAGGTTCGCCGCGGTCATGACTTGGATTGGGCCCGAAGTAGAGGGAGTCCTAAGTAGAGGTTCTACTGTACAGAGTTAAAATGAAGGAGGAAAACATATTTAAAATCTTGGCTACAATAATCTTCTAGAATAAAAGGTGGCTAATGGAATAATCAACCCTTCCTGGGATGAAGGGATATATTGGAAAAGGGAGCTGTACCCTAAAGAATGGTCCCCAAAATAAAAGGCAATAGGGGGCTGCAATATTAACAATGATCCAGCAGAAAGAGCAGCTACCATAAAGCCTCCCACTAGCAAATATGGACATCCAGCCCCTGTGTATGCTTTCAGTTCCTTTGCCATGGCCAGACTTGGCCCTCCAGATGTTTTGGGACTACAACTCCCATCATGCCTAGCTAACAGGACCAGTGGCCATGGACTATGGGAATTGTAGTACCAAAACTCTCTGGAGGGCCAGGTTTGGCCATGCCTGCTTAGATCCTCTTCTCTGGTTTCATGGGGGTTCTGTTCCTGACTGTCTAGTGGACAATCCAGAGAAGATGGTGGGAAGAAGAGACTTCGGGTGCTCTATAGCAGTGTTTTTCAACACTGGTGTGCCGTGGGAGAATTACTTCATATATAGTCAATATAGGCACAGAGTTAAATTTTTTAACATTTTCTAATGGTGATGTGCCTCATGATTTTTTTCATGAAACAAGTGTGCCTTTGCCCCCAAAAGGTCGAAAAACACTGCTCTATAGACATAAAACAGATATTTCAGCCTTTCTGAGAACAACAATTTACTCAACCTTTGCTTTTGTTTAAAGCTAGGGGGTCGGACGTGGGAGATGACATCAAAGAAAAATTCAAGAAATTAGTCTTGGAGCAAAATTTTCCTGAGGCACACATCAAATATTTTAATGCTGGTAAAGCAACCTGGTCTCAAGATTTTTTTTATTGTAGATAAAAAATGAATGTCTCTGTGTGAAACAGAATCTGAGGATCTATATTTAGTCCCAGAGAGATTCACTCATCTGGATCACAAGTACAGTTCAAGTACAGTGGTACCTCGGTTGTCAAACGTTTCAGAAGTCGAACATTTTGGTTTTCGCCGAAAAGCTGCAAATAAATGCTTCCATTCTGAACGCACCTCGGAAGATGAACGGCTACTGAGGCGCGTTTCTCAATTTTCTCAATTGCCCATTGCACCTTGGTTGTCAAACGTTTCAGAAGTCAAACAGTCTTCCGGAAAAGATTACGTTCGACAACCAAGGTACCACTGTAGTTAAATCATTGAAATTAACTGAGGTCTGATTTCCATGCTTAATCAAGCTATCAGGAAATGAGCAAGGGGTTGATTGGCTAAGAGCAGCAGACAATTTGGACCTAGCTGTGGGGATGGATAGGAAGGAGTTTGTTCTACATCCCTCAGCTGGGGTGGTGGGACATCAGCAATTGTGGTTCCTGGGCAGGGTCTGGCTAGAGCCCAGCTGAGGGACACAGGTGCGCTGTGGTATACACCACTGAGCCTCTTAGGCTTGCCAATCAGAAGGCTGGCGGTTCGAATCCCCATGATGGGGTGAGCTCCCGTTGCTCTATCTGAGCTCCTGCCAACCTAGCATTTCGAAAGCATGCCAGTTCAAGTAGATAAATAGGTGAATGGCATTTCCATGCGCCCTGGCTTCCGCCATTGTGTTCCGTTGCACCAGAAGGTGTTTGGCCACATGACCCGGAAAGCTGTCTGTGGACAAACGCCGGCTCCCTTGGTCTAAAGCAAGATGAGCACATCAACCCAATAGTAACCTTTGACTGGATTTAACTGTCCAGGGGTCCTTTACCTTTACCTTTTTACCTAGATCCCAGCTCTAGATCGTGGCCTGGTTGGGACTAGCAACTCTGTCTTCGGCTGCCTTATGGGGCTCAGATTCCAGTTAATTATAATTAAAGTAGCTTCAGTCCCAGCTGCAATGAGTCAGCTTCCACTTGGCTGTAGACTGGAAAACCCCATCTCCGTGTTGCCCCTGTAGAACTCAATAGGTGAGGGCAAAACAAAAATGACTTCCCTCTGCCCTGGTGTTGCATCATTTGCCCTGGTGTTTGCATCTGCTGTTGGCCTACCTGCCTCCCATGCCAGCAATCCCAATGGGCATCATCTGCCACTGATTCCGAATAAAGAAATAAATATGAGTTTTCTTCCTCCTTACCAGTTTTCCTGAAACACTTCTCTCCCTTTTCCCCTTAGAACAATGCACTCCAACAGCTGCTTAATAGCCAGATATTCATTCACAAACACAGAGAACCTTCGTTTGGCGTTGGTTTAATAGCCAGATATGGCATTTCTCCATATATATTCACACCATCGGTTAATAATTAGAAGCACCCAATCATTTCTTTTTCTGAATGGTGGAGACGATGATGAATACGGATCAATCAACTCACCACATTTCTAGCTTGTGTAAATTGATGCAATCAGAACAACAATGTCTTTGGGTTCCTCCCTCTCCTGAAATTATTTTAAAAATAAATACATTGCTTAGATCTTGCAAATGTTGTCAGATGCATTATTGAAGGTCAAAATGGGAGAAGATAAACATATATGAACCCATCAAGCAGCCAAAGCATCTGCCCAGTGAGTGCTCGGCTGTAGAGGTTGCCAATATGGTTCTCCAGCTTCGGCCATCCATACCCATTGGCCAAGCTGACTGGGACTGATAGTACTGATGGATGGAGTTCAACAACCTATAAAGGTCACCATGTTGGCCACCCCTTGTCTACTCTGCATTGGCAGCAGGTCTCCAAGATCTTGGAATGAGAAAGGCTTTGCCCATGACATGCTCTTCCTTCAATTAAAGGAAGGCAGGCACCTCCTGCATGTAAGCCAGTGAGCTCCACCTGTTGCAAAAAGCCTTGGAATGAGAACTGTGGAAAGGGGAATGGGTACAGAAGGGTGAGAGAATATAAGTGAGATGCTGGTTGTAATTCAAAAAAGAAAGACTGATGGAGAAAGGTCAGAAGAGAAACTGAGAGGGACAAAATGGCAGGGCAGAGAAGATACAAATACAAAGCTTTCCATCAGCTCACCTGCTGACCCTACTTGGATAGGAACAGCTAGGCTTTGTTAGCTGCCTCATCAAATGAAAAACACAGGTGGCTATTAGTGAGAAGGACTTGTCAGTGGTGGCATTTCAGTTCTGGGACACCCTCTCCAGCAGAGCTAGCCTAGTGCTTGCAGTTTTCCCTTTTTGGCATCAGGCAAAGTCAGGCCTCTTAATACTTTCTGTATAGATTGTGTTCTCTTCTAGATTACCACACTTATCAGCCAATCACCCATTCCCACCACCCTTCTGAGTAATACCCCTCCCCACCCTCTCATTATATATAAAGGTCTGGTGAATTCTGTTTCAGTGTATCTGAAGAAGTGTGCATGCACACAAAAGCTCATACCAATGACAAATTTAGTTGGTCTCTAAGGTGCTGCTGGAAGGATTTTTTTATTTTGTTTCGACTATGTCAGACCAACACGGCTAGCTACCTGAATCTGTGTCACACGGGTTCTCTGTGTTCCACCAGATTTCTGATATGCCAACTATATCATAGAATCAAAGAATCAAAGAGTTGGAAGAGACCACAAGGGCAATCCAGTCCAACCCCCTGCCAAGCAGGAAACACCATCTAAGCATTCCAGACATATGGCCGTCAAACCTCCGCTTAAAGACCTCCAAAGAAGGAGACTCCACCACACTCCTTGGCAGCAAATTCCACTGCCGAACAGCTCTTACTGTCAGGAAGTTCTTCCTAATGTTTAGGTGGAATCTTCTTTCTTGTAGTTTGAATCCATTGCTCCGTGTCCGCTTATCAATGCTGTCTCCACCCAAAGTGCTACATAACAGTGCTACATATTTGTATAAAAAAGGGGAACTGGTTTATTTGTGGGCTGGCAATGCAGCCCATTCCCTGAGCAACTGAGAGGAGTGACCTTCAATGGCAGCCTATAGAGGAATAACATCGTTAGTTTTTATTTCCTTCCTTCCCACCTCTCACGTACAAAGATGTGGCTGGAGATTCATCTTGCCCAAGTGGCCATTTGGCTTCAGAAGAAGGGAACTAATATGTTTGTTCTCTTGGGATGTAGAGGGGGATGTTTTTGAAGGCTGGCACATTCCATTCCAGGGTGGGTGCAGAGATAACATGATCTCTGAGGCATTGCCTTCCTCCCCTCACCCAAGTTTGCCCAGAGCTTAAAGACTTACATCTGCCGCTGCCCCCCGCCCCACAAAAGAGGTATTGTAGAAGGCTTATCACAGAATGAAATGCTTAGGTTTAGCCAGGATACCAGACCATTGGATTATCGAACCTGAGTTTGGAGGGACTACCACTCCACAGACCGGATTCATCCCTAAACGGCCTCAGTCCTATATACCTGAAGGAGCATATCCACCCCCATTGTTCAGCCCGGACACTGAGATCCAGCGCCGAGGGCCTTCTGGCGGTACCCTCACTGCGAGAAGCAAAGCTACAGGGAACCAGGCAGAGGGCCTTCTTGGTAGTGGTGCCCGCCCTGTGGAACACCCTCCCATCGGAGGTCAGACAGATAAACAACTACCTGACATTTAGAAAACACCTAAAGGCAGCCCTGTTTAGGGAAGTTTGTGATATTTTAATGTATTTTCGTATTTGTTGGAAGCCGCCCAGAGTGGCGGGGAAAACCCAACCAGATGGGCGGGGTATAATTAACTAATTAATAAATAATAATAATCCCACCAAGCTTTCCTCAGTGGCAGTATTGTCATAGTGGGGTTGGGGGGTTAGGGTCTGTGCAGAAGACCAGCAAGGACAGAGTGATTATACTTACCCTGACTTGAAACTTGTCTTCTCAGCTCAGTGCCACAATGGGAATACAGATCAACTCTCCCCACAAACCCAGTTCAGAAAGATAGATAGATTTATTGCAGCTTTTAGCGCATATACACATAAAAATAGACACAATGAGACATACTTGCTTTACAATCAGTAAAAATAGATATAGAGCTAAAATTATAATTACAGAGGGTATAAAAATTAGGCAAAACAATATGGTAAAAGCTTTCTGGGTTCATGTAACAGTCCATTTCACCTCTTATAGAACACAACAGAAGTTAAAGATCTTGCCACTTGCAAGGTTACAAACGAGTCGGTGTCTCGCAGTAATAGGGCAAGATGAGTCTCTAATGGAAGTCCAGAGAATTTTTGGACTAATGGTCTCAGTAGGTTCATCCGGACAGCACTATACAGAGGGCAAGTAAAAACTATATGCTGATGGGATTCTGTCGACTGGTTATCACAGGAACATAGAACTGAGACTCGGCCCTTAGAGAATCTGTGAAGAAGGACGTTGGATGAAAAAGAATTGAACCTCGCTTTGATAAACGCAAAACGATGGCTGGCAATAGAGAGGGATGATAAATAAACTGGAACATGCTGTTCGGAAGTAATGCCCATGTGCCGAGGCAAACATTACCCCTCCCGCCCGGCCCAACATAAGATTACGTTGCAACTCTATATCATCCAATCTCTGATTGATAAATTCTTTACTGTGGTAAGATCAAAATTTAAAGATGTTAGGGGGGAGATTCCAAAAAGCAAAAGCTTGGCATGGATCTTACTGGCCCGGGGACTGATGAATTCGTCATGCCATAAACATTGGGCTAGATCTGTGCCAGATTGTTAGCCAGTAATTGAAAACCCGTTTCCACAGAAGTGTCTCTAGCAAGGGGATCTTCAGTTCCAGACGTATAGCCGCATTGCTCACACATGAGGGAAGTTTCAAAAGACGGCGTAAAAATTGATTTTGCAGGATCTCAAGAGGGCCAAAATTTGCCAAGGCAGCCCAAAGTGGTGCAGCATATGCAAGTACGGCGGCTACTTTCACATTAAACACCTTCAACCCCAAAGACACGCGGAGAGCCCCATCTGAGAAATAAAAGTGGAGAAGTGCGTGGGACACAGTTTTAGCCTTATTGAGTAGATATTGAATTTGTGCTTTCCATCTCAAGTTTTGTTGAAAAAAATATACCTAAATATTGGAATTTGGAAACTTGTTCTACTGATGCTCCATCGAGCTTCCACTTGCATAGTTTTCAGCTTCTGGAGAAAATCATTATTTTAGATTTAGAATGGTTGATGGTTAACTGATTGGTTTGACAATAGGTAGCAAAGATCTTCAGTGCTCTATTTAGGCTAGTTTGGGAATAGGAAAGAATTACTGCGTCATCTGCATACAGAAGCAGTGGGCAGCGGTAATCCGCAAGGCAGGGGGCATGAATATTGACGGGCGACTCAATTAGGGGTTTTCTCATATCACTTATATACAAATTAAAGAGATAGGGGGCTGGTATACAGCCTTGGCGGACTCCCTTGTTTATAGGCACCGAATTCGTGAGTTCGCCTGCTGGAGTTAGTCTCACTCTGGCAACTGATCCCTCGTGCAATTGGATCATAAGCCATAAGAGTCTTCTGTCAATGCCCCAGTTAGCAAGTTTCACCCATAAGATGTTTCTGGGGATGCTGTCAAAAGCTGCCCTCACGTCAATAAAGGCAGCGCATAAATAGCCTGACTAGGGGTAGAGTATTTCAATGCAAGGTGGTAAAGAATTATAGCATGGTCCGTTGTGGAATGCTTGGGTCTAAAACCTGCTTGTTCATGACCGATTAAGTTGGACTCTTCCGACCATTGAGCGAATTTGGACAGCAGAAAGCGGGCAAAATTTTTCTCTAGGATTGAAAGTAGGCTGATGTTACGATAGTGCCCCAGGTTAGCGGTGGATCCTTTTTTGTGGATTGGGATGATAATGGCCTGCTTCCACGACTTGGGAATGAGACCTGTGGAGTTTATAGCATCAAAAACTTTGGCCAGAATTCCAGCCCGCCACTCAGGACACGACTTAATGGCCTCCACTGGGACCAAATCAGGCCCAGGTGCCTTACCCACTTTCAGTTGACATATCAAGTCTTTTATTGATCCCGAGTCGGTAGGAGGCCAAATGGGTAAATGGCAAAACAGGTGCTCCAAGCAGGCAGATGGTGCGTCCACCTGTGAGAAGCACTTCCTCAAGAACTGCTCCCAAGTAGGAGCAGGGATAACGGCCAGGGGGTATTTTCTCACTCTTCTATTAATTAGTGACCAAAATTCACGTGACCTATGTGATTTGGATGCTGCAATTAAAGCCTGCCAGTGATTCGATTGCCAGGAGCGTTTAGCCTTTGTTAGGGCCTGTCTATAGGCCGTTTTGGCTTGGAAATATGTAATTGGCAGGTTAGTAGCACCTGAGGCCTTGTACTCATTGTAAATTGAGTACAAAAGGGTTCTAGCTTGTTTACACTGAGAGTCATAGTATCATAGAATCATAGAGTTGGAAGAGACCACAAGGGCCATCCAGTCCTACCCCCTGCCAGGCAGGAAACTCCATCAAAGCATTCTTGACATATGGCTGTCAAGCCTCTGCTTAAAGACCTCCAAAGAAGGAGACTCCACCACACTCCTTGCTAGCAAATTCCAGTGCCGAGCAGCTCCTACTGTCAGGAAGTTCTTCCTAATGTTTAGGTGGAATCTTCTTTCTTGAAGTTTGAATCCATTGCTCCGTGTCCGCTTCTCTGGAGCAGCAGAAAACAATCTTTCTCCCTCCTCCATAAGACATCCCTTCATATATTTGAACATGGCTATCATATCACCCCTTAACCTTCTCTTCTCCAGGCTAAACATACCCAGCTCCCTAAGCCGTTCCTCATAAGGCATCGTTTCCAGGCCTTTGACCATTTTGGTTGCCCTCTTCTGGACACGTTCCAGCTTGTCAGTATCCTTCTTGAACTGTGGTGCTCAGAACTGGACACAGTACTCCAGGTGAGGTCTGACCAGAGCAGAATACAGTGGTACTATTACTTCCCTAGATCTAGATGCTATACTCCTATTGATGCAGCCCAGAATTGCATTGGCTTTTTTAGCTGCTGCGTCATACCAGGGGGCATCAGAGGTATACTGGCTGCGATTTACCACTTGGGGAGGTATCGCAAAAAGGGCAGTAAGATCCACCATAAAATGATTAAACAGTCCCAATAGTACGTTGGGGTCATGGGAATCAGAAGCTGTGTCAGTTAGCTGCACACTGATTTCTTTTTGATAAAAGTCCAAGTACAAGGCTGCTGGTACAGTGGAACCTCGGTTTATGAACACCTCGGTTTACGAAGTTTCGGTTTATAAAAGCCGCAGACCCATCTGGAACGGATTAATTCACTTTCCATTACTTTCAATGGGAAAGTTCGCTTCAGTTTATGAACACTTCAGTTTATGAACAGACTTCCGGAACCAATTACACCCATGCTTCGGGTTAAGTACGCTTCAGGTTGAGTACTCAGGTTGAGTCGAGAGTGAATTTCATTCTCTGTATTCAGCTTGTAGTAGCAACAGAAAAAGAAGAGAAGAATGGCTCTTTCCCCAAAACGTCTGCTTATATACATTATTTACACAATGGGCCTTGCATGATTGTCTACTTCGGGGCTGCTCCTGCAGGCCAATCAGGTTGCTGACTTGCTTCGTCCAGGAGCCTGATTGGCTGCTCCTGCAGGCCAATCAGGTTACTGCTTCGCTTCCACCTGGAACTGGATTGGGTGGCTCCTGCGGACCAATCAGACTGCTGCATTCTGGATCCTATTGTTCTAGGATTCAGCTCAGTACATAACAATGACCATCTCCCCTCTGCTCATCAGATCTATTTTCTGAGGAGGGAGGGTGGGTGGCAAGGGGATGATCTATATTTTCATTTTGGCACTGGGCTGGGTGTACTAGTTTCAACCCATGGTTGGGATAATTGCTCTGCACCTGCTGGTCTTCTGCACATTCCCCTACCTGTGGGAGTGCTGCCGCCGGGGAAGGTTTGGTGGGCCAGATCAGGTCTTGAGGTGGCAGTTCCCACCACCAGCCCCCGGCATGTGTGATCCAGTGATCTAATATCCTGGATAAGCTTAAGCATTTCATTCTGTAATAGGTCTTCTATGTCTTTTGCTGAAAAGACCACAAGACATTAAGGGCTGGGCAAGCTTGTGGAGATGGCGTGGGGAGGGAGGAGGAGATGCCATGGAGCACCCCTGATCTCTGTACTTGCCCAGGAAGGGAATGTGCCAGCCTTGAACATCCTCCTCAACAACCCAAGAGAACAAGCATGTTTGTTCCCTTCTTCTGAAGCACAAAGGAGACTCCACCTTGTTCCACAACACAAATAAACCAATTCCCCCCCCCAAATAACCCTATTGCTCCCACTCTGTTCTTGCCTTTTGCATAAGTTGATGAGTGGGATGTGCTTTGAAGACAGATATTTAAACTGGGCTGCTGCAACCCTGGACCATCATTCTCTCCCCCTGCACACGGTGTTCACGGCAAGAGCAGGAGAGAACCAGCTCCAGGATGATTGCTGTGCTGCTGTTGGTGTTTGGACTGACCCCTGACTACATATCTCCTGTCAGTGCTGTCATCCCTGTGGTCCCGAACTTTGACCCCCAAAAGGTAAGACGTTTGCAGATGGGACTTTCAGTTGGGGAAACCTTACCTGGATAGGATACCCAAGCAGCTTTGCTCTTGAGTAAAGGCCCTGTTGCTTTTGGGTCCCCCTTTTCCTCTCCCCCAGGTCCACAAGTTTGACTATCAGCAGATTAATAGTTGCCTGATTTTGATATATGCTCCTAGCTTTGGTAGGAATATACTAGAGATGAGGTGGGTTGCATTATATAACGAAATGGAGAAAGAATATACATACTTCTCCAATTCTAAAAACACAGCAAGTAGAATTGATGCAATGTGGTCATCATCGGAATTAGTAGGAAGGATACAAGAAATTAAAATTATACCAAAAACACTATCAGATCATAACTAAATACTATTACATCTAAGACCCGAATTGAAAGTTGGAATGAAGAGGTGGAAATTAAACAATTCATTATTGTATGATGAGAAAATAATAGAGGGAGCTAAAGAAACCTTAAAAGAATTTTTCGAATTGAACAATAGCAAAGAAGTGGAAAATAGGACCATTTGGGACACCAGTAAAGCATTAATTAGGGGTTATTTTATAAAACAAAATGCCATATTGAAGAAAACAAAGGAAAAGGAAAAAAAGAAAATAGTAGAAGAATTAGAGAAAAAAGAAAAGGATTTGAACAAGAACCCGAAAAATGAAAAATTAAAGAAAGAAATTAATATATTAAGAACAGAGTATAAAATTAAAATAGAGCAGGAGATGGAATGGAGGATAAGATCATGGAGACAGAACACCTTCGAGTTTGCAAATAAACCAAGCAAGTATCTGGCCTGGCAGCTAAAGAAAAGAAAAAAATGAGAAAATGATAAATAGGATAAGAGAGGGGGGGAACAATAGACAAACCCCAGGAAATAATGAAAAAGTTTGTTAAATACTATGGAGAACTATATAAGAGAAAGGAGGAAAATAAGGAAGAAATAAAACAATATTTGGAAAAACATCGGTTGAAAGTTAATATTGAAGAAAAAACAAAAGAGATAGAAAATCCAATTACGATACAAGAAATAAGAGATGTAATGAAAAAAAGCAAACCAGGGAAATCACCAGGTCCAGACGGGCTTCCAACGGAGTATTATAAAAGAATGGAAGGTATACTCCTAAACCCGCTAAAAGAATTAATGAATCAGACACTAGAAAATGGAATAATTCCAGAATCATGGAAGGAGGCATATATCACATTATTACTGAAAACAGACACAGATCCAGAAATAATAGCAAATTACAGACCGATATCCCTTTTAAACAGTGACTATAAGATCTTTGCTGGGGTAATCGCGCAGAGGATAAAAAAATATACTTAAAGAAATAATACATCCAAACCAAGCAGGGTTCTTACCGGGGAGGCAGATAGCGAGTAACACCAGGAACATAATCGACATATTAGAATATTTGGAATTTAAAATAGATAAAAAAGCAGCATTATTGCTGTTAGACGCCGAAAAGGCATTTGATAATGTCTCTTGGGAGTTTCTCAGGAGACAAGTAGAAATGCTTGGGTTTAAAGAAAAGATGCAAAAAGCCATAGGAGCCATTTACAATCAACAAAAAGCCAGACTAATATTAAATGGAAAAGTGACGGATAGCTTTTCAATAACAAAGGGCACCAGACAAGGCTGCCCCCTCTCCCCTCTGCTATATTTAATGGTACTAGAAGTTCTCCTAAATAATATCAGGAATGAAAGCAAGTTGAAAGGTGTTACGGTCGGAAAGAGATCGTATAAAGTTCGTGCCTTCGCGGACGATATAATAATAACGACGCAAGATCCAAATGAAAGCCTTCCAAAAGCACTAAACATTATTAATGAATATGGGAAGGTGGCAGGTCTTAAAATAAATTATGGGAAAACCATGCTGTTAACTAAAAATATGGATAAGAAAGAAAAGGAGGACACAGGTCTAGAAATAAGAAAGAAGGTAAGGTATTTAGGGGTCTGGATAACAGCAAAGAGCCTAAACCTATATGAAGACAACTATAAAAAATCTTGGAACGAAATAAAAAGAGATATGGAACAGAGATATGGAACAGTGGAGCAAACTACATCTATCACAATGGGGTAGAATATCAGTGGTAAAAATGAACATACTTCCAAAATTAATGTATTTGTTTCAAGTTATATCAATATTGGGGGGAGTGAAATGCTTTGCCGAGTGGAAAAAAGATATAACCAAATTTATATGGAATGGTAAAAGACCACGCATTAAATACCAGCTTCTTACAGACAAAAAAGAAAGAGGGTTTTTTTCACTCCCTAATCTGGAGTTATACCATGCCGCAGCTGGACTGGTTTGGGTAAAAGAATGGATAACCTTGGAGAATCCAGAACTGCTAGACCTGGAAGGAGTAGGAAATCATTTTGGATGGCATTCTTATCTGCTACATGAGAAGGTTAAAGTCCACAGGGGATTCTTAAACCATCTAATAAAAAATCATTATATATAATTTGGTCAAAGTATAAAGGAATTCTAGAAACAAAGATTCCCCTGTGAAAATCACCGATAAATGTAATAACAGTGAAAAAATTAAACATGGAGGAGAAATTAGCCACGTACCATGACTTATTGAAATTCAAACAAAATGAACTAAAATTAAAAGAGTATGATGATATAAAAAATTACCTCTCGGATTGGCTTCAATTTTTCCAAATTAAGCAAAATTTTAATGAAGATAAAAAATTGGGAATTGCTAAAGAAAAATCTAAATTTGAAAAAGCATTGATGAATAAAGAAGGAAAACACATTTCCCGTATATATGATCTGTTGCTGGAGTGGGAGCTCATGGAAGAGCAAACTAAATCAGTAATGGTGAAATGGGCCCAGGATTTTGGCTATAACGTCCTCATGGAGCAGTGGGAAAGGCTGTGGAGAGTGGATCTAAAATTTACCGCCTGTTATAATTTGAAGGAAAACGTCTTAAAAATGATATACAGGTGGTAAATACCAGATAAATTATCTAAAATGTACAAAAACCAATCAGATAGATGCTGGAGGTGTGATACGGAAATAGGAACGCAAATACATATGTGGTGGAAATCTCCAAAGATGTGTAAATATTGGAGTGAGATCTATGAAGAACTAAAGAAAATGACAAAAACCACATTTTAAAAGAAATCAGAAGTGTTCCTCTTAAACATAATTGCAGAAAACATTAAAGGAGCCAACAGAATACTATTAATGTATGGAATAGTAGCAGCAAGAATATTAGTCGCAAGAAACTGGAAAAGTAGCAACACACCCAGCATACTTGAATGGCAATGTTTAATGAAAGAATATGCACAGCTAGCAAAATTCACTGGAAAAATAAGAGGGCAGACAAAACAAAAGATAAAAAAGGAATGGAGGATTTTTGATGATTATTTAACGAATAACAAGATATCTAAAATCCAGTTGGCAGAATACAAGTGAACCTAATGTAAATAAAGGAATAAACAATGATGTAAATAGGTTAAGAATTGTGCGATACAAGAAGACTAATATTTATAAATTGCAGAGAAGTAAACGAAGTCAAAATAGAAGATACATAAATGATGTTTATTTAATGACCTTTTTAGAGAGCTTTTTTTCTCCTCTTCTTTTTTCTTTTTTCTTTTTTTCTTTATCTTTTACTTACATTTGTGTGTCTTGCTTCCGTGTTTTCTGATCTTTCTTCTTATACATTTGTTCCCACAATGCCTTTTTTTTTGTAAAAGAAGCATGTGGATGAAGATTGTTTACTTTTTGTCACTATGTTGTTTGTTAATGTTTTTAACAAGAAAACCAATAAAATCCTTTTTTTTTAAAAAAAGGTAAGACGTTTGCAGATGGGACTTTCAGCTGGGGAAGCCTTACCTGGATAGGATACCCAAGCAGCTTTGCTCTTGAGTAAAGGCCCTGTTGCTTTTGGGTCCACCTTTTCTTCTCCCCCAGGTCCACAAGCTTGGCTATCAGCAGATTAATAGTTGCCTGATTTTGATATATGCTCCTAGCTTTGGTAGGAAAATACTAGAGATGAGGTGGGTTGCATTATATAATGAATCCTTGTCAAATTCTTCTGATTTAGACTGTCGGGAAGTGGCACCCCATCGGGATGGCTTCCAAACTGCCTGAGGTGCCTGAGTATGAGCAGAAAATATCACCGATGGACCACATTGTGGAGGTTACAGGTGGAAATATGAAACTCACCGCTAATTATATGTCGTTAGTATCTTACAACTGATACCTCTCCTCCCATCATGCATAGGCTGAGAATTGAACCTGGGTCCTTGCACATGCAAAGCAGGTGTTCTGCCACTGAGCCACAGCCCTGATTTCCCCTGAAATTGTTTTGAGATGGTTTGGAAAGGGCATAAAGTTTCTTCAGTGTAGACAATATTGAGCTGGATGGAGCAATGTCCAGATTTTGTGTAGAGCTGCTGCTTAGGGAAGACCACAGGTTTCTCTTTGGGGGGGGGGGTCTTGTTTTATCTTAATATATCATAAAGAGCTACTTAGGTTGGGCATAGTGATATAAATAAAACATTGCTGGAATGTCAATGGAGAGATGAGTAATCCTGTGGAAACCTACATTTGATAATGTAGAGGCCTCCAAGAAGGCCTGTCCATTTTTAAGGCATTGGTCAGGGTGCCGCTCCTCTTGACACTCCAGCTATCCTTCCCTCTGGCAGACAGAAAGGCATTTTACTGGAACTGTATTTCTTCCATCAGTGGCTCTGACACCCTGAGAAATACAAGTGGGGGAGGCAAGGCAGAAGCAGGCTGGGTATCTGGTTTTGAAGTGCTTTCATTCAGCTCTCTTTTCCAGGGACGGTGTCTGCAAAGAATCAACTGCTATGTTAAAGCGCACGAAGAAACCTGGTGTATTCAAATTTCCCGGTAAGTACGAGTGCCACGAGCCACCCTATTACCTGATGGAAAAGTATGTTTTATGATCAGAAGATCCAGATGCTGTGATTTGGGCAAATGTTCAAACATCTGTTCTTTTCCCCAGTTATATGCTTTCTTTTGAGTGCAAAATCGAGTTTTGTGGGGGAGAGCAGTGCAATCACTTGCCCCCCAATAAAGTTGTTTATTATAGGAAATACATAACAAGGCTAGAAAAAGGTTTTTAAGTCTAGCCAGTGCTTTTTTCTGGGGGGGGGGACACAGGGGTACACATTCCCCTAAACATTTTGTCAATCTAAGTTTGGCCTCATTGAGGGGCAATATTTCAATATGAGTAGGAAAATGAGAGTGCCCCTAAACATTTATTTTAAAGAAAAAAACACTGGGTCTAGCTAAAGCTAAGTAGTCTGAGAAAACAAAGGCAGCCATGCTTGCTCCATAGTTCTTTCGGAAGATCTTTTCAAGCTGATCTCTCATCTTGAAATTAAAGAGAGAAGTGAAAGGAGGAGGAGGAGGTTGTAAAGAGGATCCAGCATAAGACTATCAGTCTAAATAACAAAGATATAGGAAGGGCAAATGAGGAGTTAAAGACTCATGGCAGATGGTTAAACCAATGCCTCTACTTCCCAACTTAGGAGGATATGATTTGCCTTGTATGCCATTCAAAATTAATCTTGGGCCTTTCAAAATGGAAGACTCCTGTTTTCTCTTTAGATCTCCCCTCTGCTTAACCAGGAGGAACTGGAGTGTTTCACTCCAGGCTGCACAAGGGAGTTCTGGGTAACAGCTGGGATCTATGTTCTCAGACCTGGGGAGCAGCCTTTGCTTTTTTTATCGCAGAATCCCAGGTGGCCAGACAACTGATCTGTATTGGACTGGGAAGGGACTCTGTCATCCAACAATCTTTATCTTGCAACTGACCCTATACGCTGCCCTCATAGATACCAACCCAGTCTGATTGGTTTTTTGGGTGGGTGGATTAATCATTCTTTTGGTAATATTGTGCTCGGTGAAGAGTGCTGGAGAACTTAAAAGTTGGCCAGTCTTTCCTGACACTAGGATTGGCTGAAATAAATTTAATGCTCACCTAGAGGGTTTAATTATTTTTGAAATGGACCAAAACAGCTAGTTTTTGCTTTTCTAGTGAGGTTCTCCAAAGCCCTTGGGATGCCACAGGAAAAGTTCTAGTTTAACAGAGCAAGGCAAATAACAACAAAAACAATAATTTTATTACTTATATCCCATCCATCTGACCAGGTTACTCCAGCCACGGTGGGCGGCTCTCAACAAAGTTAAGGAGCTGCAAGTTCCCACCGTCTGGAGCCTCTCTGCCACCTGCTTGCTTTGCTGCTCTCCAAACAAGACTTCTGCAGGGTCTAAGGTTTTCCCCCTCCCTGCCACACATTGAGAAAAGGGACGGGAGGGGGGGGGTCCTTCCTCAAAGCAAGGCCTTCTGGGACAGGGGTTGAGAGAATGTTCACATAAGGACAGGGAGCAAGACGACCTGGGGGGGGGGAGGAATGGTGGTCCCCACTGCCTGCTTTAGGTAGGGCAATCTGTGGCAGTGGACCTGCGCAGGACACTTATTAAGGCATGGAGATTCACCACACTTAAAATTACTTCTGAAGACATATTAAATGAGGGGTTGGGAGAAAGAATGAATAATTCAGACGACTAAGAGTGGCTGATCCCAATTTGCCTGCCCCCCCCCCCCACTAACAGCCAAGATATGGGGAAACCGCTTCCTTCAGTTGATGTCTTGTGTTGTCTCCTGTATAGGTGGTAAAGTCCGCATGATGGATATTGATTATGAAAAGTATCTCATTATGTACATGAAGAAATCAACTTTTGAAGCCATGTATCTGTCTGGTATGTGTTATGGCCATGGATTTTGTTTTTATTTATTAAATAAAGTGCTTTACCCATAGATCTCAGAGCAGTTCACAACATAAAACAAGAAGATAAGAAAACACAAAATACACAATAGAAACAAAAACAAACCTATAACCTTCACTCCACCCTGTGGCATATATGTGGTTCAGCAAAAAGGATACTTGTTAGTTAGTTCTCTCTCTCTCTCTCTCTCTCTCTCTCACACACACACACACACACACACACAAACACACACACGGCCTAAGATTCACAAAAGGAGAATGGGTTGGGAGGGGAGGAAAGACGCAACCTCAGTTTCAAGTTCTGGGTAGCAAGTATTTCTATTGACCAGCCAGAGCAGAAAAATTTCAAAGGAAGGAGGCAGAGCCAGTGCTGCTCATCACTCTGCTGTCCTGAAGGAGTTGGCCCTGCCCTGTCTGTCCCTCTTGTAGTACAGTTTGGTGGCTGGTGGAAGGTTTTGCCTAAAACATCTGGAAGGCATCTGTTTATGGAAGGATACCCTAAATTCTCTTCAATCCAATTATGGATCTAGTTAAAATACAAAAATAGAATGCAACATTATTGAATATCTTTATCTACACACACACACACACACACACACACACACACACATGTTTTTGCACATATTTTTAAGCGTCACATCCGACTTATAGATAACATAGAAAACATTTGGCTACTACAGCCTGAGACTTCCACCCTCCTCGACTGATGGTTTTCCAACTTACTCTCCAATATTGCATTTTGTTGTTATACTTATTGCTATTAAGTCCTTATCATAAGTAAACAAATTATAGATTTTTCTTCGCAATAATTAATGAGATTAACCTTACAAAACTTCTTGAAACCCTACTAACCATGTCAATTGTTTACAATTGTCTTTCAAATACACCATAAATTTATTCCAGTCTTTCAGGAAAGTCTGGTCTTGCTGGTTCCGAATTTGCCCAGTTAGTTTCGCCAACTCAGCATAGTCCATCAATTTCATCTGCAATTCGTCTTCCATTGGAATCTCTTCCTGCTTCCATCGTTGGGCTAATAATATTCTTGCTGCAGTTGTTGCATATAAAAACAGTCTCTTATCTTGCTTATGTATTTCAGTACCAACAATACCAATTAAGAAGGCTTCTGGAGTTTTTTTAACAAATGTATATTTCAGCATTTTTAAAAGTTCATTATAAATCATTTCCCAGAAAGCCTTCAAGTCCTTACAAACCCACCACACCTTCGTTTTCTTTATATTTCCAACACTGATTATTTGTTTTATACATTTTTGCTGATTTCGCTGGTGTTATATACCATCTATACATCAATAAGAGAACTGCAAGCTGTAAAATTTATTCCATCTTTCCATTGTTTCCCCCCAGTCTTCTAACTGTATATTATAAACAATATATTTTGCCCAATGTATCATAATTGATTTAACTTCTTCATCTTTTACATGCCATTCCAAAATTAATTTATACATTTTTATAATATTTTTACCTTATTGCTTAATAACTCTAATTCAAACCTCAGTTTTGTATACCAAAACCGATTTTTCTTTTTGTCATCTTTAAACATTTCATTTATTTGATGATAATGCAACCAATTATTCACCAAACCTTTAATTTCCTCATACAGTTTTATTTTCCATTGGTTATCCATCTCCATCACCAATTGTTCATAGGTGGTCCAATTTTTGGCCATATTTAACTTTTTTACATTTATTGCCTCTAATGGCGACAGCCACCATGGTGTTTTGCATTCTAGTAAACTCTTGTATCTATTCCACACCTCATATAGAGATTTTTGAATTATGTGGTTCAAAAAACTTTTATGAACCTTTTACCTTTTTGTACCATAAATATGCGTACCAGCCAAATTTTTTGTCAAAGCCTTCCACATCTAATAGATCTGTCTTTTTTAACAATATCCAATCCCTTAACCAACAAAGGCAAGAAGCTTCATAATACAATTTCAAATCAGGGAAGGAGAAGCCACCACTCTCTTTTGTATCTGTAAGTAATTTAAATTTAATCATTGGTTTCTTCCCTTGGCAAATATATCTTGTAATTATTTTTTGCCACTCTCTAAAGTTACTTATACCATTGGGATTGACTGCAATAAAAATAACATTTTTAGTAGCACATTCATTTTGATAACAGAGATTCTACCCCATAGGAATAGTTTCATTCTTCCCCACACCTCTAAATCTCTTTTAATACCATTCCATACGGCTGTGTAATTGTCTTTAAACAAATTTAAATTTTTAGATGTTTACCAGACTCCTAAATTATTTACCTTTTTTTACCACCTCTATACCTTTTTGTTATTGCGATTTATCTTTTATACCCTGATTCCTACTCTTAACAAGCAGTTTCTTTTTCATTTTATTTAATTTAAAAACTGCTACCTGTCCGAATTGTTCAATTCTTTCCAGTGCTTCTTTAGCACTGGTTAATGGTTCTTCCATTGTTATAACTAAATCGTCCACAAAGGCCTTTAATTTATATTCATTCTGACTGACACTGATTCCCTTTATTTTTTCTGCATTTCTCAAATTTCTTAGAAGGACTTCCATGACCGTAATGAATAATAAGGGAGATAACGGACAACCCTGTCTGGTACCTTTCGTAATTTCAAAATTCTCTGTTAACACATTATTTACAATCAATTTAGCTTTAGGATCTGAATATATAGCTCTATTACCTTTTATATTTTTAAAAACCTGTCCCATTTCCATTTGTTCCAAATTCTTTATCATGAACTAGTGGATTTTAGCCCGTTTAAAAACGGGCGCTAGAGGAAGCGGCCTGCCGGGACTGGCTTGGCGGTGGCGGGTCTTCCCGCCACCACCAAGCCAGTCCGCAGCGGGGGTTTTTCGCCGTTTGCCTTCCCCTGGGGGAGGCAAACGGCGAAAAACCCCGCCGCGCCGCAAATCGGCTCCGGGACTGGCTTGGCGGTGGCGGGTCTTCCCGCCACCGCCAAGCCAGTCCGCAGCGGGGGTTTTTCGCCGTTTGCCTTCCCCTGGGGGAGGCAAACGGCGAAAAACCCCGCCGCGCCGCAAATCGGCTCCGGGACTGGCTTGGCGGTGGCGGGTCTTCCCGCCACCGCCAAGCCAGTCCGCAGCGGGGGGTTTTCGCCGTTTGCCTTCCCCTGGGGGAGGCAAACAGCGAAAAACCCCGCCGCGCCGCAATTCGGCTCCGGGACTGGCTTGGCGGTGGCGGGATGTTCCCGCCACCGCCAAGCCAGTCCGCAGCGGGGGCTTTTCGCCGTTTGCCTTCCCCTGGGGGAGGCAAACAGCGAAAAACCCCGCCGCGCCGCAATTCGGCTCCGGGACTGGCTTGGCGGTGGCGGGAAAAAGGGGAGGAATTCCTCCCCTTCTTCCCGCCGCTGCCAAGCCAAAGCGGGCCTCCCTCCGCGCCCGCTGCCGCTTCGGCTTCCTCGGGTTCCCCGAGGAAGCGCCGTCCCATGCCGGAGGTGTGCGGCAAGGCTGCCGGGGGGGGAGCGCTTCTCTCCCCCGCCGCCTCACCGCGCACCTCCAGCATGAGACTGGGCTTCGGAGCGGCGGTTGGCGGAGCGGCAGTTGGCTGTTCCCTGTGTCCCGAGAGCGCGGGTCCAATCCCTGTGTCCCTGGTTGTCCCTCCGTCCAATCCCTGTGTCTCTGGGGGACATGCGCAGTGACCCAGGGACACACGGGACATCTGGACGCAGGGACAACATGGACATTATTATATAGGATTCCCAAGAAATATTGTCAAAGGCGTTTTCCGCATCAATAAATTTTAACGCTGCTTGCTTATCATTCCTGGCCGTCAAATACTCAGTTATGTCAACCATATTCCTTATGTTATCTTTCATTTGTCGTTATGTGGCCTTTGTTGTTGTTGTTGCTAACAACAGCCATCTATACTGTACAGTGGAACTTCTACTTACATACATAATCAGTTCCAGAGGTCCGTCCGTATATCGATCTGGGTCGCTGGTAGATAGTTGTGCGCAGGTGCATTTGACGATAGCATGCCTCTGCGCATGTGCAGGTGGCGGTGGCTGCTTCTGCGAGTGCCCAAACAGCAGAAGCCACTTCTGCACATGCGTGAATCATGGCAAACCCGGTATTTTCTTCCAGGTTTGCCGCGGTCATGACTTGGATTGGGCCCGAAGTAGAGGCAGTCCTAAGTAGAGGTTCTACTGTATAGAGTTAAAAGGTAGGAGGAAAACATATTTAAAATCTTGGCTACAATAATCTTCTAGAATAAAAGGTGGCTAATGGAATAATCAACCCTTCCTGGGATGAAGGGATATATTGGAAAAGGGTGCTGTACCCTAAAGAATGGCCACCCTAGCACTTCACATGAAGAAAAAATGTGTCCCCAAAATAAAAGGCAATAGGGGGCTGCAATATTAACAATGATCTAGCAGAAAGAGCAGCTACCATAAAGCCTCCCACTAGCAAATAGTAACAGTCAGCACCTGTGTAGGCTTTCAGTTCCTTTGGCATGGCCAGACTTGGCCCTCCAGATGTTTTGGGACTACAACTCCCATCATGCCTAGCTAACAGGACCAGTGGTCATGGACGATGGGAATTGTAGTCCCAAAACTCTCTGGGGGGTGAGGTTTGGCCATGCCTGCTTAGATCATCTTCTGTGGTTTCATGGGGGTTCTGTTCCTGACTGTCTAGTGGACAATCCAGAGAAGATGGCAGGAAGAAGAGACTTTGGGTGCTCTATAGACATAAAGCAGATATTTCAGCTTTTCTGAGAACAACAATTTACTCAACCTTTGCTTTTGTTTAAAGCTAGGGGGTCAGACGTGGAAGATGACATCAAAGAAAAATTCAAGAAATTAGTCTTGGAGCAAAAATATCCTGAGGCACACATCAAATACTTTAACGCTGGTAAAGCAACCTGGTCTCAATATTTTTTTTATTGTAGCTAAAAAGTGAATGTCTCTGTGTGAAACAGAATCTGAGGATCTATATTTAGTCCCAGAGAGATTCACTGATCTGTACAGTTAAAGTACAGTGGTACCTCGGATGTCAAACGTTTCAGAAGTCGAACATTTCGGTTTTCGCCGAAAAGTTGGAAATAAATGCTTCCATTTTGAACGCACCTCGGAAGTTGAACGCTGAGGCGCGTTTCTCAATTTTCTCAATTGAATTTGCCAGCTGCCCATTGCACCTTGGTTGTCAAACGTTTCAGAAGTCAAACAGTCTTCCGGAAAAGATTACGCTCGACAACCAAGGTACCACTGTAGTTAAATCATTGAAATTAACTGAGGTCTGATTTCCATGCTTAATCAAGCTATCAGGAAATGAGCAAGGGGTTGATTGGCTAAGAGCAGCAGACAATTTGGACCTAGCTGTGGGGATGGATAGGAAGGAGTTTGTTCTACATCCCTCAGCTGGGGTGGTGGGACATCAGCAATTGTAGTTCCTGGGCAGGGTCTGGCTAGAGCCCAGCTGAGTGACACAGGTGCGCTGCGGTATACACCACTGAGCCTCTTGGGCTTGCCAATCAGAAGGCTGGCGGTTCGAATCCCCATGATGGAGTGAGCTCCCATTGCTCTATCTGAGCTCCTGCCAACCTAGCATTTCGAAAGCATGCCAGTTCAAGTAGATAAATAGGTACCACTGTGGTGGGAAGGTGAATGGCATTTTCATGCGCCCTGGCTTCCGCCATTGTGTTCCGTTGCACCAGAAAGTGTTTAGTCATGCTGGCCACATGACCCGGAAAGCTGTCTGTGGACAAACGCCGGCTCCCTTGGTCCTTTACCTTTACCTTTTTACCTAGATCCCAGCTCTAGATCGTGGCCTGGTTGGGACTAGCAATTCTGTCTTCGGCTGCCTTATGGGGCTCAGATTCCAGTTAATTATAATTAAAGTAGCTTCAGTCCCAGCTGCAATGAGTCAGCTTCCACTTGGCTGTAGACTGGAAAAAACCCATCTCCATGTTGCCCCTGTAGAACTCAGTAGGTGAGGGCAAAACAAAAATGACTTGCCTCTGCCTCTCATTGGCTGTAGTTGCAGCTGTAATTTGCCCTGGTGTTGCATCATTTGCCGTGGTATTTGCATCTGCTGTTGGCCTCCCTGTCTCCCATGCCAGCAATCCCAATAGGCATCATCTGCCACTGATTCCAGATAAAGAAATGAATATGAGTTGCTCACATTTTCTTCCTCCTTACCAGTTTCCCTGACAAACTTCTCTCCCTTTTCCCCTTAGAGCAATGCACTCCAACAGCTGCTTAATAGCCAGATATTCATTCATAAACACAGAGAACCTTCGTTTGGCGTTGGTTTAATAGCCAGATATGGCATTTCTCCATATATATTCACACCATCGGTTAATAATTAGAAACACCCAATCATTTCCTTTTCTGAATGGTGGAGACGATGATGAATACGGATCAATGCCCCTATCAACTCACCACATTTAGAGCTTGTGTAAATTGATGCAATTAAAACAACAATGTCTTTGGGTTCCTCCCTCTCCTGAAATTATTTTAAAAATAAATACATTGCTTAGATCTTGAAAATGTTGTCAGATGCATTATTGGAGGTCAAAATGGGAGAAGATGAGCATATATGAACCCATCAAGCAGGCAAAGCATCTGCCCAGTGAGTGCTCGGCTGTAGAGGTTGCCAATATGGTTCTCCAGCTTCAGCCATCCATACCCATTGGCCAAGCTGACTGGGACTGATAGTACTGATGGATGGAGTTCAACAACCTATGAAGGTCACCATGTTGGCCACCCCTTGTCTACTCTGCATTGGGAGCAGGTCCCCAGGATCTTGGAATGAGAAAGGTTTTGCCCATGACATGCTCTTCCTTCAATTAAAGGAAGGCAGGCAACTCCTGCATGTAAGCCAGTGAGCTCCACCTGTTGCAAAAAGCCTTGGAATGAGAACTGTGGAAAGGGGAATGGGTACAGAAGGGTGAGAGAATATAAGTGAGATGCTGGTTGTAATTCAAAAAAGAAAGACTGATGGAGAAAGGTCAGAAGAGAAACTGAGAGGGACAAAATGGCAGGGCAGAGAAGATACAAATACAAAGCTTTCCATCAGCTCACCTGCTGACCCTACTTGGATAGGAACAGCTAGGCTTTGTTAGCTGCCTCATCAAATGAAAAACACAGGTGGCTATTAGTGAGAAGGACTTGTCAGTGGTGGCATTTCAGTTCTGGGACACCCTCTCCAGCAGAGCTAGCCTAGTGCTTGCAGTTTTCCCTTTTTGGCATCAGGCAAAGCCAGGCCTCTTAAGACTTTCTGTATAGATTGTAACACTGTTCTAGATTACCACACTTATCAGCCAATCACCCATTCCCACCACCCTTCTGAGTAATACCCCTCCCCACCCTCTCACTATATATAAAGGTCTGGTGAATTCTGATTCAGTGTATCTGAAGAAGTGTGCATGCACACAAAAGCTCATACCAATGACAAATTTAGTTGGTCTCTAAGGTGCTGCTGGAAGGATTTTTTTTTTTGTTTCAACTACGTCAGAGCAACACAGCTACCTACCTGAATCTGTATTACTCAGGTTCTCTGTGTTCCACCAAATTTCTGTTACGCCAACTATATCGATGCTATCTGCAACCAGAGAGCTACATACGGTAACAGGGTTATTTTTTAAAAAGGGAACTGGTTTATTTGGGGGCTGGCAATGCAGCCCATTCCCAATCAGGTTGCGGATTCACTTCTGCCAGCAGCCTGATTGGCTGCTCCTGCAGGCCAATCAGGTTGCTGCTTCACTTCCACCTGGAGCTGGATTGGGTGGCTCCTGTGGACCAATTAGACGGCTGCATTCTGGATCCTATTGTTCTAGGATTCAGCTCAGTACATAGCAATGACCATCTCCCATATTTTCATTTTGGCACTGGGATGGGGATTGGCGTCACAAGCCCCCCTGGTACCGGGGCGGCACCCTGCCCCTTGGCACACAGAACCTCTCCATTGTGACGTGCTTCATAGTGACTGTCACGGTCCGGTCGGCGGGCGTCAGGACCAGAGTCAAGATGGTGGTGAAGAAGCAGGGTCGAAGGCAGAGGCGAAGGTCCACGGGGCACGAAGCAAGGCGAAGGCAAAGCGAGGGTCCAGGAACAAGAAGCAAGGCGAAGGTCCACGGGGCAAGAGCAAGGCGAAGGCGAAGCAAAGGTCCAAGGAGCAAGGAGCAAGGCGAAGGATCCAGGAACAAGAAGTAAGGCAAAGGTCCACGGGGCAGGAGCAAGGCAAAGGCGAGGCAGGGGTCCAAGAAGCACGGCAGCAACAAGGCAAGGGTCCAAGGAACAGGAGGCCAGATGCAACCAGGCAGGGATAGCGTTACTGTGGCCAAAACCTCGTCCCGGCCAGGGTGCAAGATGGACGGAGCCCTGCCTATGGACCTCACCGCTGTGCTACAGAGCCTCCACACACAGGTAGCTACACTCCAGGGGGAGGTTCGAGCACTCCGAGCAGCCCCTGCTGCAGCCCCAGCCCGACGTGCTCCCCCCGTCCCATCGCCAGAGAGGTTCGGGGGAGAGCGTGGCGCCCTGCGGGGTTTTGAAATCAGTGCCGGTTGTTGTTCGCCACCTGTGCTGCGGACTTTCCAACTCAACAGAGCCAGGTGTGCTTTATGGTGGGTCTGCTCACGGGGCCGGCCCTTGCTTGGGTTACACCATACCTTGAGGCCGATGACCCTCTGCCGGGGCATTTGGACAATTTCATTGCCGCCCTGGAAGGCATGTTCGGGGAGCCGAATCGTGTCCAAACGGTTGAGATGGCCCTGCAGAAACTCCGGCAGGGGGCCCGCCCAGTTGCTGAATATGCCGCCGAGTTCCAGCGCTGGGCTGCGGACACTCAGTGGAACGAGGCAGCCCGCCGGTTTCATTTTCGTCAGGGACTGCGCTCCCGCATAAAGGACGAACTGGCACGGGTGACCTCCCCGGCAGCCTTGACAGACTTTATCACGTTGTGTATTAATATTGACACCCGCCTGTCGGAGAGGGATTCCGAACGCAGGTCAAGGGACCCTCCGGGGGCTAGCGCTGCGGTGGAGCTGGAAGAGGAGCCCATGCAACTAGGCGCAGCCCGCCGTTCCCTCTCTAGCCAAGAGAAGAGTCGGAGGCGGACCCTGGGACTATGCTTGTATTGTGGGGAAAGGGGCCATTTTGCTGCAGAATGCCCGGCAAAGAGGTCTGCGTTGGGAAACGCCAGGCCCCGGCTGAACTAGGAGGGGTTCAGCCGGGACCCAGTCTTCACGCCCCTCACTTCCTGCTCCCTGTTTGCTTCCTCCTCCCCCAGGGGGGCATGCTGACCCTGGAGGCAATGATCGATTCTGGGGCCTCTGGCGTTTTCATGGACATAAAGTTCGCCAAAAAATACCAAGTCCCGTCAGTGGCGAAAGCCTCGCCTGTTCCTGTGGTTGGGTTGGATGGAACTCCCCTCGCTTCCGGCCCCATTACCAATGAGACCTGCCCGCTGGCCATGTTAGTGGCGCCCCGACATCAGGAACTATTAGTCTTCGACCTGGTCCAGACGCCTCATTTCCCTGTGGTCCTGGGTAGTCCCTGGTTGATCCGGCATGATCCCACCATTTCATGGGCGCGACGGATGCTGTCTTTTTCGTCACCCTTCTGCCAAGACGTTTGCGCCCAACCTCCAGTGCTACCCCCATCGCCGCCACCAGCGCTGGCGACGTCTCACCAGCCGACCCTTACTTCTTCCACCTTACAGGGGACTGTCCCTGGGGGAACAGGGTCTCCGGATGTCCAGCTAGTCCCGGAGCCCTACCGGGACCTGGTGGATGTGTTTGAGAAGAAAGGGGCCGAAACTTTGCCTCCCCATCGGACTTATGATTGCCCTATTGATCTGCAGCCGGGAGCAGAGATCCCCTTTGGCCGCATTTATGCCTTGTCGGCTCCTGAACTTGGGGCCCTCCGAGAGTATCTCGACGATAATCTGGCCAGGGGGTTCATTCGCCCCTCTACTTCCCCTGCTGGGGCCCCCATCTTCTTCGTCAAGAAGAAGGATGGTGGGTTGCGTCCGTGCATCGATTACCAGAAGCTGAACGAGGTGACCACCAAGAATCGCTACCCTCTACCCTTAATTCCAGAATTGTTTGAGCGGCTGCAGGGCGCCAAGGTCTTTACGAAATTAGATTTACGTGGGGCATACAACCTTGTTAGGATCCGGAAAGGAGGCGAGTGGAAGACCGCGTTCCAGACTCGGTACGGTCATTTTGAGTACCGGGTCATGCCTTTCGGACTGTGTGACGCGCCAGCTACGTTCCAACACTTTGTGAATGACGTCCTGCGTGACTTGCTAGATTGGTTTGTAGTCGCATATTTGGATGACATCTTGATTTTCTCCGCATCCCTAGAGGAGCACCACCAGCATGTCCGCCTGGTCCTGCAGCGACTTCGGCAGCACAGGCTGTACGCCAAGCTGGAGAAGTGCGCCTTTCACCAGGAGCGCATGGAGTTCCTGGGATACATCATCTCTCCTACAGGTCTCCAGATGGATCCCAGAAAGGTGCAGGCAGTACTGGATTGGGGTCCTCCCAAAGACGTTAAGGGGGTCCAATGGTTCATTGGGTTTGCCAATTTCTTTCGCCGCTTCATTCGGGGCATTTCACACGTGGTTGCTCCCATTTGCGCCCTGGTCCGAAAGGATGCAACGTTCCAGTGGACACCGGCTGCACAAGAGGCTTTTGAATTCTTGAAGGAGGCTTTTACATCTGCTCCCATTCTGGCCCATCCAGACACCCAGCTCCCTTTTGTGCTCGAGGCAGATGCCTCAGATAGGGCAATTGGGGCCGTGTTATCGCAACGTCAGGGGGCACAGAAGTTGCTTCATCCCTGTGCCTTCTTTTCCCGTCAACACACGCCTGCGGAACGAAACTATGATATTTGGGATCGGGAACTCCTTGCAATTAAAGTGGCGTTCGAGGAATGGTGCCACCTGCTGGAAGGGGCTCTGCATCCAGTTCAGGTCCTCACAGATCTTCGGAACCTTGAGCATTTTCAGGCCATGAAATGCCTAAAGCCACGCCAAGCACGTTAGGCCTTGTTCTTCACCACCATCTTGCCTCTGGTCCTGACGCCCGCCGACCGGACCGTGACAGTGACGTAGGGACGCAGCATGTCCCTACATCACTACGGAGGGAAGCTGCGCGCATGGGCGCTACGGAACGGGTTTGGCTACAGCGGTGCTGGAGCTCCACCACTGTCAAACTGCGAGCAAGCCTTGGCGCAGAGTGAGTTTTACAGGGCCGCCCAAGCAGAAAGAATCAAAGCTCGAGCCGAGCAAGCTGCTGCTCTGAGCGAGTTTTACAGGACGGCAAGGAAACCTCGAGCGCTGGCGCGGTGAAGGAGGGGGGAGGTGCGAGAGCGCCGCGGACCCCCAAAAGAACCCCAGATTGAGATTTCTGGGGTTGTGGAGACTAAGTTGCGCCCAATAACAAACTTAGTTGGTCTCTAAGGTGCTGCTGGAAGGAATTTTTTTATTTTGACTACGTCAGACGAACACGGCTACCTACCTGAATCTGTGTCACACGGGTTTTCTGTGTTCCACCAGATTTCTGTTACGCCAACTATATCATAGAATCATAGAATCAAAGAGTTGGAAGGGACCACATGGGCAATCCAGTCCAACCCCCTGCCAAGCAGGAAACACCATCAAAGCATTCCTGACATATGGCCGTCAAACCTCCGCTTAAAGACCTCCAAAGAAGGAGACTCCACCACACTCCTTGGCAGCAAATTCCACTGCCGAACAGCTCTTACTGTCAGGAAGTTCTTCCTAATGCTTAGGTGGAATCTTCTTTCTTGTAGTTTGAATCCATTGCTCCGTGTCTGCTTATCAATGCTGTCTCCACCCAGAGTGCTACATAACAGGGGTATTTTTTTTTAAGGGAACTGGTTTATTTGTGGGCTGGCAATGCAGCCCATTCCCTGAGCAACTGAGAGGAATGACCTTCAATGGCAGCCTATAGAGGAATAACATCATTACGTTTGATTTCCTTCCTTCCCACCTCTCACGTACAAAGATGTGGCTGGAGATTCATCTTGCCCAAGTGGCCATTTGGCATTTGATCAAAGACTGTGGAGACTCCTTCAGAAGAAGGGAACTAATATGTTTGTTCTCTTGGGATGTAGAGGGGGATGTTTTTGAAGGCTGGCACATTCCATTCCAGGGTGGGTGCAGAGATAACATGATCTCTGAGGCATTGCCTTCCTCCCCTCACCCAAGTTTGCCTAGAGCTTAAAGACTTACATCTGCCACTGCCCCCCACCCCACAAAAGAGGTATTGTAGAAGGCTTATCACAGAATGAAATGCTTAGGTTTAGCCAGGATATCAGACCATTGGATTATCGAACCTGAGTTTGGAGGGACTACCACTCCACAGACCGGATTCATCCCTAAACGGCCTCGGTCCTATATACCTGAAGGAGTGTATCCACCCCCATTGTTCAGCCCGGACACTGAGATCCAGCGCCGAGGGCCTTCTGGCAGTACCCTCCCTGCAAGAAGCAAAGCTACAGGGAACCAGGCAGAGGGCCTTCTTGGTAGTGGTGCCCGCCCTGTGGAACACCCTCCCATCGGAGGTCAAGGAGATAAACAACTACCTGACATTTAGAAAACACCTAAAGGCAGCCCTGTTTAGGGAAGTTTTTAATCTGTGATATTTTAATGTATTTTGGTATTTGTTGGAAGCCGCCCAGAGTGGCGGGGGAAACCCAGCCAGATGGGCGGGGTATAAATAAATAAATAAATAAATAAATAATCCCACCAAGCTTTCCTCAGTGGCAGTATTGTCATAGTGGGGTTGGGGGGTTGGGTCCTGTGCAGAAGACCAGCAAGGACAGAGTGATTATACTTACCCTGACTTGAAACTTGTCTTCTCAGCTCAGTGCCACAATGGGAATACAGATCAACTCTCCCCACCAACCCAGTTCAGAAAGATAGATAGATAGATTGATTGCAGGTTTAAGCGCATATACACATAAAAATAGACACAACGAGACATACTTGCTTTACAATCAGTAAGAATAAATATAGAGCTAAAATTATAATAATTACAGATGGTGTAAAAATTAGGCAAAACAATATGGTAAAAGCTTTCGGGGTTCATGTAACAGTCCATTTCACCTCTTATAGAACACAACAGAAGTTAAAGATCTTGCCACTTGCAAGGTTACAAACGAGTCGGTGTCTCGCAGTAATAGGGCAAGATGAGTCTCTAATGGAAGTCCAGAGAATTTTTGGACTAATGGTCTCAGTAGGTTCATCCGGACAGCACTATACAGAGGGCAAGTAAAAACTATATGCTGAAGGGATTCTGTCGACTGGTTATCACAGGAACAAAGAACTGAGACTCGGCCCTTAGAGAATCTGTGAAGAAGGACGTTGGATGGGAAAGCATTGAACCTCGCTTTGATAAATGCAAAACGATAGCTGGCAATAGAGAGGGATGATAAATAAACTGGAACATGCTGTTCGGAAGTAATGCCCATGTGCCGAGGCAAACATTACCCCCCCCCCGTCCTGCCCAACATAAGATTACGTTGCAACTCTATATCATCCAATCTCTGTTTGATGAATTTTTTACTGTGGTAAGATCAAAATTTAAATATTTTAGGGGGGAGATTCCAAAAAGCAAAACCTTGGCATGGATCTTACTGGCCCGGGGACTGATGAATTCGTCATGCCATAAACATTGGGCTAGATAATAATTTGGTAATCTGTGCCAGAGTGTTAGCCAGTAATTGAAAACCCGTCTCTAGCAAGTGGATCTTCAGTTCCAGACGTATAGCCGCATTGCTCACACATGAGGGAAGTTTCAAAAGACGGCGTAAAAATTGATTTTGCAGGATCTCAAAAGGGGCAAAATTTGCCAAGGCAGCCCAAAGTGGTGCAGCATATGCAAGTACGGTAGCTACTTTCACATTAAACACCTTCAACCCAAAAGGCACGTGCAGAGCCCCATCTGAGAAATAAAACTGGAGAAGTGGGTGGGACACAGTTTTAGCCTAATTGAGTAGATATTGAATTTGTGCTTTCCATCTCAAGTTTTGGAATTTAAATATTGGAATTTGGAAACTTGTTCTACTGATACTCCACCGAGCTTCCACTTGCATAGTTTTCAGCTTCTGGAGAAAATCATTATTTTAGATTTAGAATGGTTGATGGTTAACTGATTGGTTTGACAATAGGAAGCAAAGATCTTCAGTGCTCTATTTAGGCTAGTTTGGGAATAGGAAAGAATTACTGCGTCATCTGCATACAGCAGCAGTGGGCAGCGGTAATCCGCAAGGCAGGGGGCATGAATATTGACGGGCGACTCAATTAGGGGTTTTCTCATATCACTTATATACAAATTAAAGAGATAGGGGGCTGGTATACAGCCTTGGCGGACTCCCTTGTTTATAGGCACCGGATTCGTGAGTTCGCCTGCTGGAGTTAGTCTCACTCTGGCAACTGATCCCTCGTGCAATTGGATCATAAGCCATAAGAGTCTTCTGTCAATACCCCAGTTAGCAAGTTTCACCCATAAGATGTTTCTGGGGATGCTGTCAAAAGCTGCCCTCACGTCAATAAAGGCAGCACATAAATAGCCCTGACTAGGGGTAGAGTATTTCAATGCAAGGTGGTGAAGAATTATAGTATGGTCCGTTGTGGAACGCTTGGGTCTAAAACCTGCTTGTTCATGACCGATTAAGTTGGACTCTTCCGACCATTGGGTGAATTTGGACAGCAGAAAGCAGGCAAAATTTTTCTCTAGGATTGAAAGTAGGCTGATGTTACGATAGTTCCCCACAATTCTAGATGACTGAAAAATACTCAGAGTCGAAAGTGAATTTCATTCTCTGTATTCAGCTTGTAGTAGCAACAGAAAAAGAAGAGAAGAATGGCTCTTTCCCCAAAACGTCTGCTTATATACATTATTTACACAATGGGCCTTGCATGATTGGCTACTTCGGGGCTGCTCCTGCAGGCCAATCAGGTTGCTGACTTGCTTCATCCAGGAGCCTGATTGGCTGCTCCTGCAGGCCAATCAGGTTACTGCTTCGCTTCCACCTGAAACTGGATTGGGTGGCTCCTGTGGACCAATCAGACTGCTGCCTCTGGATCCTATTGTTCTAGGATTCAGCTCAGTACATAACAATGACCATCTCCCCTCTGCTCATCAGATCTATTTTGTGAGGAGGGTGGATGGCAAGAGATGATCTATATTTTCATTTTGGCACTGGACTGGGTGTACTAGTTTCAACCAATGGTTGGGATAATTGCTCTGCACCTGCTGGTCTTCTGCACATTCCCCTACCTGTGGGAGTGCTGCCGCCGGGGAAGGTTTGGTGGGCCAGATCAGGTCCTTGAGGTGGCAGTTCCCACCACCAGCCCCCGGGATGTGTGATCCAGTGATCTAATATCCTGGATAAGCTTAAGCATTTCATTCTGTGATAGGTCTTCTTTGCTGAAAAGACCACAAGACATTAAGGGCTGGGCAAGCTTGTGGAGATGGCGTGGGGAGGGAGGAGGAGATGCCACGGAGCACCCGTGATCTCTGTACTTGCCCAGGAAGGGAATGTGCCAGCCTTGAACATCCTCCTCAAGAACATCCCCCTCAACAACCCAAGAGAACAAGCATGGAGACTCCACCTTGTTCCAAACCACAAATAAAACAATTCCCTTTAAAAATATCCCTGCTGTTCCCACTCTGTTCTTCCAACACTGATTATTTGTTTTATACATTTTTGCTGATTTCGCTGGTGTTATGTACCATCTATACATCAATAAGAGAACTGCAAGCTGTAAAATTTATTCCATCTTTCAATAGTTTCCCCCCAATTTTCTAACTATATTATAACCAATATATTTTGCCCAATGTATCATAACTGATTTAACTTCTTCATCTTTTACATGCCATTCCAAAATTAATCCATACATTTTAATAATATTTTTACCTTATTGCTTAATAACTCTAATTCAAACCTCGATTTTGTATACCAAAACCGATTTTTCTTTTTGTCATCTTTAAACATTTCATTTATTTGATGATAATGCAACCAATTATTCACCAAACCTTTAATTTCCTCATACAGTTTTATTTTCCATTGGTTATCCATCTCCATCACCAATTGTTCATAGGTGACCCAATTTTTGGCCATATTTAACTTTTTTTTACATTTATTGCCTCTAATGGCGACAGCCACCATGGTGTTTTGCTTCTAGTAAACTGTTGTATCTATTCCACACCTCATATAGAGATTTTCGAAGTATGTGGTTCAAAAAACCTTTATGAACCTTTTACCTTTTTGTACCATGAATATGCGTACCACCCAATTTTTTTGCTGATGTTACGATAGTTCCCCAGGTTAGTGGTGCATCCTTTTTTGTGGATTGGGATGATAATAGCCTGCTTCCACGACGTGGGAATGAGACCTATGGAGTTTATAGCATCAAAAACTTTGGCCAGAATTCCAGCCCACCACTCAGGACATGTCTTAATGGCCTCCACTGGGACCAAATCAGGCCCAGGTGCCTTACTCACTTTCAGTTGACATATCAAGTCTTTTATTGACCCCGAGTCGGTAGGAGGCCAAATGGGTAAATGGCAAAACAGGTGCTCCAAGCAGGCAGATGGTGCGTCCACCTGTGAGAAGCACTTCCTCAAGAACTGCTCCCAAGTAGGAGCAGGGATAACGGCCAGGGGGTATTTTCTCACTCTTCTATTAATTAGTGAGCAAAATTCACGTGACCTATGCGATTTGGATGCTGTAATTAAAGCCTGCCAGCGATTCGATTGCCAGGAGCGTTTAGCCTTTGTTAGGGCCTGTCTATAGGCCGTTTTGGCTTGGAAATATGTTATTGGCAGGTTAGTAGCACCTGAGGCCTTGTACTCATTGTAAATTGAGCGCAAAAGGGTTCTAGCTTGTTTACACTGAAAGTCATACCAGGGGGCACCAGAGGTATACTGGCTGCGATTTACCACTTGGGGAGGTATCGTAAAAAAGGCAGTAAGATCCATCATAAAATGATTATACAGCCCCAATAGTACGTTGGGGTCATGGGAATCAGAAGCTGTGTCAGTTAGCTGCACACTGATTTCTTTTTGATAAAAGTCCAAGTACAAGGCTGCTGGTACAGTGGAACCTCGGTTTATGAACACCTCGGTTTACGGATTTTCGGTTTACAAAAGCCGCGGACCCATCTGGAATGGATTAATTCACTTTCGATTACTTTCAATGGGAAAGTTCGCTTTAGTTTATGAACACTTCAGTTTATGAACAGACTTCCGGAACCAATTACACCCATGCTTCGGGTTAAGTACGCTTCAGGTTGAGTACTCCGCGGACCCATCTGGAACGGATTAATCCACTTTCCATTACTTTCAATGGCATAGTGCGCTTCAGTTTATGAACGCTTCAGTTTAAGAACTCCGCGGACCGTCTGGAACAGATTAATCCACTTTCCAATACTTTCAATGGGAAAGTTCGCTTCAATTTATGAACGCTTCAGTTTATGAACAGACTTCCGGAACCAATTGTGTTCATAAACTGAGGTACCACTGTGGATTGCTCCCACAATTCTAGATGACTGAAAAATACTCAGAGTCGAAAGTGAATTTCATTCTCTGTATTCAGCTTGTAGTAGCAACAGAAAAAGAAGAGAAGAATGGCTCTTTCCCCAAAACGTCTGCTTATATACATTATTTACACAATGGGCCTTGCATGATTGGCTACTTCGGGGCTGCTCCTGCCGGCCAATCAGGTTACTGCTTCGCTTCCACCTGGAACTGGATTGGGTGGCTCCTGTGGACCAATCAGACTGCTGCATTCTGGATCCTATTGTTCTAGGATTCAGCTCAGTACATAACAATGACCATATCCCCTCTGCTCATCAGATCTATTTTGTGAGGAGGGTGGATGGCAAGAGATGATCTATATTTTCATTTTGGCACTGGGCTGGGTGTACTAGTTTCAACCCATGGTTGGGATAATTGCTCTGCACCTGCTGGTCTTCTGCACATTCCCCTACCTGTGGGAGTGCTGCCGCCGGGGAAGGTTTGGTGGGCCAGATCAGGTCCTTGAGGTGGCAGTTCCCACCACCAGCCCCCGGCATGTGTGATCCAGTGATCTAATATCCTGGATAAGCTTAAGCATTTCATTCTGTGATAGGTCTTCTATGTCTTTTGCTGAAAAGACCACAAGTCATTAAGGGCTGGGCAAGCTTGTGGAGATGGGCTGGGGCGGGAGGAGGAGATGCCACGGAGCACCCCTGATCTCTGTACTTGCCCAGGAAGGGAATGTGCCAGCCTTGAACATCCTCCTCAAGAACATCCCCCCAAAAAACCCAAGAGAACAAGCATGGAGACTCCACCTTGTTCCACACCACAAATAAAACAATTCCCTTTAAAAATAACCCTGCTGTTCCCACTCTGTTCTTCCCTCTTGCATAAGTTCATGAGTGGGATGTGCTTTGAAGACATTTGAAGACAGATATTTAAAATGGGCTGCTGCAACCCTGGACCATCATTCTCTGCCCCTGCACACGGTGTTCATGGTAAGAGCAGGAGAGAAGCAGCTCCAGGATGATTGCATTGCTGCTGTTGGTGTTTGGACTGATCTCTGACTACATTTCTCCTGTGGGTGCTGCCATCCCTGTGGTCCCAAACTTTGACCCCCAAAAGGTAAGACGTTTGCAGATGTAACTTTCAGATGGGGAAGCCTTACCTGGATAGGATACCCAAGCAGCTTTGCTCTTGAGTAAAGGCCCTGTTGCTTTTGGGTCCACCTTTTCCTCTCCCCCAGGTCCACAAGTTTGGCTATCAGCAGATTAATAGTTGCCTGGTTTTGATATATGCTCCTAGCTTTGGTAGGAAAATACTAGAGATGAGGTGGGTTGCGTTATATAATGAACCCTTGTCAACTTCTTCTGATCCCTAAAATGTCAATCAAAATTCTTCTAATTTAGACTGTCGGGATGTGGCACCCCATCGGGATGGCTTCCAAGCTGCCTCAGTTGGCTGAGTATGAGCAGAAAATATCACCGATGGACCACTTTGTGGAGGTTATAGATGGAGATCTTAAACTAACCGCTAATTATATGTTGTTAGTATCTTACAACTGATACGTCTCCTCCCATCATTCATAGGCTGGGAATTGAACCTGGGTCCTTGCACATGCAAAGCAGGTGCTCTGCCACTGAGCCACAGCCCTGATTTCCCCTGAAATTGTTTTGAGATGGTTTGGAAAGGGCATAAAGTTTCTTCAGTGTAGACAATATTGAGCTGGATGGAGCAATGTCCAGATTTTGTGTAGAGCTGCTGCTTAGGGAAGACCACAGGTTTCTCTTTTTGGGGGGGGGGTCTTGTTTTATCTTAATATATCATAAAGAGCTACTTAGGTTGGGCATAGTGATATGAATAAAACATTGCTGGAATGTCAATGGAGAGATGAGTAATCCTGTGGAAACCTACATTTCATAATGTAGAGGCCTCCAAGAAGGCCTGTTCATTTTGAAGGCATTGTTCAGGGTGCCGTTCCTCTTGACACTCCAGCTATCCTTCCCTCTGGTAGACAGAAAGGCATTTTACTGGAACTGTATTTCTTCCATCAGTGGCTCTGACACCCTGAGAAATACAAGTGGGGGAGGCAAGGCAGAAGCAGGCTGGGTATCTGCTTTTGAAGTGCTTTCATTTAGCTCTCTTTTCCAGGGACGGTGTCTGTAAAGAATCAACTGCTATGTTAAAGCGCACGAAGAAACCTGGTGTATTCAAATTTCCCGGTAAGTACGAGTGCCACGAGCCACCCTATTACCTGATGACAAAGTATGTTTTATGATCAGAAGATCCAGATGCTGTGATTTGGGCAAATGTTCAAACATCTGTTCTTTTCCCCAGTTATATGCTTTCTTTTGAGTGCAAAATCGAGTTTTGTGGGGGAGAGCAGTGCAATCACTTGCCCCCCAATGAAGTTTTTTATTTTAGGAAATACATAACAAGGCTAGAAAAAGGTTTCTAAGTCTAGCCAGTGCTTTTTTCTGGGGGTGGGGGGAAACACAGGGGTACACATTCCCCTAAACATTTTGTCAATCTAAGTTTGGCCTCATTGAGGGGCAGTATTTCAATATGAGTAGGAAAATGAGAGTGCCCTTAAACATTTATTTTAAAGAAAAAAACACTGGGTCTAGCTAAAGCTAAATAGTCTGAGAAAACAAAGGCAGCCATGCTTGCTCCATAGTTCTTTCGGAAGATCGTTTCAAGCTGATCTCTCATCTTGAAATTAAAGAGAGAAGTGAAAGGAGGAGGAGGAGGAGGTTGTAAAGAGGATCCAGCATAAGACTATCAGTCTAAATAACAAAGAGATAGGAAGGGCAAATGAGGAGTTAAAGACTCATGGCAGATGGTTAAACCAATGCCTCTACTTCCCAACTTAGGAGGATATGATTTGCCTTGTATGCCATTCAAAATTAATCTTGGGCCTTTCAAAATGGAAGACTCCTGTTTTCTCTTTAGATCTCCCCTCTGCTTAACCAGGAGGAACTGGAGTGTTTCACTCCAGGCTGCACAAGGGAGTTCTGGGTAACAGCTGGGATCTATGTTCTCAGACCTGGGGAGCAGCCTTTGCTTTTTTATTGCAGAATCCCAGGTGGCCAGACAACTGATCTGTATTGGACTGGGAAGGGACTCTGTCATCCAACAATCTTTATCTTGCAACTGACCCTATATGCTGCCCTCATAGATTCCAACCCAGTCTGATTGGTTTTTGGGATGGGTGGGTGGATTATTCATTCTTTTGGTAATATTGTGCTTGGTGAAGAGTGCTGGAGAACTTAAAAGTTGGCCAGTCTTTCCTGACACTAGGGTTGGCTGAAATTAATGTAATGCTCACCTAGAGGGTTTTCTTATTTTTGAAATGGACCAAAACGGCTAGTTTTTGCTTTCCTAGTGAGGTTCTCCAAAGCCCTTGGGATGCCACAGGAAAAGTTCTAGTTTAACAGAGCCAGGCAAATAACAACAACAAAAACAATAATTTTATTACTTACCGGTATATCCCATCCATCTGACCGGGTTACTCCAGCCACTGTGGGCGGCTCTCAACAAAGTTAAGGAGCTGCAAGAGGGGTAGCAAGTTCCCACCGTCTGGAGCCTCTCTGCCACCTGCTTGCTTTGCTACTCTCCAAACAAGACTTCTGCAGCGTCTAAGGTTCCCCCCTCCCTGCCACACATTGAGAAAAGGGACGGGAGGGGGGTCCTTCCTCAAAGCAAGGCCTTCTGGGACAGGGGTTGAGAGAATGTTCACATAAGGACAGGGAGCAAGACGACTGGGGGGGGGAGGAATGGTGGTTCCCACTGCCTGCTTTAGGTAGGGCAATCTGTGGCAGTGGACCTGGGCAGGACACTTAATAAGGCATGGAGATTCACCCCACTTAAAATTACTTCTGAGGGGTTGGGAGAAAGAAGGAATAATTAAGACAACTAAGAGTGGCTGATCCCACTTTGCCTCCCAACCCCCCACCCCCACTAACAGCCAATATATGGGGAAACCGCTTCCTTCAACTGATGTCTTGTGTTGTTTCCTGTATAGGTGGTAAAGTCCGCATGATGGATATTGATTATGAAAAGTATCTCATTATGCACAAGAAGAAATCAAATTATGAAGCCATGTATCTGTCTGGTATGTGTTATGGCCATGGATTTTGTTTTTATTTATTAAATCAAGCGCTTTACCCATAGATCTCAGAGCAGTTCACAACATAAAACGGGAAGATAAGAAAACACAAAATACACAATAGAAACAAAAACAAACCAGTAACCTTCACTCCACCCTGTGGCATATCTGTGGTTCAGCAAAAAGGGTACTTGTTAGTTAATTAGTTCTCTCTCTCTCTCTCTCTCTCTCTCTCTCTCACACACACACACACACACACACACACACACACACACACACACAGGCCCTAAGATTCACAAAAGGGTTGGGAGGGAAGGAAAGACGCAACCTCTGTTTCAAGTCTGAGTTTCAAGTATTTCTATTGACCAGCCAGAGCAGGAAAAGTTCAAAGGAAGGAGGCAGAGCCAGTGCTGCTCATCACTCTGCTGTCCTGAAGGAGTTGGCCCTGCCCTGCCTGTCCCTCCTGTAGTACACTTTGGTGGCTGGTGGAAGGTTTTGCCTAAAACATCTGGAAGGCATCCGTTTATGGAAGGATACCCTAAGTTCTCTTCATTCCAATTATGGATCTAGTTAAAATACAAAAATAGAATGCAACATTATTGAATATCTTTATCTACACACACACACACACACACATATTTTTGCACATATTTTTGCACATATTTTTAAGCGTCACATCCGACTTACAGATAACATAGAAAACATTTGGCTACTACAGCCTGAGACTTCCACCCTCCTCGACTGATGGTTTTCCAACTTACTCTCCAATATTGCATTTTGTTGTTATACCTATTGCTATTAAGTCCTTATCATAAGTAAACAAATTATAGATTTTTCTTCGCAATAATTAATGAGATTAACCTTACAAAACTTCTTGTAGCCCTACTAACAATGTCTCTTATCTTGCTTATGTATTTCATTACCAACAATACCAATTAAGAAGGCTTCTGGGTTTTTTTTTTAACAAATGTATATTTCAGCATTTTTAAAAGTTCATTATAAATCATTTCCCAGAAAGCCTTCAAGTCCTTACAAACCCACCACACCTTCGTTTTCTTTATATTTCCAACACTGATTATTTGTTTTATACATTTTTGCTGATTTCGCTGGTGTTATATACCATCTATACATTAATAAGAGAACTGCAAGCTGTAAAATTTATTCCATCTTTCAATAGTTTCCCCCCAATTTTCTAACTATATTATAACCAATATATTTTGCCCAATGTATCATAACTGATTTAACTTCTTCATCTTTTACATGCCATTCCAAAATTAATCTATACATTTTAATAATATTTTTACCTTATTGCTTAATAACTCTAATTCAAACCTCGATTTTGTATACCAAAACCGATTTTTCTTTTTGTCATCTTTAAACATTTCATTTATTTGATGATAATGCAACCAATTATTCACCAAACCTTTAATTTCCTCATACAGTTTTATTTTCCATTGGTTATCCATCTCCATCACCAATTGTTCATAGGTGACCCAATTTTTGGCCATATTTAACTTTTTTTTACATTTATTGCCTCTAATGGCGACAGCCACCATGGTGTTTTGCTTCTAGTAAACTGTTGTATCTATTCCACACCTCATATAGAGATTTTCGAAGTATGTGGTTCAAAAAACCTTTATGAACCTTTTACCTTTTTGTACCATGAATATGCGTACCACCCAATTTTTTTGTCAAATGCTTCCAGACCTAATAGATCTATATTTTTTAACAATATCCAATCCCTCAACCAACAAAGGCAAGAAGCTTCATAATACAATTTCAAATCAGGCAAGGAGAAGCCACTTTTGTATCTGTAAGTAATTTAAATTTAATACTTGGTTTCTTCCCTTGGCAAATATATCTTGTAATTATTTTTTGCCACTCTCTAAAGTTACTTATACCTTTGGGATTGACTGAAATAAAAATAACATATTCGGTAGCACATTCATTTTGATAACAGAAATTCTACCCCATAGGAAAAGTTTCATTCTTCCCCACACCTCTAAATCTCTTTTAATACCATTCCATATGGCTGTGTAATTGTCTTTAAACAAATTTAAATTTTTAGATGTTAACCAGACTCCTAAATTATTTACCTTTTTACCACCTCTATACCTTTTTGTTATTTACAATCAATTTAGCTTTTTGATCTGAATATATAGCTCTAATACCTTTTATATTTTAAAAAAACTGTCCCATTTCCATTTGTTCCAAATTCTTTATCATAAATTCTTTCATACGTACAGACATAATCAGTTCCAGAGGTCCGTCCGTATATCGATCTGGGTCGCTGGTAGATAGTTGTGCACAGGCACATTTGACGGTTGCATGCTTCTGCGCATGTGCAGATGGCAGTGGCTGCTTCTGCGAGTGTGCAAAGAGCAGAAGCGGCTTCTGCACATGTGTGAATCGTGGCAAACCCGGTATTTTCTTCCAGGTTTGCTGCGATCATGACTTGGATTGGGCCCGAAGTAGAGGGAGTCCTAAGTAGAGGTTCTACTGTACAGAGTTAAAAAGTAGGAGGAAAACATATTTAAAATCTTGGCTACAATAATCTTCTAGTATAAAAGGTGGCTAATGGAATAATCAACCCTTCCTGGGATGAAGGGATATATTGGAAAAGGGAGCTGTACCCTAAAGAATGGCCACTTTAGCACATCACATGAAGAAAAAAATGTGTCCCCAAAATAAAAGGCAATAGGGGGCTGCAATATTAACATTGATCCAGCAGAAAGAGCAGCTACCATAAAGCCCCCTACTAGAAAATAGGAACAGTCAGCACCTGTGTAGGCTTTCAGTTCCTTTGCCATGGCCACACTTGGCCCTCCAGATGTTTTGGGACTACAACTCCCATCATGCCTAGCTAACAGGGCCAGTGGTCATGGACGATGGGAATTGTAGTACCAAAACTCTCTGGAGGGCCAGGTTTGGCCATGCCTGCTTAGATCCTCTTCTCTGGTTTCATGGGGGTTCTGTTCCTGACTCTCTAGTGGACAATCCAGAGAAGATGGCGGGAAGAAGAGACTTTGGGTGCTCTATAGACATAAAACAGATAATTCAGCCTTTCTGAATATTTCAATAATTTACTCAACCTTTGCTTTTGTTTAAAGCTAGGGGGTCAGACGTGGAAGATGACATCAAAGAAAAATTCAAGAGATTAGTCTTGGAGCAAAATTATCCTGAGGCACACATCAAATACTTTAACGCTGGTAAAGCAACCTGGTCTCAAGTTTTTTTTATTGTAGATAAAAAATGAATGTCTCTGTGTGAAACAGAATCTGAGGATCTATATTTAGTCCCAGAGAGATTCACTGATCTGGATCACAAGTACAGTTCAAGTACAGTGGTACCTCGGTTGTCAAACGTTTCAAAAGTCGAACATTTCGGTTTTCGCCGAAAAGCTGGAAATAAATGCTTCCATTTTGAACGCACCTCGGAAGTTGAACGGCTACTGAGGCGCGTTTCTCAATTTTCTCAATTGAATTTGCCAACTGCCCATTGCACCTTGGTTGTCAAACGTTTCAGAAGTCAAACAGTCTTCCGGAAAAGATTACGTTCGACAACCAAGGTACCACTGTAGTTAAATAATTGAAATTAACTGAGGTCTGATTTCCATGCTTAATCAAGCTATCAGGAAATGAGCAAGGGGTTGATTGGCTAAGAGCAGCAGGCAATTTTACCTAGCTGTGGGGATGGATAGGAAGGAGTTTGTTCTACATCCCTCAGCTGGGGTGGTGGGACATCAGCAATTGTGGTTCCTGGGCAGGGTCTGGCTAGAGCCCAGCTGAGGGACACAGGTGCGCTGTGGTATACACCACTCAGCCTCTTGGGCTTGCCAATCAGAAGGCTGGCGGTTGGAATCCCCATGATGGGGTGAGCTCCCATTGCTCTATCTGAGCTCCTGCCAACCTAGCATTTCAATAGCATGCCAGTTCAAGTAGATAAATAGGTGAATGGCATTTCCATGCGCTCTGGCTTCCGCCATTGTGTTCCGTTGCACCAGAAGGTGTTTAGTCATGCTGGCCACATGACCCGGAAAGCTGTCTGTGGACAAACGCCGGCTCCTTCGGCCTGAAGCAAGATGAGCACACCAACCCCATAGTAACCTTTGACTGGATTTAACTGTCCAGTGGTCCTTTACCTTTACCTTTTTACCTAGATCCCAGCTCTAGATCTTGGCCTGGTTGGGACTAGCAACTCTGCCCATCTCCGTGTTGCCCCTGTAGAACTCAATAGGTGAGGGTAAAAAAAAATGACTCGCCTCTGCTTCTCATTGGCTGTAGTTGCAGCTGTCATTTGCCCTGGTGTTTGCATCTGCTGTTGGCCTCCCTGCCTGCCATGCCACCAATCCCAATGGGCATCATCTGCCACTGATTCCGAGTTGCTCACATTTTCTTCCTCATCAGTTTCCCTGACACACTTTTCTCCCTTTTCCCTTAGAACAATGCACTCCAACAGCTGCTTAATAGCCAGATATTCATTCACAAACACAGAATGGTGGAGACGATGATGACTACGGATCAATGGCTTGTAGAAATTGATGCAATCAGAACAACAATGTCTTTGGGTTCCTCCCTCTCCTGAAACTATTTTAAAAATAAATACATTGCTTAGATCTTGCAAACGTTGTCAGATGCATTATTGGAGGTCAAAATGGGAGATAAACATATATGAACCCATCAAGCAGTCAAAGCATCTGCCCAGTGAGTGCTCGGCTGTAGAGGTTGCCAATATGGTTCTCCAGCTTCGGCCATCCATGACCATTGGCCTAGCTGACTGGGACTGATAGTATTGATGGATGGAGTTCAACAACCCAAGAAGGTCACCATGTTGGCCACCCCTTGTCTACTCTGCATTGGGAGCAGGTCCCCAGGATCTTGGAATGAGAAAGGCCTTGCCCGTGATATGCTCTTCCTTCAATTAAAGGAAGGCAGGCACCTCCTGCATGTAAGCCAGTGCTCCACCTCTTCCAAAAAGCCTTGGAATGGGAACTGTGAAAAGGGAAATGGGTACAGAAGGGTGAGAGAATATAAGTGAGAGGCTGGTTGTAATTCAAAAAAGAGAGGGACAAAATAGCAGGGCAGAGAAGATACAAATACAAAGCTTTCCATCAGCTCACCTGCTGACCCTACTTGGATAGGAACAGCTAGGCTTTGTTAGCTGCCTCATCAAATGAAAACCACAGGTGGCTATTAGTGAAAAGGACTTGTCAGTGGTGGCATTTCAGTTCTGGGACACCCTCTCCAGCAGAGCTAGCCTAGTGCTTGCAGTTTTCCCTTTTTGGCATCAGGCAAAGCCAGGCCTCTTAAGACTTTCTGTATAGATTGTAACACTGTTCTAGATTACCACACCTATCAGCCAATCACCCATTCCCACCACCCTTCTGAGTAATACCCCTCCCCACCCTCTCACTATATATAAAGGCCTGGTGAATTCTGATTCAGTGTATCTGAAGAAGTGTGCATGCACACAAAAGCTCATACCAATGACAAATTTAGTTGGTCTCTAAGGTATTGCTGGAAGGAATTTTTTTATTTTGTTTCGACTACGTCAGACCAACACAGCTACCTACGTGTAACTATTATTGTGTCAGACCAACATGGCTACCTAATTGAATCTGTGTTACACAGGTTCTCTGTGTTCCACCAAATTTCTGTTCCGCCAACTATATCAATGCTTTCTCCACCCAGAGTGCTACATAACGGGGCTATTTTTAAAAAAGGGAACTGGTTTATTTGTGGGCTGGCAATGCACCCCTTCCCAATCAGGTTGCGGATTCACTTCTGCCAGCAGCCTGATTGGCTGCTCCTGCAGGCCAATCAGGTTGCTGCTTCACTTCCACCTGGAGCTGGAAGGAATTTTTTTATTTTGTTTCGACTACGTCAGACCAACACAGCTACCTACGTGTAACTATTATTGTGTCAGACCAACATGGCTACCTAATTGAATCTGTGTTACACAGGTTCTCTGTGTTCCACCAAATTTCTGTTCCGCCAACTATATCAATGCTTTCTCCACCCAGAGTGCTACATAACGGGGCTATTTTTAAAAAAGGGAACTGGTTTATTTGTGGGCTGGCAATGCACCCCTTCCCAATCAGGTTGCGGATTCACTTCTGCCAGCAGCCTGATTGGCTGCTCCTGCGGACCAATCAGACTGCTGCAAGCTGGATCCTATTGTTCTAGGATTCAGCTCAGTACATAACAATGACCATCTCCCCTCTGCTCATCAGATCTATTTTGTGAGCAGGGTGGGTGGCAAGGGATGATCTATATTTTCATTTTGGCACTGGGATGGGTGCAGCGGTGTCACCCCGCCCCTTGGCATGCAGCGCCCCTCCGTTGTGACGTGCTACATCGTCAGACTAACACGGCTACCTTCCTGTAAATATATATATTACTGTGTCAGACCAACACGGCTACCTACCTGAATCTGTGTCACACGGGTTCTCTGTGTTCCACCAGATTTCTGTTACGCCAAATATAACATAGAATCATGCAATCAAAGAGTTGGAAGGGACCACAAGGGCAATCCATTCCAACCCCCTGCCAAGCAGGAAACACCATCTAAGGATTCCTGACATATGGCCATCAAACCTCTGCTTAAAGACCTCCAAAGACGGAGACTCCACCACACTCCTTGGCAGCTAATTCCACTGCCGAACAGCTCTTACTGTCTGGAAGTTCTTCCTAATGTTTAGGTGGAATCTTCTTTCTTGTAGTTTGAATCCATTGCTCCGTGTCTGCTTATCAATGCTGTCTCCACCCAGAGTGCTACATAACAGGGCTATTTTTTTTTAAGGGAACTGGTTTATTTGTGGGCTGGCAATGCAGCCCATTCCCTGAGCAACTGAGAGGAGTGACCTTCAATGGCAGCCTATAGAGGAATAACATCATTACGTTTGATTTCCTTCCTTCCCACCTCTCACGTACAAAGATGTGGCTGGAGATTCATCTTGCCCAAGTGGCCATTTGGCATTTGATCAAAGACTGTGGAGAGTCCTTCAGAAGAAGGGAACTAATATGTTTGTTCTCTTGGGATGTAGAGGGGGATGTTTTTGAAGGCTGGCACATTCCATTCCAGGGTGGGTGCAGAGATAACATGATCTCTGAGGCATTGCCTTCTTCCCCTCACCCAAGTTTGCCCAGAGCTTAAAGACTTACATCTGCCGCTGCCCCCCGCCCCACAAAAGAAGTATTGTAGAAGGCTTATCACAGAATGAAATGCTTAGGTTTAGCCAGGATATCAGACCATTGGATTATCGAACCTGAGTTTGGAGGGACTACCACTCCACAGACCGGATTCATCCCTAAACGGCCTCGGTCCTATATACCTGAAGGAGTGTATCCACCCCCATTGTTCAGCCCGGACACTGAGATCCAGCGCCGAGGGCCTTCTGTCAGCACCCTCACTGCGAGAAGCAAAGCTACAGGGAACCAGGCAGAGGGCCTTCTCGGTAGTGGTGCCCGCCCTGTGGAACACCCTCCCATCGGAGGTCAAGGAGATAAACAACTACCTGACATTTAGAAAACACCTAAAGGCAGCCCTGTTTAGGGAAGTTTTTAATCTGTGATATTTTAATGTATTTTGGTATTTGTTGGAAGCCGCCCAGAGTGGCGGGGGAAACCCAGCCAGATGGGCGGGGTATAAATAAATAAATAAATAAATAATCCCACCAAGCTTTCCTCAGTGGCAGTATTGTCATAGTGGGGTTGGGGGGTTGGGTCCTGTGCAGAAGACCAGCAAGGACAGAGTGATTATACTTACCCTGACTTGAAACTTGTCTTCTCAGCTCAGTGCCACAATGGGAATACAGATCAACTCTCCCCACCAACCCAGTTCAGAAAGATAGATAGATAAATTTATTGCAGCTTTAAGCGCATATACACATAAAAATAGACACAACGAGACATACTTGCTTTACAATCATTAAAAATAAATATAAATATAGAGCTAAAATTATAATAATTACAGATGGTGTAAAAATTAGGCAAAACAATATGGTAAAAGCTTTCGGGGTTTATGTAACAGTCCATTTCACCTCTTATAGAACAGAACAGAAGTTAAAGATCTTGCCACTTGCAAGGTTACAAACGAGTCGGTGTCTCGCAGTAATAGGGCAAGATGAGTCTCTAATGGAAGTACAGAGAATTTTTGGACTAATGGTCTCAGTAGGTTCATCCGGACAGCACTATACAGAGGGCAAGTAAAAACTATATGCTGAAGGGATTCTGTCGACTGGTTATCACAGGAACAAAGAACTGAGCCTCGGCCCTTAGAGAATCTGTGAAGAAGGACGTTGGATGGGAAAGCATTGAACCTCGCTTTGATAAACGCAAAACGATGGCTGGCAATAGAGAGGGATGATAAATAAACTGGAACATGCTGTTCGGGATTAATGCCCATGTGCCGAGGCAAACATTACCGCCCCCCCTCCCCGGCCCAACATAAGATTACGTTGAAACTCTATATCATCCAATCTCTGATTGATAATTTTTTTTTACTGTGGTAAGATCAAAATTTAAAGATTTTAGGGGGGATTTTCCAAAAAGCAAAACCTTGGCATGGATCTTACTGGCCCAGGTACTGATGAATTCGTCATGCCATAAACATTGGGCTAGATAATAATTTGGTAATCTGTGCCAGAGTGTTAGCCAGTAATTGAAAACCCGTTTCCACAGAAGTGTCTCTAGCAAGGGGATCTTCAGTTCCAGACGTATAGCCGCATTGCTCACACATGAGGGAAGTTTCAAAAGACGGCGTAAAAATTGATTTTGCAGGATCTCAAAAGGGGCAAAATTTGCCAAGGCAGCCCAAAGTGGTGCAGCATATGCAAGTACGGCAGCTACTTTCACATTAAACACCTTCAACTCCGAAGGCATGTGCAGAGCCCCATCTGAGAAATAAAACTGGAGAAGTGGGTGGGACACAGTTTTAGCCTTATGGAGTAGATATTGAATTTGTGCTTTCCATCTCAAGTTTTGTTGAAAAAAATATACCTAAATATTGGAATTTGGAAACTTGTTCTACTGATGCTCCATCGAGCTTCCACTTGCATAGTTTTCGGCTTCTGGAGAAAATCATTATTTTAGATTTAGAATGGTTGATGGTTAACTAATTGGTTTGACAATAGGAAGCAAAGATCTTCAGGGCTCTATTTAGGCCAGTTTGGGAATAGGAAAGAATTACTGTGTCACCTGGGACCCAGGTGGTGCTGTGGGTTAAACCACTGAGCCTAGGGCTTGCTGATCAGAAGGTCGGCGGTTCAAATCCCTGTGACGGGGTGAGCTACCATTGCTTGGTCCCAGCTCCTGCCAACCTAGCAGTTTGAAAGCAGGTCAAAACGCAGGTAGATAAATAGGAACCGCTACAGCGGGAAGGTAAACGGCATTTCCATGTGCTGCTCTGGTTTGCCAGAAGCGGCTTTGTCATGCTGGCCACATGACCTGGAAGCTATACGCCGGCTCCCTCAGCCAATAATGCGAGATGAGCGCGCAAGCCCAGAGTCGGTAACGACTGGACCTAATGGTCAGGGGTCCCTTTACCGTTACCCTTTACAGCGTCATCTGCATACAGAAGCAGTAGGCAGGGATAATCCGCAAGGCAGAGGGCATGAATATTGATGGGCGACTCGATTAGGGGTTTTCTCATATCACTTATATACAAATTAAAGAGATAGGGGGCTGGTATACAGCCTTGGCAGACTCTCTTGTTTATAGGCACCGAATTCGTGAGTTCGCCTGCTGGAGTTAGTCTCACTCTGGCAACTGATCCCTCGTGCAATTGGATCATAAGCCATAAGAGTCTTCTGTCAATGCCCCAGTTAGCAAGTTTCACCCATAAGATGTCAAAAGCTGCCCCCAGAGCCAATAAAGGCAGCACATAAATAGCCCTGACTAGGGGTGGATTATTTCAATGCAAGGTGTTAAAGAATTATAGCATGGTCCGTTGTGGAATGCTTGGGTCTAAAACCTGCTTGTTCATGACCGATTAAGTTGGACTCTTCCGACCATTGGGTCAATTTGGACAGCAGAAAGCGGGCAAAAATTTTCTCTAGGATTGAAAGTAGGCTGATGTTATTATAGTTCCCCAGGTTAGCGGTGGATCCTTTTTTGTGGATTGGGATGATAATAGCCTGCTTCCACGACTTGGGAATGAGACCTGTGGAGTTTATAGCATCAAAAACTTTGACCAGAATTCCAGCCCGCCACTCAGGACATGACTTCATGGCCTCCGCTGGGACCAAATCAGGCCCAGGTGCCTTACCTACTTTCAGTTGACATATCAAGTCTTTTATTGACCCCGAGTCGGTAGGAGGCCAAATGGGTAAATGGCAAAACAGGTGCTCCAAGCAGGCAGATGGTGCGTCCACCTGTGAGAAGCACTTCCACAAGAACTGCTCCCAAGTAGGAGCAGGGATAACAGCCAGGGGGTATTTTCTCACTCTCCTATTAATTAGTGACCAAAATTCACGTGACCTATGCAATTTGGATGCTGCAATTAAAGCCTGCCAGCGATTCGATTGCCAGGAGCGTTTAGCCTTTGTTAGGGCCTGTCTATAGGCCGTTTTGGCTTGGAAATATGTAATTGGCAGGTTAGTAGCACCTGAGGCCTTGTACTCATTGTAAATTGAGCGCAAAAGGGTTCTAGCTTGTTTACACTGAGAGTCATACCAGGGGGCACCAGAGGTATACTGGCTGCGATTTACCACTTGGGGAGGTATCGCAAAAAAGGCAGTAAGATCCACCATAAAATGATTAAACAGCCTCAATAGTACGTTGGGGTCATGGGAATCAGAAGCTGTGTCAGTTAGCTGCACACTGATTTCTTTTTGATAAAAGTCCAAGTACAAGCCCTCTCCTGCCCCCCTGCCTACGCCCATGTTTCATTCTATTTATTCAGCTTGTAGTAGCAACAGAAAAAGAAGAGAAGAATGGCTCTTTCCCCAAAAACGTCTGCTTATATACATTATTTACACAATGGGCCTTGCGTGATTGGCTACTTCGGGGCTGTTCCTGCCGGCCAATCAGGTTACTGCTTTCCTTCCACCTGGAACTGAATTGGGTGGCTCCTGCGAACCAATCAGACTGCTGCATTCTGGATCCTATTGTTCTAGAATTCAGCTCACTACATAACAATGACCATCTCCCCTCTGCTCATCAGATCTATTTTGTGAGGAGGGTGGATGGCAAGAGATGATCTATATTTTCATTTTGGCACTGGGCTGGGTGTACTAGTTTCAACCCATGGTTGCTCTGCACCTGCTGGTCTTCTGCACATTCCCCTACCTGTGGGAGTGCTGCCGCCGGGGAAGATTTGGTGGGCCATATCAGGTCCTTGAGGTGGCAGTTCCCACCACCAGCCCCCGGCATGTGTGATCCAGTGATCTAATATCCTGGATAAGCTTAAGCATTTCATTCTGTGATAGGTCTTCTATGTCTTTTGCTGAAAAGACCACAAGTCATTAAGGGCTGGGCAAGCTTGTGGAGATGGGCTGGGGCGGGAGGAGGAGATGCCACGGAGCACCCCTGATCTCTGTACTTGCCCAGGAAGGGAATGTGCCAGCCTTGAACATCCTCCTCAAGAACATCCCCCCAAAAAACCCAAGAGAACAAGCATGTTTGTTTCTTCTGAAGTATAAAGGAGACTCCACCTTGCTCCACACCACAAATAAATTAATTCCCTTTAAAAATAACCCTGCTGTTCCCACTCTGTTCTTCCCTCTTGCATAAGTTCATGAGTGGGATGTGCTTTGAAGACCTTTGAAGACAGATATTTAAAATGGGCCTCTGCAACCCTGGACCATCATTCTCTGCCCCTGCACACGGTGTTCACGGCAAGAGCAGAAGAGAAGCAGCTCCAGGATGATTGCTGTGCTGCTGTTGGTGTTTGGACTGACCCCTGACTACATATTTCCTGTCAGTGCTGACATCCCTGTGGTCCCAAACTTTGACCCCCAAAAGGTAAGACGTTTGCAGATGGGACTTTCAGCTGGGGAAGCCTTACCTGGATAGGATACCCAAGCAGCTTTGCTCTTGAGTAAAGGCCCTGTTGCTTTTGGGTCCCCCTTTTCCTCTCCCCCAGGTCCACAAGCTTGGCTATCAGCAGATTAATAGTTGCCTGATTTTGATATATGCTCCTAGCTTTGGTAGGAAAATACTAGAGATGAGGTGGGTTGTGTTATATAATGAACCCTTGTCAACTTCTTCTGATCCCTAAAATGTCAATCAAAATCCTTCTGATTTAGACTGTCGGGAAGTGGCACCCCATCGGGATGGCTTCCAAGCTGCCTGAGTTGACTGAGTATGAGCAGAAAATATCACCGATGGACCACATTGTGGAGGTTACAGATGGAGATATGAAACTCACCGCTAATTATATGTCGTTAGTATCTTACAACTGATACCTCTCCTCCCATCATGCATAGGCTGAGAATTGAACCTGGGTCCTTGCACATGCAAAGCAGGTGCTCTGCCACGGAGCCACAGCCCTGATTTCCCCTGAAATCATTTTGAGATGGTTTGGAAAGGGCATAAAGTTTCTTCAGTGTAGACAATATTGAGCTGGATGGAGCAATGTCCAGATTTTGTGTAGAGCTGCTGCTTAGGGAAGACCACAGGTTTCCCATCCCCTATTATCTCTTTTTTTTGGTGGGGGGTCTTGTTTTATCTTAATGTATCATAAAGAGCTACTTAGGTTGGGCATAGTGATATAAATAAAACATTGCTGGAATGTCAATGGAGAGATGAGTAATCCTGTGGAAACCTACATTTGATAATGTAGAGGCCTCCAAGAAGGCCTGTCCATTTTGAAGGCATTGGTCAGAGTGCCGCTCCTCTTGACACTCCAGCTATCCTTCCCTCCGGCAGACAGAAAGGCATTTTACTGGAACTGTATTTCTTCCATCAGTGGCTCTGACACCCTGAGAAATACAAGTGGGGGAGGCAAGGCAGAAGCAGGCTGGGTATCTGGTTTTGAAGTGCTTTCATTTAGCTCTCTTTTCCAGGGACGGTGTCTGCAAAGAAGCAACTGCTATGTTAAAGCACACAGACAAACCTGGTGTATTCAAATTTACCGGTGAGTACGAGTGCCATGAGCCACCCTATTACCTGATGACAAAGTATGTTTTATGATCAAAAGATCCAGATGCTGTGATTTGGGCAAATGTTCAAACATCTGTTCTTTTCCCCATTTATATGCTTTCTTTTGAGTGCAAAATCGAGTTTTGTGGAGGAGAGCAGTGCAATCACTTGCCCCCCAATAAAGTTGTTTATTTTAGGAAATACATAACAAGGCTAGAAAAAGGTTTCTAAGTCTAGGCAGTGCTTTTTTCTGGGGGGGGGGGGCACAGGGGTACACATACCCCTAAACATTTTGTCAATCTAAGTTTGGCCTCATTGAGGGGCAGTATTTCAATATCAGTAGGAAAATGAGAGTACCCCTAAACTTTTTTTTGCAAAGAAAACACTGGGTCTAGCTAAAGCTTAGTAGTCTGAGAAAGCAAAGGCCGCCATGCTTGCTCCATAGTTCTTTCGGAAGATCGTTTCAAGCTGATCTCTCACCTTGAGATTAAAGAGCGAAGTGGAAGCAGGAGGAGGGGGTTGTAAAGAGGATCCAGCATGAGACTATCAGTCTAAATAACAAAGAGATAGGAAGGGCAAATGAGGAGTTAAAGGTATGGTTATGTAAGGTACGTAAAATCTGGTTATGTGGAAGTCCTTTGCCCGTCTTTACCTCGTGCAAACCCTTCTTTTGCAAGCTGATTTTCCCTCAGTTCAAACAAAACCTATAAATATTTTTAAATCCCAATCTGCGTTTTGTGATCTCAGGGCAAAAGAGCAGGATACAGAGGTTATTAAAGGAGACATCACAGTAACAGGAAACTCCCACAAACTATTTGTCTGTTTGTCTAAGATTGACCCACTTGGACTGACGGTGGCTCTTTGGAGTCAGGCGTCTCTTTCTACCCCAGTAACAGAATCCTTTTAAGTTGCACAACATCTGGGATTGAAGCACGGACATTCTACCTGCAAAGGAAGTGATTTACCCCCTGATTATGGGGTTCCTTCTTGATAAGGCAGACAGACCCATGGCAGATGGTTAAACCAATGCCTCTACTTCCCAACTTGGAAATATATGATTTGCCTTGTATGCCATCCAAAATCAATCTTGGGCTTTTCAAAATGGAAGACTCCTGTTTTCTCTTTAGATCTCCCCTCTGCTTAACCAGGAGGAACTGGAGTGTTTCACTCCAGGCTGCACAAGGGAGTTCTGGGTAACAGCTGGGATCTATGTTCTCAGACCTGGGGAGCAGCCTTTGCTTTTTTTATCGCAGAATCCCAGGTGGCCAGACAACTGATCTGTATTGCTCTGGGAAGGGACTCTGTCATCCTGCAATCTTTATCTTGCAACTGACCCTATACGCTGCCCTCATAGATACCAACCCAGTCTGATTGGTTTTTTGGGTGGGTGGGTGGATTATTCATTCTTTTGGTAATATTGTGCTCGGTGAAGAGTGCTGGAGAACTTAAAAGTTGGCCAGTCTTTCCTGACACTAGGGTTGGTTGAAATAAATGTAATGCACACCTAGAGAGTTTTATTATTTTGGAAATGGACCAAAACAGCTAGTTTTTGCTTTTCTAGTGAGGTTCTCCAAAGCCCTTGGGATGCCACAGGAAAAGTTCTAGTTTAACAGAGGCAGGCAAATAACAACAACAAAAACAATAATTTTATTACTTATATCCAGCGGCAGAGCTTCATGCTCCACCACCGGGGGCAGAGAGCAGGCGTGTTGCTCCCAGTGATGTGGCACACATTTTGGGGGCGGGGCGCACCATGCACAATGAGGTGGCGTGCTTTTTGGGGTGGGGTGCACCGTGCGCAGTGACGTGGCATGCCTTTTGGGGGCGGGGCAGGCAGCGGCGATGGCGCCCCTGGGATCGTGCCGCTCGGGGCGATCCGCCCCCACCGCCCCTATCTTCCTACGCCCCTGCTTATATCCCATCCATCTGACCGGGTTACCTCAGCCTCTGTGGGCAGCTCTCAACAAAGTTAAGTAGCAACAGAAGGGGTAGCAAGTTCCCAGCGTCTGGAGCCTCTCTGCCACCTATTTGCTTTACTGCTCTCCAAACAAGACTTCTGCAAGGTCTAGGGTTCCCCCTCCTCCCTGTCACACATTGAGAAAGGGACAGGGGGGGGTCCTTCCTCAAAGCAAGGCCATCTGGGACAGGGGTTGAGAGAATGTCCACATTATCATACATTTCCTATGGTAGCTAGTCAACATTTACATTTAACTTTAGATTTTCAGCATAGTACTTGTAGCCATGGCTACACGAACATCTTCCTTTTGGGAAGGATGCCGTCTTCTCTGACTGAGGAGCTGGAGGAGAGTCTGCCATGCCTAATACCATGGCTAAAAGAGGGGGAAAGTAAGAACAGGGAGCAAGACGACGGGGGGAGGAATGGTGGTTCCCACTGCCTGCTTTAGGTAGGGCAATCTGTGGCAGTGGACCTGGGCAGGACACTTATTAAGGCATGGAGATTCACCTCACTTAAAATTACATCTGAAGACATATTAAATGAGGGGTTGGGAGAAAGAATGAATAATTAAGACGACTAAGAGTGGCAGATCCCAATTTGCTTGCCCCCCCCAACAGCCAATATATGGGGAAACCGCTTCCTTCAACTGATGTCTTGTGTTGTTTCCTGTATAGATGGTGAAGTTCATGTCATAGATGTTGATTTTGAAAAGTATATCATGCTTTACGTGAAGAAATCAAGTCATGAGGCCCTGTTCCTGTCTGGTATGTGTTATGGGGATGGCGGTTATTTTTATTCACCCATAGATCTCAGAGCAGTTCACAACATAAAACTAGATAAGAAAACACAAAATACACAATAGAAACAAAAACAAACCAATAACCCTCACTCCACCCTGTGGCATATATGTGGTTCAGCAAAAAGGATACAGTGGTGCCTGGCTTAACGAATGCCCTGCTTAACGAAATTTCCGCTTAACGAAAGGATTTTTTGAGCGGAGGTTGCCTCGCTAGATGAATTCGTTTTATGAAAAAAATGTCTAGCGAATCGTGGTTTCCCATAGGAATGCATTGAAATTCAATAAATGCGTTCCTATGGGAATAAAATAAAATAAAATTCAATGCATTCCTATGGGATTTGCTAGATGAATTTTTCGTTATAAGAAAAGACCCGTGGAACGAATTAAATTCATCTAGTGAGGCACCACTGTACTTGTTAGTTCTCTCTCTCTCTCTCTCTCTCTCTCTCTCTCTCTCTCTCTCTCCATCTCTCTCTCTCTCACACACACACACACGCCCTAAAATTCACAAAAGGAGAATGGGTTGGGAGGGGAGGAAAGACGCAACCTCAGTTTCAAGTTCTGGGTAGCAAGTATTTCTATTGACCAGCCAGAGCAGAAAAAGTTCAAAGGAAGGAGGCAGAGCCAGTGCTGCTCATCACTCTGCTGTCCTGAAGGAGTTGGCCCTGCCCTGCCTGTCCCTCCTGTACTACACTTTGGTGGCTGGTGGAAGGTTTTGCCTAAAACATCTGGAAGGCATCCGTTTATGGAAGGATACCCTAAGTTCTCTTCAATCCAATTATGGATCTAGTTAAAATACAAAAATAGAATGCAACATTATTGAATATCTTTATCTATACATATGTGTGTGTGTGTGTGTGTGTGTGTGTGTGTGTTTGCACATATTTTTAAGCATAACATCAGACTTATGAATATCATTACATACTGCTGTGTAATTGTCTTTAAACAAATTTAAATTTTTAGATGTTAACCAGACTCCTAAATTATTTACCCTTTTTAACCACCTCTATACCTTTTCATTATTGCAATTGATCTTTTAGACCCTGATTCCTACTCTTAACAAGCATTTTTCTTTTTTCTTTTTATTTAATTTAAAACCAGCTACCTGTCCGAATTCTTTCCAGTGCTGCTTTAGCACTGGTTAATGGTTCTTCCATTGTTATAACTAAAATCTTCCACAAAGGCCTTTAATTTATACTCATTCTGACTGACACCGATTCCCTTAATTTTTTCTGCATTTCTCAAATTTCTTAGAAGGACTTCCATGACCGTAATGAATAATAATGGAGATAACGGACAACCCTGTCTGGTACCTTTCGTAATTTCAAAATTCTCTGTTAACACATTATTTACAATCAATTTAGCTTTTTGATCTGAATATATAGCTCTAATACCTTTAATATTTTAAATAACTGTCCCATTTCCATTAGTTCCAAATTCTTTTTCATAAATTCCCAAGAAATATTGTCAAAGGCCTTTTCCGCATCAATAAATATTAATGCTGCTTGCTTATCATTCCTGGCCATCAAATACTCAGTTATGTCAACTATATTCCTTATGTTATCTTTCATTTGTCGTTATGCGGCTAATATTTAAACACTTTTTTTGCTATCCACAACTATCTATACTGTACAGTGGAACTTCTACTTACAGACCTAATTAGTTCCAAAGGTCCGTCCGTATATCGATCTGGGTCACTGGTAGAAACGCCGTTGTGCACAGGCGCATTTGACGGTAGCATGCCTCTGCGCATGTGCAGGTGGCAGTGGCTGCTTCTGCGAGTGTGCAAAGAGCAGAAGCTGCTTCTGCACATGTGTGAATCGTGGCAAACCCGGTATTTTCTTCCAGGTCTGCCGGAGTCACGACTTGGATTGGGCCCGAAGTAGAGGCAGTCCTAAGTAGAGGTTCTACTGTACAGAGTTAAAAAGAAGGAGGAAAACATATTTAAAATCTTGGCTACAATAATCTTCTAGAATAAAAAGTGGCTAATGGAATAATCAACCCTTCCTGGGATGAAGGGATATATTGGAAAAGGGAGCTGTACCCTAAAGAATGGCCACTTTAGAACTTCACATGAAGAAAAAAATGTGTCCCCAAAATAAAAGGCAATAGGGGGCTGCAATATTAACAATGATCCGGCAGAAAGAGCAGCTACCATGAAGCCTCCCACTAGCAAATAGGAACAGTCAGCACCTGTGTAGGCTTTCAGTTCCTTTGCAATGGCCACACTTGGCCCTCCAGATGTTTTGGGACTACAACTCCCATCATGCCTAGTTAACAGGACCAGTGGTCATGGACGATGGGAATTGCAGTCCCAAAACTCTCTGGAGGGCCAGGTTTGGCCATGCCTGCTTAGATCCTCTTCTCTGGTTTCATGGGGGTTCTGTTTCTGACTGTCTAGTGCACAATCCAGAGAAGATGGCGGGAAGAAGAGACTTTGGGTGCTCTATAGACATAAAACAGATATTTCAGCTTTTCTGAGAACAACAAATTACTCAACCTTTGCTTTTGTTTAAAGCTAGGGGGCCAGACGTGGAAGATGACATCAAAGAAAAATTCAAGAAATTAGTCTTGGAGCAAAGTTTTCCTGAGGCAAACATCAAATACTTTAACGCTGGTAAAGCAACCTGGACTCAAGATTTTTTTTATTGTAGATAAAAAATGAATGTATCTGTCTGAAACAGAATCTGAGGATCGATATTTAGTCCAGGGAGATTCACTGATCTGGATCACAAGTACAGTTCAAGTACAGTAGTACCTCGCTTGTCAAACGCTTCAGAAGTCGAACATTTCAGTTTTCGCCGAAAACCTGGAAATAAATGCTTCTGTTTTGAACGCACCTCGGAAGTTGAACGGCTACTGAGGCGTTTCAGAAGTCAAACTATCTTCTGGATGAGATTACGTTCAACAACCAAGGTACCACTGTAGTTAAATCATTGAAATTAACTGAGGTCTGATTTCCATGCTTAAACAAGCTATCAGGAAATGAGCAAGGGGTTGATTGGCTAAGAGCAGCAGACAATTTGGACCTAGCAGTGGGGATGGATAGGAAGGAGTTTGTTCTACATCCCTCAGCTGGGGTGGTGGGACATCAGCAATTGTGGTTCCTGGGCAGGGTCTGGCTAGAGCCCAGCTGAGGGACACAGGTGCGCTGCGGTATACACCACTGAGCCTCTTGGGCTTGCCAATCAGAAGGCTGGCGGTTCGAATCCCCATGATGGGGTGAGCTCCCATTGCTCTATCTTTGCTCCTGCCAACCTAGCATTTCGAAAGCATGCCAGTTCAAATAGGTACCGCTGTGGTGGGAAGGTGAATGGCATTTTCATGTGCCCTGGCTTCTGCCATTGTGTTCCGTTGCACCAGAAGGTGTTTAGTCATGCTGGCCACATGACCCGGAAAGCTGTCTGTGGACAAACGCCGGCTCCTTCGGCCTGAAGCAAGATGAGCACACCAACCCCATAGTAACCTTTGACTGGATTTAACTGTCCAGGGGTCCTTTACCTTTACCTTTTTACCTAGATCCCAGCTCTAGATGGTGGCCTGGTTGGGCCTAGCAACTCTGACTTCGGCTGCCTTATGGGGCTCAGATTCCAGTTAATTATAATTAAAGTATCTTCAGTCCCAGCTGCAATGAGGCAGCTTCCACTTGGCCGTAGACTGGAAAACCCCATCTCCGTGTTGCCCCTGTAGAACTCAATCGGTGAGGGCAAAACAAAAATGACTTGCCTCTGCTTCTCATTGGCTGTAGTTGCAGCTGTCATTTGCCCTGGTTTTTGCATCTACTGTTGGCCTACCTGCCTCCCATGACACCAATCGCAATGGGCATCATCTGCCACTGATTCCGAAAAAAATAAATATGAGTTGCTCACATTTTCTTCCTCATCAGTTTCCCTGACACACTTTTCTCCCCTTTTCCCTTAGAACAATGCACTCCAACAGCTGCTTGATAGCCAGATATTCATTCACAAACACAAAATGGTGGAGACGATGATGACTACGCATCAATGGCTTGTAGAAATTGATGCAATCAGAACAACAATGTCTTTGGGTTCCTCCCTCTCCTGAAACTATTTTAAAAATAAATACATTGCTTAGATCTTGCAAACGTTGTCAGATGCATTATTGGAGGTCAAAATGGGAGATAAACATATATGAACCCATCAAGCAGCCAAAGCATCTGCCCAGTGAGTGCTCGGCTGTAGAGGTTGCCAATATGGTTCTCCAGCTTCGGCCATCCATGCCCATTGGCCAACCTGACTGGGACTGATAGTATTGATGGATGGAGTTCAACAACCTATGAAGGTCACCATGTTGGCCACCCCTTGTCTACTCTGCATTGGGAGCAGGTCCCCAGAATCATGGAATTAGAAAGGTTTTGCCCATGACATGCTCTTCCTTCAATTAAAGGAAGGCAGGCACCTCCTGCATGTAAGCCAGTGAGCTCCACCTGTTCCAAAAAGCCTTGGAATGAGCACTGTGGAAAGGGAAATGGGTACAGAAGGGTGAGAGAATATAAGTGAGAGGCTGGTTGTAATTCAAAAAAGAGAGGGACAAAATAGCAGGGCAGAGAAGATACAAATACAAAGCTTTCCATCAGCTCACCTGCTGACCCTACTTGGATAGGAACAGCTAGGCTTTGTTAGCTGCCTCATCAAATGAAAACCACAGGTGGCTATTAGTGAAAAGGACTTGTCAGTGGTGGCATTTCAGTTCTGGGACACCCTCTCCAGCAGAGCTAGCCTAGTGCTTGCAGTTTTCCCTTTTTGGCATCAGGCAAAGCCAGGCCTCTTAAGACTTTCTGTATAGATTGTAACACTGTTCTAGATTACCACACTTATCAGCCAATCACCCATTCCCACCACCCTTCTGAGTATTATCCCTCCCCACCCTCTCACTATATATAAAGGTCTGGTGAATTCTCTTTCAGTGTATCTGAAGAAGTTACCTACCTGTGTCAGACCAACATGGCTATCTACCTGAATCTGTGTTACACAGGTTCTCTGTGTTCCACCAGATTTCTGTTACGCCAACTATATCAATGCTATCCCCACCCAGAGTGCTACATAACGGGGCTATTTTTTAAAAAGGGAACTGGTTTATTTGTGGGCTGGCAATGCAGCCCATTCCCAATCAGGTTGCAGATTCACTTCTGCCAGCAGCCTGATTGGCTGCTCCTGTAAGCCAATCAGGTTGCTGCTTCACTTCCACCTGGAGCTGGATTGGGTGGCTCCTGCGGACCAATCAGACTGCTGCATTCTGGATCCTATTGTTCTAGGATTCAGCTCAGTACATAACAATGACCATCTCCCCTCTGCTCATCAGATCTATTTTGTGAGGAGGGTGGATGGCAAGAGATGATCTATATTTTCATTTTGGCACTGGGCTGGGTGTACTAGTTTCAACCCATGGTTGGGACAATTGCTCTGCACCTGCTGGTCTTCTGCACATTCCCCTACCTGTGGGAGTGCTGCCGCCGGGGAAGGTTTGGTGGGCCAGATCAGGTCCTTGAGGTGGCAGTTCCCACCACCAGCACCCAGCATGTGTGATCCAGTGATCTAATATCCTGGATAAGCTTAAGCATTTCATTCTGTAATAGGTCTTCTATGTCTTTTGCTGAAAAGACCACAAGTCATTAAGGGCTGGGCAAGCTTGTGGAGATGGCGTGGGGAGGGAGGAGGAGATGCCACGGAGCACCCCTGATCTCTGTACTTGCCCAGGAAGGGAATGTGCCAGCCTTGAACATCCTCCTCAAGAACATCCCCCTCAACAACCCAAGAGAACAAGCATGTTTCTTCTGCAGCACAAAGGAGACTCCACCTTGTTCCACACCATAAATAAATTAATTCCCTTTAAAAATAACCCTGCTGTTCCCACTCTGTTCTTCCCTCTTGCATAAGTTCATGAGTGGGATGTGCTTTGAAGACATTTGAAGACTCTGTGGCCTGCCCCTCACCTCGCCCGAGAAGAAAGAATCAAAGCTCGAGCCGAGTGAGCTGCTGCGCTGATCGAGTTTTACAGGACGGCAAGGAAACCTTGAGCGCTGGCACTGTGAAGGAGGGGGAGGTGCGAGAGCGCCGCGGACCCCCAAAAGAACCCCAGATTGAGCTTTCTCGGGTCGTGGGGACTAAGCTGCGCCCAATGACAAACTTAGTTGGTCTCTAAGGTGCTGCTGGAAGGAATTTTTTTTATTTTGTTTTGACTACGTCAGACCAACACGGCTACCTAACTGTAACTATATATAACTGTGTCAGACCAACACGGCTACCTACCTGAATCTGTGTCACATGGGTTCTCTGTGTTCCACCAGATTTCTGTTATGCCAACCATAACATAGAATCATGGCATCAAAGAGTTGGAAGAGACCACAAGAGCAATCCATTCCAACCACCTGCCAAGCAGGAAACACCATCTAAGCATTCCTGACATATGGCCGTCAAACCTCCGCTTAAAGACCTCCAAAGAAGGAGTCTCCACCACACTCCTTGGCAGCAAATTCCACTGCCGAACAGCTCTTACTGTCAGGAAGTTCTTCCTAATGTTTAGGTGGAATCTTCTTTCTTGTAGTTTGAATCCATTGATCCGTGTCCACTTATCAATGCTGTCCCCACCCAGAGTGCTACATAACAGGGCTATTTTTTTTAAAGGGAACTGGTTTATTTGTGGGCTGGCAATGCAGCCCATTCCCTGAGCAACTGAGAGGAGTGACCTTCAATGGCAGCCTATAGAGGAATAACATCATTACTTTTGATTTCCTTCCTTCCCACCTCTCACGTACAAAGATGTGGCTGGAGATTCATCTTGCCCAAATGGCCATTTGGCATTTGATCAAAGATTGTGGAGACTCCTTTGTACTTCAGAAGAAGGAAACTAATATGTTTGTTCTCTTGGGATGTTGAGGGGGGTGTTTTTGAAGGCTGGCACATTCCATTCCTGGGTGGGTGCAGAGATAACATGATCTCTGAGGCATTGCCTTCCTCCCCTCACCCAAGTTTGCCCAGAGCTTAAAGGCTTACATCCGCCGCTGCCCCCCGCCCCAAAAAGAGGTAGAAGGCTTATCACAGAATGAAATGCTTAAATGTATCCAGGATATCAGACCATTGGATTATCTAACCTGAGTTTGGAGGGACTACCACTCCACAGACCGGATCCATCCCTAAACGGCCTCGGTCCTATATACCTGAAGGAGCGTCTCCACCCCCATCGTTCAGCCCGGACACTGAGATACAGCACTGAGGGCCTTCTGGCGGTTCCCTCACTGCGAGAAGCAAAGCTACAGGGAAGCAGGCAGAGGGCCTTCTCGGTAGTTGTGCCCGCCCTGTGGAACACCCTCCCATCAGAGGTCAGACAGATAAACAACTACCTGATATTTAGAAAACACCTAAAGGCAGCCCTGTTTAGGGAAGTTTTTAATCTGTGATATTTTAATGTATAATGTAATTGTTGGAAGCCGCCCTGAGTGGCGGGGGCAACCCAGCTAGATGGGTGGGGTACAAATAATTAATAATAATAATAATAATAATCCCACCAAGCTTTCCTCAGTGGCAGTATTGTCATAGTGGGGTTGGGAAGTTGGGGTCTGTGCAGAAGACCAGCAAGGACAGAGTGATTATACTTACCCTGACTTGAAACTTGTCTTCTCAGCTCAGTGCCACAATGGGAATACAGATCAACTCTCCCCACCAACCCAGTTCAGAAAGATAGATGGATAGATTTATTGCAGCTTTAAGCGCATATACACATAAAAATAGTAAAAGCTTTCGGGGTTCATGTAACAGTCCATTTCACCTCTTATAGAACAGAACAGAAGTTAAAGATCTTGCGACTTGCAAAGTTACAAACGAGTCGGTGTCTCGCAGTAATAGGGCAAGATGAGTCTCTAATGGAAGTCCAGAGAATTTTTGGACTAATGGTCTCAGTAGGTTCATCCAGACAGCACTATACAGAGGGCAAGTAAAAACTATATGCTGAAGGGATTCTGTCGACTGGTTATCACAGGAACAAAGAACTGAGACTCGGCCCTTAGAGAATCTGTGAAAAAGGACGTTGGAAGGGAAAGCATTGAACCTCGCTTTGATAAATGCAAAACGATGGCTGGCAATAGAGAGAGATGATAAATAAGCTGGAACATGCTGTTCGGGAGTAACGCCCATGTGCCGAGGCAAACATTACCCCCCCCCCCGCCCAACATAAGATTACGTTGCAACTCTATATCATCCAATCTCTGATTGATAATTTTTTTACTGTGGTAAGATCAAAATTTAAAGATTTTAGGGGGGAGATTCCAAAAAGATAAAAGCTTGGCATGGATCTTACTGGCCCAGGGACTGATGAATTCGTCATGCCATAAACACTGGGCTAGATAATAATTTGGTAATCTGTGCCAGAGTGTTAGCCAGTAATTGAAAACCCGTCTCTAGCAAGGGCATCTTCAGTTCCAGATGTATAGCCGCATTGCTCACACATGAGGGAAGTTTCAAAAGACGGCGTAAAAATTGATTTTGCAGGATCTCAAGAGGGGCAAAATTTGCCAAGGCAGCCCAAAGTGGTGCAGCATATGCAAGTACGGCAGCTACTTTCACATTAAACATCTTCAACCCCGAAGGCACGTGCAGAGCCCCATCTGAGAAATAAAAATGAAGAAGTGCGTGGGACAGAGTTTTAGCCTAATTGAGTAGATATTGAATTTGTGCTTTCCATCTCAAGTTTTGTTGAAAAAATATACCTAAATATTGGAATTTGGAAACTTGTTCTACTGATGCTCCATCGAGCTTCCACTTGCATAGTTTTCGGCTTCTGGAGAAAATCATTATTTTAGATTTAGAATGGTTGATGGTTAACTGATTGGTTTGACAATAGGAAGCAAAGATCTTCAGTGCTCTATTTAGGCCAGTTTGGGAATAGGAAAGAATTACTGCGTCATCTGCATACAGAAGCAGTGGGCAGTGGTAATCCACAAGGCAGGGGGCATGAATATTGACGGGCGACTTGATTAGGGGTTTTCTCATATCACTTATATACAAATTAAAGAGATAGGGGGCTGGTATACAGCCTTGGCGGACTCCCTTGTTTATAGGCACCGAATTCGTGAGTTCGCCTGCTGGAGTTAGTCTCACTCTGGCAACTGATCCCTTGTGCAATTGGATCATAAGCCATAAGAGTCTTCTGTCAATGCCCCAGTTAGCAAGTTTCACCCATAAGATGTTTCTGGGGATGCTGTCAAAAGCTGCCCTCACGTCAATAAAGGCAGCACATAAATAGCCCTGACTAGGGGTAGAGTATTTCAATGCAAGGTGGTAAAGAATTATAGTGTGGTCTGTTGTGGAACACTTGGGTCTAAAACCTGCTTGTTCATGACCGATTAAGTTGGACTCTTCCGACCATTGGGTCAATTTGGACAGCAGAAAGCAGGCAAAACTTTTCTCTAGGATTGAAAGTAGGCTGATGTTATGATAGTTCCCCAGGTTAGCTCTGGATCCTTTTTTGTGGGTTGGGATGATAATAGCCTGCTTCCACGACTTGGGAATGAGACCTGTGGAGTTTATAGCATCAAAGACTTTGGCCAGAATTCCAGCCCACCACTCAGGACATGTCTTAATGGCCTCCACTGGGACCAAATCAGGCCCAGGTGCCTTACCCACTTTCAGTTGACATATCAAGTCTTTTATTGACCCTGGGTCGGTAGGAGGCTGTAGCGATCAGCTTAAAAGTTAGCCAGGTTGTAGAGGGTTAATCTTAGTAGAACTCTGAGAACCCAGGGGGGAGGGCTCTGGGAGAGTATAAAACCCCCACCCCTGGAGCCAGAGGGGTTGTTGAGTTGGTGATAAGTTAGGAGTTGGTTGGTTATTCGCAGAGAGAGAGCTGGTTTAATATTGAGGTGGATAATAGATAGTGATATATAGGCAGACAGGATACAGAGCTGTGTGATTCTTTACAAATATTTATTTAGTTGACTTTAGCGGTAATAGGCCGGTAATTTATATTTAGAGGTAATAGGCCGGTATAGGAACCACCTGTAATTTGGAACATCTAATATTTGTACTGCAACCATTAAGCTTATGAACACAATAAATCATCTTGTTTTATTTTACCTTATCCTGGTCTGAGGTGTGTGAGTGTCTGAAGGTATTTATTTTGTCTTTGGCACATCATCAATAGACCGTGAAACATCTGGGGGTGGTGTGCAGGTCAGAGTGACCGCGACACCAAATGGGTAAATGGCAAAACAGGTGCTCCAAGCAGGCAGATGGTGCGTCCACCTGTGAGAAGCACTTCCTCAAGAACTGCTCCCAAGTAGGAGCAGGGATAACGGCCAGGGGGTATTTTCTCACTCTTCTATTAATTAGTGACCAAAATTCACGTGACCTATGCGATTTGGATGCTGCAATTAAAGCCTGCCAGTGATTCGATTGCCAGGAGCGTTTAGCCTTTGTTAGGGCCTGTCTATAGGCCGTTTTGGCTTGGAAATATGTAATTGGCAGGTTAGTAGCACCTGAGGCCTTGTACTCATTGTAAATTGAGCGCAAAAGTGTTCTAGCTTGTTTACACTGAGAGTCATACCAGGGGGCACCAGAGGTATACTGGCTGCGATTTACCACTTGGGGAGGTATCGTAAAAAAGGCAGTAAGATCCATCATAAAATGATTATACAGCCCCAATAGTACGTTGGGGTCATGGGAATCAGAAGCTGTGTCAGTTAGCTGCACACTGATTTCTTTTTGATAAAAGTCCAAGTACAAGGGTGCTGGTACTCTGTGCCAGAGTGTACCTTCAGGAAACAAGAGCACTCTCTTTATATATAATGTGTGCATGTTAGAAAAAGAATCACGTTTGCTGTGGAGAGTTATGCTAAGGGTGGATTTCTCCCACAATTCTAGATGACTGAAAAATACTCGGAGTCAAGAGTGAATTTCATTCTCTTTATTCAGCTTGTAGTAGGAACAGGAAAAAAAGAAGAAGAATGGATGGGTTGGGGCGGGAGGAGGAGGTGCCACTGAGCACCCCTGATCTCTGTACTTGCCCAGGAAGGGAATGTACCAGCCTTGAACATCCTCCTCAAGAACATCCCCCTCAACAATCCAAGAGAACAAGCATGTTTGTTCCCTTCTTCTGAAGCACAAAGGAGACTCCACCTTGTTCCACGCCTTAAATGAACAAATTCCCTTTAAAATTAATCCTGTTGCTCCCACTCTGTTCTTCCCTTTTGCATAAGTTGATGAGTGGGATGTGCTTTGAAGACAGATATTTAAACTGGGCTGCTGCAACCCTGGACCATCATTCTCTCCCCCTGCACACGGTGTTCACGGCAAGAGCAGGAGAGAAGCAGCTCCAGGATGATTGCTGTGCTGCTGTTGGTGTTTGGACTGACCCCTGACTACATATTTCCTGTCAGTGCTGACATCCCTGTGGTCGCGAACTTTGACACCCCAAAGGTAAGACGTTTACAGATGGGACTTTCAGCTGGGGAAACCTTACCTGTATAGGATACCCAAGCAGCTTTGCTCTTGAGTAAAGGCCCTGTTGCTTTTGGGTCCACCTTTTCCTCTCCCCCAGGTCCACAAGCTTGGCTATCAGCAGATTAATAGTTGCCTGATTTTGATATATGCTCCTAGCTTTGGTAGGAAAATACTAGAGATTAGGTGGGTTGTGTTATATAATGAACCCTTGTCAACTTCTTCTGATCCCTAAAATGTCAATCAAAATTCTTCTGATTTAGACTGTCGGGAAGTGGCACCCCATCGGGATGGCTTCCAAGCTGCCTGAGTTGACTCCGTATGAGCAGAAAATATCACCGATGGACCACATTGTGGAGGTTACAGATGGAGATATGAAACTCACCGCTAATTATATGTCGTTAGTACCTTACAACTGATACCTCTCCTCCCATCATGCATAGGCTGAGAATTGAACCTGGGTCCTTGCACATGCAAAGCAAGTGCTCTGCCACGGAGCCACAGCCCTGATTTCCCCTGAAATCGTTTTGAGATGGTTTGGAAAGGGCATAAAGTTTCTGGCACTGCCAGTCAGTGTAGACAATATTGAGCTGGATGGAGCAATGTCCAGATTTTGTGTAGAGCTGCTGCTTAGGGAAGACCACAGGTTTCTCTTTTTGGGGGGGGGGTCTTGTTTTATCTTAATATATCATAAAGAGCCAATTAGGTTGGGCATAGTGATATAAATAAAACATTGCTGGAATGTCAATGGAGACATGAGTAATCCTGCGGAAACCTACATTTCATAATGTAGAGGCCTCCAAGAAGGCCTGTTCATTTTGAAGGCATTGTTCAGGGTGCCGCTCCTCTTGACACTCCGGCTATCCTTTCCTCTGGTAGACAGAAAGGCATTTTACTGGAACTGTATTTCTTCCATCAGTGGCTATGACACCCTAAGAAATAGAAGTAGGAGAGGAAAGGCAGAAGCAGGCTGGGTATCTGGTTTTGAAGTGCTTTCATTTAGCTCTCTTTTCCAGGGACGGTGTCTGCAAAACATCAGTTCTTGTGTTAAAGCACACGGACAAACCTGGTGTATTCAAAGTTCCCGGTAAGTACGAGTGCCATAAGCCACCCTATTACCTGATGACAAAGTATGTTTTAGAAAAAGGTTTCTAAGTCTAGCCAGTGTTTTTTTTGGGGGGGTACACAGGGGTACACATACCCCTAAACATTTTGTCAATCTAAGTTTGCCTCATTGAGGGGCAGTATTTCAATATGAGTAGGAAAATGAGAGTGCCCTTAAACATTTATTTTTTTAGAAAAAACCACTGGGTCTAGCTAAAGCTAAGTAGCCTAGAGAAAACAAAGGCAGCCATGCTTGCTCCATAGTTCTTTCGGAAGATCGTTTCAAGCTGATCTCTCATCTTGAGATTAAAGAGAGAAGTGGAAGGAGCAGGAGGAGGTTGTAAAGAGGATCCAGCATGAGACTATCAGTCTAAATAACAAAGAGATAGGAAGGGCAAATGAGGAGTTAAAGGTACGTAAAAGTCTGGTTATGTGGAAGTCCTTTGCCCGTCTTTACCTCGTGCAAACCCTTCTTTTGCAAGCTGATTTTCCCTCAGTTCAAACAAAACATATAAATATTTTTAAATCCCAATCTGCGTTTTGTGATCTCAGGGCAAAAGAGCAGGATACAGAGGTTATTAAAGGAGACATCACAGTAACAGGAAACTCCCACAAACTATTTGTCTGTTTGTCTAAGATTGACCCACTCGGACTGACGGTGGCTCTTTGGAGTCAGGCGTCTCTTTCTACCCCAGTAACAGAATCCTTTTAAGTTGCACAACATCCGGGATTGAAGCACGGACATTCTACCTGCAAAGGAAGTGATTTACCCCCTGATTATGGGGTTCCTTCTTGATAAGGCAGACAGACCCATGGCAGATGGTTAAACCAATGCCTCTACTTCCCAACTTGGAAATATATGATTTGCCTTGTATGCCATCCAAAATCAATCTTGGGCTTTTCAAAATGGAAGACTCCTGTTTTCTCTTTAGATCTCCCCTCTGCTTAACCAGGAGGAACTGGAGTGTTTCACTCCAGGCTGCACAAGGGAGTTCTGGGTAACAGCTGGGATCTATGTTCTCAGACCTGGGGAGCAGCCTTTGCTTTTTTATTGCAGAATCCCAGGTGGCCAGACAACTGATCTGTATTGCTCTGGGAAGGGACTCTGTCATCCTGCAATCTTTATCTTGCAACTGACCCTATACGCTGCCCTCATAGATACCAACCCAGTCTGATTGGTTTTTGGGATGGGTGGATTAATCATTCTTTTGGTAATATTGTGCTCGGTGAAGAGTGCTGGAGAACTTAAAAGTTGGCCAGTCTTTCCTGACACTAGGGATGGCTGAAATAAATGTAATGCACACCTAGAGGGTTTTCTTATTTTTGAAATGGACCAAAACAGCTAGTTTTGCTTTTCTAGTGAGGTTCTCCAAAGCCCTTGGGATGCCACAGGAAAAGTTCTAGTTTAACAGAGGCAGACAAATAACAACAACAAAAACAATAATTTTATTATTTATATCCAGCGGCAGAGCTTCATGCTCCACCACCGGGGGCAGAGAGCAGGCGTGCTGCTCCAAGTGACGTGGCACACATTCTGGGGGCGGGGCGCACCATGCACAATGAGGTGGCGTGCGTTTTGGGGTGGGAGGCACCGTGCGCAGTGACATGGCATGCCTTTTGGGGGCGGGGCAGGCAGCGGCGATGGCGCCCCTGGGATCGTGCCGCTCGGGGCGATCCGCCACCACCGCCCCTATCTTCCTACGCCCCTGCTTATATCCCATCCATCTGACTGGGTTACCCCAGCCACTGTGGGCAGCTCTCAACAAAGTTAAGGAGCAACAGAAGGGGTAGCAAGTTCCCACCGTCTGGAGCCTCTCTGCCACCTATTTGCTTTGCTGCTCTCCAAACAAGACTTCTGCAAGGTCTAGGGTTCCCCCTCCTCCCTGTCACACATTGAGAAAGGGACCGGGGGGGGGGGTCCTTCCTCAAAGCAAGGCCATCTGGGACAGGGGTTGAGAGAATGTCCACATTATCATACATTTCCTATGGTAGCTAGTTAACATTTACATTTAACTTTAGATTTTCAGCATAGTACTTGTAGCCATGGCTACACGAACATCTTCCTTTTGGGAAGGACACCCTTTTCTCTGACTGAAGAGCTGGAGGAGAGTCTGCCATGCCTAATACCATGGCTAAAAGAGGGGGAAAGTAAGGACAGGGAGCAAGACGACGGGGGGAGGAATGGTGGTTCCCACTGCCTGCTTTAGGTAGGGCAATCTGTGGCAGTGGACCTGGGCAGGACACTTATTAAAGCATGGAGATTCACCTCACTTAAAATTACTTCTGAAGACATATTAAATGAGGGGTTGGGAGAAAGAATGAATAATTAAGACAACTAAGAGTGGCTGATCCCAATTTGCCTGCCCCCCCCAACAGCCAATATATGGGGAAACCGCTTCCTTCAACTGATGTCTTGTGTTGTTTCCTGTATAGATGGTGAAGTTCATGTCATAGATGTTGATTTTGAAAAGTATATCATTTTTTACTCGAAGAAACCAACTCATGAGGCTCTGTTTCTGTCTGGTATGTGTTATGGGGATGACTTTTATTTTTATTCACCCATAGATCTCAGAGCAGTTCACAACATAAAACTAGATAAGAAAACACAAAATACACAATAGAAACTAAAACAAACCAATAACCCTCACTCCACCCTGTGGCATATATGTGGTTCAGCAAAAAGGATACAGTGGTGCCTGGCTTAACGAATGCCCTGCTTAACGAAATTTCCGCTTAACGAAAGGATTTTTCGAGCGGACGTTGCCTCGCTAGATGAATTCGTTTTATGAAAAAATTGTCTAGCGAATCGCGGTTTCCCATAGGAATGCATTGAAATTCAATAAATGCGTTCCTATGGGCAAAAATAAAAAATAAAAAAATTCATTCCTATGGGATTTGCTAGATGAATTTTTCATTATAAGAAAAGACCCGTGGAACGAATTGAATTCATCTAGTGAGGCACCACTGTACTTGTTAGTTCTCTCTCTCTCTCTCTCTCTCTCTCTCTCTCTCTCTCTCTCTCTCACACACACACACACACGCCCTAAAATTCACAAAAGGAGAATGGGTTGGGAGGGGAGGAAAGACGCAACCTCAGTTTCAAGTTCTGGGTAGCAAGTATTTCTATTGACCAGCCAGAGCAGAAAAAGTTCAAAGGAAGGAGGCAGAGCCAGTGCTGCTCATCACTCTGCTGTCCTGAAGGAGTTGGCCCTGCCCTGTCTGTCCCTCCTGTAGTACAGTTTGGTGGCTGGTGGAAGGTTTTGCCTAAAACATCTGGAAGGCATCCGTTTATGGAAGGATACCCTAAGTTCTCTTCAATCCAATTATGGATCTAGTTAACATACAAAAATAGAATGCAACATTATTGAATACTGTATCTTTATCTACACACACACACACACACACACACACACACACACACACACACACACACATATATATATATATATGATTTTGCACATATTTTTAAGCATAACATCCGACTTACAGATAAGATAGAAAACATTTGGCTACTACAGCCTGAGACTTCCATCCTCCTCGACTGATGGTTTTCCAACTAACTCTCCAATATTGCATTTTGTTGTTATACTTATTGCTATCAAGTCCTTATAATAAGGAAACAAATTATATATTTTTCTTCGCAATAATTACTGAGATTAACCTTACAAAATTTCTTGTAGCCCCACTAGCCATGTCAATTGTTTACAATTGTCTTTCAAATACACCATAAATTTATTCTAGTCTTTCAGGAATGTCTGGTCTTGCTGGTTCTGAATTTGCCCAGTTAGTTTCGCCAACTCAGCATAGTCCATCACTTTCATCTGCCATTCCTCTTCCATTGGAATCTCTTCCTGCTTCCATCGTTGGGCTAATAATATTCTTGCTGCAGTTGTTGCATATAAAAACAGTCTCTTATCTTGCTTATGTATTTCAGTACCAACAATACCAATTAAGAAGGCTTCTGGGTTTGTTTGTTTTTTAACAAATGTATATTTCAGCATTTTTAAAAGTACATTATAAATCATTTCCCAGAAAGCCTTCAATTCCTTACAAACCCACCACACCTTCGTTTTCTTTACATTTCCAACATTGATTATTTGTTTTATACATTTTTGCTGATTTCACTGGTGTTATATACTATCTATACATCAATAAGAGAACTGCAAGCTGTAAAATTTATTCCATCTTTCAATAGTTTCCCCCCAATTTCAAACTTTGCCCAATGTATCATAACTGATTTAACTTCCTCATCTTTTACATGCCATTCCAAAATTAATTTATACATTTTAATAATATTTTTACCTTATTGCTTAATAACTCTGATTCAAACCTCAATTTTGTATACCAAAACCGATTTTTCTTTTTGTCATCTTTAAACATTTCATTTATTTGATGATAATGCAACCAATTATTCACCAAACCTTTAATTTCCTCATACAGTTTTATTTTCCATTGGTTATCCATCTCCATCACCAATTGTTCATAGGTGACCCCATTTTTGGCCATATTTAACTTTTTTTACATTTATTGCCTCTAATGGCGACAGCCACCATAGTGTTTTGCATTCTAGTAAACTCTTGTATCTATTCCACACCTCATGTAGAGATTTTTGAATTATGTGGTTCAAAAAGCCTTTATGAACCTTTTACCTTTATGTACCATAAATATGCGTACCACCCAAATTTGTTGTCAAATCCTTCCAGATCTAATAGATCTGTATTTTTTAACAATATCCAATCCCTTAACCAACAAAGGCAAGAAGCTTCATAATACAATTTCAAATCAGGCAAGGAGAAGCCACCACTCTCTTTTGTATCTGTAAGTAATTTAAATTTAATTCTTGGTTTCTTCCCTTGGCAAATATATCTTGTAATTACTTTTTGCCACTCACTTATACTTATACCATTAGGATTGACTGCAATAAAAATAAAATATTCAGTAGCGCATTCATTTTCATAACAGAAATTCTACCCCATAGGAATAGTTTTATTCTTCCCCACACCTCTAAATCTCTTTTAATACCATTCCATGCTGCTGTGTAATTGTCCTTAAACAAATTTAAATTTTTAGATGTTAACCAGACTCCTAAATATTTTACCTTTTTTACCACCTCTATACCATTTTGTAATTTAATTTTAGACCCTGATTCCTATTCTTAACAAGCATTTTCTTTTTCATTTTATTTAATTTAAAACCTGCTACCTGTCCGAATTGTTCAATTCTTTCCAGTGCTTCTTTAGCACTGGTTAATGGTTCTTCGATTGTTATAACTAAATCGTCCGCAAAGGCCATTAATTTATATTCATTCTGACCGACACCGATTCCCTTAATTTTTTCTGCATTTCTCAAATTTCTTAGAAGGACTTCCATGACCGTAATGAATAATAATGGAGATAACGGACAACCCTGTCTGGTACCTTTCATAATTTCAAAATTCTCTGTTAACACATTATTTACAATTAATTTAGCTTTTTGATCTGAATATATAGCTCTAATACCTTTTATTTTAAAAAACTGTCCCATTTCCATTAGTTCCAAATTCTTTTTCATAAATTCCCAAGAAATATTATCAAAGGCCTTTTCCGCATCAATAAATATTAACGCTGCTTGCTTATCATTCCTGGCTGTCAGATACTCAGTTATGTAAACTATATTCCTTATGTTATCTTTCATTTGTCGTTATGTGACTAATTTTTAAACACTTTTTGTTGTTGTTGCAATCAACAGCCATCTATACTATACAGTGGAACTTCTACTTACAGACATAATCAGTTCCGGAGGTCAGTCCATATATCGATCCGGGTCGCTGGAAGAAGCGCCATTGTGCGCAGGCGCATTGGATGGCAGCGCGCTCCTGCGCATGTGCAGGTGGCGGTGGATTCTTCTGCGAGTGTGCAAACAGCAGAAGTCGCTTCTGCACATGTGTGAATCGTGGCAAACCCGGTATTTACTTCCAGGTTTGCCGCAGTCACGACTTGGATTGGGCCCAAAAAGAGGCAGTCCTAAGTAGAGGTTCTACTGTATAGAGTTAAAAAGGAGGAAAACCTATTTAAAATCTTGGCTACAATAATCTTCTAGAATAAAAAGTGGCTAATGGAATAATCAACCCTTCTGAAGGAATTTTTTTTTTAAAAGGGAGCTGAGCCCTAAAGAATGGCCACTTTAGCACTTCACATGAAGAAAAAAATGTGTCCCCAAAATAAAAGGCAATAGGGGGCTGCAATATTAACAATTATCCAGCAGAAAGAGCAGCTACCATAAAGCCTCCCACTAGCAAATAGGGACAATCAGCACCTGTGTAGGCTTTCAGTTCCTTTGGCATGGCCAAACTTGGCCCTCCAGATGTTTTGGGACTACAACTCACATCATCCCTAGCTAACAGGACCAGTGGTCATGGACGATGGGAATTGCAGTCCCTAAACTCTCTGGAGGGCCAGGTTTGGCCATGCCTGCTTAGATCCTCTTCTCTGGTTTCATGGGGGTTCTGTTTCTGACTGTCTAATGGACAATCCAGAGAAGATTGCGGGAAGAATAGACTTTGTGTGCTCTATAGACATAAAACAGATATTTCAGCTTTTCTGAGAACAACAATTTACTCAACCTTTGCTTGTGTTTAAAGCTAGGGGATCAGACGTGGGAGATGATATCAAAGCAAAATTCAAGAAATTAGTCTTGGAGCAAAATTATCCTGAGGCACACATCAAATACTTTAACGTCGGTAAGGCAAACTGGTCTCAAGATATTTTTTAAATGTCGATAAAAAATGAATGTCTCTGTGTGAAACAGAATCTGAGGATCTATATTTAGTCCCAGAGAGATTCACTGATCTGGATCACAAGTACAGTTCAAGTACAGTGGTACCTTGGTTGTCAAACGCTTCAGAAGTCGAACATTTCAGTTTTTGCCGAAAACCTGGAAATAGATGCTTCTGTTTTGAACACACCTCGGAAGTTGAACGGCTACTGAGGCGCGTTTCTCAATTTTCTCAATTGAATTTGCCAACTGCCCATTGCGCCTTCGTTGTTGAAAGTTTCAGAAGTCAAACGGTCCTCTGGATGAGATTACGTTCAACAACCAAGGTACCACTGTAGTTAAATCATTGAAATTAAATGAGGTCTGATTTCCATGCTTAATCAAGCTATCAGGAAATGAGCGAGGGGGTGATTGGCTAAGAGCAGCAGACAATTTTACCTAGCTGTGGGGATGGATAGGAAGGAGTTTGTTCTACATCCCTCAGCTGGGGTGGTGGGACATCAGAAATTGTGGTTCCTGGGCAGGGTCTGGCTAGAGCCCAGCTGAGGGACACAGGTGCGCTGTGGTATACACCACTCAGCCTCTTGGGCTTGCCAATCAGAAGGCTGGCGGTTCGAATCCCCATGATGGGGTGAGCTACCATTGCTCTATCTGAGCTCCTGCCAACCTAGCATTTCGAAAGCATGCCAGTTAAAGTAGATAAATAGGTACCGCTGTGGTGGAAAGGTGAATAGCATTTCCATGCACCCTGGCTTCCGCCATTGTGTTCCGTTGCACCAGAAAGTGTTTATTCATGCTGGCCACATGACCTGGAAAGCTGTCTGTGGACAAACGCCAGCTCCTTTGGCCTGAAGCAAGATGAGCACATCAACCCCATAGTAACCTTTGACTGGATTTAACTGTCCAGGGGTCCTTTACCTTTACCTTTTTACCTAGATCCCAGCTCTAGATCAGGCATCCCCAAACTTTGGCCCTCCAGATGTTTTGGACTACAATTCCCATCTTCCCCGACCACTGGTCCTGTTAGCTAGGGATCATGGGAGTTGTAGGCCAAAACATCTGGAGGGCCGCAGTTTGGGGATGCCTGCTCTAGATCATGGCCTGTTTGGGACTAGCAATTCTGTCTTCAGCTGCCTTATGGGGCTCAGATTCCAGTTAATTATAATTAAAGTATCTTCAGTCCCAGCTGCAATGTGGCAGCTTCCACTTGGCTGTAGACTGGGAAAAAACCCATCTCTGTGTTGCCCCTGTAGAACTCAATAAGTGGGGGCAAAACAAAAATGAGTTGGCTCTGCCTCTCATTGGCTGTAGTTGCAGCTGTCATGTGCCCTGGCTCCATCTGCTGTTGGCCTCCCTGCCTCCCATACCACCAATCCCAATGGGCATCATCTGCCACTGATTCCGAATAAAGAGATAAATATGAGTTGCTCACATTTTCTTCCTCCTTACCAGTTTCCCTGACACTCTTCTCTCCCTTTCTCCCATAGAACAATGCACTCCAAAAGCTGGTTAATAGGCATTTCTCCATATATATTCACACCATTGGTTAATAATCAGAAATACCCAATAAGCATTACTTTTTCTAAATGGTGGAGACGATGATGACTACAGATCAATGCCCCTGTCCACACACCACATTGATGCAGTTAGAAGAACAACGTCTTTGGGTTCCTGCCTCTCCTGAAACTATTTGAAAAATAAATACATTGCTTAGATCTTGCAAACGTTGTCAGATGCATTATTGGAGGTCAAAATGGGAGAAGATGAGCATATATGAACCCATCAAGCAGCCAAAGCATCTGCCCAGTGAGTGCTCGGCTGTAGAGGTTGCCAATATGGTTCTCCAGCTTCGGCCATCCATGCCCATTGGCCAAGCTGACTGGGACTGATAGTACTGATGGATGGAGTTCAACAACCTATGAAGGTCACCATGTTGGCCACCCCTTGTCTACTTTGCATTGGGAGCAGGTCCCCAGGATCTTGGAATGAGAAAGGCTTTGCCCATGACATGCTCTTCCTTCAATTAAAGGAAGGTAGGCACCTCCTGCATGTAAGCCAGTGAGCTCCACTTGTTCCAAAAAGCCTTGGAATGAGCACTGTGGAAGGGGAAATGGTTACAGAAGGGTGAGAGAATATAAGTGAGAGGCTGGTTGTAATTCAAAAAAGAGAGGGACAAAATAGCAGGGCAGAGAAGATACAAATACAAAGCTTTCCATCAGCTTTGGCTGGTGGCTCACCTGCTGACCCTACTTGGATAGGATCATCGCTTAATAATTAGAAACACCCAATAATCATTACTTTTTCTGAATGGTGGAGACGATGATGACTACGGATCAATGCCCCTATCAACTCACCACTTTTCTGGCTTGTAGAAATTGATGCAATTTGAACAACAATGCCTTTGGGTTCCTCCCTCTCCTGAAACTATTTGAAAAATAAATACATTGCTTAGATCTTGCAAACGTTGTCAGATGCATCATTGCAGGTCAAAATGGGAGAAGATAAACATATATGAACCCATCAAGCAGCCAAAGCATCTGCCCAGTGAGTGCTCAGCTGTAGAGGTTGCCAATATAGTTCTCCAACTTCGGCCATCCATGCCCATTGGCCAAGCTGACTGGGACTGATGGATGGAGTTCAACAACCTATGAAGGTCACCATGTTGGCCTCCCCATGTCTATTCTTCATTGGGAGTAGCTCTCCAGAATCATGGAATGAGAAAGGTTTTGCCCATGACATGCTCTTCCTTCAATTAAAGGAAGGCAGGCACCTCCTGCATGTAAGCCAGTGCTCCACCTCTTCCAAAAAGCCTTGGAATGGGAACTGTGGAAAGGGAAATGGGTACAGAAGGGTGAGAGAATATAAGTGAGAGGCTGGTTGTAATTCAAAAAAGAAAGACTGATGGAGAAATGTGAGAAGAGAAACTGAGAGGGACAAAATAGCAGGGCAGAGAAGAAAAAGGAGAAGAGGAACTATAATATTAAAGGAATAATTTAATGTTCAACGGCTTAAGGCCTGGGAAAATATATATGTTTCAACCCCAGTTCCTCTGTGGAGAGAAGGTTTTTGCAAATGACATAGCCAATTGCCTGTGTTGCAACCCTTCATACCTGGCTGGCTGCGGAAGCATTGCAATTAAATAATTTAAAGTGGATTGGTTACATCTTACTATTAATGCCAGTTTCACCATTCCTTTCATTTGGTGCAGGGATTTTATTTTATGTAGAAGCAGGAGTCAGCTTTTGCAGCTGCACATAAAAACGCACCACTTTTATTTGTTCTCCAATATATGGAGGGGAGGAAAAAGGAGAAGCAGGACATTCTGGGATAAAATCAGAAACAGGGATCGCTTCTGTAATTCCAGGACTGTCCCTGTAAAATTGGGACACATGGAGAGTATGCCATAATGGACAGTTCTTACTTTGTGTAAAGATTTATGCCCCTTCATGGATCTCTGCCTTGTGTGGTGAAGGGGCTTGAATAACTCAGAGAACCTATGAGCTATTCTGTGCAGGGCCACCCAAGACAGACAGGTCATAGTGGAGTGTTTTGACTAAACATGATCCACCCGGAGCAGGAAGCAGCAAGCCACTCCAGTATCCCTGCCAAGAAAACTCCATGGACAGGCATATAAAAGTTATGATGCTGGAAGATGAGTCCTTCAGGTCGGAAGGAGTCCAACATACTACTGAGGAAGAGCGGAGGACAAGTACAAGTACCTGTATATACAGAGCTGATGAAGTGGCTGGGCCAAAGCCCAAAGGTCACTCAGTTGCAGATATGCATGGAAGTGAAAGGAAAGTCCAATGATGTAAAGAAAAATATTGCATAGAATGTAAGATCCATGAATCATGGTAAGTTGGATGTGGTCAAGCATGAGATGGCAAGAATAAATATTGACATCTTGGGCATGAGTAAACTAAAATGGACGGGAATGGGCAAATTCAGTTTGGACGATCATCATATCTACTACTGTGGGCAAAAATCCCGTAGAAGAAATGGAGTGGCCCTCATAGTCAACAAAAGAGTGGTGAAAGCTGTCCTGGGAAGCAATCTCAAAAATGATAGAATGATATCGATATGAATCTAAGGCAGACCTTTTAACATCACAGTAATCCACAGAAATCAGCCCTGAGTGCTCACTGGAAGGACAGATCATGAAGCTGAGACTCCAATACTTTTGTCACCTCAGGAGAAGAGAAGACTCCCTGGAAAAGACCCTGATGTTGGGAAAGATTGAGGGCATGAGGAGAAAAGGACAACAGAGGATGAGATGGTTGGACAGTGTTCTCGAAGCTACCAACATGAATTTAACCAAACTGCGGGAGGCAGTGGAAGACAGGAGTGCCTGGCGTGCTATGGTCCGTGGGGTAACGAAGAGTCAGAGACGTCTAAACAACTAAACAACAACAAAGATTTATGGCAGAAACTAATCCTTCCAGTTGCATAAATGAACACTGGATTCTATAATTAAAGAGGTAAACTTTAAACATAATTCAACTACTGCATTGCTCTTGAGATTCATCAGTGCTGAGAGTAATATGAAAACTAAATACATTTCCTAACCACAATAAGTCCCCTGCCCTTTTTAAAGCGGGTTTGTTGTACTAAGGTGACAGAGCACTATATTCCACTTTAATTGCACAAACTTAAATTTCCAGTATGCACTTGAATCCCTCCTATGGAATAGTGGCAAACTAGAGGCACCCTAAGAGAAAGAAGGGCAGTTGGGACAGGGTACTTTTCCATTTCTCCAATCATTTTCTAACTCAAAACCACCCTCCCCAAGGCCTTTTCACCTCTGGGAAGAAATATATGGGCTCCCCTATATTTCCTACCTGCAGGTGACAAAGCAGCCATGGGAGAGTGATACTTCACTGGAAAATGTAGCAGAAGAAAGAGGCTTTTTAAAAGCCTTTCTTCTGGGGATCAGTCACAGTGTACTGGTTTGGGTTTTAAAAAATGTGGAAAAAATAATCACAGAACTCTCTTTAACATGCTGTTTGAGCACTGGTATTCTTTATTTTGCGCTTAACAAGATCAGTTTCTCTTCTCATGTACTGATACATTCTGTCCGTTTTGTAATACTAAATAGTGCTTGAGCTCATTCACGAAGATTGTTGCACGCCACCCCAATCTCCTAGCGGTTTGAGATTCCAGGAGTTCCAGGCACTCACCCAGCGTTCATATTTCCTCGGAATGAGGTACAGACGAGACTGTGGTGTCTTTAGGTTGTATGGTTTTTTAATACATCTATACAACTTGACCCTATGATGGAGGGGCTCACCGCATTATCACCCCAAGAGGGTCTTGCTTCACCCATAGCCACAGTCTTGGATTCAAGCAAAATTCAAACATGTTTCTCCCTCACAGGCTTCAGCCTGCTTTTCCCTCCAGCTTCTAGCTTGCGCACAACGAAAAAACACCCTCAGCTCTGGCCCTTTTCTTATCTAAGTATTAGCGAGTTGAGGGACGCCCCCCCCCACTCATTTATCATAAGGCACACAACCACTTCCTTTTTCACCTTAACAACCCATATTTAGAGTCCCAATATCAAGAAGCTGGTCTGGCTATTTCAACAATTTGAATCCTTCCTTAGATTATTGTGGGATCTAGAAATTAGAAGGGTCTCGGCATACAACCCGCTCCTAATAATAATAATAATAATAATAATATATTTAAATGTAGCATTCTTCTATAGTATTTATCTTCTCCTAATAGTTCTTCATTCAAACATGTGGGCAACCTGTCTGGATTGAGTCACACTGAGACATCAATTTGGCAGCTTACAGGTATTTCTGGATCTATCATTGCCACTAGAGATACAGAGAGTCTCCATGGCATGGGGTGCTTTTCATCAGCTTTGGCTGGTGGCTCACCTGCTGACCCTACTTGGATAGGAACAGCTAGGCTTTGTTAGCTGCCTCATCAAATGAAAAACACAGGTGGCTATTAGTGAAAAGGACTTGTCAGTGGTGGCATTTCAGTTCTGGGACACCCTCTCCAGCAGAGCTAGCCTAGTGCTTGCAGTTTTCCCTTTTTGGAAAAGATACTTTATTTGGAAAAGTATCTAAGATGCTACTGGATACTATATATATATATATATATATATATATATATATATATATATATATATATAGTATCCAGTAGCATCTTAGAGAGTTTGTATATAGAAGGCTTCTGCGCATTTTCCACAGGTAAGGCTTCCCCATCTTGTTAATTTGGATGATAGTCCCATCTATATCTATTACTGTGTGAGACCAACACGGCTACCTACCTGAATTTGTGTCACACAGGTTCTCTGTGTTCCACCAGATTTCTGTTATGCCAACTATATCAATGCTGTCTCCACCCAGACTGCTACATAACAGGGCTATTTCTTAAAAAGGGAACTGGTTCATTTGTGAGCTGGCAATGCCGCCCATTCCCAATCAGGTTGCGGATTCACTTCTGGCAGCAGCCTGATTGGCTGCTCCTGTAGGCCAATCAGGTTGCTGCTTCATTTCCACCTGGAGCTGGATTGGGTGGCTACTGTGGACCAATCAGACTGCTGCATTCTGGATCCTATTGTTCTAGGATTCAGCTCAGTACATAACAATGACCACCTCCCTTCTGCTCATCAGATCTATTTTGTGAGCAGGGTGGGTGGCAAGGGATGACCTATATTTTCATTTTGGCACTGGGCTGGGTGTACTAGTTTCAACCCATGGTTGCTCTGCACCTGCTGGTCTTCTGCACATTCCCCTACCTGTGGGAGTGCTGCTGCTGGGGAAGGTTTGGTGGGCCAGATGAGGTCCTTGAGGTGGCAGTTCCCACCACCAGCCCCTGGGATGTGTGATCCAGTGATCTAATATCCTGGATAAGCTTAAGCTTCTTCTACTTCTTTTGCTGAAAAGACCACAAGTCATTAAGGGCTGGGCAAGCTTGTGGAGATGGCGTGGGGAGGGAGGAGGAGATGCCACGGAGCACCTGTGATCTCTGTACTTGCCCAGGAAGGGAATGTGCCAGCCTTGAACATCCTCCTCAAGAACCCAAGAGAACAAGCATGTTTGTTCCCTTCTTCTGAAGCACAAAGGAGACTCCACCTTGTTCCACGACACAAATAAACCAATTCCCTTTAAAAATTAACCCTGTTGCTCCCACTCTGTTCTTCCCTTTTGCATAAGTTGACGAGTGGGATGTGCTTTGAAGACATTTGGAGGTAGTTATTGAAACTGGGCTGCTGCAACCCTGGACCATCATTCTCTCCCCCTGCACACGGTGTTCACGGTAAGAGCAGAAGAGAACCAGCTCCAGGATGATTGCTGTGCTGCTGTTGGTGTTTGGACTGACCCCTGACTACATATCTCCTGTCAGTGCTGGCATCCCTATCTACCTGGACTATGACCCCCAAAAGGTAAGACGTTTACAGATGGGACTTTCAGCCAAATTAACAAGATGGGGAAACCTTACCTGTGGAAATGGGTGATGTTTCCCCTCTGGCCTTGCTTCTCTTAGCACCCTGGATAGGACACCTGAGCAGCTTTGCTCTTGAGTAATAATAAACAAACAAACAAACAACAACAACTTTTATTTATACCCCGCCCTCCCTGGCCAAGGACCGGGCTCAGAGCGGCTAACAAGACGAATATAAAACACTAATATAATATCAAGCAGGGAATTAAAATACATTCTAAAATCAATGAGTCAAAGTAAATCCATTCAGATGGCAAGCGGCAGATTAGGGTTGGGGACCTTGAATGATCACAGTAAAGACACCGCTGCTTTATATAATTAATCCTGTCAACTTTATCTGCCCCCTAAAATGTCAATCAAAATTCTTCTGTTTTAGACGGCTGGGAAGTGGCACCCCATCGGGATGGCTTCCACGCTGCCTGAGTTGACTGATTACGAGCAGAAAATATCATCGATGGACCACACGGTGAAGGTTACAGGTGGTGGAAATTTGAAATTCACCACTAATTATATGTCGTTAGTACCTTACAACTGATACGTCTCCTCCCATCATTCATAGGCTGGGAATTGAACCTGGGTCCTTGCACATGCAAAGCAGGTGCTCTGCCACTGAGCCACAGCCCTGATTTCCCCTGAAATCGTTTTGAGATGGTTTGGAAAGGGCATAAAGTTTCTTCAGTGTAGACAATATTGAGCTGGATGGAGCAATGTCCAGATTTTGTATAGAGCTGCTGCTTAGGGAAGACCACAGGTTTCCCATCCCCTATTATCTCTCTTTTTTGGTCTTGTTTTATCTTGTTTAGTCGTGTCCGACTCTTCATGACCCCATGCACCATAGCACGCCAGGCACTCCTGTCTTGCACTGCCTCCCACAGTTTGGTCAAACTCATGTTCGTAGCTTCGAGAACACTGTCCAACCATCTTGTCCTCTGTCGTCCCCTTCTCCTAGTGCCCTCAATCTTTCCCAACATCAGGGTCTTTTCCAGGGAGTCTTCTCTTCTCATGAGGTGGCCAAAGTATTGGAGCCTTAGCTTCATGACCTGTCCTTCCAGTGAGCACTCTGGGCTGATTTCCTTCAGAATGGATAGGTTTGATCTTCTTGCAGTCCATGGGTCTCTCAAGAGTCTCCTCCCGCACCACAATTCAAAAGCATCAATTCTTCGGCAATCAGCCTGATCTTAATATATCGTAAAGAGCCACTTAGGTTGGGCATAATGGTATAAATAAAAAATAGCTGGAATGCCAATGGCGACATTGAGTAATCCTGTGGAAACTCTTCCTATAGCTATTGAGAAGGCCATTTGATAATGTAGAGGCCTCCAAGAAGGCCTGTTCATTTTGAAGGCATTGTTCAGGGTGCCGCTCCTCTTGACACTCCGCCTATCCTTCCCTCTGGGAGACAGTAAGGCATTTTACTGGAACTGTATTTCTTCCGTCAGTGGCTCTGACACCCTGAGAAATACAAGTGGGGGAGGCAAGCAGAAGCAGGCTGGGTATCTGGTTTTGAAGTGCTTTCATTTAGCTCTCTTTTCCAGGAATGGTGTCTGCAAAGTAGCAGCCCATAAGTTAAAGCGCACGAAAACACCTGGTGTATTCAAATTTCCGAGTAAGTACGAGTGCCACGAGCCACCCTATTACCTAATGACAAAGTATGTTTTACGACCAGAAGATCCAGATGCAAATGTTCAAACATCTGTTCTTTTTCCCATTTGCAAAATCAAGTTATGTGGGAGAGATCTGTGCAACCACTCACCCACCAATGCTCATAGTATAAGAAACTAATAAGGTTGTTTATTTTAGGAAATGCATAACTTGGCTAGAAAAAGGTTTCTATGTCTAGCCAGTTCTTTTTTTCTGGGGGGACACAGGGGTACACATACCCCTAAACATTTTGTCAATCTAGGACGCCCTTTTCTCCATGTGAAGAGCCGCAGGAGAGTCTGCCATGCCTAATACCATGGCTAAAAGAGGGGGAAAGTAAGGACAGGGAGGAAGACAAAATGTGTGTGGGTGAAGGAATGGTAGTTCCCACTGCCTGCTTTAGGTAGGGCAATCTGTGGCAGTGGACCTGGGCAGGACACTTTTTAAGGCATGGAGATTCACCTAACTTAAAATTACTTCTGAAGACATATTAAATGAGGGGGTGCAGAACAGAAATTGAATTCATTGCATGCTACAACCTCAGGGAAAACACTATGAAGATAATTTACAGATGGCACCACACCCCTTTAAAACTCGCTAAAATGTATAAAGGCAGGTCGCCAACATGCTGGCGATGCTAAAAGTACATAGGGTCATATTTTCATATGTGGTGGAACTGTGTAGTTATCCGTGAATTTTGGAATAACATCTATAGTGAACTTTAAAAACTATTTTAATTTCAGAGATTAGACCAGAGATTTTCCTATTAGGTATACAACATACACAGTGCAGGTGGCACTGTGGGTTAAACCACAGAGTCTAGGGCTTGCTGATCAGAAGGTCGGCGGTTCAAATCCCTGCGACAGAGTGAGCTCTCATTGCTCGGTCCCTGCTCCTGCCAACCTAGCAGTTCGAAAGCACGTCAAAGTGCAAGTAGATAAATAGGTACTGCTCTGATGGGAAGGTAAACAGTGTTTCCGTGCGCTGCTCTGGTTCGCTAGCCACATGACCTGGAAGCTGTCTATGGACAAGTGTCAGCCCCCTCGGCCTATAGAGCAAGATGAGCACGCAATCCCAGAGTCGTCCGCGACTGGACCTAATGATCAGGGGTCCCTTTACCGTTATACTACCAATAGAATTTTTTAAAAATAAGGCCATTGTTTATGTATTCAATCACGGCAGCCAGAATAATAGTGGCAAGAAGCTGGAAAAATGAAACTCTACCAATGATAAGAGAGTGGCAGACTCTTATGATAGAATACCTGCAACTAGCAAAACTGATGGGAAGAATCAGGAGTGTCAAACCAGAAAGTATATGGAGAATGGAAAATATATTTAAAATTGTATTGTACAAACAACAATATACTTGCAGAACTAGTTTGATACTTGTAAGTAAAAAGTGTATTAGATACCATATCGGATAATATATACAGTGGTACCTCGGGTGAAGTACTTAATTGGTTACAGGGTGCCATTCGCTGTAAGGGCACTGAGTGGCTTCTCGCAAGTAAGAGGCTTCAAACTCCGTAGCTGTTTTTTACAGAGTTTTATTATATACATATATACAAGACAGAGCTCAAACGTTCATGACCGTTCATTCTGAGTCAGAATCCGGAAGTGCTGCTTAGCAGGAACGCCTCCAGCAAAGGAACCTTGGCGCCCTGAGCCTAGCCGTTTGCTCCCGGCGCTTATCCCTCCTGCGTACTTGGGGCGAAGGGGCGGGCACATCCCCCTCTCCCCCTGAACTGCTCAACTGTCTGGCGGCTTCTCTAGTTTCTGACACCTCCCCTTCCACAGCCCTCAGGTCCGTCACTTCAGACATTCCCCCCTCCTCCTGTGAACCATCAGCATCCCCAGAACCCTCCTCCATTGCGAGAGACTCAGCACCCCCTCCTGAGTGATGCTCTGAATCCCCAGTATACTGAAGCCCTGAGACCACCCCACTGGGCTCCCTGTGAACCTCTGGTAGACCCCTGACATTCGCACCCTGAAAAGTCCTTAACCTGAGTGGCTCTATAGCACATGCGCGAAGCGCTGATAGATTGCTTCTGCGCGTGTGTGCGCGGTGGAACCCGGAAGTAAACACTTCCGGGTCCGCGGAGTACTTAACTTGAAAGTACTCAACCTGAACCATACTCAACCCGAGGTATGACTGTGTGTGTGTGTGTGTGTGTGTGTATGTATGTATGTATAAAATGAAATAACAGAAATCTGTGCAAGAAAATATAGACAATACAGGTATAAGCAGTATAATGAGAATGATTGGAAGTTTTACATTTTAACTTGTTATTTAATATATTGAAATAATTACATAATATATTTAATATATTGTATTTTCTTTCTTTTACTCTACTCTTTTCTTTACTTTTATTGCTTTTGCTATGTATGATTCATTATCTATGTATATATGTCTGTGTGGGAAATTAATAAAGATTATTTTTTAAAAAATGAGGGTTTGGGAGAAAGAATGAATAATTAAGATGACTAAGAGTGGCTGATCCCAATTTGCCTGCCCCCGCCCCCACTAACAGCCAAGATATGGGGAAACCGCTTCCTTCAGTTGATGTCTTGTGTTGTTTTCTGTATAGAAGGTTTTGTCCACATGATTGATATGGATTATGGAAAGTATCTCATTATGCACGTGAAGTTTTCAACACATGAAGCCATGTTTCTGTCTGGTATGTGTTATGGCAATGGATTTTATTTTTATTTATTAAATACAGCTCTTTACCCATAGATCTCAGAGCAGTTCACAACATAAAACAAGAAGATAAGAAAACACAAAATACACAATAGAAACAAAAACAAACCAATAACCTTCACTCCACCCTGTGGCATATATGTGGTTCAGCAAAAAGGGTACTTGTTAGTTCTCTCTCTCTCTCTCTCTCCCCCCCCCTCTCTCTCTCTCACACACACACACTAGCCCTAAAAGGCACAAAAGGAGGATGGGTTGGGAGGGGAGGAAAGAAGCAAGCTGAGTTAAAGGCTGAGTTGCAAGTTTTTCTATTGACCAGCCAGAGCAGAAAAAGTTCAAAGGAAGGAGGCAGAGCCGGTGCTGCTCATCACTCTGCTGTGCTGAAGGAGTTGGCCCTGCCCTGCCTGTCCCTCCTGTAGTAGAGTTTGGTGGAATGAAGGACTGTTTCCAGGGGACAGCTGATGGAGGGAGCAGCCTGTCATTGTCCCGTTGTGCTGGCTGTGCCTGGTGGAAGGTTTTGCCTAAAACATCTGGAAGGCATCTGTTTATGGAAGGATACCCTAAGTTCTCTTCAATCCAATTATGGATCTAGTTAACATACAAAAATAGAATGCAACATTATTGAATATCTTTATCTATACTTATCTGGCTAATTTCTAAACACTTTCTTTTTGCTGTCAACAGTCATCTATACTGCATAGATTTAAAAAGGAGGAAAAACTATTTAAAATTTTGACTACAATAACCTAGAATAAAAAGTGGCTAATGGAATAAACCCTTCTGAAGGAATTTTTTTAAGGGAGCTGAACCCTAAAGAATGGCCACCTTAGCACTTCACATGAAGAAAAAAATGTGTCCCCAAAATAAAAGGCAATAGGGGGGTGCAATATTAACAATGATCCGGCAGAAAGAGCAGCTACCATAAAGCCTCCCACTAGCAAATAGGAACAGCCAGCAGCTGTGTAGGCTTTCAGTTCCTTTGGCATGGCCAAACTTGGCCCTCCAAATGTTTTGGGACTACAACTCCCATCATCCCTAGCTAACAGGACCAGTGGTCATGGACGATGGGAATTGTAGTCCCAAAACTCTCTGGAGGGCCAGGTTTGGCCATGCCTGCTTAGATCCTCTTCTCTGGTTTCATGGGGGTTCTGTTTCTGACTGTCTAATGGACAATCCAGAGAAGATGGCGGGAAGAAGAGACTTTGGGTGCTCTATAGACATAAAACAGATATTTCAGCCTTTCTGAGAACAACAATTTACTCAACCTTTGCTTGTGTTTAAAGCTAGGGGATCGGACGTGGGAGATGACATCAAAGCAAAATTCAGGAAATTAGTCTTGGAGCAAAAATATCCTAAGGAATACTTCACATACTTTAAGAACGCCGGTAAGGCAACCTGATCTCAAGATTTTTTTAAAATTGTAGGTGTGTATGAATGTATCTGTCTGAAACAGAATCTGAGGATCTATATTTAGTCCCAGAGAGATTCACTAATCTGGATCACAACTACAGTTTGAGTACAGCGGTACCTCAGTTGTCGAATGCTTCAGAAGGTGAACATTTCGGTTTTCGCCAAAAACCTGAAAATAAATGCTTTCGCTTCGAATGCGCCTCAGAAGTTGAACGGCTACTGAGGCTCATTTCTCAATTGTCTCAATTGAATTTGCCGACTGCCCATTGAGCCTTAGTTGTCGAATGTTTCAGAAGTCAAACGGTCTTCTGGGACAGATTACGTTCGACAACCGAGGTACCACTGTAGTTAAATCTCTAAAATTAACTGAGGTCTGATTTCCATGCTTAATCAAGCTATCAGGAAATGAGCAAAGGGTTGATTGGCTAAGAGCAGCAGACAATTTGGACCTAGCTGTGGGGATGGATAGGAAGGAGTTTGTTCTACATCCCTCAGCTGGGGTGGTGGGACATCAGCAATTGTGGTTCCTGGGCAGGGTCTGGCTAGAGCCGAGCTCAGGGACACAGGTTGCGCTGTGGTATACACCACTGAGCCTCTTGGGCTTTCCAATCAGAAGGCTGGCGGTTCGAATCCCCATGATGGGGTGAGCTCCCGTTGCTGTATCTGAGCTCCTGCCAACCTAGCATTTCGAAAGCATGCCAGTTCAAGTAGATAAATAGGTACCGCTGTGGTGGGAAGGTGAATGGCATTTTCATGCGCCCTGGCATGAAGGTCTGATTTCCATGCTTAATCAAGCTATCAGGAAATGAGCAAGGGGTTGATTGGCTAAGAGCAGCAGACAATTTGGACCTAGCAGTGGGGATGGATAGGAATAAGTTTGTTCTACATCCCTCAGGTAGGGTGGTGTGGGTGGTGGGACCTTTGTGGCTCCTAGCCAGGGTCTGGCTAGAGCCCAACAGCGGTACGCGGGTGGCACTGTGGTCTTAACCACTGAGCCTCTTGGGCTTGCCAATCAGAAGGCTGGCATTTCGAATCCCCACGATGGCGTGAGCTCCCGTTGCTAGTCAACCTAGCAGTTCAAAAGCGCAGTTCAAAATAAATAGCGCTGTGGCAGGAAAGTGAACAGTGGTTCTGTGTGCTCTGGTTTCCGTCACAGTGTTCTCTTGCACCAGAAGCAGTATAGTCATGCTGGCCACTTGCCCCGGAAAGCTGTCTGTGGACAAACGATGGCTTCCCTGAACCTGAAGTGACATGAGCACCACAACTCCACAGTCACCTTTGACTGGATTTAACCATCCAGGGGTCCTTTACCTTTACCTTTTAACCTAGATCCCAGCTCTAGATCATGACCTGGTTGGAACTACCAATTCCGTCTTCGGCTGCATTATGGGGCTCAGATTCCAGTTAATTATAATTAAAGTAGCTTCAGTCTCAGCCTCAGTGAGGCCGATTCCACTTGGCTGGGGACTGGAAAAAAAAAAGTTATGCATGGAATGCTGGTCTAGGTGGCTATTGTATTTGAAGGTTCAAATTCCCCCAAAGTCCTTAGTGAGGACCCATCCTTCCTGGCCACATATGAAAACCTTTTCTTGCTGTGGCAATATACTTGTTTCTGCTCTTTCATTTTTACACCTCAGTGTTGCTTATTTTATCTGCCCTTCCTTCATTGGCATAAATTTTTACATGCTCTGTTCCCCACCCCAAAAATGTCTACATTTATTAACTGTGTTGAGTGGCTCAGTTTTGAACTAGAATGGTGAGATGCAACTATTCTTCACAGTGGAGGCTGACCCATTAAGGCAAATAGGACAGGACCCCACCAGCCTTAGTCTGCCCCTAGGGAGTCTTCACATGCCCACCTGCTTACTGACCACCAGCCAAGGAGTGGAACTGCTTGAGAGCTTCCTCCTCCATCTCAGTGTTGCCCCTATAGAACTCAGTAGGCGGGGCCTCTCACTGGCTGTAGTTGCAGCTGTCATTTGCCCTGGCTCCATCTGCTGTTGGCCTCCCTGCCTCCCATGCCACCAATCCCAATGGGCATCATCTGCCACTGATTCCGAATAAAGAAATAAATATGAGTTGCTCACATTTTCTTCCTCCTTACCAGTTTCCCTGATACTCTTCTCTCCCTTTCTCCCATAGAACAATGCACTCCAAAAGCTGGTTAATAGCCAGATATGGCATTTCTCCATATATATTCACACCATCGCTTAATAATTAGAAACACCCAATAATCATTACTTTTTCTGAATGGTGGAGACGATGATGACTACGGATCAATGAACCTATCAACTCACCACATTTCTGGCTTGTAGAAACTGATGCAATTTGAACAATAATGCCTTTGGGTTCCTCCCTCTCCTGAAACTATTTGAAAAATAAATACATTGCTTAGATCTTGCAAATGTTGTCAGATGCATTATTGGATGTCAAAATGGGAGAAGATAAACATATATGAACCCATCAAGCAGCCAAAGCATCTGCCCAGTGAGTGCTCGGCTGTAGAGGTTGCCAATATGGTTCTCCAACTTTGGCCATCCATGCCCATTGGCCAAGCTGACTGGGACTGATTGCACTGATGGACAGAGTTCAACAACCTACGAAGTTCACCATGTTGGTTATCCCTTGTCTACTCTTCATTGGGAGTAGCTCTCCAGAATCTTGGAATGAGAAAGGCTTTGCCCATAACATGCTCTTCCTTCAATTAAAGGAAGGCAGGCAGTTCCTGCATGTAAGCCAGAGATGGAGAAAGGTGAGAAGAGAAACAGAGAGGGACAAAATAGCAGGGCAGAGAAGAAAAAGGGGAAGAGGAACTATAATAATAAAAGAATAATGTTATGTTCAACTGCTTAAGGCCTGGGCAAATATACATGTTTCAACCCTAGTTCCTCTGTGGAGAGAAGGTTTTGGCAAATGATCCAGCCAATTGCCTGTGTTGCAACCCTCCCTACCTGGCTGGCTGCGGAAGCATTGCAATTAGATACCAGTAATTTAAAGTGGATTGGTTACATTTTACTATGAATGCCAGTTTCACCATTCTTTTCATTTGGTGCAGGGATTTTTTTTTTATGTAGAAACAGGATTCGAATTTTGCAGCTGCACATAAAAACACACCACTTTTATTTGTTCTCCAAAACATGGAGGGGAGGAAAAAGGGGAAAGCAGGACATTCTGGGATAAAATAAGAAACTGGGATGGCTTCTGTAATTCCAGGACTGTCCCTGTAAATTTGGGACATTATCCTTCAAAATTCAAGACTTTCGGTTGATCGCGGAGCCGCCATCACTCAAAGATCCGCTCAGCGGAGCAGACCTTGACGTGTCAGGGACGGGGAAAACCGCTCTAGCACAGCGTACCCCCTCAAGAACCCCAAATCGAGCTTTTGGGGGGCATCATCTTCCGGCGGGTGCAAAAAGTGGCCTCTTCCCTCCCTGGTAAGGTTCTGTTTTGAGCCCCCGAGAGCGAGGGAGTTGGAGCCCCAGCGCATTGGATTAAGACGCTTCCCCTGAAGCGAAGCTGCAAGACTGAGTGGAATCAGCGGTCAATTCTTCCAAAGCAATCTTTAAATTCAAGGACTACACCGTGAGTAATTTATATTGGCTTGAAAAATTGGAGGAATTGGCTACGGGTGGAAATTTAAATACAGAAGTCGAACTCCCCCATTGAGAGAAGTAAGAAGCTGTTACCTTTCCCAAAGCTGTAAAGATTTTTAGGAAGTTTTAAATTTCCAAAGATTGGACTTACATTCTTCCCTTGAGGCAGGGTAAAGGGGAGAAAGGCTGAATTTAAGTAAAAGCCCTGTAAAAGCTTATTTGGGACAGGGGAAAGTCCCCTTGTATGCTGGAGTCGGCACCCTGGAGGGATCAGTGAGCCACCATTATGACGTCACAAAAGAAAAGAATTTGTTTACCTCTTTGAGGCTGTGAACTGTCAGTAGTGAAGAGAACACAAATTACATGATAGTGAACAATAAGATTGCTAAATGTTTTCTCCACAAATGGCTATAAGACTATTAAGGTATGAAGAAGAATAGAGAATGTTAATTTGCAACCAGTTTGGATATAACTTTTGTTTCTGAAGTTTGAAGATTTAAACTGCACCATTTCCTGTTTTGCAACCTTGGCTGTGCTCGTGAAATTTGAGACGTGCAAGATGCCACTAGACAAAATAACACCTGACTTTCCTGATTTCCAAGAGGAACTCTTTAAATTGTTATGGGAAATTAGAAACGAGGTACAACAGAATACAATACAGATTGAAGGGATAAACCAGAAGTGCGTGGAAATCGAAAAAAAGAATGGACATATCAGGGAGTCCAGAAAAAGAAAAGAAAGTTGAACATTTAGCTGTGTTGGACAATGAAAATGATCTCAAAGAAGAAATGGAAGGGAAATATCAATCTGTTGAAAAAAATAATCGAGATTCAGCATGGAACACTGTTCTCTCAGTGGGGGGGGGGGGACAAGACCCATGTCTGGGTCAAAAGGTTTTTTAAAAAGAATTGGGAAAAGATCAACTTGATGTAAAACAGCATCGAAAACCAGTATGGAACATTGCTCTCCCAGTGTGAGAGAGAAAACAGGATCCATACTGGGGCCAGAATCTAAGGGGAATAAAAATTGTCAAAGGATGGGAAAATAGTAATGTTAGTGGTTGGCATCGTGGTGCATTTAGAGAATTAGGGGGGCAGCAGGGGGGAAAGAAGGAAGTGTGGCAGTTAAGTTGTGACAGAGTGGGAGTGGGGTGAGAAGGAAAAATGGATCATATTTTCTGATTGGTAAAGATGGACCGAAACTGGATTGCTCTTTGGAACTTGCTGAACCATCTGGGAGACTCCGAGTCCAGGGGAGGGGGGGGGCAGAATTAGATGTAAGTGCTTAAAGGTTATTAGGATAGAAGAAGTAATATTTGAATTTATGGATATTTTTGGGAATTAGTTCTAGGCTAAGGGGTGAAATAGAAGATACATGGTTGGGAAAATAATTATAGGTTAGGAATAACTGATGAAATGTTGAGGGATAATGAAGAGGAAAATGTTAATGAAACAGAGGAAGATGAAAATGTATAAGTTTTGGAAAACGATTTAAGATATAATATGAAAATTGCTAAAGATAGATTAAAAATGGACCCAATGAGGGGGGAATCATGGAAGTCCATATAACAATGTTAAGTTAGATAATAATAAATTTTGTTGTTATTGTTATTCTTTTTTCTTTTTGGTTTTTGTCTTTTCTTGTTTCTTTCTTGTTTTGCTTTTTGTATTCTGTACTTTGTTATTCTTATAAAATGAATAAATATTATTTGGGGGGGGGGAATTCACACTCCTCTGAATTTTGCAGTGCAGTTCTCTAGCCAAGCAATATGTATAGAAATGCATATATATTGGGTGAAAGAGTGCATAAAAATGCATATATTCATGAAAATAGCATGCAAAAATACACTATATCAGGGGAAATTGCTTGTAAAAATGTGTATATTAGGGGAAATTGTGTTCACAAGCTCAAATTATTCCCTTCAGTTGTTGCTGATAACAAGTTCCGCCTTCATCAAGGATAACTGAAATCGCATGTGACCTAAACCATTTATCTTGGTTTCAGGTGAGATCTTCTTGTCTCATGTTTCCACAGTCTATCAAGTTTGGCAAGTGTTCCTACTGCAAAGCCACATCTCCTGCTTTGGCTTTTCCATCTTTTTATGTTGGCTTTAAGGTACGGTAAATGAAAGACTAGACTTGTTTCAGTTCCACCTTTGAAACACATTTCTTGTTGAGCCTAACTTTCCCAATGCTTTCCTCCTCCTTTTTGCCAGTTGATTCTCATTAGGGTTGTGAAATGTCAATAAAACAGAAAGAAGAAAACACTACACAACATGAATGACAGCAATCAACCATAACAACTATTACACATTAATAAAATAATGATAATACAGACTCTCAGCACAGGGTGCTTTTGCAGCTGACAGCTCTGCCCCTTCTCCCTGCATAATGATGTTTTTGCTAGTAAGAACCCCGAGGGTTTGGACTTAGTTTCATAATGCATAATTATTTTTAAAGTTTCATCTAGCTGTTTATCAAACACCTTTTAAAAAGCCTTGCCTCTTCCAGAAGAGAGTGACACACATGTCGGGAACAGGAAGAAGAGAGCAGAGCTGTAGAATAGGAGCTGACAACAACCTGCCATTTTTGTTGTAAATCAGATGTTGCTGGCCTACCTCTGGCCATGCTGGTTTGCAGCCAATGTGAGTTGAAGTCCAGCAACATAGAGAGGTCCACAAGTTAGCCACTCTTGTTATAAATGTCCAGTTTTTTGCCACAGATTATAGCAGTAGGGAAATGGTGGTGGCCAGCTTAACTGAAGGGTTAAAAGAAGGAGGAGAAGAATGCTTGTAGAAGAGGGGGGAAGTCATGGGAAGGGATTCAGCTTTGTGCTAAGGTTATTGTTTTGTCAGGGTAAGCTTCTTGACTTGCTAGACAAAGCGACCCCTCCTCTCCTCCCTCCTGCACGTTGTCCCTGGGGGTTCTCCTGACCTGTTTCAGCCTGACCAATTTCAGGGGGCATATTGGGGGGAGGACAGGGGAAAGCTTCTTTGCAAAAGTGGAAGGGCATGCACAGATTATTTTCCTACTCATGGAACTAACTAGGCAAATCCTGCGCCGAGAATCCCTGCATCAGGTAAAGACAAATTAAAGTTGAATGGCATAGCCCTCTTTTCTCTAGTTGTCAGGTTGATCTGGATGTTGGGAAACTATTACACCTCTTAAACAGGTGATAAGAATCTGTGGAGTCTTAAAGGGCTGGTGTTTGCCCCTCCCCGTTAGTGCCCATTTCTTGCTTCTGTCTTATTTTCTAGTTGTCTTCGGAATCTCCATAGTTTGCCCTTCTACTACACAACATGTGCTGGTGGGTGCTAAATAATCTCCCCCACAAACTGGCAAATGCGAAAATTTTGCAAAGTGGCTTAGGCATGTATGCATAGCTGCCAAGTTATCCCTTTTTAAAAGGGATTTTCCCTTATGCTGAATAGGCTTCCTCGCGAGAAAAGGGAAAACTTGGCAGCTATGATCATGTATGTCTACTGAGAAGTGTTAATGGGGCTTACTGCTAGGATGGTAGCCTAGGCTTTGGTTTTGGAAAAGCATGGTTCTTGTGTCTTTACCAGCTGTGCGGCAGGCAGAAATTCAACAGGTTAGTATGGAAATGCAATCATTTGAAAACCTTCACCCATTCACATTCTGTTTGTCAGACATTTTATTACATGCGTGACCACTGATTTATTTGGGGGGCCCTCCAGTCCACCTACAAAAGAGACAAATCTGCATATGATGCATGGCATATGCAAATTGTATGCACATCTATGGTCTCTTTTGTGAGCAGGTCAGAGGGTCCAGTCAACATATACTGGACATATACTGGACCCAGAAAATCCTATTGGATTTTCTGAGGATGGAGGAAGAGATATAAAAGTTCTATTTAAATCACATTTGCTTTGCTGGGTTCAGATTAGCAAAGGGCTCCTTCTCCACAGCAGCACCTTCAGAGTAAAGGCAGGTCTGCAATAAAGCAATGTTTGCTTTAATAACCCACTTCAGGGGAAATTCTCGCCCATCGTGCATGTAATTGCATACAGTTCCTGTTTGAACAAAGAGGAAGGGTGTTTATGATGTGCACACAGCCCTTGACACATATGGAAATTTGCCAAATCATGCCCCAAATTTTCTGTGTATAACGCTTTCCTTTTGATATGTATGGTGACAACAGAGCAAGCAAACTACACATGGATGTACCTAACAGAAGGTGGCACACTGTGGAAAATGCAACCATACATCTGAAGATAGGAGAAGAAAATCAACAGCTGTGGTTTCATGTTAAATTTCACACACACACCAGCTATGAAACAGTGAAATGACACAAAACACAATACTGTATATAAAAACAAGCAAATTATTTGCAGCCACAGGGGGATCTTACAATGGTAATAAAAGACTTAGAAAGATCTTACATGAATACAATACCTACAATAATTAATATATTTTTATATTTTGCCTAAGCCTTTCCTACCGCAAAAGACGGTTAGCATCAGGCTATTGGATTTGGCCTAACTTGGCAAATAAAGCCATAAGCAAGTAATTCTTAATCCTTTACACATTATTGCCCCAGCCAGAGCAAACACACAACACACACACACCATCCCTTCAACTTGAATTTATTAACTCTGGGTTAAATGAAATCTGGGGGTCAATTTTATGTGTGTTAATGTCGTGAGTGTGATTTCAGCTCTTCGTGAAGTCAACTCAGAATAGTGATTCAGCATACTAGCAAGGAACTGCTAGGAGTCAAGTATAACAAGAACAGTCTTCTTTATTGCAGTAGGAATCTTGACTGACTGGAGGGAAAGGGTGAGCTCCTTTTATACTCTCAGGAGCAGGGGTTGGGGAAAGGATACATTTAGATTGTGGCGGAAACCTATCAGAGTGAGGATCCAAATTGTGCTAACAAGTTAACCAATAGCAACTGTCACTGCACCCATTTGAATCGCCCAGGAGCGGGAAAGGTAGTTACAAGACTAGCAGAGAAACTCATGTACACAAATTAAACCAATACATAACAATGTGTTTACATACAAGCACAGCTAACACAACCTATGAAGGCAGCAATGTAGCGGTACCTATCTTTCAGTCTTCTAGAGAGGAGGAGTGGGGATCCTGAGGCCCTCCAGATGTTTTTGGACTATAGCTCCCATCGTTCCTGATGTCTGGCCATGCTAGCTGGGGCTGGTGGGAGTTGCAGCCCACACCTGGGGGGCCATAGGTTCCACATCACAGTTGTATTTTCTAGATTTGTCCCAGGTATTTTGAAGCACTGTGCAGTTTTTTCCTGGACCTCTGTGTATGGACCCACATGTTGACTGTGATATTCTATTTTGCCACCACATTCCCTACCCCTGCTCTAGAGATCTGGAGAGCAGCAGCTGGAGTAAAGACCCAGGAGAAGCTGGTGCACAAAAATGTCACAAAAACGTCACAAAAAGAGGTGGGGCAGGGCAGGAGTGGAACAGGGGACTTGCAGGTTTTTTCAATGGTGTTTCAAACATACTTAAATGTCTGGTGCCTCAGAATGTAATCCCTGCATAAGTGTGGAGTTGCCTCATTTATAGCAAGCACTTAATAATGGTAATCAAGAATTAGGCAAAATGTCAATTTAGCTCAGCAGCACCCCATTTCTGATTGATTGTAGCTTTTATCAGGTACAAGTTATCTGTTGGAAACACACACCCTTCTGCCAAGGGGGGAAAGAAAAAAACCTGCCACGGGCAAGGAGCTTTCCCTGACATGATACTTAAAGCAGCAGGGGCGGGGGGGGGGGGGATGAATAGTTGAAAGAACACTCTGAGGCTCAGTCTCAAGGTAAGAGAGGCTCTGATTTTCAAAGGCTGCGGAAGCCAAGGGAGTGTAAAGCGAGAAGCCGTCCAACCAAAGGTGCACTTCAAATGTGACATTTAGAGACACAATCTTCCCCATCCCCAGCAGGTGAGCAGGAGCACGCACACACACACACACACACACGGATAGCTCATAACCTTAAGATTCTTATCCTGATTCTATTACAGTCAATACACTGAAATCATAAATAAGCTGGGAAATGTTGCTTCCCCATCTTTTATCATGAAGAAAGGCTGTCAAGCTCAACTTTTTCCTCTTATGTTTTATGGCAGGATATGAAGCATACGTTTCCCACATCCTCCAAAGTGTGTAGCCACATTTCTGCCTTAACTGGATTTATAGATAAGGACAGGATAATTCTGTACTGGGGGTGGGAAATCCTCTCCTCCCCCCCCCCAACTCTGGGGCTAGTGAGGTGGGGCTGTGTACTAACACTGCGAAGGAGGAAGTTCCCAATTCTTTTTTTAAAAAATAATTTTTATTAAGTTTTTTCAAATAAACAAACAAAACAAAACAATTTTTTATACAATTCATCTTAAATTCACCCATCTCAGTTCATTTTGCTCTGCCGAGCTGTGACTTCCCTCCCTCCCCTCATCCGGTTTTCTTGTTCGCTCCTATCTTTGTTTCCCTTACTTTAGTCGGTTCGTAGGATTTATTTCAATCCTGCAAGTGTCTTTAAACTTCTACAGTTCTTCTTCATATAATCCACAAATTTACTCCAGTCTTTTTGGAACCTTGTCTCTCCCTGGTTTCGGATCTTGCTAGTCAGTCTTGCTAATTCCGCATAGTCCATCATTTTCATCTGCCACTCATCAATCGTTGGTAACTCCTGGGTTTGGAGGAAGTTCCCAATTCCAGTATGGCTTCTTACTACTAGCTACTGTAGCCATAATCTTTCAGCCTCAACTTCCCTGCCCCCCTCCCCCCGTGGCAATCTCTAAGATGTGGATAATAAAATTGATCTAACTTAGAAAGCTGTTGTAAGGATTGTTGTTGTTGTTTAGTCGTGTCCGACTCTTCGTGACTCCATGGACCAGAGCACACCAGGCACTGTTGTAAGGATTACTGAGTAGTAAATATGAAGTGTTTTGAACAATTAGCCTGAGTCAGGGATAAGTGAATATGTCATTTTTGGTTCCTCTCAGTTTCTCATTTTGCGTGTTCAGACCTTTAAACCTCCCCCTTAAATAAATTCACACAAGACTCATGATTTTGGTTTGGTTTTTGGAAGAATTTAGGCCACAACTTTATTGATTACAGCAAGTGAGTGGTTGCATAGGCTCTGGTTTGACTAGCTCCCTGCCATGCAGCAGCACTGACCCAGGGTTCCAGCATAGGTTATCCAAGAGTGAACACCTGGATAGGCAGAAAGCCGGGGACATGCTATCTCCGCCACCCAGATGTCCCCCTGGACTCAGGCACGGGCACAACCCCTCACAGGGTTGACCAAACCATTAAGTCCCTGGATTCCTTTAACAGAATACCCTTCACATAGGGATGGCGAGAGTGTTCCCCCATCACTATCACCTGAACCAGAGCCTATCCGCAACCTTACAAGTTGTGACGATTTGCTACATGGTAGGCGAAACCCAAATGGCAACAGCCAATTAGGCAAGTGAGGAAAATTCCTGCCATGCCCCTGTCCCAACGACACACAGCGGCATAGCAAGGTGAAGCGCACAAGCCCTAAAAGTAGGAAGCGGTGGGTGGGTGTTCCGATGCACGCACCAAAAGAGGAAGCTCTGGGTCACGTTCATGGGCATATATAGGTCCCTTGATCCGTTAAGATCACGTCCCATTGGCCTGATTGAACCCAGCATCAAGGGACCTACCAATAGGGTGTTGTGGCTGTCCAACCTTCCCACCCACAACACAAGGGTTTGGTTGTCAGGTCTCAACTTTAAGGAAGGACACGATTTTCCAGTATTCAGTTCTCAACATTTCCACATCAGGAAGCTAACTTTTCATCCGTGCTCTTTGTGCTTCTCCTGGTTCTGGGAGACCGGGGGGGGGGGGGGAGCTTGTCGCAGCATGAGGGGAGACACTCGTGCTTCTTCACCAACCAGACTTATCTCTGCCTCTTGGCCCCTCTTCTCTCCCAATTTGGGTTCTGCCTCTGATTCTGGACTTCCATCTGCCACAGATTCCCCTCGCTCACTAAACCCTGTTCCCTCTTTAGCTTCTGAAGCCTCCTCCCAGCCTTCTCCCTCTTCTTCCTCTGACCACCAATCCCCAGGCTCTAGGCCTTCATTCCTTGAGGGATCCCTTGGTTCCTTCCACCATTCCTCTGCATTCAACCTGTCTGTGGCACTCCTCCAGTCAGAGCCAACAGTACTGGGTTAGATGAACAAATAATCTAACCTGATTTAAGGTAGCTTCCTATGTTCCTCCTGCAGGTGATGTACACATGAAGTACCAGTCACACTTTGGAGAGGAACTGATTTGATGTACTCTCTCACCCCTTTTTCTGCAAAGCTGAGAGTGCTTGGGGGCTTTTATGCGGAGTAGCATATACAGTATGCTGCATTTTGTTACTGTGCATAAGGATGTCTGGGCTAAGCTACTGGGATTTTTAATTGCTTAGTCCCACACACTGATATGTTTTCAAATGAATGTTTGGTCTTGTGACATGCACCACATTTGGATCCATACACTCTTTAAAGGTTATTGAGCAGAACCATAAATCTCATCAAATTCCTGGAGGCCCATTAACCCCAATTTCTAAGTAGTATTGCTGCCTGTTGCAGTGGGCATAATGAATGGAAATGAGGTTGCTAGTGCCGTAGGTGATGTTGTACTAGAAAGCTCATATAAAACCCTGACAAAGTCAACGTGCTCTTCAAGAATAACTTCCCAGCCAATCTATTGTGATAAGCCCTTTGTCATACGCAACATGATCTTTTAGCTGAATCAAAGGCTCTGGGAGAGAAAGTTAGTTTACATTGCTGCAGTATTTCCCTCCCCTCAAAATGAAATGCCTATTAAACTATGTTACTAAATCAAGTTGAGGTTAGAAATGAATAAAATGTAGGCTGTTTCCAAGGGATGTATAAAATACATGTCAGAGTCTGAAAGCTTGCATAACTCAGGCAGGAATTCTTGAATGAAGTTATTTAATTATGTTGGGAACCTGACCAGGCAAACACAGAGTGATTCATTTCCTTTTAACTAAGCAAAAGGTGCTTGGAGGGGATTAAAGATGCATGTAAATTGTAGAAATGGCACCAAGCATTAATAATGAAAATGAACTAACTGTATTGAAGTATATTCATTCTGCAATTATCTGAGAAAACAGCACCCAAACTGAGGCTGCTCCAATACAAATTTACTTTCTTGAAAGCACAGTGTTATGATCTGTGGGATGCTGTCTGTGGACTGCTTCATGTTTTATATATTATTCATAAACAAATGAAAACTGCATATACTGATGTATGAAGAGTGGGGAAGCCTCTCTTTGTTTTGCAGCATATGTCCATATTGTGGAGTTGCTACACATTTTCTTAATACAGTGACCAGGTTTGCACATAATTCCAAGCCATGGTTTATTAAACTGTGACTTAGCATTTTATGTATGAGCCCTGTCTAGTGACTTGGCTATGGTTTGTTTTCTGCTAACAAACCATGATCTGAAGACATGGTTTGCTGTTGGCTTATGAACATTGGTTTGTTTTAACTATGGCTTGGTGTTATGTGCAAACCAATACCGTTCCTTAATCATGGTTTGGCCGCTGCACCCAGGATGCTCACATAGTTGCAAAGGCATGAGGCAAGCGCAGTTAAGGGAAAACCCAAACTTTGGAAAAACAAGCCAGAATTTTATTGTCTGTTGTGATTAGTTGAGGTCAGCTTGTGATTTGTTAAATTTGTTAAATTGTGGGATACCTGTGGCCCTCCAGAGTTGTTAGTCTACAACTCTACCATCCCTGATCACTGGCCGTCCTGGCTAGTGACCCATGAATGAGGTCATATTCTCAAAAAATAAAGCTGAGTAGAAAATGTGTTTGGTTTTTTCAGGCAGTTGATAAGACAACTACAAAACAGGGGATACCCCAAAGAAGTCTGAAGCAAGCCATGGGCAAAGCCAAAAGATGGAAAAGAATAACTCGAAGTTAAAAGAGAGAGAAGTGAAATTAGGATAGTGGTTTCACTCACATTGGATGGATATAATAGGCATATCTAGCAGGTATTGAAACATTGGTATTGCTTTCAGGAATTTGTAGGCGTAAGGAAGAGCCCCTTTTTATGATTAAGTATGCCTCTTAAGTATGCCTCTTAAGGACCCAGGTGGCGCTGTGGGTTAAACCACAGAGCCTAGGGCTTGCCGATCAGAAGGTCGGCGGTTCGAATCCCTGTGACGGGGTGAGCTCCCGTTGCTTGGTCCCAGCTCCTGCCAACCTAGCAGTTCGAAAGCACGTCAAAGTACAAGTAGATAAATAGGGACCGCTACAGCGGGAAGGTAAACGTCATTTCCGTATGCTGCTCTGGTTCGCCAGAAGCGGCTTTGTCATGCTGGCCACATGACCTGGAAGCTATACGCCGGCTCCCTCGGCCAATAATGCGAGATGAGCGCGCAACCCCAGAGTTGGTCACGACTGAACCTAATGGTCAGGGGTCCCTTTACCTTTACCTTTATGCCTCCTATTTAAGAGAGATATTTCTTTAAACTACTGTGTAACAAAATAATAATAAAAAAAATTCCTTCAGTAGCACCTTAAAGACCAACTAAGTTTATATTTTGGTATGAGCTTTCGTGTGCATACTTGGTATCTGAAGAAGTGTGCATGCACACGAAAGCTCATACCAAAATATAAACTTAGTTGGTCTTTAAGGTGCTACTGAAGGAATTTTTTTATTTTGCTTCGACTCAGACCAACACGGCTACCTACCTGTAACTAGTACTGTGTAACAGTTCAGTACCAGATATGAGTTTGTTTAAAAAGAGGAAGCTCAGAACATATTTTACCTCATACCAACTCAGACCATTTTTCCATGTAGCTCAGTATTGTGTGCTGATTTCCCCTGAAACCATTGCAGTGGATTTATTAACTGAGTTGAATTAAAAGAATGTGTAGATACTGCAGACAGACGGAAATATGTATTGAAGCGGTTTTTCAGCTGTAAAATAAAGGGTGTAATCTGTGCTGTACAATGTCCCTGCAATCTCTTTTATTGTGATAACTATGGGCGTGGACTGCCCTGTATTGCTGAGAGGGGGAAAGGTTGAGAACGTGACAATGTGGCGCTTTGCAAGATATAGCAGTGGGTGTGCCAGATTGGTGTGTCTGTGCTGCCTCACCCCTCCTGGTAACTGGTAGTGGTTCTGCTACCGGGAAGCTATAGGTGCAGCTCCACTCCCTGGGCAAGCTGCTCCTGGGTGACTATGAGAAAGGTCAGAATAAGAATCTGCAAGCATAAAAACTGCTTTAAGAGCAGAAGACTGACAGCCTTTTTAAATTTGTGGTACTGCTGCAGTAGTTGGCTCTCCTCCTCTCTCTCTTTTTAATAGAAGAATAAAGAAATGCTTTGCTGGATAGGCTCAAAAGCCCATCCTTCTGACTCTTAACAGTGGACAGTCAGATGCTTCCGGGAAACCTCTTTAAGTTTAGCATTTGCATTCTTCAGTACAATATATGAGTTTGGGGGGGGGGTCCATCAGAAAGGTGCAGTTCTGAGTTTCAGTGGCCACAGATGTTGCCATGACATTATTCATCAGTGCCTGCCTCTCACATTACACTGCTGGCAAGAGTGCATCACTCTTGCAAGTACTGTAAAGATAATAGGCAAGAATAACATCTGAAGTTACCAGACCTTTGGTAGAGTACATTGTGGCTCTTGTCCAACACAGACACACTTAAGCCCACTAATTTCAAGCGCATAAGAGTGTCTAACTGTGCTGGATTGTAGCCAGGGTCTTCACTAGCACAAATCTATAGCTGCTCCGTGCATATAAAGATCAAATGTGCTTTCAGTATCAATCACCATGCTTAGGGGGGACGTTGCAAACATTTACAAGACAATCTTTGCTCTCTTTTTTAGGGGTTTCAGCCTTAGGGATCGGTGGATCTGCCAATTTTGTTTTTTTCTCAGTTTTTTCTCAGTTTCCCCCCTAGTCTTCTGGTTCAGTTTGCCACATTTGTGAATCAGTTAGTGCATATCTCATGAAAACCCACCAACATTCTGGTGTGCATTTCTTCTAATAAACACATTGTGCATGATATTGCCTAATATTTTTAAAAGACATTCTTGCTAATGTAATGTATGTTTGTATGCCATTTTCTCCAATATATTAATATCTGTTACACATTACTTGGTTGGGTTGGGATTATTTGTTTTGTTCTTGTTTTTATCATGTATTTTGTGTTTTTATCTTGTATTTTTATGCTGTGAACTGCCCTAAGATCTACAGATGACAAGTGTTATACAAATGTAAATAAATAAATGGCAGGGCTTGAAAGCAAGAGGTCATCTGTTAAAATTACATGTGCTGGCATTGTTTTCACGACATAAATAGCAATATGAAACCTAAATCCGTTATATACAGATAATAGCAGGTTTCCCACTAAATGTATACAGTACAGCCAATAAACAACAACTGAATGTTGAATGCAGCTGGATGATACATGTTTGTACACTTTTCTGCCCCATTGATGCTATATATCAGGCCCGGCCCACTGATGAAGCAAGGTGAGTTACCTGCCTCAAACGGAAGCAAGGTGAGTTACCTGCCTCAAGTGGTAGAAGCCCAAGAAGCAGCGCTCACCTCACCTCTGCCACCCCTGCTATGGCAGATATTAATATTCTGCAGCCTGAAGTGACTGGTTGCATAGAAACTGACTCCTTTTGGAATGAAGCATTGTCCGGACCAATTAGATATCATTCAAACACTTTACTTGCAGAAATTTCTTCAAAACAGTACAAAAACATCAAAGATCATAGAGTTGGAAGAGGCCACAAGGGCCATCCAGTCCAACCCCCTGCCAAGCAGGAAACACCATCAAATATGGCTTGACATATGGCTGTCAAGCCTCTGCTTAAAGACCTCCAAAGAAGGAGACTCCACCACACTCCTTGGCAGCAAATTCCACTGTCGAATAGCTCCAAATAATTCCATACAACATCATGTGCAAGTCCAGCGCAGGTTCATCTTCTTAGAAATGTAATAAACTTATAATCAGAGCTGACAAACATAGTTCTCTCACACACAGGCTCAATTAGGCCAATCCCTTAGGCTATGCAGTTCCTGGAGAGGCATCTTATTCTCACAGAGCCTGAGAACAAATACTCAAAGGCAACTCCCCTTCCCAATGGAGATTTGCAACTCAATACCTTTGTCACAAGGAGCACAAGGAGAAGGGGACGACAGAGGACGAGATGGTTGGACAGTGTTCTCGAAGCTACGAACATGAGTTTGACCAAACTGCAGGAGGCAGTGGAAGACAGGAGTGCCTCGCGTGCTCTGGTCCATGGGGTCACAAAGAGTCGGACACGACTAAACAACAACACCTTTGTCATCTGATCTAAGGTTAAACACTCATGTGTTAGTTCATAAAACAACAATAGTTAATTATCAAGGAGCTCAAAGACCACTTCCGGTAGTATACTTTAATGGAATCTTCAAGGTTAAAACTTTTCAGCAATACACACAGGCATTTTCCATTCTAGTGTCAATTCAACAATTATACTTAACACCCGCCACCAGTGGCACTGGTTTCTGGCAAGATCTCACCAGGATCTCATAAGATCTCAGGCAGCACACAAGATCTCATGAGATTTCAGTGAGATATCATGAGATCTCACCAGCAACCAAGGCCACTGTTGGCACTTCACAGTCACTGCCGCACAACAAATGAGAGGCAGCGGTTATGGGTGTGGGTGGAAACGGCCCATTCCCATTTTGCCTCAAGCAATGAAACAGAACATGACACCCCTGATATAGGGGTGTGTGTGTGTGCGCGCGCACACACACACACACACACACATTTGCCCCATCCATGCTATGAATGCAAAAACATCTTAGGCCTCGTCTCCAAAAATGTAAGATGTGAAGAAGTCCTACATTGCCTCTGCATGCAAGTGAGATATAATTAATCACAATGAATTCATGATACATTTCAGCAGGCCATGCTGTCTTGCTTGCTTAAACTGTGAATACTGACTTACTCATTTTAATGACAGTGTCAAGATAACAGCAGTCGGGATCCAAGGAATCCTGTGCAGAAACAAAAATGTATTCTGTACATTGAGGAGTTGAGGAAAAGGAAAAGATTGGGACCGACCAATTTTCCTTTCAAGATGCGTTCCTTTGTACCTCATTGGATTTCACTTAGGACAGTCCTCTAACTTTCAAGCGCAAATTTTCAGGGTGTGCGAGAGGCTGCAGTGGAAACTGCATACAAAGAAGTAGCCTTTGGGCTGCTCTTCAATGCCTCTAACATAATAAAAAGGAGGGTATAATTTTATCCAAACAAATTAACATGAACATGTTTGCATCTCTGCATTTTTTGCAGAAGGTTCATTGAAGGTTGATAAACCATTGGTTTGGGTTGGAAGAAAACTTGTCACACTGCACATGATTGCATAAATGCAGTGAGTAAAAACCCACAGAATAGATTTTCTTTCCTCCTCCTCTTCCTATGACCTACAGAGAATTAGTTCTGTCGCTGCTACGGCCCTTGTGATATATTGCTGCTCAATCATGCATGCACCTTTGAAAGAGCATCACAGGCTCTCCCTGACAGGAAGAAATGCACTCACCCCTCCAAGGTTACCTTTGTTGAAAACATACAGTGGAAAACAGATGCTAATGAGAAAATAAATGCATGGCACAATCTTTAGAAAGCGTTTGCCAACGCCATCCTGCATTCTCAGGCAATGAATTCCAACTAGAAACTCACCTTGGTTTCCAATATCGCACCCTCCTACATGAGCAAGCATTGATTATATGTTTTGTCGTGAGGTATGCTCAGTGCTATCAGTTTGGGAGAGGGAAGTAGCCAAGAAATTTTCAACTAAAATATATGATTGCTTTGCTTATAGACAAAATCATACAAAGGACAGGAAACAGAGAGCTATGGACATCCAACCTCTTTTCAGTTGTTCAGCTAGAGATGCCTACATGGTGCGCATGATTTCATTAAACTCAGCAACCCTCTTGAATCTGGACTTTTCTGTGCATGACCTTATTCTCTCCTCTTGTCTTCCCATCCACCCTATCATACCTTTGTGTGATTTAGTTCTTCCATTCCTAAATTTCCATAATCTAAATTTATTTTTATGTATACTTCCTCCTAATAGCCAATATATACTGGGGCTGGGATGCCAGTGGTCCTGCTGTTTGGTTGTGGAGGAAGCACTGCATGAAAGGGAAGCTTCTGGGCCCATTTGAGCTCTTGCTTTCTATTCGCCTTGATAGCTTTCGTCTTCAGTTATGAATATCAGATGATAGGGACAAGCAGTAGGGGAGGGTTGCCATCTTTTTGGCCAACTTGGCCAGTAGAAGCTTCCAGATTTCTGCTTGTTCGATAGAAAGATTACACTTGATTACAGAAAGTGAGTGGTTGCATAGGCTCTCGTTCGACTAGCTCCCTACACCGTTGCAGGTAGCGCTGACCCAGGGCACCAGCATAGGTCAGCCTAGGGTGAACACCTGGATAGGCGGAAAGCCGGGGACATGCTATGTCCACCACCCAGATGTCCCCCTGGACTCAAACACGGGCACAAACCCTCTCAGGGTTGACCAAACCATCAAGTCCCTGGATTCCTTTAATGGAATACCCTTCACATAGGGATGACAATAGCGGTCTCCCATCCCTGTCACCTGAACCAGAGCCTATCCGCAACCTTACAAGTTGTGACGATTTGCTACGCGGCAGGCGGAACCCAAATGGCACCAGTCAATCAGCCAAGTGGGGAAAATTCCTGCCATGCCCCTGTCCCAACGACAGACGACACATGACGGCATAGCAAGGTCAAGCGCCCAAGCCCTATAAATAGGGAGAGGTGGGCGAGTGTTCCGATGCACTGACCAAAAGAGAAAGCTCTGGGTTACGTGCATGGGCATATATAGGTCCCTTGATCCGTTTGGCTAGCATCCCATTGGCCTGATTAAACCCAGCATCAAGGGACCTACAGTATCAATAGGGTGTTGTGGCTATCCAATCGTACCCACCCACAACACAGGGTTTGGTTGCCGGGTCCCACTGCAATGCGTGCCCTCTTTGAGGGAGGACACGATATATAACTTTGGCAATATCGAGAGCAGTTAGATCTGATACTAGCATAACAGCTCTTGACTGCTCTGTCAGTTCATTTAATGTCTTACTTGTGCATACAATTCTGTTCACAATGGATGAACTTTTTTATAAACACCAATGGAGCTATGGAGCTCAGACCAGCAGAAAATGTACTCTGACAGGTGCGTCAAAGTTAATAAGAAAAGCAAACCACCCTTGTAGAAAGACTGGGCTTATATTTGAGAAGCTTGATCACAACACAAGAGCTTCTGGATGCTTAGTTCTTATTAAAAATCTAAGCCCTTCCTTAATCTTATTGGACATTAACTTGCGTCAGAAATAGTGTCCAAAATTCTGCTAAGACAAATATTTAAAAGAACCTCAAATTTGCACCACAAATAAAACAAACCACTTATTTGCTCCCATTTCTAGTCTGCCTTCATTACACATGGTTGTGTTTATTTCAAGCTGCAGCTGTTCAATTGATGCATTTGTTTAATTAACACAATCTATATACCACTTGACGGTAAGAAAAGCTCTCAAGAACAATTTTAAATTACTGCTTCGGCCCATTGGCAGAAAAAAAAGTCTTCAAGAGACGCCTGAAAGTCAAAAGTGAGGATGCCTGCCGAATCATTGCTGGGAAACATTCCACAGCATAGAACTGGCACTTCTGGTTGAAGCCAGTTGGGCCTCTGTAACAAAGGAGACAATAGTGTTCCTTCAGATTTAGAAGCAGTTGAGAAACATAGAATAGTGATGGGGAAATAAAGGAGAATGCTAATTGTGTGCTTCACAATGCTAATTGGTAGAGCATGAGGCTCTTAATTGTGGGTTCAAGTCCCAAATTGGGCAAAAGATTACTGCACTGCAGGGTGCTGGGCTACAATTTTATGATCCTATGATCCTATGACAACTGTAATGCACGGAGCCATTTAAAGCCCCCACCCTGTCAAATCCCACCAGCATCATATCTAGGGTCTAAAAGGCAACTGCGCCATCATTCTAAACTCTTGTATCACTGGTTTCATTCCAGCTGCAAGCCTGGTAGATTAAGCTCTGAGCTTCAATGCTACTGTCTAGGTTGCAGGATTAGCCTAAACACCAGCCAGCTGATCCCAAGGGCCAATCTCAGTGCACCCACCGGCCCTATAAAGCTCAGGCCTCAAGGCTAGACCTTTAGCATGAGCAACTCACCATGTCTAGTTCATCCTTCCCACACCACCCACAACTTCCTAATTCCTAACTGCTTCCTTGGATTTTGATTTTGACCCTACTCTCCCCACATTCACTCCTAGCTCCTTTGAAAGAACAGCCAGTACCTGGCAGTTATGCATGAAATTAGAAGGAAAGATCAATTTCCTGCAAATCAGTAAAGCCTAGTTCATAAAGAGTGAATTATCCTCTTGATTTAAGATGCAATTTTTGGCATTATCTTCACTGTGGCATTATATAGCTATATTAGCATCCGTATATTGTTTTAGTAAGCCACTATGGAAGCTTTGCTGAAAGGTAGTATATAAAAATCATAAACATTTCAGTTCCTAAAAATGCACTTCTTTGAAAAGAATTAGTCATAGGTAGGCAAGAGAGCTTTTAAGAAGCTCAGAGAGCATTAGATACACAAACTGCACATTTTATTTTGAAAGTATGGAGGCTAATTGCTTAAATGTGGAACTTTCAATCACCATTTACCCTACCAACTTCTCCCCATGGACTTGTATCTGAGTAATGCAGTTGTGACAGCATTACAGCTTGTAACAGGCAAAATCATTACAGCATCATTAGCAAGAAATTGCTCGAGCAATTAGTAATAATTCCCAGATTCACAGTCAAATATTAATGTTCTCCTCATTAAATTAATCTGCTTCTGTCAAGAACATGGAGGTGGTGGTAATTCCACATTTGAGCAAACCTCTCTGCCTCTCTCGGCTTATGTGTTTTCTAACACATTGGTCTCAAAGACTAAATTGTCTAGCTGGATATTTCACAGGAATTGAGCTATATGAGCTGTCAGATTAGCCAGTTAGGTACAAAACTGATTCTCTCATGTTTGACCTGGTTCTACATGTCGTCTAAATGGAAATCATGCCCTTCAGAAGATATTACAGGAGATGAATGATAACAATAGATGGGGCAGAATTTTTCCTATCTAGCCTAAAGGCCTTCATTTGGTATGGTGGACAAGTAACTCACATCATGAGTCCCTATAAAGACTCTAGGACTTCTCAGTGTTTAATCTCATGACGCTGGGCCAGAGAATACTTGGTAGCAACAGAACCAGTAGTGTAGTGGCAAATTCAGAAGTGCAACATCCCTTCATGATAGTCAAAGCCACACCTCTTTTAATATTATAAAACATTCTAAGATTATACAACAATGATATAATTATACAATAATTATAATAACTAGGGATGCATTGCCATGGTCAACACAGATCTCCATGCCTTTCAGCTAGATCTACTATTTCCTGTGCATATACATGGGCAAATGATTTGAAATTCTCTAATAACCTTCTTTCAGATTGATGTGTGTACCATGAATTACCATTATACATCATAGAACTTGCACAACATTCCTTTGAAACTGAAGCAAATTGTTTTTTCAGTGTTCCTAAATCCTTAGCTTTGGAGCTTCTTCTTTTTTGGCGATCACTCATAGCCATGAAAGATTGTCCTCCATAAACACAGTTTTAACAAAATAAAAAAATTCCTTCAGTAGCACCTTAAAGACCAACTAAGTTTATATTTTGGTATGAGCTTTCGTGTGCATGCACACTTCTTCAGATGTGTATCTGAAGAAGTGTGCATGCACACGAAAGCTCATACCAAAATATAAACTTAGTTGGTCTTTAAGGTGCTACTGAAGGAATTTTTTTATTTTGCTTCGACTCAGACCAACACGGCTACCTACCTGTAACTAGAACAGTTTTAACAGTGAGTCCATAAGTGACTGTGGAGGCCAATTCTGGATCCACACGTCCTTCCCAGTGGAGACATAAGCTTCCGGGCAGGAGTTGATGATGGTGAGGGTTTGCCAAGCATGCCTTCCTCTTAGCACATTTCTCCCTTTCATCCTGAGTTCGAGCGTCTTCAAAGCCCGTGACACCTTTGGTAAAGGCTGCTCTCCAACTGGAGCACTCGCAGGCAAGTGTTTCCCAGTTGTCAGTGTCTATACTACATTTTTTAACGTTTGCCTTGAGAGAGTCTTTAAACATCTTTTGTTGATCTCCAGTATTACGCTTTCCATTTTTAAGTTCGGAATAGACTACTTGCTTTGGAAGACGATAATCAGGCATCCGCACAACATGACCAATCCAACAAAGTTGATGTTGAAGAATAATTGTTTTGACACTGGTGATCTTTGCTTCTTCCAGTACACTGGCATTAGTTCGCCTGTCTTCCCACGTGCTATGTAAAAAAATTCAGAGACACCATTGATGGAATTTTCCGAGGAGTTGGGGATGGCGTTTATGAATGGTCCATGTTTCACAAGCATACAGTAAGGTTGGTAGTACAATAGGTTTGTAAATAAGTATTCTGGTTTCCCTGTGAATGTCCTGGTCCTCAAACACTCTGCACTTCAACCAGGAGAAAGCTGCACTTACAGAGCTCAGGCAATGCTGGATTTCGGCATCAATGTCAGTCTTTGTGGAAAGATACTGCTTTGGGTAACCCTGCTGGGAGTAAGAGACTCCCAACTGCTTCACTCACAAGGGTCATAGGAATGTGCAAGCCCACTCACTACAACAAGGTGATGATCCAGCGAGTGAGAGCTTTGGAGCATACACTGTCTAAAACATGGGTGGCTCTAAGACACGGAGGACAGGGCCCCTGCCTGCACCCTGCTGCAAAAAAATAAAAAAAATAGATGCTCCCTATGATCAATACAAAACTGAACAAAACAAAGCCAGTCTCCACACATTACAGAAGATGTGGACCTCTGTGTTTTCAGATGCAGCTCATCCATATGCACTGAATCCATTCCCCTCCCCCTCCCCCCTCCCCCCGGGATACAAGGCTGCATGAAGACTTATTCCAAGAAATCTGTAAGTTGCATTGTTCTGGAAGGCTCCTAATTCAATGTGGTTTTGGCCACTAACTCAGAGGTCAGATCCAATTTTGTGAATGAAAAATTCTGGCATACATTTAACGATACAGTAAAACACAAAGTAAAAGCTGTTGCTTTGGCAAAGGATGGCTGCCACTCGCAGCATACAAAAGCCCTAATCAACACCCCACAGACTCATTGATGTGTGTGCTTGTAAAAACCTCCTTGACAGAGTGGCAAGAGTCTGCTAAATAATTTAGAGCTTGACTGTACAAAAATACGGGTGTGATATGTCATCATTACCGCCAATACTCCAATTGTTTCGTTGCTACAAAACTTGGCTAGGGAGCTCTTACCATCAGCTCCCGGAGAGACTACCAATGGCCTGAGAGAATCCTGAGAGAATCGATTTATCTTTTCCATTTTATTTATTTATATTTGTTTCTGTAGTTAAAATCGCAAACTGCCACAAAATGCCTTGGCAGGAAAGCCGTATATCTCTGTATATGTCGTGAAGAAGTACATAATTCGAGGTTCCGGTTTCCGCCTGCAGGAATGGCGGACCTGTTTTCCATCTCTCTGACCTTTGTAAGGAATTTGGCGGTTGCTAGGGGAGTAAATGGCAACCCCCTACCCTCTCCGGGGGTTACGGAGAGGGGCCGCTGGCCCGCGATGCCCCCAGACCCACTCCGACTGTTTTTGGAGTGGGGGGAGCTTGGGCTGAGCACTTACAAGGGCCAGGACTCCCGGACGCTAATCTGCATGGCGGGGATTTCCATGGTTAAAGAAGATAATTAGGCTTAAATCTATGGACATACTTCAGAAGGAGGGAAAGAAGCGCTGTTTACTGCTGAGAAATTTATGCTGCCGAGTGAGAGGAGTCAAAGATTGTACTGCATCTGGAAGAAGGATTGATGGGGACGGAGCGATAAGGGGAGTGAGTTTTTATTTTATTTTTTTTCTTCATATTGTTGCCTCGTACCTTCCCGGACGCGATGTCCTGGCTTGTTTGGAGTGAAAGAGAAGCAAAAGACTATGTGAGTTGAACCTTATAACTGTTGTTACTGATGAGAAAAGCCCCCCCCTAGTCGGACGGAAGGAGTTCTGAATGCGTTTGGAGGATTTATGAGCTGTGACGCACTTTAAATTGGAGCAGCGACCTGAAGCTAAGTTCAGCTATAGGGCAAGGAGATCCATTAATTTACCAAGAGTCTATGGTTTGATGTTTGGGTCTCCTGCCTGGAAAAGCTGTAAATTCTATAATGATCGTAAATCTTCATGGCTATGAGAGAAAAGCGAAAGTGATTTGAGCTTTTTAAGATGGCGCTACTTCGAATTGCTTCAACGCAACAGGAGCTCCATTAAGAAGATTTATGGGGAGGCTGGACTGATTAACTCACACAGGAGAAAGAACATCTGTGAGACTTTGTTTGATATTTATATCAGCAGCTGGGAAACAATCGTGAAAGTGGAAAACATCTATGTGACTGTAAGGGGAAGATCTGGATTATTATGAACTTGAAGGACGATTTGAACTTTAGAAAAAAGACGGCAGTGGACAGTTGCGAGGAATTCCCAATTTCTTGAAGCATGGGAACCCAAATAAAAAATTCTTTAGATGATTTGGCATAACATTCGGTCTGATTGATATATATATGTGTATAATTTGAAATATTGAATGTGATATAATTGGTTTTAATTGGAAAATTAATAAAAATATTTAAAAAAAAAAAAGAAGTACATAATTCAACATTACACATGTGGATATCTTTTTCAGAGCATTTCAGTACACTAATTTAGGATGGTTGGAGGAGAGGCACAGACACCATATCCTTCAAACGCTCAGCCTGGGAGGAAAAGGGGGGGAAACACACCACCCCCAAGCGCAGACACCCCCTCAGTGTCCCTGGAGATACTGCTACTGTCCTATCAGGATGTACTGTCAGCGTTACTCACACTCAATCCCTGGCATCTCTAGGTAGGACTGGGAGAAAGCCTCTATCTGAAACCCTAGAGACCATCTGACTGTCGCTGTCTGTACATGAAACAGCCAGATAGACTGATGGTCTGACTTGGTAGGAGGCCACTTCCTAAGAGCGGGGTCGGCAAAAGGCTTACAATTAAATAACTGGTTCCTTACCTCTCTGTTAGTACTGGAGACTTTCAGAAACCCACCTCTGAAGCCAAGTGCTCCAGTTTCTCTATCATCCACATGTCCTTCTTTCATTTATACTCTCTTCAAAAGCTTGAAGCCCAGGAACCTGGTCTTGGTATAGCTTTTTCACAAAGTAGCCAAAATAGCTAGCAGCTTTGATAATGGAAGAATTCTTTCATTTATGAGGGAAACCTCTATGGTACCTATGTCCGTTTGTTTCTTATTGTATTTTAATGTTTATCCGAAAGGCCGGTGTAACATATTTTGGTACCTATACAGACCTCAGATCACACACAAAAGGGAGCGTGTCAGTGATAACGTATTTACTTCTTCAGTCCAAAATATGTTTTTCTTTTAAGTAATAATGACACTGACTGCCATTGCATGGCCAATGTGGGGAATGTAATGGGATTTTGAGGAATGGGGCAAGTTTCGGAATGCTGTAATCCTGTCAGCTGTTCTCCTCAACGATCTCTGGATCCAAATGGCCACTAGTTATTATCAGGTAACTGAAAATAGATCACTGGTGAATCTAAGTGAAGTAACAGAAACAGTTAAAAAGAAGGTGGCACAATTTGGGGTATGTCTGTTGAAGCAAAGGAGAAGAACAGTTTTCTCAGTGTATGGGCATAAACAAATATATCTCCAGAGTAGGGATGGGTGAAGCTGTTGATTTCAGCTTCACCTACTTTCTCATTTTTCCACATTTAATGTTCAGTTCTCCATGTTTCAGCATCAGTATATGGGTTGTTTGCTTTTTTTTTTTTTTACAAAAAATCGGCATTTTAGTGCAAATGCCTCCTAATATACACATTTTTCTCTATTAAACACATTTAGCAAAGCAGTGTTCCCTCATATAATGCACGTTTGCATGCTGTTTTCACTAATTTTATATCCATTTTTTTGTACACATTACTTGACTGGAGAACTACACTGCAAAATTCAGAGAAGTGCAAATGTCAAAGTATGGATGTGCTTAGATTCATATATTGTTTAAGAAAGTGGCTTGAGAAAGTGCAAGTTATATAGATTCACCTTTAAATGTGAACTGAATCAGATTTCTTCCTCATCGCTCCTCTGGAGTGACGACTAGTTTCTGTCTTGCATGAAGACTCTATAAACATATTCTCTATAATATTTCATTCAGTAGGTTGGGGGGGAGAGGGGGAGGAAGAAAATCTTAGTCAAACAAGCTATTCATTAACACAAAGCTTTTCTGGCATTTCACTCTACTTAATACGTGCTTGCCTCATGTCCCAGTACGTGCCCAGAGCAGTTCCGGCTTATAAATATAATTGGTATGGATTGATGCACTCGCAAGAGTTCTATTTTAAGTGTTACAGTTTCAGATGCCTTCGTTTTAGGCAGGAAGCCAAACTTCAAGACACAAGCCCAGGAACATCTTGTGTCAAACCTGGAAGAAAAAGGCAGCTGCATCACATAAATTGTGATGGGACCTTGGGAAAAAGTAGACATTTGTGAAGCATTGCCAAAGAGAGGAGCGATGGAATGGATAATTCTGACTTTAAAATAATACGCCCAGCGTATTCAGACACAAAACGTGCCTGTTCAAATAGAGCACTTGGACAGCAGGTCAAATTTAAAAGGCAGATTCTTTCATTGTAGGGTGTATATGAGAGTCACATATCAAAAATTATGCAGGTTTGAGGTTCAGTTTGCAGAACTTTGAGGTTCCTGCTCAGCAAATTTAAATGGAAACAAGAAAAAGCAAACACAAGAGCTACAGAGCTCTGCATTTTAAAAGTCAACTCCTGAAACAGAAACCACCATAGACTGTATAATTGCATACTGGGAATGAAAATATTTTAAGCTTTCTGTATTACTATCTGCAGTGATGATGAGCACTTTTAGTGGGACTGATTTATTGGTATAGACACTGAGATCCAGCTCCGAGGGCCTTCTGGCGGTTCCCTCACCGCGAGAAGTGAGGTTGCAGGGAACCAGGCAGAGGGCCTTCTCGGTAGTGGCACCCTCCCATCAGATGTCAAGGAAATAAACAACTATCTGACTTTTAGAAGACATCTGAAGGCAGCCCTGTTTAGGGAAGTTTTTGTTTTTTTAATGTTTAATGCTGTATTGTTTTTTTAATATCCAATTGGGAGCTGCCCAGAGTGCCTAGGGAAACCCAGCCGGATGGGCGAGGTATAATTAATAAATTATATTATTATTTCTACTATTGCTGAAGAAAGCTTTAGGACAGGAGTGAAAAACCTTTTTCAGTCCAGGGGCCAGATCTTTCTCGCACCCCACTCCACCCATTAAAATGCCCTGTTTCAGGGCCTCACACTACCGTGTTTCCCCCTTTTTAAGGCGTAGTCATAAAATAAGCCATAGCAGCATTTCTAAGCATTTGAGAAATATAAACCGTACCCCGAAAATAAGCCATAGTGATAGGCGCTGTGCGGAAGAGATCACTGAGCTCCCCGAGTCAGCAGCAGCAACGCCGGCCGCAGCAGTGTTTGCTGAGTCCTTTCTTGCTTTTGGGACTTGGTTACTGTGCTGGCTTGGGATGGTGTGTGTGCAATTGCTGTTGCTGCTTCGTGTTTTTCAGCTGGATTCTCTGGGTTCTAAGCACTTTCCCCCGTTTGTTTGTGAAGCAGCACTCGGCTGCAGCCCCTGCCTCTCCCGACGGCTGCATGAATGCGAGGCTGGATTTGATCGCTATCTCCTTTTCCATTTCTTTTGTCTTTGAGCACCCGGCCCCGCCCCCTCTCCCCTTCGTGGAATGAAGAACGGAGTTTTAGCAGCATTTCCTCATTATAAAAAAAAGGTCAGGAACTTTTACTTTAACCTCAAAAATGGGATATTTCCTCTCTCTAAAAACAACTCTGACCTGAACACCAATATAACGGGGGTAGATCACCTCCAGTTTATAAATCCGCAAGTAGATCGCAGTCTCCTAGAAGTTGGGCTCTATACTTTGGCTGATTGCAAGCCTTTGCATCTTTAAAAAACAAAAACCATGCGCTTCTCAGTCTTAATTTTCCTTTAATTCATCCCCCTATACCCTCCTCCAACCATTGCCTCCTTCCATTCCTTACCCCCCTCCCTCTCTCCCCACTTCCCTCACTCCTGTGCGATCTCATTTAGTCATATACTTGCTTTTTCTGTTGTGTTGTCTATTTTATATTTAATATTATTACCCTTTATGATGTTATTTTTCCCCTTGCGATAATTATTTATTTTTTATCTTTAACTAACTTTCCTTTCCATATTTTTCCATATATAACTCAACACTTTCCCATTCCTTCTTAACTCTTTGGATAGAGTGCCCCCCCATTATTGTTGTTAATTTTACAATTCCTGGATTTTTTATGGAACCGAACAGCTCGGGTGCTTCAGAATGTGCCTTCTGTTGCTACAGGGCTATGGGGCTTCACTATTTGACCCCCCCCCCAGGTTGGGATTTTTAAAGTAGTTCTGTGGGTCCCAGGGCACAGAATCACCCCCGATCCTTTCCTTTGTCTAAACAGACCTATTCCCCCCTGACTTTGGAAGGCTGTGCTTCAAGGGTGATACCAGGGGTTTTTTAAGACCTGCGCCTCTTAAGGATTGTTACAGTCCATAACTTCCATTGCTTTCTACAGGGTTGGGGGTTTAAAGCACTGCCACCCCCACCCCACCCTGCAGGCGCTCGGAACTGGCAGCGCCAACAACGCGCCCAGCAATGTGCAGAAGAGAGCACCGAGCATCCTGAGCCAGTGGGTCCCAGTTGTACCAGCACTTTTTTTTTAAAAAAAAGACACCCCCTGAAAATAAGCCACTGTGTGTTTTTTTGAGGGAAAAAAGTTATAAGACGGTGTCTTAAAAAAGGGGAAACACGGTAGCTACTTCCAGTGGAAACCTGCCAATGGTAGCTTCTCTGCCACCCAATGCTTTTAGCAGATACAAAAGAGATAATTCGCTTGATCCTAACCACCTTCTGCTGCACTGATCAGGGAGGAAGGACTGTTGTCTCCACCTCCATCATTCTGCCCAGACACTGAGATCCAGCACCGAGGGCCTTCTGGCGGTTCCCTCGCTGCGAGAAGCCAAGTTACAAGGAACCAGGCAGAGGGCCTTCTTGGTAGTGGCACCCGCCCTGTGGAACCCCCTCCCACCAGATGTCAAAGAGAAAAACACCTACCAGACTTTTAGAGGACATCTGAAGGCAGCCCTGTTTAGGGAAGCTTTTAATGTTTAATAAATTATTGTATTTTAACATTTCTGTCGGAAGCTGCCCAGAGTGGCTGGGTAGGCCCGGCCAGATGGGTGGGGTATAAATAATAAATTATTATTATTATATATTATATATTATTATTCTGGCAGCACTTGTAAGATGCAAATGACTGACACCATGCTTTATTTCAATGCAGCTCAAGAATGCAATAAAACCCATTGAAACCAACCAAACGTTAAGTAAATCCCACTGATTTTAACTGAAATTGCTCTAAAGTAGTTACACTGAGGCCTGTGTGTGTGTGTGTTTTTAACTGCATAGTTTCTCCTGATATTTCTGTCTTCGCAAATCTTAGCATTGACTAAGGAACAAAGCGCCTCACTGACAGCCTCGCAGCTGAAATGTTGGCACTTTGTTGGCAAAGGTAACGGAGTGACATTTCATCTCTCTATGAATAGATTAAAGGCTTTGCTCTGAACATCATTATTTGGAGATCAAATTATATAGAAAACTACCTGGGGGTTGAAGGCCAGTTCAGTTTTCTGCCCTTTCTGAAGAGGGCTTTTCTAGACATGCGCAGAAGCGATTTTCGGTGCCCAGACATGTGGACATGGGCAGCCGCCACCGGAAGTCATTTCTGCACTTGTCTAGACATGCAGAAGCGACTTCCGGTGCCGCGCTGCTGGGTGAGTCTGCTGGTCCCTTGTTTTTCAATACGGAAGTTGACAGCTATGCATTTTGTACAACTGCTGACACCACCCATCCTCGAGGTAAGGAATGGGGGTAGCCTTGGAGGACATAGGAGGTGGCAATTCATTTTTTTCTAGCCCCTGGACTGTTGTGGTGGTGCTGGTGCTGGTGTGTGTGTGTGTGTGTGTGTGTGTGTGTGTGTGTGTGTAGATTTTGGATAATTTCTAATTTAATCTGAGGCAAGCGTTACATGATTTACACATTTCTAGTAAAGACCATTTCACATCTTATTTCATTGTTGTTGTTGTTGTTGTTGTTTAGTCGTTTAGTCGTGTCCGACTCTTCGTGACCCCATGGACCAGAGCACGCCAGGCACTCCTGTCTTGCACTGCCTCCCGCAGTTTGGCCAAACTCATGTTCGTAGCTTCGAGAACACTGTCCAACCATCTTGTCCTCTGTCATCCCCTTCTCCTAGTGCCCTCCATCTTTCCCAACATCAAGGTCTTTTCCAAGGATTCTTCTCTTCTCATGAGGTGGCCAAAGTATTGGAGCCTCAGCTGCACGATCTGTCCTTCCAGGGACCACTCAGGGCTGATTTCCTTAAGAATTGATAGGTTTGATCTTCTTGCATAGTTACCCACTCAAAAGCCATGAACAAGCAATCTGCTTTTACTGCTTGTTTAGCAACTGAAATCTGAATGCCCTTTTCTTTTCCTATGGTGCCATTGTGCTTCCAGCGGTGCAATATTTTTGGACAGCCAGCTCTCTTCAAACATTAAAAAAAAGTATTCAATATATTGGATAGTGGAATTTTCATTGGAGACATAGTATAAATCAATGGGCATTGGGTAACAATTATTGATTTTTCCCTGAGGGTTGTTTCGCTGTGTGGCTGACAGGTCTGATATTAAGAGACAATGAATGCACTCATCTTACAGCTCAGTACCTATTAGGTAGCAGTATGAATGTGCAGGGGAAGAACAAGCACACACACAATTTGTCACTGGAATGAACTGTAGATACAACCAGTAAATGCTTGGGGAAAGGACATGAGGGAAACAGTCTGCTTTCCCTCCCTTTCCAGAAGCAAATGAGGGAGGGGGAGGAGTGATTTCAGTGGGGATGAGACAAGAAAATAAATTCAAATGGAAACAAAAACATATTTTAAGAGCAGCTAGCATAGTGACTATTTTCTGGTTTTCAACACAGGACAACCTTCTTTTGAGGGGGAAAACACACCCCTTTTCTTGAAGCAAAGGGGCTTAAGGCTTTGGCATGTGTGCTTTGAAAATAGACCTGCTTCATTATTAGAAGACTATTTATTTATTTAAAGCCCAAAAGGTTCCCAAAGCAGCTTACAAAGATAGCTCCTGCCCCAAGGCTTACAATCTAATAAATAAATAAATTCGTGGCACACAAGGAAAAGGAGAGGATGAGCGAGAAGGGGAAAAGCAAGCTCATGTGCCAGTTCTTAAAGTTATGAGGTGAAAATCAAAGTTGTGTTAAAGAGATTGTGCCATCAATGCAGACATTTCTGCTTGCCTGGTGGAATGTTCTCCCCTCTCCTCCCAACTCTATGCTGTTGTGGGGGGTTCTCTCCACCCCACCCCACCTGAGCTGATGGGTGGGGCAGGAAGAGGAGGGGTAAAGTCCCATTGTGTTAGTGAGACTTGATGGGCTGGGTCCTGCTGGCACAACTATTTAGTCAAATCCAGCCCAAAGTTTCTATAATACCGTTCCATAGATCTCTCTATGCAGATTTTGAATATCTAGGAGAGCTGTCCTTATTCTGGACAAAACATTCCCCCCAATCAGAGCTGGGAGTAGAACAGGTGACACTGCCCAGGCCAAGAGGACAGGTCTGCTCCTGTTGCATAGCTATTCAGATCTCTGACTTAATAGCAGCTGGAATCCTCAAAGGAGAGACTTGTTGGAGTTGTCCTTCTCCCTCACTGATGTACATAGTTACTTGGTGTAGAATCATCATCAACATTTGAAACAGGGCAGAGAACTTCTCCCACTACCTTCCCTAAAGAAAGTTCTGAAGTGAAGCCCAAAAGTGGGAGGTTAAAGACAATAAACATTGGCTGTCAGCTTGGAACAAATTTGTGCCATTCTTTCCCATGTCCCCACTGACACACCTCCATCTTGGTTTGTCCAACCAGAGACGATACTGAGCAAAGCTGCAACTCCCCTCCACAAATCTCATACAGCCCTAGTGATGGGTCTGAAGGCTGCCTCAAGCTTTTCTTCCTCAGGAGCGAATGTCTGGAGTCTGGCAGTGCTTTGGTGTTCCGCCTGCTGGCATTTCAAGCGAATGTTGGCACTGCCTTGGGGTGGCTCGGATAACTTGGGCTGTCCATTGGGGAGCTCAGAACGGCTGGCGACTGTTATTTTGAGCTGTGCCTTAACAAAGGCTTCCTTCTTCATCACTAGAACAGGTCAGATTGCATCAGCCACAACTGTCTTGGACCCTTCACCTTTTGGGTCAGTATAATCCAGAGGCAGAGCTGTGGCACCAAAGCCGAGGCCTTGAGAGTAACTTAATTACCAAACCCTAGATCACACGTTAACTGTTGATCTATGCTGCCTCTTATGCTATGGCTGAATGAGACCCATTTTAACTCCTTTTCCTGAACTCTGGTGCAGGTGATTCTTTGTTTCAGTTAGCTGGAATGCCCATGAATTGTGAAAAGGGAAGACCTTTCAGATGCAAGTGCAAAAATATATTTGAGCATGTTTCATGAGTTAGGCAGCACTGCAGCTGACTTTAACGGATTAAGCCTCATGGATGAATGCTTTATTCATTTATTTCAGCAAATTAATTTCCACTGGATTTTGTGCTTTCTTCTCCTGTTGTCTGGGCCCCATGGTCATTCATCAGAATTGTACTGCCAACATCTTCAGGCAAAATGCGCTTTTTAGGAGCCCAATGAGGCATTTGACAAGCTCTTCTGTTAAGGATGAAGCATCTCACTATGTCACCCAGTGTACACATATTTCCTCTTGGAGGTATAGTAGGTAGCTGCAGAGTGATAACTTCTGGTTACTGCTGCAGTCCAGGACAAAGAAGAAGACGAAGCCAGGATGCAATCCAGCTCTACTAAAAATGCTGGGAATTCACACATCAATTTTTATGGGATGTGAGCCTTCTCCATTGGTCACAATGCCAAGTTACTCATCCTTAAATTTATTGATTTCCATGGTTGACATCTTTTCATCATTATCCACACACAATTCAACCAAGCAAGCTTTGAGCAAACACTGAGCATGATCCAACCAAACTTAAACCCCACTTATTTCATTGAAAAACACACATACACTTTAAACTCTCGCAATGAAATGAATGGGATTTAAATGTGCCTGGCTAATGAATTGTGTCCACAGTCAGTTAACTAAAGTTATAGCATGTTGTAATATGTGACCACATTCTAATTCAGAATGTTACAGACAGAAAATACTAATACGTATAATTAAAATAAGGCACGTTTTCCTAAGTGCAGAACCCCAAGGTCCTTCTCCAGCCATATCTTATTATACTCCTGAAGTATGCTTGGACTACAGGTGGCTAACCACGAGTGAAAGGAGTAAATGCTGAGTAGCCATAATAATAAAATAATAATAATATTTTATTTATACTCCGCCCATCTGGCCGGGTTCCCCCAGCCACTCTGGGCGGCTTCCAACAAAACATTAAAATACAGAAATCCATCAAACATTAAAAGCTTCCCTAAACAGGGCTGCCTTGAGATGCCATCAAGAATACAGGCAACCCCCATCGATGCACATTCAATATAGGGAGCAGCCGGCCTTCCTTAACTAGCCAGCTCATCACCACGCCTCTTACGAGCTGCAGCTGCCTCCAATTGTTCCCTCCATTTCTCAGCTCTACACTCTACAGCTGAGAAGGGAGTGGGGGGGCCGCCGGCTCCTCTCCTCACAAGGGCCTGATTCTGACTCGACTCCTTCCTCCTCCTGTTCTGAGGAGTGCCACCACTAGTCTTCTCCAGGTATGAATTCCTCCATTCCCCCAGACTCTTCCTTGGTTGCCGCTTCGCCTAGGGGGGCTTGCCACCACTCCTGCTCATCTGGCGCAACCCTGACACTTTGTAATTGTGATCCCAAGAGCCCTTGCACTGACCATTGAAACCTGTGGAGAGTTGGAGTTTGAGGAAGGAGGGAGCAATAGTGATGGAGTCTTGCATCTGGTATGTGCTGCTAGTTTTTAAAGGGGGTTTCCAAGGGTTTCCAGGGGTTTAGAGGGTATTTGCAGGCTTTTCCAATGGGTGCTTTTATTATACTCAATTTCACATATGTATAAAGGGGGCTTGCTTGTATTCACTTTCTCTTCACAGAAGAGAACAGGAAACCCTGTGTGTGCAGAGCTTTGGGTTATACTTGGTGGTAAGACTTAGAATAGTCCAATATTTCATAACTGGGGACCAAGAAAATTTGCAAACGATTTGGAGATTTGTGAATGTTCTGGTGTCTAAGGTAAAAAGTTCATATTTTCTTTATATTTCTCCAGCATCTTCCACAATCATGAGGTCTTTCTTTCATTGAAAACTGGGATGCTTAGGATAGGAGGCTGTAGACTGCATACGGTACGTTGTTCTCTACTCTGGTATTGGTACCAATAATTAATAAATAGATCAAGCTGTCATATATATTAGTTGGCCTGTTTTGTTCAAAGGGCAAATTTTTGTCTGCATAAATCAGTTTCATTATTTATAGTGGGGTTTTTTTGTTTTTGCTTTGTGGGCAAGAGGTGTCAAACCATAGAAAGTTCATTTCTCACTGTGAAATTGCTAGAAAATAAGAAGGAAATCCTTTGTAATAAAAAACAAGCAGTCACTTATTTCTTGGCAAGTCATTTATCTTGGAGTGGAGTGGCAAGGTAATAACTAGGATTAAAGATAAAGCAGTCAAGATAAAATAAAGGTGAATCAATCACTACATTGGAGTATTTAAGAATCATTTGCATGTACTTAAAAAACAGCCATATTTGCTATTAAACCTGATTGCAGCCACAAGGCCCCCAAATAATAAATATTCATTGTCTAACCTTTTAGCAAAACTCAGAGGCTGTGAGGACAGCCAGCTCCCAAACCCAACCTAATTGAAAACCTGTGAAATAATAAAAACAATTGTGTGGCTATGTCTTGATTAAATCAATGTTCAAATTTGCATAGTTGGTTTTGCAGCCAAGGAACACATTCAGTCTTGCCTTATAAGCAAAACAACAAGTGATCAATATTTGGCTTCAGTTCAGGGCTGGAGTTCATATATTCAGAATTTCACAGTGGTTTTGGCATAGAAATACACAGCTAATTAAAGGTACAAAGCTTCCATGGCTGCCAATTAGGGTGCAAATAATCGAACGTATAAAAAAAATAACATTTCAAAAAGTTTTTAAAAACCTTCCAAAATCCAATGTTGGGCAATGCCTTTATTATTTTAAATCAAAACTCTAAACCATTTAGATGTTTTATTTTACAGTTACATGTTATATAAATCCTGTTAAACTAAAAACTAAAACTAAAATATCACAAAATAGTGAACTTGCTTTACAGTCCTTCAGAACTCTTCATCAGAACATCAGAATAGCCCTGGTCAGGAAAGTGTTCCATATGGTCCAGCATCCTGTTCTCACAGTGGCCAACCAGTTGCCTGTGGGAAACCAGCAACCAGGACCTGAGAACGTGAGCCCTCTCCTCATTTACCGTTTTCAATAGCTGCTATCCAGAAACATACTGCCTCCAACAGTGGAATATGGCGCCACAGAGACTGGGGAGATGGGGAACACAAAAGTACAAAAATTAGGCTGGATATGGAAGCTATGAAGTCTGCATTTAGACCCTGACAATGGAGGTTTTAGAATGAATTAATCTCTGCTGGTGTTTGCAGAGACAGAGATAATTTTATTGTGCGCCTTCTTCCCACAGTTCAAGCCACGCTCATGGCAGCTTTACAACATGAAAAACTACATAACTACAACATAACAAAAGTAGTAGTAAAAAAAAAAGTTTTTAAAAAATACAAAACCAAACTGAACAATTTCCACTTAATTCACAACAAAATCTAAAATAAAGATACAAAAAAACCAACTCACCCAAACAACTGCCCCTGCAAACAGCACCCAATCCCATTGAACTGAGCCCTTTTTGCTTATTTATTAGGGTATTGCTAAACTGCCAGCTTATGATTCGTATGATCAGCAGGGGAGGTTCTGTTGTCAGTGCCACCTCTGGTTGATGCCCAGTTGGCATTCCCCTGTGGCAAGGCCTTCTCGGTGGTTCCCCATTTGTGGAATGGCTGGATCCCTGCTGAGATGCATCTGTCTCCCTCATCAGTGACTTTTCAGAGAAACAGAGTTCTGTTTATGCAGGCATTTGATGGCTCGTATATACTGTGACATAACTGTGTGGGTATGTGATTGCTATTATGTTATGTTTTTGATGTTCTAGATGTTCTAAATTGTTTTCAAATGTTTTAAATGTGTCTTTATTTTATTTAAATTGTACTGTTTTAACACCCTGAGCTCCTTAGGGAGGAAAGGAGGGATGCAATTTTAATAACCAAATAACTGAATAAGAAAAACATCATGGTGGTATGCACAAAAAAATATCAGCAGTTTTTCTGATCAGGAGAATTGTGTGTGTGTGTGTGTGTGTGTGTGTGTGTGTGTGTGCACTTGAAGAATGATGGACTTGAGACAGGCTTGTTGGCACATATTTACAAGCCCCTCCTACAATGTGACTAATGCAACATGTTCTTGTTGGGCTTGGGCGGCGGCAATTTTTTAAAAAGAAATAAATAAAAAATAGGGGTATCGGAATTTATCCAAAATGAGTTTTCTCCACCAACAGGAAAATAGGCTTCATTTTCAAACCTATAACCTACTTTTGTGTTGTTGTTGTTGTTGTTGCATATTTTCGTTTAATTCATGACATTTGACTAAACAAACCATGAGCATCTGCTCCAGCTGTGCCGCCTGCTGATCCGAACCCCCTTGGGTCAGGAGCATGCTGTGGAGTGGAGCTGTCGACTCATATGGACTCTCCCTCTGTTGGTTTGTTTGTTTAATGTCTGCTCTCTCTACTTGATGTTCATTGTTTTCCCCATTACCCTGTGAAAGTACATGATAAAGCCAAAAAGAATAGGAAAAAAAGAGTTCACATTCAAAGGCAAGGTGATAACAGTAGATAAGAAATGAATATTACGTAGCTCAAAACTGTTTTGTTCATTAAAGAAAATACATGCACTTTTAGAAACCATTTCAGCCTAAAAACAGATGGCTCAAAATTGAAGATGTCAGTGTTGCAATTATGTATTTCCCCCCCAAACATAGGCTACAATCCAAAATTATGTATCCAATGGCTTTTTTTAGCCAGAACTCAATGGAATTCAGTTCTGGCACCTCTCAGGTGGGTGTCATTGTCATTCTAAGACAGTGATGGGCAACCTTTTGAGCTTGGTGTGTCAAAATTCGCCAAAAAACCGAGCATAACTCGGGTGGTGTGTCACTTCGAGAAAAAAACCACTATTTCACAATATTTATAGTTTAAATAACAAAAATGTATAATTGTAATATATAACTGTAATTAATAAACCAAAAACTAATTATTTAACCTAACCATACCAAAAAACCCTTATTTATCACAAAGTGCCCAGAGTTGTTGAGCTTTTGGGGGGGGGAGCTGCTGATCAAAGTTTTGGAGGTTTTTTTGGGGGGTGCAAAAGTTGCTTTGCTTTTTGGGGGGGGATGCCCCAAAGCTGCTGCGCTTTTTGGGGGGGGGAGAACAGAAATAAATGACAAATAATACCTTCGCTGGAACTAACACGCAGCACCGACATAGTCTTCCAAAGCGCAAAAAAAAACCCAGCACAGAACGGGTTAAAAAATGAACGCTGTTACACCAAATCATCATCTGACAAAGCGCCAGAAAGAACAGCACAGGAAGGGTTAAAAAACCAATCTCTGGCTACCAGCAGCAACAACCAAAAAACGGGTTTTAACAGCGGAGACAAGCTGTAGCGTGAGGAGGAGCGGGAGAACAAATGGGGGGGGGAACAACAACAACAGCGCGAATGGGCCCATGGGGCGCGTGCCAGCAGTGAGGGCTCTGCGTGTCATGTCTGACACGCCTGTCATAGGTTCGCCATCACTGTTCTAAGAGAACCTGGGAGGTGTTCATGGCGAGTTCTGGCACCTCTTTTTCTAGAAAAATAGCACCGAGTATCACTGAGTCTCCAGGAAGTAAACAGATCCAAACCTGTTTAGCTTCAGCAAGTTAGATGCATCATCACCTTCAGGTGATGCTTTGCAAGCATGTAAGGCAGCAGTTTTGTCCTCTTCCTCCCCAATCCCATGCTGTTGAGCTGGGACGCAGTTTTGCATGGGAAATATTTCATTCCACTGTTTCCCTGATTAAAATGGCATTTAATTGTAAGGTAAACAAAAGCACTGAGCCTGCTTTGAGCTCTGATTTTAAAAAGTGCCCATGAGCAGCGCTGAGCTACCAACGACAAGAGGAGGCAACACCAGCCTGATTCACAATGCTGGCATCTCCACTCCTCATTTTCAAAGGGTCTTTAATAATACATGCGTTATGTTAAACGTACCCTTGCTGTCATGACCTTTGAGCATTTTCTGGTGAACTATAAGCAGGCAATTTAAATTTTGCATTTTCCCATTTAGTCATTCCATTTAGGGCTCACTGGAGGAAAACAGGAAAGTGAGAGCTGCTCAATTCAGCTTTTATTGGGAATCTGTTTTTCTCTAAGCCTCATCTCAGTCTGTGGGAATAGGGACATTTTACCTGAAGGAGTGTCTCTACCCTCACCATACAGCCCGGACACTGAGGTCCAGTTTTGAGGGCCTTTGGTCAGTTCCCTCAATGTGAGATGTGAAGTTACAGGGAACCAGGCAGGCAGAGAGACCCTTCTTGGTAGTGGCGCCTGCCCACCCTGTGGAACGACCTCCTCAAAGAAATGAACAACTTTCCATAGACATCTGATGGTATCCCTGTATTGAGAAGTTTTAAATGTCAGGTGGTTTCTTGTGTTCTTTTGGAAGTTGCCCAGAGTGACAGGGCCCACTCAGTCAGATGGATAGTGTACAAGCATCATCAGACATTGCAATCTGAACTCTAACTCCTCCTGCTGTGTGATGATTCATATTTTACTTATCTTACTTACTCATATTGCAACAAGTTTATTTTCAACACTAGAACAAATTCCGAGCAAAACCCAAAACAAGTCATTGTGTTCTTGTGTCCCCACTCTTGGAATTCATTCAGGAAGGGAGAACATGTGGGAGATCTCTGCTAGCTGCACCTTGCTGTATTCATTTGTTGAGGAATATCTGTATGAGCTTCTACAGTTGATCTAGTCCATGTGGCTTATTACATCACACGAATGAGATGGAGTCATATTCCATCCAATGCAGATTTCATGTGTGGAATGTACAGCTGATGCATCCCATACATGGGGTAAAGGTAAAGGTAAAGGGACCCCTGACCATTAGGTCCAGTCATGACCGACTCTCAGGTTGCAGTGCTCATCTCGCGTTATTGGCCGAGGGAGCCGGCGTACAGCTTCCAGGTCATGTGGCCAGCATGACTAAGCCGCTTCTGGCGAAACCAGAGCAGTGCACAGAAACGCCGTTTACCTTCCCGCTGGAGCGGTACCTATTTATCTACTTGCACTTTGACGTGCTTTTGAACTGCTAGGTTGGCAGGAGCTGGAACCGAGCAACGGGAGCTCACCCTATCGTGGGGATTTGAACCGCCGACCTACTGATCAGCAAGCCCTAGGCTCTGTGGTTTAACCCATAGCGCCACCCGCGTACCAATATGGGATAGTGTGCAGTCAAATCCCATCTGGTACAGATTTTATTTTCTGCAGAATGTAAGTAGGGGAAAAGGCAGAACCTCACTATGCAATGGATAATCACAACAGGTAGACCAATAGGCATAAAGATTATGGAGGCCTGGTGGAAATTTTCACATTGTTGGTGAAGTTGTTGATCATGAAGTAAGTGCATTTAAGGAAAAGGATCACTCCACATCTCCCTTGGTGTGGGAGCCCAACTGCACAAGCTTATGCATGCCTAGTCATGTAAGTAAGACCTACTGTCTTTAATATGGAAAACGTGGTTTTCACTGTGTAGTTTTGGTTTACCAATGACAGGAATGCACTATAGACAGTGCTTGAGAGAGGATGTGTTACTGCAGACAAGGAGCCCAGCAGTAGATATTTTTTCATTAACACCCTGTAATAGGAATGCACAATTGGAGATGCTAAATTATAATAGACCCTGGAATTCCTTATGGAATTATCACGCCAAATGCAGTTGCAGTATCTGCAGGAGGAGACAAAAAGGCCTCTAAGTATATCAGCCACACACATTTTATTCTTAGCAACTAGACACTAAAATATTTTCCTATCTGGTTCATTCAGTTTTAAATCACAGAGATAATTTTAATGGGCAAAGGAAGAGTAGAGAAAAGGAAAAGGTCACTGGAGTTGAGAATAACAATCCCAAATGCATTCAAGTTAGATTGGCACACTGCTGTCTCATTCACACACACGTACAATAAAATAAGGATTTATGTTGTCAGTTTTTCATTAGTTGCCTGCAAGTTTATTTCCATTTCAAATCAATAACAGGCTTGAAACAAATACATGATTATCAATCCCTTGTTGATCTTTGGCTCCAATTAATTAACTACATCAGATTTTAATTTCAGCGCAGGCTAGCAATATTTTCCTCCAATGTTTGTTTAGTTGGTTATTTGGAATCCTTCTTTGGACCTCTTTGTATTTAAGCCCCAGAAGTAATAATAATTACAGGTTACAGTGAATTATGTTTCAGGTGTGTGAACTGTCCCACACCTATCTATCTTTAGAAGCTCTGGGAATTTATCACTGGGTTCTTGGACACTTCATGTCCAATGTAGAGGATGCTGCTTGGATTTATTGAAACAGAACCTTTGGATGTTATTACCACAATCACTGATTTGGTAACCTAACTTTCAGAGAACAAACCTGAGGGAGCTACAGAGCCCAAGACTCATGGATTATCAGCCACTGGAAGAAAGCATTTTATAGATTCCTTCACAAAAACCAGACATAAACAACCAGGACATAAGCTTTGTAGCATATTAAAGAGGTGTGTGGAATCAGCTCTTAGTGGGCAATTTTCAAATATCTTTGAAAAACAGAAACAGTTTTACGTGAAACATGTAATTTGTTACTCAAATGGTCTTGAAAATTAGTCTGCAGTTAATACCTTGAGCAAATGGAAGTATTATCAACACCAGCTATTTTTTTTTAATTAAGGAGCATATTTGTTATAGCATTAAGTAAAATCATAATTTCTAGGTGAAGATGGATCAAAATTGTGAGCCTATGAGTTAAGGAACAGTAGGCTGCCAGACTTTATTTTAGAAAACTTGTCCCTATGTCTACCTTGGCAGCACAGTTACATAGCTTAATCTTCAGACCCACAACATCTTGGCTGGGTATCCTGGAGAACCTGCTGCCTGGCTTACAGGCCTTTTTCTACCTGGCATGGGAGGGGAGGGCCCTGACTGACTCCAGCTACAAAAGCTGCTGAACACATGCCTAGGCTTTGGTATTGTTTAAGATGATTAGTTGGTTTGTTTTTGGTAAGTTAATGATATTGATTTCTGTAGCCTTTATTTTTAGATCTTATCATTTATGAGGAAATTGTTTAAATTTGGTTGTGTACATTTTGATGTGTTTTATGTATTGTTTATTACTTTTGTTATGTTTGTGATTGTGTAAATCTTGTCATGTTGTAAGCCACCTTGAGCAGTTTTAACTATGGAAAGGCGGCATACAGATAAAATGATGGCAATGACAACATTGCCTGCTCACCTTCCAATGTGATACAGGGCATCATCTGCCAGCAGAACACTTCTGCTTTCTGTGTATGCCAAACAAACCATCTCTATGCAAAAGAATAAACAGAAACAAATCTGACACCAGAAATGGTATTTTAAAATATATATTTTTCATATATTAAAAAAACAGCTAGCAGAGAGATACATTTCAGCTGCCCAGGACACTTCAGCTTCCAAGAAATAAGGTACTGTAAAACTGCTTAATTGCAATTCATCAAGAGGTCTAATGCTATCACTTGTGAAGTGAATCATGACTGTGGGGCTGCCCTGTGAAAAAGGCATGTTAAATGTTTTGTGGTCCATCCACCCTGTGGGGAGAATAACTTCAAAACCAAGTTCCAGTTGAGGACAAGATAAGCAAAGTGCAGCTACACATGGTCTATGGCGGCTCAGCATTAAGTATGGGACTAAACCCACAACTACACATGTCATTTCCAGGCAGTATAATCATAGTTTCCCAGCTGGTGCATCCCAAGACACCCCAACAGCCCCTTATCCAAGGCTTCACTGTTTGGAGAGTTAAAGGCACTGGGGCTTTGCTGCTGGCCGCCATTTAGAACCACTGAAGACAAGCCCAGATGGCCAGGTCCTCCCGAATCATTCAACCGGGAAGCAGGATAGGCCTTCCATCCGATGGGGGGGGGGTTTGCGTGGGCAGAGGTTGATGGAGGACAGAGAGAGGGGGGGGTTGCAGCAGCACAGGCCTGCTCTTGTGCTGGTGGAGAGAGATTCCTTTCTCCGCTCGCAGAGGCGGTGGGTGGGTCAGATTCAGAAAGCAAGAGAGTTTGCAGTGCACATGGAGCAAAGAAAGGTGGGCAGCCAAAGATCAGAAGAAAAAGAATTCACGGAGCACAGGGGAGCAGCTAAAACATGAGTTCGCTTGCCCCGAAAACTCCTTCCTTGCAATGGTGGTGGTGAGTCAGTTCAAACTCTTGCTCTTTGACAGTATTTATGATATTTATTTTGGAAAATGAGATTTATGTAGGGTGTAATAATAGTTTCATTTCTAGCGCGGGCCATTGTAATGGATTGTTCTGAAGTCATTTCTGCACCAGGTAAAGTAATTTTTAGTCCCTTCCCCCCAAAAAAATTCCCCTTGTGACCTGTCCTGTATTTTGCCTGACCAAAGTTGGCAACCCTAAATGAAACTTAAAAGGACATAGCAGAGAGACCAAGGCTGGGATGGGAGTGAAAAGCAAAACCACAAACCTAATATCAGGTAGGAAAGAAATTAGAAGAGAAGAGGGGTGTGAATGGTATCAAAGACAGGGATTATGGAGGGGGAAATCAATATTGCTGCCTAGAAAGTAAAGGACAAAAGAAAGAAAGAAAGAAAGAAAGAAAGAAAGAAAGAAAGAAAGAAAGAAAGAAAGAAAGAAAGAGTGAGCAAAAAGAATGCAATGCCAGAAGACAGAAGAGGAAAAAATCCAGCTGAAAGAGTGGGTTGTTTTTTGTTTTGTTTTTTTAAAGTAGAAAGGCAAGACATTGGAGCAAGTCACTTTACACAGTAGGTATGAACGCATGAAGAGAGGGAATGGGATGGTGCATTCATGTGAAGGTTTAGACAAATCTATTCAAATAATGGGACGCGGGTCGCACTGTGGTCTAAACCACTGAGCCTAGGGCTTCCCGATTAGAAGCTCGGCGGTTCGAATCCCTGCGACAGGGTGAGCTTCTGTTGCTCGGTCCCTGCTCCTGCCAACCTAGCAGTTCAAAAGCACGTCAAAGTGCAAGTAGATAAATAGGTACTGCTCCGGCGGGAAGGTAAACAGTGTTTCCGTGCACTGCTCTGGTTTCACCAGGAGCGGATTAGTCATGCTGGCCACATGACCCAGAAAAACTGTCTGCAGACAAACGTTGGCTCCCTCGGCCAGTAAAGTGAGATGAGCGCCGCAACCCCAGAGTCGTTCGCGGCTGGACTTAACTGTCAGGGGTCCTTTTACCTTTACCTTTTTATGCATATAATATTGCACACACAGCTGAGGACCCTGCAAAATGCAGGGTCAAATGGAGAGGGCAATAGTGAAAGAGAAAACAGACACTGCTATGAATGAATGGATAAGTGTTGGATCTAGAGTGTGTGCTGACAGTTTTGTTGATAATGATCGGTTTGTGTTTGCTTAGCGGTCATCTTGCTGTATTTTCTGCTTGCTGCACTTCCAGAGTGAATAAACGAAGCATCGGTTTAATGAAGAAACTTACAGACTTATACAAATATTAAACTTCCAATTACTCTTAAAACAGCGCAGTCTGTAATGAAGCTATTGATTTCTTATAAGGACAGGCAGGTTATTCAGCCAAATGTAATTGCAGAGCAGCAAGGAATACATTTCACCTCACTTTTCTGAGTTGGTCTGGGGGGGAAATGTACCATTTGTGAGATAGAAGCTTTTTACACATTGATCCATAATTACTGAAAATACATGGGTGTAAGAAGAAAATGTAAAAGGCCAAATTTAAAAATGGAGGACCTTTATTAAAGTTACTGTAGCTCTCAGCAGTGTCACTTTGGGTGAAGAAGGAACCACATCTGGAAAGTGTACTTTTCCACCACACACAGAGGATCTTCCTTTCTCACCCCCCCCCAAACTGTCTGGACTAGATGGATCAGCATCTCATCCTTGGGCACCATTCCTCTGGATGAGTCCAGACAACCCTACCTTGGCTTTTATAACCTGAGTCTTTTGGCCAACCATGGAAACCCTTTTCTCTTCTCCTCCCTGCAAGCTGGTAACAAACCAGGAAGTTTTCCATTAACTATAGTTTCCCACTTCACCTGAATCAGAAAACGTCACAACAAGACAGAATCCTGAACCTGCTTCAAACAATGACTTAAAATACTGGCTTCTTCCAAAGCTGTTAAGGATAGTTTCCCAGCTTAGACAAAAATTATGCTTCCCAATTCAGATGTTCATTTGGGACATGCTGGGTGCGTTTGTGTTGAGGTGCATTATATAGCTCCAATTCAGGGACTTAAAGCAGAAGCATATTGAACATCAGCTATGGAGGAGGCAAAATAGGTTGTTGTTTTTTTAAAGAAAGTTTCTTTAAAGGAGCAATTATATTTTGAGCAATGTTAGCCTTTTCAATAACAGCTTATGAGAACTAATGGGCACCAAGTGCATCAGCTAATCCACTGTGGTCCCTTGTGCTGTTTGAGTTTTATATACTGGCATAATAAATAATAATGTGGAATAAATTAGATCCAATAAAGCATTTCCTGAATACATTTCTGTAACCGTTTATGATTATTTATTCGCTGATGGGTTCAGTGCATAACAGCCTGCCAAAGGCATGTGGGCTTTGTGACTAGAATATGAGAAATGGGTGAAAACACTATGAAAGCACAAAGGCTGCAAAACATTAATGAAGCAGTTTGTTTTTGGAAACAGAAGCTACTCAAAAAAAACATGCAACCAAGATGGTACACATATCAATTTTTATACCAGTTCAGGTTGAAGGAGGCATAATTTCACAAGGGCTACAATCCTAAACCCATTTACTTGGGAGAAGAGGCAGTTGGTGGTTACTGGACCTGGCAGGGCTGCTAGGAGGTCATGGAGGTGTGGTCAAATTGTTCTGGCTTTCTTCCCATCCTCCTTCTGGATACTGTGGACATGCAAGCAGGGCCGGTGCTAGGGTTTTTTGTGCCCTAGGCGAGATCACCTTCTGGCGCCCCCCCCGCCATCTGCCTCCTCCCTGCAGGCCTGGCCCAGCCTTCACCCCCTTCCCTTCCCAGCGCCCCTCCTGCTTACCTGCGACGTTGACAGCTGGGTTGCTCTGGCCGCCCTCGGGCTTCAGCCACGGACCCCCGGGTGCAACAGCAGCTGCTCCCGCCTGTCCAAGAAGTAGAGCGCGGCAACAGCGCCTGGAGCCAAAGGCCCGGCTCTGGTGCAGGCGTGCCGCGGGAAGGGGCTGCTCTCGCCCCACATGTCCTCCACATGCTGCTGCCCTCGGCGCTCCAGGCACACCTGGGCTGCACCGGCGCCGCTGCTGCCGCCCACCCTGGACGTGGGTAGGTGGCATTGGGGCACAGCGGCCGCGCAGCAGAGCGAGTCCTGTGAAGCCAGCAGCGCTCCCCGTCGTGCCAGCACCCCCTCCATTTTGGCGCCCTAGGCCAGTGTTTTTCAACCTTTTTTGGGCAAGGGCACACTTGTTTCATGGAAAAAATCACGAGGCACACCACCATTAGAAAATGTTAAAAAAATTAACTCTGTGCCTATATTGACTATATATAAATCGAATTTTTCAATTTTTCCCACGGCACACCAGGCAACATCTCGCGGCACACTAGTGTGCCGCGGAACAGTGGTTGAAAAACACTGCCCTAGGCAACTGCCTAGTTCGCCTTAATGAATGCATGCAAGCATTGCAATTGTACAAATACTTAGCACCTAACTAAACTGAAAAGTGTCTTGCTTTGCTTCAGGGACCTTGTGAAATGTGTTCAGGGACCAACACATTTTCACATTTTGGTTCAGGGACCAACACATTTCTGGGGCATAGCTCTTTAGGAAACATGGAAACATGCTCTAGGAAACAGCTCTGAACATGCTCAGAACAGATGTATGTTTATCAGTGCTGTGATACTGCATAGGGCAGGGGAATGTGCAATTGAGAACACTAATCTGTTGAGGTGAGAGCTACTCTATTGCAGTGGTCTCAATAGTCTTAACCAGCCCTTCTCAACCTTGGGTCCTCAGCTGTTGTTCCCATAATTCCTAGCTACCTGGACCAGTGGTCAGGGATGATGGGAGCTGTAATCCAACAACATCTGTGGACCAAAGGTTGGGAAAGGTTCCTCTAAGCAATCAGCAGTCTAAACTGAAGCTGGCAGTGAATTTAGGATATCCTCACTTTCCAATCTAGCAGCATTGTGATACCACTGTTCCTAGTCTACAGGAATGCAAGCGTTTTCACATACCAACACATTTATCACGGCCCATAATTCTTTACTGGTTAATATGTTTTGTGTGTTTAGACCTTTAAACCTCCCCCTTAAATAAATTCACACAAGACTCAAATTTTTGGTTTGGTTTTTGGCAGAAATGAGGCCACAACTTTTTTAATTACATTAGGTTAGTGGTTGCATAGGCTCTGGTTCAACTAGCTCCCTGCACCGTTGCAGGTAGCGCTGACCCAGGGCACTACCATAGGTCAGCCTAGGGTGAACATCTGGAATGGCGGAAAGCTGGGGACATGCTACGTCCACCACCCAGATGTCCCCCTGGATTCAGGCACGGGCACAACCCCTCACAGGGTTGACCAAACCATTGAGTCCCTGGATTCCTTTAATGGAATACCCTTTCACATCCCTATCATCTGAACCAGAGCCTATCCACAACCTTACAAATTGTGGCGATTTGCTATGTGGCAGACGAAACCCAAATGGCACCAGCCAATCAGCCATGTGGGGAAAATTCCTGCTGTGCACCTGTCCCAACGACAGACGACACACAACGGCATAGCAAGGTCAATCGCACAAGGCCTAAATATAGCGAGAGGCACTGACCAAGAGAGAAAGCTCAAGGTCATGTGAATTGGCATATATAGATCCCTTGATCTATTTGGCTAGCATCCCATTGGTCAGATTGAACCCAGCATCAAGGGACCTACCAATAGGGTGTTGTGGCTATCCATTCATACCCACCCACAACACAAGGGTTTGGTTGCCAGGTCTCACCGCAACACGTGCCCTCTTTGAGGGAGGACACGATTCATGCTCTTAAAGTGATTTACAGATTCACAAATTTACAGATATTAAGTGCAATGGAGATATTTACTACTGGCTTTAATGGGATGTAGATAGTACCATTAATCATGCTGAAACTTGCTCTGCTCTGTTATCTCAGGCCTTGACCTAGAGAAAGTTCCCTGATTAGACCAGTTGGAATCAGGGAGACCTACACATGTTCTGTAAGTTGTCCCATTGATTTCAACAACATTTTCTGGCTCTGGGCTTTTTCATTAAGGATTATTGTTGAAATGGTCTGTGCATTACAAAAGTTTGGCTGTCTAAAAGAGATATTTCCTTGTTTCTTATGCAACATACATACATTTTTCTCTGAGAACAACTGAATCGGGTCAAACCAAATTAGAATTATTAAAAGATATAATTGTATATAAAGATACAGTGGTACCTCGGTTTATGAACACAATTGGTTCCGGAAGTCTGTTCATAAACTGAAGCGTTCATAAACTGAAGCGAACTTTCCCATTGAAAGTAATGGAAAGTGGATTAATCCGTTCCAGACAGTCCGCGGAGTAACCGTTCATAAACTGAAGCGAACTTTTCCATTGAAAGTAATGGAAATTGGATTAATCCGTTCCAGACGGGTCCGCGAAGTACTTAAACTGAAGCGTTCATAAACTGAAACATGGGTGTAATTGGTTCCGGAAGTCTGTTCATAAACTGAAGCGTTCATAAACTGAAGCGAACTTTCCCATTAAAAGTAATGGAAAGTGATTTAATCCGTTCCAGATGGGTCCGCGGCGTTCATAAACCGAAAATTCATAAACCGAGGTGTTCATAAACCGAGGTTCCACTGTATATGAACCTGCATCATAGCTGTCAACTTCCGAATTAGAAAATAAGGGATTAGCAGTGGCGCGGCACCGGAAGTCACTTCTGCACATGTCCAGACATGCGTAGAAGAGACTTTCGGTGCCGGGCTGCCCGTGTCTGCATGTCTGGGCACCAGAAATCGCTTCTGTGCATGCCTGGGTATGCACAGGGGTGATTTTTGGCAGCACTCGGCAATCTCGGGGGATTTACGGGATATTTTTCAATTTGGGATAACAGCAGGAAACAGTTTTAAATACGGGGGTTTCCCCGTGAAAAACGGGAGACTTGACAGCTATGACCTGCATGTTTTTAAAATAATAATGTTAAAGAAGCAATCATGCAATTACAAATATTTTAAACCTGGGTATTTAAAGCCATTAGATACCAAATACATTTTAAAATATTTTTTATTAAGGTTTATAGAGAAAAATACAAAACTTTTATCTAAATGGAATAAAAACACAGGGGGGTAGAGAAATAAATAGAAATAAATAAATAAGTAGAAAAGAGGTTAAATGATATAGAAAAATAAGATTAATAAAATAAAGAACTGCCATTTCTTCATCTGCCTGATATATAAAAAGTCACTGGATCCCAAATATTGACTGACGGCAATAAATATTGCTTTTCAGTAAACAGCAAAATTGTAGGCAGAAAACAAAAGGTCAAAATCAACATTTGCCTTGTGGAGTCCATATAGAAACCAAGAGATGCATTTACTTTTCTATTTCTATTTAACCTACATATTTGCAGACAGAGGGGTTGTGTTGTATAATAATCCTTTTTTATATGGACAGAGTCAACAGAAGATTATTTGGGTTTCATTTAAAATATGGATTTTAGAATCAGCAATAAATCCCCTTTTGGCTGAGACAAATGAAAGGCAAAGAAATAACGTGGCATTTAATCTTTTGGCTCCTCAAGTTCTGCGCGATTATTTCGACAGTTAATTCAATGTATTTAATGTAAGCTCCCAAGTCGTTCAAAGAAAATCTTGTTTTGAGCCTGCCACACTGAAGGAATGGCGTGGTCGGGCTTTGCTGTCTTTGGAAGAATTACCTATGTGAGAGGAAAAGAAAGCGAGTATTATGCATGTTACAAGAGCATTGATGTTCGAGTTTAAATTTCTCAAACTCATCAGCCTTCTTGCTTCCCTCCTTTGAAGTTAATAACATTTCTCTCTTTGGAAATAAAGTGCTTGCTCATGTATTGGTGCTGGGAAGAACTGAAGCTGTGCTACAAAGTCCATTTGAAAGCTGATTCCTGACACTTGCAAGGTGCTTGAGAAGGTCACAGATGCAGCAATTTTTGTGCCATTTCCCACTGAGCCAACCCAGCTCTCCTTATGTGAAGTTCAGACCTATTAAACAACAGCTGACATAGTGTTTGACCTTTGGCACGGAACATGGAACCAGGTCAATCCTCTTCTCCAAAACTGGCTGCTACAAATTGAAGGCTGCCAGTGTTGTTGACCCCAATCTTCATACAAAGCAACATTGTGGTGTTGCAGCCACTGGGACCCTCGTTCTTAATTCTGTGTGCTCTCCATCACTAGACTAGATCACAAGGACAAGCCTTCTTGTTCTTCTAGAAGGTTCTGGGTCTGAGCATCTTCCAAACCATTGAGAAAGGCTTCTGGAAATGCCTCGGCAAAGAACTTTAAAATACAGCTTTTCTTCAGGAAGGTGGAACTGTTTGGACAGGGGTACTTTATTTATCCAAATTTATATATGGCTTGATCATAGTACAGTGGTATCTCTGGATGCGAACGGGATCCATTCCAGAGCCCCGTTCGCAACCAGAGCAGTCCACAACCGGAAGCCCCAAATCTGTGCATGCTCGCCGCACAATTCGGCACTTCTGCGCATGCGCGAGACGTCATTCAGTGCTTCTGCGCATGCGCAAATCGCCAAACCCGGAACTAACCCGTTCTGGTACTTCCGGGTTCAGCGCGTTCGTATCCCATGATGTACGCAACCCGCAGCGAACGTAACCAGAGGTATGACTGTAAAACCCTCTAAGCGGCTTACAAACAATAAAAATAAAACCTGAAAAATATCAATAAAAGACTGTTAAAAACAGGTGTTTTAAAAACATTCAAAAGATAAGTAACAATTGGCAAAAGAGACGGGTTTTAATCTCCACTTCAATGTGGCTGGAAAAGCTTGCCGAAGCAAAAATATTTTAAGCACGTGCTGAATAGAGGACCATGAGGGTGCCTGCCTGATATCAAGAAGTATGAGGCAAGTTGACTGTCTCCATCTTTGCTCCTCGTGACATTCCATCACCTCACATTCCTCTGGCAGGTCTCAGAGGACTTGGGCCCATTATCCTATTTCACCCAAGGCGTTCTGGACAGCAGCAGCAGCTACAGATGTTTCCTTTGCTATCACTCATCAAGGAGGCGTGTGCGCGGAGATCAAGAAGCCCTCGTTCATGTTTTGGGGAGCCTGGACAGCAGCTTCTTACATTCTCTAAGCCTATGGCATCAACACTCGCAAATGCATTTTGAGTCTGTGGGGATATGTGGGACACAGGTGGGCAGAGGTCACCCGCTCCCTCTCCCCCAGATGCTTTTGTTCATAGTTGGGTACCGGCTAGTACATGTGTGCTATCCTTGACTGAGGGGAGAATTCTGGTAGCATGTGGATACTATGCACATACTGCCTATGGGAAATTTGTCTGGGGTGAGTGAGATCACTTTGTGGCCTTTTGCCTTCCTTTTGCTTTTTGCAATAAAAGAAAATAAAATCTCTGCCATATGCTACCCAGACACTTTAGCCATCAGCATAAACAGCCAAGGTTGCTGTTGGTAGTTGGATCACTGGGGCAATAAGAATTTAATGTTAGCTCCCCTATGTGTTGAATTCATCTTTCTTGAAATAGATAACATCCATTCAGAGAAGAAGGAAGAAGAAGAAGAAGAAGAAGAAGAAGAAGAAGAAGAAGAAGAAGAAGAAGAAGAAGAAGAAGAAGAAGAAGAAGAAGAAGAAGAAGAAGAAGAAGAAGAAGAAGAAGAAGAAGAAGAAGAAGAAGAAGAAGAAACAGTTTTGGTTATATTTTAAAATACAAAATCAGCTTATACATTCTATAAAAGTTCCCTTTTGAGAACCTGCACACATAAATAATTTCATCAGAAATTGCAGCCTGTCAACAATCCCAAACAATCCAGAACACCATTTAAAGAACCAGGGAACTGAAATGTAAATAGTATGGACTGAGAGATAAAAAAATGACACAGGATACAAAGTGAGTAGTATTTTTTCTTTGTGAAGTAAAACATGCTAAGATGTAAATAAGTGCTTATGAGTAGCAATACAGAGTAATCATATCGGACATATAATCCTTTTTCCAGAGAGTAAAGTCCTGGTATGAAAATTTCCTAAGCTCCAAAGTAATGAACATTGTGATAATCTCATCATACAATGCTGCATCTGTGACTGTCTTTTTAAAGTCTTTTCTTGAATTATGTGTCTAAGCATTGCCATCAGCTGCAAGGTGGTATTCTTTTGTGTACAGCAGAGAATAATGTTGCTGAATGTGATGCTTTCAGGTGCACTTTGATAAGACAGGACAAAAATAAACCACACTGAGCTCAATAGGGAGAGGTCAGGGCCTTCATTTATTTCAACAAAGCTCTTGCCTTAGATATGATATTTAATGATGTACCCCTGTGCTTCCGCAGCGCATAAAACTCAGCAAAAACCAAGGGGAAATGTAAGCCATCTCCTTCTGGCAGTATTATAAGCAACACTGACTGCATGTGGCTCATTACAATTGCCAACAGATTTGATTAAACCTTAGTACTATTCTCACTGGCCTAGCTGTGTGGAATTTAGGGCCAGAGGGAGCTCATTTAACACCGTATCTTTAGGGCTATCTAGTTACCTTGAAGGCCTATTTCTTTGTGAAATAAGATGCGTCACTACAATCCAGCCAGCCGTCGTCTTGATCCTTGTGTAAGTTCAGAGAGTCAGCATCTATTTATCCTCAATGACAACTTTTTCATCAAAAACATGCAAAGAGGGCTATGTGCATGCAGGATAGTCAGGAAACAGAGGAGACGCATCCTTAATCCATGCCTCTGTACCTTATTATTATTATTATTATTATTATTATTATTATTATTATTATTATTATTTGAATTTATATACCGCCCTATAACTGGAGGTCTCAGAGCAGTTATGAATGTTGACAATATGTTTGCAGTTATGCATCCAACCATGTGTTCTCTTCATCCCTGTACCTCGTACTTGATAAAATCTAGCTGGCATGGCATGACTTGGTAGGTCCAGGGTGTGGGTCAACGTCATGGGATAGGATGATGCCCACTGCTTTGAAAGAGGCAGTGATGGGCCTGCTCCTACAAAAGCCCACCCTGTACCCACCAGTCAACTAATGCATCTTTTTGGGGGGAAGGCAATGGAGAGAATTGTGGCAGAGCACCTGTAGGCATTCTTGGACACAACACTGATTCTATATAGTCTATAATCTTGGGGGCCAGCCAGATGTCTCTGGGAAATTCAGAAGCAGAACATGAGCTGCTTCTTCTTCTTCTTCTTCTTCTTCTTCTTCTTCTTCTTCTTTTTCTGCGATCAGTCGTATCCGAGTAAGATTGTCTTCCATAAACACGGTTTTAACGATGGGTCCGTAAGTGACTGTGGAGGCCAATTCTGGATCCACATGTCCTTCCACAGTGGGAACATTGGTTTCCGGGCAGGAGTTGATCACGGTGTGGATTTGCCAAGTGTGCCTTCCTCTTAGCACGTTTCTCCCTTGTGTCCTGAGATCAAGTGTCTTCAAAGCCCATGGCACCTTTGGTAAAGGCTGTTCTCCAACTGAAGCGCTCACAGGCCAGTGTTTCCCAGTTGTCAGTGTTTATACTACTTTTTTTTTAGATTTGCCTTGAGATAGTCTTTAAACCACCAGCATTACACTTTCCATTTTTAAGTTACCTAACTAACATGAGCATCACAGCACCCTCCCCATGCTTGCTCTTCAGCAACTGCTATTCAGTGGCATACTGCCTCTGCCACCGGAGGTACTATATAGCCATCATGAGCAGTCACCACTGATAGCCCTATCCTCCAGGTCGATTCTTGCATAACCACATGAGATCAGGAATCCCTGACGTTTACTCACAAAATACTGGGCGGGATCACCCAGGCAATACTCACCCAGGATCACTGTAGTCCCCCTTCTCCAGATGCTACTGATACTTTTCCTGTTCTTGGTTTTCACAATGGATGGATTTAGAGGTATTAAAGCCAACAGTTTCCTGACCTAAGTTAAACACTGCAGGACAGTTTAATTAAAAGCTTAATTAAATTGCACTCCCATCTTTCCACAGCCTGTAGCTCAGGAACACTTATCTGTAACTTCATTATAGATTCCAACAGTACAGTTTAATTACTGCATTTCATTCATTTGCAGACAAATGCTAATATGGGTTTAGAACCATTTACAAAGCCTCTGACCAGATGAGCAGCAAAGGTGTTTTCTTTTTGCTCTGCAGAAAAGGCCAGACCTTCTTGTACAGGAATAGACCCAAAACTAAAAGGACTTCATGGAATAAAATGATGAATTATGAGGTGCTGTATTCAGGTTTCCAATTCTCCAAAGCAGAGTCTTTATGATGGGCTTAAGAGCCAGCATGAAAAGATCCTAAAAATATAAATGGTTGAGAAAGGAATTTGTAAAAATGCCATCCCCTGAAGCTTTTATGAACAAATTTATACTAACGCTGCCACTTTTTTATTGTTCTGTTCATGAGCTTCTCAGTTAATTTCAGTGAAGCTGGCAAAGTTTCTTTTGCAGCTCTGGTGTGTTCTCAACACAACATTAGTGTTGCATCTGGGTCTGCATGTCTGCACTGTAGGGGTTGTTTGGCTCCTATTTTCTGTAACTTTAGTCTAGATCTCATAAACATAGCTTACTTTGCATAGTCTGTGTTCTTCTTACCATATGTTCACACTCTTACCATGTGAAGGAATCTCTCTACATGATGGAGGGGCAATGGGGTTGTGGGGACCTTGCTTGGCTTCTCAATCTATCTATTACAGTGTGGGTCGAATTGCAATGCTTGGATCACTTTATTTATTATTATTATTATTATTATTATTATTATTATTATTATTATTATTTTATTCCATTTGTATACTGTAGATCTCAGGGCGGTTCACAATATAAAAACACAAAATTCATGATGAAAACAAGAACAAAAACCGTAAACCAATAAACCTGGAGTTCCCTTCACTCAAGTAGCAGACTTGGCTCATAGTGGCACATTTCAGGTACCCGTAAAATTGCAGATGCTTGTCTTATCAACATTTCATTTCTATATCAATATGAAAATAAAAAGCTTTAACAACATGCCAATGAGGCAAAGCAAACAATTGGCTCTGCTCATGGGTGATAATTACTGTGACTAATCTGCCAGGATTTCCATCTTCACTCTCAGTAGCATCATAAGGTAAAGCAAAGAAATCTGCTGCTCTTAAAGAAATGCAGTCTTTGCTCAGTAACCCTATATTTTCACCGTTTTCTGTGGAGTTTAAGCGCAGATAACACCAGTCAGATTGTGTTGCGGTTGGGGAGGGAGACACTTCCTAAGTGAAGAATTGTTCTCCCATCAGCACTGCTGTGTGGTAAGCATCTAAGCAGAGAGGCTGCACTTTTAAACCAATTGCTTCCTCAGCGGGCGTAGAGATTATTTTCCAACTCCCTCTGAATCCTTTAATAAACATATATCTCCTCACGTTTAATCTTCATCTCTCTAGTCTGGGCATACTCAGCTTCTTTGGCTTCTCCTTCTCTTCTAACCCATATTTCATTCACCCATAACATTTTCTCCATTTTGTCAATGTTTTATTGAGCTGTGGAGATCAAACCAAAACACAGCACAGCTCTTGAGACTCTAGGCATTGCTACTTAGAGCAGAGGAAATAGGTTTTTATTTTTTAAAAAAAACGTTGGACAGTCAGTAAAATGACTTTCTGACTTGAAGTGCTGAATACCGTAGAATAAAATAGCAAAATCAGGGCTGCCTTAAGCATATGTGGTGCTGGGGTGCAAAGATCCGCCTGGCGCCCCCAGGTTGCCCAGAGTCATCGACCTTTTTTTAGGGAACTGACACCATGTTTATCTCTACTCAAGAAAAGAAGACAGGGAAAAACAGGAGCCCAGTGCAACAAACCGCAACTGAGCAAAGCCGGGCACCTCAGGCCCTACACCAGGCATCCCCAAACTTCGGCCCTCCAGATGTTTTGGACTACAATTCCCATCTTCCCCGACCACTGGTCCTGTTAGCTAGGGATCATGGGAGTTGTAGGCCAAAACATCTGGAGGGCCGCAGTTTGGGGATGCCTGCCCTACACCAATCCCAGATGCACAGGAGGGTGAAGCCAGCCGGCTGCCTCAGAGCCTCGCTGCCTCACTCGCTCCCAAACTCACGGGCTCCAATTCTCGGGCCCCGGACTCTCAGCCTGGCGCCCCTGAGAGCCCAGCCCCTGGGTGCCCCGCACCCCTGGCGCCTATGGTTAAGATGGTCCTAACCAAAATGGTTCATTGTTAAAAGTTCATGTACAGTCTACCTAAATACACATTCTCTAGACAAATAGCTTGCTTAAGCTGTTGCTATGATAGCAATAGAGGTAGATGGAGCATGGAGAGTGGCCATCTATGGAGTGAGTTGGTGCTAGGGGACCAGCAGGGTTGCATTGTGGAAATCTAGATATGGCCAGGATGACTGGGTTTGGATGATGCAAGGATTGGAAGGCAGTGAGATTTGGAACCAAGGAAAGATCAGAGATGAAGAGGGAGTGAAAGAGAGTCGTTTCCTGAGTTCCACCATGACCTATGGATTTGACGTTTCAGTCACCTACAGATCTTTAGCAGCAGTTCAATAACTGGGTGGCTGGCCCAATCTTCTAAGTTAAAACAGGATCTAGTTCTGGGGCGTGTGCAGAGGTCCAACACAACCAAGCTACCACTCTCCCCTTGCTTTCATCATTCATGTTTGAGTCTGCAAGTAGTGTGCTTCTCACCAATGGTGTTGTGAGGAGGTGGCAATACATTCTAGGCAATGTAAGCAGCATTGCCCACGTTATACAGTGTTGCTCCCAGCAGCCAACTAGAACACGGCAGCCTGTCCACAGTTTGCTTTCTGCAGCCTTGCTGCATAGTCCACTGCCAGCCTGCTGAGCTTGGCAGGGTGTGAATGGAGAGGGAGCTCCATTATTCTCCCTTTGTCAGTTTCCCTCTTCTCTCCTGCTCCTGCAGAAGTGAGAGGTATTACAAATCAATAATAATACAAATAATTCAATATCTCATCCAGGATATGTATGGAATTGCTAAATGGCAACCAAAAAAAGAAGAAGAAGAAGTAAGAAACCAATTCCATCTAAGACCTATTTAGGACTAGGTCTCTTCAATTTAATCCACAATCTCAAAGTACAAAGGTTATACTCATTGCCTTTGTCTGGACCTGCCAGTAAGCTTTAGTGCTCTGTGACAGGCCAGGGAGGAGGGAACTCCACCAAGATCAATTCCAATTGAATGCTCGTATCACAGAGGTCTTGTAATGCCTCCGTGTATCAGTAAGGGAACGAGGGTGTCTAAATTGAGTTCAGTGGGAATTTGAAAGTGGGCCATAAGGTTTTAAAAAATGTCAATCAAATATTTTTATAACTTGCTCATGATGCCATGTCCCTCCACCAGAGAGTAACCCTAGATTTCCAGGGAGTAATAGCTTTGCCCAAGTAATTTGTTGGGGCAATTGGGGGGGGGATTGTTTGTTTTTAGAAGGCCAGAGTTTGCAGTATCTACAGACCATGGAGGAAAGTAAATTAGCTAATAGGTCTATTATATAAAGATGTAAGCATCTGATGAGCAACACTGCTCTAAAAAGGGAACGAAACAGAAGGAAAACAAAAGCCATATGGGTGTGTGGGTTGTTACAGGAGATGCAAGAGGCTGCAATGTATACCTCGAATGAGGTAAACCCAGATTTATATGCCCATTCACCCACAAAGCTCTTTAAATGGCCTTGGGCAAGTCATGTTGTTGCCACCAAACCAGAAAAAAGAAACAGAATACTTAAGCAGGAGATGGGCATTAACACTTGTACACAAGGCAACCATTAAAGTAGGGTTGTCATACATCTGGAATTTCCCTGACATATACAGAATACTGCAGTTGGAAGCAATGTCTGCGCAGAAATCAGCAAAATGTCCAGGAAAATCCGGTCATATGGCAACCACTGTTGGTAGTGTCGTTTTTGCTGATTTCCCTTAAAATATGTCAATTTTGGGGGCAGTTTTTCAGAAAAAAAGCTCAGTATAGGTACTGCTATAGAGAACAGCTGAATATTGTAGTCTAGGCAGTAAGCAGGGTAATTATGGGATAATCACATGTAAGCCCCCCCCAAAAAAAAAATTCTTGGGGGAAGGAATGGATGTGATAAATAGGCCACAAACTGGACAGAGATATGATATTTCTATTTCATTGTGATTTGGGAAAGCCAGGTGGATGCTCAAAATGGAAGGAGAACTGTGTATTCTTAAGCTTTAATAGCTAGCCATGCACATAAAGTAATAAGAGACTCATTATCAGCAAACTCAGCCCTCCAGATGTTTTGGGACTACAATTCCCATCATCCCTGACCACTGGTCCTGTTAGCTAGGGATCATGGGAGTTGTAGTCCCAAAACATCTGGAGGGCCGAGCTTGCCTATGCCTGCTTTAACCACTACACAAACCACTTGCTCTTTCCCTGTCCTTCCTGGTAATATACATCACTGTGTTATACTGTTGTGCTTTGCCTTTCGCTGCCCTTTCTGGTCAATAACATCTATCAGGAACAGGAGAAATTATTGCATCCCATGTGACCAACCCTTTGGTGGGCCACTTTGACACCGAGCGAGGCAGTTCCCCTGTCAATCGCTCAATGTCAGGTCATTGAAAGTTCAAGCTGGGAAAAGAATATTTTCCCCATGTGTTGTGCCATGGGGACATCAGGCCTAAGAAAGGTGGGTACGCCACACCCAAAACAACCCGATGGGCAACTTCTGAGGCTCTCAATCCCTCGTCTTCCGCATTCATCGTTGACATCCGTCTGTCTCGAGAGACAATGGAGAAGTGTGCCTTTGTGGATGAAGTCAAATCGTTGGAAGGTTAAAGCGCCTGCTGTGACTGTAGAGACCAATATGGGAGAGAAATGTTTTGCTGCAGCTAAGGCCAGAGGAGGAAGAGGAGTGGGGGGAGCGCAACACAATCCCGGTGGGGTGCCATCATGGCTGCCCCCCGTCTGCGCTGGGCGCCACGCCCATGCAGGCAGCGTGCCCCGCCCCCAGAACACGCCCCAGCCCTGCCCCTGCCTGCTCTCCGCCCCCCGGTGCCGGAGCGTGAAGCTCCGCCACTGGCTAAGGCTGCAGATGTACTTAAACGACAGTTCTTGCCAACAGATTTTAAGTGGGCTAGATGCAGTATACTGGGCCCCAAAATCCTATTGACACCCCCAGAGCTCAGAGTAAGCTCTGACAGCCAAAGTTTGTATTTTCCCTCTGAAATCAGACAATTAATATTAGTCTATGCAAATTTGCATAACATTTGCACATACTAATTTATATGTATAGATTCATGAGCCTCCGCCCCAACTTTTCAAAGTCCCCTGCAGTGCCCCTTCCTGTATTCCTTCACTGCTTTTTATTAGGTTTTTGGTGTTAGTACTGTTATTTAGAAATACTTTTCTCTATGCAGTCAGAAGTTCTGGCAATAGAATTTAAAATTCCCTGTGCCCCTCAGCTTCGCCTAATTAAAACTGACAACTCTTGTTTTGAACTACAAACATAATTACCTGGTTGCTTCCATGAACCTGGAGAGCTTCAACTGTCTATTGATAATTTATGAGCATCAGATAAGCCACATAAGAAAAATATCAGGTACGGGGGGGGGGTGGAAACCTTGCAGCAACTTCCCTTTGAAGTTGATATGTATGCGAACGGAAGATGAACCCTCTCCGAGAACGTTAAGAAATGTGCTCTGCTTTAAAAGAAACTCTGCCACGTTTTTAAAGTGATATCATGACAGGCACATTGCTTTGCATTTTCACATTTCCCTCAAGCTTCAGGGATAGCTGTTCACCAAAGGACTTTTAAAACCCGTTTAAAAGCCTGTGATTTCCTCCAGTGCTACCCTAGCAGCTAGCCTCAATGTAGTGGAAGGAGCGTGTTGTGTCCTAAGCCATCCCCATGGAATGGATGGGTGTAAAGTCCTGCCTTGCTGCAGGAGGGTATCATTAATTAGCTGGCAACACTTTAAACAAAAGGGGGGAGGAGAAATCAGGACATGATACAGTGATAACAGTCAGAACCTTTATTGAACTACATAACTGGGAAACAGAGGCAAAGCAACTGCTTATATACATTCCTGAAAGCCTGGGCCACTCTCACGCCCAAAGTGATTGGCTGTCTAAACTTCCAAACTGTGAATCACGTCTCAGAGTTCAAGGGCCAGTGGCAGAGGCCCAATTCCTGAAATGTTCTGTGACTGGACATCATGTATCGATCAGAACACAGGAGCATAGCTGCCAAGTTTTCCCTTTTCTCGTGAGGAAGCCTATTCAGCATAAGGGAATTTCCCTTTAAAAAAGGGAAAACTTGGCAGCTATGCACAGGAGCTCAGAATCCTTAGTCCAGACTCAAGCTCAGGCAAACAAATACCACTGAATACATAACAATAGCTACATTGCACACAGCAGTGGGTTTGGGGTGTTGTTAGGGATGGGTCTATGGAGCATGGCCCAAAATCTTTTTCAAAGTGCCTTGTTTCTGAGTGGGTAATGAATCTGGGGGCGATTGATTGATTGATTGATTGATTGATTGATTGAGTGTGTGTACATTTGATCTAGCCTACTGGGTATGAAATCAATTTGGATAAATAAATTTATATGAGATGGCTTTATTTAAATATGATATGAGGGTGATGAATGGGGACAACTGGAAGGGAACGGAATGTATCTGTTGATAAATTAATTGGAAGTAAAGGAACTGAAGAACTGGTATTGGGGTGAACCAAGATAGGAAGCAAAATAGTTGAAGTTAGCTGGCTATCTATCATCTATCTATCTAACCAACCGCATTCACCTTGAATCTATCAGGTTTCTGTTTACTGAAAGAACCATTTGAAGAAACAAAAATAATATCCATAACTGTTTCAAGATTTCAGGATCACAGAGACGGCACAAGATGATCTTGCAAATAAACCTGGCTCTAATCTAGCTTTAATTATTTTCAAGCCATTATTGTAATTAAAAATGGTATTTAATAACTTATAATGAAAACACCTTAATGTCATGACAGAGTGCTTTATTTAATTTGTTGGAGTGAAACCAGAACCCTTTTTATTCTCACCTGCATTTCCATGTAGTACTAGTGTTAATTTTATATATTTATGATTCTAGAATATTATAGAAATCTTTCCAGCTCTTCATAGTTCTGTTATACACTCATCATGGCTCAGAACATTCCCCCTGAATGTTGGTTTATAACAATCTACACAAAGTTGGTTTAGTTGGTTAGTTGGTTTATAACAATCTACACAAAGCAGCACACTACAAACTGATTTACCTGATCAAAATGCTTTTCTACCTGAATAAACACAACTGTATACCTACTTGGGAGTCAATCCTATTGAATTAACTGGAACTAACTTCTGAGCAAACACACATAGGGTTGAGCAGTGTATCTTACAGCTGGTAAATGGTTCTGGTGGCTTCTTTTAGGTTCTCCATGGACAAGTGCCTGCCTGTCTAGAAGCAAATAAGGACCCTGAAACTGAAGCACTGAAGCACCAAGGACTATTTTGAATTATTCAGATAATCCAGGCATCCAAAGAGGGAGACTGTTACCATATGATTAGAAACAGGTTGTTAGAGCTCAGAGATTGAGGTTAAAGAATGTCATCAGTGAAGAAGATCTTAAAAATTTAAACAGGAGGATTAAATACTCCATTTGATTAATTGAATAACCTGCTGTCGACAAAATGTGGATTTTAATTGCAGCTGGCACTGAGCTCAGAACTGGTGACACTGTTGCAAATAATGAAGATGTACTTCAGTCTGGTAACAGAAAACAATGGAAGGGGTCTTTTATTCCCTTTGTAACCCACCACACATCCTTGCCTTTAGTAAGTTTGCACTGGTGGATTTCACCAGGAACTCTTGCCTCGATGAAGATTGCTCCCAGCAGGGTTCATTGGCGGACATCTGAACTACTGGCTTGAATATTTCTAGTTTTGCAGGAATATTCTAATGGTAGTGCCATCTGGTCTTCTACTAACAATCACTAACAAAGGCATAGGAACCATAGTAGCCAGATGAGAAAAGGACAGGCCTCCCTCACCTTTAATAGGTGTGTAGGTGAGGAAATTTCAACAGGTACAGCTTGTGATGAAAAATCAGTCCAGACATGTTGGTCCTAAAGCCATGGCTTTGTAATCAGTCCTATGCAACACTGTGAAATCCATGGACACCATGGACTGCATAGGATTGCTACTTTAGGGTGTCAAGATCACTCTTGCGCCTTCAGTAGAATAGATGTGTGGAAGATGGAATTTCAGTATGGCATTCCAGTTTTGTAAGGGACCTGTGCTTTCACAAGGACCAAGTTTTGCTGGAGAGAGAGGTTTAGAAGAGAAAATTTTACTCTCTCATAGCAGAGTCAGCACAATGGTGAACACGACCATCCTTTGAAATTTGAGCTTCTCTGAATTTTGTTCTCCAGCCAGTAGTAGGGTAAAATGTGCATTAAAAGGCGAACTAATGAAAGCAATAGACAAAAAAAACACATTACTTTAGGGGGAAATTGCTTTGCAAAAATATGTATATTAGTCAAACTTGCATACAAAAATGTGTATATTTAAAGTTCACACTAAAATGCCGAAGAGTTTTCATGAGATTTTTTAAAATATAAAAACCATAATGTGGAAATGTGGAGAACTGAACTTAAGCTTGGGGAAATGAGAATCTGAGAGAAACCAAAATGGGCAGATTTACCCGCACCTAGTTGCAGTACAAGCTTCTTTGCAAGTAGGGATCATTATGAATCTTTGAAGATCAGGTGTGGTGAACTTGACTGACAGCCATACATGTTCAGGTTTGGCTAGCTTAACATTACTGGCCTTGATTTGAGAACTGCCCCAACTCCATTTTGCTTAAAGAGGCAACATCAGTGATGCTTCAGACTGCATTGCATGAGAGAGGCAAGCTCTTCGCTGAGACTGGAAAATAGAGTTAATAGCCTCTGTCAGTGCTTGGAATTATAATTGGCTGTGTGATTGGAATTCAGAGCCAGGTGCCACTCTGAATTAGTACTAACATGAGTGGTTTAAAGAGATATTTGCTAGTTAATCTTTAGGTTGGTAAAAGAAGACCATCACTTAATTTATTGCCTGTGGAAAGTCAATGTTTTCCTAAGGAGATAAAATGTGTGGGTGGGTGTGTTTGTGTGTGTGTGTGTGTGTGTGTGTTCAGCAAAATCACCAAAGAATAAATCTTCCCATTGCCAAAAATAACCACAGTTCTCTGGCAGTAGTTTCATGTCTTGAGGACTCCTATAGAGCAAAAGCAGTGAGCAAAAGCAAATGCTATTTTTAAAAATCATGACTGATTATAGAGAGGGAAATGTAATAGCAACTGAGCACCCAAAATGTGCTAAGCAAAGAGTAGAAGAACCACAGCTGCCAAGTTTTCCATTTTCTCGCGAGGAAGCCTATTCAGCATAAGGGAATTTCCCTTAAAAAAGGGAGAACTTGGCAGCTATGAGAAGAACCACTATCCCCTTTCTGCAATAAGCATCCTAAAAGCATAATACAGACATATATATGGGTTTGGAGCGATCCAAACCCAGCGGATCCATTCCATCAACATCGGACTGTGGAATGATGAACTGATCCTGGGACCCAATGCCATGCCAACCCTTGCCCTGCCTGCTGCTGTCAATAAAGATTTGGCCTGGTTTTATCCCATCACTGTTGCACAGTCTGGTTATTTTGCTGCTCTCATGGGTCACATAATGCACCTGCCTGGGCAAAGGAATTCAGGTAATAGTGCAGAATTCTGAATTACCTGGAAAGTCTTGACAAGTGTTACATGCCTATCAGATTGTATCCTATTACAGGTAGGTAGCCATGTTGGACTGACGAAACAACAACAACAACAACAAAATTCCTTCCAGTAGCACTTTAGAGACCAACTAAGTTTGTCATAGGTATGAGCTTTCGTGTGCATGCACACTTCTTCAGATTGTATCCTATTAACTGTAGTAATTAAGTTTCATAGAACAGGTTAGGCTATCTGATATTTTTGCATGAGTCTGTTTAAGACTCTCCGACTGAAATCAGTGAGACCTAACTTTGGCCTGATCATCCCCTTTTAGTTTAACATGATATAATCAATGTTTAACATTTATTATTTAGCTGACCCCTCTACCATAGCTGTCAAGTGCTCCCTTTTTTTAAAGGGAAATTCCCTTATGCTGAATAGGCTTCCTCGCGAGAAAAGGGAAAACTTGACAGCTATGCCCTCTACAGATGCCCCACTGAAATGGGTTGCTGATGCACGCAGTCTTCAAATCCCTGCAGCTCATTAGATGCAACTGCTTGCTGTATGATGAATGGAAGTGTCTCTTTCTGGGTAAATGCATTTGTGTGCTTTAGCTCTGACAAGATCTTATCTTCAGCTTATAAAGTAGGGATGCTAAACTCCTGCTCTCCAGTAGCTGTTCAAATACTCCTGTCCCTTGGGATGCTTGTGCAGAGCTTTCCCTTGCCCCGCAGTCAATATCTCTTCCATGAACATTTGCTTTTGAGACCCTCAGGGTTTGGGAAGGCTACTTGTTCATAACAGGAGCTCATCAGACCACGATTGTAGTATCTGCTAAATACTCTGCACATGATCCAAAAGAAAGGCGCTTTCCCTTGAGAGTTAATATCTTCCACTACATTTTGAAAGGGCTTAACTGTGGCTGGACTCTGTCCTTTGACTTCAGGGACTGGGATCGCATCAATCTGTTGCTCTGTGATGGAATCACACATGGTGGAGATGAGCCAATTGGGCAGCCCAAGTGCATGGACTATAAGTGCCAACTCCGAGGGGCCAAGCTCTTTTGGCCCCCTCAGTAATTGGGGGGTACCCCAATCTTCAGAAAAATCATGGGGTGGTGGAGGCCAAGCATGGAGCTGAGTGCTGGCTTCAGTGGCCAGCTCCTTTTCCTCCTCCTCATGCCACGGAGGGGATGGAGGAGGAAAGCAACCCCCAGCCAATGGCAGCCGCAGGAGGAGGTGGCCAAGTGCCGGAGAGGAAGAGCCACCGGCCATTGAAGCCACAATGCTGCCACATTCGGCTCCGCCTCTTGGCTCCTCCCAACAACCTGACATTGTGCGTGTGGCGTCTCACGTGTGTCATTGCCCCACCCCCACCCACCCCCAAAGGTCCTTCGCAAGTTGGCACCTCTGGCATGGACCCAGTGAGCTGACAGGCAGTATAAAATAGTTGCAATCTTGTGCACTCCAAACAACAATGCAGAAGACCAAAAAATACAACTAGAAACAACCACTCTGCTGCCATTTTCATTCACAGCACTGAGTAGTGATGATGACATAATCCCATTTTGCATACTAGGAAAGCAGCAGTCAGTGCCCAGTGAAGTCAGAATGACTCCTGTTGTAACGGTCTAGCCGCAATACACAAGCCTCTTACTATTCTTTCCCCCTCACAACCTTCCTAGAAACAATCCACCCTCCACCCCAAATTATGAAGATGCCTGTGATCCCAGCCTTGCTTGCTTAATGTTTATTGCAAGGAGTTGGCTCTCCATAGGCTTCTACAACTGGCAGAGATAGGTATAGCAAATACCGTATGATCACATCAATTGCATGCATTTAAAGCACTCTTATGCCACTCATAAGAGTCACGGGAATCTGAGAACTCTTGTTTGTTAAGGGGCTGACCTCACATAACTACAGTTCCAGGCACCCTTAACAATCCGTAGTTCCCAGAATTCTCTATGCTTTAATGTGTGGTGTGGATATGGCCTTGGTGGTTAAGCAGCTAAAGATGTTTGCAGCCTTTTATAGACATAACTGGTTCCTTTGGAACAAACAGGTTCATTTTAAAACATACACTCTTTTCTGTCAGTTTAAGCTTTCAACTTTGTTAAGCCCAAAGGACAGTTGGAAATATTTTCCTTATCATTTGTCATTATTTGAACCATTGACCTGGAGCGGAAAAAATCCATATCTGCCTAGCAATTTCTCTAGCTCACCATTCCCGCAGGTTGCCTTTGTATTGCTGATGGGAGTATTGCTGTTTTCCTGGGCAACTTGCTTATTCTTAGGAAAACCAAGGTGGATGTCAGTGTATTTAAGCACCAGCTTAAAGTACTTTCCAAAAAAAACCCTAACTGCCAAAGTGACAAATGAGAGTAATCTTGAGTTCAAAACTGCTTATACACCTAGACATACTGTAAGACTATGGGCAAATTATGTTAGACATAGGCAATCTGCTGCAGAATGCCACCATTCATAGCTGTCTTCTGGGGGTTGGGCAATGCACATCCCGTATATTGTTAAACCATGGTTTAGCGTTACATGCACAAGCCGAAAGGAGCTTTGTGTTTGCATGCTCGCCTTCCTCTCTTCTTGCATGGCTGAGAGGAGAACTTTGCCAAAGTAACTTACATTTTCTGTTATTCCTGGATTGACATCACATGTGAACCAAATACCAAGTTTTATCATACTTTCTGGTTAAACAAGTCAGCTTCATAGCGCATGGTTTGAAGATGGATTGTTTTTGACATTGTTTTAAGTCATGTATGAGGAGAGGAAGTGGTGGCAGAAGGAGTAGCAGCCTCCCCAAGCTGATAATCCACCAGAAAGTGAGAGGAACAGGCCTGAAGCTGGGCACCAGGAGTTGGAAGGGACCCTGAGGATCATCTAGCCCAACCCCCTGCAATGCAGGAATATGCAGCTGTCCCTTACAGGGAGCGAACCTGCAACCTTGGTGGTATCAGCACCATGCTTTAACCAACTGAGCTACCACAGGAGAGAGACAAAGAGAAATTTCCAGAGTTTGACATAAACCAGCCATAGCAGCACACCCCACCCCCACCCTGTGTCACATAGTCTCCCTGAATTGTCCTCATAACAACAGGAGGGAGTGGGAACCTGCACAGTCAGGGCTGGTTAGCTGGAGGTCCTTTTAATATACAAATATAGCCTATTTTTTTCTGTCCGAAGATCCTGGGAGGGACCTCTTTGCCATAGCAATTCTTTAGGATTGACTGAGTGTTGCAGAGGGTTGGCTGGCTTGAGAACAAGAAATTGACAGAAGTGTCTGCAGGAGCCTCTGTAATTTCAAATGTGCAGGGGTGCCATCTATAGGGGGCTCTGGGTGCCTGAGCATCCACAAAAATTTTGTTGTGGGTGCTCAGCACCCACACTGCAGACCCCCGACACAACTTCTGGTGCCTCACGAAGCACCAGAAATCACATCCAAGGCCTCGCGAGACCTCAGATATGCTTTCCAAGGTCTCATGAGGTCTTAGAACCTGACTTCCGGTGCCGCTGGAAGTCAGGTTCCAAGACTGGGGGCGCACATGATGTTAAGATGTCACATGCACTGGGCGCCCATAACCTGGGCCCCAAATTGGCTCCCCTGGCGTGTGGCTCCAGAATGCTTGGCAGGGCTGTGCCCTGGCAGAAGAGCCTCCACTGCCTGCTTTTACAGTACACTACACTATGTTTCCGTGCGCTGGTCCGGTTCGCCAGAAGTGGCTTAATCATGCTGGCCACATGACCTGGAAGCTGTATGCCGGCTCCCTCGGCCAATAGAGCGAGATGAGCGCCGCAACACCAGAGTCGGTCACAACTGGACCTAATGGTCAGGGGTCCCTTTACCTTTACACCCTGAACTAAGGTTACCAGACGTCCCCGTTTCCCAGGATCGTCCCCAGATTTACAAATCAGTCCCCATACAAAAATCCATTGAAGTTGAACAGTGTCCCTGGATTCATTGAAAAAAATCTGGTAAACTTACCCTGAACATAGATATTGAAATGACCCTGGAAGAAAAAAAAAATCCACAGGAAAAAGGAGAGCGAAAGTAACCATCTAATTGTTCAGTGACATTGGCTTCACTGCTTTCAGAGTTATCAGCCCAAGGCATTTAAATATATCACTTATCTGCAATGCAAGAGAAAACAATCTCCCCCCCACCCCCAAGTTAATGCTGAAATCATTATGGATTGTGTGGGTAGAAATCATCTGGGGACAAATTATCTGTGGACAGAACTGAGCTGTGACCCAGTTAGAACTATGGGAAGAGCAAAAAGTTAGAAGAAACGCTTAAAAATGTTGTTCTTTTCATCACCTAAAGGCTATTTGGAAGCAAACTCTGACTTTTTAAAAACATGCTTACCTTGTAATTCCAAGGGCTGTGATGAAAAGCATGCCGTGCACAAAACAAGATTTATTATGCCTAGCACTCCACATTATAGCTGCTCCAAGGGCGTACCCACCATTCGGCAAGTTAGGGCAGCTGCCCTACTCTAGAAGCAGGGCTGGTGGGCAGAGGCGGAGCACAGCCCAGCGGAGCGCGAGTTCGCCATTCCCGCCGCACCGCGCTGCGCCCTCCCTCCAGCTCCCCGGCGCGCCCTCAGGCAAGGCCAAGCGCGGCGGGGAACCAGGGAGCGCGGCGGGCGGGAACGCTGAACTTGCGCTCCGCTGGGCTGGGCTCCGCCTCCGCCCACCAGCCCTGCTTCTAGGGAGGGGCACAGCCCGGCGGAGCGCGAGTTCGCTGTTCCCGCCCACTTTGTGGCCCCTCCCCTTCCGTGCCTTGGCCCCTCCCCTTGCCCCCCCCTAGTTTTGATCCTGGGTACGCCCATGAGCTGCTCCACTAACCATAATAAACAAGATACGAAAAGCGATCGTGTAGATAATGTTAGGGAGGAGGGGCGTACGCAAGATTTTTTTAACCATTGCATGTGGCTTGATCTTCACAGAACACTCCATTTGAAATAGGCTCTAGGTTTAGGCCCCTTGTTTTTAAATGACCTGCACACAATTCATAAACAGTTACTCTCTTCCAAAGCTCTTATTTGTTAAGCAATAACCATTTCTCCTTATTTAACAGCAGTTAACTCCTTTTGTGCTATCAATGTACATGACCTGTGGCAAGGGAAGGAATGAAATAATGGATGGTACTTAGCCTGGAAAGAGTCACCAGAGAGCACTGCAAGAATGGCAGACATGATTTCCTCCCTATCAAAGTTGACCTTTGCCGTGGTCCCAGTGGGATGTTTGTTTGCAGAGCATTTGCTCATGAACCAATCACAAACATCTGGCTCACCTCCATGAAGAGGTGAGTGAAAAGGGTTAAGAGTGAAAAACACACACACAGTTGTTGTTGTTGTTGTGTGTTAGGCTAATTTCTTTTGCTCCTACTTCTGATGTTTTTTCAACATCTGCCCCTGCACCTCACTTTCCATGTGATCTGTACCTCTTTTTATAACTCCTCAGCAACCACTATCTTGATTCAATAACTCCTACTGTTTCATCTCTTGCTATACTGGCCTGGCCTTACAATCGTGACTGGGGAAGGTGAAAAATATGACCTGTCAGGGGTGGTGGGCAAGATATGGTTGTCTCTCCCGGCTTCTCACTCTCTACTGAGTACTCCCCACTTTTATTTAAGAGGCTTCTGCTATTGGACTTTATTTTGAAGCTTGTAGGTCTGAGCACATTTGAGGATTCTTTTGCACTCAAACAAATCTCATCTGAAGAGCTGCATCAGCAACACCATTGAAATAATTTTTTAAAAAATCTCAATTTGCTTCCTATGGGCCTCGCCTACTTTCTAGAATAAAAGATATTTAACAGCACCAAAGGAAGGACTATGCACTTTAGTGGCTGCCGCTCTCCACTGCTCACGTCACTTTTTTCAGGATTAAATGTGATGGTGGTCTACCTTAGCTGCACCTTGTCTGGGCACCTGAAAGTCACAGCAGTGTGATATGAATGGGGAAAAGCTGAGAATTTGTGGACAGGATAGATGGCAGATGAATTGAGGTGAGGGGGCAGGCTGTGCTAGGTAGGAATGGCAAGAATGAATGTAGGGATGAATGGGCCCATTAAAGCCCAGTCCACCCCATCCTCGTTCTAGGTAGTTTTTATTGGAGAAATTTATAAAATCCACTTGGTAATGCTCATTTAAAGCGGGGGGGGGGAGGGTCTTGAGATGATCCAAGAATTGTGTGCTGCCTGTAGAAGCCCACTTTCTTCTACAGGCAGCCCCGCTTGTGTGAGTGACTCCTGAGTCACAGTTTTGGACTGTAAGTTTGATGGTGGGAGAAAGGAGCAGATTAGAATTTTGTTAATGATATTCTCCAGTGAGGGTTCCCTGTCCCTTTGGTTCTTCCTTTAAATGGGCCAGAAATCATTAGAAATAATTATGCAATCATCAAAGAAAGAAAACCTAGTGACTGCTGGCTGCAACCTCCTTGCAGAACCAATGAGTTGCCTTTATTGGTTGCCGTGTGCCTATCAGAGCATTCTTCTTGGACGCTAAAGTACCAGTCATTCGCACCAGGTAATTTTCTTTCTTTCTTTATTAACATCTTTTTGCAACATAATTGAATAGCTTCATAGAGATTTCTGTGATATCGATTTCACCTAATGGAACGTGTTCATTTCCTTGGGGCATTATGTCTTAATGTAGAAAAAGGGCAAGAAGCAGCTTACCCAGCCTGCATGTTGCTGACTTGTCAGCATTTAATTAATCTGAGACCTGCAGAGCAGATTATTTTCGTACAACCCCAAATAATAATAATAATAATAATGTAGAGACAAAACATTAATTTGTGCCATGAATGCTCTAGTGCGCTCCAGGGCTGCAGCAAATGTAGCGAACACAGACTGAATGCTTGTCACATCTTGTTCCCTTCAGGGCTTTATTCCAGCAACATTTTAACTTGCAGTTTGACGCTGTCGTGTGTTTCCCCCCCCCTCCGCCCGCCCAGCTGCCCATAAAATGGGAGGAGGCTTGTAAGGTGAAACAGTGTGATTTTACACCTTAAGTTCTGCTTATTACTGCTAAGGCTTGGAAGATGACAATTTTCTTCAGACTGGAAAAATAATACTTTTTAAAGAAAATACACACTACAAAATAAATATTTAAAAGGCTGTGCTTTAAAAAAAAGGTGTGTTTGCCTTGACTATGTATTAAACTCTTTAATACTTTGGGAATAATGTCACACATTTTTGCTGAGCTCATGCAATACTAGAGAATTTCTAGTATGCAGTCGACCAATTCAAGTCTTGTTTGTTCATTTTTATTTATATCCCACTTTTATGCATTTATATCCATAGCCGGGTACAAGGTTTCTCTCTTTCTTTCTTTCTTTCTTTCTTTCTCTCTCTCTCTCTCTCTCTCTCTCACACACACACACACACACACACACACACCTGCCTCATGACAACTGTGTGAGATAAGTGAGGCTGAGGCAGTATGGTTGGCCCAAGGTCACCCTGTGAGTTTCACAACTAAATGAGGATTTGAACCCTGCTCTGTCAAAGCCGAATCCAATACTTAACTGCTTTGCTCTCCCTCACCATTGGTCATGCTGGCTTGGGCTAATGGGAGGAGTCTAAGAATATATGGAGCACCATAGTTTAGCCACCCCTGGCCTAGAGCAGGGGCGGAGCAAGCAGGGAGTGGGGGTGGTCCGCCCCGAGCGACGCCCTGGGGGGGTGACAGACACTCGGCCTCCCTGGCCTGCCCCTCGCCTCCACCCGCAAATGTGCAGTCCGTTCAGGGTGCCTCTGGCGTGCAGCGGCTCCACGGTGTTCCGCATGCGCTCGGCACCCCTTAACGGATCACCGTGCATGAGCGGCGCTCCGTGGAGCCGCCGCAGGCCAGTGGCATTCCGATCAGACTGCGCAAGCACCAGATCTAGTGTGTGCGTAGTCAGCATGGGGTCACCGTGACGTCACCGTGACCCCGTGCTGACTGCGCACGTGCTGGATCCGGCGCTATGTAACACGCACATGTCGTTACGTAGCGACGCCGCGCCCCCGGGTGCATGGCAAGTTGCCGCCCCGGGTGTCGCGGCATATCCCTACGCCGCTGGCCTAGAGAATATACTGTGTGTAGGCCAGTAGTATAATCTTTATTCTGTGACTAACTAAGCATTCTTCAGTTTCATTAATGATAAAGGGAAAGAAGTGTGGGTGCACATGCACCTCCAGCCTGCACATTTCTTCTACACAGGGACAGAAGCAACACTTGGAGAAACATTTGTGAAGTGGACCTCATTTCTCAGATTTCCTTCCACACACACACACACAACCCCCCAGCTCTTCATGCCTCTCAAACACTCCAGTGTGTCAGGCAGTTTCTTTCAAATAAGGAAAGCGAACACTAAGGAATAGTTGAGAAGTATAATCTTAACCTGTCAAAGAGCGGATGAATAATAATTTCCCATTATATCTCTGTATGGCACTCTTTTTCATTATTCCATAGGGATCAATTACCCGTCTTTCTGTATAAGAAATGGACTAGAGGCGCATAGGAAGAAGCTGCCTCCAACTAAGCTGGGGTGTTTGTCCTTCTTGTCCAGGGTTACTTCCTGTATTTGACTGGCAGCAGTGCTCCAGGGTCTCAGGCGGGGGGGGCAGGGGGGACAGTCTTTCCTCTCACCTGCTGCCTGATGCTTTTCACTGGAAATGCCAGTTAGTTAACCTGGGACCATCCACATCGAAAGTGGGGGCCCCTCTGTATATGACTTCACTCACAAAAAACATTCCTCATGTGCTTGCAGAGCAAGTCTTGCTGCAGATAAAGAACCATACGATATAAAACCCAATTCACCAAAGACACAGAAATTCCTCCCCAAATCCATTTTTCTAGAGCCATTTATTAACTATGTCTATTGTTTAGCAATGCAAGCAGGCCATGCCTGATATAAGAAGGTAGAACTATTGCAGTCCCTAACACAAAGCAGTGTGGTTCAGATTCCCTAAGCAGCAATTTTGTGAGCTATTAAAACATGGCAAAATACCCCTGTTTTTAAGCTGGGGGACAGGCCTGCCATGTAGAGGATACAGATGAACCTGCTCTACTGGGACCAGACTCTGCGGTTTGTTCATTTATTGGTATATTTTCAAAGCTTTTGCAGGACAAGAGATACAAAGCAAAATATGCAGATGCTACTCTAGCAAATCACTAAATGTGAGAAATGATCCTCCTCCAGCTTTTCAGTTTTTAGTCAATGGGTGAAGTGACAGCTGTGATTGACAGGGAAGGTTGTTGAGCTGTAGAGAAAAATCCAGTCACACCCTCCCAGTGTCTGAGAGACTTCCCGATTCATTCCAAAGGCCGCCCCCTCCAGAAAATCCTGCTGACAGGTGGGGGTAGGTGTGGAAATGACACAGTAAAAGCTCATAGGTGAACCTTGCACAAACCTGTGCATAACTGGGATTGAAACAACACCTTCAGGTGACAAACACTAGCCCAATCATTTCCAGAAACAGTTAAACCCAGGGCTCACTGTTGGTTTATTTGGACTAAAGTTACCTCCAGGAAATTGCTTGTGCCAATCAGCTCTACATTCCATCATTTCATGACATAGTCCAAAATTAGACCACTTTCAGGGAACACACACAAACCAATTTACTCAATTACATGGGTGCCAATCACCATTGTAGCCTTTTAACTGTGGACTTAGCAGCTGCATTTATGGGAGTTTCTATAACTCAGTGCGTTAGACTGGCAAGCTTGTAAAATAAATTAGAATCAGCAATCTCTACTGTGGCCTACTTCTTGTCGTAGTGAGTGGGTCGGGTGGCACCATTTTAGACTGTAGATGGGAGCTTGCCTGCCTCCATATAAATACAGCCCCCCATATATAAGATAAGCCCTCCTACATGAAAACCTGCTCAGGAGTGGAGGAAGAGAAACAAAATGAACGAGAAAAGGAGAGAGAAGGGGGTATTAGAGGGAGGGCAAAGAAAGGAGTCTTTTGGCTCTGGCCCAATCCACTACTGACTTTAGCTTCACCCACTGCCATCATGTGGCCCCTGACAGATTAGTTCCAAGGGAATGTGGCCCTCAACAGAAAAAGTTCCCAACTCCTGCAATGCCACCACTATGAAGAAGAAGAAGAGGAAGAGGAAGAAGAAGAAGGAGGAGGAGGAGGAGGAGGAGGAGGAGGAGGAGGAGGAGGAGGAGGAGGAGGAGGAGGAGATTAAATGACTTGCTCCCTACTACCGGTAATTATGTTTTTTCCCCTACTTTGTAATATTTAACTTTGGGGTGTTATGGGAGGGTAGAACCTCTGGTGGGGGACACATCATGCTCCTTCTGGGGTAGCTTGTCCACCTTTGGTCTCCATCCTGCACTCAGCTCTCATCTGTCGCTCCTAGAAGCTGTCAGCATGCAACAGTGGCCACATCCCAGGAAGCGGCTTTGACTGGCTAGTTAAACCCAGTGAGAGTAGCCAATGAGTCTCAAATCCTTGGTGATTTAGGGACTTCTCCTGCATACAATGACAGGCTCCAGTGTGTTGAACAGACAGGATGAACAGTGGGTCCAATGGTCAAGAAGACAGTTTCTACATGTGCTGTAGAAGGGAGTGAGGTGAGGGGCAGGTGGGGCTTGTTAACCTCGGAAGGTAGCCCATCTTGGAGAAGGAAAACTCTGATCCTAAACCTCTGCTGCCTTGTGGTATATCTTCAGGAAAAGAAAACCCTACAGAAATCCAGAGTGAAGTCCCTAAGATGGTTGGATGGCACCTTATACGTCTCCTTCTGGCAACTCCTGTAGCCAAGCTGATGCCAAATGTATTGCTCTGTTTTCCTTTGGACCACATCAGCGAGGCTGAAGGGTGTGTGTCTTGTCATGGACCTCCATACACGCTGCCCAAACCGGCACCCCAGAAAGGTCACTTCAGTGCTACTAACACAGCAAAAACAACATAAGAGGCTGATCTCTGCAGCCACAGCAGGCACTGTGATTCTCCCCCAGAGGCACACCCCATTGTCTCTCAAGACAGATGGATGCCAATAAAACTATATTTAACTTTGCTCTCCTCATTCATTCCCAGCTGTTTCCTTCCATGGCCTTTATCCAGATTTTTTAAGAACATTTCAGATTAACTCTGCTTTCATGCTACTGAAGATAAGGGCTACAAATCCCCAGGTTTCTTCCCTTACATCTTGCATGCATATTAATAAGGGATTTGCTGGAGGAGGAAGTTTTCATATTCTGAGAGCAGCCTGTGCTGCAGATGCAGCTGGCTTACCATGGTTGGATCTTGCTGGGGCTTCTGGCTCCCCGACTTCATTACCAGCTAAAGAAGGTAGGGAGCACCTGATATATGAGTGCATGGCTTTAGAGAGCAGTTCTGTAGCACCCTTAAGCCTATCTGGATCTGTGAATTTCCCAACAGGCAGGAAGCATAAGAAGAGACCAAAGATCTATCTCATTCACCATCTGGTTTCCAGCTGTGACAAGGAAGATGCCTCCAGCAAGGCTTTGAACATGGCAGCTTGTATTCAGCAGCTGGAATACTGCTTAAGTGTCTCTCAACGCAGGGGTTTCAACCAGCCCTCGTGGCTTATGGTCATATAAAGCCCTCTCCTCCATAGATGTGTCCTTTTAAAACAGGGATGGGGAAATCTGGTGCCCTCCAATTGCTGATGGGACAACAACTCCCATCAGCCCAAGCCAGCATGGTCAGGGGGTGAGGGAAGTGGTAGTTTAACAAAATTTGGGGGAAACACAGGCCCTCCACCCCCCCTTAAAAGCCATCTAATTTGTCCTAAAATGACCTACATTTGTGGGGATCAATGAGAGTCTAGGTGTGATGGCTGGAGTGGGAAACTAGGGTTCCCCTTGTACACAAATAGAAAAGTCTCCCTAAGGAGTTCTGAAGATGGCAACAAAGGGTAGAGCGATCACATTTGTCCTCCCTCCCTTGCCCACCGTGTTTATTTAACACTGAAGTGGAACGCTTGAACTAATAATATGTTCGTTTTTCAGCAATAACACTGTGATCAAAGCACTAGCATTGACAGCCAATTTATCTTGAGCTGATTTTCCAGGCAGCAGTCCTGAGTTAACAACAGATTAATTGAGCAAGTATTTGATTAAAACAACATGACAAAAATCTTAGTATATCCTCAAGGTGAGCTTCCCACACCTTTGACAGCAATTGAAGAGTTCCTCTTCCTTTCCTGGCATGCATAAAAAAATAAAAAAATCTGTTGGTTCGAATTCCTTCCTTGCTGTAGCCTTGCTAGCTGAGCCTTAACACTCTGGTTCCAGCAGCCGATAGATTTATTGCAAATCAGGTAGTCATAAAGCAGAGATGGGGAACATCTGTGGTTCTCCAGATGTTGCTGGACTGCAATTCCCATCAGCCCTGACCATTGGCCATGCTGCCTGGGGCTGATGGGAGTTGGAGTCCAGCAACATCTGGCAGGTCACTGGGTTGTCATCCCTCTGCTATCAGAGAGGCGGCAGAGAATGCAGTTGCTGGTCAGGACCTGGGAATACTTCCTCATCCCCCTTCTAGTTTTTGGTTGTAATGCCATCATAATTTGAAAATGCTTGACTCAAAATACAAAGTTACCCAGAGTGCAATGCATTATGGTTTTTTGAAGTGAGCTCCCTTGCTCCTTCTCATGATTTAAATCAGGAATATATTAAAGGTTTATGGGCTGGTTTTGTGCCAGCACGGTTTTTATTTCTCAGGCTAGCTGCTCAAAAAGGCAGCTGCTCTGCTGGCACAAGTTTGTCAATTGCTGAGGTCGACCTGAACTTTTAAATATACCATATTTTTCCATCTATAAGATGCCTCCATGTATAAGATGCCTCCTATTTGGGGGGACTCAGATTTAAGAAAATCCACTCTCGGCACTATACGTGTATAAGACGCCCCCTAATTTGGACATTATTTTTAAGGGGGAAACCTAGTCTTATACATGGGAAAATATGGTGTGTGTGTGTGTGTGTGTGTGTGTGTGTGTGTGTGTGTAATAATGGGTAGGCACCTTACACAACCATATCCCCAAAGTCAAGCCAGGAGGGCAATCAATTTGGCTGGAAATTTCCAATTCAGGAAGTTGGGGGGGGAGGGGGGAAGAAGAAGATGAAGAAGATGAAGAAGATGAAGATGAAGAGGAAGAGGAGGAGGAGGAGGAGGAGGAGGAGTTTGGATTTGATATCCTGCTTTATCACATTCTGCAGATGTGACCTTCAAAGGAAGCTGGTAGAGTATGGCTGGTAGAAATAGGGTGAGGCAAACACCTCAGAGTCCTTATGTTGGAGAGTTTGAAGGGGGAGGTTTTTGTGAATAAAATACTTGGTTTTAGAATTGCCAACAAAACCGGCAAACATTTTTCAAACAGACATGTAGGAAAGGGAGTATCACACTGTTGCATACATGATGTAGTGCTTCCCGTCCATCTCCTCTACCATCCAAGCACCATTTAAAGACTGTGCATACACCTCGGAAAGAAACTGCACATGTACCCCAAAATATGGGGGGAGGGGCATTTTTAAAAATGATTCACAGATGCCAATTCTCAACCCTTTTCGTTACTGAGCTGGGGGAGGTTTGCCCATTTCCAATTTTAGTATATGTTTAAATCACTGATTGATTAGTCATCTAGCCCTCCGTAAAATACAACAGTAGCGTGAATAATCTTCAATGTCTTCATTAATCTTCAATGGAGCACAACAAGCCGTGTAGTCAGGGACTCCATCTACCCTGCGAGTACATTCTTTGTTCTTATATCATTCTTCCCAAATGTGATGTTTGGGAGTCGCCCCTAGAAGAGAGATAACTGGCTCTCGGATGCCAGCCAGGCACATGCAAGCAGAGGCATGTTCAGATCCGTGTTTCTTGGCATTGCTAGGAAGCTCATTCTCTGTTCTAATAAAAAAGAAAAAGCCCGGGGTGGGGTATTACAAGCATGAGTTTATTTGAAACAATCGCTGAAAGGTTTGATATTTCCCCCCTTTTAGTGCTAGGAAGAGGGATGCAATTATCAGAATGTATTTTGGAACACATCCACCATGCCCAGGGTCAGGCAGGGGCGGGGGGGGGGAGAACGGAGAAAGCTGGGAATGCCATCAGAAAGACGTGAAATTCATAGCACGTGTTGAGACTAGTGGAGTCTCGCTCATTATTCGATGTTAATACAAGCTATTTGACCCTTCCAATGAGCTTTCACATCCCAGGGAAAATAACCATCTGTCATGTACCAAGTGGTGATGGTTATTTAAACTGAGACTCTTATTCCCTTATGCCACTCTGCTGCCTTTTCAGTGTAATAAAATGCTTGTAACAGCCCCTTAGCCCAAATATAAGTAATTGGACAGCACTAGTTACCTCACACTTAAAAACAACTGTATTCTTCCTTCATTGCATTGAAAGTTGAGCTTACGTTTTCTTCGTTCAAACTACCTAGCAAAATGAGAACTGAAATTATGCAGACTCGCCACAGAACTCTGAAAGCAAAAGTCTTCCTGAACATGGTGCCTTTCCAGCAATGTTGGTGGGCGCAAATGGGAATTGTAGTCCCAAAACATCTGGAGGGCACCAGGTTAGGGAAGGCTGTTAAAGGTAAATCCTGAATCCTTAGATCAGGCATCCCCAAACTTCGGCTCTCCAGATGATTTGGACTACAATTCGCAGCATCCCTGACCACTGGTCCTCTTAGGTAGGGATCATGAGAGTTGTAGGCCAAAACATCTGGAGGGCCGCAGTTTGGAGGTGCCTGCCTTAGATTAATTTTTTTTCCCATTTCCCTTTTGTACCTTTGGTAGTTAAAATGGGCTTCTAAAATGTAAGTGAGGTCAGGAATAAGAAAAACAGCATTATTCACAATATTTGGTGACTGAGGGGAAATAAGCAATAGGCTTAACTGCAAAGCAGTTCTAGGTTGTACAATACATTGCTTCTGAGGTCCAGCTGAGAGATGGAATATATCAGAAAAGTTCAAATTATATTATATTCAACCACAATTATATTCAACTGAATTTTGTACATTCTCTGGCCTTTATGTGTAATACACAAGCGACCTCAGGGATTGTGCGCATAGTGACTGAATTGTGTACATTGTCCCATCATTTTGCATAATCTCCAATAGGCTTTGGGGGATGTAGATAGCTCCACTGCATTCTCTGGTCAATATGCATTATTATTTTTCTGGTCAGTATGTATAATAGTCAGATAATTTACAAAATTCAGCCGAGATATTCACATTCCCTAAGGCATGTTGGGGATTGTGCATATTGACCAGGAAATGTGCACAATTGCCTCTTCATGGAAGATTTATGTTGTGAATCACCCCGAGATCTATGGGTATAGGGTGGTATACAAATTTTTAAAAATAAATAAATAAATAAATACATGCACATTCTCCATGAGACTAGTGAATGTGCCCAGTGCCCAGTTCTTATGCACATTAACTACTCAACTCACCTTAGAAATGGACCTTCTGAATTTTATATTGCTATCTCTACTTCTCTTTCTAAAGGAATAGAGAGATTCTGAAGTGCTGTAATGTTGTCTGGTATCTAAAAGAATAAAATCTGCAGTGCTTTCTGACTTGTGCAGAATATGTTACTTGCATGCTTAATGCTATAGAAGTGTGCCTATTGTATCCTGTGATTGATTAAACCCAGCTTTTGACAGCTTACAGAGATCATCATGCTGAAAAGTTGGGGAAATGACACTGCTTGATTAATTCCCTCTCTTATCTGAATATTCATTTGATCCTCCAGATGTGATAAAGTTCAAAAAACCAACCCCTCCTTCCCTTTATCTTAAAATCAAATGTGAAGAGCCATACTTCATCTAAGAAGGAAAAAATTAATTGTCATACTGCCAGCGTTATTTCACAGGAATCTATTAAAATTACATTTGCATACCACATTATGAGGTTGAGATATAAACCTAGCTTCCAGTGGGGGGAAAACATGTTTACTCATTACAGAAAAGAATTGTTTATTTATATGAGACACAAAATGCTATGTGAAAAATGATGTCCTGGCCTATTAAAGCAAATAGCTTTGTTTGGGCAATGTTGGACAAAATGTACATGGCATTTTTAAGGGAAGAACTACTATATGTAAACATTTCTTCCTAGGTTTTGTGAGACTCATCATGTGTAGTATTGGTCTGGTTATGGATGAGGGGAGAGATTCAAGCCAAATTTATCAAATTCACACTTCCCGAAACAATATGAGAACTGACTTGCAGCCATCCTTTGAAATTTGCAGTTAATTGGATTTTGAGGTGCAGTTCTCCAGCTAAACCATGTTTACAAAAATGTCTACATTGGGGGGGAAGTGTGTCTAAAAATTACATATATTAGTAAAAATAACGTAGTACAATGCATTATATTGGAATAAATTGTTTGCAAAAATGCATACACCAGTCAAAACTAAAGACAGAAAGGTGCTTATTAGGAGAAATTCCCACTATATTAATGAATAAATTTCATGAGGGTTTTTAAAATAAATTAAAAAATAGCAGATCACTGCAGAAATTTGGAAAACTGGATTTCGGATTGGAAAAAAATGAGAAAGTGAGGTAACCCAAATTAGCAGATTGTTTAACCCTTACTCTGGGTGCAATGCCATTTTTTTTTAAAAAAAAGTCTGTTACATTGTCTTTTCTCTATCTGTTAGCTTCTTCTTCAAATGCTTGAAAACATTCAGAGCACCATCCTGAGTGCTGGGAACTTTCCCCCAATAGTCTACCATTTGTTTGTTTGTTTGTTCGTTCGTTTGTTTAGTTGGTTAGTTAGTTCCATTTATATCCCACATTTCTTCCACCATAGCATAATTGTGGTGACATACCTATGGTTCCCAGGAGGCACTGACCAGACCAAGGCCTGCTTAGCTCCAGCAGAATGGTGGCTCATGTGCCTTCAGATAATAATAATAATAATAATAATAATAATAATAATAATAATAATAATAATAAATTTATTATTTATACCCCACCCATCTGGCTGGGTTTCCCCAGCCACTCTGGGCGGCTTCCAACAAAATATTAAAATACAACGGTCTGTTAAACATTAAAAGCTTCCCTAAACAGGGCTGCCTTCAGACGTCTTCTAAAAGTCTGGTAGATGTTTTTTCTCTTTGACATCTGGTGGGAGGGCGTTCCACAGGGCGGGTGCCACTACTGAGAAGGCCCTCAGCGCTGGACCTCAGTGTCCGGGCAGAACGATGGGGGTGGAGATGCTCCTTCAGGTATACTGGACAGATGATAGCATGGGGGGACATGGGTTTCAAGGAGATGCTCTGCACATCTCAAATTGAAGCGTTCAGCTGACTGCTTCCTTAGGTTTTCACATAGAGCAATATGTTCTGTCAACCCTATCATTTTAAACTCAGGTCAGCATAGTATTTGAATGCATCAGTGAATAATATAAATAATCACTTTGGTCCAAAGGTCCTGGTGATCTGCTGTGCTTTGTTCACAACCTTCCTGCTGTGAGTCATGTCTTTATTGTCTTGCTTGCTTAGGACATGCGTTTCTATACATGTCTGAACTCTACATTTCCATTTTAAAGGAATTTAACTCGAGGCTTGGAAATCAAGCCTTATGAGGAACAGTTTAAGGAGCTGGGTATGTTTAGCCTGGGTAAGAGGAGACAGAGGAGATATGATAGCCATCTTTAGAAATATCTCAAAGGCTGTCACATGGAAGATGGCACAAGCTTGTTTTCTCCTGCTCTGGAGGGTAGGACTCACACTAATGGCTTCATCGTGGTGCCTCGGTTTATGAACACAATTGGTTCCAGAAGTCTGTTCATAAACTGAAGCGTTCATAAACTGAAGCGAGCTTTCCCATTGAAAGTAATGGAAAGTGGATTAATCTGTTCCAGACGGTCCGCGGAGTACTTAAACTGAAGCGTTCATAAACTGAAGCGAACTTTCCCATTGAAAGTAATGGAAAGTGGATTAATCCGTTCCAGATGGGTCCGCGGAGTACTCAACCTGAAGCGTACTTAACCTGAAGCATGGGTGTAATTGGTTCCGGAAGTCTGTTCATAAACTGAAGTGTTCATAAACTGAAGCGAACTTTCCCATTGAAAGTAATGGAAAGTGAATTAATCCGTTCCAGATGGGTCAGCGGCGTTCGTAAAGCGAAAATTCATAAACCGAGGTGTTCATAAACCGAGGTTCCACTGTACAAGAAAGGAGATTCTGACTAAACATCAGGAAGAACTTTTTCACAGTGAGAGCTGTTCAATAGGGGGCCAAACTCCCTCGGGAGGTGGTGGACTCTCCTCCCTTAGAGGTTTTTAAGCAGAGGTTGGGTGGCCATCTGCCTTGGATGTTTTAGATGACCCTTGAAATCCCTTCCAACTCTATGAGATCACTGAACAAAGGGGTGCAGAGAAAGTGAATGAAAGCCAGGAGTTCCAGACACCCATCAGGCAGAACATTTGCCAGCAAGACTATCCTTGAAATCACACGTGACGAGAGTTCCATGGTCTGGGACAATCATAGTTCTTTGAAAGCAAACAACACAGAAGATGAGGGTGGTCCCCCTGCTTATGAAAACATATGCCTTTTAAGACCAATTAGCACTTATACACATTCCTTGCTTCCTTGAGCGATGAGAGGGTTTGGTGGCAAAGAATACGGTTTATTATCCTTTGGTGATTTTGGATTATTTGATTAATTCACAGATACAAAAGGTAGGAAGGAGGCTTCTAAAAACAGGCAGCAAAATAGCTAAATCTGCATTGACAGCAAATTGTGCAGCCCCCCCCCCAATTGTCTCAAGGCTGTGCTCCAGTTTCGGATAGTTCTACTTAGAAACTCATTTCTCTGTTTAATACAAACTGCAGACTCCAAACCATTTCCTACTAGCTGGAAGGCATCAGCTTCCCAAACCCTGCTGGGTATTATTTTCCAAAAAAACATTAGCTTCCCTTGATGGACTGTTGGCTGATCATTTCTGACCATTGGAAATCTGCTTATTGAAGGATAGTGATCCTCAGCCACCATCCCTTTCTAATGATGCCATTTTATTACTGTCAAGTTTCCTTTAAAAATAATAATCCATTTCAAAGAGAGGTTCATCATTCACACAGCCATCATTCAATATATTTAACAGCTAGTTAAATGAGAATTCAAAAGCAATATTTTTAAATGAACACCACTTGAGCATATTTCTCTGGATTTGATTTCAAACCAGACATGTGACATGCCATTTTTTGGCAAGGGTATATATTGCTTTTCTTGCTGTTTGCATCCTTTTTAGAAAGCTTTGTGTAAGCATATGCCTGCAATCCTCATTAAGGGAAACACATTTTAAAAACTATCTTCTGAATCACAGTATGAATATCTGGGGTTGATAACAACAAATGCACTCTGATTGCCAGAGCAGGTGCTCAATTTATGCATCATGGCTGAAAAGACATATTAATACCTTACCAAAGGAGAAACCTTTCTAGCAGTCTCCAAATTGCAAATAAAATGACAGTCTGTTTCATTAGTTTAATCTCCTTTTGTTGTGATTAAATCTGTCTATCCTAAGGAAGATTTTACATTTGAAATCGAATCAATTCTATCAGCTCCAAGGAGAGAGAGAGAGAGAGAGAGAGAGAGAGAGAGAGAGAGAGAGAGAGAGAGAGAGAGAGAGATTAAGGATTACCGTATATACTGGCGTATTAGACGGCTTTTGAACCCAGGAAATTTTTTTCAAAAGTTGGGGGCCCGTCTTATACGCCGGGTCCAAGAATCTGCAGTCACCGCATATGGTGGGGGGAGCTCAAAAACGGCCGCATCCCCACTGTATGCAGTGACCATATGAACGCAAAGAAGCACGCTCGGGAGGGGGCTGCTCCCTGCCAGGGAGAATGGCTCCCTCATGGCTTTGTGACCTGGATCAGCGCAGAGATACAGTTTTGTGTATTTCATTGGTGTCAAGCTGCTGCCTCTTCTCTTTTTGTCAGCGCAAAGCAAAGGGATCTCTCCGTCTCTCGCTCTCTCCGCTCTCTCTTTCACTGCTGCTCAGCGTCTTTCGCTGGCTGTGTGAGCCTCCGATGTCTCTGCCCCTCTATCGCTATCCTCTCTATGGTTTCTTTCCCCCCTTTTGTCTCTGCCTCCCTCTCCCTCTCCCTGGCTTCTATTCCCCTTTTGCTCACTGAGCCAGCCTCGTTGTCTCTCTCTCCGCTCTCTCTTTCACTGCTGCTCAGCGTCTTTCGCTGGCTGTGTGAGCCTCCGATGTCTCTGCCCCTCTATCGCTATCCTCTCTATGGTTTCTTTTGCTCGATGTCTCTGCCTCCCTCTCCCTCTCCCCCTCCCTCCTTTTGATCGATGTCTCTGCTTCTCTATCTCTCCTTTCGCTGGCTTCTTTCCCCCTCTCAATAACTAAGCAAGCAAGCAAACAAACAAACCACCATTTCCCCGGCTGCAGACTTGAGTGCTGGAGAAGACAGCCTCCCCTCCCCTCCCCGCCAAAAAAGGGCTGGAGTACATCCCAAATTCTATATTTTAACTTGAAAAGTAAGGGGTCGTCTTATACGCCCAGTCGCCTTATACGCCAGCATATACGGTATCTATTTGGGCTTCAAAAATGATCAGAAGCCCACTGAGTGGCTTTGAGTCACTAGCATCCGTCAGCTAATTCCAAAGGTCTGGTATCAAACATCTGCGCCATGTTACTGCTGTAGCACTGAGGGATTAAAACAGCTTGGGAGACGGATGTGGGAGATTCATTAAAATGGACAATATTATTATTTATTATTAAATTTGTATAGACAACACTGTGGACAAAGGAATCCTTGCACACTGAGTCTGAGTGGTACTGAGATATTTTTCATTTCAGCTGCATTTCTACCTGGGAGAAAGCTCCATAGAAAACAGTGTGTCTTATTTCGGAGTTGACACATACCAGATTTCTTTACATGATTTAGCTCCCTTGTATAGTTTACTCTTTGTGAAACATCTTTGTGTACTTGAGATGTACCCTGTATCATAACTGGCAGCTTATCTGGACTACTGGTGTCTGACTACGCAACTTGTGCTATACCAAGCCAAACAAACACAGCTTCCTAGCCATGTTTTATGGTCTGTCAAATGCTTGATCACCTCCCATTAATGCAACCTCATGCAGTCAGCAAATACAGAAGCTTGATCAATCCCCTTTTGAACTGCCATCAATTGGCTGGCAGGCTACATTCAGCCTGGTGGGTCACCAGTTTAGCAAATCTGCCCTACTGTAAAAACTTGTAGAAGAGCAGAAGAATACTGCACATCTGGGCAATAAAAAAAACATACATGGGGTCGTCCCCCCCCATTGTATTTTTTATCATTACTTAGATACCTAACTTTCTTTCTTTTTTCAATGAGAGCTCAAATTGGTTTGCAAAGCAAAAGTTACAATAGAATATCAAAACCAGTAAAAAAAATATCAAAATACTACAAGAACATGTCCTGAATTTCTGTCTCGCTGACATCAAAGGTGAGCTGGAAGAGCTCAGGAAGTGGCAGCTCTTCTGCCACTAGATCTCCCCCACCCCACCCCACCCCGCCTCCCCTCCATTTCTTTAGGATTTATTGCTAAACCAGGGAGACCTCTCAGCCAAATCCTTTCCCCCCCACTGCCTCTGCTATTTCAACATTTGCTTAGATAGAGCAATACGCACTGCTGGTCCAAAATGATAATAAAGTAATTCCATTATTTTCTCACTTTTTATTCCCAGTATAAGAAGTCATCTTTGAGCTTTATTCTTCTGTCTGTTGCGGGAACGTGATGGAAGGTCAAATGCATAAAGTGATTGACACTTTAATCAGCTATTCTTCCCTTTTTCATATGTGTTTGATACTTCCTTTCAGTGTCAGCAAGATACCCAGGCTTTGCATTGTCTGGGCTGTTAATTATTCCACATACTCCCATGCATGGGTGGAACAAGAGCCACCCTAATTACTGATAAAAGAAAACACTTTGTTAATGTTTGGTAAGTCTATAAAAGTAATTAACATCTTCACCTTACCCTAGCCTCTCCCTGGCATTAGGAATATCAGGTTGTGTTTCAGTATCACTGAGAGCTCCTCAGTAACAACATCAGAAGAAGTTCAATACTCTCTGTCCAAATTAATTAACCCCACTAGCCCAGAAGGCAAATAAAGGATTCTGCATGTGTACGTTTCATGAAGGGAAACTGAATGATCGAACAAAATTTATTACCGAAGTCATAGCTTTCTTTCCTTTGACGTGTTTCTTTCTGCCTCGTTGTTAATTGCTTTCCTTAATGTCTGTTCCTTGATGGTGAACACTAACTAAACTGGCTTGCTATGAGGACAATAGGTTGTGTCCACAAGAAATAGACAGAGGGATGTCTTCCAACACCTGTCCAACCCCACTTCCCATCATCCCCAGCCAGGAAGGCCAACAGTCATGGAAGGGTGACATGAGTTATAGCCCAACGCCATCTGCAGGGACACCACTTTGACTAACCTTGATGTGTAGGCTTCTGTTATTTATCACTGACAAGTCTCACAGATTTACAGCAAGTTTTATAAACCAGAAGTAACTCCTATTGAGTTCAATGGTACTTATTCCCAGATTGAGGACAGGAGTACAGATTTAATTGCTTGAATATCTGCTGTTTGAGAGAAAGTTTTGCTTAGTTGTAACCTATATATTTACCTATCTTATCAAAACCTTTACAAACTTAGTTGGTTTCTAAGGTGCTACTGGAAGGATTTTTTTTAATTTTGTTTCGTTTACAAATTCATTCTGTCTTTCCGGGCATTGTTCCATCCTAAAGCATTTCTAGTCCATTCTTCAGGCAAAAAGGATCCCCAGAATGACTGACAAATGTTAACGATAAAACAGCCCCTTTTCTCAGGCTTAAATTTGCAACACAAAATGGAAAGGGATTGGGAGACAGGAGGAAAAAAGCAAACCCACACAGTACTTCTTAGCTACATGATTGCTGCAGTGTTCTGGGAGCCCATGATTTCCTCCCCTTACTGAAGCTAAGCAGGTGTGGGTCTCCTCAGCTCCTGAATGAGAGACCAATAAGGAACCCCACTGATCTCTGCCTTGAGTTCAATCATGGAATTAAGATGAGATTTAAATGTAGTATAGAGACAACCAGTCAAGGTTGTGTATCCACAGCAATGGCCAAAGGAATGACCACTGTGGGGGGAAGGAAGAAGGAAGGAATGCCATGGTATGCCTGCATCAGCACAACTAGACACCTTCATCTGCCCTAGCTACAACAAAACATGTCTCTCCCATATCAGTCTCTACAGCCACAGCAGGTGTAACTTTCCAGCAGTTTGACTTCACCTCCAAAGGCACACTCCTCCATTGTCTCCCAAGACAGGCAAATGCCAACCATAAATGTAGTAAATAATAATAATAATAATAATAATAATAATAATAATAATAATAATCAGATAGAGTCAAGCTCTAACTCATTTCTTGACTATTTCCAGTCAGGCTTGCATCTAATTTTCCTCTATAGATGGCATTTTGCAACACAAGAAAGATCTGTCAAGTAAAAGATATTTAAGCACCAGAATAGCAGAAGCAGAAAGTATACATAATCCAAAGTCATGCTGTGAGATATTTCTCTTTTAAATACTTTTATTTTTAATGGAATGCTTCTGCAGGGTTTATCTTGGTTTATGACCTCTTCATACACCACATTTTCATACGCAGAGAAAAGAAAGCGTATTTTCTTGCTTGTGGAAGTTGATGCAAATATTTATTTTGCTGCAAGTAAAGGTAAAGGGACCCCTGAACATTAGGTCCAGTCGCGGACGACTCTGGGGTTGTGGCGTTCATCTCGCTTTACTGGTTGAGGGAGCCGGTGTACAACTTCTGGGTCATGTGGCCAGCATGACTAAGCAGCTTCTGGTGAACCAGAGCAGCGCACGGAAACGCCGTTTACCTTCCCGTCGGAGCAGTACCTATTTATCTACTTGCACTCTGACATGCTTTTGAATTGCTAGGTGGGCAGGAGCTGGGACCGAGCAACGGGAGCTCACCCCATCGTGGGGATTCGAACCGCTGACCTTCTGTTCGGCAAGCCCTAGGATCAGTGGTTTAGACCACAGCGCCACCCCCATCCTTTTTTTGCTGCAAGTAGGCGGATTCCAAGGCACTGGGCTTCCTGCCCTATGTGCTCAAGGAATAATAAACATTTAAGCGAAGCTTCACAAATGATAGGGTTCTCTTTTCTTTTTTAGCAAGTGAAACTATTTCAGGAAATGTCATGACACAACCTTTAGAAGAGGGATGGGAACATGTGGGCCTCCAGGTGTTGTTGCTGAACTCCAACTCCCATCATTCCTGACCGCTGGCCATGCTGTCTGAGGCTGTTTTAGAATAACTGAAACCAGTGCTATTTTTCTAGAAAAAGAGATGCTGGCACTCATCACGAACACCTCTTTCTCTTAGAAAGGCAATGGCGCCCACCTGAGAGGTGCTGGAAGTGAGTTCCAGTGAGTTCCCCCTGAAAAAAGCCCTGACTGAAACATCCTTTTCATATATTCTCCTTTTTATATATATAGGAGTGCCTGGCGTGCTCTGGTCCATGGGGTCACGTAGAGTCGGACACGACTAAACGACTAAACAACAACAAATATATATAGGTAAATTTTCATAAAAGCAAATCACCCAAATGCAGTGGAGAGACAGCAGAGCTGAAGTTAATAATCCCTTTGAGTTTTAGGTTGCCCTGTTCACATTCATTTATGCATAGCAAATTCAAGCACATTGTTCTGGTTCCTTTCAAAATATACAGAGTGGGTTTTATCAAACCTAAATTTCACTAGCTATTCAGCAAGCAGCTGAAGCCAGAGGTCTGCATGATTTTGCGCAGCCACCTGCAAGGTTTAGTTTACCATTTATTTTTTGGAAGCATCACCCTGCTTTCCAGGTTTTGTGATTGTGAATTTACATACTGCTGTCTCTTTGTAAGATAAATCATATTTTCATTTCAATCAGCATCTGCTTGGAAGAATATTCTGGTGGGCTTCCACTTGCCTGTGAGATCCAGCTTCCATTCTGTTGACTGTGTGTCATTGGCAGAGTCCCAGGGTTTCATTCACACGCTGCTCATTCTTGCCATTATCAGCTCCATAGGCAGAAGGGCAGAATCGCAGCCTTGAATCAGTATTTGGCAGTTGTAATCAATTGAACAGAGGCTGTGGTTGACCCATAGGAACAGTGATGGGTCTTGCATCATCTGAAGTGGGGTTGGGGGTTACCCATTGTCAACACCATCCTTCTACCTATGCTGGAGCAAAGGTGCCATCTAGAATACTCAAGTTCCCTTTACCAACACCACTTTATTTGCAGTTTGCTTTGGCTAGAGTCCAGGGAAATCTGTCAACCATCACAGTGTTGACTATCACAATGTTTGCTCCTACCTCCCATTCCACTGAGACAACTGGCAGATTGCAATTCACATACACTTACAAATAATGGCTGCATGCGTAGCTATTGTATAAAACAAAATCCACATCCATGTAGCTGCTGTGTTCCAACTGTCATGTATTTTATAGCATAGCTGCCAAGTTTTCCCTTTTCTCGTGAGGAAGCCTATTCAGCATAAGGGAAAATCCCTTTAAAAAAGGGATAACTTGGCAGCTATGTTTTATAGACAAAAGCAAGAGGTGTAGATGATCAATATATTTAATCAAATGTAGCCTCGCTTTATAAAACGTTAGTGATGTATTGTCCACTTCATGTAAACAATTTTTCTCCAACTGAATAAATGGTCCCTACAATTATGTAATAACTTGAAGCCTAGCAGAAATGCTAAGATAATTTCACTAATTAAATATGGGACTCTCAAACACTCCAGTCCATAGACTAAGTATGTAGGGACATAACTGAGGGCCCCCCCTCCAAATCTTGAGCGACCAGGCCTCATCGGGCCTCCTTGCAGTGGTGGAGGGCTTCATTGGGCTTACCCGCAGTGGCGGCAGGCCTCCCTGGACCTTGTGCCCTCCTCCCAACATGTGTGGCATCACATGAGTCTCTCATGAAACTCCCAACATCTATTAAAGCTAGAACTACAAGACTGAGCTGCAGGGTAGTCTTTGTGGAGAAAAGGAAATGGTTCCTGCAGATATCCTAGCTGTTATGAATGGACAGCAAACAGATAAGATTTGCCTTTTGAGAGTCCCTAAGCCCAATATACCTTAAAATATATTAACTAGATAGCGGTGATAAACTCTGTTCAATGCTCGCTATTGAGCTTACGTCTCAGGGGTAGTTTGTGGTGATTTTTCTCTCTCGCCACTAAAAATAATTACATGGGATACAAGCAGAGAATAGCAATGATAAAGATTTAAGCCTGACTAGCCTTCTTCTGAATGCCTGAATGTTAAGAAATAGCAAATGCTACAGTCTTCATTCTCAAACCATAATGCATGCAATAGATGTAAAGGGATTACAGGGAGTGGGAAGAATTTGTGAATTGTGTTATTTGCAGGGCAAATCTGTTCATCTAATGAGAAGCACCCAGAACGGCAGCTTATTTATCAGCCGTGCTGCAGAACCTTTATACAGATAACAATTATTTCCCTCTGCTCCTGTAAGAACCTAGAGCTGCAGGACTCACTTGCTGTTTTAAGCCTGTCAAAACTTAGGGAAAGCAGATTTGGGATCGTAAACTATTACACAGTTCAACACAAACTGTCACATCTTCCAGGGAAGTACTTCTTTAAATTTCATGTTTAGCTGAGAAAGTGAGTATTAAGCACATGCAGGAATATGCTATGCTGGAGTCTGGACTCAGATCAGTGCTTTTTATATAGAACCTGGCGAGTCTGTGCATTCAGTCCTAAATAATGAATGAAACAGCTGCTGATGGTCCTCTGAAAACAAAGTGAGTGGCATCTAAGAAAATGTTGGTTCTGGAACTGGTTATTTCTTTTAGTTTTTCTGTGTGCTTAGGGATGGCAAAAGCACACACTGACTTCCCTGAGCAGCCTTCCTCAGCTTAATAAACAGAACAATAACAAGAGTCGAGGACAGGAAGAAACACTAGGTATTCAGGCATGACTTTTCTTAAAAGTATGTTTTGCATCTGTCTTTGCTAAATGGCGAATCACAGTATCAAAGAACTAGATAGAAGGAGCCAAAAGCCGTCCGGCCCAGTTCTCCTGTTGTTAGCTGGGACTCACCATCTTCTTCTTCTTCTTCTTTTAATATAATTTTTATTAAATTTTCATATTTTTCCTTTGTCACATTCATAACAATTCATATCATCACATACAACTTTGCTCATACTGAGCATCGACTCCCCCCCCCCCACTCCCTGGCTTTCTTAAGCAATCACAATCATCTTAGCATTTCTATACCACCCTATTTACCTTCTTTAAGGTAAAGGTACCCTTGACCATTAGGTCCAGTTGTGACCGACTCTAGGGTTGCACGCTCATCTCGCATTATTGGCCGAGGGAGCCGGCGTATAGCTTCCAGGTCATGTGGCCAGCATGACAAAGCCGCTTCTGGCAAACCAGAGCAGTGCACGGAAACGTTGTTTACCTTCCTGCTGTAGCGGTCCCTATTTATCTACTTGCATTTTGACGTGCTTTCGAACTGCTAGGTTGGCAGGAGCTGGGACGAAGCAACGGGAGCTCACCCCATCACAGGGATTCGAACCGCCGACCTTCTGATCAGCAAGCCCTAGGCTCAGTGGTTTAGCCCACAGCGCCACCTGGGTCCTATTTACCTTCTTACTATAAATAAAAAATTACTTTAGTATTTGTAAATCAGTTTCAAAAATTATCATTAAAAACATTTTAAATCAAACCTGCAAATGTTCTCAAATGTTTACAATGTCCTTTCATATACTCACCACCTTCTAATCAACTCGCACAGACTCCAGAAGACTGCCAGACTCAAGGCATACACTAAAGGAGAAGGCAACCACATTCCTGGAGTAGCCAATAGCCAAAGATGACCTGGGGAAGAAATGCTTTTCTTTCCTGGATCAAAATATGGGAATGGTTGGCACTGGTTCACACAGGATGCAACCCCCTGTGATCAGTTCAGGAGCATACAGAGTTGTGTTTACATGGAGGCACCACTTATGTGAAGCACTAGATGAATCCAAACATGAGCACTTATATACTGTCATGAACTGGCAGGACAATGGGGAGGAGGAAGAGGATCCTAACAAGGGGTGTAGCTGGGTCTGGAACACACTGGGGCAAGCAGGCGATGGGGAAGGAAGTACTCACGGGGTGACAGAGGGTGGCAAGGGACTGGAGGTGCCCAGAAACTGGCACAGGATCCATCACCAGAGCCAGTGGGGTCCCTGTTCCCATCAACACAGTAGGATCTGAGGTTTAAGGAGCAGCAGAAGTGGCGCTCTAGGAGGCTGAGGCAGGCAAGGGCCCACAGCCCACCTCCCGAGTTGACCAGGTGGGGCTCGCTTGCTCTTGGAGGGGTGGGATTCCTCAGCTGGAGTAGGGTTGGAACAAAGTCACATGCCTCATCAAGCCCAGATGTTGCAATCGACATGCAGAGTACAAAAGGGAAGCAGAGTTTAGGTGCTGTGTCCACTCAACCTTGGCTTGGATACTCCTGGACCTCCATGGTACTGTTCTTTGGATTTGAGACTGGACTGTATTCTGACTGCTAGACTTTGGACTTGACTACTTGGATTGACCCTGGACTGTATTTCCTGACCTTTGGACTTTGCTTGTCTGACTTGACCCACCCCACCTGGACTTGGACTTTGTCTTGACTTACTGACTTGCTGCCGGGTAGGCCAGGGGTTCAGGAGATATACACTTTTCTGTTGGTGCAGGGGGGAGGGGGAATAGGTATAAAAAGGAGAATTCCTGGATACTAAGATCCAAGTTTTGGGCAGGTACTCTTTGGTGAGGAAACCCACCAGAGATTTTAAAAATATATGCAGCTAATACATATGCCCTTCTGCATTCCAGAGCTTCCCTCTTCCCCCAGCATAAGAAAAGACCATGTTTGGTAAGTTAAATTTTGGTTTACTTACCAACTCTTCAAAGGTCAGGTTCGTGTGGTTTTCTATACATCAGTCAGAAAAGCTGCACAGGCATTAAAACACGGCTTAGTGGCAAAGTGGTGAAGGTTCCTAAATTGATATAGGAATGGAAGAGAAGCTTGTTAGAGACATGTGGCTAAGATGGAGCAACCAGTGTTGCCTTTTCACATGCTGGCCTTCTTAGGTAGATGGAGGGAAAACAAAGTCTTGATTACCTAGTCCTTCCCCCAGTGAGCTAAGCCTGGTAGGACAGCTTACTTTATGGTATTAACCCATTTGTGCATTAATTAGACTTAAGTATGTTGGTTATATGGGGCTGGTTATCCCAAATTTCCATTATAGGGAAATAATAGATCAGGTCCTTTTGCACTAGTTCTTTATGGAACTATTTGGTTAGTCCTGAGGGAATGTGGTTTGTTTTTCTGTGACGTGCTCATACATTATCTAAGCTAGGGGTGGGAACTAAAGACTAAGGGTGGGAGCCAAGTGCGGTCCTCCAGCCCTCATGACTCTTCTCAGGCCACATCCCCTTGTCAGCTCTGCCCCCTCCTCAAGTGCTTTTGTCTAGCTGGAATGTGCCCTTCAGCTGTGACAATGCCTTAGGCTTGCCTGGATACAGGATGGAGACGTGTGTGTTGTGGTGTATGCATGTAGGAATGTCTTATTTTTTTTGCAGCTGGAATGTGAGTTAAAATACAAAGTTCCTCCATTCACTTTTGCCTCTGGCAGCTCAGGATCTCAATCCAGTGCCATCTACCAAAACTACTCAAAAATACATAACTCTGCGCCCCATAACCCTTTGTGGGAATGTTAAGGATAGTAGGAAAGGATATATTGAATAAGTATTATCCTTCCTTCATTCATGCTAGTGAGTGATGTAGCAGAGCAGATTCCCCTCAATATAGCAGGAAGCTAGTTTGCAGATTCGTTTGGATTACTTAACTAAAGAGATTCAATCTGGTTTGCCCATATGGATTATTTCTGGTGTCCTCTTTTTATCCCTCTTAAAAGAATAAAGACACAAGGTTATTTCCTTAAAAGTAACAAGAAATTTACTCACATTCAGATCCCTGAAAGGCAAGCTTTTCTTAGTATTTACATAACAAACTGTGAGTTTATTTCATATGGAGATTGAGCTCATGTGCTCTCAGCCGGCAGACAGCAAAATTACATTAAGAGAACAAAATGGCTGCAGGAGAGCAGCATGGCAACAAAAGAGCAGCAAGCAAGAGATCAGCAAGAGGGAGAAAATAGCTGCTTGACTCGGCTCTTTTATGGAGTCAGCCAGAGCCACGCCCATCTCCCAGGTCACATGCAGGGGGAGGAAGCTCCAGACCAGTGTAACAGGAAGTTACACTGACTGGAGTAACATCCCCCTGCCTGTGCCCACTCTAGGGAAATAAGGAATGTTGTGCTTGACTGTTCCAATGGATTACATCCCACAACACCTCCTGTCCCCCTCTCAGTAAGCACCAGCAATCCACTGTGTTGGGAAGCTGGAAGAACAATAGTGCCCTGCCTCACCAGCCACTACCTGTTACAGGTATTGTAGTCCAACAAGATTTAGAAGGCCAAATATTATCACCATGAGGAACAAACCCATTTGATTAAACATCACTGTTCCGCTTGTATGGCTTCAGCTCTGATGTTCATTTGATTTAACGAAAGTATTTCATGCTTTGGCCAAGATCCAAGGGTTTGCAAATGACAGAGTGTGGCATGTAGTTATTAAGAGCCCTGATTTACAAGAGCAAGCTGGTGCTTTAAACAGAAAGCTAAGTGCCTATTAATACAGAGTTTAAAAGCTTCTCTGCCTCATTACTGTTTAGCTAAAAGCCTTCCAACTCCATGCTGCTCATTCGCTCAGCCCCTACTTGTCAGAACGGAGAGATCATGGAATATATCATCATAGCCTGTCCACAACTTCCATCAGGATTCCTGAGAGCATCCTGTTGACAGCCTGATGCAGAAAGCCCAGAAATGCAGCGTGACCTAATTTATCCAATTAAAGACATGAGAATTTGAAAATATTTTGATACGGAGACTGGTAATTATTGTTTTGAAAGGATATAAAAGTAGAATTGATATTCGAGGGTGCCTCCATGCTAGACTTTCCTCCTACCGTTAAAAACATTAACAATTGCTCTCTCATTTTTGCCTGAGAATCTAGCAAATTTCTTATGAACTGTTGCATGTGTGTGTGTTTCTCAGGAGTCACCCTGTGTTTATTTGTTCTTCACGTTGCAGAGGTTTAGTAAGTTTTAGAACTTACCTGGCAAGCCAAGGCAGGCCATTATTTGAGTTCCTCATGCTCCTATTTCACTGGAATGGAGATGGAGCTTGTGATGTGGGTGCCAATTCAACTGCTTTACTTTCCTTGTTGTTCCTGCCATTGCCCATTAGGGCAAACGGGGCACTGTCCCTCCAGAGGTGTATTGAGGGGAGCATGACTGGTTCGCCCTCACTGGGTGCCAAGCTGAGGGGGTGCCGCAACAATGGTGTACAATGGAAGGCGAGGGGGGTGCATAGTGCAGATCTCAAATTCTTTCTACATTTAAGATAATCAATGAAACATCAATCCAGGCTGAATACAAATGAACCAAAATGTGATTCCACAATAACACTTTTTATTTCCCCCCCCCTCAACTTTCACAGCTAATGAAAACCAGGGGAGCTTTCTGAATTTGCCAGCCATTCCTCCTGAATAGCAAACACTTCCTTTAATTAATAGTTGTTGGCACTTCCCGCTGCTGGTCCTTGATAAGCTGTGGGCAGAAGACCTAAAGCTGTGAACACACTATTGATTTTACTATTGATCGGTATCATCTTTCTTTCTTTCTCACTGCTGCTATTTCACATGCAAATGGATGATAATGGCTCCACGTGATGACTGCTCTATTCGGGTGGCATTTAAGAAGGTGCAATTTAATCCAGTGATCAGGATTTCCCAGTGTCTCATGCCACCCCACCCCCACAATCCAGCATTGTCAGAGTGAAGGGAGAAGTTGGGCTGCTGACAGAAAAGGCTGTTATCTTGAAAGAAATACAGCACTGTCTCCCAGAAGACTAATAGAAGAATTATCAACATGTCCTATGGGAGAACAATGATCACTTTTATGTTGGTTAATGTGACAAGCTGCCTAAGGGCGCTTCTGCTTGGCAGCTCCCTTGTAATATCAGTTTAGTGAAGGCCTTTTGAATCAATAGCATGGAAAGAGGCCCTTGGCAAAGGAGGCTTGTTTCCCCCACCTTGACATCAGAAAATGGGTTTTATAGGTTCCTTTTGTGGAGAGGTCTGATGGGGACGGAAGGGGACCAGAATAAGACAGGAAGCCTCTGTGCTGGATAGTTATGAAGCATGTGTGGTGGTGTTATGTATTTAAAAATCCTAAACCACCTACATTAGAATCATCTAAAGGGTGTGCAGTATACAACAGAAACAAAATATGTAATATAATATAAAATCATCATGCATGCCATAAAAGCATAACTAACAGAAATATAAAGACACAAGGTACACAATCTAACCTCAGAGGTCAGAAACAGCCTGGGCAAAAAACTATGCTTAAAGCATAGCTGTCAACTTTCAGATTTGAAACTAAGGGATCAGCAGCCTCACCTGCCCTGGGGACAGTCTACGGTGTATCCAACAATCCAGGATAGCAGTGGGAAACAGCGCTGGAATAAGGGGATTTCCAGCAAAATAAGGGAAGGTTGACAGCTGTGGCTTAAAGGAGTTGTCTAAAAGGGACGCGGGTGGCACTGTGGGTTAAACCACAGAGCCTAGGGCTTGCCGATCAGAAGGTTGGTGCTTCGAATCCCCACGATGGGGTAAGCTCCCGTTGCTCGGTCCCAGCTCCTGCCAACCTAGCAGTTCGAAAGCACCTCAAAGTGCAAGTAGAGAAATAGGTAACTCTCCGGCAGGAAGGTAAACGGTGTTTCCTTGTACTGCTCTGGTTCGCCAGAAGCGGCTTTGTCATGCTGGCCCCATGACCTGGAAGCTATGCCAGCTCCCTCGGCCAATAATGCAAGATGAGCACCACAACCCCAGAGTCGGTCACAACTGGACCTAATGGTCAGGGGTCCCTTTACCTTTACCTTTAAAATGGATAAATGAGAGTTCCTCATGAATCACAGAGGGCATTTCAGATTAAAAGACTCAACATGGGAATTGTCTCCTTCTGACTTATCTTAGACTTCTATACAGCAGGCATCAGCCTACAAAATTCATGCCACAAAATATTCTACTGCTCTTGGAGAACTCATCCCACAAAATACTTGCTAATCTTATATGCTGCTAATATTTGCGGCCCCGGTTTGGTAGGTTATCAACTGCAAGACAGCAGGTGTGTCTCTGTGTCTCTGTGGGGGTGGGTGTAGCAAAAGGACAAACAGTTGTCCACAGTAAGGCGTAGAAAATGCAAACTGTTACAGTACAAGCTACTGTCATGTTGAAGGTTGCTTCCAGATTGCCGTTATTGTGGAATCAGCACTGTTCATGCACACAAGCCTTTTGCAGTGTCCACACAATACTGTCATCATCAAAATGCCAGTGCATGCTTTCTGTACACTGACTCTGGATTTCCACTTAGTTCAGATAATCAAACAGGTAAAAAAATAACCCATCCAGCTGCTGATGCTCATCCCCTTTCTCTCCACAAGGTACTCTTCCATAGGTACAGGATTCTATGCAGTCCCTGGGCTCCTGCCACCTATGATGAAATCTTGTGGCTGGGGGCAAGGGAAGACAAATGCTCCATCTTGCATTGGTTGTTCGCAGCTGTGACTGAATGGCCAGAGAGCTGCAGTGGGAGCAGCAGTGTGCCTTTCATAGAATCATAGAATTGTAGAGGTAGAAGGGACGCTGAGGGCCATCTAGTTCAACCTCCTGCAATGCAGGAATCTCAACTAAAGCATTCATGATAGATGGCCATCAAACCTGAGTCCCAATTTGAGTCCCAGGATACCCTCTCTTTTGCCCTTGACATGGTCAGGCGTGTGCACACACACACACACACACACACACACACACACACACCCTATTGACCCTGCTGGGGCTCAAGGTATCATCTCTCGCTTTCCAATCTCATGGTCAAAGGAATAAGCCTCTGGAGCCAGTGTGGACTGTGGCACTTGTCAAAATATTTCCTTCTCTGCTTGGGTCTTGAGCCCTTGTTCCTGGGGGGGCTGCTTGTGTTCTCTGAAGGTGTGGGTGCTGTGTTGGGCATTGGGTTCTCTTCCTTTCTGCTTGTGTGCTGTGCTCCCGAAAAACAGATTGAAAGCAGCATACGGGAACTCTAAGGCCTGCTGGTAGGGGCGTCTGGCCGTAGCAGGGCTATCAAGGATAAATCCAGGAAGGCTGGTCATGTGCCACCAGGGTGACACTGATTCTGTTGTGGTTGTGGCGGTGCAAGTTTGTATGTATTCTCAGTGCATGTCCTCCCTGCCATAAGCTCATTTTGTTGCTCCTTCCCTCCCTCATTGCGGTCACTGTCCCTGGTTGGAGGATTTGGGCAGCGTTTCCAAGACCAATGTGTCTGCTGTTTCTGTATTTCCCTGCTGTGTTTTGTCTCTTCCCCTCCTGGCCTAATATTGTGGCTGTTCTACTGCCTTGTTATACACAGGAAATGCTCTGCAAAAGTATTAAAATAAAGGCTTAAGCATTAGTCATAATTTGCACCACAGGTTCCCTTGCAGAGGCATTGAACAAATGTCAAGGAAGGAAAACAACTTGGGGCTTTCACCTGTTTCACAGTTATGTAATGTTTCAGGAGTGGGGGGGGGGTAGAAGATGTGCAAGTTATGCAGCACTGGCAAGAGAACTTGAGCTCTAAAAAACAAAACTGAAATTGCTGGCTTCACATGAAGAACAACTGTTCTATCATTCCAGTGACCATCGCAGGTGCCTCAGTTGAGCCATGCAGCAAAATTTGAAGTGCTGCTGGTAACAACATTCCGGTAACAAAAGTAGGTTTTTCTTTTCCAGAACGGGCAATAAGATTCCTTTTCATCCTGTGATCTCCCCGTAAGAGAGGCTCTTGTACATAGGGACAGCTGGCTTCTTTCACAGACTCTATCCAAAAGGCTGCACTAGACACAGAGGCTGTCCATTAGGAAAATAGGGAACAGGTGTTGCCGTACTAGTGAGCCACATCTTTGGGTCCTCGGATGTTTCCTAAGTTCTTTTATACCATCGCTGAGAGTGGTGAAGCGGATGCAATAGAAGTGGTACTTCTGCTGCAATTGTTAAGGATGGTCACTAGGGTTAGGGTGGTTTCATTGTTACATTTACTGTATAAACATTTGTTTTTAAAGCTGTTTCCCGCTGCCATCCCGAATGGCGAAATATCCCATAATTCCCCTGGATTTCTTCCGGTGCCGCTCTGCCCATGTCTGGGCACCGGAAATCGGGCAGCGACGGCACCAAAAGTTGCTTCTATGCATGCGCTGCTGATCCCGTATTTTTCTAACCGGGGCTTGGCAGCTATGCTTTTTAGTATAACCTTTTATAAGATTATCCTGTTCATAAAAAGCTACAACAATAAAATAATAATGAAAAAAGAGCATAGTGTGAGCTCAAACTAGGCAGTTCTATAGGAATTGGCATAATTCCAGGCAATCAGCTATTTGTTTGTTTTTTTAAACAATACATTTAAAAATATTTATACTCTTACCTTTTACATACAAAAACCTTTTGCAGGATGCCTTACAAATAGATAAAACACAATACAAGAAAATTTAAATGCTGCAGAATAATAATATTAAAAAAACAACAGCAGCATAAAAGCCAGAGACTAAACTTTCACATTTAAAAGGTCGGAGAAAATATTTAAAAAGTGTCTCTGCCTAGTGCTGTTGTATCATAGGATGTCATACCATAGCAGGATCAAAAAATATATGCATGCAGTCATGCTTACACTTCATTTCTCAAGCATGTATACTTCCCATGTATAAGTATGAATCAATGCTCAAAAAATTAACATTAGAATGATTGCATGAAATTAAACCCATTTAACTAATGACTAGGGTGACACCTAGCATGCTTTGCATATTCTGTTTCAGAATAAATGAATATAACCAGGATGGTTTTGCATTTGCTGGCATGCATGGATCAGATACTGTGTGTATATATATATATATTCTCTAATTTTATGAATCATCCATTGATTGTTCAAGACAGCAATTGCAACAACATACTCTGCTTTCTTTCACATCCAGAAATGAAATTGGATTGTTACAATGAGCCATTGTCTGGAGATAAAGTCACTGTCTCTCACAACAGCTGTGAGTAGTCTGGCACCACGGCAGTTGCCCATACCGTTGCACAGGAAGAATAAGCATGAACCGTAATGTTAATGCATAGCCTACTTAGTGTGAAGAAAGAGAGATTCTAACATATGCATCTCATTGGAAAAAAGCAAAAACAGGCAAACAGGGGGAGGGGAGCCTGGGGATGTTGGCCATTTGTTCAGAAAAACCAACACCAACAACTCAGAAGTACAAAATACAGATGTGAAATCTAGAGCTGTGTTGTTGTTTTTCCCTTTTGAATTTAGCAATCAGACTTTGCTGGGAGTGGAAATAAGCTTGAGAAGTAGCATCCTGATGTCATTATGGTAGATTTTCTCAGAAGCTGCCATGGAAGAGAACGAATAGGTTTGGAGAAAGCTGGATTTGAAAGCAGGCAGAATGACTGGAAGTTAATTGCTGAGGCCATGAGACAACTGCCCTTTCATGTCACTGTGTAGCTTGTTGCCTCGCTCTTCCTTAGGCATGGAGTTCTTTTTCATATGTGGAGCCAGTTGTACAATCTTCAGGGTGTGAGCTTGCTTTTGCCAGGTACTGGTAATTGATATTGGGTCTAATTTAAGACAAGCAAACTCTCATCTCCTCATCAACATACAGTATGATCTTTCATATTGGTCAGAGTTGAAAATCCCTGTTCGCAACAATACATCGTGGGGAACTGTAGAAGAAGAACCAATGTTATAGAAGAGAGGCATGTCCTCAGTATCGCTTGATGTTCTTGCTCTCGTTTTGAAAATATATCTATTGATATTCTGCAAATATAAAAAGATTGTGCTTTAATCTTCCTGCCACACTTGCCATCCTCTCCTGCCACACCCATGTGCCACGCCCTTTGAGAACCACCAACCTAAGATAATGCATGTTTATATGCTATTTTCACCAATGCATGCAGTTTTAATGTACATTTTATCCCAGTATATGCATTTTTTGTATGCATTAAATATGGACTAAATCAGATCTCTCCCCCATCCCTACTCTCCATTGGCTTCCATCTGTAGAAAGGAGAGCTGCTGGCAGAAGGTGATTCTAGCGGCTTGAATACCTTAAGGGGCTTCTCTCCTGCTCCTTAATGTGAAGTTAGTAAAGGTAAAGGTAAAGGGACCCCTGACCATTAGGTCCAGTCGTGACCGACTCTGGGGTTGCGCGCTCATCTCGCATTATTGGCCGAGGGAGCCGGCGTATAGCTTCCAGGTCATGTGGCCAGCATGACAAAGCTGCTTCTGGCAAACCAGAGCAGCACATGGAAACGCCGTTAGCAGGTGGCAAAGTGTGCTCAAGATCAGAATTGTTGCTAGAACAACATGCTCACCTGGCATGTATTTCAAAAACCTTACTGGGCAAGGGTGCAGGGGTAAATTTCTTATGGATGTACCCATCATGTTTTTATGTGCAGCACCAGGCTCAGCTGGAGAGGTGGGAAGGTGGGGTAGACCTACAGATAGCATCTTCTTGGCCACAGGTATCCAGTACATCTTTGAGGGTCTGTACATGATCTTGGGCTCCAGAGGCAGGGTTGGGATTTTGCTAGTGCGTCAACCACCCAAACAGTCCTCTTACTCAAGCTGATGGAGGTGGTCTTGAGTGTGACATTGATATTGGCATGGGGGGGGGGGCTTCAGCAACCATGCTGGGACTACCTCGTCTAAAGTGCCTGAGGACGCCATGGTCACAAAGTTAACCATGGGTCCATTTCAAAGAATATCAGGACCAACACATGTCGCAGGACAGATTTTAGATCTGGTTTTCTGCACAGTTATGAGGGAACATGTTTGGAAGCTGGGGGAGCCAGATATGACTCCAGTTGCTACGGTATCTGGTCACATTTCCTTTCAGGGCTGCTCAAAAGCTTTGGAGTTCCACCCTAGCTTGACTCTGGTCCAGATGGCTTTCTTATGGGCTGGAGGTGGGAAGAGTTTCCTGTGAGGAATCTTGTTCACATTATTATTATTATTATTATTATTATTATTTATTTATTTATTTATTTATTTATTTATTTAAAGATTTTCTTGATTTACAGAAATGTGTGCAATGTCTCTTGTGGTCTCTGCTAGTTGGGATGAGAGGATCATGTGGGTAATCAACACAATCATTCCTACATGTCCTCGTTTAGGAAGCAATAGAGCAAACGTCTTCACACCATTCTTATTAGGGCTGCTAAGTACTGATCAGTGAAAGCTTCTCATTTCTCCACCTGTATTGAAAGAAAATAAAATGCAATACAGTAGTGACATCTAGTGATCATATCTTAATAATGCAATAGAGACCTTTGGATTTTAAGGGTTTTACACAAGGTGGCTTTACACAAGTGGCTTGCTAGTTCACTTTCCAGGACTGAAAGTGAAATGTAACTTTCATTTTTGTTAAAGTGTCTTTCCTGCCTTCTTCGCTCTTCTGCTTTTCTGATGACCTGTTGCCATGTGCTACAAAGCTTTTACTGGCAGCTCAGTTTGCATCGGGTAGATTTCATGTTCTGCAGAACTACAAAAAAACTGAATTGCAGGTGGTTGTGGCACTTCCTTTTCAAATTCAGCTAAGTTTTGGAATTTATTTTAAAGTTGCCATTTGAATCCATTGCCTCAGATTTAACTACATGTCGTGAAAAAGGTCCTGATCTGATGCAGCAGCAGGCTACTGCACACACATTGTCAGAGAATTAGAGATATCCTCCAAGCAAGCGATGAGAGCTGAGGGGCGCAGGCTTATACTCTATTAAGCCACGTGTTCCAGCCTTTGACTGCCAATGTTGCTGATGATCCACTTGTATCAAGGGAGGTGTCTGGAACACTGCACGCCCAGCACAAACCTAGGCACATTTTCTCTTTAGTAACTCAGGGCACTCCCAAACAACCTGTTTGTTGAGCATCCATCCTGATTTTGCTATTTCTGCTATTTTGTGAGCATTCATCCCAATTAGTTTGTGGGGAGGTTAGAAAACGTCGTGTTATACCGCACTGTCCAGTACATTTCCCTGTCATTTCCTTACCTCAAAATGTCTGACCTTTTTGGAAAGCAGGTTTGTTGCACAAGAGCTCTAAATCAACTTGAAATGCATGGCCTGAATTTGCCAATATGTGATTGAATCCTGCCCAAATCTAGAGACCGTTTGGCAGTGCCTTACTTAGGAGGTTATTACACCTCCTCCTTCACCCTGTCATGCTCCTTAATGCATAAGCTACCATTTCTCAGAAAAGCTACCTTTGGGAAAGTCACAAGAACTGCATCTTTCAAAGTTCACCCTCTCTCTTTCAAAGTGGGCAAAAAAAAAAATCACCCCAACCCACCCTTTTAGCTTTCAATCCAGCTTAAATTTGTTTGGCACATCAGGAAACTGAAGTGATATTTATATCATTCTAAGCAGCAGGCTATTCTGGTCCCAGTAGCAGACTCCATGGTAGAAAAAGGCTGTTTTTGCCAAGACTTCTGAAAAAAAAATGTCTGGCAGGAAGCTGCACACCAGAATGAGAAAAGCCTCTCTCCTATGTGCAAGCACTTGCTGGTGATCTTTGCAAGTGGTGCCTACATAGCACTTGGGAACTGATTTGTTAGAAGGACAGAATCTAATTTCACTCTGCCTTCACACACCTCCCAAGACTGCTTACGAAGCAAGAGTATAAAAGTAGGCATGAAGATGTTTGCTCCCCTCCCCTCTATGTCATCCCCCTTTCCGTGGGCTTGGGCTTCCCTACTTTCCACTCTTAACAAATTCTGGTTTTAACTAAAATGACTTCCAGTCTTGGAGGCATGCACTGTGCGCCAGGGCTTTGTCTCTCTTAGGTCATTTACATCTCCACCCACCCACTGCTTACATTCCAATTCATATAACTGCATTGATAAAACACCGCCAAAAATGCAGGGATTGTACATATGATTGCCATCATCATGGTTCTTTTTGTAGGTGCTGCTCCTGCATTTTGGGAAAAGGCCAAAGAAAGATGCTCTTGATACACTGTATATACAGTATGCCCTACCCATCACTTGAAGGTTACATATAAAAGTCCTCTTGAAATAGTAAAGGCACTTTTTCTGGTCACTTTTTTTAATTTGGCACTTTTTCTGGTCACCAGATGCATTTACAAACTTGGATAACTCCAATGAAGAGGAAGGAGTTGTAGAGAATTTGCTGCATTGCTCATTTCATTCTTCATTTGCAAGGAAATACACGGGTCCCCTCCTTTGAGAAGGTCAGCAAAATTTCCTAGGAGGCAGGTACATGACTGTTACAGAAAGGTTCATTCTTATGCACCAGCAAGTACACATTGAAGTATTTTATCTGTATATGTAAACTGTTTTCTGGTTTTCAACTTACGATGTTACTACACTTGATCTTAGCCAAAAGGCCAAGAAGTTCACCTTAGAAGTACAGTGAGATGCACCGCCAAGCAGAAGCTGTTTTTCATTCCCTCAGCTCCCTTGTGACACCAGTAAATCCAAAATCAGATTTAAAACACTTCTTCTATTGTCTTCACAAAAGACATAGAAGACCTTGTACTTGCATGAAGGCAATCCAAGTTTTGTTTCCCCTCTGCTGCCAGTTCTGGAGAAATTTAAACAGAAGGGAGCAAGTAGCAATGCGTGGGCAAGTCAATGTTCTATGCACCCACGTCAATCAAACTGCATAGGGCAAAAGAAAAGAGGGCAATAAAAGGGCACTGTCTCTGCCAGACAGAAACAAGCCCTCACTGCAAGAGGACATGTGAAGCACGGCAACTTGAGGCGTTTCCCATTCCAAATCAAGAACAGGCTCTGGAGCTGAAACAAGACCCAGGCTCCAATAAAGTGGATTATTTCCAAGCATTTGAGAAGCTTCGGACAGCTGCAGCTAGGATGAGAAGTCTCACAGTCCAGGGTGAAAGAAGAACAGGGACAAAATCAAAACTGCTTCTTACCTAGAACTGAGCCGAATGCCCTTGTCTGATGAGCCTAAAGGATATAAACAATATTGCCGAGGTCTCTTGGAAGAACTGCCCAGATGACATGATGCTTAAAGAAAATCTAGTTTCAAGGCTTTTTAGCAGACCCAAGGGCACAGAAGATTTTGCAGAAACTAACGAGGGCACATCAAATATTTCGGGGCTTCGAGACAGCTTGGACGAAGTCCAAATGAGCAACTGTAGCGAATATCCCCACTCGAGCAATGACAGCTCAACAAGTCAGAGTTCCTGGCAGGACCACTTTGTCACTCTAAAGCAGCAGATGGCCAGGCAGAAGGCAGAGTATGAAACTAAGATTTCAAGGTAAGAGCTCCGTCCCTGAAATTTCTAATGCATTTTCCTTTGGGTTTCTCAGGGGCAATAAAATCCCTGGTCTTCAGCAAGCACTTTTAATCCAACCCAACTCTAGCTGTTCCAGGTTCTCTTCCCTTTCTGGGAGTTTTCTCCCCCGAAATAGGTAGAGAGGTTCACCTGCTAGCTTCGGTTTGTGCCTCCAAGTTCCAGGGTTAAGAGTATTAATCCCTGTATTTCCAAACCTCTTTTTAAACAGGAGTCTTTTGCCGCTCTGCCAGATATCACTCAGCCTGTCAAATTGTATCTCTGCCCAGCTGTCAACTTGTATCTCAAAGTTACTCTATTGAAGCGCAACCAGACATAATTGTGTCCAATATGTATCCAAAAGAAGGGAAATCTTGTATTCCAAAGTTGCTAAATGGCTATGACCTTTAAAGGAGTAATGAACATGTCTGTGCTTTGCCAGAACAGTATTTTCTTCCAGAAAGGCCAACAGAAAAATATGACTGGCACGTACTGGGTGGCTTTCTGAATGCACGTTTGTTGGGTGGTGGTGGTTTTCAATAGCAAAAAGATAGGTGTGTGTACTTTTCACCCTCCCTCTTTATTTACAACAATCCTACTGCATCTTGCAATGAGTCTTGGACTCCTGGGGATAATTTCCATTCCCCTGCCCTCCACCGGCCCCCTGTAGTCAGTGTGGTTCTGTAAGTGATGAATGTGTGAAGATTGTGATTCCAAACAGCAGCAGGCATAATAGATACAGAGATTGATCTGGTCATAGATGTGATGGTTATAATAATTTTGTATCAGGTCATGTGAGAAAAGCAACAGTATCCTTCTTTGAATTGTGTCTTATTTATAGGGCCAAGAATGAAGCTCTTGAAAAGTGCTAGGCTTTAAAAATCACTAGGTCAAAAGACCGCCAGGAGAAAGGTGGACTGCAAAATGCTAAATGACACTGTCTGTTTATGCCAACAGCCTGGAGCAAAGGAACAAAGAATTGCAGTTAGAGATTAAAGATCTGCATTCGAAACTGGGTTGGCAACGGAAGTGGCATTGCTTGGTGGAAATGAAAATGCGCAACACAGAGAGGGCGCACAAAGATGCGGAGAGAAGGAATGAAGCACTTCAGAGGGAAATGGAAGAGTTTTTTGATACTTTTGGAGAATTAACACATGAAGGAAAGATACCAGAGCAGATTGGTCAGAACTTATAGGGAGTGACTGGCCTTGATTCTGGCTCCCCTCTGCCGCCACTCCCATTTTCTTACTACTTCCAAATGTAAAAGGTGGAAATCCTGGACTTTTCAGAGGAATATAACATACCATGATTATATAAGATTCTTCTTGCTTATATTTTAAAATACTTCTATATGTTGTAAAGTATGTTGTGCAATGCTTAATTCAAACAGTTAATGCAGAATTCAGGGTTACACACTATGATACCATTGACCATGGCAGGCTGCTGGATTGGCTCCGTGGCATGAATATGGGGGCATTGGTTCTAGTTTCAGCGTTGTGCCCAGAAAGTAGCACTGATAAAATGTTCCTCGGGCCCATGGCAGTTATGCTATGGGATCCCACAAGGCACTCTTTTATCCCCAGTGCTATTCAACACTAAATGAAGCCAATGAGAGCAGTCATTGGGAGTTTTGGAACAAGGTGCCGTTCATATGCTGACGATACTCAGCTCGGTTTCTCCATTGCATGTGATTTAGGAGCAGCAGTGAAAGACTGGGACTAGTGCCTGGATGCAGTGATGGGCTGAGTCTGAACTATGGGAAGAAAGAGGACTTTGGGGTAGGTAGTTCTTTGATCTGGGATGCAGGCCCAATTACCTGCCCTGGATGGGGTTGCACTCCCTCTGAAGGAGCAGGTACATAGTATGCTGCTTGAACCACCATTGTGACTTAAATCTCAGGTGTCCTCTGTGGCTAGAAGTGCCTTTTATCAGCTTCAGCTGGTATGTCAGCTACAGCCATTCCTGGATAGGGGTAACGTGAACACTGTAGTTCATGCTTCGGTAACAATCAAGCCCCAATTACTAAGAGACGTGCGTTGGATTTCCATTTGCAGGCTCACAGTTCTTGTACGCATGTTCAAAGCCCTGAATAACTTAGGCCCACAATACCTTAGGGAAGGCATGGCCAAACTTGGCCCTCCAGATGTTTTGGGACTACAGTTCCCATCATCCCTGACCACTGGTTCTGTTAGCTAGGGATGATGGGAGTTGTAGTCCCAAAAAATCTGGAGGGCCAAGTTTGGCCATGCCTGCCTTAGGGATCTCCTTACCCTATGCATCCCAAGTTAATCACTGAGGTCATCCAGGAGAGCATCACTATGGGCCAGAAGCATGACTCATGTCAAAGAGTTACGCTTTCAAGGGTCCAACTCTATGGCACTCCTTCCCCCAGGAAGTTAAGACATGCACCAGCCCTAGAGAGTTTCAGATGCATGGTCAAAATGCTTTATTACAGACAGTTTTTTAACCCTGAATGCTTCTCAATATAACTTTCTACTTTTAATTAAAAAACAATCCTTTGAGAGTTTAAATTCTTGAGATTTTAAATTTTGGAGGTCTTTTTTCTTTCTTTCCAGGGGACAATCCCATATCATGGGGTATAGTCTGCTATCTGTGTTACTGTAATGATGGGCAACATGGATAAAGAGAATGAAGACCCATTCACCAATCTGTGTGGCAATCATTTAGAAATGTATACTGAAAGAGAAGGCAGATCCTCTTATCTCACCATCTCCCATTCCTTAGAACAGGGACGTCCAACTCCCAAGAGACTGTGATCTACTTCCAGAATAAAAAAACTGGCAGTGATCTACCCAGGGTTTTTTGGGGGGGGGGACGGACCCAAAGTTGTTGAGCTTTTTTTAGGAGGGCAGGCAAAATTCACTCACCGGATGATTGCTCAGCAAACAATAAACTGCACTGTCCATCTTCCATTTTTGCAATTGAGAGCCAATAAACAAGGGGGCGGGGGCAGATGTTCTTTGAGCCCGCAATTGACCACTAACACCTGGTGATCGACCTGTCGATCACAGTCAATCAGTTGGACAGCCCTAGCTTAGAATAATTATAATATGGAAATAAAGACAAAAGGAGGCGGCGGCAAGCAGGCAGGCAAACTCAGGAGGAAGGCTGCTTACGTGTTCAGTATCTTTGCAAAGGAGGATGGGGAGAAAACCAGAATAAATTAGCCATGCCTCCATTGACCCATTTGACTGTCCTACCAGGTCCAGTGGTTACTAGCTGCCATTGCCAAGAAGGAAGTCAGAACAGTGGGTGTCTGGCTAAGTGGGAACCACATGTATACTTTGGGTTCAATGATGGAAAAAAGTGAGATAAATTTAACAAAGTAAAATAAAAACGAATGTGGCATTCCAGGTCCCAGCATTAGCCACTAACACAACAAAGAAGGTACATGGCCTTCTTTATTACAAAGATTGGGTAGAATGTTATATATCCAGAAAAGCTACCTCTCATGCAGAAAACCACATTGGAACAAAAAAATTATTTTCCACAACAGAACTCATATAGCAAAAAGTTCTTTTAGTTATAATACAAAAGAGGGTTGTCCCCCTACCCCCTCCAAAAATTACACAAAATGCAACTATGAAATCCAACTGGGTACAAACTTTGCATCATAAAAAAATTGTTGGGGAATGTAGAGGTTCAATAAATTAAAACTCATTGTCATTTCAAAAATCTGCAATTCCCTACTGAGTTTTTAAGTGTACTGGCCTATTTTACAGAATACCGTAAAAAATTTCCATTTGTAACCAATTTTGTTAACTTTAAAAACCTGTGTGTAATGGGAAACCTTGCCCCAGAAACAAAATGTTGCTTTCCTGTTTTATATTTCAAGCAAGGATAGTCAAGGAAAAGGTTTCTAGAAGTGGTTTTTAATTTTTGTAGGTAGGACAGCTAACCCGTGTGTCCTCGAGATGTTGCTGGACTATGACTCCCATAAAACCTGACTATTGGCCCTGCTGGCTGACGCTGGGAGTTCACAGATTATCTGGATGGCACAGATTAGCTCCCCCTGTTGTATATGGTCAATAAATTTGCTTGCTTTAAATGCAAGGGGCCTGAAAGAACATCACATGTAGATGATACCAGGCATGTATCTAAATATTCACAGTGGCATTATTATAGCATTTGTAGTTTTCATGTTTCACATGATCCTGGAGTATTCTAATAATCATCTACACCACCTCTAAGGTTTCCCCTCCACCCAGCTAGTAGTTTATCCATATTTCCCGCCACCATTCCAAAGAAGTATAGAAATACTCATGTTGAGATACAAAAACCAGAAAGCCAGAATTCTTATATACATTTTGTCCACATTTATTTCATTTTTACAGTGGCTTTAATATAGATGTTGAAAGACAAGACTATTGGGGAGAAATGGAAACCCAAATTAAAATAAGACTAAAAGCTAACACTTAATAATTCACTATTAGTAGCATTATTTTCAGAAGTTGAGTTCTGAGGGGGGAGGCATCTAATCTTGTTGAAGGAGCCATGGTATAAAATAATTCACTTCCATTTCCCACAGAACATTGCACAAGCATCAAGAATGAAATGTGTCAAGAGCCTCCTTTAGTACACAGAACAGGTCATTTGATGTATCAATACATTGAGATTTCAAAGGTTTAGTCTGAAAGCACATTTCAAACTGACACAATCAATGACCCAAGACTCCAAACATGGTGAGGATATTAGGGCTTGATGCTATTTTTCTGTAACAATTTGTATATGTAAATCACTTGAATACAGGCACATACATCGCAGCACATGTTTTACAGGGAATAAACAATATTGTAAAAACAAAGGCTTATGGGGTAAATCTGAAAGATAAAAATGCAGATATGAGGAAACAATTTAAGGCTGTTTGTTGAAAACAATATTTTAATGGAGAGCTCTCCAATAGTTCACCTACACATGTTACAGGCATAGTGTACTGGGACCTTCGGTGTAAGCGCCATTTAAATCAATGAAGGCCACCGACAGCTTACTCATTTTGACTGGGCTTGTACAATGGAAGTTCCAAACATTCTGCCCTAAGCCAAAATCTAGCTGGATTGTTTAAAGTTACTGGAAACTAGGGGAACAGCTAACTATAACATCTGTTAGCCCAGGACTGCCAAATTCAACCAGTGTGGCTACAGTTTAACTTCGGTGGCAACACAAGTCTTCAGGCTGATTCACACATCAACTTTTGGGGCTTTCAAACCACAGTGATGTGGCCAAGTTACTACAGTGCGATAACACACCCATAGTGAAGCAACTCCTGGTTTAGCATAGCACTGCAAATACTTGAAAAATGTAATCAGCAAGAACAGCATTAAGGTTGTGTGAATCAGCCTCTGGAAATCACTGGAGAAATTCTAGAAAAATTAACAAGGACTTGAGCATCTACCACAATATAATATTTTAGTTTTAAGAGGAGGGATATTTGGAAAATGCTCAAAAGTTCACCTAAGGTTTTTATTCAAAAGTTTGGCTGGACTGAAATGCTTTGTGTATTGCCTTTAATTAAATACTTCATTGATTTTAAATTTAACAGTTACATTTGGCCCTTGAAAATATGTTTCATGCATTGCCCAGTAAAAGACTTGGAAGAGGAAACAGCATTTTTTTTTGTATAAATCTACATTTCCTTCAGTATTCCACAGTAACTTTTTGTAAAGAAAACCCAAACACTCTGGAAAAGGACAATAGCTAAACATAAACCAACAACCATTTAAAAATATATGCATATAAAAATGTCAACCATATTGCTATGCCAATTCTTGTTGAAAAAATTCATGTAGGCATCAAAAATTCATTACAAAATTGTGCACATTTCTTTTTTGTTTCAGTCACCACTGTTTCCCCTAAAAGATGATAGCACCTCACAGTAGCATCTGCTATGAAAAAGTGGGAAGGTTACAGCTTCGTTTCTCATGTGCACTTCTACAGCAATCAAATATGGCCATCATTAACATACATACATAATTCACCTTCATTATGAATGGGAGAAAGATGATTAAGCTGTCCTCTGTGTTTCAGTCTAAGGCACATAGTGCAGCACTAAAGCCCTATATCTGCAAAAAAACAACATGTGTACTTGCAAGAGAAATACTATGGAAAGAACCAGGGCTTCTCACTGAGATGGGATCCCATCTTTGTATACATTTTATATAAATTGCCTGTCTAACATGTACAAGGGTTGATTCCTGCAAGCTTATCTGGACTACTTTCATAGCATAAATATTGGAAAGCTAATTTATGATGCATAGCCAAAGATTATAATTTTTTTTAAAAAAAATCTAATGAAGAACCTGGTTGCTAGCAGTAATTTCTAATCCAGAAAGACATAATGCACTTAAGTCCCATTAATTTAACAAGCTCACAGCCAAGTGCACACAGATCTTGGACAGTTTGAAAAAGCACTTAACCATGGATTTTGAAACTCAGCTTTATATTTCAGGGTTATTTCCACCTGACATTAAAGTACACTGACTTTTAAGCCAGAAAATGCACATCCAAAATGTTTAAAAATAGTTTTATTTATTTTTTAAATCAATATCTTGTTTTAAACTAGTCTCCTCCCCAGAAGCCCTAACTACAATGATATTAATTCAGTCCACAACAGGCACAGCAACACACAGCGTGATCCCTGTTGACATATGAGCCTGTTTCTCCCCACCTCTCCACAGCATGTGTAAAAGGTTATGGACAGTCGGCAGACAAGGGTGTTACAGGGAACTGGGGTATTTGGGTGCACACAAACACACCCCTTCCACATCCCATCTAGCCCTCCTGCTTTGCTTGGGCTAGAGTATCTGGCTCCAAGCTTTCTTTTTTTTTTGACTGAGCAGAGGGAATACATTAGATGACCATAAGGGATGAATGCTGAAGCACCAATCTCCCATTACACCCATAGATGAGCACCAGAGGGGAGAGGAGGAAAAATTCCCTCATATGCATTATGGAGATCCCTACGCAAGCAGCTACTGTGTTAGTGCTGGACTGTATCAACTCCAAACACTTTAAATAAGTAAAGATTGTGTAATGAGAGAGGAGGCATGGTTGTGTTTAGAAGAGCCCTAAAGTGCTTAAAAAAACAATTAACAAAACAGATTGCTGTGCAAAAATGCAGGCACTCTTTCAGAAAAATTAAGCAGCAACATGACAAAGTAAAAATTAAAATCTTAAATACACAATTTGAACCTTAAGTACATTTTCTTTACCATTTTGGAATCATTAGAACCAAATGAATTAAGGAACCAATTAATTTACTACTTCAAAGTAGTATATTTCTACTTTATTTTTACAAATTCATAAACGTATTGAAATATAGGACCCAGGCTTATCTACAATATGCACAATGAGTTAATGGCAGTGAAATCCACAATCAGAATTACAATTATAAAAATAAAATACAATTGTTTTATAGTTTAAAAATGAGAACACGTGTTTTCCTTTTGCTTTGTTCATATGAGAAGATGGCTTGTAATTCTTCAACACAAGAGATTCTCAACATGCATACCAAGCATAAAATTAAAAAAATATTACATAAAGGTATTAAAAGTAGAATCTAAACAAATTATCTTATAATTTTGGTTCACTGTTTTTCATACCACAACATATAAAAAGTGATCTCAGCAACATTGATGGTGAAGTTATGAAATTAAAGATCAGGCAAGTCAGCTGAGGGAATTTAACCTGACTCCAAGTTCTGTATCTGGAAGCAGATGTGTACATCACATTAACTTCAAGTATGTTACCTAAGTACACACATGTCCAGGAAAACATTTAGCTCCAACAGTTTCACTAAATGTAGCATCAAGCCCTGATCAATTCCATACTACATACACTGACTTCATCTGTGTGCAGAATTTTACAGACAATGTTCATACTGAATTTACAAAATGTTGATCAGCCTTTCCTAAGCTTGCAGTTCTGCACTCAGTTTAATAATCCAGTTCCCTACATAAACTGTATTGCTGCCAAGACTGGACCAGTATTCTCTGAGGCATAGTAAAGAAGGATGCCTCTGTACTTGGGGGGGGGGGAATTCCAGATATTTATAAGGAATGCTATCCAGCATGCATCTTGCACATTATTATGGCCAGCAATTCTGTTTCGAAAAACCGATCTCATTTTAGCTACTGCAGCTTTTAGTTTTAGTCCAACCTAGCACAAATTTGCAAACTGCATACGTATCTTCCCACTTAACTCCTGGGGTGTTAAGTTGTAGCCTAAAACTACAGGTCCATTCTTCCTAATCTTAATTACCTTGAGCCTAAATTCAAAGAACCATACACCTAGTTCCACATAGTCCAAGGAGCTTCAGAGCAGCCCCCTCCCACAGTACATGGCAAGTCTCTCTTGAAACTGAAGAGAGTTTCAAAACCAGTTTGTGATATGGCCCATGGTGTTCAAAGGAAAATAAGAGTAAAAAGGTCTGCTGGGCTCACCTAACTTAGAAATCTGGATCCTAGACCCTTCTTCGAAAGCAAAGAATGAGGAACTGGTGGCCCTCAGATGTTGTTGGACTCCCACCACCCCAGAAAGTATGGCCAATGGGCAGGGATGATGGGACTTGCAATCCAACAACATATGGAGAGCCATGGGCTCCCCATATCTACTTGGAAGTTCATACATTCCATAGAAAATCATGTAAACCTATAACAGTAACAAAATGAGTTTAAAATTAAGCAGCTCATGCTGAAACACAGGACTTGAAAGGATGGATCCGTGGGGGTACAGCTGTTTTGTTTTTAAACCCACCACCAAATATAACACATGCAGATGCCTAGGTTAGCCCAAAAGTAAACATTCGGGTACATAAATAAACCCTTATTAGATTTAACCAGCCTGAACTATTTGATAAATTTAGTTTTACTGAATAGGAAATGACACTATTTCAGAGGCTGTGTATAAACCTAAGCACACAGGAAGCACTCTTCCACACATTACAGGAAGCAGCAAAAAGCACTAGTGACTTGAGTCTCTTTTCATACTTTCATTGTACATATTATGGACATTTAAGGTATGCAGAACCCTCTGTTAATTTCCTTTTTTGCCACTTCCCCAAACGTACCAAAGCAGCTGTTATCTATTTGGTATGATCTGTGCAGATACGTGCCTCTCTTTATATAATTAATCATAAATATGCATGTTCACACAAAATCATTTCTTCAAAACACTTTCTACAAACAATTCAGACTGAGAATGGGTTGCTTCTAATTTCCATAATGTTCTGAACAAATGACAAGGGTACATGCAAAAACAGTTTTTACATCTACTCCACCTCTGCAATGCCATTCAGCTACTCAGTATTATGTTTAAAGAAATATGTAGAATATAAAATCTCAACATTTAATAGCCAATTTTCTTCATTCTCCCTTTCAGGTGAGCAGTTAAGTAGAACTATTGACAAAGAATGGCGGTTTAAACATTTCACAGTATTGCCAGAGCATGCTATAGTAGTCTCATGATGGGATTTTGTTACTGAAAGACAGCCATACTTGATTACATATACACATAAAGAGCTTTTAAAAAGGTGAACATTTAAGTGGCTCAAACACACCAAACTACAAAAGACAGAAAATATTTAAAGGAATAAACTTGATCCAAATTGTAGGAAGAAATGACCTAACTGAATTAGCCTCCACTGCTAGAACTTTAAAAATAGCATGGATAAGTTTGAATCCATGTTTTATCATACTTACATTCTTTTGTGGCAACAAGACCAATGTGCAAATTTAGGTTTCAGGTTTAGTTCTAATACATACTCAATTAATAGATATAGATTCTGGATTCTTAAATTAATAAGTGCTAGAATTACCTATTTTGAAGCTGCTGTAGATACAGGATAATGATACCCAAATGCTAACTAGTAAACTTATGGAAGTAGCCCACTGGGTCATGTTTTCCCACTGTCTGCCCCATACTTATGTTAGGTCTACCTTTCGGTAATGAAACTGGTAAAAAAAAATACCTTATCACTTGATTTACTGGAATAACATTACCTATACTAGAAGAAAACAGTTTGCAAATATGTATCTCACTCATTTACTGCAGGGGTGCATTCCTTCCTGCACAACCTTCCGGAGGCCATAAAACAGTGGTGGATGGGCAAAAGTGGGTGGCACAATAGGAGCAATTCTTATCTTTGTACAGTAAGTTACATTCCGGCCATGCAAAAGTCAGAGGCTTCTGCACCCACATATTGCTCCATCCAGGCAAGCAAGAGGCACTATCACAGTTCAAGGAAACATTCCAGCCAAGCAAAAGCGCTCAAGGCAGGACTGAGCAGGGCCAATGAGAGGCAAGGCCTGGGATAGGGCAGGACCCAGGAAGAATTGCACAGGCCAGGCAGTGAGGCAGGAGGGGCTGCATCTGGGACCTGGGGGTGGGGTTCTCCACCACTGATTTACCGAGTCTCATCCTTTTGACTCAGGCAGTTTATAATAGAGAATGAAATATTACAATTAACGTATTTTAAAATAAGAACAGGAAAAAGTGGAGATGCTAGGTGACAAGGCAACAGTACTTCCAAGTTGGTGAAAATATTACCTGAGCAGAGACGTGTGTGTGTTAACTATATTTCTTTGACATTCTATGTGAAGGCTCATTATAAATTACGAAGGACCACCCAGTCATGTAAGCTCCCAGCTCTGGTCTGAAGTGGTACAGCCCAGGTTTGCCACTTGAGAGAACTAAGCCCTATAAAAGCATTATATTGAAGAAAAGTGTTATGAGATCTTTAAAAAGATCTGTGTTTTTATTTTTTATTTTTTTTTGGCCTTTGTTATCAATACTTTATTTTTATTTTTTTAACATACTTTTTATTAATTTTACAAAATACAAAAAAACAAAAAAACGGTACATACTTAAACCCCTTTTCCACCTCCTTCCTACCCACCCACATGGGTCCTCCCCTGCCACAGAAGTATCCCATGTTTGTGAACAGTCAGAAATGGTCCATTTTATGCTTGGATTTCTGTCCTCCTCCCCCTCCCCTGACCCCAAAGCCCCCCCCTGCCACCAGGGAGCTCCAGCAAACCAGGGCAGTACGCAGGAGGACATCCATCCAACCATCTATTGTTATACCAAAAAAAGAGAAAAATAGAAATAGGAAAAAAAGGGGAAAAAGAAAGGGCGAAAAAAAAAAAGAAAAAGAAAAAAACAATACAAAACAGAAAAATTTTTCTTGCATTCATAGTTGAAAAACCATATTTTATGGGCTTCCCCTCCCCCCCTTCCCCGGTTTTCATCCCTTTTTTATCATCTGCAACAGTTTCTTACTTTATAAAAATACACCTTTGTATCTTATACAACTTATAAATCAATTGTTAACATTTTCATCTAATATTCAAATCACTGAAAATTCAAACTCCCATTTTCTCTTCCCGTGCCTAATTTTTTTTTCTCCCTCTATAAGCCTCCATATTTTCACATTTTCCAAAATCCATTCACTTTTAAAACTATAACTATTCTCAATTTAACCTTACATCCCCGATTACCGGCTCCACCCCCCCCAATCCAGCAAATTCCAAAATCAGCAGACCAGTTATAAACCTGTTAATCCATCCTTATAATCACAACATCACTTTCCCTTCACCCCACCCCCTGTTTACAGTCTCTTGCCATCCAGGCCACCATATAGGACCCCTGAATTTCTTCTCTTCTCTGCATATTTTTTCCTTCTTCCCTGTGGGCGTTCTGGAGTTCCAATAATACCAATCGTGCCCCCCTCAAAGGCAGGGCACTCCATCCAACTTTTTGTAGAGTAGAGTCATCATTTTTTTCATGGTGTGTTTCATTTTGTGTTGAATCATCACAGTCCTCATCTTCATCTTTTCCTTCCCCATCATTGTCATTCTCACATTCCTCTTTTTCAGTGTCAAAAGCTTCATCTCCTAGAAAATCATATTCCGCCATCACCTCCTGAAATTTCTGCTGTAACTCCTGTCGTCGTGTCTCCTCTTGACATAACTCTATTCTTGTTTCCCACATTAAGGTCAAAACAGACCGCTGGAACTCAGGGGAACACTTTTTTGTTGACATATTTCAGTCCTGCCAAGGTCAAAACTTATCACGTGGGGTGGAATATGATCACAGTTTATTTTCTCGACTCCATTTTAACAAGCTGGCTGCATTCTTCAAGTCTTGTTAACAATAAAGTTCGAACTCACATTTCACAAGCACTTAAGCCAAAAAAGAAATTCCACAAAGTCCAGAAATACAAAGTGAAGTAAAAATTGACTTATAAATCCTGATCAACTCACTGGATTGCCTGGGCTGCCGGCTCCCGAGGGAAAGAAAGGTTTTTCTTAGGCTTTACCTCATTGCTGCAGGGCAGTCATAAACCACAGTCTCTCTCCCCTTTTCACCCTGCATCAAAGGGGATATTCTCTTTGATGCCTTTGAGGGATCCTTTTGAATTACAAATCTTCTGTTTATGGCTTCGGGTTTCTATTTACTGTCTCTTTGTTGCCGTGGGGGGGGGGTGGCTTCCTCTTTTCTCCCCTCTCTCCCAGACCAAATTGTTTTATAATCCAAATCGTGAGGTTACTTACAGTCTTTTCCAATCGTTTTATTTTCGGAAGAATCCAGCGCTCTCCGCCTTCGGCTTGAAGCTTCTCCCTGCTAGAATAACGTTGCCGCTCAAAATGGCCCCCGCGACTTCTACCCTCCTCGCTCCGGAGCTCTTATTAGAGCTAACCGAAGAGTTGGGGAGTCCGGATTGGGTCTGTGCCGAGCAAATTGCCCTCGGGACGCCCTTCCCGAGGTTCTAAGGGGCGCAGCGTTGCTCTCGCTGCCCTCCCCACTCCTAGCAGAGACGGGCCGTCTCGGAGACGAGACGAAACCCCGCCGATCGACGCTGGCGCTGAACCCGGAAGCCAAAAGATCTGTGTTTTTAGACAGTGATGCAAGGCTGCTTTCTAATGAACATGACATATCTCACCCAACACTATACAGTGGTACCTCGGGTTAAGAACTTAATTCGTTCTGGAGGTCCGTTTTTAACCTGAAACTGTTCTTAACCTGAGGTATCACTTTAGCTAATGGGGCCTCCTGCTGTCGTCACCGCGCGATTTCTGTTCTCATTCTGAAGCAAAGTTCTTAACCCGAGGTACTATTTCTGGGTTAGCGGAATCTGTAACCTGAAGCATTTGTAACCCGAGGTACCACTGTATAAAAATTAAGCACAAACTTCACTTTTGCTGCCAGTAAGCTATAACCAGAACACATTTACATTCCATTCTCCTCCACACTTCAATCCAGTAATTTTGCTCTTCACTGTCCTTTCAGCAACAAGCTCTTCACAAATGTTTCCCCCCACAACTGTGTCCCCCCCCACTCCACTTCTTGTTATAGGCAAGCTCTCCCTTGTCACCAAACTGATGCAAAGAGTCACCAGAGCTCACCCCATGATTCCTTTTTTCAATATTAGAGATGAGTCTTAGAATATGATATTAAAAGTATTTCTTAGCGTGTGCAGAGTGCCTTTCTGTCACCACTGAACAACGGCAGCCTCCCTTCTCCACACACTTAGCATTCAAGAGCAGCTCAACCCAGGGCTGCTTCTTTAAAAACAGCAAGTTGGTGGCTAGACATTTTGGCAGGGCAGACTCCAGAATAGAAGCCACCCCAGCCAAATCAGGACAACGGAATTCCTGTGAGCTGAACTAGTTGCTCATCACACTATTGAAGCACAAGCCTCTGGTTGCTTTAATAGCTCCAGTGCCCCAGCCTTCACACAACTCACTAGAGTCCTTGGGTATTTCTGCCCCACCCACCCCTTTCCCACCTGGAAAAATTTTGTGTGTGATAATCCTAAGGTAACGCTGAAGCATGAAACAGAGCCCAGTCTCTATTGCAGTACACAACATTCAGAAAAGAATACTCCAATTACTAGATACTTTATACAAAGTATACATACATAATCCTTGAATGCCCCACATTTACAAACATTTATGAAAATATTTTCATAGTGGTTCTGGAAGTACAATGTACATTTTGAAACATGTAAATCCTATAAAACTAACATACATTAACACTATTTACAGTGACACTAATTTTTATGACTAGTTTCTCATCACTTAATTAAGTTATACTGGGATAAATCTGCATATGAATGGGAAATCTCTTTTTATTAAGCAAACATTGAAGCATACATTCTTAGTTAAAACATAGATTTCTATTTTTATATTTATAAGTATAATCGATAATTTAGACTCTCTTCAAAGAATAGCTTAATAAAAATGCTACTTTAAGCAAGTCAGAGTTGCTCTGCAACACCTCCTTATTCAACTTTTTGTTAAATACATTGAGTTGTATCAAACCCAATGGGAGGAAGGCTGCATCCCTCACCCTGCAGATACTATAGAATTACACTATAGAATGAAAAATAATGCCATAGTTATGCAATGATACTTTTTAAAAAGGAGTAATTTTCTTTCTTGTCTGTGTTCAGCTTTAGCAAAAGAAGTCAGGGAGGATTCTTTGCGTACTTTACATCTTTAGATACAGAGATTTAGTAGGAAGTCATTTCAACATTCACAGCCAGTAGAATGTCAGACAACATTATGAATCAAGCTTTGGGGGCCAAGATGTCAGACAACTTTAACTCTTATTCTAGAACTTATCATCTCACTTGTTCCCTGCTACTCTTGTCTCTTTCTTCCCTCGTGTTCCTCTGCTGTTTTCCCCCTGCTGAGTGTTAATTTGGGACACCAACCTGTCGAAGTGCCATCCATATGGATCCTGCTATACAAGTGCAGGTGTCCCCCCACATACACAGGGCTTATTCTGGGCACCCACGCGCATAAGTGAAATCACATAATCCCACATAAGTGGGAAGCACCCTCTAAAAAGATTCCCCTGCTCTCTAACTCTCTCTCCCACTCTCCACACGACACTCTCTTCAACTAGAGTTAAAGCTCTGGGGCTGGTTGGAGGCTGAAGGCCACACAGGGAAGTGGCTGTGGCTGCGCTACCACACACACCAGCTATTAGACAGGGAGGTTGAGCAGCCTAACAAAACCCTGCTGCACATCAGGTGTCTTCAGGGCTTCCTCCACCCTCACTGACACCTTCTTCGGGCTCCTAGTAGGATATCCTCTTGAGTCACAAGGACTTTACAGCTTTCTTCCACCATTTCCTGGTATGATTCTATTTATTTATTCATTCATTCATTCATTCATTTACCAGCGCTATGCATTCACGCAGTCGCACGTGAGTAGAACGCGTGTAAGGGGGGGGGGATGCCTGTACTGTATTAGATTATAAATTATGTCCAGGTTGCAAAGGTTTACACACCTAGTTTTAATTGTGCAGTGGGACTGAACCTTAGAAAAATCACTCCTGAAAGTCAGGTACCCTCTTGATAGTGACGACCAATGCACTGCAATTGCAATGTGCATGTGTTTCTTAGGATCCTGGCCAACAGTTTTACAGGGGATCTTTAAAGATGCAAGTTTCATTTTTTATAACATACCTGAAATTAAGTTCTACTGAAATGAAGGACATCCCTGAATAAGCACTCTGGATCGGGGCAATCCATTCATCTAAGAATCAACTCATACACTTAGCAATTCACCAGCTGCTGGCAGGTGCACATAATAAATAGCTACCGCAAACAAATTTCATACCATCTCAAGCACAATACTTAAGGGAGGCAGTTCTCATGTTCTGCCGCAAGTCTCAAGTTAAAAGATAGCAATAAATTTACATGCACATCTGGAAAACCCTAAGAGCAAATCCAAAGAGAAATCTGTAGCAGCAAATGCAGCAACATGATAGAGCTACTCTAAAATGTGTTTGTGGACCATTGCCTGAGAGTGCTTATCCTACAAAAATCTATTTAGGCTGCAATGCTATACTCACTCACCTGGGAGTAGACCTCACTGAATTCCTTGGGACATACTTCCACGTAATCCTGCATCAAATTTTGATGTTAGTAAAGTGCTGGTGCCAGAGCAGAACAATGGCATATATAGTCTGACTTTGGTTTTCAGTGGAACAAACAGATGTCCATCACCAAGCCAGAAATCTTCATTGTTTAGAGCTTGCCAGTAAGCCTGTTGCACCACCTGGGATTGTCTCATAACTTTGTTCCTCTCACCATATCTAATACAAAGTGTTAGTCTGGCAACCCACCTACACATTCACATAAACATTTTAATTTTAAATCCTAGGTGAATAGTTTTAACTCGAGCTCAAGGTGTGACAAATTACAATTTTTTAGAGCTAGAAAGAAACTGAATCATGACAAACTGATGTTTGCCAAAGAGGGTGGGGACACACTATTATGTATAATAAATGTAGTCCTTTTCATATGGTTTGGTGTTTAAAATAGCCCCTTTCACTTTCTTTTAGAAGTTTCTATTTATTCTGGATGTAGATGTAGTTATTTTTATATAGGGAGTAAGATCCCATTTAATATACAGACCATAAAAGCAGATATTTTAATGCCTATTCAAAGGGTCAAGGTAGGCCTCCAACCCCTTTGAATGCCCCCATTTTTTAATCAAGTTTTCCATGGAAATGCCAGAGTATGAAAAAAAGGGGTCAGGATTTCTAAGAGTGTTTTATGAACTGCTTTAAAGACCCCCAAAATCTTATTTTTAAAAGACACACTAATTCAAAAATGCATGCAAGAATTAAGAAAAATCCCCACATGGCACGTTTTACTTATTCCACCTTACCCCTTGAAATGAAACACTGAAAGAGCACATTCAAAGAAGCAGAGTTACATTCAGATGTAAAGATGAAGCAAAAATTCACATGTTTGCTTCTTTTATAGAAAAGTACAGAAATTAGGAGGTGGAGATTAATCCTATGTAGGTAAACAACTGCCTCTATATTTTACAGTACTGAAAATACCAGCAAGATACACTAATATAGCAAATGTATGTAATTGTAAAGATATACATTCAATGCCACTTACAATGGCTTTCTTCTTTTTGAAATTTATATTGATTATGTTTCAGATGTCTGACAGAATGCCCATGAACTCATCAGAGCTTCGAGTTACTCTAACTGCTCACCTGATGTAGGTTAAAACAGAATAGGTATTGTAATATTTGTTTCGACCCAAGATATAAAGCTGCTTTCATTTTACAATAATAAGCAGATAGTCTTATTTCAACTGAGTAAAATCGCAGGCATTACTTTAGAAAAAACATGCAGAACATGGAGTTTCTTTACTTGGTTCCATAAACTTACAAGCATTTCAGGCCCAACAGAAGCAAAGGTTCTTTGCCAATGTTAAATCTGCAAAGCTGATCACCGGCATCCTTCAAGTGTTCCTGTCAAAGCATCAAGGCTGCTGTCTGTGTCTGAAGCCAATGTTTGTTCTGTCGACATGGATGAAATGTCATTGATAGATGATGACTGGGAAGGGCTGGTGTTGCTATTCACTGCTGCATCTGTGCTAAGTAAACCAAGCATAAGAAAATCTGAGGCAAGACATGGTTGGAACCATAGATTTTACGGAACTGTATTCATTGTTCTGATGAATTTATTGTGGTTTGCTTTATTTATGTGCTTCTGCGTTTGATATTATAGTGTTTACAATGATATTATAGTGTCCCCCCAATCCTATTGGGATTATTGTGAGCTGCTTTGAACTCAACGCTTGTTGTTCGAAAAGTGGAATACAGATATTGCATCAAATCAAATAATTGGATGATATTTTAGGATTTATAGTATTCTTTCTCCAAACACAAATGGCTTACCGTGGTATTTCTTAAAGGAGTACATATATGCAATATTGCAAGCTTTCCCCTCAAGGGCATCAAATATTTTATAGGAAGCAAAAGCCCTGTACCTTTGAACAAATGAAAACACGTAGCCAGTATGTTGGGAATGACAGAGTGTACACACTTACGAAAATGAAATTTCAGTTTCTTCCTTTGGATATATTTGTTTTCTAAAAAATATAACCCATTACTCCACAATAGATTGGATCAAGTGTGCCCCTCTATAAATGGAAGAGCCCCTTAGCATAGCTGCCAAGTTTTCCCTTTTCTCGCGAGGAAGCCTATTCAGCATAAGGGAAAATCCCTTTAAAAAAGGGATAACTTGGCAGCTATGAGCCCCTTCCATTTGTAAAAGAGGCAGATCTACTGGAGGTTCCTGCTAGGGAAAAGGGGGACGTGTTTTGCAATTCTAGGCCACTTCCTATACTGCTCCAGAGGATTCATAACCATCTGGTCAGGGTGAATAAAAATCAATTTCTAAAAATAATAATCCAAAAATTGTAAATTAGAAACAGTTAGAAAAACAATTAGAAATAATCTCTACATTGAATCAATGCCTCTATCAAATGCACTGAGCAAAAGGGTAAATGAAGAAGGCTAGGTGATCCTTTCTCAAATATGAACATTTGCTTTCTACCTACCAAATGTAGACATTTCATTTTCACTTGATGAAAGCAAACTGCTGTAGTCTGCCTACTAACTACCAAACCTTGCTTTGACTTATCAGTGATGGGTATTTCATGCTGGCTTCCTACTCTGTTTTTGTGAGGTTGGGCTAGGCCAACGTTAGAAGCAGTGCTGTGTGCACTTAATTTTCACAACAGAACCACAGTGCTGTACTTACCTGTAATTTTGCACAGAAAATTAATCTCAAATATTGCTCATAATGCCAGGCCATGGTGAACTAGCTTCCATGAGCAAGAGGAAGCTGGGCTTGCATACTCCCTGCCATCCTTCTGCTCCCACATGGTTGGGAAATGGGTTTCTGTCAAGTATGGCTTTGTTTTTGCCAAGTTTGGTTGCTACTGAAATGAAATCAATATTGCTGCTACTCACACCTGAGTAGGCCTGGCATTATGTACAAACATGTGCAATATTTGACATTTACAATCAAGCGATGAATAAATTTTATGAAATAAATAAGTAAACAAAGCATTATATGTGAATTGGGCCATTGGATTTGTGCATGAGCCAACCTGCAGCACAGAATCTTCCAGAATTCTGGTACTTTAGTTGCACTTTCCTGTTCCCTGGACAAGCTTTTTGCTACCAACCATGTCAGTCAAGATGTGGGGACAGCACCTCACTCATTCATTTCATATTTGTAGTCTCTAGAGCAGGGAAAGGCTATGTGACTGTATTGTCTCCTAGAACAGCAGTTACAGGAAAGAGAAATTCTGTTTCCTTTTTTGTGGCCTCCGTGCAGTCCCCTATATGACAAAAGTGAGAAGTTCTTATCTGGAGAAGGATGTAGAAATTGTGTCAGCTAAAAATATTCATCAGCACATCTCCACCAACATCACCCTATTTTTATGGCATCACTGTCTCTAGCATGATGCCGAAGAGACTGCCAGGTTGCTATCTTGCCTGAATTCACCACTGATATGAAGAAAACATGTTTGTGAAATTTAATTTTTCAGGGTCAAGTAGGCATGAGCCCCTATAGTGTTCCCCATTACATTCCTTGGGACCGCAAGCCAAGCCAGACAGTGCTTCCATTCATCATTGTTACAGGACTGTCAGACAACTTTAAAATAAAAAGGACAGGGGTGTTGTTCCCCATAAATTTCCTTTCAAAAACCAATGACCTTGCTTCCCTGCAGTTCTATGGAATGTGATCACACCATTTTTGTTTCTCATCATGGTGGATCTGCCTGCTGCTGGGACAGAGAGAGTACAAGTGACACAAATGTAACTCAGGGCAGCAAGGAAAGACATCCTATTCTCTCCTGAAACCTTAAAGCCACAGAGAACACAACTTTTATTCCTCAGTGCATGAGGGATGGTGTGTGCTGTAGTCCATCGTCACCTGGAGGGTCAGAGGCTCCTCACCTGTGCTTCAGGGAAATAAGGCATCCCATCCACAGCTCTCGACTTCTTCTATCATCTTTCCCCACAAGCTAGAAATTAATATTATAATTCCATGTAGCTCAATTATTTTATTACTAGTTATTTGTGCACATTCTGAAACAGGTTGCACTGGAACAAGAATTTGAACAACATAACTTACTTGGAAACCTCCGTTGTTAATGACAACAGATTTATAATACAGCACAAAGAACCCCTGAAGACAAAAACAGACTATTACATCAATGACTAACCTGAAGGTTGTTCTTTTACCAAACCATTCTTATTCCTTTCTTCCCAATCCATTACTTCTTTATATATTAGTTCTACATTTAAAAGAAATGACAGAGAAAGGAGGAGAGAAAGAGAAGAAAAATTACAAGAGTACTTTTTCAAATCTTGAAACAGCTACTATGCTCTGACACAACACTCCCATGCAAACCCCTCCATCTCAAATAACCACCCAGTCATATTTCACTATAAGAGCATACTTATGTTTAATTTTTGTTTATAAAGCATCTGTAGGTTACCCTATGACAAAGGGTTCTCGAAGCATCATAGCATATAATAAATCTTGGTTACCTTTCCATTCTTCAATGGCATGTTCTCTTTCTTCCAACTGTGCATCATAGATTTGAGGGGGAGGCTACAAAAAAGATGAAAATACAAGTCTTTGAATTCAATAAAACTTAGATTAATTCCCAAGATGAAATACATGTGTAAAAAAGAAACGATCATTTATTGAGCTGGGAAGTTCTCATGTGTTATTTCCCACTGAAACAAACAGAAGCTGCATAAGAGAATGTTTCTGTTTAAAAGGCTCTTTATAAACTTTTCATCAAAGCTAGTTTCTACTGTTATCGCCCGATTTGCTTTTTTTAATACAAGGGTTAGTAAATGCTACAATTAATAGGGTAGCAGCCAAATAAAGGAGTTTTAGTAAATTAATCATTGTACATAGTTGACAAATCAATTGATCTAGCAATAAAAATTGCACAGGAATATGATCAAGTTTTCAACAGAATAAGCCATTTTTACTCAATTTAGTCAAATTTTCCAGTTAAAAAACCCACAAAGGAGGTCTGTATTTTTTATTTCATTTAATGAAAAGGCATTATAGCTAGCTAGCATGAGTTAACAGGCTTATTTAGTCTCAGCAATATTTCAGTGGCCCTACCTCATCCCTAATATGATCTTAATAGACTGCTGAATTTTTAGCCATGGAGCTGGTTCTCTCCCTCCCATGGAGAATGGAAGAGGTGCACAGGACACTACTATCACAAAACTTCTAAATTCCTTTAGACCATTTTCCTCCCCTAGGTAAAATTGGGAGTTGCCCATAGGAAACAACAAAGAAGCCCATGATTTTAGTATATATGAGATTAGCAGCAGTATGCCCATCCATACACAAAGAGGTAGCAGCAAAGACAGAAGCTCATGCCCCAACTCGGGTCGTATTTGGAATCATTTTTCCTGAACATCCTCCCAACTCAAGCCCAGCGCTTAGCTGCATACAGAATCCTCGTATTCCATTAACTTTACACGAAGACATTCTGCAGTTTTAAATATTAACACACACACACACCCCACACACACACTTCAAATATATGGTTTTTCATATCCCACCCCCAAAACCACCTAGTTAAAGGATGCAGGGACTTCCATATTTCCTGCTACCTTGTTTTTTTCTTTGCTAGACACGCTGCTGCCCAGTCACAGTTATCTGAAAATGCAGGATTTCCTCTTTTTTATGGGCAGCTCTCATGCTCACCCCAGAAGGGAAAAAAGGTCTAAAGGAAACTGGGTGTTGGCAGCCTCTGCAACCCTTTGAATTACAAGTTTATTCTCCCCCTTGCCTCCTCTACCCTTCTTCTTTTATCCAGTTCTTAAGAATCAAATAAATAGAATTTCTTCACTCTCTCATACTGACTTCTGTCTTGCCACAGAGCTACAAAATACAGGATGGCTTAAGGATTGAGAAATGGGACTTGGTAGGATTAATTATGAAACAGATTTTGATTGACAGTCAGAAATGTCAGAAATTCAAGATGAAGCCTTAAATATACACCAGCTACTGAAATTTGTTTTTTTTAAGAAAAGAGTAGAAAAAGAAACTCAAACTCAATATATCTGGCATTTTTCAATAGTCGCTAACTAAAACAATTTAGGCTGTTTAATTTCACTGCAATTACTGTGGCATAGATAACATATATAGCATATATAACACTTTTTTCTAGTGTAAGGAGAAATCTAAATATGCTCCCAGATTTTCACCAAGGTAAGTAGCACTGCCATAGTGACATCAACCATAAAACTTATTTTGAATAAACTTTAAGGGTAAACTTACTGCTTCAGCTTCAGCTGGGTCATACCAAACAGTGATATATGGATGTCGCAAAGCTTCATCTACCGAAATTCGTTTGTCTGGATCTACTACTAGCATTTTTGATAGTAAATCTCTAGCTTGACTGGCTAGAAAATGGAAAGGGGGGGTGACCATTAGCTGAAGATCTGAAGCATAAAGGTAAAGTACAAAATGCATATTCATATCAAGGACATGCCATAGCGTATTTTTAGTCTAAATTCCATGCTTAAACAGTGGATTAAAAAAATGATAATCTGCATTTTGCTAAGTGACAATCAACAGGAATATGCTGTTTTATCAACTAGAAAAAAGTATCCACCCCCACCCCAAACAATTACCGTACATTATAGTTAAGATCCCTGAAATTTGTTAGTTTGATTTTTAAATTTGACAGTTCTTACTGCTCTACTAGCACAGAACATTGTTTCTTGCAATGGGGCTTTTGCCAGGACAGTACAGTGGTACCTCTAGTTACGAACTTAATTCGTACCGGAGGTCCGTTATTGACCTGAAACTGTTCTTAACTAGAGGCATGCTTTCGCTAATGGGGCCTCTTGCTGTTGCTGCTGCTGCGCTGCTGGCACACGATTTCCGTTCTCATCCTGGGGCAAAGTTCTCAACTTGAGGTAACTCTTCCAGGTTAGGGGAGTTTGTAACCTGAGGCGTTTGTAACTCGAGGTACCACTGTAGTATGATTCAATTGCAAAATAAAACACAAATTAACAATGCCAAAACAAAGAAACATATACTGTATTAATTGATAGGCTATGGCATACGCTTATAATGTCCCACATAAAAAAATTAAGCAATTCCTGTCTTCACCAACCAGTTTGTAACCTAAACTCTATAATGCAACTTGAAGTATTAAAAGCCTGTACAAAAATAATAATAATGATGCCTGTTTCACAACCTTGAGAAAAATGAAAATACAAGAAATAATGCACAGTTGAAATCTTACTTTTTAGTTTGTCCCGATCAGATTCCGATGGAAATATCCAGTCTGGGAACAACTCTTCAAATTTGATACCTGGATATTTTGGCCTATTTTCTACATAGTTCCGCACAGTAGGCTGCAGTTTTTTCATAAAATCTGCTGATGGTGTACCTAGTTGTTCAATAACTTTATTCCACTGGTCAATATCTGCAAAAGTTTCATTTAGGAAAATAAAAGTATTCCCCTCCCCCTCCCCCCCAAAAGCATGTATAGTACAAGAATTAGCTATTTATTTAATTTATTGCATTTATATCCTACCTTTTTCTCTGAAGAGCTCAAAGTGCCATACATGGCTCTTCCCCTCTTCTAATCCCCATGACAACTCTGTGAGGTAGGTTAGGCTGTGAGGGCACCTAGTGAGCTTCACAGCTGAGCAGGGATTTGAACCCTGGCCTCCCAGGTCCTAGTCCAACACTCTAAGCACAATACCACACTGGCTCTTCACAAAAGGTTATGAAGCATGTTGGGAATGGCTTGAGAGACAAGTTAGATCCAAACTTTGTTGGCATGTTTCTACTCAGGGCTGATGGAATTTCAAAACGCTTCTGCTTGTCACCTATGTGGATAATTGCCTAGCAGGTAGTCACAGGATGTACTCCAAGTGGATCCTGAACTTAAGCATTTAAAAGGTACATGGAGACAAAATTTCAGAATCAACTTGAAAGTAGTATCTTCTTCAGTTACGCCCCTCTTACCTGCACAAAACCAAATCCCAAATCAACATGCCTCAGTTTCACAGGGTGTGTTGGATTCTTCAACTTACAAAAATGAGGAGTGCTCATTAGGAATTTCAAAAGATATTTTGGTTAAATTAAATTAATATAATTTAGCTGTGCTTGGTAAGTAAAATGTGTGTAGAATTGCACTTAAATCATTAAAAATGATTGCCAAGAACTTGCAGTTATGTTGTTGTTGTTTAGCATTAGCTGACATATTCAGAAAGCAAAATTAAAATTCTTTGGTTTTCCGAAAGCAGTTTATGGGCTTCTTCCTCAAATATAGACTTACCAAGCTAAATGTTGTCCAGTCACAAAAATAATAGCAGATTTGAATTCCCCATACCCAAAAACATACTCTAAAGACCCTTCACTGAAGAAATCTCCAAAAATTAAGTTTCAACCCCTAAAATAACATGTCCTACTGGGACAGCTTCCTTCCCAACAAATATTTCTGGGGAGCTGTACATTTTAACTGGCAAGATCATGCTTTTAATAGCATTTTTAATCCTCAATAATTTTTTCCCACCGACTTATATAGAATGGAAGTGTTTGGCAGAATTTCACCCTCTCAATTCCCTGCCCCTTCTTTAAAGAACTCAGTAGAATTCAATGGAATAGATGAGTTCGTCCAATATAGTAGAGGACATTACCCACAATATTTTCTGTTTAACCTGAGTGAGCACAGCACTGGAATGACAATACCAGTCTATTGGGATATCTAAATAAGGCTAAATAAGTTCCTGAGACAACCACACTACTTTTTGGGAGCAGAAGACATGTCCAACATCATGTCTTATCGTACTTCTGTAGACTTTGTAGAGGCAAATCCAGATGTATGTTTAAACCGAGAACACAGTGAAAAACATATTTAAATTCCCATTATAAGATTCTCTATGTTAGTTACTACAATAGCTTAAATTTAGTATGCTGGCAAAAAAAGAAAACACCACTTCATAAATTCTTTAGTAGCAATGAATGGATGCCAATTGCAACTACAAGCTTGGCAATTTCAAAGTGTTAAGCCTTGTTTACTAAATGCAAGCAAAATATACTAAAATAGCTAGCTCTCTAAAGCATCAGAAAAAAATACTTCTAGCTTGAAGATATATGTTACAGTACAGTGCATATTTCCATAGTTTTCCAAATAAAAAAGCCACATCACTGCTGCCATTAAGGTACCCTTTTAAAGAATCTGTATGTTCTGTACAGATGAACATGCTAATTGCTCAGTTTTTCCTTGCTTGATCAAATGCATTTAGATGGAATTTTGGTACCAAGTACTATAAAAGGTTAAAACATCACATGCTAAATTGCACAAATAAAGACAGCTTCTTGATCTGCATAGATAAATGGATTTTACTAAAGAACTCCACCAATCTAGAGTTAAAGGAACCTTAATTCACTACACAGTCCAAAAACATGTCTACTCAGAGGTTACTACTGCTTAATTAAATAGGATGTACTTTCAGGTACATAAAACTGCAGCCTTAGAAAGCTTTGTACAAACCATATATTTCATCACTGAATTTCAGAATATTTTAAAACAACAATTTTGTGCAGTTTCTGCTCTCTGGTGCATTCAGAAGTCTATACATGAAATAAATCTTTTTGGAATAACTTCATAGGTGAAAACAATCAAGTTCCACATGGCTGACGAGTGCTTAATCAGAAACAGATATCAAGTGAGGTTTTTGGGCATTACCACAAATCTTCAACAGCACACACCAGAAGTATCAACAGTCACAATCCAGATTACTAAAATGTGCCTCTTGTCTAGGAACAAAGAGGCCACATGCAAATATAATTATTAGATAGTGCTTGCTTGTAGAAATTAATGAGGAAGTCCCTTAAAATGTGGCCTTCTATAAGGTCCCTCAATTTAAAATGGAAGAAACACTCCTTCAGAATCCCAAATTGGAGATGCATGGTGCTACTAATTATTTTAAAAGGTTGTGCATAAGATACTACAGATAGCTTGGTGTGCATAAGATATATACTGTATATTGCAAACAGAACACCATAGTCTTTTAATATCCCAAAGCACTAAGGAGAAACTTTCACATACGTACTTCTGGAAGAAAAGTGTTTGACAATACATTCAGTGTGTGTGTGTGTGTGTGTGTGTGTGTGTGTGTGTGTGAGAGAGAGAGAGAGAGAGAGAGAGAGAGAGAGAGAGAGAGAGAGAGAGAGAGAGAGAGAGAACAATCACTTGCTAACAATTGTGACAAAACAACTGGCTGATTATTTTTAAGCAAGATACAAGTAGTAAGGTTCTCCCCCACTTTCTTCTAGGTCACCAGATTGCAAACCCAAATTATAAACTAACAACCAAATGCTTATTTCAATAGGGACAACAGACATTTACATGGCTTCCATGTAAATCACAGAGATGGAAAACAATATGGGTATAAAGAGGGAAAGAAAGCATTAGGATGTCAAAACTAAGACCCTTCTCAACTCTCTGCTCAGTCATGAAAAGTGTTGAAATATATTAAATTATGTGTTTTCTGAAGAGGCTGTGATTGCACCAGAGATTGACTTTCAAGTAAACAACAGTTTTAACCAATAATATAAAACAATGATCAGAGACACAGATACTAGATTGGTGGAGCTCAAACAAGTAAGATGCATTTTCTGCACAGAAATTTGTTAAGCATGAAACACAGATATATGAAGACAGCAAATATGAAAACTAGTGTTAACATGCAACTTAAAAGAGACACAGCATACATGAAGAATTGTGTTAGGTTGGTCATAAGGCTTTAGAGAATAAAATAATATATATGGGAGAAAATTGAGAAAATGAAAATTCAAGCTTCTTCTATTTAATTGTGTTATTAGGTTAACACATGATCAACCATTAAAATTTCATAAAATTAAGCATTCAAAATTATATTTTTCTAACCTGCATGCCTTCACTATCCTTTTGAAGAGAACAGGATTAAGATAAGAACTGACAAGTCAAAACCACTGTTGTGAGGCTATTTCCATTGTGCAGAGAAATGCAAAAAAAGAGAAAACAATAAATTTCGAGCAGTAATTTTGTGGAATTTTCAGTTTAAACAGTGCCAATAACATCAAGGAAATTTGCAGCACCATTAAAACCGCAAAAAATGAAATTCCAAACAAGAATGATTAATCTTCAAACACCGAAGTTAAATGTGGACAAAGAAGAGAATAAAAGTTTAAGTGCTTGGTTAATATCACAAATTTTGAACATGCGTGGCAGATCCATTCAGTAAAAAGATGAGGGCAGGGGATTAGCATATTTTGTATCCATAAGTGAGTGAAATAATTCTTTGGTAAATGTGGATTAAGATTCAAAATTATTAGGGAAGGATACGATCAGTGCCTTGGAATATCACACAACCTTTCACCAATTCTCCCATGATGCAACCAACTGACCAGATATCAACTGAAAGTAAAAGTGAAATGACAAAATTATGAAGTGTCGTGAACTAAAGTGGAAAACAAAAACATTTTAACATTAAAAACACAACAATGCAAAAAAAAATGAAACGGCTAACGTGTTGTTGAACAACATGGACAGGAACATTTAATCTAAATGCAAATTTTAACTTTTGGTAAAGAAACATCTTGCATTAAAAATATAATACCACCATATTATGGTAGGTCTGGCAATTCCTCAAAAATCACTTCAGTCTTATTTTCAACTGTTCACTTTTGTGGTCCATGAAAGTCTTATAAAGGATACAATCTCTTCCTGGAAACACGACCTTATGGAGGACCATTTCTGCCATTATGCACCCAACAGACCAGATATCCACTATTAAATGTTAGGTGTAATAAGGACAAAAGTTACAAATCTACAAACACATTTTCAGTACACATTCATGGCAGCTATTCAGAATAACCCAAACAAAAAATTCACCACAGACTATTTTATACGGTATTCTTTAAACTGAAATAATAGCCAACTAGTCCCTGGTTTGAAAGAGTGTGAAATAGAACTAGTGTTTCCTAGATTGAGGTCCTTACACACATAGTCTCCTTCCTGACTGCGTATTTTTAGTAAAACCTCCATAAGCCTTTAGAGTTTAATTTTTATAGTGGAATATCTGAGAGGCAACATTAAAAGGGAGCTTACACATTACACATTTCTGCTCTACCAAGAGAAAAACTCAGCACCATGCATCATTACCTTTTATTGCCATATTGGCAACCTAGAGAATCGGTTTAGTTACTGGTAACTCTGCTACTGTTTGGAAAACTCAGCAATGGCCAGAGGATTGGAGAAGATCAGTCTACATCCCAATTCCAAAGAAGGGCAGTGCCAAAGAATGCTCCAACTACCGCACAATTGCGCTCATTTCACACGCTAGCAAGGTTATGCTTAAAATTCTACAAGGCAGGCTTAGGCAGTATGTGGACCGAGAACTCCCAGAAGTGCAAGCTGGATTTTGAAGGGGCAGAGGAACCAGAGACCAAACAGCAAACATGCGCTGGATTATGGAGAAAGCTAGAGAGTTCCAGAAAAACGTCTACTTCTGCTTCATTGACTATGCAAAAGCCTTTGACTGTGTCGACCACAGCAAACTATGGCAAGTTCTTAAAGAAATGGGAGTGCCTGATCACCTCATCTGTCTCCTGAGAAATCTCTATGTGGGACAAGAAGCTACAGTTAGAACTGGATATGGAACAACTGAGTGGTTCAAAATTGGGAAAGGAGTACGACAAGGTTGTATATTGTCTCCCTGCTTATTTAACTTATATGCAGAATTCATCATGCGAAAGGCTGGACTAGATGAATCCCAAGCCGGAATTAAGATTGCCGGAAGAAATATCAACAACCTCAGATATGCAGATGACACAACCTTGATGGCAGAAAGCGAGGAGGAATTAAAGAACCTTTTAATGAGGGTGAAAGAGGAGAGCGCAAAATATGGTCTGAAGCTCAACATCAAAAAAACCAAGATCATGGCCACTGGTCCCATCACCTCCTGGCAAATAGAAGGGGAAGAAATGGAGGCAGTGAGAGATTTCACCTTCTTGGGCTCCTTGATCACTGCAGATGGTGACAGCAGTCACGAAATTAAAAGACGCCTGCTTCTTGGGAGAAAAGCAATGACAAACCTAGACAGCATCTTAAAAAGCAGAGACATCACCTTGCCGACAAAGGTCCGTATAGTTAAAGCTATGGTTTTCCCAGTAGTGATGTATGGAAGTGAGAGCTGGACCATAAAGAAGGCTGATCGCCGAAGAATTGATGCTTTTGAATTATGGTGCTGGAGGAGACTCTTGAGAGTCCCATGGACTGCAAGAAGATCAAACCTATCCATTCTTAAGGAAATCAGCCCTGAGTGCTCCCTGGAAGGACAGATCGTGAAGCTGAGGCTCCAATACTTTGGCCACCTCATGAGAAGAGAAGAATCCTTGGAAAAGACCCTGATGTTGGGAAAGATTGAGGGCACTAGGAGAAGGGGACGTCAGAGGACAAAATGGTTGGACAGTGTTCTCGAAGCTACGAACATGAGTTTGACCAAACTGCGGGAGGCAGTGCAAGACAGGAGTGCCTGGCGTGCTATGGTCCATGGGGTCACGAAGAGTCGGACACGACTAAACGACTAAACAACAACAACTCTGCTACTGTAGCCAGTGAGTTAGGAGATGAGGTAATCTCCACAGCCTTCTCAGCATATACAGTCATACCTCGGTTTAAGTACGCCTCGGTTTGAGTACTTTCAGTTTAAGTACTCCGTGGACCCGTCTGGAACGGATTAATCCACTTTCCATTACTTTCAATGGGAAAGTTCGCTTCAGGTTAAGTAGGCTTCAGGTTAAGTACAGACTTCCGGAACCAATAGTGTACTTAAACCGAGGTACCACTGTACTGAGAGGTGGTGTTGGATGAAGGAGGCTGACTAGCCAGCAGTGATGCTTAGTGGTGGCGGTGGCTGAGTGGTGTCTCCTGCACCACCTCACCAGCTGCCTCTCTCTTTGCATAGGGAGATTTTAAAAGATAGGGAGATTTAAAAGATAAGGCTTTGAAAACTTGGCATCACTGCCTCAGGCAATTACCCCATGATGCTTGATTGTGGAAAGCCTACTACACACAGTTCTCAAATGATAAGAATACATTCAAGAAACAGAGAAATCTAACAACTGGTCAAGTACCGAACAATACATAATTCAATTCTGCAACTCACCATTCTCTTTGTATCCCATGCCAAGAATAACCTCTGGTGCTCTGTAATATCGTGTTACTACATATGGGGTCATCATGAAATTAGTACATGCCGTCCTTGCAAGTCCAAAGTCAAGGATTTTAAGAGTACAATCTGATTTTACTACTATATTGCTGGGTTTTAAATCCTAAGAAAAAAATACATTCAATTAAATGTTAAAAAATATATAGGGTGGTGCTGTGTTTGGAGCAGGGGAGAATCTGCATGATTAAGAGTTTCTGGGATGGGCAGTCTTGGTACCTTTCACTTCCCCTCAGTTAACACACTGGAGCTGGAAGAGACTCTAGAGAGGCATCCCCAAACTTCGGCCCTCCAGATGTTTTGGACTACAATTCCCATCATCCCTGACCACTGGTCCTGTTAACTAGGGATCATGGGAGTTGTAGGCCAAAACATCTGGAGGGCCGCAGTTTGGGGATGCCTGCTCTAGAGTGAAATTCATCTACTACTGTAAGAAAGGAATGCGTAAGTTTGTGGGAGCTCTATCCTTAGCTCTTGCCCCACCTAACAGGGGAGGTTGCCAATTTCTACCAATGGCACACACACAGACATATGACAGGGGTCGCCAACCTGACATCCACAGATGCCTTCACTGACATCTGCAAGCAGTGGGCCCAAACTGTAGAGTTTCCTCAGAATAAAATAAAAAGTAAGTCTTTCAACACTCCTAGAAAGTTAAGAAGCAAAAGAAGCCATCTAAGTGTTTTCTGTGAAATGAGCCAGCCTAGCTACTCCTGTCTGTCAGTGTTTCAGTCAACCATAAAGAGCTGTTGCTTTCCCCTATCCTGCTTTTGTCTTGTTTTCTAGTCTTTGGAATGTCCTTAGTTTGTCCTTCCTTTTTCACTAGGAACCAGGATGCATCTTTCCTGTGGTGGGGTCATCTGAGATTAGGCAGTCCCTAGAAGTTGTTTTAATGCAAATAATACTACACAGTATGTATGAGTAAATATTAAAGAATCCCTCCTTGCCCTCAAAAGAGGCAAGTGTGAAAGCTTTGCTAATGGGTGTAGGCTCCTGCTGTGCAGAAACTGGTGTCCAGCCGCTCATTAAGAATGCACTGTAAAGTTAAGTTGTAGTACAACTGTATACATGGCTACTCAGAGCTGGGTTTCTCTGGGTTTAATGAGCCTTACTCCTAGCTAGGTGGGTACAGGATGACATCTTAGGCTTTTCAGCAAGGGCAATGAGCTAAAGTAGAAAGGGAGGAGTGAAAACCCAACAGTTCTGGGCACTGAACGACAAATCTGATTAAGCCTCAGAATTCATGACCACAGGATATAGTTTGTTTCCCTCTTGTATGAGGATATAAAAGGGATTGATCAAACATGGCAAGTCCTAATTATCATGTCATTATAAGAAAAAAAAACCTTTCAAATATAGCTGAATATTCTTAATGAGGTTAATTAATGAAAGTCAGTTATTGATACGATTGTAATAGCACTACGTACTCTATGGATGATACCAGCTGAATGGAGATGTTTGATACCACACAGCATCTGGTACAAAAGGTAGGACATTCTTTCATGATCCAACTCCATATGAATTACTTGGCACAAGTTAGCATCCATTAGTTCCATAACTAAATACCTGAAACATTTAAAAAAGTATTTTTTACAAGAGCAAACATTGACCACACCTTGTGGTTAGCAATGAGAGACCGTAACCACAAGCTCAGGTACAGACAACACACTAAGCCAGACCTCAGCTTAGCTCAGCATGGTGAGAGCATAAAAAAGACATGGGTGGTCTAGGAGCCCACATGTTTGCACAGTCCCAGGAAGCCATAGCTTAACATGTTGTGGGAATGCAAAATGGAAATTACAGTGGACACAATTATACAATTTTGTTTTCTTAGCAGAAATATTTTTTAGCAATCCAGACTCAAATAATGTATTTTATTACTTTGGGTACAAATCTCCCACTGAAGTTAATTGGCAAAACTTCAACTGACATTATTTCACATCTCAGTTTGAAAATATTGTCAGGATATTGGTACTTAGTTACTGATTTGACTGCTCTTTTGGCAAAGGAAAATAAACAAAGCAACCTCCTCCCCCCAATGTCAGTTATGTGGCCAATAAAATTTATTTTTTATTTAATTTGGATACCTTCCTTTATCCGAAGATCACAGGGCAGTTCACAACATAAAAATACAAAATGAGAACACATAATAAAACAAAAACAAAACAATAACCCATCTCCTAATGATGAAATGAACACTTGGGGGGAGTGTCATGTTTTGTTCATGTCTCAATGCTTACAAGAAGGCTTCAGCATTTTTCTCCAGAAAGCACAATATATTTTTAAAATCTTTTATAGCCCAACTGCTTCCAGGCAGAGAACATCAAGAATTTGGTCTTAAAATCTTAAATAGATATTTATCAAGAAAACACAATAAAGTAAACTCACACATCTTGAAATTCTTCAAGTGACTTCTGTGGTGTGAATACATTTAATAGACTAATTATCTGTAAAGCCAAAATAAAAGAATTATAATCACTATCACAATGATTTGCAAAAAAATAGTAATCAAACAGTACATGGCAATGTCAGCATATAGATCAGATTATTTAATAATTTTTTACCTGAAGCTTTGTAGCAAGAAAAATGAGATTAACATAGTAATTCACAAATATTTTAGAACTAACTCACTAACTTCATTCACTTTGCACAATGCTATTTTTTTGTCAAGTTCCATAAGGGACAGTCAATATTTCAACAGAAATGAGATAAATCAAGTATATTTGTTTAATGGATTGAATAGCTTCATCTATAATAAATCCATGGATAAATTAATAACCAGAGTTTTGGCATATGCCAATTCTTAGATTATGGGAGTAGCACAGTTGCATCTCAGCAATATATTATTTTGCTAGAAGGCCTAGAAAATACATTTCCACATTGCCTGATCAAATATTCAGTGGTAAGTGATCAATACCCTATTGATACGTTTTTCTTCAAAAAGCAGATAAAAAAACTTTAAAGGTTACTAAGAAGTATGCATGCTACTAAATATACATTATAAGCCTCCTAATAATAATAGAATCATAGAATTGGAAGGGACGAGGGTCATCTAGTCCAGTCCCCTGCAATGCAGGAATCTTTTGCCCAACATGGGTTTGAATCCACAACCCTGAGATTAAAAGTCTCATGCTCTACCAGTACCCACTGAGCTGGGTCTCCTCATGCAGTCCAGTTTCAACTCTTATGTCAAATGCTTTCTGATTATTTCTGATTTAATAGGAAGGAATTTGATAATTAAACTAAATGAAAGAATGGGTGTTCTTGTCATTGTACAGTGGACCCTCTGGATACATAACTTTCGGGTTACGAATGCGGCAAACCCGGAAGTGTATACTTCCAGGTTTCACCATGTGCACATGCGCAGAAGCGCTCAATCGCGCCGTGTGTGTGCACAGAAGCAACGCCTCTGCCTACAGACTTTTCGGGTTGCGGACGGACCCCCGGAACGAATTTAATTTGTATCCAGAGGGTCCACTGTACTTTGCTTTAAGGACTAATTCTTACATTATGAGAGTGTTATGGCTGCTCCTTCCCAATGACTCTAGCCCCCCCCCCGGCTCTAGTAATGTAAAAATACGGTAATGTGATAATATGATGTTGTGATAATTAGTTTTGCATTTGATGGATAAAATCACTCATTACATAGCAATTTGGATGCCATAGTTTTAATAGAGTTGGAGATGGATGTAGCTCAGCCACTGTCTAACCATGTTCTTATAGATAAGCTGTCACATAAGCTGAAAAGCTGTCATATAAACTGAAAAGTAATTGCCATTCTGCCACTGGGCTTCCCCTTTTGATACCCAAATGCCATTTTCAGGATTGTACCCATAATGCATAGAGTTCAGAGAGGAAGGTCCTAGGTGCAGAAACAAAAAAAATTCAGATTCATTAATTTGAAAATTATTTCTCTTAATATGAAAGTTTGGAAGATAATCAAGATAACAAGTGGCCATGTTGTGCTCCACAGCTTAATGGATAATTTCATTTGGTTTTTAATGGTCATAAAGAGAAACATACTGGACTGTTTTTTAACACATTTCTAGAAATATTGGTTGCCAATCTGTGGTGTAAGCCATAGATCATTCCTATCCGAGGAACTGTTACCTAAAGCCAACCACAGACAACAAAGAGAGCACAAAGAGGGGGAAAAAACTATGAATAACTAGTCTTCCACATTGCAATTTGGAAATAGTCCTAAAACAACTACAGTGTTTCATTACAGTAGATACAGGACAGAGCGAAAATTGATGTCTCTCTCAATTATTTAATTATTTGAATCACAGAATAATGGCTTTAGTTCCAGTTGATTCATCTGATATTCATTCAATTATTATTTTACATTTCCTTGTTTCTAATATAAATTAACATTACTCACATTTTTGTGATTGACACATTTTAGAAGCACAAGTTCCCTGTAAGCTCGTTTTGCATGTGTTTGGTTCTGAAAAGGGCGACTCAATTTCTTTACAGCAACATTTAGTCCAAGAACTGTATCAAATGCAGCACTGAAAAGTTAAAACAGAAACATCTTAATTGCAGCTTTTAAAAATCAGAGCCATGCAGCATAAGAGTGGAGAGGCACCCAGGGTGCGGCTGGGTATCAGGGTATATGACAGAGAAGCTGAGGTACCCCAAGGAAACTGCTTCTTGTTTTAGGTGAAGGGCAAAGTGCACAAATGAAAACCCTCTTGAGTTCTACTTTATTCAACCAAAAATAAACCAGATCTTATTACTAGACTAATTTTAACACCTCCATGCATGAAGCATTTCATCCTGTTCCATTAGTCAAAGTATAGTTAGAAATTTCTTAAAAGGCAGATGCATTTATATCTCAGTCAAAAACTAAGAGACAATTCTTCTCTAGAACAGGTGTTAAGATTACATAATTTCTTTAATCAACTTGTTTTAGTTGAGCTCTTATTCTGACACAGGCCATTTTAAAGGTTCTGTTCATTTTCAACTTCATCACGGAATAGTACTGTACTTCAGAATAATGCTTTAGATTCTATTGTTTCTATGTATGTTTGGAATTAAGGGACGGTATGTGCCATCAGATGTCAAGCAGATAAAAAACTATCTCACTTTTAGAAGACATCTGAAGTCACTCCTATATAAGGAAGATTTTAATGTTTAATGTTTTACTGTGTTTTGTATTTTAATTTGTTGGAAGCCGGCCAGAGTGGCTGGAGCAACCCAGTCAGATGGGTAGCTAATAATAATAATAATTTGTTTTGAGTCCTTGATCAAAATTTTGATGATATTACAGTTTGATGCTCATACTAATTTTGTTCAATAACCAGCTACTCACCATACAATGCCTTGAGCCCCAGAGCCAATAGGTTTCAATTGTTGGTAACGTTTTAGTACAGTGAATGTCGAGTCTGAGACTTGAACACTGTAAAACTGACTGTCACATTTACTCTCGCTCATGATGTAGTGTCATGTAGTTTTCCTCCCAGGATTTGGCAGTTTTCAAGATCTGTATAAAGAGAACCAAAAAAAGTGAAACTTTTTGTAAATATGTACCCAAAGCTGCCAACAGCATTTCTCTTTAGAAATTAGACAACCAGTGAGGGAACAAAGCACAACGTGCATTTAGATGACTAACTTAAGAGACTTGACTAGCATAATGGATGATCCAAAAGTGATTTTAGCAGAATGACTGCTCAGTGCAATGCTATCTTAGCAGAGATAAAAAATTCTCTATCCGGTCCTGTGCACACATGTCCTATTCTGTGTGGGTTTCCTGCCCTGTCCAGGCAACAATAGGCAAGTGGCTGCCCCATGGAGCCCAGAAGTCTACCTTTTCTACTTTTGGCACAGCACCATTCTTTTCCAGTCAGTTCCGCGGGTAGTATGTCTTAGAGTGCCTTGGAACAGAGGAAGAAGCATTCTGTTCCATTTCTTTTCTAAAATCTTCTAGCAGTGGTGCCACACCAGACAGAGAAGGGTGCCTTTTCAAAAATAAGAGGCTTTCTTACTCCTTCCCATGGCAGTGCCGATGTAGGAGGAGACAACAGGGTGTTGTGTGTTGGCGCTGAAAAAGGTTCAGTTAAGCCGTTAAGCTCACCGCAGAAAACAGCCATTTAGGAGAGTTGTTTTTACTAGGCTAATACCGACATACACCACTATACAAACACGCACGATTTACAAACGTTACAAGTAGCATTCTCTCTCTGAGCCCAGAGAGGGTTCTTTGCTTCAAAGTCTTTGCTGTGTCAAAGTCCACAGCCAAGTCCTAAGGTCAGTTGCTTTCAAAGTCCTGCAGCTGATAAGACAGGCATCCCCAAACCCGGCCCTCCAACTGTTTTGGGACTGCAACTCCCATCATCCCTAGCTAACAGGACCAGCGGTCAGGGATGATGGGAATTGTAGTCCCAAAACAGCTGGAGGGCCGAGTTTGGGGATGCCTGTGATAAGAGTTCTCTAAGTTCTGAAGTCCGCCAATTTTCCAACTTCTTCCTTAGACAATCTTTTTAAAAAGTTTTCACGTGAATCCATAGTTCCAACAGATAGCCTTCAGCAAGTCTCTTACCATGACCCACACAGTATGCTGTAACCTTGAGCCCTTTTATACACAAAGTCACTTGCCAAATCTGCCCACTAACACTAATAAGAAAGTCACAAGATACCTGCAGGTGCATGGTGGGGAATGAGTTATCTCTGCGGATTCATAGAGAATTAACCCATTAAAATTAATCCTTAACATTTTGCCCCCCTAAGGAAGAACTGGATCAACCGATGACCCTCATACACCAAAGCTGCCCAAGACAGCAAACACACTGTAAGTTTGTGTCACTGTCTGTCCTCTCTTTCTCTGTTTATGTGTGTGTTGTCTGTGTTGGGTTGTCTGTCCCCGCTTCACTTATGTTCAGTACTTATTTTAGAGAATTGTAAAGTTTGAAGGAATCCCAAGGGCCATCAAGTCCAACTCCCTGAACTAAGTCTATTCCTCCTCCTTCTGAGTTTCCATGAGTGTGCAGGCATGTGCAAGCTTGTGTGCATGAGTTACCTAAATTGGCTCAGGTTGGCATACAGCCCTCAAAAGAGCCGCAAACCAATGTCAGCCACCTCTGCTATAAAGCTATACATTTTTTGGATGACATTTTTAACCCACAATTCTTCAGTTTTGAACCCACGTATCTTATAGTATAAGGCCCATTTAATGGGACTTATTTTCCGTAAATATGTTAAGTCAAACAATGTCATGTATGGTGTTTGTTTACACTCCTACTTTATTATTACCAATGGTCCCAAATCCAGATACATTTTTGTGCAGAAGACTAAGAATATGATCAGCACAGTCAGTTCAGGCAGCACTGATCTGTTTGCCAGTGCTTGCATGTTGTAGGACATGTGTGAAAACACATCTCCCTTCCCGCACCCTGGTTCAGATGCAGGAGGTGGAGAGATTTCTGCTTCCACAGCTGTTGCTTTGTACTCCTTGGTGGGACGTTTGGTGAGCAGAAAATGTTTGAACTCCTAGATTGTGCTTGCTGGAATATGACAAATATTGTAAAATACTAATAAGTATCTGTGTGGGGAGGGTGGGGACATCCTGATATTCTAACAGAGGGGAGAATTAAGTTACAGCACTAGAAGCAAGCAAAAAAGAAGTTCTCCTCAGCCAAACAAACTGTTTTGTTTGGATGAGTCTGCCAGCTACAGAAATTTCACTGCCTGCTAGGGGAATGCGCTGCAAAATTTCAAAACAAATCCAGGCAGCAGGAGCTTTAAACGGCTTTTAAAAATGAGATGACAAGCTACCGGTGTATCTAATGTTAATGTGAATTACACAAGAGACTGAATTTATGTGAACAAACATCTCAAGAAACTTGACAGTGTTTCAAGTTAATTATATATCCACAGCATACATAATACAGAAGGACTGGAAAATAAAATTAATTGCAGAAGCTGGTGAACATCACCAGACTATACACTTACTATGGCAAAACTTATTGATGTTTTAAGTAGGCAATAAGGCCTAGATTCCTGCAAGAAACCTGCCCAACTGTATACCACCTCAAAATACTCCTGTCATATTTGAATTTCATGGAAATATTTGTGTTAAACTTTCCTTCTTTAGCCTTTCTGGCCCCATCATCATCACTTCTTCCCCTTCCTCTACCAACCCTCCACCAATACTTCACAAACATAGTATGTAAAGTATCATTAATATGCTTTGTTCGAGAAAAGATACAGGGTAGGGAGGGGGGAAAAGAACATGCAACGAAGTAACTCACATTTCCAAATGATTATATGTTTGCAGCTGGTTCACACATAGCAAACCATGGTATGATTATCAGGTCAAAGTCAGCTATAGTTTGCTGCAACATCCAAATTGGCAGATTATGGATTGTGCTTGCCCTCCAATGCAGAATTGGTGGGCTTAAAGTTCTGCTGTGGAAGGAAAAACAAACCACAGTTAGCATAGTTGGATCTACAGGTAAACTGTGGTTTGCCTGAAAAAGAAAGAAAGGAATAGGAGATCGAAAATTCAAAACTTTAATCTGATGCCAAATCAGCCTCTCTTATAAATCAATAATACATATGACTAAAACTTTTGGTACATTTGATTAGTGTTTATTAAATATTGCATTTGTTTAAGTAGCAGAGCTTTCATCTAGTTGGCTTACTTATACCATAGTATAAGTAACCAAAATGAAAACTATTTACAAGTTTAATTTAAAAAAGCCTCACTAAAGAGTTTAGATTACATTTCACTATTTATTCAAAATATAATTTAAATAAGTAAAATCTTTCCATTGAAATGTTCAAAATCATTTTATTACATTCCACTACTGAACTGAAAAATGTATTTTTGACAGTGATATACACTCAGTTTCCGTTGCCAGGGATAGATACCAATAAATCAGTTTCTGAGTGTTTACATCTGTGTGCATAATACACACACATATATACCCTAGCCAACATAGATGTTTCTCTGTTCGGAACTGGGCACATTCAGTAAAAGCAAGTCCTTTCATGTCTAGGTGTAAAAAGCAAAACATAACCTCCAATCTTCTTGTGGGCAACATATGGTCTGCAAGCCACACAAAGCACACCAAGTTTAAAGAAAAAGGTGCTCAAAGCTAAACAAGTGTATTTCAGCTCTCCTTCAGACGATAAACGCTTAGTACAAGCAGCTGACTATATTGGAGGCAGGGCACCAGCTTCAAAAATGTGGGGTGACATGGCTCACACTGCTTTAGAAATTGCAGGCCGTAGGCTATGTCTTTAAGTATCCTACCCTAAGAACCAAAACATTTTTGTATATATAAGCCTACCCAGACATATATGCTTCAATCTGTTTTTAGTTTATTACTTATTTTCAAGTTGTTTTTATTGCTTTTATTGATAATTATATTGTTTTATTCTCTTTGTAAACTGCTTTGAGTGGGTTTTTAAACACTTGTGTATAAATTTTATGAATTAAATTAAATAAGTCAATCAATCCTGCAGAATACCTGCGTGGCTTCAGCATGCTATAGATACTTTCCCCTTCAAACCATTGCCAAATTGCTTTAAAATCACTACATACACTAGGGAGCAATTATAGCATCAATGCAGGCTTGAAATTATTGTATTGTAACTTCTGAATAAATGTTTTTTTTTATTAAAGTGGGGAAGTGGAAGATGCAAAGAACTTCCACAAATGGGGTGCATTTAATCCACTTTAAACTGCTGTGTTTACATAGCCTAGCTGTGCTATTTGCCAAGCCAGGCAAATATACTAGACCTGGATGCTGATTCCCCCCCCCCTTTTTGGGGGGTCCTTCTCCAGAGTCAGGTGGGATGAGGATGGAGAACAACAACAACAAATTCAAGAGAAACAAAAAGAGAGGATCAATTAATCCAACCCCATTCATTAAAAAACCCTCACCCATATAATGACTGACTATTCCCTCTCTGGTAGGAAAGAAAGAGTACTAGTTCATGCTCAGTCTCTGCAGTAATGATATGGAGGCTACCTGCAAGTAGAGTTTCTTTTACCACACCTAGTCTTAAATTCTAGCTCCAAATTGGGGGGAAAGAAAGAGAACAACTGCCATTAACACCACACTGTGGAGAAGCATCACAATATTGAGGACAGCTGGCTCTCCTGGCTACTCCCTATATTCCAGGAATTGGGGAAGAGTGTTCTCTTTGTATAATAGAACCTTTCCTCGAAACTGAGGGAGTGTCCTTAAATCTGGGATTAATAAAACTCGCATAAAAATCACTGATTTTTATCCATAGACTTGTAAAGAACTGTACAATAGAGATAAGAGAATTTGTACTGTATATTGTTACACTAAGGTCTCAGGAGGTATAAAAACTTTGAAGTCCCCATTTTATTTATGTTACTTGTTTCCAATATTTGTAGACCATTTTTCACCATACAAACTCACAAAGCAGTTTATACAGCAATAAATAAAAACAATCCATCAACCAAAATAATATCATATTTAAAACCAAACAGCAAATGTAAAAATGAAACTTTAATAAATAGACACAATAAACAGCACAGCCACAACACAAACAAATCAAATCAAGCATAAGTCTAGGTGAACAGAAACACCAAGGAGGTAGCCATTTGTAGGGACAGACATATCAATCTATTTCCTCTGCAGGTTTAATGCACACACACAAAATGGGTCAGTTTCATCATGGTGATGTTTGGATTTTATATTCTTTAAAAATCCACCTTTTTCAGGGGGAAGGAAATCTGTATTTTCAAAGTAGTCCATTGATCGCCTTTTTCTTTCTTCTTAAAAATAACATTTCCCAGAACAGAGAACAATTCACTAGCAGTACCTCTGTCCTGCCAAAATTCAGATTCAGCTTGTTGATCCTCATCCAGCCTATTATCACTTCTAGGCACTGATCCAGCTACATGTGGTTCTGATGGTATGGAATACAGAGCTGGGTGCCCAGCATCACCACTAAGATGGTTTCAGCTAGATCTGCCAAGGAAGTTGTTGGGCAGTGGGGTGGGGATCCCTGTTCTGTATCCATGACCCAACACTAGGTGTATTCCCTTGACCCTGGTACCCAAGGACACTGGATTACTAATGAAAGAATTTGCAATCCTTGCTACTGTCGTACTACCAGGTAGGCAAAGCTGGGACAGTCAGGCTCACCCAGCTCTATGTAATGCATAGCTGGTCAGCACCTTAAGATGTTTAATTATGCACCTACCTGGCATTCAGCAATAGCACTTCAAGGTGGGAGAGTTGCCATGACTACCTAGGTTCTATTGACAGGTAAGTGTGTGTGGTCAAGTGCCTGCCACCTACTTTCCCTAACATCATCCCTCCCCCAGTATATTCCAGGGAGTCAATATTACCCTGCCTGGGATTCTGTTGATCCCTTCTCTCCGCAATACAGTCAGCCAGGCACATATCTAACATTCCTTATCTGCTCTGGTTCACCAAAAGCCACACAAAATGCTAATGCAAAAAAGAGTGTCAATAAAAAGTACAACTAATAAGGCACAGTGGAATATAAAATGACAACCAAAAGGTTCTCATTAGAATTCCATTGCAGAATACGTGCAATATAGAATAGAAAAGACAGACAAAAAAGTTCACTAAATACATAGCCAGTGCACATTATTTGCTGCCTACTTGACTGGAAGTTACAGCACTCATTGGCAGTTACCAAAGGCTATGCTTTGGTACTGGTAGTAACCTGGGAATAATCTCAATCTTTTACAAAGCTGCACCAGTCTTCATATTAACTGTATACCGGTACTTAAAGCTGAAATCCTATTTTGCCCAATAATAAATCCCACTGGGGCTAACTTCTGAGTCTAAGGATTTATCCAGACTTCTTTATTATCTTCAAGGGCTAGGTATCTGCAAGCAGGATGGAACACCACTGTTTTAAGCATAGATTCAACTGTAGAAGACCACCAAGTTAAACAAACTGGTGAGGGGAAGAGAAAGAGGAATCACATTATGCACATTACAAAGCACTTCCCCTTTGCTGTGGTGGTCATTCAGTCACTGCAACTGTTAAAAGTTGTTCAACCCTTCTCTGATGAAGATTTGGCCAAAAGGCCAACAGATGCATGGTACTTTATTAAAGAGGGAATATTTACAAAATGGTGGCATAGTTATCACAAACAGTGTGTCCGATATTAAGTTTTCTGGGCTGCTCCGTTTGTAATGGTTAGCAAGTCTTGCTCTGATATAGCACTGAACTTCTGAGGTGCTCAGAACACCCACAAAATACAGCCCATGACAAGGAACAAACCCCAGATCCAAGTTCAGGAGGGGGCTTGATCTCACCATGTTGTGCTTCCAAGGTGTTTGGAGAGCCCACAGAACAATACAAATGAGGCTCAACAGTCCCCTCAAACTTGGAGCTGGATACAGGAGAGATAATATTCACATTATGTCTCCAAAACATGCTGCAACTGTAGGGACAGTTGCCCCCCCCCCAGCTCCAAGCTCAGGAGGAAATGGTTGTCACATCAGCCAGAGGTAGCATGGACACTCACCCCTGATCATTCCAAGCTGCAGAAGCAGACATATGTGCAGCTCTTCATCCTGCACATAGAAAACTAGCACATCAAGGAGAAGACTAGAGTTGAACACTTCTGCCCAAATCTAGTTTTCTATGTGATGGTAAATTCTGACTGAGACAGAATACTGCCCAGGACCATGCTTGCCACCTTATCTTTTCTTTTCCTCCATCTGTTAATAGCTGGGCCCAAAATGTCTCATCATGCATGTCAAAGTAATTTCTGTGGGAGGAATTCAATACCTTCCTCTTCCAATCGCTCCATCAGCACAAGCATTTCTGCTTGCCAGAACAACAACTCCCCTCTCCCCCACCCACCCACAGTTCGGGGGGGGGAGGGTGTTCCTGACCCTACAGAACAAATTTGCGGTTAGTGTGCCAGTAGGGCATCAGGTTAGTTGAATTTGGCCCTAGTGTCTAATGCTGACATAGGCAGCTGTAGAAGTACTGAGAAAGAGAAAGAGAAACTGACAGCATATAGGGAGATTCTAAGAAAAAATAGATCTTTTAAAAGTGAAACTTATCATTCTGTCTTGTCTGGCTACCACAGGCAAGCAGAATTTCCATGCAGGCAAGGGCAGGGAATTTTGCAGTGATTAATATACTGGAAAGCAACAAAACAAAATATTATTATCTATGTTCAGTACTTGTGTATAAACATAACTTAAAAAGTGGCTCCAAACTAAACATTAACAAATAAAATTGCTTCAATCCTATGCACACTTCAGTGTAATTCTCAGTGAACTCAGTGGGACTTCTGAGTGAACTTGCATAAGACAGAGTTGCACATCTCATAGTTCTTAGAAGGATTTCATCAAATGAAGCTAAATGTTGGGAAAGTCAAAACAGAAAAGCAATGAATTGATCTAGTACTAATGCCACACTATGGCAATCTATGGCTTAGCATGAATGCAAGAGTGTGTGCACTCTCAAAGACATTACAGCCACTTTGCCCCTCCCTAGTCAACCTGCTGCTGTGTTGAGTTAAAGTATGGCTTGGCTTAGTGCAGGGGTCCCCAGACTACGGCCCCCGGGCCGGATGCGGCCCAATTAGCCTCCCAATCCGGCCCGCGACGACCCCCGCCGCCCGCTCCCGCCGCCCGCTCTTACAGCACGCGGCGCGGCGGCGATCTTCAAAATTGACAAAAAATCGCCGAAAATCCTTTGTGCGCATGCGTATGGGCCTCTCCCGACCCAGAAGAGGTCATTTCCGATGCACTTCCGGGTCGGGGGAGGCCCATACGCATGCGCACAAGCGATTTTCGGTGATTTTTTCCGACCGTGTGCGTGTGCGCATGCGCACGGGTGTACACTCCCCCGCCCTCTGGCCCGCTGTGCGCGCACTCCCCTGCTCTCCGGCCCGCCGCGCGGTCTGCGCGGCGGGCACCAGCCCGAAGCCCGGTAAGTCTGGGGACCCCTGGCTTAGTGCATCATGTGAACCTGGGCTCATGCTTTAGCTCTCTCCACACTAACAATGAGCTGTAACCAATGTTTGTCCTGCAATTAACAGCTCAATATTTGATTGAGAGAGGTAAACCATGAGTCTGTAGGATGACCAAGGCTTAGCTTAGCACAGCAGTTAAATGACCAGTGAGGAACACAGCAGCTTCAATCTCCTCTTTGAAAGTCTGCACACACACACATTTGTGCTAAGCAATGATTTTGCTTAGTGTGGTGTACAAACAGGCTAGCACATAGTTAAACTGTGGGAAATGTTATCACAAGACGTAGTGATGGCCATCAATTTGGATGGCTTTAAAAAGTATTTAGATAAATTCATGCTCCTAAATATGATCATGACTTTACCTCCAGTATCAGAGGCAGGTTGCCTCTGAATATCTTTTGTAGGGGGTCACAAATATCAACAACCTCAGGTATGCAGATGACACAACCTTGATGGCAGAAAGTGAGGAGGAATTAAAGAACCTTTTAATGAGGGTGAAAGAGGAGAGCGCAAAATATGGTCTGAAGCTCAACATCAAAAAAAACCAAGATCATGGCCACTGGTCCCATCACCTCCTGGCAAATAGAAGGGGAAGAAATGGAGGCAGTGAGAGATTTTACTTTCTTGGGCTCCTTGATCACTGCAGATGGTGACAGCAGTCACGAAATTAAAAGACGCCTGCTTCTTGGGAGAAAAGCAATGACAAACCTAGACAGCATCTTAAAAAGCAGAGCCTACAAAGGTCCGTATAATTAAAGCTATGGTTTTCCCAGTAGTGATGTATGGAAGTGAGAGCTGGACCATAAAGAAGGCTGAGCGCCAAAGAATTGATGCTTTTGAATTATGGTGCTGGAGAAGACTCTTGAGAGTCCCATGGACTGCAAGAAGATCAAATCTATCCATTCTTAAGGAAATCAGCCCTGAGTGCTCACTGGAAGGACAGATCGTGAAGCTGAGGCTTCAATACTTTGGCCACCTCATGAGAAGAGAAGAATCCTTGGAAAAGACCCTGATGTTGGGAAAGATTGAGGGCACTAGGAGAAGGGGACGACAGAGGACGAGATGGTTGGACAGTGTTCTCGAAGCTACGGACATGAGTTTGACCAAACTGCGGTAGGCAGTGCAAGACAGGAGTGCCTGGCATGCTATGGTCCATGGGGTCACGAAGAGTCGGACACGACTAAACAACAACAACAATGTACTCATATCCTTCTTGTAAGTTTCTCATAGGCATCTGGTTGACTTCTGGGAAAACAAAATGCTGAACGAGACAAGCCTCTAGTTTGATCTTATGTTCTTAGGTTAGAGGTGCATTTCCAATGAGTATATCAGCTGCTTAGACTGTACTATAGATATTTCTTTTTAAAACTTACATCCTACCGGTACCTACTTTCAGAAGAACTCAATATGTTTAACATGTCACAATACCAAAACAATATTTCACATTAAAACTATCTCCAAGATACATCTAACAGAAAATGTACTGGATTTGAATATCCATGATCCTGATGACCACTCAGTTATGCATTTATTGAGCACTCTTGAACAAGTAAAAATCCCCCAGACTATCTTCCCCTTTTATATAAAAAAAGACAAAATAGAGACCCTTCTCACAAGAACATGAATACAAGGTTGATAATAATGCACTTTCAAATGTAAGAAGTGATGTATAAAGGGCAATAGTAAAAAAAGAAAGAAGAAGCAGCAGAAGAAAAACATGTTCCCTATATGTGACCAAAAATGCTCTTAACAAAATAAGCTACCAACAAGTACCATGTAAGTTAGAAGGCAACTTTTAGCTAGCATTCTTAATCATTTCAGTTATGTGTTGGCACATGAAATGGAAAAGTGATCTAACAAGTAGATTTCTCTTAAAAGGTAATTTCTCTATGTGAGGGCTATAATCACACAATCCAACACAACTCAAATGCAACAATTTGATAAGCGGACAGTACACCATACTAATTTTAAAGCACAATCATTCTTATCCAAAGAAGTATGACATCAAGAAGAGCACCAGTGACAACCTAGATGTGCTATTCACTTACATTAAACAATAACTGCTGCTTGAATTGTTGACCCCCCTCTCCCCTTTGACAATAATTTAAGAATAGAACAGTTTACTGTGCCTCCGAGATGGGACAGGGGATATTCAAAGAAAGCTTGGGCAAAAATCCAAAACACATTTCCTTGAAAGTACATCCTACAGAAATCAATGGCTTCTACTTCCAGGTAAACGTGCAGAGCTGGGTTGTTAACCTCCACCTTCCATAGGACAGATTAGATAGCTCTGTTCTGGCATTGAAAATGTGTACCAGGAATGTTGCAAAACGCCCATCTGAAAGCTTAGCGAGGGCAGGACCAAAGTGCTCCTGGGGGGCTTGGTTTTCCATCAACGCAATCCTATGCGGGCCTGCTTAGTAAAAGTATGCTCCGCTGGATTCAATGGGATTTGCTCCCAGTCCAGTGTTTAGAGAGGGTGGCAGCTTATAGCCAACCACCACCACCGGGACCCTCCAGTCCGACCCCTGCGTCGGGGCACGAAGAGGCTGGTCCACAGCTAACGAGATCCATCCCCGGCATCTCCTGCTCACAAACCGCAAAGGACGAGAATCACTGCGGCAGCAGAAGGGGGTGAGCGGCAGGAGGGAGGCGCAGGTACCTTCCAAGCCGAGTCAGCCCAACGCTGTCAGGCGAGGAGGCTCTTCCCCTGGAGATGCCACGGGAGCGGGGCGGGAAGGACCTCCCTGCGTATTTCGCGACCCCTGAGAGACGACCCCCCCCTCCCCGGGCGGCTGCTCAGGAGACGAAAACGAGTCGTGGGAACGGGGACGCTTGCGGGGGGCTGGACGCGGAGGCGAGGAACCCGGCCGGGGCCTAAAGCTGGAGCCTCTGCCGTCCCCTCGCAAGGGGCAGCAGGATGAGGAAGGGGGGCTGCCAAGGTGGCGGGGAAACTTTCCAGCCGCAGCTCCGGGTGGGGGAGGGAGGCTGAAGTCATCACGCAGCCGTCTGCGGGGGTCGCCGCCGCCACGACCGCCACCACGCTCCCCGCACCCACCCACAACCCCCCGGCGCCTCCTCCCGGAGCCTACCCCGCTGGTAACCTTCGGCCGCACCCACAGCTAGCCCGGCCCCAAACATGCCCGCTCCGGCGCCCGCCTCACCTCCTCGGAAGCCCTCGGGGGAGCCACTCTGCCACTTCGATTCCTGACCGAGCTCTCGGAGACGCTCCAGCCGCAATGGCCTCCCTCGGTCCCTCACAGGCCGCACCAGGCCCCGAGCGTGATGACAGGCAGCAGCCGCGGCCAATCCATGCCGACATTCTTCGAGGGTCGGCCAACCAGCCTTTCGGAGGCGGGTGTTAAAGGCCACTATATAAGGTAAGGAGTGACAAGCGCCTTCCTCGGTGACTGGGCGGGAGAGGGGGGGAGGGGTGTGTGCTTTGAGGTAACGTCACCTGGCTGTGCGAAACTGAGCGGTTCCTTCCAATATTCACAATACGGTAGGGTGACACATGGGAGGCAGTTTCCCCAGTATAATGCTGTATTAGATGAAGAAGACAAACCAGCAAATGCTCGCATGGCTGATGTCAGGCTTCCACGTAATTTTGTTTTTCCGCTCTGAGGTGAAATGACGTTAAGCATGAATGAAGCACTCGACACACACAGCTAGTTGCCCCACTCCACACAGCAGTGGAAACGTCATTTTCATATATCAAAACGCTAGGAGAACGGATTAAGTGCGACGTGTTTGCTTTTGAGATGTATTCATATGCATAAATGCCCTGGACTTTGCAATCCAAGCAAAGGGCTGGAGCCGTCGGGTGATCCGCTATTAACCACAATAGGATATTGGAAAAGGGTGGCACTGACAAGGGTCAGTGACAGTGACATTTCAATCTCGTGCTGGTATATCAAATATGGGGAAAGGAGATTGAACATCGTCATCCACTGATAGAGGAATGCACACCCAACTGTGAAATTAATCTATATTATTTCCATTACAATGAGACACCTCTATGAAAAATGGCATCTGGTAATTTTATCCTCACCAAGCATGAGATTCATCTGGCAACAAAAGAACACTAAGCAGATGTTCATCCTGCTTATTTGACACAATAGAAATCAGCAGGAAAGAGAAGGCTGATTCATGATTAAGGTACAGCTTTTTGTATATGGGGTGGGGTATGCATTTAACAATAAAGTTCCAAAACATAATTATACACTATACAACTTACATCACTGGTGTAAAACACTGCAAGGTTTCAAAAAGGGCAGCAGCACATAAGAGAAACCCACATAATTTACCCTGCTGTAACTTAAGCCTTTGGGGGCAAAAGATAGCAACTCTTTAGGGTAATTCCATACTGATTAATGTAACATTTGTAAGTTTCTTCACATGACATTTTGTATATTAGCTAATATTATTTGAACTCCAATTAACATTAAACCATTTGTTCATTAGCTGGCTTGATCCTCCTAATTCAAAATAATCAGTAAGTATACCGCTACTAATTTAAATGCTTACTTTTTACTGTTTTAAAAACTCTGACCAATGTAACAATTTGCAACCTTAAGAACAAGTGTTTTTGCTAAAAGTATGAATGGTTTTTTTCCCCCTATCCTTGCCAATAAACATTGAATGCTTCAATAAGTCTAGTTACATGTTGGTCTGGCGTAGGTGAAACAAAATTAAAAAATTTCTTCCAGTAGCACCTTAGAGACCAACTAAGTTTGTCATTGGTATGAGCTTTCATGTCTGAAGAAGTGTGCATGCACATGAAAGCTCATACCAATGACAAACTTAGTTGGTCTCTAAGGTGCTACTGGAAGAATTTTTTTTATTTTGTTTCGGCTTCAATAAGTGTCCAACTTATTGTAATTATCATTGGAGACTGTGGAAAGAAAAAAAATTCCGGCAAATGACCTGTGATGTGTTACATGAGCAATCTAACATGAGACAATTCATTGAGACTTTCTCAAATAAATGTCTCCAAAGCAAGACCAAAAGCAAGTGTGCATATGAGTTTAACTATGAATTCACCAGTTGTGGGTCAGCATCAAGCCCATGTGGGATGCTGTAATGCCCATGGGAATTTGCACTTAGGGTAGCTGTGGCAGCACCCTAATAATTTGTTCCTTTACAACCTAACATATACAATTTGTGAGGAAGACAAATGCCAATACATTTTGTTTTCAAACTCAACAAAGTTGCCAACTGACAACAGTACTTCAGTAGCTGTTTCTGTTTCTTTCTTTCTGCACTTTCTTTCAGGATAATCACACTTCCCATAGGGTCATTATTCCCCGTTTGTGGTGTTTATTTTATAATATTGTGTTAAATACTGCCTTCAACCATTTACAGTCATTCGCTACTGGACGTAACTGTCAGGGGTCCTTTACCTTTACCTTTTTACTGTCTCCTGAGGCAAGGCAAGAGAGCTTCAGCTCCTGAGGTTAATTTTTTTATCTCTAGATCAGGTGTGGGGAACCGCTTTCCTATGGGCCAGTTTTGGCCTGCCAGACTTCTCCATTTGGCCCACGTGGTTATTTTGGGCAAGCCACAACCAGCCACCCTACACCTGATGTCATACATGCAAGAATGGGGCTTGACCAAAGTCATATTGTGCAGCTCCTTTAAAGGTAAAGGTACCCCTGACCGTTAGGTCCAGTTGTGGACGACTCTGGGGTTACGCGCTCATCTCGCTCTATAGGCCGAGGGAGCTGGCATTTGTCTGCAGACAGCTTCCAGGACATGTGGCCAGCAGAGCAGCACACAGAAACACTGTTTTCCTTCCCGCTAGGTGGGAACTGCTAGGTGGGCAGGAGCTGGGACAGAACAATGGCTCACCCCGTCGCGGGGATTTGAACCGCCGACCTTCTGATCGGCAAACCCTAGGCTCTGTGGTTTAGACTACAGCGCCACCCACGTCCCACAGCTCCTTTAGTCCAAACATAAAATTTATTCTGTTTACCAAATGAGAAAGCAGAACTATCAATACAATAAAGGGTCACTAACCTATTCTGTTTTATTGAAGAGGTCTTTAACCAAACTTTAGCGGGTGGGGAATAGAGGAATTTGGGTCCTCTTTCATAGCACCCTTCTGGGTGCTTTACTCACATGAAAAAATCTATTTTGTAAAACTGTTGTCAGATAATGAAACTCTGGAAAATCATCTTCAAAATGATACAGGACATGTTAACTATATGTGAAAATAAAAAATAGGTCTGTAAATTGACCCTTATTCTCTTCTATGGGACAGCCCTTCAGGAGATAAGATAATAATGGTTACAGTCAATGCAAAGTGCTATTGCCAACATGTGTCTCCAGGCACAACAATGAATCCACAGGCACCTCCAAGGATGTTTACCTGAGGAACCAGCAAAAACTGAACACTATCAATTATGAGATAAAAATAATAGTAGTGGGGTGGAGGAAGAAACATCAGAACAGGATGTTTTAATTAAAGGAAAAATTTTCTGGAACAGGTATTGCAGGGGAACAAAAAATGTAAGCTCACTTTATCCCAAATCCCAAAGCTTTTGAGACTGCCAGTGAGTTTGAACTAGTTAAATAAATTGAAGTTACTAAATAGCAGAGAATCTACATCTCATGTGCAGTCTCTCAAAGTTAAAGGAATTTTATCCAAAAAGGGACATTACTGTACAGACTCTGCTTTTTCTGTTCAGTGAGCTGTAGCGTAAAAATGGCTACTTTGAAAACTGCAGTATGGGAACATACTGAGAAATTCTCTTTGTGGCAAAATGTATTTCTGTAGGAAGTGAAGAAGTGATAGAACTTCAGCAACACAGTTGCTAGAAATACAGACAGTCATTTTCTTACCACTTTGGAAAGTTCCATGAAGCTTGAAGATACACCAGTTATGTTCACAATAATATTACCTGCCTGCATTGTCAGTGGCACTGATATTTTATGTCTGTTCATAGTAATCAGAAATTTTGAAACATCCCCATACTCAGATTTTTTTTCTTCACCCTGATTTGTCCAAGACTATACTGTGAGCTCTAGAGGCACCACCAGGGCAAAAATATGCAGCAGAACACAGCAGAAAGAGAAAAAGGGCTCCCCAACAAAGCAGGACTAGCTTACTATATTCTGAAGTAATACACATTACCATCTAAAGAGCCCACATCCCTAACATGCTCTCCATAAGAATAAGAATTTATTACACATATCTCGTTCACCATTAAGTCCAGGATATAAAATTAACTAATTGTACCAGTGGATCCGACAGTATCCACAATGCCAGGCCAAAAGGTTGAAAAAGAGGCATCAAATCACAGCAGAGCCCTGGCTAATTAAGAACATAAGAGCAGCCACAGTGGACCACTGCCTCAGGAAGGTTTGCAATCAGGACATGAAAAAGTAATCCTCTCCTGTTGTTGACCTCCAGGAACTGCAAGTTTCATACATTCATTATAACTAATATTCATTGATAGACTTATCCTCTGTGACAGGCATCCCCAAACTAAGGCCCAGGGGCCGGATGCGGCCAAATCGCCTTCTAAATCCAGTCTGTGGACGGTCCAGGAATCAGCATGTTTTGACATGAGTAGAATGTGTCCTTTTATTTAAAATGCATCTCTGGGTTATTTGTGGGGCCTGCCTGGTGTTTTTACATGAGTAGAATGTGTCCTTTTATTTAAGATGCATCTCTGGGTTATTTGTGGGGCATAGGAATTCGTTCATATTTTTTTTCAAAATATAGTCCGGCCCCCCACAAGGTCTGAGGGACAGTGGTCCGGCCCCCTGCTGGAATAGTTTGCTGACCTCTGTGAGATGTGTCTAATTTCCTTTTAAAGCTATGAAAACTAGTACAGTAGCTATTATCTCTTCTAGTGCCAGTGAATCCCATCAATAAATTTTTCATTGTGTGAAGAAATACTTCCTTTTGTCTGTTCTAAACCTACCAGTCAATTTCATTGGAGGACCAGCACAATATCATCAAATAAATCACTTCTTTCCCCCTCACACCATAACCAATCTAACACTGAAAATCAGGCCCTCTCCTCTCTACAGAGCTCCACTTTCTGGGTTCTTAAGAGTATTACAAAATTTTGAGAGTGGGATGGAATGTCGAGACTGGTCTTTATAAATAAAGGTTGTAGAAAAGAATCAGAAAACCCAGTCAAGAACATTTTGCAGTCAATAGTCTCTTTAATTGCATAGCATTTTGGTTGTACAATAGTTAAATATAAACATACTGAGCTCACACAATAGCCAATAGCCTACTATGGTTAAACAATACTATTCAAGAACATGAAGATAATTTGGCTCAAGTAAATTGGTATTTTGTTGAAAGGAAATTTTCAACAAAACACAAGTAAATTTGAATGATGTTTAAGAAACTTTAATTCACAATAGTGCAGAAGTTGTGAAGTGTATATAGATGAAAGGATCCGTGAAAATACAGATACAATCCCATAACAGTAAAGAGGAAAGGTTAATATAATAGGAAAGAGAATTCCAGTTAAAAATACAAAGCACAAACAGTAAAAGAACTTGTACACAATTAGTAAAATCAGCCCACTACTACAGGCAACCAACATACTAAAAATAACTTAAATGCTATACATTTGTGTATATATAAATACTTTGTATTTAGAACTAAGGCAGCACTTCTATGCATATATACCAAGGAATAAATCCTACTGATTTCAGAGGGACTTACTTCTGAGTAAACATGTATGGATTCAGGCTGCATGTATAGTGTTGACTTATTCACAGTAACTCAAAAGTTATATACATATATTGCACAGTCGTAGAAATAGAAAAAAACTGTTCATTAACCATTTGTAAACAATGCTTTTTCTTCCTTTCTTTGGCAATTTTATTATTTCAGGGATGTGGCAAGAGCACTTAGGTGCAAGGCAAGTAACAAATATTTAAAGGCACATTAAAGATCACATTTAAAAATAACAAAACATTCCCAAATACTTTCCAGTTAGCAACAGATCCATTGTACTGGTTTGTGGTTTCCATAGCCCCAAACCCCACTGAAGTAAACAGAATTATGTTTCGTAGTGGTGCGCTTTGTAGAATCAGCATCATCAAAATAGTCTGTTAAAGTGTCATTGACAGAAATTCAATTTTGGATTATGGGTAACAAATATTCAACTGTGCAATGCTTATTCCACAGTCACAGATTTGGCCAAATTCCTTGGAAAATCCACCTGGGGAAAGAAAAGAAAATGGTCCTCAATTAAATTTATAGGAAGCTTTTTCATTTAAGAAATTCATGTGCATCACTCAGTAAAACAAACTAAAAATAATAACCACCATGCTACGTAGCTATATTCCTCCCCAAATTCTGAGAATGTATATGGAAATACAACCACAGCTAGCTGCATCCCTTCCCAGCTGGCTTTGCCTGACCACTTTCCCTTGACCACTTCTCCCTTCTGTCTTCTCACTACTGCCTTATTTGAACCATAACCCTGGGTCTCTGCTTCCTTCCCTACTTTCCTTCAGACCTTTCCTGCTATGGATCATTCCTATAGATATACTTGCAAAATTATCATCAAAATGCAAGAAAATGTATGAAAAATGAGACAGATTACATTGAAACTGTGTAGTGTAATTGATCGTGTACACTGTTAACCTGTGATTTAAAAACAAATATGCCCCAGTTGTAAAACTCCCATGGCATGACAAAAAAATAAAAATAAAACAATTGTTAGAGAAACAATATAAGGTTTTTTAAAAAGCAACAGCAATGAAAACAGATTTAGTACACATTATACATAAAATGAAAGTATTCACTGGCAATGGAGTTTTGGCACCAGACAATCCTTGGGTACGGCATTCCGTGGTCAGAACCGTAAAACTGACAGGACCCTTCATTTAGCATCCACCTAAACTCTGAAGTTGGAGCACATTTGTATCCTATCAGTGACTGACATCACTGTTGTGTAGCAGCAGCAGCTCACTCAGGGGGCAGAGCCACAATACTTGCTTCCCAGCTGCTGAGTTGCTCACTGCCACTCGTTGACAGGGGTGGGGCAAGGCAAAGGGGGGGGGGTTTGGCATGTTACAGATGCATCTGCTGCAAACTGCTCCTTAAAGCTTAGATAATGGGAATGTGCATGTCAAGAAAAATGGCATGTGCTCCAAAACTATTTTTGTACTGTAATTGTGTAAACTTGTTTTCTCCGCTTTTAGCACTTAAAGCTTATATTGCAAGGTGAAAGTAAATTAAATTTGATTTGCACTGAATTTCCATCTTAAGAGCGCACAACTAGGTCTTTGTTTAAATTCTATGTAATCATTCTTGTTTCTAGTCTGAAGAAACAGGGGAAGTGTCCAAGTGTGTTTGTATAAGCGCTTTAATTGGAGTGCCTAAATATAGAAGTAACTTACATCATATCCTCTGAGAACAGCCAGGTGGAATGAAAGCAGCTGTAGAGGGATAACACTCAAAACTCCTTGCAGGCAATCAACGGTCTGTGGAAGCTCAATAGTTTTGTAAGCAAATTTTGAGCTCTCGGTGTCTTCTCTAGAACACAATATAATAGGGCGGCCCTGCAAAGCAAGAAATCAAATAAAGTTGATTAAAGGTTACATTTTTTTCATTCCATCTATATTTTGCTGCACATTTCAGATACTTTGCCAACATGCAGCAATTAATGTCAACTGAGCTAAATTTTAAATTCAAAGCCATTTTGCATACCTCTGTAAACCACGTTGATATATATTTTATGATACAATGGTTTATAAATATTTTTACAAATTAAATAAACTTCATAAAAAATACAGTACTGAAATCTTTCAAAGTAATTATATATACACAATAAAAATCATGTAAGAACTAACATCACAGAACACCTGCTAACTATTACCCACTCCGCAAATCTTAATTGTTATGCCTTGAAGCTTATGCAGACAAGTTAGTACGGAAGGCAAGTGCCAAACCTCTACTAGAAAAACATTCCATAGGTTTACTGATGATGTAACATTTCCAAACCCATGGGCCATTTTTTAAAAAATCCCTACTTTCTCCCTTTCTTTCCAGAAAAATACTAAATAAATAAATTAATAAATAAATAAAAGACCTTGGGGAAATTGAAATGTGTGCAATATTGACTTATCAAACCAAATGTTATGTACAACCTAAGAACATGAAATGTATTTTCCTAGTTCCAGCATAATGTGCTTGCAGCAGTGTCTTCTGAACACATGCTTCCCTAGGCTGAAAACGTCCAGAGGAGCAGCAGCTGCTGGGAGACAGTATCCACCTCATCTTATATCCAAAACTTTGTGCACTATAGCTCTAATGGCCAATCAAAGATACCTAATGTAGTGGTTATGGGACACGGGTGGCGCTGTGGTCTAAACCACTGAACCTCTTCGGCTTGCTGATCTGAAGGTCGGCGCTTCAAATCCCTGTGACGGGGTGAGCTCCCGTTGCTTGGTCCCTGCTCCTGCCAACCTAGCAGTTCGAAAGCACGTCAAAGTGCAAGTAGATAAATAGGTACCACTCCAGCGGGAAGATAAATGGCATTTCCGTGCACTGCTCTGGTTCGTCAGAAGCGGCTTAGTCATGCTGGTCACATGACCCAGAAGCTGTACGCCAGCTCCCTCGGCCAGTAAAGCGAGATGAGCGCCGCAACCCCAGAGTCGTTCGCGACTGGACCTAACGGTCAGGGGTCCCTTTACCTTTACCTTTTTTATGTAGTGGTTATCGCTGTATCATTTAACAGCAATTCCATAACTTGTGAATAGTGTGAAGACTGGTTGCTTTTGTCTGTCCTTAATCTCTACACCCAATCTATTTCATTAAATGATTCCAAGTTCTAGTATTACTGAGAGAAGGGGGGAAAGGAAACCTCTTTCCATATCCTCCAAACCATACATATAGAACCATAGAATCATGGAGTTGGAAGGCACCCCAAGGGTCATATTGTCCAACTCCCTGCAATGCAGGAATCTCAGCTAAAAGCATCCATGACAGATTAGGTTTATTGTTAATGGGAAGGCTCCATCCCTATGGCCATTTTGGTTGCCCTTTCTGACCTCACAGTTCTACTTTCTCTTGCCATAATGATCATCCTGCAGGAAATGCACAATCTAGTCCTAAAAGTGACATGCTTACTAGGCAATTTACCTGGCGAGCAGTGACTTGCTGTAGAGCATTCTGGCACTTTCTGAAGCAGGGATCTTTCATAATTATCATGATAACTGGCATCTGCTTATCTATAAGAGCCAAGGGCCCATGCTTCAATTCCCCAGCCAGGATGCCTTCAGAGTGCATATATGTAATCTCCTTGATTTTCTGCAAAGCAAATGGAAAAAGATCACAACCAAAGCACTGGGATAATAAAAATGCATTTATTACGTTCAAAAATAATTAAGTGCAAGTAGGTAAAACTGATAGATGTTGGAATCCAAAAGACACTTTCATTGTGCCCAAAGTCCCACAGGCAACATTTCACAAGTTATGTGGTTCTTTGGATCCTGACCTATGTGCATGTATGGTTCCCATGCCCATATGCAAAACAGGAAGATCAGAGGTGCCTTAAATCTAAGATCATAAACACCACCTTCATTCAGTTCAAAGGACGTTCTTTGAGGTTTCCTGCACACAAGCCTTGATTTAATTATGAGAAGCTTCAAGGCAGCAATAGCTGATGTACTGAGCTCAAAATGAGAAAGAAGTGAAACATCTACACCCCTTTGTTCAGTAAGACACCTCTTAAGAGTTTTTTTTTGAAACAAAACCCATCAGATATACAATTCCACCCCACCCCCCCTCTGGGAGGAAGGACTCTTTCTGTCCATGGAAGGCTTTATATATGCTAAAAGGTAATATATGCAAAAATGTTTTACCTACAGATGTAACCATATTTAATTATGTACTTATTTAACATATTCCTAAATTGTCCATCGGCTGATCTCGGGTTGGGGTAAAATACAGGCAAATATTCCAGGTAAAACAATATAAACAAACAACATCCAATTATGCCAAACAAAGAACAGGAAAAATATCACAGATAAAACTAAGATTAAGAATTCATACCAATGCACCTTCCAAGCAAGTGGCATAGTTGTAGCCACGACCCATAACCAAAAGAGATCGCTGTTTATATAGTTCAAGTGCCAGATCATGTATCTTCTCATCCAAGGTCAGTACTTCCTTGATCATCTCTGCCAACAGGTTAAAACCAATAATTATTTACGGTATTACAGAGCCAACCATTTCAAAAGTAGTAAAACAGAAGATGTGGCCAGGATTGCATGAATTCAAACTGATCAGCTTTAATTCTATTTACTAGCAAAGCACAGTGTTTTGCTCCTGGAGCCCTTTAAAAGAAAAGAAAAAAGATACACAGGGCCATATTGAATCAAGATATGCAGAATTATTTTCAGTCAATCCCTATGCTGAACACTCAATAGCTTTTAAACACATCTGCAAATACAGAGAATGATTTAAAAATCAATTTGGGGTTTGATCTGAGACATTAAACAAGAGGCTATTCCATTTTCTCTCTAAACTGTTTTCTCAATTGTTATTTCTTCCCTGAAGGTTCTGAACTCAATACAAACTGGAGTTATGATGGTGAAATATGAGCACATCAAAATATAAAGTTGCATTTAAAATGGTTAACTTAATTTTTTAGAAATAAAAGCTATGGATATTCATTACTCACATAATAATTTGAAATACGTTCTACATATCCCATTTGAAATGGCCCACATATTCTTGAATTTTAGCATTCTCATATACAGTATATATCATTTGAATGGTAAAAACATGCATACCAGGTAATGATTTCAAACCGCTTATGATTTCTTGTCTTCTGTTTTGCAAGGAAATTCTGTCTTCTGACATCAACAGACCAAACATTATAAGAGAGATGAACTGGCTGGTATATGCCTGAAGATTTTTAAAAAGACATTAATTTGGCTTGCTTCATGTTTGCTCCCTAAACTACCTGCCTCAGCAAAATAATTTCTTACATTATGATGGAGTGGGAAGGGCTGTAGGTCAGTGGCAGATCACATGTTTTACACTGAGGAGATACTACATGTTTTAAATTGAGAAGATCCCCGGTTCAATTCCTGACATCTCTAAGTAGAGTTGCAAAATACTCTGCCTGAAACCCTGGAGAACCACTTCCAATCAGTGCTGACAATACTGAGATAGATGAACCAATCAGTGGTCTGACATGGCAGCATCCTACAGTGTCATAAAACATGGTGCTCTAGTCTAGCACCATGCAAGGCTATTATTCCAGCAATCTATGCAGAAATGTCTAGGCCTATGATTTGGTCAAAGAAAAATCCCCACCAATGACAGTACATCTCAGTTACCTTTGTGCTTGCCACCCCAATCTCAGGCCCAGCATTGATATGTACACCACAGTCTGTGTCCCTGGATATTGAGCTTCCAACAGTATTTGTAATTCCAACTGTCAAAGCTCGGCGATCCTTACAGTACCGCAAAGCCATCAATGTATCAGCAGTTTCCCCTTCAATAAAAGAACATATTGACATGTATGCTTAATTCAGAATTGCAGCAGAATTATTAACCTATCATATAAAGTCAGAAGAGATTGACCTGAAAAGGTTGTATGACTGGAAATGTATAACCCATTCATAGAAGATCCTGGTGGGCTGGCATTTCCATGCTGCTTCACCCCTTCTGACTTGGTGATATTGACACAATTTGTAGTTTCTTGGTTCCGAATATGAAGCAATGCTTTAAATACATGCTGAGCACTATGATCCTCAGGCTCTCCTCCAGTTTGATTTTTAAGAACTTCTCCCACCCTGGCTGCTGGTGCACTGTTGAAAGCCAGAGGAAAATCCCTTCTAACACCAGGAATCTAAGCTCTGGAGCCATAGGAAATATAGTGCAGTGTAGTAAGCTGGAATGTCATACTAGGAAGACTGAAATTCAAATCCCCACCCTGAGTGACTTTGGAACAGTCACTGTCAGTCTGCCTTAACACACCCTACGTCATCTTTTGAGGATAAATTGGGCTGGGGGTAGAATAGTGTTGGAGCTACTTGGAGGAAAAGAGGATTTTTTTTTAAAAAAATGTATCAATAGGCACTTGGATGCACCAGATCAGACAATAGAATCAGAATGTACTTTAGTCCTCCCTGACCCTTTCAGACTGGTTCATGGTACCTTTAGGTTTCATCTACAAAATTTTACTGATCATATGCTTAAATTGCAACAAAGTGACTTGTAGTACCTTAATAGAAATGAACACATTTTCATTTGGCATAAGCCCTTGTGGAGCAGAGTCCATTTCATCAGATGCATAATTAACTTAAATTGGCAGGAAATTGTAAAAAAGAGGGGTCAAACAGCAAGGAAATGAAGACGTGGAGGCTGTGAAAATTCTATTCAATCTTAAATTATCACTGTTATTATTCACAGCAACAGTAATTGGTGATCCTAGCAACTGCTAATTTAACCTGTAGCGAACCGGAAACCATTGTCCTTATTCATGCCCAGATTTACCGTATTAGAATGAAGCTTCATTAGGTCTAATTTAGCTATTTCATACTTAAACCCCCTCCCCTTTTTAAATCTCTGGGATCCTCTTATAACTGAACCTAGAAAAGTAACATGCTGAGCACAGAGCGTGCAGCCTTCCTATTTTATACTCTTTACCATAAAGCTGAACTACATTGTGGCATATACTTAAGAAAAAGTGAAGATACAGTCATGGGACTCTTTTATAGTATAGGAAATCAAATGTTGTCCCTATCTTGACAGAAGAGCCTTGAGGTCTACATGTCAGACTTTGTTCCTCTATCATGAAAACACTCATACCAATTACATGTTCTCCCTTTGACCTCAACCTGAGTGTTGCCTGACAGAAAGTGTGCATCCTTTAGGACAACTTTGTTCTAATTAGGTTGATGAGATACTTAAAATGTAAACTTAAATAAATAAAAAGAATGGAGTAATTGGGAGTGACTAATGTTTGCTTATACCGTATCTTCTATTTCCTGTAAGCCCCATTGTCCATTGTTAGCAGCAACAAAAAGAAAAACACCACAGCAAAAGTAGCACAGGGACAAAAAGAGGCAAACCTGAAGTTAGTACCAAATGGAAAACTCACTGGACTGAGAAAGCCTAATGCATTTTTATAGTGTTTTTCTTCTTCAGAAGCTGCATTCCTCTCTGGTGGGGAACCTGTGACCCTCCAGATGTTGTGAGACTACTATTCTCGCCAGCCCCAGCCGGTATGGCCAATGGGGCAACCCAATCAGATGGGCAGGGTACAAATAAATAATAATAATAATTATGGTCAAGCCCAGCAACAATGGGAGGGCTACACATTCCCCACCTCTGCTTTATGCTCTTCTGCTATGCCACAAAAGAAACATTTAAGATTTCTCTCTCTATTTGGCACCAGTTTTTCCCCTCTCACTGTTAAGAGATAACTTGAGGTATAGTGTCACTCTGCTGCCAAGTTAATAAAGGAGGGTTGTGGCCTTACTTATCTACACTGTTATCTAATTGCTTCACCAGATACACTTTCCTTATTACATCCTTTACAAAACTCTGAAAAGCCTGCTTTTTCCTTTGCAGTACATGATCAACAGAGAAATCTTATGGCCTTGACATAGGAATGCTATTTCCCTTTTAAGACATAAAGCAAATTAGAGTAGTCATAGAACGTTATTTTATATTTCTATTGTGATACGCTTGTAGCAATTGACATACAAAGCTCAGCTAGTAAAAACATTCAAAAATGTAGCCAGAAATCAGGAAGAAATCAGGTACAGTATGCCTGTCTCACTTGCGAGTGTAAAAAACCTACTCCAGACTGGCTCTGAAGTGGTCACCAGCCCATGATAGATCTGAAAACCAAATAAAAAAGCCCTGCCAAGATTAACATACAGCATACATTAACGCTCACCGGACTGACTGATGAAAAAGCACACATCATCTCTAAACACAGGGGTATTCCGATCCAGAAAATCACTGGCAAGTTCCACCATCACAGGTAACTCAGTTAGTTCCTCCAAAACTTGACGGGTCTGTAACCAACATAAAGATAGTAGAGCAAACTTCAGTCTTAACAAAATAAAGCAGACTTAAAATTATCCTTAAAAGTAGCTTTAGAACAATGGATTATTTCTAGTATTTCTAAAATGAATAGCTATTCTGAAAAGTTAAACAGCATATGCACAATGCATTTCTGGTGCAGAAATAAACTATATTTGCCGAGATCACAAGTGAGGAGAGTGCTGTTGCATTTACATCCCACTTGTGGTAAATGCTGACCACTATAAGAAAAGGATGCTGGATTAGATGAGCTTTTGATCCAATCTAGCTAGACTCTTCTTATTTTTGTAGGGGGTGTTAGATAATGGATTATTTATTTAAAGATATGTTGAGCATCTTTGGTGGCATGCTTCTGTCAGCAATTAAAGGCATTCTTTCTTACCAAGGCTTTTTTTAAAAAAAGTAGCAAGCAGGCAGTGGGGTAGAGCAGTTCTTATTGTTCTTCCCTCCCAAAACCATCCTACCTCCCTGTGGGCTGAGACAGGAGGGTCTACTCCAGTACTGGATTTAAGGTTGTGTGGGCAGTTTCCCATGAGCAGAGGGAGCGCAAAATAACAACAACAACAACTATATTTATCTAGATACCTACTGAGAAGATCCATTAAAAAAGCAACTGTACCAAAAGGAATTACGGTGAAAATAAGAAATATTGGGGAGGGGGGAGAGGCCAAATTTTGTCTTCACTCAGGGTGCCATATTAGCAAAGCCCATCCCTGTCTAATCTATGAGGTCTATTTCAGTGCACTTCAGGCACTGTTTGAAACTCACCAGGTTGATTCAGCCTCCTTTCAGTCAGCTTCTCAGCCAGGACATCAGTTAAGCCTAGCCCGCAGTCCTACACCTCTTTCACACTGCCCACTGCCCAGGGAGGGGAAGTGGTCTATGTTGTCTGCCCACAGGCTCTTTACCCAGTCATCCTCTACCAGCAAGTCTTGTTGACTGGGGGCTGTATTCTATCTCTAACAGGCAGGAAACACAGGGTACAGCAAGGCCACCCCAAAAAGTCTTTCACAGCTTCTGCCCTGGTATGCAGCAGCAACACAGGGAACCCAAGGTCAGGTGAGCGCTGCACCCGACCTCACCAACCACAACTGGGTTTATTATGGTATATTTATGCAAGTCCATTGTATTTTTATTGAGCACCACTTTGTGAAAACTTATCAATAAACCTTTTATAAATAAAAGTAAAATAAGAATAGAAAAGCAAAACCCCTGTAGCCATACGTTTCCATTATCTTTCTTACATGTTCAAGAGTATACTGAACTTACAGCCACTGCAGCATGAAAACTGGTTCCACAACCAATGATTATTAATCGCCTGCATCTTCTGATTTCTTTCAAATGGTCCTTCAAGCCACCTAAAAGAACTGTAGTTTCCATGAAACAGAAACAAGGAGATATCTTTAGTTCAGAGTAGGTTGCTTTAAAAAAAAAAGAGTAGTGGCAATGTTGAGTGGAATTAAAATTTCCCCCATGTTACCTGTGTTGCTCTCAAAGTTCACCCTTCCTCTCATGGTATTGAAAACAGACTCCGGTTGTTCAAATATTTCCTTTTGCATGAAAGCACTGAAGTTCCCTGTTTTTATAAAACATGACCAGTTAAGTTTCAGACTGCCTTTCTTATTACTGTTCAAATGAGACTTGAATTTGCAGCAAGAGTAACCAAGCACAGAACAGCAATTTCAACAGAAGTCAAAACTGTTGCTAGCGAAAGATTGGGCAAAGTATGCAGAAGGGCTTATGGGAATTCACTTCGTTATAAATATTAAATTCTCCTAAACAACTAAGCATAATTAAAGATGAAGTTCTTCTGGTTTGGTGGCTGAGGGGCATTAGAGTGAGGCAGAGGGCTATGGATCAACTGCCTCCACGAACAAGACACCAGTGAAAATGCCTCCAGGCACTGGGCTAAGACTCCACTGGCTTTTCTACTTCCACCCTCTCCTCCTAAATTGTGCTCCTGCCATCAGATGGGGGGTGGGGGCAGAGCTCTGTGTCTCCAGATTTCTAGTCCCTGTGAAGGAGATGTCGCAAGCACAGATGGAAGTATTAACAGAAGCTTAACTTCTTTGGTTCTCCAAGTAGTGAGAGCTGGACCATAAAGAAGGCTGATCGTCGAAGAATTGATGCTTTTGAATTATGGTGCTGGAGGAGACTCTTGAGAGTCCCATGGACTGCTAGAAGATCAAACCTATCCATTCTTAAGGAAATCAGCCCTGAGTGCTCCCTGAAAGGACAGATCGTGAAGCTGAGGCTCCAATACTTTGGCCACCTCATGAGAAGAGAAGAATCCTTGGAAAAGACCCTGATGTTGGGAAAGATTGAGGGCACTAGGAGAAGGGGACGACAGAGGACAAGATGGCTGGACAGTGTTCTCGAAGCTACGAACATGAGTTTGACCAAACTGCGGGAGGCAGTGCAAGACAGGAGTGCCTGGCGTGCTATGGTCCATGGGGTCACGAAGAGTCGGACACGACTAAACGACTAAACAACAACAAACTTCTTTGGTGACGTAGCACAACTTTGTCATGTCATTCTAGTGACCCAGGTTGCTGCCTATTAAAAAGCCACTTTGTTCACACTCGCATCTGCCAGCTACTGAATTTTCTGCCTATGTTTATTTACTGTTCATTGCTCAGATGCTTTGCAGAACATGTTTCGAACAACATCATACTAATATTCATTGTTTTTATTAACCGTTAAACTGGGAAATTTTCTTTATAGAAGTACACTTGATGTCTCAAATATCAGCAGGACCAGTTTACAGCTCTGGGGAAACACAGCTTCTAGAAATGATACTGAAGTATCATTATTGTCATTATTTTTAAACGGTCTTTCTTTTTTCCTCCCTGTCCATCTCTAGCACTGTTCCTGTGGCTAAGGTTTGACCAGAAAGGCACCTGGTTTCCAATGGATAAATGTTTTCTTCATATGCCCTTGGACCAGCAAGATTGTTCAGCCACCCTTACCTTTCATGATTTGCTGCAGTTCCATCTGCAAAGTCTGTATGATCCGAGATGGGTCATCAGTAGCGCAACGTTCTAGCCGATGAATAGAAAGCTTCCCTTCAGCTACTGCTGCAATGTCATCATCTTCTAGAAAGATTACTCTGTTGGTGTGTTCAATTATAGCGCTACAAACAAAAATGCAAAATCAGCTAAGTTACAGAATCTCCAATGTAATTTAATTTTTTTCTACTTCCATGTGCAGGTCTAAGAGTAAAAAGGAGCTTGGATTATGCACTCCCCACGTCTTGGTCACAACACAAAGATGGGAAAGTTGCAACACCAGAGGAGCATTTGGTAGCCAAGTTCTAGAAAGGCTCTCACATTTAAAATGTCAGCTCCAGCCAGCATGGCCGAAGTGTATTCAAGAAGCAATGTCTGAAGGGTTATAGGTTAGCCATGCCTGGATTAGAAGCTGCAGCCTGTCCCACTGATTTACATTTCTCCATTGAATTGAATTACAAAGGTAGGGTAAATAACTAAACTGATCATAGCTGCCAAGTTATCCCTTTTTTACAGGGATTTTCCCTTATGCTGAATAGGCTTCCTCGCGAGAAAAGTGAAAACTTGGCAGCTATGAAACTGATACTGCTAACATAAATCACAAATTTTTTTTAGTTACCTTGCATCTGAAGCGAAGAAAAATTCAACCGCTTTATCTCCAACAGCATGAAGGCAGGTAGAACTATCTAGTCTTTTCATTCGTGTTTTGCAACGATTCTTTACATTTTCAATGTTGCCTGCCAATTAAAACACACACACACACACAACTGTGAAGTTTGATTCATAATCTAGATCAAGTTGAAATACAGAACTGCATGATTTTAAAACAAGTGTAGCAAAGGTTCTTCCTCCCTCTTCTCCACAATCTGCCCCCTAAATATGGCCTGGGTTTCCACTCAAAGCTCCAGAAAAAAATGGGGATGCACACAGGAGGAGGGGGTGCTATCACTAATCCTTGTGCTAATGCAAGTATTTCACTGTCCTAAATGTCTACCTGTGGGGTTTCTAGTGACATGTGCATTTCTGTGTGTGTTTAATGAACTCACTTCCTCAACAATTCTGTAACAAAAGCAAGACCTGTATGGTTATAATGCTTTAATAACTTACATGTTCTATATAGGACTGGGATTTGTTCAGTGGAAAGCTTAGATTCACTTCGAACTCCAATAAGTAGTGGACTTCCCCTTCTGTCAAATAATGAAACAGCAGGCAAATTAGTTATACAACTTTTATTAAGGATAAACTGAATGTTTCAAACAAGAAATATCTACTAGAAACCTTTCCTTTGTGCTTGTCTATTAATATGGACCCCACCAAATGCAAAAAACCTCTAAAAACTTTCAAGTATAAAAAACCACAGAGCTTTACATATATCCTCAGCTTCTATTACATAGTAATGGACACTAATTACTTTTACTAACCTGGTAGCAATAGCTTCCCCTGGGTAGTGGATACTTTTGAAAACCAGTGCAAAAGCTCCTTCCTGGGAGGGCGAAAATTAAACATTAGTAGGTGGGGGGAGAGGAAGGATGGCATGGATGATAGTTACACACAGAGTAAGATCCTGTCTTATTATCTCTAATGACCCTTTGAGAAAAAATGAATCTTTTGTCATTCTGCATCAAGGAATTGTCAGATACAAAAGATCATCACAAAATGAGGAGGTCAAAAATGCACAAGTCGGCAATGCTAAACACATGTGTGGGGCTAATCCCCATTAAATTTAGTCAGGTTAGAGTAAATATTGAGTAAATAGAGAAGAAGGAATGAACTGTCCCAAACAATGGTGGAAGAAATGTACCTTCACTCTACCCATTCAGCTTTGGGATCTATGGTCCCAGGGCTATTAAACTAACAAGGAAGTTTAGAAATATTTTAACTGGTGCAATAACTTTTCATCTGAGAACTATAGAGGAGAAAGACAAGTGATGGTAAATGGCAAGGTTGTGCTCTGGTTATTGCAGTTTGATATTTCTTAAGGAAAAGAAAATAATTGTGCTCAGAAATACTACAGTTTCCTCTATTTCATCTGGGTTTGCACCTCATTCTTAACCAGAAGGCACAGGGCAGGTATGTACCGTAACAAGATGGTATTTTTATTAAAAACGAAAGCAAAATAAAACATGGAATTGAAATAATTCTTTAAAGTTTTCACAATGGAACAAAACTGAGTAGTTTCCACATTTTAACTATTTAAATATTGTCTTAAACATTATTTATTATAGGAAATAAAGAGAGAAAATTTCCCACTCACCAGCTGATGAATGACTCTCTCAACCAAGACAGAAAAACTTATGTCTTCAGACTCCCGGTTGTCATACACATATTTGGTCAGCTTTGGAATGGTTTCAGTATCTGTTTCAGATTCAAACTCATAACCTTTGGTCTCCTGGAATAGTGAGGTGTGTTTTTTTTAAAAGAAAATGTTTAGATCTGTGTGTTACCATCAGGATTTTAAAACTGCATACAACATAACCAAGTGTCATCTATTGTTTCAATCACCGTTACCATCATTCCTAAAGGTAAAGGGACCCCTGACCATGAGGTCCAGTCGTGACCGACTCGGGGGTTGCGGCGCTCATCTCGCGCTATTGGCCAAGGGAGCCGGTGTACAGCTTCCAGGTCATGTGGCCAGCATGACAAAGCCACTTCTGGCAAACCAGAGCAGCACACAGAAACGCCGTTTACCTTCCCGCTGTAGCGGTCCCTATTTATCTACTTGCACTTTGATGTGCTTTCGAACTGCTAGGTTGGCAGGAGCTGGGACCGAGCAACAGGAGCTCACCCCGTCGCAGGGATTCAAACCGCTGGCCTTCTGATCAGCTGATCAGCTTAGTTGTTTAACCCACAGCGCCACCTGGGTCCCTTCACCATCATTCCTACCACCTATCAAAAATCACATAAAGAAACTTCATGTAGACTGCAATCCTATAAACACTTGCCTGATCATGAGCCCCACTAAACTAGGTACAGATGGTTTCATTAAGCCAAGGTTTGGCTTAGCACATTGAGAGAACCAGGGCATAGAGCAAAAGCTAACCAGGCCACAGAGCTGAAATGGCACACACACATTTTGGGACATCCAGTTCTTTTCAGCTTACCAAAAACTTCCTTAGGTCTTTGTAATTTGTAATGATCCCATTATGGATAACGACAAATTCTGAAAGAAATAGGAAAACACACAAAAAAAGAGATGAGCTAATCAATAACAGCTTAATTCAATCAAAGATTTAAAATTGGAACCTTTTCTAAATAGCATTTAAAATCTGCCAAGTGCTTTACATTATTTTCCTCTTTCAGTGACTGTGTCGGGCTGCTGTCACTAGATTTTTTCGTAATGAAAACAAAATGTGTTAAGGGGTTTTGTAGGAATTCCAATCTGATTTGTGAATGGAATCCTGGCATTCTAGCCTCAGCTGCTTCAGATTCCCCTAATTTCATGAATCCTTGGAGTTGCACCTTTGCAAAACCACAACATTCCTTTGTGTAAGAAGAAAAATATCTGATGTAATCATCAACCTTATCTAATATGCACAAACAATTCATTTCAGTCTACTGGTTTCAAAAGTTGTTTCTGGGAATTTCTACTCTGGTGCAACTCCAGATTTTTTTTAGAAGGTACCTACCGTTACTTTTATCTGATCGCTGTGGGTGACTGTTCACTGCATTTGGTGCTCCATGGGTTGCCCAGCGAGTGTGAGCAATACCAAAATGTGTCTCGAAGTCTGCCTTTAAGTCTAGACCATCTTGTTCTGTATACAAAATCAAACCCATACATACACAAATCAATCCCAACCACTTTTAACTCAAATTATATTCACAAAAATATGTAACTAACGAAGTCTTAACTTTCTATTATAAAAGAGAGACAATTTGTAAATTCTAAACCATGTGGAAAGTATTTGCTTCTATACTTTCAATAAACCACTTGAAACTGGGCTGCCCATATTATATTGGCTGCATTCATTTCATCAGTACCAACAGGAGAGAGTTCTTTTTAAAATGAATAAATTTTCTTGAAATTTGCACAAAAAATACAAATATTAATACCAGGTAACTTTTCGTCAAGCCTAAAAATCTAATCTAAATAAAAATACCTAACAGAACTAGAGAGAAGAATGGGGGGGGGATAAAGGGAGAAAAAAAGAGGGAAAGAAAAATAAAATAAAAAGAGAACTTCCAATTCTTCATCTGTCAGCTGTATAGGGAGAATTATTCAACACATCCACTCCAAGATAACACCCAGAAAAATCCACCTTCTATAAACCAACATTATTATATTCTAACCTCAAACCCTGGTATCATTAAGTTCTTTTTCTTTTTCATGCAAAAAGTCTGTAAGAAGTTTCCAATCTTTAATAAATGCCTGCAATGATTAAAAATGTCAATTTCGCCATCTCAGCTAACTCCAGTAATTTTAACAACCATTCCTCCACTGTAGCTAATGATGAATCTTTCCCAATAGGAGAGTGTTCTGATGACATCATATATACCATGGGTGCCCAAACTTTTTTCAAAGAGGGCCAGATTTGATGCATGAGGGCCGACCAAAGTTGTTGAGCTTTTTTTAGGATTGAAGTTGCTGACCTTTTCTTAGGATTTTACCCCAGGACACATACAGTGGTACCTCGGGTTACAAACACCTCGGGTTACAAACACCTCGGGTTACAAACACTTCGGGTTACAGGCTCTGCTAGCCCAGAAGTAGTACCTTGTGTTAAGAACTTTACCTCAGGATGAGAACAGAAATCGCACGCCGGCAACAGCAGGAGGCCCCATTAGCTAAAGTGGTATCTCGGCTTAAGAATAGTTTCAGGTTAAGAACAGACCTCCGGAATAAATTAAGTTCGTAACCCGAAGTACCACTGTATTGCCATGGTGGCCAGATTAAATCGACTGGTGGGCTGGATTAGGCCCCCGAAACTGATTTTGGACATGCCTGATACACAAACCACCACAGTCCACAAAGAAGAGCAATGGATATGCTAGCTTAGAGGTGGGGAACTTCAGCCCGAGCCCTTGTGCTGGTTGTTAGTGGGGCTTGTTAGTTGAATCCCACCCTTTCTACTCACTTTGCAGCTCCTCATCAAGAGCCTTCACTTTTCCTCTTTTCTTGACCAATTTAATGTACCTTTCCTTATCTTCATTATCATTCCCATCAATTGCAACACCTGAAATACAGAAAACAACTTATTGTACAGTCTTAGTTAACACGTACAATTGCTTACAAAGCCAGATGAATGTTTAGGCAACTGGTGTTGAGGTAAAGCATTTGTATTGCTCATCGTACCTTAGACAAGCCCCACATGATTTAAAAGCAGCAAAATTTCATGAGGGCACTGGGTGGAGGAATACCTCTACCTACTAAAATAAAATAAGCAGCCCAATGTAAGGATGTTTGGATTGCTCTGCCAAGCTCTAATTATCATTAATGGCTATATTTGCATCTCATTGCTATTCAGCTCCCACCTTAAAATCTTCTCCTTTTTGTACCTGCCAGCTGCATTTGATGAACTGAACCAGAGTCCACAAAAGCTTATGCCATAATTAATTTATTAGCATTTAAAGTGCCACAAGACTCTTTTGTTCTTGTTACAGTATGAGACTAACTTGGCCACTGCTATGGAAATTTTGCACAACAGGATTGTTCACATACCTGCAGAGTCATATCCCCTGTATTCTAGTCTCTGTAGCCCTTTTATGAGAGTTTCAAATATCTCCTTCCTGGTCCGAGGCACCCTGTAGTTCAGATATGCAAAGATTCCTGTTGGGTATTGAAAAGAATAATGATAAGCCGGTACTTTAATATGTTTACACAACATACTTAGAAGCAAATATAAAGTCTTATAAACTCGAAGTGCTACATTTTACACCAAATCATACAAGGCTTAATTCTGTCACTATAGAGGTTTGGGGCTTTGTTTTGTTACTCAGATGAGGTTTGTTATGTAGTTAAGCAACAACCTTTAGAATGGGGCAACCCAATCCAATAATTCATAAAGTGTTGCACAATTTTAGTCAACATCAAAGATTTAATTTATTTGAGTGACATTCCCAGGTTAGGGCACAAATTAACGGGTTGCTGTATGATTGCCACACTAGTCAACTAACTGATCAAATTACTGTCAACTGACCAACAAACTGACCACCTACTATTTGATCATAGACATATTTCATGAAGTCAAGAACACTACCGGTAACTGAGGTGGAAACTTACTGCATATTATAGCATAATGTCATTTGTTACCATGGCCAGGGAACCGTTTCACGCTTAACAGTTAAACTAATTTGTTTTTGTAATTGGCATCATATCAAACAGGTTGATGCTTAACAGACACTCCAAATCCCCAGATTAGCCATGCTGGAGAGGGTTTGAATGAGGTGCCCATCTATTCAAACAGTGGGTAGGTAGAAGAAACCACCAACAGCACCCTACTGCAAATAGCCAGCAGCATTTTGGGGCAGGTGGGGGACAAAGCTGGATCCTTTTTTGCTGCTCTTTGCTACTCCAGATTGGTAGGTGCTGTAACTAAAAGCCAATTTCCCTTCCCTACAGCATTCCCTTAAGCCATACATTTGTACCTTTTTTCTTGGCCAAATAAAATTAATGCTTTACAAACTGGCAATTATTTGACAATATCTGACCAGTCAGTTGACGAAATACTGTATTTTCGCTCCATAAGACACACTTGTTTCCTCCTAAAAAGTGTGTCTTATGCAGCGAATGTGTGGTCCCTGGAGCTGAATTGCCCAAGTGCTGCGCGAGCTGTTGCCCTGTCTTCCCGGGTTGTCGGCAGCCTCCCCTTTCCCCTGAAGCCCCGGGAAGGTTTGGGAGCAGCGAGTAGGCTGTGCGTCGTTGCCCTGCGCTGCTCTTTGGGGGTGGAGGGTGGGGGAGCCACGCCGCTCTGTCCCCTGAAGCCCCAGGAAGGTTTGGGAGCGGTGGGCAGGCTGTGTGACGTTGCCTCGCACTCCCGGGCTGCTCTCTTTGAGAGGTTTTGCTGACGGCCTCCCCTTTCCCCTGATGGCTCTGGGGATGTTGGCCGGAAGATGGTGAGAAGAGGCAGCTGCTGAGAGAGGGGAGGAAGAGGACTGAGAGGAGGGGGACCGAAAAGCAGGGCGAAAGGAGAGGAGGTAGGTTGCTGTGAATGGAGAGTCATGGTAGAGGGCAAAGGAGAGGCAGCAGCGAAGGGGAGAAATTGCAGGCGTCACCTGAGGAGTTTGGGCAAAAGGGATGGAGAGGAGGAAGTTGGAAAAGGGGCCTGTGCTGCTCGGGGAGGGGGAGAAAAAAGTGGGGAGAAGGAAAATGTTATGTATTGAAATTCTCATCCTGGCCACCAGGGGTATTGTGTATATATGGTAGTTTTCACTCAGGTCCATGTCAGTTAATTTAGGCAGGAAACCCTGGGCTGTTGTTGTTACAATGTTGACAGCTGGCTGCCTATAAAAGCAGGCTGCTGGGCTGTTCGGTTCAGTTCAGTTCTAGCTTACTTATAAAGAACTACTTGGAGAAATCTCTGTGTCGTCTGGTATGTCCACCCACTATTTAATAGAAAGCCTCCCAAGCCTCCACGGGAGGAGAGTGATCCCTGCAGAGGCTTAGGATGGAAGCTGCGCCCCGCCAACCATATGGCTGGCGGGCGAGCAGCTTCCCTCCCAAGCCTCTGCGGGGATTGCTCTCCTCCCGAAGAGCAGTGCTGTCAACTTTCTCCTTTTTTGCGGGAAATTCCCTTATTCAGTGCCCTTACTTTCGTATCCAGGAGTTGACAGCCCCATAGGATTCCTTATCTTCAAATCCGGGGGTTGACAGCTATGCCGAGGCGGCTGTGATTCGTCTCCCCACCCCCTTGTTTTCTTGCTCTAAAAACTATGTGTGTCTTATGGTCAGGTACGTCTTATGGAGCGAAAAATACGGTTAATTTCAACTGGTCTGAATTCCCAGTCCTTATTTATTCAAACATCGCTTCAGAATGTGAGATGTATTAATTACACCAATCTTTTCCCACTTTTCTTTTCCATTTTTATTCTTCATCCCTGGTATGCAATCTTTCCAATGTTGGTACTCCTTTGGAGATACTGGCTACAACAGATTAAAAAGTTGGGCAAGCATATAATTAATTATGTACCTGAAAATGTCTGTATACTCCTTTGTTTTTAATCAGTTTTGTTATGCTTAATTGCCCCCCCCCTTGGCACTGTACATAAAATGAAATTATAAATAAACAAATGACTATAAATGAGAAACTATATCATTTAGTATCCACATCTGAAGCTATATAAATGAGAAACTGTATCATTTCGTATCCACATCTGAAGCTATATAAATGAGAAACTGTATCATTTAGTATCCACATCTGAAGCTACACATGTCATGTCAAATATGTATTATCTGACACCAAGAAGGGTTTGTACTTTTGGAGCAAAAGTTAGTCAGCAATTTCCCACCCCTCAAAAGAAGATGTGCAAAGCAGATATTTTTACAACGGACTAGAAATGGAAAACTTTTCAGAATATAACTGGGATTTCACAAAGCCTGTTATGGAACAACCCCCAGCCCAATGTACTGAAGACTCTTGTGTTTTTGTTTGGTTTTCTGTTAAAACTTATCAGTTATAACTCTTGACTGCAAATAGTAACATTAAAAAGTTGCCACGAGGCAACAAAAAAAGTATGTTAAATTTATGGCTATTAACATTTTTTCCATGTGCCCCGCTCAAATTCTCTGCTACTTTTCCAGAGAATTGTTTTAAACATTTCTGCATATCCTCATTTTTTTAAAAAAGAAATGACCTTTTTGCTGCTTTCTGAACCAGTGCTTTACAACATGTATATTTCAAGACCTGTCAGATTTCCTGCATTAAGGCATCGTGTCTTTATGTATATTATCACTTCAGGGAAGGCTCTTTTGAGGGATCTGTCCACAATGCAGCCAGTGTCCTGTGTTTGGTAAAGGTTCCTTGTTTATACTGAACTCTAGCACTGCTACTATTTATGCATACCAGGAGACTCAGAAGCCACTAGAGACTTCACTGAAAAGGATAGCAGAGCCTGGGCTGCTAAGGAATATATTACAGATTCTTTGGGTCATGGGAAAGAAATTTTCCTTTCAAGCACACACATTCTATTGTGCCTTCTATTAACTTATTAACTGCTCACTTTCACACACAAGGAGGCCACAAATTCCCAGCACAGAGTTAATACTATTAAATGTCAGTGAGCTTGCATGCTCTTAACTCTATGCTAGACTGTGGCCAAACCCTCTACTGCTTGTTAAACTCATTCCCCTTCTCACATACTTCCTTCCACAGACAGATTGTCCTCTCTCTTCTAATTGGGTTTATGTGCTGCTCAGCTGAACACTGTGAGGGCATTAGGAACTGTTTAGAAATAGCCTATATTTTAGAGCAAGTCGGTATGAATTTGGTAGTGATCAGGCAGGAATCTGAACTTCAGTAGCTGATATACGTAGTGTTTTTAGAGAGGCAAAAATAAGTAGAGTCATACCTCTAGTTGCATTAGATTCATGTTGCGGATTTTCTGGTTGTGAACGCAGCACACCTGGAAGTGTATACTACGAGGTTTCGCCGTGCACACACGCAGCACTATTGCATCACGTGCATGCACAGAAGCGGCACTCTACTTACGGACTTTTCGGGGTGTGAACCGCACCCCGGAACAGATCACGTCCGTAGAGATACCACTGCATCTGCCTTTTTAAAAATAAGTATATTTTTATTTATTGCTACAATGTCTGTCACAAACGTTACAAAATCTGAACCAGATCCTCTTCCTTTCCTGAAACTGAAAAATCTGTTGTTGTTCCATCATAATTATTTTTAAAATAAAACAAAATGTAAGTTCGTTTTTGGCCTGAGCTTGCGGCACAAATTGCAAATACAGTTTTAAGTTTCATTTATTGCTAATGCCATGACCTTTTATGAGTGGTAGCATTAGCAAGGAAAAAAAAGATTGAAACTGAGTGATTATTTTTTCAAGTAGGCCTATACGTCGGTGATAGCAAAAACAGTGATGTGTCTTGCAGCAACTTGGAGACAAACAAAATGTGGCACAAGCTTATGTGGACAGAGCTATAGAAAACAACCACAGAATGAACAGTCTTTTGAGTTTTACTGAGTTTTATTGAGTTGTACAATAAACCTGTTATTGCTAACGAGACCATTTCCCTTTTGACCTCATTATCATCACTTATTTTCTTCTTAGACCCTACTTCCCAGCCAAAGCTCCCAAAAGCACAGCTTCATGTTACAGCCTTCAGCATGCTGTTATCTTTATCATGTAGGAGATAACAGATGATATTAAGTACTCCTACTTACAGCTGACTTAATCATTTGGTTTGATTGAAGAAAAACTGAAAAGAATCGGGTTGTTTTAAACTCGCACAGAAGGAATTCTGTACAGGAAAAGACTCAAGTTACAAAGGCGGGCAAGGGAAAGAGCCTTCATGCTTTGTGCTGGCACTTAAAAAGCTGAAGTTCAAGCAGAGAGTCAGCTAGAAGTTGCACAAACTCATCTTTGTTTAAAAGGGCTCCCTTTATCTCTCATCAAGGCTTTGAAGTTCTTGCTTCCTCTTTGAGGAATGCAACTGCTGTGTAAAGAAAGGGTCATTGAGAGTTTTCCAGTGGGGAAATTCCTCAAGAAACGTCAGTACTTGTAAATTTACCAAGATCAAGATAGGGGTGTCTCATAGTTTGAGACTAATGAGTCAACACTCCCCTCCTTCAGCTTTTAAATATGTACTGCCTCTTAGAGCATCATAGATCCACCATTTATCTTCTACGCTGTGAACGGTATTCTGCAGCAGTAATTTTATTTGATTATGCTCCCACTCTAGCGACTTTGTATTTCTGTTGTTCATAGGAAATAGTCCATCTTCAAGTGTACTGATGTCTTCATGCCATTCTATAATCTCAAAACTGCAGTTTTGTACTATCATGGAGTTAATTTGACAAACTGATCAGTCCCCAATAATTCAGTTGCAGCTGTGCACCATTTTCAGACATGTTACTGAACCCTAAGTTTTAATCCAGTTAAAAAGCTTTTAAAAAGTCGTTACTCACATTTTCTTGACAGTCATTAGTATTACTGCTACAGAGAACCCTCATGTTCAGAGTAGTACAGTGGTGCCCCTCGACTTACGAATTTAATCCATTCCGAAGGCACCTTCGTAAGTTGAAAAATTCGTAAGTCGAAAAACGCCATTGGAAACGCGATTTCCCATAGGAATGCATTGGAAACGGAAAAAATTCGTAAGTCGAAGCAACCCTATCTAAAAATTCGTAAGTCAAAAAATCCCTATCTTAAACTGCCACAGTTTTTTTCGGATGTCGAGACATTCGTAAGCGCGCGGCCATTACACCCATTCGTAACTTGAAAAATTCAGTTGTTGAGTCATTCGTAAGTCGAGGTACCACTGTACCTTCAGAATAGAGATGAAGAACCCATAGCCTTCCAGATGATATTGAAGGCTTAGGAAATCTGCAGGTAAGTCTTTATAAAGGGATCCACAGTCAGATTTTTTCTCATTTCCCCTTCATTTCATGGAGCTCATGTTTAAGTCTTCCACAAAAGATTGCCACAAAAATCCACCATGTCCAATCTGGCTTGGTACTAAAAGAGCTTCTATGAATGGTTACAATGGGGGTGGAGGGACCTAATGGCTAAAATGTTTTGATTTGAAAGACAGTTAAATTGATATTTTAATCTACTCCTAGATGATACCTGGTGGGTGCTTATTTTCTCTGTTTAAAATTCTATTATTATTATTTTTGGGGGGGGAGGGAGTTATTGGGTTTTTATTTTATTTTATTTTTAATTTTGGTTATGTATTTTGTGTTTTTATATTGTGATTTTATCCCATGAACTGCCCTGAGACCTGTGGGTATAGGGCAGTATATAAATTCAAAAAATAATAATACAGTAATAAATAATATACAATGGAAGAAGCAACACCACCAAAAGCAAGCAAGCTACAGCTGTGTTCTCAGGACTGAACAAGGTTGTCAACCTTTGTTAAAAGTATTTAAAATATATGGCATTTTAATGTATTATATGTTTTGAATTTTTATTTTGAAAAATAATTATGCCTTTTATACTTCTTATATAACCATGCTTGTTTCGCCAAGAGTATTTTAAAGGAGTTTCAGCTACGAGCAGGAATCTTTCACTCCCCACTTCCAGTGACATTTTTGGAACAGCGTTCTTATTTACATATTAATTTTGCATCGCCAAAATTGTCTGGTTGCTATGGCAGCAGTGAAGGGTGTTAGAAAGGCTGAGTGCACTGAAATCACATACTTGTTGTTACGTCACACTGAGTCAGCTATACCACTCCTTAGTTAAAACTTAGTTGAACAGTGTAATATCCCTGTTTCCTGATCTACAACCACAGATGTGTTGCTTTTAGTATTTCGTATTATTTCAATTTCTGGTTACAATACCTTGAATTGTTAACCACAGGTAATGTAAGATCTTCTTTAGCACAGAAGGGTCACTTAATGAAATTCAGGTGGAACTGAATCTTCTTATACTGAGAAAATATGGCACTTCTTGTCCACCTTTCAAAGATAACACATTGCTTTGACTGTGACGGTGGGTGATTTCCTGTTCTGAATGTACAAATCTGAAGTAGGCCATTTCCTTTCAGCTTTGGAATTAATAATGTCCAATCCAATTCTCAGACATAGGCTTGGGCATTTATTCTATACCTATTGATCGCCAAACAATTCCTTTTTACTTGACTTACGGTAACATATCTTCAGCATCCTTAGATTTTGTTTCTTTTAAGGGTAATTATTCCAAAGCAATTCTCATTTGCCCAGGTGTTCTGAAACAGCAATTAAATCATAAGGAATTGCAGGCACAGTTTTAGAGATCTGCTCATATATAGTCTTTCTGCATATGGCTAGGCCCTTTTATCAGGATTATGCTGCTATCACATCAACAGTTTAGCCTTTTTCAGATGTTCAAAAGTGTATTCGATGAATGTGCATGATGGGGGGGGCATAATAGTAGCAGGCTCCTCCTCCCTCCCAGGCTAAATGAATTCAAGAGACCATATGTGCAGAGGGCTCTGTCCTTGTAAACAGGGGCCATGTGTGCCACCACTGATGAACATGCAATGAACATTCTTTTTAAAAAACATTTGAATAAGGAAGGCTATTGTCTGAAAGGTGCAATTCCATGTTTCCTAGCACCGGTTGAACAGTGATGCACAAAAGTGACTTGTGCCCAAGCTGTACCAAGTCAGATGACCCATTTACCATAAACACAGGGCAATCCAGGAAGGGAAAGTTCCTGGCCATGTGATTTCATGAGCCTTTAAATGGCAATCCTTTGGGTCTTTGCTTTGTGGCGCCAAGATCTCCCCACGTCTTCACTTGCTTATTACAGGGGGGCATGAACTGAACATTTTAAATGCTGCAGTCTGCCAGTGTCCCATTGAAATAAAGCCCCCAGAATACATTTTAACTATGTAGGAGAGGTCAGCATCTTCGACCAGAAAACCTCTTTTTATGACTTGTCCAGATTTTCTTCTGAGTAGGAAGGAGATGCTAACCGTTACTAATGCAAGGGAAACTATGGCTCAGAAACATTTACACGGAAGGGCATTAATGTCAATTAAAAATACATTTTGCAAGTCTTTCTGGAATTTCAGTTACTTGGAGCACTTAAAGGACAAAGCTATTGGGGGCGGGAGATAAAGTTCCTCTTGTCCCCCTTTGCTGAGAGAGCTAGGTTTAAGAGCTCGGCTTTGCTCTCAAAGAGCATGTAACGTCAAACTCATCCATAAGCAAACAAACAAAACCTCCGGGGGAGGTAGCTATGGCTACCCGGAGGAAGCAGAGGGCACAACAATAAAAGCATCCGGATGGCCGGGGGGGGGACGGACGGACGGACTTGACTGGGAAAGGAAGCGCTAAGCATCTCTTTCTGGGGGGAGGCGGGGCCAGGTTTTCAGTTCATTCCCCTTTCTGACTGCCTAGAAAATAATACGGCTCTGCTTCCACAAAATCTACACAGGTCCCCCTCCGCGCGAAAATGGAAGGGCCCCTTTGTATGGTTAGAACAGTAGCAAGGCATGCCAAGTCTCCCTCTCCAAATTCCACCCCACCCCACCTCACCTCTCCGAGTGGATCTGCCCGCAGCCCTTTTCCATAATGCCTGGGCTCCCTCCCGCTCCGCATCTAGAAGCGCGCAGGGCGGCAACGAAGCAGCCCCCGGGGCTCGCTCACTCACCGCACATGGCCGACGCTCGCGCAAGAAACCCTCCTTTCCTCTCGCCGTCTCCCGTCGGGTACCAGCAAACCACGCCGAGCGCAACAACGCGTCGCTCCTCCGCCGGCCCCTTTTATAACGTGCCTTGGACCAGCCCCCTCGGCGGGTTTATTGGCTGAGCGCGTGAGAGAGGAGGCAGCGCCGTGTGTGGGACGGGGCGCGGGTCCCCGCTTCTGGCCTTCGCCCTCCCCTTTGGGGCCAAGCGCAGACGGGGCGAGAGGCGCAGGCGCGGACCCTTCGCGGCCTCGCCTCGGCGCTCCTCTCCGGGCTTGCAGCGGAGCTGGCGGCAGCCTAAGGGCACCGTCATCAACCGGCGTGGCGACTCTGCAGTGAGCCGAAGGTGCCCAGTAGCTATGGATGGAGGCGGACGTGCCTCTTACTCGCTGCTAGTGGGTTTAATAGACAGCGCAGGTCTACTCTGCCCTTCCTTCCGGGGTGTCTTGGTCTCACAACAACCCCGTAAGAAACGTGAGGCTGAGAGAGACGCATAGGAAGGTGAACTCAGACCTCATCGGTGCTCTTAAGCACAGTCAGCCTTCTTGGACCCTTTTTTTTTCCCTCCGAGTAGAACCCCAAGATTTACGAAGCAAGGCCGAGTGCAAAAGACAAACGAATAAGGAGCAGGGTTGATCTTCTGAGCGCATTCTGTGCCTAGGGGTTTTGTTTCCAGTGCCAGAATGAACAGGGGACACAGTCCTTTCACGCAACAGGCCACACCTGATGTGATTTCTTCATTTCAGCAGCCTAATTTAGGTATGAAAAGTCGTTTGGTTGCTGCTGATGTTAAACACTTGGGTGTCAAAAGCCTGTGCTGTTCTGCATCAAATCACCCAGAGATCTACATTTTACATCCTAATCAACATTCTGCCTGCCCTCTGGTCTGCCCTGACTAGCCATGGTTCTGGATCTCAGTGACAGATATTTCCCAGTTATATCTGGAGAAGCCAAGAGCTTATATTGAGGCTCTCTGCATGCAAAGAGTGAGCTATGGTCCATCATTTGTAGAGAGTAATATAGAAGGCAGATGAAACTTTCCAGGTGTTAAATCTGGTGGTGGGGGTGTAAATAGCTAGAACTTAAAAATGGAAAGCAACAATGGTCAACAAAAGAGGTTTAAAGACTCTCTCAAGGCAAATCTTTAAAAAAAGTGATAGAAGAAGAAGAAGAAGAAGCCAGAATCACAGTGCCACGTCTCTCTTCTGACCATTTGCATGTATGTACACAGAGTCTGTTTAGACTGCAGGTAGTATTCTTAGGTTGGTGGGGTGAGCATGTTCAGTCCACTCCCCCTGATCCCCCCATACCCAGAAAAAAACTACAGACATTCAAAATTGAGAGAGAAGTATATCCATTGCATTCTGATTCATGTGTTGTCCAGGGCACTAAATATGTATACAGACCAATTCCGTTCAAATTATCTTGTCTTTACCCTTGTTCAAGGTCATTCTGTGGGCTTCATCCAGCAGGTACAAGTCAGGGCAGGACTAAGGGGCAAAAGTCCAGGGCCCCACTCAGCCAAATGAGTAGGGGAGCCCAAAATGCAGCAGAAATGCAGCTTGCCACATTTTAAACTGCATAGTATACGTTCCCATCAGGTGGAATTCAGGGCATAAAACCACAAAGCTCAAAGTATGTATGTACCACCGACTTCATCACTAGCAATCGGTCTGAATATAGATTTACTTGCTCATGGGTAATTATATAACTTACAGATAATTATATAATGTGCAAATAATTATATAACCAACAAGGAATTCAGTACTGCAATGTAACAGTGGTGGCTGCTACCCAGGATTGCTTTTAAATAAGGTTAGACACAAATACATAGCAGGTTCCCTGATAGTTGTGAGCTGAGCTGAGTCAAATGGAGCATCCATGAAGAGAGGCAGTGTACTTATGATTTCTGGATTCTTGGGGTAAACAACAAGCAGTGGCTATTAGATCATGCCCTGCCTGCCAACTTCCCAGAGGTATGTGGTTCCCTGCCTGCACCACTGTTAAAGATAAAGTGCTGTGCTGGACTAGAAGAAGCTAATTGGACTCAGGTTATGTTCTTATCTAGTTCTTGCTCTTATCATTTATTGTGTTGGAGCTAATCAGGCAATCATCAGTGCCAGTGTTTTTCATAACAGGCTTCTGCCTTAATCTATGAGGTAATACAATAATAAAGAAACTGACTGTGCTTCATCTTAACCAACTCTCATGCATTTGGCACTGAAGGATTACAATGTAATCTCCTGTGTCACAATGTATGACTTGACATCCCCACTCCTGGCCTGAATGCACATCAGTATGGCACTTATTAATTAATTACCCAAATAGGGGATTCCACATCTTTGATTTCTTAAGACACGTGTGCCTTCCTCATCCCACCCCTCCAGCTGCCTGCCTCCTACTTCAAAGGAATCATAATGGCTTAAAATACAAAGCCATGCAAATTATTTTAAGAGCTTTCCCTACAAAACATTAATTGCATGTAGTTAAAGGATTAATTGAAGTCTTTGGTAGCTACTGGTATATTGATCTGATAGAATAAAAATACAGTAGATCAAATGAGGCATAATGTGTTAACCAACTGATGCTGGAAATGTGAGCTCTTTTTTTCTTTTCTTGAAAGCCAGATTCCCTTTTAACCTTTTTTTATCTAATAAAAGGTATTGCTTCCTGAATATATCTGCTTTATTTTCATATTTTTGTGTTCCTCGTGGTTCATATCTTTTTCACTTCTGTCTATCTGAATATCTACAGTAATTCCTTTTCACTATCTCAGGGCCTGTCCACGTTTGAGCATTACTTAGCTGTTAATCCACATTTCCCCCATTTGAATTAGACCGGAATAGTCCACACCCGCACATATGTATATGAGAAACAGCTTTTGTCTTTCCCATTAATTCTTTTTGGTTCTCTTTTGTGTTTGCCCTTGCCTTCTAATTTGTTGATTCCATTATGCCATTTAAGTCCCAACAGGGTATGTGCACAGAGAAACCTTGGTTTTTCTTTTAAATCTCTCTCGCACACCAAAAGTGTGCAAAAACACAGAGTTGGGCAATTGTAAATTTGCTTGTGTGATTTTCCGGTTTTGTGCAGATCTGAGGCATCAAAAAAATATAAAGGACTAAACTCCTGATGCCCATGTATTAAGGTAGTAGTGGATATGGGAAAGTCAGTTACAGAAAGTGACAATTTATCTACCCACTCCAAAGCACTTAGATAAATTGCCTGAGGCCCTGAGTGGAACCTATTTTCACCCATTTTATCAGATTATCCCCTCATCAGGTAAATTCAAATTTACAGAGCAAAGCATTGAGACTGGTCTTGTTTGAAGGTAACATAATCTGGATTGCTCAAACACACAGTAAACTCCTGGGTGGGCAGGCCCTCAGTGGAAAAGATTAAAAGATTCAGTGCTGGCCAATGAGTTCTGGAATCACTCTTCTTTGCTTGCCTTCATATTTGACTTGCCCAAGTCCATATCTTAACTTTTACTTACAGTACCTGCTGCCACTAAACTTATTTGTGCTTTTGACTTGTATAGAGAAATCTTTAGAAAATTGTTTGTACTATGCCAGAAAAGCTGGAGAAAACAAAATGTTTACAGTTAATAGTAACTTTGCCACTGACTTCACTATTATGCAGATTGCCTTCTGGAGGCTTCAGTCCTCTGGACACTACTACTACTACTACTACTACTAATAATAATAATTTATTATTTATACCGCACCCATTTGCCTGGGTTTCCCCAGCCACTTATTGGGAGTAGGTAAGTGCCATTTGACACAGTGGAGTTGTTTCCTCAGAAATGAGTAAGCATGCATGGGATGACTCTCCCAGAAATACTTTGTGTAAAACTATCCCAACTAGAGGGATGCGGGTGGCGCTGTGGGTTAAACCCCAGAGCCTAGGGCTTGCCGATCAGAAGGTCTGCGGTTCGAATCCCTGCGATGGTCAGAAGGTCAGCAGTTTGAATCCCCGCAATGGGGTGAGCTCCTGCTGCTCAGTCCCAGCTCCTGCCAACCTAGCAGTTCGAAAGCACATCAAAGTACAAGTAGATAAATAGGTACCACTACAGCGGGAAGGTAAACGGCATTTCCGTGTGCTGCTCTGGTTTGCCAGAAGTGGCTTTGTCATGCTGGCCACATGACCTGGAAGCTGTACACCGGCTCCCTCAGCCAATAATGCGAGATGAGCGCCACAACCCCAGCGACGTCGCGACTGGACCTAATGGTCAGGGGTCCTTTTTATCCCAACTAGCCGCTGTATGAGGAAACAGGAGCACCAGAGCTTTCACTCAGATGTTCGCTCACTTGGTGTTTTGCTTCTATTTAGATCAATTAAATAAACAGCTTTTCTTCAGCATATTTTTGTAATTTCATAAATATGTAAAAGAAAGGAAAACAACTCCTTACAGAAACTTCATCAAATACAAAACTCCGGGTGCCGCACAAGCTTTATGCAGAATGTATCAAATTAGTGCTAATTACACAGAGGTAGGATTTTAACCTAGTCTATCACCCAGCATGGAGAAAGGGACAAAACCAGACATTTCTGCCACCAGGGACTTCCAAAAGCACAGGGAGAGCAAAGCCAGGAGACAGGTGTGCCTCAACTCTGGTTTTCATTTATCTGTTTAGAGATTTATGTATCCACCTAACATTTTTGACAAAAATACCTAATATATATATACTTAAACTACAGTAAATAAAGTATTATAAAATAGAACAATCAGAATGTGATAAACATATTATAAGAAATTCGTAATTTTAAACAGTAAGTCAGCAACTGAACAGGATAACACTCTCAGCCATCCAAATAGCCCAGGGTAAACATCTCAGTTTTTAGGAAATATTTGAAGCATCCAAGAAATTGCACTTCCTAAATCTCTTCTGAAAGAATATTTAGAGGGTTGGTGCTACAACTGAAAATATCCATTTCTGAGAGGCTTCCAGGTGGCAATCTGCTGGCTGTTCTATGGTCTGCATGGTCTTCTCTGTTGATCATAAAGGTTTCTTTGGCCTATAGTAGGGGAAGCAGTCTTCTAGGTCTGGTGGTCCTGAATTGTTTAGGGCTTTATATACTAATCATAAAATCTTGAACTTGGTTCAATAGCAGTTAGGCAACAGGTGCAAATCCTTAACCACTGTTGTAATATATGCATGGCTAGATGTATCACTCAATGCACTACCCACAGCATTTTGCAGTACCGGTAGGTGCAGCTTCCAAACCAAGCACCAGGGCATCCCTACATACATTGGATCATAGTAACCAATGCATGGACCAGTGTGGACAGACTATCCCTGCCCAGGAGTTACCAGAGCTGCCATACCAACCAAAGTTGGTAGTACACATTTCATGCCAGAGAGATTATCTAGGAGAATACTGTGCTCAACTGGATTAAAAGTTCCTGAGAGATTCAGCAAGTTTAACAAAGTTACATTCCTCATCTTTCATCCATTAGGATTATCAAGGCCAAATCTGTCCCAAAACCAGGCCTGAACCTAGATTGAAATGAGCCCATATAATAAGTTCCCTCTGAGAGTGCTTGCAGCTAAATCACCACCACTTCAAACACCATTCCACCAGCACTTAAAACTCTCTAGCCTGCTGTCAGAAAATATCCTGTGAATGTCTTCTCCATTAACCACAGACCTGATAATCTGATCTTTTTAGCCAGTCCCTCTGCTGAAGATTGCACCAAATGTTACTGAGAATCACCAGTGATATATGCTCATGTATAAACAGCCTTATAATAATTGTTCAGTTTTGTAATTTATCCATTACTACCGTCCATTACACTCACGTTGTACATGTAAATAGCTTTTTGAAAACAAGCATAATAAACGAATTCTATGTTTTACCGAATACATACTCTCTTTGCCCAATACATGCTTTCATTTCATGAAATTATTTAGCATCTGGAATGAGTCATCCATGGATTCAGAGATCCATAAATCCAAGAGCAACTGTATATTTCTGTGACAGGGCAAGCAAATAGTTGTTGTGCTTTAGATAATTAGCACTACTTGTATAATGAAGTAAGAGACCTGTGGCTTGTCACTGACAGAACCCATTGTTATCTACTCTTTAAAGAAACTTTGAAACCTTATCTCTGAAAGCCTTCTAAGTAGAATGAGGATGGGAATGAAGGTTTGTTTACCAATGAATGTTGACAGAAAACTCAAATTCTTTTACTTGGGAAAGAAATGCAACAACTACTTCTCATTAGCAAACCATTATTTTATCATGCCAATTTATAGTTGTACCAGTAATATAGTAAGAAGGCACCGGATGAAAGGAACCTATTTGGAAGGGAGCTTGAGGGCACCAGTGGCCAACTGTTCATCCTTCTTCTCGCCTGACACTTTTGATCATCAGGTTCCTGTGTTTCCCTACAGAATAAACAAGGGGTTGTGTGAATGTAATAGCAAAGAGTACACCCTTCACTGTGTTTTCATGTGGTAAAGCATTTCTCTAGGGGGAAAGAGAGCTGAGCATCTTAGGTTGCTGGCTGCCACCCAGGGATCTGATGTGGGAGTCGGAGCAGTAGACCGTGGCTATGTGTTGGGCAAAACTTATATTCAATGCAGAAAAGAATAGGAGCATATTGTTGATGAAAGCAGGCCTCATCCCCACCCTCCAAAAGTACACATGTGAATTCACACTTTTTTGTGTGTGCACATGATGGCACTTTTGTACATACTAGCCAGGATATGAGCAAAAGAGACAAAACAAACAGGAATGGGCGTCAACTCTTGGAGCCTCAATTTACGCTAAATATCAGGAAAATTCCTAGAAATAGTTAGGTAATGGCACAAACTGCCAACAGTGACTTTTTATCACTAACGCTATTCAAGACTATGCTTGACACCCTTCTATCATGGATTATATAGTTGTTTATTTTATGAGACATGGGGTGGATCAAGAAGAAGCCTTTTCCAGCTCAAACCATGTTGCTAATTAGCTAGCTAACAACAATTGAGTAAAATGCTGATGGAATTACTGTTGACCTCATATTCCTAAATATTCAGTCTGCACGAAGCTTTTCTTTTTTACATAGTCAAGATAGATAATGAAATGTTTCCCTTCCTTCACTAACAATGTAACCAAACATCAGTCTGCTTCAGAGGTTACAGATGTTGCATAGATATTCCTTGGTATTTTTGTGGGATTCCTGCCATTGATATTGGTCAATATACACAAGGGAATGGGAAAGGCAGATGAGAGAAGAGGGTGGAGATAGTGGGGGAAATGAGGAAATATTTGCTCCAAATTTTGCCCTTCCAAAATGTCAAACGTGTTTGTTGTGCTTTCTTTGTTTTAGGCATTTTTAAACCTGTCCCTATTAGCTATTCATTCTTCTTTCTGAAATCAATGGAACTTTTTTTAACACATGCATTTTTCAAAAATTGTTGTTAAAGAAATTTTGTGATCATCTCCACATCATGGGCTACTTCTTATGGGGAATTTTCCTTGTGTCCCTATTCCTGTATGTGGGTGGGTGTATGTATTGCCATTTACTGTTATGAGCTTGTGGGGGCTAGACATTTCTATACTCTTGGAACCAGTAAGTGTTAGAATTTAATCAAAGGCTTCTAATTATGGGAAATTGCCAGACCACTATAATCCCCAGAGCTAGCAAAGTTGTTAGAATCTATTTAAGGTTTGGGGTGCTAAACTGTTTGCTAGACCTCTCTAATCCTCAGATCAACAAGTGTTAAAAGCTAATTGAGCCAGGCTAGTTTCCTGATAAGGTAATTGATAAGGTAATTGCCTGGGGTGATGGGCAATTAAGAGAACAGAGGATCAAAGGGACCGGGTGTGACATGGCAAATGAGTAGGGCCCCTCCCTCAACAGATAAAGCCGGAGCTTAGAGAGTTAGAAGCAATGTGAGGTAGAAGCTTAGAGTAGGGAGTATGAGTAATATGACGAAGAAAGTGAGCAGTGAGTAGGAGATTCAAGAGCAGCATCTGAGAGGAGTGGTTGGTGTCTGTTTGAATCCAAGGTTACTGCTATGGGAGAAGCAAGATGCTTACGGGGTGTTGATGCTGTGAACCCCACTAGCCCAGGCTCAGGTTGTATATACGGTATCCTATATAATAAAGTCCCTGTGTCTCTGTGTCCAGTCCCTGTGTCCCTGGGTTTGCGCTATTGCGCATGTGCCCCACGGACACAGGGATTGGACGCAGAGACTGGACGCACACGTGCGAGGAGGAGGAGGCTGCTTTTTTCCCCTTCCCCCCCTACGCTCCCCCCCTGGTGCTGCTTCCAGCCAAGCCAGGCCAGGGCGGGGAAGGAGCTTCTCCTCCCCAGTGTAGCGCCTCGGCGCCGGCTGAGGGAGGCAGGGCGCGTCGGGGAAGCGAGGGTGGAGGCTGGCGGAGGTGAATGGGGGGAGGAAGGGCGCCTTTGAGGAGCCCGGTCCGGCTCCCGCAGCCGCCGCCGCTGCAGCCCCGGAGCCCGATGCCTCTTCCGCCTCCTCCTCACGACCCCTCTGGGTGGGACAATGGCAGGACCCCCTCCTCCCACCTCCCGGCAGCTCTGGCCGCCCCTCGCGGCTTCTCACGGGTGCGCCTTGCCCTCATGCGGCAGAGGCTATGGCGATGCCCCGCTCCTCGCCACTGACCTCCTCGGTGGCCCCCTCAGCTCGACGCCCGCCGCCTCAGCCCGGGCCGCCCTCCTCAGCCCGCCTCCCCTACGGGGAGTAGGCTCGCTGGCCCTGGGATCTACCCATCGCTGCCTCTTTTCCGCTTTTGGCTGCCTGAGCCCTGACACCTCTCCTTCTCCCAGCGGCGCCCATGGTGGCAGGAAACCAAGGGGCGGAAAGGAGGCGACGGTGGGTGGATTCCGAGGCTGGCGAGCCTCCTCCCCGTAGGCCGGGACAGGCCTAGCCGAGGAGGCGGCATCGCGGCCCCGGCTTCTCCTATAGCCGAGCGCTGGGGTTGCGATCTGGACGTGCCGCTGCCGAGACACGCGCTCTAGCGCCCATTATTTTAACGGGCTTCAAGATACTAGTGTGTAAATAAACCATAGATCATAAAGAGACCACAGTCTCCACTGGGTCTCATTCCCAAAAGGAAACAGCAATCCTGGATAAAGCACACCTGGAACCCCTGGGTTTCGGAGACTGGGGTGGTGCGCAACAATGCATTAAAATATAAAGCTATTGTCATGTGGCAACCAATAGACGACCATGCCCACTGCAGGGTGACAAACAGCAGGCAGGTGAGACAGAAAGCAGTGCTGGTGGCGGGCAGCCCTCCAGATGTTTTGAGACTGCAATTCTCAGCATCCCTGACCACTGGTCCTGCTAGCTTGGGATCATGGGAGTTGTAGGCCAAAAACATCTGAAGGGCCGAGGTTGAGGAAGACTGACCTAGCATAAACATACACAATACTTGCCTCACATAATTTATATGATGCCCAGATGTATAAATCATACTTCTGTTTCTCAAATGGCAGAAGCAGGAACCCAGTCCTCCAGCCACCGCTTGCAGGTATTCAGATCGGAGACAGAGAAGCTATTATTTATGCATGTGTGTGTACACTTCAAAGACCGAGACAAAGGACACATGAGTTTTGTGTTGCAGTATCAGAACTGGAGTACAAAATGTACTGTAAGAAGCAGCTCCAAAACAATGGGAATAATTCTGCCAGAGCTGAGCACATTTAAAACGGCCTTGATTTCAGTGGTGTACATGTAACGCATGCCTTTTTCTCCCATTGAACTCATGGGCTGCAAAAGCGATTAGCTTTGACTGGATTGTGCCGATTGTTGGAGACAGACTTTCTATACTTAAATACACATCACACTTTACTGTGCATCAATGGCAATCTTTTAATGATCAAACAGTAGATTCACTGTCCCACTCTGTGGTGGCCGGTGCCCACTGGGACTGGTAGGGCAGAAGGCAGGGCTCCTAACATTGGCCAGAGCCAGAGCCAATGACAGGCAGAACCAATAAATTCTACTTTTGTTCCCCTCCCCATCCTTGCTGAGTTCTAGAAGGCCAAGGGGGCTAGGAATGCTAAGAAGGAGGAAGCTGACAGTCAAGTGCCACTCTGATCTGCTTGCAAGTTAAGAAGACAGGTAATTGGCAGCAGACTGAGGATTTCCTGAGGTTCCTGGGCAGTACCTCATTTTCCTTCATGGACCAGCCTTCATTGGATCTACTGACTGGTATGATAAAAATGTACAATCCCAAAATTATTTGTATAATCCTTACATGGGAGTCACCAATATTGATCTGATCCTGTTTTATGACCAGGATCTTTTCACTGAATGCTTTATACAGACAGGTCTATATTTCAGCTGCAGCTCTGTACATACTTAATAAGTTTAAACCCCACTGAATCGCTATGCTGAGGCTTTAAAGGAAAACTAGTAGATTAATTTAATACCTCAGCCGCTGTTGAAGAACTACCACTGTCACCAGATACTACAGAGTTCAGAGGTTTATCAGTTTTGGAAACCCAGACCTAGAAACTTGAATCCAGGCTTTATACTGCTGAAAATCTCAGCAATCAAAACACAATATTATTGTTCTTAGTATTAATGCATTTACACACCACTAGGGTTGCCAGACTCAATAGAGGGCAGGACTTCTGTGCCTTTAATTGCCCTGCTCTCTTTTGAGTCTGGAAACCAGCAGACCCTTTGCTTGGAAATTAAACAAAGGGCCTGATGGTTTCTCTTTAAGGTTTCCAAACTCAAAAGAGAGCAGGGCAATTAAAGGCACAAGAAGTCCTGTCCTCTATTGAGTCTGGCAACCCTACACACCACTTTCCCACCATTCTTGTTGCTCTCACGGTGGCTTAATTAAGTACAATTGAAAAATCAACAACTCAATTAAAATTGCATAACACCCATATCATTTATAATAAGATAGCAAACAGAGCAGGAACAGTCTGTCCCATTTCACCACCTGAGGGGAAATGTGAAAGTGCCTCCCTGTGCCAATGTAGCTATGCATACATACCAGAGTTGCACTGTGATGGCTTCCAGGTTCTGGCGAGATCTTGCAAGAGCCCAATGAGATCTCGCGAGAAATCTGCAAAAACTTGTGAGAGTTTCATGAGATCTTGCGGGCTCTCATGAAATTTCACAGGGCTCTCACAAGATCTCACCAGATCCTGGAAGCCACTGTTGCTTTTCTTCACTAGTGCAGCAGCAGCTTTGGTGGTGGAGCCCATGATGGCACCCTTTGGATTCCACTGTCTGAGACAGCTGCCTCAGCCCTGAACCAGAGACTGTGGTCTAGTTTATATGTAATGTTATCTCAGAACAAACCGGGATCAGAAACGATGCTTTGAAGTTGGTTTCAGATTCTGGTTTGTTCTGTACCAAGGTTTCCTAATAGAACAGGAAACTATTGTTAACGAACCCTGGAAGTCTTCAGCTGTGGCATGCTGAGAAGAGAGGAGGGAAGGGGTGGCTTAGATATTTACATGGCTTGTGCATATCTTGGGTTAATAACTCAAATAGCCTGCATCCGATCCAGGATGGTAAAAACTAAATAGGGAATCATTAAACAATACATCAGAAGCCACTTTCTCTCCTGTGAACATTCCACCCCAGTGCTATTCCAAGGGAGCAGAGACAAAACTAAGGTGTCTAGGTGACAGGAACAATAGAGATTGTAATTAGGCAGTAGACTGCAACCTGGCTGCTCTAAGCCAGGAAATGTGTGTTGCCAGCTGTTGGTTTGACTTCTGATTGGTTTAATCTGATTAGAGATGGGCTTTCATGTAGAAGTGCAGGAATAAGGGAACCAGAAGGGACTTCATTCCTCAGTCAACATATAGCAGTTAGACAGAGAATGTCCTTTGGATTTCTGAAAATCTATAACACCTCACAAATCTAGTCCCCATACCCATAATCTTATTGAAATTGTTCCTTTGTGGTTTTTTATCTTGGCAAATGGTTCTAGTATTGAAGTAATTGTTCATCTTACCTTCATTCACATAGAAAGAGGATATTTCTAATATTGAGAGTTGTGCCTGTTCATATGAACATGAAGTTAATTTAAAGCTAACTTTGGTAGACAGACATGACAACTGATTTTTTAAATCCTGCCTATTCACTATTGGGATGCGGGTGGCACTGTGGGTTGAACCACTGAGCCTAGGGCTTGCCGATCAGAAGGTCAGCGGTTTGAATCCCCGCGATGGGGTGAGCTCCTGTTGCTCGGTCCCAGCTCCTGCCAACCTAGTAGTTTGAAAGCACGTCAAAGTGCAAGTAGATAAATAGGTACTGCTCCAGCGGGAAGGTAAACAGCATTTCCGTGTGCTGCTCTGGTTCGCCAGAAGCAGCTTTGTCATGCTGGCCACATGACCTGGAAGCTGTACGCTGGTTCCCTCGGCCAATAACACGAGATGAGCGCCGCAACCCCAGAGTCGGTCACAACTGGACCTAATGGTCAGGGGTCCCTTTACCTTTATTCACTATTTAAAGACAAATGTATGCACATTTCTCTCTTCCTCTCTCTGAAAGACTCTTTTTACTGCATCTGCTACTGTGAAAATGAAGTCTGAAACTAATATCATAAGTATGGTATGAATAGCTTTTTGACCATTTTTTTTAAAAGTGTAACTCCTCCAAAAGCAACTTCCAAGCCGGATGTGAATAAAGTAGCCATAAACCAGATGGATGCTGACTCACAAAAGCACTAGTTTATCTCAGCATCAGATTAAAATATTAACTATTAAAGCCTTATATGGTTTCCCTTGTGTGGCCATCCTGATCATGGCATAGTTCTTCATTAATCACACACACACACACACACACACACACACACACACACACACACACACAACTCTAGGGGCACTCCAGGGAGCCATTTTTCAATCCAGTTTTTGCTTCAGCAGAATCCAAATCCAGCCCAGGGATACCAAGAGAACACGCACACCAGAAATTGCTTCTCCCACACTGCACCTTAATTAGATTCTTTAGACTGGTAAATTTGGATGTGTCACAATTTATATACAATGAACAAATAATGTGCTGTTAAAGAACAGCTATTTCAGACCAACTTCATGAGAAATAGGACCTTGCTGATGGTTTGATATGGTTGGGGTTTTTTTAATACTAGTTTATGGCAAATGCATTTTCCCCTCAGAGGCGGCACTCAACCATAACAGCCAGCAATCATTTGAATGCCGTATCAATTATTCTAGCATCCTTGATGCTGAGGTCTAGCATATTTTAAGAACTCTTTGCCAAAATGAATCAAAACCTTCAGCACGCCAAAGGTCTTCTGCTCTTTCCAAAGACTCTGCCCTTTCTCCTTGCTATTCTTTCTGCTTGGAACTGCCACCCAGATCACTTGCACAATGTTGCCTCCCTCTTCAAATCCATCCAGAAAACTTACCTTGAAGCCTTTGGCACAAACTCATATTTCCCATGTCAAAGCCTAAGTATGGCTAATTGCATTAATCACACATTCTTCCCCTGTTCTTCATTGTGTCCAATTCCCTCATCATGGGGATGGAGCTCTAGATTTTTTGAGAAACCTGAAGCAATAATTGTAGAAGCAATAATTATGTTTACAACTAGACAGAAAGTTAAACTTCCAACGTCTGGCATTCATTTTTTTTCTCCCCCACTGTGGGATTTGGTCAGAGAAACATTGCAAGTTGTTGCAGTGATTCTGACACCTGCATAATCTGGGATGTTTTCAAAACGAGCATGTGGACTTTTGACAAGAGCTCTATCATAACAGCCTTCAGTTTCTGAAAAACAGTCGGCTCTTCCTACCCTTAGGGAAAAAAAACTATCACTTGTCCTGTCTAATGGCTAAATAAGGGGACGCGGGTGGCACTGTGGTCTAAACCACTGAGCCTTGGGCTTGCCGATCAAAAGGTCAGCGGTTCGAATCCCCGTGACAGGGTGAGCTCCCGTTGCTCGGTCCCAGCTCCTGCCAACCTAGCAGTTCAAAAGCTCCTGCCAACCTAGCAGTTCAAAAGCTGCTTGGTCCCAGCTCCTGCCAACCTAGCAGTTCAAAAGTCAAGGTGCAAGTAGATAAATAGGTACCACTCTGGCGGGAAGGTAAACAGCATTTCCGTGCGCTGCTCTGGTTTCGCCAGAAGCAGCTTAGTCATGCTGGCCACATGACCCGGAAAAACTGTGTCAGCTCCCTCGGCCAGTAAAGCAAGATGAGCGCCGCAACCCCAGAGTCGTACACGACTGGACTTAACTGTCAGGGCAGGGTCCTTTACCTTTACCTTTTAATGGCTAAACTGGCCATGCAACCACACTTTGTAAAGTACCACTGGACCACCCAGATTTATTTATTTTTCACAGAACCCAAATCCCTTTCCACCCCCATATATATATATATATATATATATATATATATATATATATATATGTTTTGCTCTACGTGTAAAGCTGAATGTATGCAAATTGCAGGCCAGCTGTAGTACTCACACTCTTTTGGTCTGGTTTACTGTGGCCAAACAACCCACTGTCAAAGTCTCTCTGTGTATGGGACACATTTGTGTCAGGTTTAGGTTAAATGCATGGTTCTTAAGGTGCAAGAATCTCATGTGAGGGAGATTTTGATAGAAGGAAAGCTGGGAGTGGAATCTCCCACATATATTCTACAGTTACTCTTGCAGGTCTTTTAAAGCAAATAAATAAATCACAATTTATTTTTTGGAGTTTTCCTCTATTTTCGCAGCTAGCATTCAAAAATGAATGCTATCCAAATATGGTAGCCAAGTGACATAATCTAATTCAGAATGATTAATCAGCTCGGAATTTATTGGGCATTTGTTTTGAAAACTAAATGTCAAGCAACACACCTAAAAAAGCTTGTCCAGAAAGTTGTGTTCCTGTTGCAATCCCACTGGAAAACACAAATGTCATGACATCTGAATGACTTTTCCTCTTGCAGAAATTCTCCGCATTAATGCTAATGTTTAGCCCACACCTAGCTCAAAATGGGCTTTAACAGTGATCAATACTGTACCAATAAAAAAAAAACCTGTAGCAGGAGCTTTTCTCTGGCTGTGTGCACATCACCGGCTTAATATGCAGCTGGGACATCCCTTTTTTCAATTCAGATAGAAACTGGTTTGGGGGAAAATGCATCAAAATGAAGAACTTCCTGACAGTAAGAGCTGTTTGACAGTGGAATTTGCTGCCAAGAAGTGTGGTGGAGTCTCCTTCTTTGGAGGTCTTTAAGCAGAGGCTTGACAGCCATATGTCAAGAATGCTTTGATGGTGTTTCCTGCTTGGCAGGGGGTTGGACTGGATGGTCCTTGTGGTCTCTTCCAACTCTATGATTCTATGATTCTATTAAGTATTTCACAAGAAACAACAGGGTAGATATGGATTGTTGTGACAAACATCTTAAGTGTACCACTTCCTAAACCAGTAGTGGGAGCAAACTGGATACAGAGTAAACAGGATGGTGTACACAGCCTAAACCTCTAGCATTTGGAAATAATTTATGGAGGCAAGCGGCCTTATCAGAGAGTAAAAACTACATTTATTTTTCTGCGTGTTCATTTTCAGTAAATGAAAACTCTGCAACTCCTCCACACTTGGAGATTCCAGCCCTGTTTGCTTTGACTTCTTGTAACTAAGCCTTAAAAAAGTGTGTGTGTGTGGGGGGGGGGGGTGGATCTGCAAATTCCACTAATGAATTCCAGATTTCTGAACTGTACATCCAGCTGCATTCTCTGAAGGTTAGGTTGCAAGCGGAGCCCAGCTGCATAAAGGGCAGCAAAATATGGACAGAATTGTGATTATGTTTACACAATTTATAATGCACACACTAGAAAGAACGAAAAAACCCCAACCAGTGTTGTAATATTGAAGCAAATGAACCGGAATGTGTATGAGATAATTTTTCTTCCATATTGAACTGGCAAAACTGTGGCAGTTAACTTTCCCTAGAAGCTGTGCCATTTAAACAAGTTAAATAAACCTGGCATTACTAATTTAACCGACTAAATTTAGTTGATGCTTTGTGTTAGTGCTAATTAAGAAGTTTACGCCTTAGAATGAGCACCAACAAAAATGAAAATTTCTTGATATAGTATAAATAATGAATAAATAATAATTTTTTTTATTTATACCCCGCCCTCTCCAGCCAAGGCTGGGCTCAGAGCGGCTAACACCAAATATAAAACAACTACTTAAAATACAATTCAACAACAAGACTAAATACATTAAAATTAAAATTAAAAAATTAAAAATGCAGCCTCATACAAAAGGGGAAAAGAAAGGGAAAATGGGGGAGGGGATCAGGTTGGCTCCAGGCCAAATGCTAGGCGGAACAACTCTGTCTTACAGGCCCTGCGGAAAGAAATCAGGTCCCGCAGGACCCTGGTCTCAGGAGACAGAGCGTTCCACCAGGTCGGGGCCAGATGCTAAAAGTAGGGAACTAGCCCATGAATGAATAGAGGCTCCTCCCCTCTCCATCCTCCTGATGCTGGCAATCATTCCATTAATGGCAATCTCACTATGAGCCGTGCAGTGATGGGTCGACACTTCCTCATGCTGCAAATGGAACAATTTTTTAATATTTTCTCTTTGCGTGTGTCTTTGTGCATGTAGGACAAGCATTTCTTGGCAGGAAAAAATGAAATGTTTTAATAAATGAAAACACACTCAAGGAGCAGAACTGTGACATATGAAGTGTGCTAGATATGCAGCCCTGGAAATATTTCCATGAATACCGAAACTCATGCAGCTCCACAAATTATGAAGGACTTGCATCATGTACACTTACATGTCTTATAAACCAGCATTTGTATTTCTACAATATGAATATGATTTTAACTTAAAATTCCACACTGAAATTCTCTCGATCTCTCTTTTTAAAGTAGACGCATCTCTCCATCTTGATGCTTCATCTAATCTTGTTTGAATTCACTGCTATTTATCATTACGTAAATATCGAAAGCACGTCAAAGTGCAAGTAGTAGATAAATAGGTACTGTACTGCTCTGGCGGGAAGGTAAATGGCGTTTCCATGCGCTGCTCTGGTTTTGCCAGAAGCGGCTTAGTCATGCTGGCCACATGACCCAGAAGCTATACGCCAGCTCCCTCGGCCAGTAAAGCGAGATGAGCGCCGCAACCCCAGAGTCGTCCGTGACTGGACCTAACGGTCAGGGGTACCTTTACCTATGCTATTTTAGTTCTCAGGGCGTGTTTTTACTACTGCTGTTTTTATTAGTCATTGATCATTTTGGTTGCATTATGTTGTATTCTAATATGTTATATACCCAGTGCTATTTTTCTAGAATAATAGGTACCAGAACACTCACCACGAACACTCCCCATTCTCTTAGAATGGCAATGGTGCCCACCTGAGAGGTGGCAGAATTGAGTTCTGGCTGAAAAAAAAAGGCCCAGTGTTATTGACTCCTTACTTCCAATAACAAGAGCTGCAACTCAAATTACTCATTACTGCTGCTGTGTTTTCTACTGACGGCTCATTTGGGGCATAAAGACGTCTTCTTTCAAGCTGAAGTGAAAATTGCCATCCAAGCATGAACATCAGAAGGCGGGAGAAGGAACTCTTGTGATCATTAAGCTCCTTGGCACTGCACTGAATTAAAGATGTAAGCCAACACATCTTGTCCACCCCTCTTTTCTCTCTGGTCTTTAAGCTTCATGCAGCTGTTCAGCTGCTTTTAGCCCCACTGTGGAAATGCCATGCTCCAACATGATGTACACCAGCATTTATTTTTTTACAAAACAACCACCACCCAGAAATGATTATTCTAGTGTTTCCCTGCCTGTTGATAGCATCCCTCCACTTTGCTCTTTGATTAATACAGCAATAACAAATGTTGGGTACAATTTTCAAGTGAAGCTGAAGGCAGACATGGCAAAAAGAAGGGGATTCACCATGCATCTTTGCTACTGGACTGGAATAAAAAGCTTTATATCCCCGTCAAGCACTGGTTTTGGAAACAGCTAGGCTTTGCCCTTCTCCATCTTTTCCTTCACTACTCCATTCCCTGCTCTCTGCCCCCCCCCCTCCCCGGCCTGGTTTGCACATCATGCTAAGCTAAAGTTAAACCATCGTTTATTAAACCATATTTTATCAAACAAAGCATGCCTATGGGCGCCATCATTTGCCTCACCATTAGGGTTGCCGTATTTCAAACAGTGAAAATCCGGACAGAAGAGTTGTTGAGCTTTTTTGGCAATGCTGTTTACGGATTTTACCGTTCCGCCTGGACCCTGCTAGAGACAGCAGTATTCCGGATATGTTTGGGAAATTGTGAATATACAGCAACCCTACTCACCATGCCAAGTCCTGATGCCCGTCTTGAGCACCGGTGAAATGCTTTCCAAAGATCTTTATGTCATCCTGATCAGATGTATAGGAGTATCTTTAGTTTGATGGAATTCCGAACTAAGTTCCACAACAGAGGTGTTTTCTAATTTGTATTTTTTCCTGTCATTCTTCAGTCACAATTTTGTTCATTTCAGCACAAAAACCTGCGTGAGAATGTTTGAAAACTGCAGTGCTACCATCCGCTATGGAATGAAATACATTTCGTCATTCAAGTGAGAATTTTACAGCAGGAGGAACTAGAAGGCGATATGTTGGAACCTGACAAGTTTCAATACAACCACAGATTATCATGATAAAGATCTTGGCATGTGCCTTTATGGATTTGGCTTAGTGCTCTTGTTTTTATTCTAGCAAGCTTTTGACTGCTACATTTTATATCTGATGGTCATTTTTATCTGCTCTAGTTTTAAGTGCTTTTTTTACTGTTGTTTATATTTTTTATTGTAGTTCACTGTACAGTATTGCGATTTTAAAGTGTTGCAAATCTCCCTAAATAGTGGGTGGGAATTTCACATAAATAAAATATGTTCTCTTCCGTGTCTTAAATTTAAGCTGCTGACATGTTGCTGTTGGGGGCACTCCTTGATCTCTCTCTGCCATCTCTGTGGACAGGAGTGTTTTTTACCAGCTCTGTCTGGTATGCCAACTATGATGGTTGCTAGATTGTGACAGCCTGACCACAGTGGTCCATGCTTTGGTAATCTCAAGACTTGATTACTGCAGCACGCTTTATGTGGGACTGCCCTTGTATCTGGCCCAGAAGTTGCATCTACAGCAGATTGCAGCATTCAGACTGGTCACAGGAACAGACTACTCACAAGAGTTTACTCCCCTGCTGAGAGAGTTGCACTGGTTGCTGATTGGCTACTACACCAGCTTCAAGGTTCTTGTATTAACTGGCAAGCTCTTAAACTACTTGGGCCCTTAAGGACCACCCAATCCTTTATACTTTTCCTCAGTCACTGAGATAATCCAATGGGGCACTTCTGGTAGTTCCTCACTCGCCTGAAGTCCAGTTGCCCTCCACTAGGGACTGAGTCTTTAGTGTGGCAGGCCCTGCCCTGTGGATCTTCCTACCTGTAGAAGTTTGGCAGGAATCATCCTTGCTTTCAGACGACTTCTGGAAACTGTGCTGTTCAGACAGGCCTTCACAATATGCATTTTTCTTTAAACCAATTCATACTTTCTATTGATGTTTTGAATTATGCTTTATAGACAGATCTTACAATATTTTATATGTTGTAAACTGCCTTGTTATATTTCAAGAAAGAGCAGATTATGAATTTACAAATAACTGAATAAATAAACCTATTTCCTGTGTTACTGCTGTGGCATGGCAGTTCATCTCCATGATGCATTAGTAAAAAGATGAAGTCCCTGGTAACACACTTAGTCTGCTAAGAAGTAAGTCCCACTGAGTTCAAAGGGGCTTATTCACAGGTAATTGATTTAAGGATGGTGATTAAATATTTTATTCTCAAAGAAGCCAAGAAGATACAATCTACCGTATATTGTGAGAGACATTGGTATGTGCTGAATAATGTAGCTAGCCATAATTTATTTGGGTTAGGAAATCCTTCAGTATTTTTTTAAGCATTTGAGTGACCACTTTGCAGTGGCTCTTAATTGCTAGTAGCTGTGTGGTTACCTCAGTTGTTTACTATTTCTATGGAATGTACAATCTTATGTTATATGCAATCAGGGGCAATAAAAAAAAATCCATGGATTCAGAAAGATGAGTCAGATTTCACAATAGGAAAAGCAACCATGCCAGAGCTCTCATTTGAAACAAAACCCCACAAACATAAACCAGCATCTCTTGAAGTGAAGCTTTCCTTCTGCAAGTGATTCAGAAATGCTGAGGTCTGGAATTGGGAAGGAATGGAGGCTTTAGCAATAAACCGGAGGCACCTTTCAATAGTGGACCAAACCAATTTGTATACAGAATGGGAGGGAGTTGATGGTGCTGCGGCAAGGCCACAATTTCTCCTCCCACCCTCAGGAGTTTCTGAGTTGCACCCAATAACTTAGCAGTGGAGGCTAAGCTGTGGTCCTCCATATGGACTCCATCAACCTCAGAAGGCACAGTCAGTATTCGGGGATTATGAGAACTGGAGTCTAGCATCATCTGGAAGGCCATGGGTTCCCCATGCCTGCTCTATGGCAACTGCAGCAGTGGCTGAGTTCTGCCACAGTTTTTAGACAGAAATGACCCTGATTGCTCTAGCTTAACTGATGGTCTTGATCTGGGAAGTGGGCAGGGGAGGGTGCCCTGGTCGATTCTGCTGTACCTCACAGCAGCCTTTGATAGTATTGACCATAGTAGTCTTCTTGGTTGTCTTGCTAGAATGGGGATTGGGAGGACTGTGGTTCTGGTTCTTGCTGGAGGTCAAGATTCAGAAAGAACCTTTTTCGGGGTGTGAGTTTCAAGTGCCACATTCTCTCAGAGTAATCTGTCAGGGGCCGCATGCTGACCGTAGGCTGTGGAACATGAACTCTTCCTTATTTAGTAATACTAACTTTTACTGTTATACTGTTCCTTGAAATAAACAGTGCTTATCTTCTGCTAGTTCTTTCACCAGGATGAAGAGATTGCTTCACTTCTTCCCCACTTTAACAGAAGAGGAATGCAGAAGGAACAAAGAACTGGGAAGGAACAGGAAAGTTGGATAGCTCCAGGGGGGGGCAATTTTTCCTCCTACTCAACAACGAAATGTGCAGCCCTCCAGATGTTGGCCTACAGCTCTCATCATCCCTGACCATTGGCCATGCTGGCTAGGGCCGATGAGACCACCCTGCTCTATGGGCTCAATGCCATCACCATGCTGATAGTGTAGAAGGTCTCTGTCAGACCACTTTAGGGTTTAAACTGTATGTTCCTTCATTTATTTCTGCATAGAATTTACTTTCTCTGTATGCAGAAACCACTGCCTTAATTATTATTGGGTTGTATGGGGTGTTAGGGGAGGAGGAGTACCTCTGGTGGGGGACATGTCATGCTTCTTCTGGGGTGGTTTGTCCAGGTTTGGTCCCCACCCTGCACTCAGCTCTCACCTGTGGCTCCTAGAAGCTGTCAGCATGGGACTGCAGCCACACTCTGGGAATGGCTTCAATTGGCTGGCTAAACCAAGTGAGGTAGCCAATGGGTCTCAAACCTTTGGTGAGTTAAGGACTACCCTTGCATGAGAAGACAGGCTCTGGAGGATTGAGCAGACAAGGCCAATAGTAGGTCCCACAGTCAAGAAGGTGGTTTCTGCATGTGGTGTATGGGGGAAGTGAGGGGCAGATGGGGCTCATCAACCTGGGAAGGTAGCCCATCTAGGAGAAGGAAACTCTGATCCTAAACTTCCACTGCCTTGTAGCATATTTTCAGGAGAAGAAAAAGCTAAGGAATGAACCCTACAAAAATCCAGCGTGGAGTCTCTAAGATGGTTGGATAGCGCCTTGTATGCCTCCTTCCAGCAACTCCTGCAGCCAAGCTGGTGCCAGACGTATTGCTCTGCTTTCCTTTGCACAACATCAGTAAGGCAGAGAGAGGGGTCTTGTCTGGGCAGCCCAGGACCTCCATACACACTGCCCAGGCTTGCACCCTGGGGAGGTCGCTTCAGTGCTGCTAACACAATGGTTTGGCTTCACCCCTGGAGGCACACTCAATTGTCTCTCAAGACAGACAGATGCTATCATCACCACCATCATTATTATTCCAAGCAGCTAGGCACTTTACCAACCAAGTTTGCTATTAGAGGGAATGGCAGCTAAATGCTGAATGCATTTCACATAACATCCACTTGCTTGGTGCCACAGGACGGAAAGCCCAGTATGCTTGAAGGTCTACTTTGTGACTGAGCCACTGGATCATAAAGCACAAGCATTCAGTCGTGTGAAATGGAAAGGTCAAAAGTTTGCCTTTGATGTGGTTGGACCTTGATTTGATTTTGCCATGTGGCGCTGCATTTAATAGGAACTGTGTGCAACCATGAGTAGCCAGGAAGAAATATTGTGATACTTGAGCATGTAAACTTTCCCTTGGCAAAATCTAGTTGAAGAGGAGTCCCCGTTTCTTTCCACCACTAGCGTAAAAACGAATAGTTGCTTTTAACTGTTTCCCCCCCTCATAATTGTATTGTTTTATTCTTTTAGTAAAGTGCTTTGAGGTTTTCTTACTGTCAAGCAGTACATATATTTTGTGAAATGAATAAAAATAGCGTAATTGGGCATCAGACAACCAGAAATGTCCCGCCTGCATTCTAACTGCCCAGTGAACCACTAACAAAGAAAAAGTTATCGGAACGGCTAATTCATTTTAAAGTCCTTGCAGCAATTTTTACTCCCACAGAATATGGCTCTCACTTCATCTTTAGTCGTTCAGCTTTGTCTTGGTTAACATTTTTCATAGTTCTTGTACATGGCAGCAAAAAGAGCAGCTCTTCCCACGTCAAGGGCAAATTGAATGTTTGCAGACCCATAATTACTGCTGTCCCCCCCCTCCTATTTCCCCCTTCTCCCTACAAACCTAATTCCATTCCTTTCAGCAACACTGTTGTTACAAGTCCCAAAGTCTGACGCAAGCACTCGGATGAGTTTCCTGTCAGGTTGCAGGCTCCAAGCCTTTTTGGGCCAATCCAAAGGCATGTTTACTTGGAAAGCAAGTCCCACAGAGATGCTAGTAGTTAGTAAGCTCAGGACTTAGGGAAGCTGGGTTTCCAGCCTCATTGCCACACATCCTCATAATATTCCCTTCCTACCGCAAAAGCACAACACAAAACACACCCTTACAACCTGAGGACAATGAGGGGTGGTTCCCCCCCCCTGTTTTGCTTGTTCCCTGACTGCTTCTCCTAGGCAAAGAAGCAAGAAGAGAATCTTTTCTTATTCTTTTTTAACTGAACGGGGTTTCTGAGCCTTTGGCCTGCGTTCAAGAAAGACAGCACTGCAATTTCCCCTTTAACATGACTTGCTGAGGTCATCCTGGTTTCTTGTGCCAATGTACACCCCCTCCCCAGCCTCGAGGACTCTGCTGCAGTGTGGTTTTAATTACAGGCAAGAGTTGTAGAAGGTCTTAATGTTCCCTGGTGAGGTGTTCTTCAGTACGCAGACGAGGGCCAGGCCGAGTGAGGAACTCTTTGGGTTAAGAAATTAAACAATTCAAATTGGTTGGGAAATGAGACTGCTTTTAGATTAGTACTAATGTATGCACAGCTGCTTTCAGGGGGTGAAAAAAATACTGGAAGGAGAGTGAATATCAGCTTAGCTAACGTCTCCAAAGCAGACGTGTGACATAACAGGGACCTCAAGCAGAAGTTTGCTTATTCCAGGCATGGCCAAACTTGGCCCTCCAGATGTTTTGGGACTACAACTCCCATCATCCCTAGGTAACAGGACCAATGGTCAGGGATGATGGGAATTGTAGTCCCAAAACATCTGGAGGGCCAAGTTTGGCCATGCCTGGCTTACTCAGTATACTTTTACACAAATGACTAAATTCATTTATTTAAATTAGCGGCCATAGGAACATAGGAAGCTGCCTTAGGCCACGGATCCCTCTTTATCTTTATTCTCCATGTTGACTGGCAGTAGCTCTCCAGCATAGCTGCCAAGTTTTCCCTTTTCTCGCAAGGAAGCCTATTCAGCATAATGGAAAATCCCTTTAAAAAAGGGATAACTTGGCAGCTATGCTCTCCAGGGTTATAGACAGGATTTCCTCTCTATCCCTACCTGGAGATGGATCTTAAGACCTCTTGCATGGAAAGCATGTGCTCTGCTGCTGAGCTACAGCCTCTTCATGGAATGGAAAAATACTGTGCCTATAGCTGCCCATAGTGCCCTTTGCACTGGAGCTGCAAAAGTTGCAAATTAAGACTCAGCAGATTTGATAGACCGGAACAGAGTCACAGCCACACGCACACACAAAAGCCACACTTGCTCATCGAAGGATGATGTGGCAAGTTCCCATGTGGTTTGACGTTGCTCAATATTCTCCAGCATTTCAACAAAGAGATCCAGACAAATACTAAAATCTGATTAAGAACCTCCAATAGTGTCTCACTTTAAGTAAAAGTAAGTTACTATTTTGTTTGGTTTCAACCATATGGTTTAACAATTAAAAAAACAACAACAACCAAATTCCAACAGTTAAACTAAAATGCATTGCTAAGATAATCTGCTGGTGCAAAAGCAGCTAGCTACCTGGTAACAATCCTTCCATTCTGTTCCAATTTATTTGACACCAGTTGGATGCTAGGGTAAGGAGAAGACTTAAAATATACTGCAGAAGATCTCAGTTCCATGACCCAAGCACATACACAACTTTGGTACAAGGTGTTTGACACAAGAGAGAACTTTGAAACATCTAAAGGCAGCCCTGTATCATGAAGTTTTTGTTGTTTGATGTTTTATTATGTTTCAACATATGCTGTAAGCCACCCAGAGTGGCTGGGGAAACCTAGCCAGATGGGCAGGGTATAAATAAATAAATAATTATTAATTATTATTACAATGGAAACAAAAAAATTCCTTCCAGTAGCACCTTAGAGACAAAATAGGTATGAGCTTTCGTGTGCATGCACACTTCTTCAGAGCTCAAAGCTCATACCTATGACAAACTTAGTTGGTCTCTAAGGTGCTACTGGAAGGATTTTTATTTTTTTGTTTCGACTACGTCAGACCAACACGGCTACCTACCTGTAACTATTACAATGGAGACTGTCTCAGAAGGTGCTGGGTTGTCCTTCGTTAGGAGTTTCTAAGTGAAGATTGGCTGGGCATCTTTTTTTGTAAATTTATTTATTTGGTTTTTCAATTTAAAGCTTTACAATCACATATCCAACATACGTCATAAAAACAAGATTCCATAGAATCTCCTGGATTCCTCCCCTTATTGGCTCCTGCATCTTTTATAATAATCCAAATCTTTCACATCTCCTTTTTATCCAAAATTCGCCATTAAACTACAAGTTTTATTCCAATCCTACTAATGATTTCAACTGTTTACAATGATTTTAAGATAAATTGTAAATTTTCCCCATTCCTTATTAAAAAAAAATCTTCCTGATTTCTGATTCTTCTGGTCATGTTTGCCATTTCGGTATAATCCATCAACTTAATCTGCCATTCCTCTCTGGTCAGGACTTTATCTTCTTTCCATCTCTTTATCTTCTTTCCATCTCTTCCATCAGAGAGGGAAAGATTGGGTGGGCACCTGTCAGGGATGCTGTAGCCACAGATTTCCTGCCTAAAGAGGGGGTTGGATCAGATGACCATTGAGGAACCTTCCAAATCCATTATTCTACTTTGAATGCAGGATCTGTGCTACTCAAAGAGGAAGACTCAGGCACTGCTGGAGGAAGGTTCTTCTCTGTGGTGACTGTAGCCATATTCACAATTGTTTTAGTAATCTTGCATAAAGTGTGGTTATATCTGGGTCTCTAAAATAAACCCCTTTTCTTCTTAGACTAAACTTTTCCTGGTTGAAAAGTAGCATGTATGAAAAGAAAGAAAGAATGCAAAGCTCAGAGTTGTTGGAGATACTCATAAAGTTCTCACAATCCAGAAGGTTGTCCCTACCTTCCCATTAACAATCCTTAAGATAGAAAAGGTAGACAGAATGAAAGTAGTGCAAAGCCACTCCCACGTGATATAATCATAGAAAGGAAAGTGATTTTCCCCAAGACACTTTCCCTGATGAGACAGCATGAAATAATGTGATGTGTGAAGGACAGTGGTAACATTTAGTTAATCATCTCTTTTTTAGAGCTGTATCATTCTTCATTATTACTATTTTTAAAATTAGCAGAACCCCCACCTCTGTTTGTATGAGTTAGAAGTCACACATTGCTCTCATCTTTCATGAGACCTGAATTATTCCGATTTTTCCCTGTGCCTAAAGCTAGCAAACATGTTCATGTATCAAGGGTGAAAATCTTACACTAAGATACACCCATTTTCAGCTGAAAGCTATATCAGCTCGTGGAAACAAATTGCTTCCATTTAAATTGCTTTTAGTCACACCACATTAACCCTTGGATATATCAAATCTAGTTGTCGTAGATATAGCATATCACGAGTTGATGACTTTATTAAAAATGTAAATTTCTGAAACACCTTTACTCCCCAGTTTACATTTTAAAATGAAGTGTCTTCAGCTTGGAATATCAAAGATTGGGAAGGAGACTGAATGGGGGATGGAAAAGGACTCTAAAAGTGAGAGGTGTGGTAAAGGATGAAAGTAGAGGGAGCAAAGTAAAAACAGCTGGACCAAGTGCATATTTTTTTTGTCTGATTTTAATTTTGGTTACTGTTATTTTCATTTTCATTTTCTTAAATTTAATTTTTATTTATAAGCTTCCATTATCACAATATTCAGTGTACAGTCAAACATTAATTATATATCAAGATCAGATATGAGACACGATATTAATAGACAATACATATGTCAAGAAAAAAATGTTTAAATTTCAAATACATAATCTCTATTTTACATTTCAGAATATTCACATTATATAGAAGCATGCAGTGTGATCCTATATTAGCAATACCCAGCTCGCTTTTAATGTATGTATGTTGCTATAGGAGTCCAACTGGTCATTTCTTCTTAACTTACTTGATGAGATTGCGCCATTACTGCTACTTTTTCAGTTATGGATCTGAAAGCATCCCTATGCTACAAGCCAGATGGGGTTTCACTCCGAGTCCCAAATCAAAGGAACCCCTCCCCCCCACCAGCCCACAGTACCTCTGTCATGTCTGGATCAAGCTCCAGTTTGGTCACTTACATCCAGTACATCACTGGCCTCAGACACTGGTTCAGAACTTCCATTGCCTGCTCCTTGGCATCAGATGGAAAGACATGGCTATCATGAAATCATCAGCATTTCTGATGATATCTCCACCCAAATCTCTGGACAACCTCACCCAACAGTTTTGTGTAGCTGCAAATGGCCATAGGATACAAGATGAAACTGTGGAACAACCCATGCCAAAAAGCCAAGGGGCATGTCAGCAGGCTCCTAGTAGAGTAATACTTTCTGGGACCTGTGCTTCAGGAATGCTTGGAGCTACAGCGCCTCGCTCCCAGCCCCTGTCCAGCAAGGCAGCCCAGAAGGAATGGTTTCAAAAACCACTGAGAGACCAAGGAGACCCAGTAGAGGAGCACCCCCTTATTCCACCTGCCAGCAAAAGCCTTCTACCAAGGCCTTTCCTGTCTAATTATTATTATTATTATTATTATTATTATTATTATTATTATTATTAATACCCCACCCTTCCCAATTTAAAAACCAGGCTCAGGGCAGATAATAGCAAATATAAAACATTGATTAAAATGTGACTTAAAAACAGCATAAAACGCAACATAAAATGCAGCATCAATATCAATAGAATTTAAAAAAATTGTGTACACTGTGAAGAGGTTAACTGAAAACAGAAGCAAGTGGGAAAGGACTGGGGGCTCTTATTTTGATTCCATGCCATCTAAGCATTTGAGACTATGCAAATTTTCTTGTTCATGGCCATTATCTTGGGCACTCATAAATGTATGGTGCTCAGAAAGAAAGACAAACAAGGAACAATCTGGGAGCCAAGATATTGCAACATCTGAAGCAGGGGTTGCAGAGCTCAATGTGCTGGTATACAGGAATCCAGCGTATCATATAAAGGGCAGCCCCCCAACCTTAGATATTTCATCAGAAGTGCAAGCAGTCCAGGTTTTTGAAGATCCACATAATGCCCCAAATTATACTTCGGGTGACTAAAAATTGTGAACAAAAGAGTGCAGTTGAAACACTCATTTTTTGTCTGTTTTGTCTGGGGGACTTTATTTAAAGGAATGCCTTTTCCTACTTTAAGATCATCTTTGGAAGCCTTTCTCCGGGTGCTTACACCAGATGAGGTCAACAAACAAACAATATCATTAATGGCTTGTGCTCATATCTTTTTGACCTTGAGCAGGCCCTTGTAAGAAGGAATATTAGTGTCAGGGAAAGGTTAACCACCTTCTTTCCCTCCTCTTGCCCCTCCTCTGAAGGACTATGCGTAAGATGGAGTAGCAGACTTACCTCCAAAGGCAGAACTAGAACCAACAGGGGGAAATGCAGAAGAACAGAGTTCAGCTTTATATTAAAAGAGCTTTCTGATTGGTAAGAGCTGTCCAACTATCTTGGAAAGTGGTGGGCTCTTCTTTTCTGGAGGTGTTCAGATACAGATGCTGTATCCGCATCCTGCCTTGCAGATCCTGTATTGAGCAAGAGGTTAGTCTATGTGCCCTAGAACAACTTCATTTGAATTTTCTCAAATCTGTTTTTAAAGGCCCACATAGCCAGTGGTCAGTTGACATTTTCTGCTGAAGGATGTGAGTTGAGGCTGTAAGGTTCTTTTTGCAGAGAAGCTTTGAAAGAGGAATAATAATAAACAAAATACTGGTAGTAAAATAAAAAAATTCCTTCAGTAGCACCTTAAAGACCAACTAAGTTTTTATTTTGGTATGAGCTTTCGTGTGCATGCACACTTCTTCAGATACTCATACCAAAATAAAAACTTAGTTGGTCTTTAAGGTGCTACTGAAGGAATTTTTTTATTTTACTTCGATCCAGACCAACACGGCTACCTACCTGTAACCAAAATACTGGTAGCACACTCTGATCCCCCCCCCCCGTTTTTGTCTTCAGATTCCACATCAGTATAGAATGACTGCATAATAAGAGGCCAATTGCTTCCAGATGCTGAACTTCCTGAATCCCTCCCCTTCTCTCTCTTTCTCTCTGTCTCACACACTTTGAAATTGCTCAGAAAGAAATGCCTGACCATAATCACAGACCATTACAAACGGTCACAGACTATGTTTGAACAAGGACATTACTAAACCCATTTTACTTCGCTGGATCTATGAAGAAGATCAAGATGTAAGCCTAGGGGGTCTGCTGCCCCATTTAAATAGCTCAAAGGAAATATCGTACATAATCAAGCATAAGCCGACCCGAATATAAGCCGAGGCACCTAATTTTACCTCAAAAAAAAAAAACTGGGAAAGCTTATTGACTCGAGTATAAGCCGAGGGTGGGAAATGCAGCAGCTACTGGTAAATTTCAAAAATAAAAAATAAATACCATCCTATGCCTTTCCCAGCTGTCGGTGGCAGGGTGAGGGGAGAAGCGGCGAGGAAAGATCCCTTCCTCGCCGCTTCTCCCTCCCTGCCGCCTTGCACAAAGCAGGCATAGGACAGAGGTTCGGAAAGTCGCAGCACAGCGCTTCTCCAAACCCCCGGTCCTGTGCCTTTCTCTACTGCCGCCCGCCTCACTTGAGTATAAGCCGAGGGTGGCTTTTTCAGCACATTTTGGTGCTGGAAAAGTAGGCTTATACTCGAGTATATATGGTAATCAAAAACTATCAAAGATGGACACAAAACCCAACACATTATGGAGTGTAAAGCCAGGGCTATCTGATTGCATTGGGGTGTATGAAAGTTACCAGGTCTTGTCTTATGTTAACTTCTGGCTCCAGTTTTCTTCCTGGTAGTAGTAGTAGTTGGCTTAAGTCAGGCACCCCCAAACTTCGGCCCTCCAGATGTTTTGGACTACAATTTCCATCATCCCTGACCACTGGTCCTCTTAGGTAGGATCATGGGAGTTGTAGGCCAAAACATCTGGAGGGCCGCAGTTTGGGGATGCCTGGCTTAAGTCATCTGGGATTCAAAGTTTCTTTTAAAAAGCTGTTGTGCATCTAATACATCTGCAGCAAGGAGCCGATAACAGTCAGGACGTAAGCAGGTGGCTGTGCAACTGAAAATATTGCGGTGTATATTTGATTTTGGATGTGGTGATATAAAAGACTAGACCAAGACATTATGCTACATGAGTAAATAGGCATGGCTGGTTCAAATGGTTGACTAAAGGCTGTGTCATCAAGTGTGCTCGTAACTCCACCGCCACTTTAGGTAAGCACTCTTAGCAGCTTAGCTGGCGTATTATGAATGGCTGGCAGCAAAGCACTTGTTTTGGAAACCAGGAGGCCTCACATCACACACATTCCACCCCGCCTTAGTAGTCGTGGTTTGTAGCTTATACTGCTTGAATGCATCTCTGCCATGTTGGCTGCATGTTCCATTTTAAAGGGTCTATGAGTGAGGAACCAAACAAAGCTCAGTAGGTGTGAAGCACAGAAACGAAACCACATGGGAAAGACGCTAACACACACACCCTTCTTCCCCTCTTCAGTCTGCATTCTTCAGGCATTGCTTCAAAGGAAGAATCAACCACAAGCACGAACAATTGTGGCTCATAGTGCATGGCAGAGTACACTTGTTTTGTGCAAAAAAAGATTTAATGGGAAGTGTTGCAGGAGCTGCTTTCAAATCCAGGACTACCGAGTGCTAAATTTTGTTCCATTCTAAGTTTTGCACAAAGTTATTGTCTCCAGGCTAGAATCTGTGTATGGCTTCTGGCACCAAAGGGAGGTTAGGTGCAATGCAGATCTCAGGAGTCCAGAGAATCTGAGGTTCCAATGTATACATAGAAACTGTGGAGACATCAGTGAAACAGAGATGGTTCGGGGTGGAGCAGAGAGCAAAAACCAAGCATAAGTGTTGGAATAGGCACCCGGTAATCAAGGCAGGAAGGGGCAGGGGGAGGACCGAGCTCCAGTCAGCAGCAGAAGCACCAGAATGGAGAGATTTTTAAGGTTGGTGAGGGATTGGAGTTGGGGAAAGAAGGTGGTAACTCAGACCGCAGGCTTGATCCAAAGGTGCCATGGGCTGGATCAGGCACAGAATCTTGGCAGTTTACTGTCCCTGGAATTGATGGACAAAATGGATGATAAAAGGCAAGCACTTGCTAGAGCAGATGAGTAAACAAAAACAAAAAGAAAAACGTAAAAAATATTATTATTATTATTATTATTATTATTATTATTATTATTATTATTAAAATTTGTATACTGCCCTTCCTCCAAAGATCATCTGGCATAAAAATACAAAATGAGAACACAGAATACATAATAAAATCCAAAGCCAAAACCAAACCAATAACCTCCTTGAGGCCTTTGAAACATTATTGCCTTTTCTTTGAGAGAATGAATTTCTTGCTTTGAACATGTCCCTCCTTCAGTTTTCACTCTTCTCCATTTGCACAGAGCCTTTTGTGGTCTGGATGTTTGGCTCATGAACAGTTTTGAACAAACGCAGTTTTTACAGGATTTTCTTTCCCCTAAAACAGTATTATGTCAATTTTACATTTTGTTTATTCCCTTGTGAGGTTTAGGATTCATGATTCCAATTTTAATTTCCACTCCCCTCTTCTTTTACCTGAACCTATTTCCCATTTGGACCACTCTGGATCCTATAAACTGGATCCTATATTTATCTTTCCCAACTTTCCCCATAAATCCATGGAAGCCTGTTCCTTGGGTCCTTGCTTGGATTAGTAGAGCAATCCGCTCCCTCCACCACTGTCTTTAGGTCACACAGCTAGAAGTCTGTGAAATTAGCAGATTTAACTCGTTTGAAGTGGTGAAAGTTTTCAGAAGATTCAATTTGGAGCTTAGTAACATACATGCTTTATTAGTATTGGTAAAGGTAAAGGTACCCCAGACCGTTAGGTCCAGTCGCAGACGACTCTGGAGTTGTGGCACTCATCTCACTCTATAGGCCGAGGGAGCTGGCGTTTGTCCGCAGACAGCTTCCAGGTCATGTGGCCAGCATGACTAAGCCGCTTCTGGCAAACCAGAGCAGCACACGGAAACGCCGTTTACCTTCCCGCTGGAGCGGTACCTATTTATCTACTTGCACTTTGACATGCTTTCGAACTGCTAGGTTGGCAGGAGCAGGGACTGAGCAACGAGAGCTCACCCCATTGCGGGGATTCGAACTGCCAACCTTCTGATTGGCAAGCCCTAGGCTCTGTGGTTTAGACCACAGCGCCAATTATTTTTATCTACCAGTGTAATATTGTTTTCATTTATAAATTGATTTGTACATCCTTTTTAATCTTATATTTCAGTTACTGCTGGGTTTGTATAACTTCCTCATTTCTGTGCTTTGATTTAAATAAATCTTCCCAGGGCTGCTGGTCACTTTCAGCTTACTACCACTAGCTCACTGGAGCAAAAGTTAAGAAGCCATTTTCATAGCACACCGCTTGAGAATCCTATGCATTAAATTCCATTAGGGACAAAGCATAAGAAGCATGGCAGATAAATCTAATAAATGGTTTTCCTTTCCTTTCTGCTTTATGTGTAAATAATATTATCATATGAGAGGGATGACAAAAAGAATCAAACTGGGAAGGTTCTGCTTTTATTACAAAGTTGCGAAAGACTCCATAGAAAAGGAACTGAGTTACATGCATGTGCTGAAAGGAGACATTGGGTGGGGTGAAGGCAAGGGAGGATAATTCTCTAGCGAGAGCTGTCAGTAGCTCTTACTCATGTTTCATACACACTTGTCTGCTTAAACTAAGCCAAGAAACATACAAGGCAGTAGGGTCTGTGCCAAGGACACTGAAACTTACTTCACATCATGATAGAAAAACTCCTCCATTTAGAGTTTGATCCATAGCCCACTAGGATTAAACATAGCAGATTCAAATGAACTCCAGTGGCCTGCAGATTTAAGTCCCCAAAGAGCACACAATTTACGCAGACAAAGTCGCCATCTCAGTCTCCGCAGATAAATTCCATCTGTGAATGAAATGGCTTTTTAACCAATCCAGTTTGAGGGGAGGAGAAATCATACTCATCTGTTTGGCCTGCTACTCTGGTGTCTGGTACAGCTAACAACATTAAGGACATATAAATAATTACTGAACTGTGAGGATCTTGTTTTTTTATTTTTTTTTATTTTTTCAGATGCCTTTTTCCCCCCACTCTGCCAAGGCCACCCCACCCCTTTCCATGAATGGTCAGCATTAGGATAGAGACCCCCGTGGAACTACGATGTGTTTTAAGCAGAAGCACTCCTCTTGCAAGCTGCTGAAATATCAGGAAAACTGCCATGGAAAAATATTTAGGCAAGGCTTTTTCAATAGACAACTTTTTCTGATTCTGTTCCTCTGAACGTTATCTGTCAGCAGATGCCTTTGTGGGTTATTTTGTGTTATGAGGAGGACCTTGTTTCAGGGTTATTTATCTCTACAAAAATTCAGCATCTTGGATATGCTTTGCTTGTAGAGGATATTGTAGAGTTGGAAAAGATTCAGAAAAGGGCAATCTAAATTATCAAGGGCAGGGGTCAGCAAACCTTTTCAGCAGGGGGCCGGTCCACTGTCCCTCAGACCTTGTTGGGGGGCCGGACTATATTTTGGAAAAAATATATGAATGAATTCCTATGCCCCACAAATAACCCGGAGATGCATTTTAAATAAAAGCACACATTCTGCTCATGTAAAAACACCAGGCAGGCCCCACAAATAACTCAGAGATGCATTTTAAATAAAAAGACACATTCTACTCATGTAAAAACATGCTGATTTCCGGACCGTCCACAGGCCGGATTTAGAAGGCGATTGAGGCTTTCGTTTGCCTACCCATGATCAAGGGGATGGAAGAGCTCCCCTATGATGAAAGGTTGAAGCACTTGGGGATTGCAACACTTGGGAAAATGTGAGTAAGAGGTGGCATGATATAAGTTTATAAAGCTATGCATGACATGGAGGAAATTGATTGAGAAAAGTTTTTCTCCCTCTCTTATAACACAGGAACATCCACTGGAGCTGAATGTTGGAAGATCCAGGGTGGATATAAGAAAGTACTGCTGTACTACTTTACACAGTGCACAGTTAAACTATGGAACTCACTTCCACAGGAGGCAATGATGGCCACCAACTTGCCTGGCTTTCACAGGGGATAAGGCTTTCAATGGCTATGAGCTATGGTGGTTAAGCTCTGCCTCCACATTTGGAGGAATTTATATATCTGAATACCGGTTGCTGGAAACCTCAGGAAAGGAGAGCGCTCGGATCCTGCTTGTGAGTTAATCACAGGCATCTGTTTGGCCAGGATGCTGGCCTAGATGGGCCATTGGCCTAATCCAGCAGGCTTTTCTTATGTTCTGATGCTATGTTCTTGTTTGTGAGGCTCTGGGGATAAAAGCCGGCAAAGATTTCTTTAAAGTCACTACGGTAACTGCGCTGGAAATCCCACAATCTTTTAGCCACTTATCTTACAATTGCCATGGATTGCTCTCAATGAACAACGCACTAGCTGTGGATTGTGCTCCCTACTTATTTTACAGTTTATTTCAGAAAGCCGGTGTTTCTAAAAGAGATTTACATGTAGTGTGGCTTAGTGAGTAAGTTGTCGGACCAAGAGAGGACAGGCTTAGGTTCAAAGCCTCACTCAGCCACAATGTTCACTGGGTGGCCTTGGGCGAATCAATATCTGTTGGCATAAGCTCCCCCACAAGGATTTTAAGAGGGAAAATGGGGTAAAGGGAGAATTTGAGAACCTTAAAGGAAGGGGGGCACAAACTTGCAATATATAACGAAGAGTGCTCCTATATTTAAGGTGAGCAGCAAAAATAAGGTTCTGTCATCATAACCCTCAAAATTCTATAGCTTATAAAAATGGCATGTTGGGCCAATGTGGGGCCTGGCCCTTGATGCTTTATGTTATTTAGACCAGGCAGTGAATGGTTCATACGGCAAGAGGTACCTCTGGGAAGTCAACAGTGAACGCAAACTCAGTAATATGAGCCAGATGCTTCTTTCTGACAGCCAGCAATTTATAATGAGAGAATTTGTTCCTTTTTGAAAGAAGAAACACCCATTGCTTCTCATAATGTGACTAAGGACACATGCTTGGCAATGGATCTTAGAATACATTTTGAAATCAAAATTGCGTTTCCACTGTCGCTATATACTCAGAATCCAATTTTCGTTCCACTATTAATTGCGTCCCATATTCATTCTGTTTGGAACCTTGTCATCTCTACATGTTCTTTTAGAGTTCTTCTTTATACTCATTTTACAAAGCCCATACCACTGAAATACCGAGATATGTCCCTCCTTGGTGATTTCCCCAACCAGTAGCCCTCAGCAGAAGGCGGCTGGTTCTCACACATTCTCCTTCTGCTCTCCAACACCAGGCTGCCTGTGGCCAAGAGAAATCCCAGAAATCCCATGGCCTCTTCTGCTTCTCTGGCTGAATGAATATTTTGGAGCTGTAGCACTAGCTGTCTTGTGCTCCCCTTCTCCAGGGATGACTTTTGGGTTGCTGCTACCTTCGTGGCTGGGAGGTTTCTTCTTCATCCAAGGCAGGGGTTGCCAATGTGATGCCGCCTTCCAGATGTCATGGGCTACAACTCCCACCACCCCTGACCACTAGCCCTGCTGGCTGAGATTGATGGAGATTGTACTCTACAACATCTGAAGGGCTACCCATGTTCTGCGGTTTGCTCCACTTGAGGTTACCCCCACTCTAACTGGGATTCTTCTTGTTCCAGGGTGAAATTGAGACAGGGAAAACCTAGTGCATGAGGCTGATGCACCCCAAAGATCAAACTAGAGACCTGGAGGCCAAGAACTGTACAGTATAAAAGGTAAAGGTAAAGGGACCCCTGACCATTAGGTTCAGTCGTGACCGACTCTGGGGTTGCGCGCTCATCTCGCATTATTGGCCGAGGGAGCCGGCGTACAGCTTCCAGGTCCTGTGGCCAGCATGACAAAGCCGCTTCTGGTGAAGCAGAGCAGCACACAGAAAAGTCATTTATTTACCTTCCCGCTGTAGCGGTACCTATTTATCTACTTGCATTTTGATGTGCTTTCGAACTGCTAGGTTGGCAGGAGCTGGGACCAAGCAACAGGAGCTCACCCCGTCGCGGGGATTCGAACCGCCGACCTTCTGATCAGCAAGCCCTAGGCTCAGTGGTTTAGCCCACAGCGCCACCTGGGTCCTGTACAGTATATTTAATTCAAATCAAAATGTAAAATTCAGCCCCTCTTTGGCATCCAATATCTCTTGACTTCTTTGCTCACAATTCCTTTCCCAACTGAGCACAAAATGTCCCTTTGCATTCTTATAAAGCAGAACAATATGGAATCCTCAAATGGTGAAATATTTGCCTTTAGCTCACTATTTGCCTTTCGACTTAGAATTGTTCTTTAGACAAGATAATTAGATTTTTCATAAACCTTAATCAATAACATAAGAAACCTTAGCACAGAATTCCAGCTCTACAGTGGCAATAGCTTCAAGTGGCATGGTAGGGATATACAGTAATAAAAGTTGTTCTTATTTTCATTTTTCAAACACCATAAAGTCCCAGGGTGATTTACAACACAGAATATGGAAATCAGTTAAAAATAATCTAATAGTGTCAAAGGCCAGGCTACTATGGAGATACATGATATTAAAACCAATGTATTAATAATGAACACACTCATAGGCCATAGCTATGAATTGGTTACTCAGAAGTAAGTCTCACTAAGTTGCATTTTTTTAAAAAGCAAAAACATATTTTGCATTTTTTTAAACAAAGAGAGTTACAATATTATATTCCATTTTCATTGCAAGACAATAAGAGAACGTTGGAATAGGTTGTTTTATACATTTATTTTCTGCATTTAAACAGCCACTAACAAGAGTTCTTTGGGTGGCTCACAGGGCAAACACACAAACACAATTAACATACAGTACAAAAAAAAAAAGCAGCGATAAAAAACTACAAAATTGAAACACAGCTAAAAATGAATGCCCAGAGTCTAAAAACATAAAGTTATTTAAAAGACCTGGGTGAATAGAATGATCAGTGAACAAGCCATAAAGATCATGCCAGACGAACCTTTCTAGGAAGCCTGTTTAATAACTGGGGTGCCACTACAAAAAGGGCCCTTCTGTAATAGGAATAGAAACACTATCAGAACTGTTGTAATATAATCCCCTTAATACTAAGCAGTACAATTCCAAGTGTTGCATTTGGGCCTTCAAGTTCTCACCCACTTATCCAGGGTTTATCTCTTTCTATCCATAGGCTTCCCCAAGGTGGTGCGATGTACTGTATTTCTATTTAAATTATAGTACAGTGGTACCTCGGGTTACAAACACTTCAGGTTACAGACGCTTCAGGTTACAGACTCAGCTAACCCAGAAATAGTACTTCAGGTGAAGAACTTTGCTTCAGGATGAGAACAGAAATCGTGTGGCGGTGGTGGGAGCCATTAGCTAAAGTGGTACCTCAGGTTAAGAACAGTTTCAGGTTAAGAACAGACCTCCAGAACAAATTAGGTTCTTAACCCAAGGTACCACTGTAATTATTTATAAATGTGCATCTCCCCATATGGACTTGTTGCATGCAAATATGACCTCCCCTTTGTCCTGCTATGAGCAATGCAGTTCCTGTTTTTTAATGATGCACAAGGGCCCGCCCGACCTTTTGAGAAAAGTTGGCATAAGCACAAACCAAGTGACACAGAAGAGGGCTGGCAGGGCAAGAGGGGGAACATGGTTGCCCTGCCCCTTCTGCTTCCTTCCATTCCTGAACGTTGGAGTGTGTGAGTCAAATGTTTCCCTAGATACAAAGCACAGACCAATTTCTGTCTGGTGGGCAGCATTTAATCCAAGGATTAAAGCCTTGAAAACAATGTCAGTTTATGGGGTATCTCATAAAATAAACAGAGCAGATAGCTCAGCATGATAAGATAACACTAGAACTTGTGGACATCCAATGAAGCTGAATGTTGGATGCGGGAAAGAATTATCCCCCATGATAATTCTGTAGACATTTGGAACCCATATGGGGCATATAGACTGAAGACTTGTTGGCATGTGGACTCTGAATATCCTGTCACAACAATACATGTAAATTATGACCACCACACACACTTAAACCCAAGGAGGGATAAGGATGGACAAGGCAGGTTGAGATGGAGTCCTCCCGGCGCCACCCTCCATGCGGTCCATTAACAAGACTAAGACAGCCTTTCCCACACTAACTTGCCTGAACCTGAGATCACCTGCGGCTCTTCTCTACATGTCACCTTCAAGAGAAGTCCAGAGGGTGGCAGCAACAGGAATGCTTTCTCCACAGAGGCTTGCCTAACACCAGCCTTGTCATTGTTTCAGCACCAAAGTCGTTTTTGCTTTCTTGTGCTCCAGCGCGACATATTATATTGTTAAATCCATGTTAATGGTGTTTATTATTGCATCTTTTTTTTACTTTGGTTGTAAATTGCTCGAGGACCTTTTTAGTGCCAGCAATAAATTTAATAAACATATAATTTTATAAAACTTGTAATCCGCCCTGTGATTTTTGGGTGAAGGGCTGTATGGCACAATGGTTCACAGTGGCACAATTTGTCTCCTTCCCATGATGTTAGGTACTAGCAGCTCCTCCCTCTGTCAGTTGGAGTATGGAAATAGCCTTCTTGACTACTCATTAATCCTGGGCAGTCCTTTGTGGGTGGGGACCTGCCTCCGCCATTGGAATGATGGTTGGCACCTCCATGTGCACCCAATCACAGAAAACTGCTGGACCAAGGGGAATGCAGTCAAACTGTTTAAGAACATAAGCTGATCCTTGTTTGATCAGGTCATAGTTCTGTGAGGTCAAACATTCTGTTCTCACAGCAGCCAACCAGATCCTATGGGAAGCCCGTAAACAGGAATTGAGTGCAACAGCCCTTTCCTGACTTATGATTCCCAGCGACTGGCATTCAGAGGCGTATTGCCTGTGAACAGAGAGTAGATAAAACAGCCTTGATAGTTAGCTTTAGATCCAGCTATTCCAGGTTAGGTAGTTTATGGATTGCACAATGGATATGAGAGTAAAAGGATATGGAAAAATGAAAAAGAGAGAACAAGGTGAAATTAAAATAAGTAGAATGAAAAAAGTATGCCAAACCAAATGACTAGCTCCCAGAAATGCTCAAATTCTCATATCCTTTGAGCATCTTAAGCCTCTCCAAATATGTATTTGTCTTGCCAATACGATTAGCTTGTCTGATTGATGCAATTATTATTATTATTTTGGAACTTTTAACTTTGAAACCCTCCCTAACATCTGCTTGTTTTATTATGGCCTAGGTTGCTATGGAAATGTGAAACTAAAACAGTCTTCTTCAGGAAGATATCGTTCTGCATTACGCAAATTGCTGCTTAAATCTTTCTAAGGTTACATCAGCGAGTCACAAAAGCCATCCACTTTTGACCCATGACCTTCATCATCTATAAGGACTGGACTGGCTTTAAGCTGAAACTACTGTTCTCTATACAGTGGAATAACTCCAGAATGGATTTTAGCTTACCACTAATGCTTAAGCCATGTCTGCCTTCCTGGAGAAATGTCATAGTCTTGGGGTTCTACGGGCCCATCAGTGTTGTATGAGGCCCAGGTAGTCTCTGTAGCAAGGAGTGCTTACATCCAGTTCCAGCTGGTTTGCTAGTCAGAGACTCTTCTGGGTCGGCATAGCCTAGCTGCAATGATACAGCCTCTAGTAACCTCGGGTTTAGACTACTGCAATGTGTTCTATGTGGAGCAGTCCTTGAAGATGGTCCAAAAGTTGCAGCTAGTGCATGATGCAGCTACCAAGCTATTGACTAGCTCTGAAAAATGGTACCACATTGCACCCGTCCACAAAGAGGTGAACTGGGTGCCTGTTTACTACTGGGCCCATTTTAAGCGGCTGACAATTGTCTACACAGCTTGGAACCCAAGTATTTGAATGAACTCCTTTTTCCATTATCTGCCAACCTGCACCTTGAAGCCTTGCTCGTGGTTCCATCAGTATCTGCAGTTTGCTATGCACCAAAATGGGGCAAGGCCTTCTCTGCTTTGGCATCCCAGATGCAGAATTCCCTACTCCTTGGAAATGTGATTGTCCCCTACATTACACCCCCCCCCCGATGTTACATTGAAACTATATTGAGGCTGATATAGGAAAAAAGCGCTTCTCCTTGCTGGGTTGCTGTAAACTGGCCTTACGTTTTTATCTTAGGGCTGGACAGTTTACTGAGATAAATTTTATGAAGTGCTTTCTTGGAATATTGTGAACTGCCCCATAAATCTAGTTACAGGTAGGTAGCCGTGTTGGTCTGACGTAGTCAAAACAAAATAAAAAATTCCTTCCAGCAGCACCTTAAAGACCAACTAAGTTTTTATTTTGGTATGAGCTTTCGTGTGCATGCACACTTCTTCAGATACACTGAAGCAGAAGTCCCCAGGCACTTTATTTTGCCCCATAAATACTCAGGTTGAAGGGTGGGGCAGAAACTAATGACTAATGACCCCCTGCAAGACTATGAACTAAATTCAGTTTTGGTAGCCAGAACAAATGTCTGAGCTCAGAAGTCTTTAATTCTAAGTGTACAGTTGTACCTTGGAAGTCGAACAGAATCCATTTCAGAAGTCCGTTCGACTTCCTAAACATTCAGAAACCAAAGCGCAGCTTCTGATTGGCTGCAGGAAGCTCCTGTAGCCAATCAGAAGCCACGAAAGCCCCGTCGGACGTTCGACTTCCCAAAAACATTCGCAAACCGGGACACTAACTTCCAGGTTTGCGGCATTCGGGAGCCAAAATGTTTGGGTGCCAAGGCATTTGGGATCCAAGGTACAACTGTATGTATTTTGTAGCTGGCTCTAGTTGATGGATCACTGGGTTCTGGTAAAAAAAAAGGTAGATCCTGAGACCTTGAAGTCTGCTCCCTTGTGGCCTACAATGATTAGTAATAGCTCTGCAGGGTAAAAATGGCAAAAGTATTTCCCAGTAAGAGATCTTTGAACCTGAGACTTCCTGTGCTTTCTCATGGAGCTGCAGACTATCCCTTAGAAGTCCTCTGATTCTAATCTACTTGAAACCAACTAAAAGGTATTTTAAGACATCACCAGCTGGATAAACTGAAACTCATTTGTTTGCGCACCTCTCACAAAACAAAAGGCCTTGCAGAATGAACACTTGCACTTACACTTAAGTCCTATAAAACTTTTAATGTCTTAGCACAGCCTTCCACCCACCCTGTGTCACATAATTCTACACCTTCGCACACCATCGCAAGTGGAAGAAGACAAAAACTGGGACATGTTCCAAGTTCAAAAGACAAGTTCTCAACAATGTATATGAATAATCTTTGGAAGAGATCACTGAGCTAAGGTATCATTGCTCTTGGTGGGCTTCCCCCAGCAATGATGCCGAAATGATTTAGTTGGTTTTTCCATTTACGTTGTTAAATCCACATATAGTTTGAAGGCTTAAATTCAAAGCTCCCATCTGTGTGAAAAAATATATTAAGGTTTCTCTGTGTCCTAACAAATAGCAACAAACCACAATGCCCAAAAAACTTGAAGCATTTTGTTTTGTTAAAAGGAACACACAGTAGCCTCTAGTGGTGAACAGTTGCCATTGCAATTAAATACTTTGTGGTGAAGCTTTTTTCATAAAAATAAAAAAGCCTCCCCGCCCCTTCTCTTCAGTGATCCATACAGGTTTGCAGCCCTGTTTTGAGGGAAGGCATGCAGCCCTAAGAAGACATAGTAATTTGTTCAAGGAAACCAGTGTCTTTGCTTTGTGAATAGCAGTATTTAATTAATTACATTCATTCATTCCAGATATCAAACTGACAAAGCTCTCTAAAGCCTAGGACAGTAGTCTTCAACCTTTTTAGACCCAGGATCCACCTTCTCAGTTTTTATTACCATATGTCTGTATGGTGGTAGTGCTTCTGCCACACTCTCTAGGCTCAGGTTGCAACGTAGTTGCTGATCCAAACCAACCAGTTGAAGAACTAGGGGGCACTTAACAATACAGTACTTTAATACTTCAGGGGGTCCTCAAACTGTGGTCTGCAAGCTTCATTCAGGTGGTCTGTGGCATCTGTGGATTTGTAGTTGGAGACAGGAGATGGCGCACCCATGGCATTAAATAGTCACACTGTGTTGCTTCTTTTATTTCTTATCTTGTAATTCAATAAAATACAACATAAGAAATAAAATAAATAGCTTTTTGTGCTCATTAAGAGACAAGGAGGAACCCACACAAATTCAGAGACGCAGGATGGAATTCAGCGTCACACTATGATGAACCTTCTGTCCATGCAAGCATTTCAGTTTGGAAATATCCCCTCCCCACTCCTCATTCGGTGCACTGTTCTACGGGTTCTCCTGATACACCCCTCTCAGTCCATTTCAGGTGTGTGTGGGGGGTACAGGGGAGGAGAGGAGGCCAAGCCCCATTGCACAAGTGGAAATCCTTGTGCAGGGCTTTCTGCTAACGGTGTTTATTAGGTGAATCCTGCCTGCAACTCTTGGGGATCCTTAGAAACAGAGTTGCCATGCTTCCGGTTTCAGCCTATCAGCTAGCACAGGAATGGGCAACCTTTGTTGCAGCAAATGTTTTTGGACTCCAGATCCCTTTAGTTGCAGCCAGCATGGCCGGTGGTCAAGGATGAAGAGAGCTAAAGCCTGACAACATCTACCGTAGGAAGACAAAGGTTCCCCATCCCTCAGCTAGACCTGGCTGCTAACCAAATCTTAACACAGCTAGCAAAATGGCTTCAGTTCTAGCCACACAAAGGAGATGCACTGAGCCCAGCAGCACTTACTTTGGAGTAACCATATTTGGAATTGGCTTGTTAGCATTGACTGTCACATGCGGATCCATATTTTCTAGCCATTTCCAAGACCAGGCCTTCCGCTGAACCATCTTTAACAGCCACGCTGATCATAATCTTTCTCCTATGACGTGAAATGGGGAAGCCAAAACATTTCACAATCACTTTGGATTCAGCTAACATTATGTGAGTAACATTGAGCAAAACATCCAACACACCCTATGACACATCAAATAACACGGCCAAGCCAATATTAGCAAGAGTTTTCAGAAACTATTTTAAATATGCTTTTAGCTCATGGAGGGCTTTAGCACTTAACTGTCAGGATAGCTGGACTTTCCAAATGCCGTTTCCCGGTGCACTGTTAATTGCATAGTGTTACATGCAACCCCAAATATATTTCCTCAAGCTAGCACGTATTGCAGGGAAATCACAGTACTCAAATTGTAAATTTAGGGATCTTTATTCCCAGAACTGCATCCTTTTCAAAATCCAGTGCATCTTCTATGTTAGTATGTGGGAACACTTACAGAGCCCTTTAAAAATGCAAGCAATATGCTACATTCTCAACCCCTACCCAACATAAATTGGCCACATCCACTTTTACACTTGGGTCATGCCTACTCTGAAATTTTGGCCACACCAATTTTGACATGAGAGACTCACATCTGGGTTTGGGTTGAGAGAACTTTAGCACGATGTGAAAGATATTTAAAGCAGATTTTAAAGGAATCTGGTTACAGGTAGGTAGCCGTGTTGGTCTGGATCGAAGTAAAATAAAAAAATTCCTTCAGTAGCACCTTAAAGACCAACTAAGTTTTTATTTTGGTATGAGCTTTCGTGTGCATGCACACGAAAGCTCATACCAAAATAAAAACTTAGTTGGTCTTTAAGGTGCTACTGAAGGAATTTTTTTATTTTAAAGGAATCTGATTAGCTTTCAGTGCTAACCCAGATTTGGGGCAAGTACCCCAACATATATAAAACTACAAAATGAGCAGATGATAAAGCGTAGAAATATAGGCTGTTAGACATTTAAAATACCCCTTTCTAAGTTGCTTGCATAGTTCCTACTTCCCTTTGCATAGAAAAAGACCACACATTTGGTTTACTTATAAACTATTCAAAGGTCAGATTCATGTGCTTTTGCATACAGCAGCAAGGAAACGCAGGCAGTATAAAGTTATTTCTAAATTATTTGCATAGAACAGGGATGTCCAACAGGTTGATTCCGGGAGGTTCTGGTTGACTTTGGTCGACCACGGGCTCCTTTTCCTTTTCGGTGGCATTAGACAGAGTTTTCACTGTGAGGTAGATTATTTCCTTAGCGGAAACAATTCCCCTCCCTTAAAAAAGCTCAACAAGTTTGACCTGAACCCCCCAAAAATGGGATATTCCCCTCTAAAAAAAGCTTAACAACTTTGACCTGAAATCCTCCCAAAAGGGGTAGATCACTGCCAGTTTTTTATTCTGTGAGTAGATTGCAGTCTCTTGGGAGTTGGACGTCCCTGGTCTAGAAGAACTGTCCATGCAACCCTGGGCCATGCAGTTTGTGAGCCTCTGGACCAGAGTCTTGTTCAGGGGTCAGCAACCTTTTTCAACCATGGGCCGGTCCACCGTCCCTCAGACCATGTGGTGGGCCGGACTATATTTTGGGAGAAAAAATGAATGAATTCTTATGCCCCACAAATAACCCAAAGTTGCATTTTAAATAAAAGCACACATTCTACTCATGTAAAAACACCAGGCAGGCCCCACAAATAACCCAGAGATGCATTTTAAATATAAGGACACAGTCTACTCATGTAAAAACACGCCGATTCCTCGACTGTCCACGGGCCGGCTTGAGAAGGCGATTGGGCCGCATCCGGCCCACGGGGCCTGAGGTTGCTTACCCCTGGTCTTGTTCTTGGCAAGGCAGCGGAAGTCCTAGTGGGGCCCTCAGCCAGCTTAGCCCTCCAAGGCCTGGGGCAAGGGGACCTGGATGCTCCCCCTTCATGGGCCTGATGCAACCATCCCAGACTAATCTGCTGGGTATAGTGAAGATTCAGACATGTGGATTAGCTGTGGATTGCTAAAGATTTAGGAGTAAATAGATTTCTTATGAGACCAAAACCGAAGATTTTCTGAAATTAGCTGGAAGTGGAACTAAAATGGGATTTCCGCATGACACTAAATATAGCACTAGGTGCCTCACAACAGTCCTGCAATACTTGCAGGATCTTAAATATGCATACAGTAAGTTTCATTTAGTTCAGTCAGCAAATATTCCTGCCTCTCTCCCCCCCCCCACTTTATTTTAAAGAGGCTTCTCTGATACTGGTCCTTTAATTAGTGTATATCTGCTTACTGTCAACAGGAGAAAACATAGATCATCTTACTTGGTTACCTGAACTAAGCTGCCAAGTCATTTCCAAATTATTCTGACCATTTAGCATAACAGAACAAGCAGATCTGTGAACCGTCCCCCTTCTTATCACTTTTAAGCCCCTCTCCACTTGGAGTACACTCTCAATTGTCAGAAGTGACCAAGAGTTGTTTCTTACTGTTCTAAAATAAACCTCAAGTTGAGTTGCCCATTATGGCCATGAAATAAGAATGGGTTATTGATAAGATAGCCAGCACTCAGCACTGATTGCCAACTGGCCAGACCACAACAAGCAAACAAAATCACCTGCAAGCAGTCACCTGCTGAGACTGGGGTGGGGAGCCCCTGGCCATTTCATGAAGCCCTCGGGATCCCCTCCTACCTATCAGCTGTTCTGCAGTGAGCAGCTGGGTGGGGAAAAGGCTTTGATGCTGTGCAAATTGTGCAACTGCAGCTCCTTTCTCTGCAAGGATCTGCTCCAAGATTAAAGTAGAGGGGGAAATGTCTCAGAAGGGAGACAGACATCTGTTCCTTCCAAATGTGCAACAACAAAAAAGAGCCCCTGCATTTTGCATCTGCGTGCATATCATTTTTGGGAGGGAATTGTATTTTGAAGTTTGAGGCTTTGAATAGCTGTCAGGCAGGGCCTGCAGTTCAGCTGTGCATTGATGTTATCTGCATTCCTCTGCTAGGATTACTGAGCTCTTTTTACCTTTTGAATAGTCAGGCCAATAAAGGGTGTAGGAGTGCTGCTGTTGTTTTTAATGAACTTTATTTTTTTTTTAAAAAAATAGTTTATAGGTAAAATGGAATGTAAAATTCAAGTGGAGTTACTAAGACTTAAACATATGCCTTTGTTTCCATGGCTAATAGTTTTGTGTGTGTGTTAAGGATGTGTGACTGTGTGTGGCTCTGGAATGCAGCCCCCCAAAGCTGTCTATCATGGTAGCATGTGCCGCCACCCAGAAAACATTCCCAATCATTGTGCTAATGCTTGCACATTAAAGGCACAACTACAGTAGCTGGCTGAAAGATTTGCAATGCTGCCCAAATAGGCAGCTGATATAATCACTTGTAAAGTGGTGCTGCTTGATGCATTAAGCGATAAGACCTACTACAGAAAACCTTAGCCCAGCCACAGTGGGGATGCAAAAAGGATCAATCCCTACTACAACAAGGATTGCTGAATTTATGATAAAACTCTGATTTTATAGAACTGGCTTTTGCCTTTTCCTTCTGGAACAAGAGATACTCGACTCCTTTTACTTTTACAGTCATTACTCTGTAGCCTTTAGTAAAACCACGTTGTCTCAGAGAGAGTGCTTGAAATGTTTTTACAGTTCTGCATGGCTACATTAAAGCTGCCAGTTTAAACAGCTATAAAAATCCAGCAATACATGTTCAGTTAATGGAAGATATTTTAAGGTTGAGTCCCTGAAAAGGGCTATTAACTTTATCAGCGAGCCAATAGGCAGAAACACACCTATAGCAGAACAGAATAGAGTAAGCAGGACAAAACTGTGGCTCAGATGATGCCATGACATCAAGCCTTTCTTTGATTCTGCCCAGCACCACATCCAAGTGTCTCCTGAGCCAGAATCATAAGGCATCATTTCTGTGCCAGCCCCATTGTAGCAGCCTGCAGTACTTGCTCAGTTCTTTAAAACACACTCACCCACAGGACATCACTGATTTAGGTGTGATGAAAGCCAGCTAAAACACGTTTGAGAATCAGGCTACAAGGCTTAGTCAGTCACTGCAGAATATTAGTATCATTTTCATTCAGTTAATCACTGATGAAACTAACTATATTCTGCTTAACTAATAGTTAAACTAGGGGTTGTTTATCCAAAGAGGCAAGAGCTCCCGATTAAGCAATATTCTAGAGGAGGGACGACCAACTCACAAGAGACTGTGATTTACTTCTAGGGGAATAAAACGGGCAGTGATCTACCAATTTTGGGGGGGGAGGGTGTTCAGAGTTGCCGAGCTTTTTTTAGTTAGGGGGGGCAGCTCAGAGTTGTTGAGCTTTCTTTTTTTAGGGTAGATAATCAAAGTTGTTGAGCTTTTTTTGGGGGGGCTTCAAAAAACTCATTTTTTAACAGTTAAGTGTGAAGAATTGCAATAAATTGCTCACCAAAAACACAGTTGCTAACAGGTGAATGCAGCACTACAGCAGACAACAAAGGAACACCCATTAAACGAGACGCAGGGAAAGACAGAGGGGGCAGAGACATGATTCTAAACAATGCGAGTGGAAAGGATCCCGCAATCAACCATGGTCATCTGGGGATCGACCTGTTGATCGTGGTCAACCGGTTGGATACCCCTGTTCTAGAGCATATTGTAGGTTCAGGGGCCTGTGGCTGAGACAGGGATAAACTTACAACATTCCTATAGTCTATTCTGTTAACAGTGTAGGTTAGATGTGGGGCTGAGGTTGATTTAGATTTTCAGCCAAAAATCTTCCTGATAAAATGTACTGTACCTCAGGTTAGACTTGGAAAGGTCAATCTACTTAAATTATATTTTCTTAGACTTCCTCCCAATCTAAATCCAGCATTCAAATGCAGGAAGAAGCTTTGTGCTCCATGAACATGCTTACACCTAAGTTGTATTTAAAAAGTAGTTTTTTGTTTTGTTTTGTTTTCCACACAAAATAACACACATTGTATCTTCTCTGCATGTTTCTGGCAGCTCATGCTTCTGGCCCATCACAGCTATGCTAAAATTCTGGATTTCTGAAAGTCATCCATAGAATCACTCGCATCTCAGGAGAGAAGTTGTCTCTTTAAGTTTACTGTTTATTTTCTATTTTGTATGATTTACAGAGCTTTTTTATTGATAATTTAAATGTTTTATTCACATATTAAAAAACACACACACATATTATTCACATATTAAAAACACACACACATTAGAGCAGGTTACAATTAGGCAGTGTACACATTTTATGAAATAAATAGAAGAACCCAGAATCTCCATTTATAGATAATGGGGTGAGTTGACTTAGAATATTTTCCTATACTGTATGCTGTTGCCTTCAACAGTCCATAAATCCTGGAAGCTGTCCTTCTCAGGCTAACTTGGGGGGTTTAATCTCATACCTTCTTTGCTAATATTTCTGTGTACTGAAGGAGACCCTCAGGTATGTAGCACCACTACTTTTTATTTTTATTTTTATAATACCCTGTTTTGCTTATGAACAGATGCTTGCTGACCAACAGAGTTTACCATTAGAAAGTATAAGACAAGTGCTCCTGTTCTGGGTGACAGAACAGCCCTTCTACAGTACCGCATACCGGAAGTTGAAAGGGACACAAATAGGGCAACTAATTTCTTCACGCTGTCACCACCACCCTGTTCCTGTTTTCTTTTCTGACAAGCAATATTTCATGCAGGACAAGTCTAAGCATGTTTACCTGGAAGTGTATCTTACCAAATTAAACAGGAATTACTCCGTTGTAAGTGTACTTAGAACTGCATTTAAAAAAAAACAAAAACCTAAAGTTTTGAAGCGTATTGTTGTGACGGGAGTGACATTCTAAGGCAGGCATGTCAAACCTGCGGCCCTCCAGATGTTTTGGCCTACAACTCCCATGATCCCTAGCTAGCAGGACCAGTGGTTGGGGAAGATGGGAATTGTGGTCCAAAACATCTGGAGGGCCGCAGGTTTGACATGCCTGTTCTAAGGCTAGGTAGACTTTTTGGTAAAATTTTCATTCTTCCAGGTTAACATTTAGAGTAATACAGGGGGGGCAGGGGGAGTGGATGCATAATATTGAGGAACATGATCAAACTTAACACAGTACAGTTGCTGGGTAAGACATACTAAATGAAAACCTCACATTACATTCTTAGATCCCATTAAACATCCAGACGAGAAAGCTAATCCTGTCACTAACCATCTGCTCAAAATGCCTTCTTAGGGTATTGATGACAGCTATATGCAGCAAAACAAATGCAAGTGTATGAATGAGCAACGGTATACTTGGCATGCTTGCATTACACTATCTGCAACTCACACCATCCCCAATATGCCTTTGTGCTGCTTCTTAATGCACAGGGCTCCAGCTAGGGAATGCTTTGTTGAAGTAAACCCACTTTCAAAACTGAATAAAATGTATAACCTGTAAGATGTTAAATAAACCTATTTGTGGGATTGCAGTTTCATGCTGAGCCCTCTATGTGCAACTATTTCCTTGGAAAATGTAAAGTATAAAGCTCTGATAATAATGTATTTGTTTTATGCATCAAGGAGTTCAAAAAGGTTTTGCTAAAACGGCTGAGTCCCATATGTAAACAAAAGTGAGCTGCTTGGAAATACTTTTTAAAATTCTCTTTTTTACTGGGGACTGAATACCATTTGGGATAGATCCCAATAACTAGCTTATGAAATAACATGCTCTAAGCTAGCATGACCCACATCCCAAATGGTATTCCAGTCTACAGTAAAATCCGAACTTCCTTTTCAAAATATTTCCATTTCTTCTTCTATAGCTGTTCTGCTTTGAATAATGTTCATGTCTTTTAAGACTAATCCCTGAACATTTACAACAATTAAATTGTTAATAGTTGATTTCATATGTTTGGCTTTAAAATAACTCAGCTAAATGAATAACTGAACATGCAATGATTATTAACATCAAACTTCTCTCTTCTGTATTATAATGTTAATTTTTATATTTCACCTGTCAAGTAACTTTAAAATATCCTAATCTGGATGGTGTGAAGAATATGTTACAAGTTTCTGGGGTTGCTCACTCTGCATTGGGGAACCCCATCTGCTCCCAATATTGTTCAGAGCTTGTCCTCTGATAACTCTATACTGTATATGACCTCACACTCTCCAAGAGTTCTCATACTTCAAAATCCCTATCCTGTATCTTAACCAAATAGTACCGATATTTTCCCCATTAGTGCCACTCCTCAAACCATGCAAAGACCTTCAATCCTTGCACTCACCTTCCAGATACCCCTACCACTCAACTTGATTAATTCCTTCTTTCAGATCTTCAACAAATAATCTGTACCAAATTCCTGTTTTCTACAACCTTACCCAAACCAATCCACTCCCTCAATTTCCCTCTCCAGTTTACACCAAAGCCCATTGTCAGAGGTGCAATTTATCCCTATTGAAAAGATGAGAAAGTGAAACTATCAAATCACCTAAGATAACTGCAGTCCATTCCAGCAACTTCTCAAAAATGGGGTATGAAAAAATTCATTTTCGCCTGTATCATAAATTTCTTACACCACTTTTAAAGCAATTGAATGTGGGGTTTTTTTTGCACATTTATTTACCATGAGTGTGGTATCTCACCTAGGCTTTTTCTTTGTTTCTGTCTTGTTCACTTTTGTTAGCAGCCCTTCATCTATGCATCTGGAGCCTAGTGAAGAATTTGTTAACACTGTGAGGTCAAACAAAGATAGTACATAGCCATCATGCTTTCACCCTGAAAAAAATTAAACATAGAGTACTGTAATACCTCGTGTTGCATCCACTGTGGGTTGCACTTTTTAATGTTGCGGACGCGGTGGACCCGGAAGTGCTTACTTTCTGAGTTTCGCCCCGCGCGCATGCGCAGAAGCGCTCTATTGAGCTTTTGTGCATGCACAAAAACGCCGCTTGGGTTGCGGACTTTTCAGGGTGAGAACGGCACCCCGGAATGGATTGGGTCCGCAACCCGAGGTACCACTGTACAGGAGACTCCCAGCTTCAGAAAATCACCTTCCAAGTTGTGGAGGGAGAGCAGAACAATGACCAAGGGTGAAACTAGCACTCTCAGCCCCCACACCAGCAATGTGTTTCCTAAATTTAAGGCTTGGTTAGGATTGCCATGTGAGACATTTTAAACAGGGAGAGTATCTTCTCAACAGCCCTTTTGAATGGTAATTTTCAGAGGTAAAGACCACCCTTTCAATATAAGAACTGAGAACCAGGGGGAAGAAGTTAGTATTTATTAACCAATGTGAAGTAAAGGCCTCAATTTTGGGTTTGTGACATTACAAGCAGTCAACTTTTTACCACGTCAACACAACCAGAACAAAAGAATCGGGTAGCACCGTTGAGTCCAACAAATTTATGATGGCATCAGCTTTTGGCTGCCGCCCTGGAATTCCAAACAGCAGTTACCGTCTTTCTCCTTCTCACCACGGAGGGCTGACCTGCGCGCCTTTGGAGGAGGAATTCAACAGATGGGTCCGCAGTGGCAGGATAATCATAATCAAACCGATACTGGCTGCATGTCGTTAATGCACCAATCGCTCGCATGCAAAATTAAGACGGCGCTGTTAATCCTTGCCCAGAAGGTGGCAGACATCCCGAGCCCCTTCGCTTTTGCCCTTCAATCCTCCGGCCATTCACTCCACTTCGACCCCTTCCAACTACCGGGCACCCCTTCCCACTACCGAGCACCGAGCCTCCTCCGGAGCAACCCCCCCCAACCAACTTCAGCAACGCTCCCTCCCATGGAGGGTTTATGCAGGCCGCTCCTACTCCGAGGCAAGTCCCAGCGACTTCCTTCCGAGAGTGTGCACTTCTTGCAGCCGGGTCCCAGGCACAAGCCGGGCGGGCGAAACCCCGACGGATGCCGGCCTGAGGCGCGCCTAACTCTGCCCCGCCGCAGGGTCGAGGCCTAGCCCTCCTCCAACCGCCCGGCTCCCCGTGTCCGTTTCCTCAGAGGTAAGTGGGTCCAGTGGAGCTGCCTCCTACGGGGCAGCAGGGACTGGCCCTCCGCGCGTGGACTGGGCGCCCGCCTCTTGCTCCCCGGGAAGGCGCAGCGGCGCCCCGGCGCCCCCTCTCCGCCTGCGCTCGCTCCTCGGCCGGGCCAGCGGAGCACCGCCCGCCCAGCGCCCGCCACCCAATCGCGCGTCCTGGCGGCGGGAGGAGGGGGCGGCCTCGGCGCCCGGAGCCTGTGAGCCGAGGCGATGTGGGCCGGGCCTAAGCGCTGCCGCTGCTGCCGCCGCCGCCGCCATGATGCTTGTTTGCTTTCAATGAGTGTGAGAAGGAGGCGGAGGAGGAAGAGGAGGAGGAGAAGGCGGGGGGAGCCCGTTCTCCCGTCCGGCCCGCGGCAGGAAACAAAGAGCCAGGCAGAGGCAGCGCAGAGACGGGGATGCTGCAGCTACAGGTACGGGGGCGGCGGCCGCGGCGACGGAAAAGGCGGCGGCGAGGAAGAGGGAGCGGGGGTCGAGGCGGCTCTTCCTCAACCGCCCCCCCTACCCCGTCGAATGAATCTATGGGGCGGGGGTGACGGCAGCCGCGGCCGCGGCCTGAGGAAAGCAGGTTTCTGACGGGATGGGGGCGGTTAGAACTGCCCCGGGTAATCATTATGGGGGCGCGGGGGGGGGGAACCGAGGGATTATTTTGGTGGGAGGCGCGGAGAGCGGCGGCGGCGCATTTGAGGTCCAGTGGGACGGGGAGAGAGATGGCTGACTTTCCGGGGTGGGTGGGGGGTTCGAGGAGATGTTTGTGAGTCGGTTTGTCGGGGGGGGGTGTCGTGTTGACAAGGTTAACGGGGGGGGGCTGCTGACCAGAGAGGGGGAGCGGGGGTTGTGTTCGGATCCTGTGAGTTGTTGGGGATAGGTTGTCGGTGTTACTATTTTTATAATAATCCAGCCGGGGAGGGGAAGGGGAACGCGGCTCCTCTTCGGGGAAGGGGCGCGGAGGGAGACGGGCGATGTAAATATGTCGCGAGATACGAAGCGGGGTCTCCAGGCCCTGCGCCTCCGGAGTGCGTGAAATGCATCTCTGGACGAGGACGGGGCGGGTGGGTGGTGGTTGTTGGGCGAGGGCTTTTGAAGCGAGCGTGTTGTGCTGGGGAGGCGTTCAGGGGGCGCTGGGGTAGTAAATAAAACTGTGTACGAGGCGGTGAGGCGAGCGGCCTATTGCGGTGAAGGTGGTGTTTTGAAACAAAACAAAACAAAAATTACTGGCGTGTGTGGTGGTGCTTTGGAGCTGGCACAATTGATTTGGAGGGCATTATTGCTCTTCAGGAAACAAAAGGAGCCCTGTTGGGGCTGGCAGGGAGGAGGAGTTCTCCCGAGGAAAAAAAAGTTTTTGGTCTGGGAAAGTAGAGACGGGGGTTGGTGTTTTGCACTTGGAAGGGGTGGCTGAGCCTTCCTGGAAGCTGTGGGAAGGTTCTGGAGGAAGTGACGTGCTCAATGCCTGTTGACAAGAGCTGTGGGGCGGTGGGAGTAGTGTGGGGGTAGGGGGGAAGGGCTCATTTGTCTAATAAAGTGTGTTAGGATTCGGATTTGTGGGGGGTTGGCATGGCTCTATCCATACAAATGCATCAAACTGCTATTTTTTATTTTTTTATTTATTTTGCATTTAAAAGCAACTAAGATAAAAGTACAGGTGTAGTGGGGGGAAAGCTAGTTTAATAAAAACTGAAAGTGTAAACACTTCTGAAAATAAGCACGAAGAATGGAAAGCTTGCATTGCACAGCTGTTTTTCTTCTCCACACCTCCATAACCTCTTAAAATTAATTTACATAGAACAGGCAGGTATAAATTTAAAAACTATAGATCCATATTTGCCGTGGATAAATAGGCCTGGTTCTTGGGAACAAAACCTGCACTTCAGGATAAATTTAAGCTTGCTTGTAGCTGAAAGGCCTAGCTTGCAATAAGGCCACAATAGACAGCCTGTGTCTGAAATAGAAAGGAAAGAGCTTTAGCACGAATGATTGACAGCTGTGCTGTCCAATGTAATGAGCTGGGGGCAGGAATAGTGTTTATACGCAGGTAGGTTGGCTGGGCCTCATTCTGTAGAACACACACACATATACAGTGGTACAGTACCTCGGTTTACAAACAGTCCTGTTTATGAACTCCGCAAAGCCAGAAGTAGTGTTCCGGTTTGCAAACTTTACCTCTGTTTACAGACGGAAGCTGAACAGTGGAAGGGCACCAGTGGTGGGAGGCCTCAGTGAAAGCACGCCTTGGTTTAAGAAAGGATTCGGTTTAAGAATGGACTTCTGGAAAGGATTAAGTTCGTAAACCGAGGTACCACTGTAGAGGTAAACAGGATTTGAATGCAACAGGGGTTGCCTACAACAGCAAGTTTGTTCTATATGTTTTTGTGTCAGTGGGGTGTCTAATGAAGCTCTGTTTTAGGCTGCTAAGAAAGCAAAACTTCAGCAGGCTGTTCCTTATAAGGGTGAGATTCTAAGGCAGGCATCCCCAAACTGTGGCCCTCCAGATGTTTTGGCCTACAACTCCCATGATCCCTAGCTAACAGGTCCAGTGGTTGGGGAAGATGGGAATTGTAGTCCAAAACATCTGGAGGGCCGAAGTTTGGGGATGCCTGTTCTAAGGGGTAGAATACAATTGTGAATTTGATCCAAAATATATGGTAGGAAATATGTTTTTATGTACAGGTTGCTTGTGAGTTTTGTGTTTTTAGTAGTAGATTTTTATGTTGAGTTTTACTTTTGTATTGGTGAAGGGGCATAACCCAAAAGTAAAAAATAAAGTGATAATTAAAAATAGCACCTGTTTTGGCAAACCTTCATCTTTTACTGGTTGAACAATCTGGAAGGTTTTAAAATTTATTTAAGGTGAGTTTTTGTTTTGCGTTAAGCCTTTTAATTATCTGTAGTACAAGACAAGGATTTTTAGGAAAACCTCACAATTTTTCACTATAACTTAAAGATAGATAATGGGAATTCCATTATTCTCATATTCTAAAATAATAAAGATCTAGCATTTATATGATTATGTTGGGGTTTCCTGCAGAGATTTTTGAATTGTGTGGGGATTTCCACAATGTCTGGTATGACTCAGGGTTATTTTCTTATCTGAATTTTACCATATTGGTAACAGAGACTTAAAATTCAAAAGGATTAAGGAATATTTATGGTAATTATTTGGTATGAATGTGAAGATTGGCAAGTGTTGACTGGTAATTGTATTGTCTCTTGCATTTCTTTTCATCCTAGAGCAGGTCTCGTAATTGGGGATTTGTCAACATTTCCACTGGGGTAATTTTACAGAATGATCCACCCTGTGTTCTTCCTGCTGGTTCATCTGGACTCTGGAGTGGACTGCTAGGAATGAAATCTTCTCTGGGGGTTATTCACAATATTGTTGAAATGGAACCATTCACATATGGATTAATGCATTACAGTACTCACTTTTCACTTGAAGCACTTGGATCAGTTCATTTTTCTTTCTAAGGGAGATTGCTCAGTGTCATTTTGTAATGAAATCCTAAGTGTAGTCTTGACAAGTTCAGGCTATTTGTGTTTCAGTAATTAAGGAAGAACTTAAATATAAAAATAAATAAAACTACACTACTGCATGGGCAGGTAATTATTTTTGGTAATGTATATCTTTAGATGTACATATTGGCTTGTGTGGATTAATAAGGTGTATTTTTAGTAAGTATGTTGTAATGCTAGCCCTTGCATTTCTCAAATTTGTTTTAAAAACCCACCCAGTGTATGACAGCTTTATTTTAAGAAAGAAGTTGCATTCTTTTGATAGAAAAATGGTCCACCAAAATCCTGGGTATGGTACATTAAATCTGGCTATTTTGGTATGGAATTTAGATGCAGATTAGTTAAATAACTTGCACCTTAATTTCTGTATAACCCTATGCACATTCAAATTGTACATATAATGTAGCACTGGGATCACATCAGCATGCTTCTATGAACGTTTGGATGAAAGAAAATTTGTGTGATCTGTACATCTTATTTTAACAGTGTACATATTACACTGATAGGTTCTTTCTGCATTGAAATCTGCTTGTAGGCAAAAGTTGCATCAACTGTGTACTGTAAATGTTAGGCATGGATGGGGCTGGAGAGTGAAGATTCTTCCATGTATAGCATTTGAACATTGGTATTTGGCTAAGGAGGCAAAAGTGTATATGGATTAGCTACCAAAAATTATAAGCCTGCACTTTTAAAAACTTGTTCAAGGAACAATGGAACACAAATGGAGCACTCCTTCCCTTCTTTGCCAGTCCCTCTAATAGTGCACTACCTCCTCTACAGCTATCCTGCATGGTTTCTATGCCAAACATGCAGGAAGGGGCCACGTCTCCCATGCATAGATGCTTAGTAGGCTTGTGGCATTGTCACAGATTGCCCTGTCACTTTGCCACCAGCATGTACATAAAACACAAAAACCACCCTTTGGATGCTCAGAATCCATCTGCTAGCCCACTGTGATACCATGTAGGACATGCAGCATTGTGCTTCACTTCCCATGCATCCAGTACAGTATAGAACTGAGGCATGCTGGGGATTACTCTGTCCCTTTACCACCAGTGTGCTGTGTTTCTACGATAAAGGTGTGGGAGATTTGATTGTTTATGTGTCTTTCTTGCAGACGTGCAGCAGGAAGCAGTACTTCTTCCTTCCACCACCAGCTTTCTTGGTTTCTGTGCTGGATGCAGGGGAGGAAGCTTCACCTCCTACACACCAAATATTGAAATGCAGTGGTCTGCCAGAGGAAGGATGAAGCGCTTCATGTCCTAGACAGGAAGGAGGGGGCTTACTCTCCTCCCCACCCACTATAGAAATGCAATGAGCCGCTGCATGGAATGGGGGAAGTGGGGGGAGCAAATAGGTTGTCTCCCTTTTGGGCAGTTCATTCACTCACCTGTGTTAAATTCCTTATCACATATGACAACTGGGCAATGGGTTAAAAACAAGGCTATACTAGGTCTACCATATTTGGTAACTTGCAATTTATCTTACAAGGCTATGAAACTAGTTAACACTGAAGCATTTGAGATGTGTGTATGTGTGTTAACATTTAAAAATGTCATTATTTTAAGTTCAAGGTAAACTCAGATTTCACTTGTGGCAACAGTCTAATCCAGGGGTCAGCAATCTTTTTCAGCTGTGGTCCACCGTCCCTCAGACCATGTGTTGGGCCGGACTATATTTTGGGGAAATATATGAACGAATTCCTATGCCCCACAAATAACGCAAAGTTGCATTTTAAATGACAGGACACATTCTACTCACGTAAAAACATGCTGATTCCCGGACTGTCCGAGGGCCGGATTTAGAAGGTGATTGGGCCGCATCCGGCCCCCGGGCCTTAGGTTGCCTACCCCTGTTCTAATCTACCTTAAATGCTTCATGGAACCCTGTTACCTACTTCAGACTGAGGTGTGGTGCCAAGAGAAATCAAATGCTCATTAGTAGTGTAGTAGTAAGGTCTTTTTAATATTTCTCACATTTTAATTAGTCCATAAAATTTCACTTAACATACAAACTCCTTTCTTATGTAGTTTTTACATGTAGTTACTCTTAAAGCAGGTGGTGCTGTGGGTTAAACCACAGTGCCTAGGGCTTGCCAATCAGAAGGTTGACGGTTCAAATCCCCGCGATGGGGAGAGCTCCGTTGCTCGGTCCCAGCTCCTGCCAACTTAGCAGTTCGAAAGCACCTCAAAGTGCAAGTAGATAAATAGGTAGCGCTACAGTGGGAAGGTAAACGGCATTTCTGTGTACTGCTCTGGTTCGCCAGAAGCAGCTTTGTCATGCTGGCCACATGACCTGGAAGCTGTACACCGAATAGAGCGAGATGAGCGCCGCAACCCCAGAGGCTGTCACGACTGGACCTAATGGTCAGGGGTCCCTTAACCTTTACCCTTAAAGCTGAGTAGCCTGTGTGTTAGACATACCTGTTGGCACTGACAACATATAGTTTAACCTGATCGCTAAGCAGCATTAATTATCCCCTAAAGTCTGTAGCTTAGAAATAAATTTGTGAAGTATAGCCTTGATACATCATGTCTATGTTTTATTCCCAAAAAAGGGCCACTGGTGGAGTATCTGAGAACTGATGGTGTCTCTAAGAATTAACTGATAGTAAGAGAAACACTGACCTGTCTAAACATAACCTCTGTTTAAGAAGTAGCATGTTAGTTTTGTAAGAACATGTGCTGTTTCATAATTATTGGGCACATTGTGCTGTGCATTGAAAATCAGATTCCTGTAAGCTTCCCCTAAAATGTGAGGTTTTAAACAAGAACCATGTCAGAAGGATATGATCTCTGTACTAATCAATACAGTTGCATTCAAGTATTTGAGCTAAAGAACTGAAATAGATAGTGGAGTTCTGTGATTCTTTCACTGAGTATTTTCCCTGTTTGTTAGAGTAAGGGATGCAGGATCAATATAGTGTAAGGTCATGCAAGTGTTTATCTGTGACAAGGTGAAAATTGAGCTCTTCTTTGTTTATGCAGCATAGGAATTATTTGCTCCTTAGTAAATGGCTAAGTGCAAAGTTCTGTATAATTCATGGCATCAAACCAACAGTTGACAAGGCAGAAGATAAAAGATCCTAAGTTATGTGAATGTCTCTGAACCTCAAAAAAGGAGAGAGCCTAAGATTTGACTCGGCCGAACCAGAACAAATCATGACCACACAAAGCTAATACTGGTAACTGAAAGGCTTTGTATGCATCTTGGATTTGTCCAGGCTATACCATCATGAAGGGCTGGAAGGTAGTGTGCAGGATGGGAACCCTCTCCTATTTTACTGCAATCTCCTGCAGCAGACTGTGGAGATTAACAGTCTGTTGGTATTAGTGAGGGGGGATTTCCTTCTGTGCAAAGTGGTTTTCCTGCTATAGTGGTCAGCTCTTAAAGTTGTTGAAATCCCCCACCCCCTAATCTTTGACCTAAAATGTGCATAGTGGTCCTTGTAGGGTTCCAGCACTATAGAAGCTGTAAGTCTGAGCTTACATGTGCTCTGAGGGGACAAGAGCATGCAAAAGCAGCCATTATACTTGGCTGCATTTCCACAAGGTAGGAAAACAGCACAGCACTGTGGTGGCTGCCATTTGCAGGTAAATAGTGACGTGAGCAGTGAGAAAAGGGTTAATAGGGAAGTGTGTTGGGCTGTCAGCTGTTCACCCAACTTGCACAGTTTCTATATTCCCCAGATAAATAGCACATTATTTAGGTAATCTATATTGTATTGTCATAATATATGCAGAAAAACTGCAATGTCTTTATTATGACATGTTTGATATGCGAACATGGACTTTGAAAATTAAAGTTACATTCCTCATGTGAAGAGGCTGTTACAGGATACAGTCATAAAAGTGTGTTGTAAATTGACACTTCCAAATATATAAGAAACCAAAGCTAAAGAGGAAGTAAAATTAGGTCCAGGGGCTTGTGGTAGCGTAATTACAGTGAAAAACATCTAGATGTTTAGATTATTAAGCTAAATGATGCTTAGTTCTTGATTTTTTGTATAGAGTACATACAAATGTTCATGCATATTCCTCCTTGTCTAGATCTACTGTGTATACTAAATACTAGAAGTAATACACCCCCCACACCTGTTTGGGGCTTAAACTACTTTTAGATAAATTGTGCTTGGAAGATTGAACAGTATGTTGTAGTGCCCTACTGTGATAGAGAGACTGAACACAACCCGTATTGTGCATGCCTGTAATAAACGTGTGCACCATTGAATTAAAATCCGTATCTTACTCTGTGCAATGACACCTTTCACAGTATGGGGTGGGGGTTAATGTCTCTTTGCTTACTTGTAATTTGGATGAGTAACATAGTAGTTTACCCATGAGGCTCATGTTCGAAATGTTTACACTGTGCTGAGTAGTATTCATTGAACACTGCTTATAGCTTGCTATAGTTTTGTCTTTCAAAGTTAAGATTGTTTTGAGTTCATAGGAAATGCAGGTTTAGGATTCATTCCCTATGCATTTTGAGTGAATACTCATATTTAAAAAAGCAATGTCATACTCTGGGAATTTCCCTCAGATAACCTTCCCATAATGTCCTGCTTAGAAAAGAGTGCATTTCTGCTTATGCATTACAATTTTCAGACAAGGGAGGGAATATACAGTGCCAGCGTGAGTAGCTAGTTACATGCTTATTTTCCAGTATTATTACACAGAAGGTCACCCACTAAAAACAGTTAAGGAGGAAAAGGCCTTTGAGGTTATGGGCAATCCCAGGATGATGATAATAGCCTAAAAGGAAGGAAACACTGTTTTTGCAGATGCTAAGTTTGTTTCATGGGGACCCAGGTGGCGCTGTGGGTTAAACCACAGAGTCTAGGGCTTGCTGATCAGAAGGTCGGCAGTTCGAATCCCTGCAACGGGGTGAGCTCCCATTGCTCGGTCCCAGCTCCTGCCCACCTAGCAGTTTGAAAGCACATCAAAGTGCAGGTAGATAAATAGGGACTGCTCCAGTGGGAAGGTAAATTGCGTTTCCGTGCGCTGCTCTGGTTTGCCAGAAGCAGCTTTGTCATGCTGGCCACATGACCCGGAAGCTGTCTGCGGACAAACGCCGGCTCCCTAGGCCTATAGAGCGAGATGAGCGTCGCAACCCCAGAGTCAGACACGACTGGTCAGGGGCCCCTTTACCTTTACAGTACCTTTACCTAAGTTTGTTTCAGTATGACTAGAGCAGTATTCAGCTGTAAAGTGAAGATTCTTCTTTTGGAATATTGTTCAGTTTCTTCATTTTTAAGAAGGATGGGTTTCAATTAATGATTTCAAAGGAGAGCAGTCTGAAAGATTTGAACAGAATATTTTATGTTTGGATGAATAAGAAGGTATGGGAATATGCTGCAGATGTGATAGCAGTGATATGTCATGACTGATACATAAAAATCCAGACTTTGTCCTGTTACCTCTCTTACTGTGCACACAGTGGTTACTGGTATGTGTTTTGTCTTAGCTTCAGCTTCAAATTTATGCTTGTGACTGTAAATTACGGTAGTCTTCCACCCCAAAATCCCTGTCCCCTTCCTTTTCAGTGTCCTAGCAAGTTGTCAAGCTGAAAATGACAGAAAAGGAGCTTTACATTTCTTACTGAAGTCACCCACTCTTTCTTACTTATTTTACCATTGTTTCAGATCTGTCTTCTCCCTTTCCTATCCCACTTGCCTGCATCCCGCTCATTAATCCTGTTGCCTTTTTCACATTTCTAAGAACCACATTATTTGTGCTGTATCCACTGCTAAGACCTACCGTGTTTCCCACATTTTAAGACACCGTCTTATATTTATTTTACTCAAGAAAATAAGCCTATGGCTTATTTTGGGGGGGTGTCTTGGTTTTTTAATTAAGCAATCTATTTTTTATTAAGCAATCTTGGTTTTTTTTTTTTAAAAAGCAATCCTTCCACGCGGAAGGAGAGTACCGAGCCAGCAGGAGCAACGCTGGCCGCTGCAATAGGAGGCAGGCGCCTGGAACCAGCGGTTGCTGCAGCCCCAACAAAGCGCGCAGCAGCGCCACTCGGTTCAAGGCAGCGGGACCCAGCAGTGTCATCCTCGTCCTCCCACTGCTGTTGCTGCTGCTGTTGCTGTCGGGCGAGGAGGAGGCGAGGCTGCTGCTAGCCCCTGGGGGCCGCAGAGGCGGCTGGGCAGTGACAGCTGGAGCCCAGCCGGGCAGCAGCAGCAGGAGGAGGACGGAGGCAGGCTTCCAAAAGCGGCGGCGAGGCTGGCTGGCTGGCGGAGGAGGTGGTGGAGGTGGAAAAAGGGAGGCGGGTGGAGAGGGCACATAGCTCACTTGCTTGGCTAGGCGGCCTTCCCCGCTGCCGCACCACCAGCCACCGCTGCAGCCCTCGTGGGAGCCGCCTGGCCGGCTGCTGGCTGGAGGGGTGCATACCCAAGCGGGAGCCGCCACTGCCGCTGCCGGAGGAGGAGGAGCCTCCCGCTGCCGTTGCTACGCCGGAGGAGGAGGAGGAGGGAGGCGCATCGCGGCCAGGCGCACACAAGGAAGGCCGACCAAAGGGAGCCCGCAGCCGCTCAGCAGCACCTCGGCTCCGCTGGGCTTAGCTTCTCTGCCTTGCAGCCGGCTGTGGCTGCCGCCACTGCCGCTGCCTATTGTCACGGGAGAGGCAGGGAGCGAGCAAAATAGGGTGCATGCTGGCCCAGAAGGAGGAGAAAAGGTACAGACGGGGAGAGATGGGCGCCCCAAAGCGCCCTGACCGTTGGATGTATTCGCTGCCTCCCAGGGTCGAAAAGGAAAGCACCAGTAGCCCCAATAGGAAAGACAGGCCTGCTCCAGAGGGGCAGGAAGAGGCTTCCCCCCCCCACCCCTCTCCCTGTGCGCTCAGCAGGCGGTGGAGAAATCAGCTGAGAGGCGCGTTTTTCCCCCACGCCTGTCGCTGGTTCGCTGGCTCCCTGAGCACACAGGAGGGGCTGAGGAGGTGACAGGAACAATGGTGGCTTTCGGGGTACGTCTTACTTATCTTGCTTCTAGAAAAACCCTCCCATGGCTTACTTTATGACTACGTATTAAAAAAGGGGAAACACGGTATGCCCGTGCTGTGGTAATCTTTTATCACTAATGCATCCTTCTCCTTGGAGATGCAATGTCAGTGTGTGTTAAGCAGTTGGATTGTAGGGTTCATTACATTTAACTCTACTTTGTATCTGATGAAATAACTGAAAATGAGACAAAAAATGAAGAACTTTGCACCAGCCATAGTGTGTTTTGCTTCTTTTGACACTAGCTCAGCATAGAGCTTCATCTCTCACAGTTTGAAAATGTGGGAGGCAGTGACCTTGACTTTCAGGTATTTGAGTGTCTCCTTGCATCTCTTTAAAAATCAACAACACCAAGCCTAACTTGCTTCACCAAAATGTTAAAGTACTGTCAAGTTCCTTAGGGGGTGTCAATAGCAGGTGTTACAGATTTTCTGTCTTGATAAATTAAAACAATGCAAATAAGCTTTTAAGTCTTCCAGTTTTTAGCTTATTTGCTACAATTCCTTTTACCAAAAATAGGACCGTTAGCCTAACTGGATTTCCTCTTCTTTTTCTTAATCTGTTTTGCAGCTCTCCTAGTGGTCAGCCATATGTGGCTTCCAATGTGGATTTGACTGGGAGTACTGCAAATCTGATGGCAGGGAGTACAAAATCCAGAGCAGCGTGAAATTTCCTTATTTTCCTGCCACATTCATACCGGTAAATATTGTGTAAATTTAGCAGCCTTAAATAGTCAACTGATAGGGAATTAGACTTCAAGGGAGAAACTCTTGCTTGTTTGATGTACTTAGTAAGTGTACAATAGCTATTGAGATGCTAGGTTTTTTTGCAAATTAACAAGAATGATGAATATGCATATACTGTATCCAGATGCTCTTCTTTCTTATTCAGTTCCAGTATAAGTTAAAATATGGCAATTATGCAAAACATACTTAATAGCATTAATTCTGGACTAAGTATTTGAATTGATAGGTTTTCCAGTATTGGTGTCATGTGAGATTTTGTTTTTGCAGGGAGCTTTTGACTCTTATAGTTCATAGAAACAGACAGATAAGAGGGGTACATGGGTACATTGTAGGAGCACCTGGGAATCACATCCATGAAAACCTAATGGATATTAAGCATTAGGGATGTCTGTCCCAACCAGTTGACACCTATTTTTCAAACCTGGTGATAGTTGGAGGTTTGCTGAGCTGTTTTGAATGAACTTGCCTTTGCAAGGCTGGTTTTATCAATATGCTTGTTTTGGTTAGATTAGATGGTAGTCTGTGGCTACAGTGTGGAATTTTGAACTCTGTAATCTAAAATGTGACTTCTGCTGATTCAATATTTTTATCCAAAAGATCGTTTTAAAAATACTGTGAGTTCTTTACAAGCATATTTATTCCTAGAGTTGAAAGGATTTTGCTTCAGAAACATGGTCTGGCAGGGTTGAATTCTAGACTCTTGGTTCACACAAACAGTGATTTATTGGAGGGGGGAACAGGGCATCAGAACAGGGGCGGGGGGGGGGGGGAGATGGGGTTAGAGAAGGAGTGATGGCATCATCATCTGGAGTGCCAGGGTGACAGACAGTTCCTTTTTGCTCTGGCAAATGAATGAGGTGGTAACGAGGCTTTAAAAAAATTTTTTTTTGATTGGGATTTCTACTTCATCTTAGTAATTTAAACAGTAGCACTTATTTGAAATACTGTTTGCATTTATAACTAAACCCTAATGGGTGCATTCATATTACTAAAGACCTTTTCTTAAAGTTCGCTTTGTTTAGGAAGTTTTAAACCTATGCAGTCAAAAGTAAGCACCAATAAGTTCAGTGAAGCTTACTTCCAGGAAACCATGCATAGGGCTGCAGTCAGCTAGCTACAAAAAAGTTTAGTCCTTATGGTGCGACAGGACTCCTTGAAAGATCAGACTTTCTTTTTTTTAGCAGTAAAATTTATTTACACAGTCAGAACTTGCATTTTCTGTTTTTTTTTTCCTTTCATGAAAAAAAACTATGAGGGGCGGAGTATGATAGCAGCAAAAACTTCTAAAACAACCTGTCAGGTCCAGAACAGACAAATAGCAATTGTTTTTTGTAATGCAGAGATTAAAACTATTGCTATGCAAATGCAGACAGGTAAATAAGGCAGGTAAATAAACACATTTTTATTGTGTTTGAGAGATCTCTGAAGATTAAAAATTCTCTTCATTAAGAACCTAAAGTTTTAAAGATCAGCAGATTGCAGAAGTTGTTTACTAGAGGCTTGCTTTGAGTATGCAGCTATAACAGGAATTGGCCATCCATGACATATAGTCATGATAAAGTGAAGCTTACTGCACGCTTTGTAAGAAAGGGGGCCCGGTGATGATGTAAAGTTTACTGGTTGCCAACTTTCTCTGAACGTTCCTTACATTTTGTAAATGATTGTCTATAGCCACCCAATAGGTTAAGAAATGAAATAAATGGAGAAAAGGGATTGCTTTTAGCCAGGAAATGAGCTTTCTTGGCTACCTATCTAATTAATAGATAAATTCTGGCTACCTGCCCAATTAATAGACCAGTCCTCTATAGGGCCTGTAAATTTCCAATCTACAAAAATGACAAGTATTGCATTTTTTATAAACACAACTTGTTTATATGCTATGTCCCTATTGTCTTAATCATGCTTTTAAGGAGAATTGGTTGAAGTACTTTAGTCCTTTTAAATCATACTTGCAGTATGCATACAGACTTATAATGTTTGGTGTACAAAGAACAAGGGAATTTTTTCTCTGTTGCCTTGCCTGCTCCCACAGGATAGCAAGCATCTAGTTCAACACACTTTCCTGTCACAGAACATTGGTTTATAGGCTGTGTAAAATGGCTGTCACTACTTCTGTTTTAGTAGCTAGTGGGGACTTTAAAAGCCAAAAGTCTGAAATGCACTCCTTTCTCTTTGGTTTTCCCTAGCTCCTGGGGCTGAAGAAATGGAAAAAAGAGCTTCATTGTACATTCATAGATTTTCAGTATTATTCAGCTCCCAAGGGAGGGGCATACAACAGTTATGTCACTTGCCCTACTAATATAATTTTGCTTGTATTAGGCAAAACCTGCATCTGAACTGGGTGATGCTGTTCCAACCCCTATTGGAATGGGACAGAGTGAGAGAACTGTGGGAACTACCAAAAGAGGTGCCTAAACTTGAAATAAGGCACAAAGAAATTTTCTTACATTGCACTGACTATTACATTGCTTAATCTTTAACTCTTAGTAGTGTATTCTAGCAGTAAACATGTAAATTGAACAGTAAAATCTTTAAAAAATGGTTGTGTGTTAAGATTTTGCTATGTACCAAATTGGTTCCAGTCTTAGCACAAGTGCACATGCTTACAACTCAATGAAGCAATGGATTACAGCCTGTCGGACTCCATTCCAGTTAAATCAATCAGAATGGTCTATATTCTCTTTTCATCTCCTTTTTAAACTGCTTGCATCAGTAAGTTTTGTTAAAAAACAATTCTTGCTTCACTTTTAGGGAGCTTTCTAGTAATGCCAGTGTTGTGTGGTATTTTGGCACTGTATTTATAAAATTAATCTTAAAATATGTGACCCTCACCCAGATAACGTGTATCCATGCATGGATTTCTGATTGATTTAACTGGAATGGTGTCTGCACAAATTGCACAAAAGCCTGCTTCTTTGTAGGAAAATTGGCCAAATGCAGCACAGTGTAAGATGCCTGCAGAGATGGTTATATCTCTTTCAGTTTGTGCACACTCATGCAAATGCTGTGTCTGTCATCAAGCCCCAATGGTTGTATGGCTAGAGCTACTGATAATGCAGTGGCTCACAAGTGATAGCAGGAACAGGTTTGTTTTCTTCTGTATCTCTGAAACTTTCCAGTGTGGTCCAAGGCATCTGGAGGGCATCAGATTGGCAAAGGTTTTACTTTGGAATGCAAATTGCATGCATATTCCTAGCTACTATGATGAGAGGGAAGTTTTTCAGTCTAGGCCCAATTGAAATGTATGAAAGGGCAATAGTGTTTTAAGAGGTCCACATTCCATCTCCTGTATCTTGCCTTCTCTGGCCCTGGGCTGGCCTTCATTATGAAGTGAATTCCATGTCCCGAATCTTACCCGTTGAATGCCAAAATACTACAGTTTGGACTGTGTGGTACTAACACACAGGTTTCTAATCAGTGTACCTTAATTTTGATATTTCCGTGAGTAGAGGGAGAAAAGAGTATGAATGCCAGTGAAAAGTTCCCCAAGCAAGGAAATTGAGCTGGGCAGTTTTTACATGTAGAACTCTTAACACTGTGATGCAGAGTGAGTTAATGGAATGAATATAAATCTATATACGCAATATCATAAATAAATGGTAGCCAGCTAAATTGTTATTTTAGAGGCTATTGAGTTTTTAAAATATTGCAGTGCTTGAGAGGAGTGCTTCTGTTGTGAAACAGAAACCTTGTCACACTGCTTAGGACACCATTTTTATTAACACCCCTTAAGCTATGGAGTGCATCTCAGGATCCAGACTGGCTGTCAGCCTTAAACCTGAATGCTATAATGGTATACAGTGGTACCTCCGGTTGCAGACGGAATCTGTTCCGGAGGTCCGATCAGATCCCAAGGTTTCCGCAACCTGAGGACCGCTTCTGTGCATGCACGCACAGTGAAACCCGGTAAAATACTTCTGCATCCCAAAGTTTACATAACCAGAGGGTTACATAAACAGAGGTTCGACTGTATAGTGTGTGTGAGGAGGATGGAGTCTCCATTTTGCTTCCAAACTGAAGATAATCATGCAGATTTCATTGGAGGCAATGAATGTTGATGTTTACACTGTACTTTTTAAAATATTTTTATATTTGTTATAAAACTTTCCTCTAATAGATCTCAATTCCTACTTTGTATTACAATTGTTCATGCTTCATAGGGGCCATTGAGACTTGTTCTTTTGTACTCAAGGCCAGGAATGTTTGTGTGTGTGACCTGAGGAAAGGGTATGGCAGACATTTCCCCTTCTTAAGTCAAGCTGGGAGTGCTTTGCTGAGATTGACCATATGTGCTATTCCTCTGCACAAAGGAGTTTACACCTCAAATTAACTCCCATCTTCCACTTGCAGAACAACAGAAATAATCAAGCATTAGGGAATCCTGTTTATCAGAAAACGTAGTGCACATGGGGTTAGCTGATAAAATGGCAAGCAGTGGCAATAACATGGATCAGAATGGGTGGATCAGAATAATCCAAACTCTGTTTTTTTCTTTTTAATGATTCAGGAAAGTACTTCCAATTAGCATGTATTAAATGTCACTGGCAGATTAGACATTGTGCGGAACGTAGCAACGTAGAGTTCATATTCAGGGAATGCTCAAACCATGGTTTGGAGGATTGGGAATAAGTAGCAGTGAAACTTGGGCACATGCAGCAGTGGGGAATCTTTTCAGCCTGAGTGCCTCATTCCTTCATGCTTAGCCTTATGCTAGTAGTGCTTGGGGACAGGGGCAAAATGGATGTGACAAAACTGGGTAGCGCAACAGGTGTAACTCTAGTCTTGGAACAGTAGTCCAGCCATGCAAAGTTCAGGCATTGCTACACACAAGCACATCTCCATCTGCCATCTTCCATACAGGCATGGAAGAGGCATTATCATAGTTTAAAGGGACATTCAGGCAGAAGCAAGCCAGGACGGCACGGAGCAGGCACCAGGGAAAGAGTCTTGAGGGCCAGATAGTGAGGTTGGTGTGTGTGGAACATTTTACCCAGAACCTCAGGTCCATCCTCCCTCCCCTGCTCTCTAGTGCTCATACCTAAAACAAAGTGTGGAAATGCCAGACAATTAATCAGAATGTAGCCATTCTGTATGTGTTCTTGATTGATATGGGTCTGGAGGTTTTGGAGTTATTCATACCAAGCCAATTTCATTTTTTAAATGCACACTTAAAGTGACTTGAGTTTTTACAAGCCATCAAATGTGTGGATGATATGACATTAGCATAGGAGTGAGGTTGCCGCTTTTTCTTGTTAGGAAGTACAGTGGTACCTCGGTTTACGAACTTAATCCGTTCCGGAAATCTGTTCTTAAACCAAATCAGTTCTTAAACTGATTTCCCTAATGAGGCCTCCCCCCCGCCGGTGCCCTTCCACCATTCAGCTTCCGTTCTTAGACCGAGGTTCGCAACTTGGACACTACTTCTGGTTTTGCGGAGTTTGTAAACCGAATAGTTCATAAACAGGGCTGTTCTTAAACTGAGGTACCACTGTAATAGTAATTATTGCCTTCATCAATAATTGGCATTATTCTAGTATTCTAGTCTATACGGAGGTGCTTCTTTAAGAATTTTGTTTTGGCGATGTTTCCTGGAACCACGTGTTTTTCTGTTATTTCTGACAGGAATGCCCAAAGAGAAGTACGAGCCACCTGACCCACGGAGGATGTACACAATTATGTCCTCAGAGGAAGCAGCCAATGGAAAAAAGTCACACTGGGCGGAGTTGGAAATAAGTGGTAAGTGGAGAGATATTGGATGCACGAGAGTAGCATGGCAAATAGTCTTTTTTTATATAAAAAAAGTATTTTACTTAGTTTTATTAAATGTTCCAGCACAGCAATGTGGTTTAAAATTTAAAGCATGTTAATTTTTAAACTTTCGGTATCTTAATTAAATTTGTCACCCTTTGTCAAACACAGTGTGAAAGCCTAGCTTTTAAAAACATCCAAAACTGCAGTCCAGTAGACACTTACCTAGAAGTAAGTTTTATTGAACTTGATGACACTTACTTCTGAATAGACATGCAGAGGATTGCATTGTAAATTGCTGAAATACTTGTGGAAATGAATGCTGTAAGTTAAATAGATGAAGAATTCTTTCTCTCTTCTGTTTTGAGTTTTCTTCCAATCTGGATCCTGCTCACAATGTCTTCTGAATCTTTCCAGTCTACATGCTTGCTGACAAGCAAAAAAATAAATCTCAAACCTTGATGACTGAGAACTTCACTTTGCAGAAACCACATTCTCTTGAGCAACCTTCATTTTAATGGTTGTGGATATGGTAATGCTTCGTATCAGTTTACCCAATACTAGGCTGAATAGTCTGTTATTTCCTGATTCCCTTTTTCAAATTGTGGTATGTTTTTTGTCTTCCCAATTCCAGCCTCTCATAAGGTCAGAATTTTGCATACTTAAGTTCTTTAAGAGCTTTCAGGTATATGCCATCCAGACCAAGGTTTTAACTGGTAAATCTCTTATTCTCTTTTTATTTTACTTGTAGATTTAAAAAAACCTTCACACACTCTTTACAGGCAACTTACCATTAATATATATGTTGAATTTGATAGCACTGTGTTCAGTGTTTTCCAATTGATTCAACAAAACTCCCATCTCTCAGCCAATTGTGGATACTGTACCTCTTTCCATTCAAGTCCAAGGTCTCTTCCCTCCTAGTCAATTCAAAGGACAGCCATCTATTACATCTAGACATGTTATGTGTTGCAATTTTGAATGTAGTCCACGTTAGGGTAATTGTAGCCATTGGTTATTACACTTTCTCCTTTATCTGATTTCATTCTCCATCACTTTTGGTCAGGGGAGGGACATGCTCCCTGCATCAGGGCTGCAATCAAATTCATATTTACATAATGTGACATGATCTATTCTGCTTTTTGACATTCTAATTAACACTACCCCAACATGGCCTTCCCTGTTCTTTCTGTATATAAAAGGATACCTATATCCCAATGATTCTCATCTTCCTACTAGGTTCTCTTAATGTTGCAACAGCTACATTCTGTTTTAGTACTATACACCCAGGTTTTTCTCCCCCGCCTTAGCTTAAAAGCCTCTAGCATTAGAATATAAAAGGCTATATATAGATACATTTTCAAATCTCCTTTTTGTATGCAGTTTTTCCTACAATTCCTTTTTGTCTCTAAAAATCACTGTTATTTTTGTCCTGATATTTTCTAAGCTCTCCATATCCCCTAGTTTAGCCACCTGAGAGTTCCTAAAAGGTGAATCATCCTGAGCCAGATGTTCACCAGCTCCTGTTGTCTTCCCCTCAGAAATCAGCTTAAAAACTGCTTTGCAACCTTTTTGATGTTGAGAATCAGCCATTTACCCCTGATCTTTAGTTTCTGATTAGAAACGTAATAAATGATGCATGCTGATGTACTATGCTATGGCCATTAGCCTATTAGTTGAGTATTCTGTAGGTACTCGTGTAAAGATCTATAAATCTCAAAGGCAGCAAGTTGTCCATGCATGCAGGTATTTTATTCTGGTATCAATTAGTTGAGTGATATTTATGGAACTCAGTACAGAGGTTGTTCTACCAAAATGTGATGCCTGATCCTTTAAAAAAAAGATTCTGGAACCTTGGAATTTTCTTTAAAAAATCTGATTCAGTTGGGAGATTTCTTAGCATTTCAAAATAAATATCTTTCTATTTTGCTGATGAATTAGTAGCTACTGTCTAGATCAGGGGTTCCAAAATGGTGGTGATGCACAAGCTTCACTCAAATGGTCTGCAGCAAATCTGTAAATACAATTAAATATCATAGAGTATATAATATAACACATTACAGTTGTTACAACAGGCAGAAAAATCATTAAGTGGTCCATCAAGACCCTCAACGATTTTCAGGTGATCTTGGGGGAGGGGTGTTTGGGAACCTGTTGATCTTGCTTCCCCTACCTCTGATTTCTACTTTATTATGAAGAAGCATTTGATCACTTTTGAAGCACAAAAGCCTTGAATTCCCATTTCCATAGTGCATCACAAAACTAAACAAAAACTGTGAGGAGTTAAATTTTTGGGCATATATTTCAAATGTATCCGTTGAAATACATTTTAAAATAAAAGGCAAATTAGTTGGTGTTTTGGTGGTTGAATTGAAAAGTACCTAACACAAGAAGGGGAAGTAGATAGTTGCAGAAACTGTTTTGATTCATTTGCAGAAGTACTTGCACAAATGTGAGACGAGACAGAAAATGTTTCCCTCTTGTCTTTCAGGAAAAGTAAGAAGCCTAAGTTCATCCTTGTGGTCACTGACCCACTTAACAGCTTTGCATCTCAGTGACAACTCCTTATCCCGTATTCCTTCAGACATTGCCAAGCTTCACAATCTGGTATATTTGGACCTGTCATCTAATAAAATCCGCAGTTTACCAGCAGAGCTCGGAAACATGGTGTCACTCAGGTAAACAAAATGCATCTGTGAGGCCAGTATGATGTCACTTCAGGTTTCTGTATTGTTTTATATTGCAGTTTATTATTATTATTATTATTAGTAGTAGTAGTAGTAGTATTAAGCAGAAAGCTATCCCACATTAGCTGCTTCTTGGCTGATTTATTTCCAATTTGTATTGCAATCTTTCTGCCTACTGGTGTTTGGGGAAGGTTGAAATATATTCATGTTCGCTTCTGAACATGCTCCAATTTCAGGAGTATATTGCCCAGCTATTCAGAAAGAGGTTAAAGTTCAATTTTAGGCTCTTAGCTTGCTTTATGGCTGCTCAGATAAGGAGTCAATTTGAACCTGGATGACTGGTTTAAAACTCCAAAGTTTTTCTAAAAATATTTGTACTTTATGGAAATAAACAGCTGTTCATATTTTTGTTGCTTATTTGAAGTGTTACATTTCCTAAATACCAAATTTGCCATCCAGAGTTGTCTCTTCATGAAATCCTGTAATCTTGTGTGTAATGTGCTCCCCTGAAAAAAATGATAAATCCACTTACTTTAATGGTTCTTTTCCCTGCTGGCTTATTGGTAATCCCCATGGCAAGGTTAAAACATTTCTAAACAAGGATAAAAGCAGCATCCACTTTGGTATTCAATGCAATACATAAAGGAGTGGTATCATAGTGGTCATAATAAGTACAGTCACATAAATTTCATAAAGCCTACTATTTTAATTTGTGTGTCATTATTGTGATACTTTCTCAAAGTTGCTCCTAACAGCTTTCTGAAACTATTCCGTTACGTGTTATCATATCATTCTTGCATGCATCTGGTATTGGAAAAAGTTGCCAGTGCAGGACAGTCCAACTTTTCATACTAAGTGGTCTGCAAGGGTACTTTGACACAGAACCCATGGGCCACACACTGCCTTGTAATATGGGAGGTGGGAAGGGGGGGGCAAAATTTGACCACCAGCCCAGCCCAGCCCTTGCGCTGCCTTCCCCAAACTGGCCAACAAAGGTGCTGGGCTTGGGGAAGGAGGTGTAAGGCTCTGACAGGGTCCTAGAGCCCTCCCATCACCTTCCGAAAGCTGGAAAAGCACAAACTAGGCTTTGGGAAGGAGGATGGAGGACTCTAGGACCCTGTCAGAGTCTTCATGCCTCCTTCCTAAAGCCCAGCATCTTTCTTACCCAGCTTTGGGAAGGCAGGTGCGAGAGGACTGCAGCAGGGAGCATCCATATTGCTGAGGGCCACCAAAAAAGGCCCCAGGGAGTGTGTTGGATTGCCTTGTGCCAGTGTATTTTTCATTTTGCTGCAAGGAGATGTCTGGCAGTCTGCTAAACGTTTCCACTGCATGAAATGCTGAATGAATGGTGAGGAGAAGAGAGGATCAAAGAAGGAAGAAAAGTCTTGTTCCACCTCACCCTCCTCTCTCCCACCTTGTGTCTCATCTCCTGTTCCTATGCCTTCTTCACATTGGGGGGGGGATAAAAATTATTGTGGGGGTGGGGAAATTTTGCTCAGTGGAGGAGCGCTTCAGGGTGTGTTTCTACAGAGGACCAAGCAGACCCTCAGTTATTAGTTCAGGGGCCAAGGTAGTTGAAAGTGCCTAGTTGATCTAGGCTCCTAATCCAGTCCCTGAGAGGATGGCACAAGGGCAAAGGTGTCCTCTAGATGCTGTTGGACTCTAGCTCCCATCAGCCCTGGTCATTATTCTTGCTGCTTAGGAGCTCAACAACATCTGAAGGGTACCACACTAGGGTATAGGATACCTGTGTGCTTCAAAAGGCCGAGGGTTGGATATATTTCTTGGAGGCATGAGGGAACATTCATCCATAGTACACTCCCTTTTGTGCTCCCTTTTGTGCTTAACTAAGCAATTTTAAAAAGAAGGTAGAACGTCTCTGCAGTTGGCAGAAGCCTCCGGTCCTACCTAATAGCCGAGTTTTCAAATGGTCGTAGGAGTGTGACTATGACTAATAAAATACGAGTTGGAGTCCTTTTATAGATGTTCTTATTGAGCAAAGCTACCCGATTTCACTTTTATCTCTTCTTCAAGAGGTGGGTTGCTGACTGCCTGGTAAACAATCTTCTCTTACCTAGCAGGTTTTCTTTTTAAAAAAACAAAAACCTCAATAGTATATCAGAAGGCTAAAACTATAAAATAGCTCAACTTTCTAACTGCTTGTGATGAAAAGAAGCTCAGGAAATTGTGATTTCAGTGAACTGAGCAATGAATTAAGGTGGGGGGGGGAGTGGTAAAGAGCCCCAGTAGCTTTCTTATAGTTAGCCTATTTCTTATAGTAACTACCTTACATTATTTTGTTTAGTAATTTTGACTGTAGAAGTACTTTCTCCATGGTTTTACTTCATTAATGGTTTAACAAGTTTACGTTTAGAAGATGTGTTAGTCAGTTTGCTTTAATTTATCATTGTCTTTAACTACTGCAAGATCAATAATCTTTGCTGTTCAGTTTTCCATTGCTTTTGAAATGTGCTACGTTAGCGCAGTTTCTCTTTTGTAGTGAGACAATTTTCATTTAAAACAATTAACTGTATATATCTTACTACTTTTGTCTTCATGTGACTTAGGGAACTCCATTTAAATAACAACCTGTTACGAGTCCTACCATTTGAGCTGGGAAAACTCTTTCAGTTACAGACATTGGGTTTGAAAGGTATGAATTTTAACTATTTCCCCCTTGCCCATTGCTTGCAATTTTCAGTTGATCTCATTCCTCAACCAGCTGATATTTTAAGAAATAAAATTGCTACCTAAACTGGAAATGGCATACTAAGATTCAGGCACTTTGAAATCATGATTTTTACAAATTTCTCTAAACTGCATTTGTTTTGAAGATCATTTCCCACCTTTATAAGAAGTTGAGCTAATTTTACTGTTTCTTCTTGCCTGTACAACCTTAGAGTCCATATTATATAGTGTATGTATGTATCTGCTTCTTTCTTCTCTCCCCCCTCCTCCCCCACCACTCCAGTTTGGTGATATTTCTATAGAGTGAGAGTCTGAGATTTTCAGCAAAAAACAGTTTCCTGAACTAGACACTTGAAATAAAAAACTCTCAATGTTCTTGAGGTCTCATTTTCTCACCCTCTTCCCCAAACACTTCTACAGGAAACCCACTTACACAGGATATACTGAATCTCTATCAAGAACCAGATGGAACAAGAAGGCTACTGAATTATTTGCTTGATAACCTGGCAGGTACTGCAAAAAGAAGTAAGTAGTGACTTCCTAGAACACCTATTTGTGGCATGTAAAATAAATATCATTACATCCTTATTATTATTTTGTCTTCTGCAAATAGTTTCAACAGAACAGCCACCTCCCAGATCTTGGATTATGTTGCAAGAACCAGATCGAACAAGACCAACAGGTAGAACTGAATAAATCTGCTTTCTTTCCAATCAGTGAAATTTTGTATTACCTTGCCTGTGCATCTTCGTTCCATTTTGCTTTATTTTTTATAGCAAGTAGTATAGACATTTTTAAAAGGGAAGTCATATATATTTAGAAATTGAAACATCTTGTGTTTCTCATTCTTTTGAAAATTTTCTATATACTACATTATTAACATGGCAGAAATACACTTTTTTTAAAAAGGCATTTTCCCATATGTATATCCACTGTACTGTTTGGAAATCTGTAAAGCTTTCTGAATAAAAACACCATCACCAAAACCGAATGCTGTCCAAACGATGGCACAGCCATTGGTGGCATCTATAGAAGTAAATTATTAAAGAACGTGAGTGGATGTTAAAATCAGAATTAAGTATGGCCTCAAACTGTGTAGATCCATTTCGTCATAATGGCAACCCAATCCTATGTATCATGTTTACTCACCAGTTAAGTGCTGAGTTTAGTGGGGCTTATGTCCTGTGCATAGTATTGTAGCTTAGTTACGAAACAAAGCTTCAATTGATTTAGACCTGAAATTCAATAAGAGCTCCTAAGTAGTTTAAGGGTTACCCTCATCTTGGAAAAAGTTATTTATATAAGCTGGCTTTATGCTGGCTACGGTAACAGCTATTGACCTTGTAGGGGAGGTTTTGTGCTTATTCCAACACAGATTGAACCAGTACATTATATTGTATTGTCTGGCTATTTGGTGAATGGTGGAACTACCAACCTAGTTTCTGGAGAGAGAAAATCTAAATAATACTGCATTATTATAGGTCAGCTGCTCAAATTTATCTTGGAGTTAAAGTAAGCAAAGCCTAAAGCTGATCAACTTATTTAAAGGGAAAGTGAAAAATGTATGTTTAAATCAGACAATTTCTCTGTCTAAGTAAAACTCTCTTATACTGCAGCCCTGTTTTCTGTCATGTGTTACAATGTCCTCTGTGATAAATATGCTACTCGGCAGCTATATGGCTACTGCCCATCATGGGCATTGAACTGGGAATACAGAAAAAAGGCTATTATGCAGGAAATCTTAAGCTGTAATGCAGACATCATTAGTCTTCAGGTGAGAAATGACTTTGTTCTTTTTTGTTTATGTATGCATCCATTTTTAAATGTTTTTAACTTAAGCAATTTTCTTTCTACATATAAGATGTGAATCATTACAAGAACCATACAATATGCTCTTAAGCATGCTCTGAGAACTATTTGGATGAAATTCCAATAATACAGTAAAATGAATAGGGGACTAGTAAAGGATGCCTATGAAGCTTAAATATTTGTTGTTGCCTTTACTCCCCAGCCCAGTGAGAGTCTCTTCCTGATTTATCATCCCTGTGTCGAGATTCATTTGCCCTCCCATCTGTTAGGAGGCTGGGTTATGTGGCTGCAGATGATGTGCCAAACTAGCAGATGCAGTGAAAAGGGTTGCAGAGCTTTTCTGCCAGGGATTACATGGGCCTTGAAGCAGAAAACAGGAATTAGGGTCAACCCTGCTGGCCAATAGACATTTCACCAAGCCAGGGAAATTCTGTTCTGTTTATTAAAGATCATAGCCTGTACTGTCTTTAAGAGCTTGAGGTGGGCAGCAGTCGATCAAAAATATATATAAAATATGTAAATTGCTGTTAAAATGGGTCACAACTCTGTCCAGGTATTTCCCCCTTTCCTCCCTTCTGTGTGTTCCCCTCCTTCCATTGTCTTTTCCTCCCTTCCATTGTTGCTTAAAATAAGCAGTTTATTGCATTCTGGCCTGGTTGTTTTTCCTAGTGTTGCGGACATACTTCTTTCTCTGAACTAGTCTAGTGTGTATCTTCTGTTTGCATTATTCTGATGACCTTTTCTGAAGGACTCTGCTACACACCATTTTTATTGTGTGTAGCAGAGTGTAACAGAGAATTTTGTGCATAGCAGAGAATTTTGGTGTTTAATATATTTGTAGTGTTCTCTCCAAGCTGTTGGTTGCTGCATCCAAGTTTGTGGAGGGCTTTCTACTAATTGCAGGTTCTCCAGCTGTTGAAGATAGTTGCATGTGGAAGCCTTATATTTTTGCTCACTGAGTTCTTAAAGCTGCCCATTTTGGTCACAGAAAAACTCAGTATTGCTACTAGTATTAAGTAACTGCAAGATAGTTTTTGCAGTTGTTAATGTACTCTGAATTCTTTAATACAATGGCTGGGGTTCACTTAATGTATGACTCAAGATGATGATTTTGTGGAAAGGAGTTCAATGACCATGGCATCTGATTTTCTGTGAGCTCCAGATTTAATAGCTTGGCAGGGATAAAGTTTAATTGGGATTTTTCAAACAAATATTTTTGTGACTTTGTACTATTACTATTCTCAACAGTCTTCTGCATTGGGTCCTTTTTATACCCTATAAACGCCCCACTGTTCTACTTTTATATTTAATTTAATTGCTTACTCCATTGTGTCCTCTGATATGTGGTGCCCTTTGAATTTTAGACTGTTACCATCAGTCACTATTTAGATGGAGGGGAGGGGAAACTGCCAGATCAGCTGACAGTGTTTCTATGACTATTCTTACTATTTCATTCATCCTGAGCTACATGCTTGGCAAGCATGCTAAAATGGCACATTTTATTCTGGACTAGCATTGTGGCTTAATCCATTTCACAGTAATGTAAAATGACTGATGTCTGATGACTGACTGCTTCTTATATTGACTTGGAGCATCCGCTGAGTGGAGTTTGAATTGTGACACTTCTGCCGGCAGAAGGGGGTAGTTGAGTTTCACAGACTCCTCCTTCCCACTGCAGCTCCTTGTGTCCCCAATCTCCAGATGGAGGTATCCCATTCTTCCTTAGAAAGCTCAGAGCAGCTTACATGACCCACCAGTGATCTGTTTCCTAGGTGTTTTGACAGTATGTCAACTAGCTTGAACAATCTTCTAGCATCAGGTCATCCCAGACTGTTAGCTATGCTATAGGTTGAACCTGGCTCACAATGCTGTTTTTAGTAATCTGCAACTGTTTTTCGAAATCAGGTGCATGTTTTTATCTTTGAAAAGCACCGCTTCTCCCTTGGGTGCAACAGTATTGTTAGAAGCTCTTAGAGGCTCAGGAAACAGGAAGGTGTGTGTATTTGTGGTGTATGTATGGTGCATGTGTAGCACTGGTTACACCCATTGATGGCATGTGAGCCTCAAAGCCCTCTGGTCAAAAATGTTAGCTATTCCTGTGTTAGGCTTTCTATCCTGAAGGGAGGTACACTGATGATGGATTCCTGCTGCTGCTTTGTTCCTATTGTATTGTATATGGTTGGCAGACAAGTCAGAGTCCCACATAAGCTGTTCTACAGAAAGGCATATGTATACATACATATCAGTAAAATAAAATGTAACACTAGTTCTTCAGAGGCCTGCTTTAAAGGGGTATCCAAAAGAGACTTGATCTTTGTTGGAGACTTGAATTCATTTTCTTTTTAAAAGTTGCATTGTGATGCATTTGATAGCTCACCTAATTCTTGCGCTGTCTTACATTTTAGGAGGTTGAAACTGAGCAGTACTACAGTTTTTTCCTAGCAGAATTGAAAGAGCGTGGATACAACGGATTCTTCAGTCCGAAATCCAGAGCTAGGACAATGTCAGAACACGAGAGGAAACATGTTGATGGTTGTGCAATATTTTTCAAGACAGAAAAGTAAGATAAAAAATTTATCTTGTTCTCTGGCTACAGTGAATGAGGTTGCACAGCAACATCAGTTTTTAATCCTCTATGAAACCAGAGGCAGTCCTATAGCTTTGTTTCAATGTCTTTCATGTCATTATACTATAAATTCTTGTTCCAAAAAGATTATTTCAGTAATTTGGGGAGCCTATCAATACTTTGGCTGTTTAGGACTAGGTAACTTGAGTAGTAAAATTGTTCACTCATTAAATATGAATAAAGTAGTGGCCTTCTATGAATTCTCATAATAGTTCACAGCTTTTGGTGGAATGGTGAATAGTGATGGTTATTTTTATTTAAGAAAATGTCTGCATGTCTGCTTGTATGTGTTCAAGCATTTATGATGGCCACAGTTGTGGTAAGTTTTCACAGCCATTATATTCACATTGAGAAGTCTATTTAACTAATTTCTGACAGCTGTGCAAATAGAATATATGTGAATCATATTGTGATAAAATGAAAAATACGGTGTTCTGTGCAGATCTTGCTTTAAATTGATTTTATTGCTTTCAGGTTCACCTTGGTTCAGAAGCATACTGTTGAATTTAATCAGCTGGCTATGGCAAACTCAGAAGGATCAGAAGCAATGCTGAACAGAGTAATGACAAAAGACAACATTGGAGTTGCTGTGTTGCTAGAGCTACGAAAGGAGTTAATAGAAATGTCATGTAAGTACAGTAAATGCAAATCCAGTTTTCGACTGGACTCTGCAGCTATCTTCCTCATGTACACACAAACCCTTTTCTGCTTTAGAAAAGAGTTGAGAACAGGTTTATCGACCAGTTCTGGATAGGAGAAGTCTCTACTTCTAACTTTCAGAACTTAGTGTGAAATGAAAAACCTTCCAAGGAGATGAAGACAGTTGCTTAACCACAAAATTTGTTTTTGCCCACCACCACCAACTTAATTTTTTGCATACTGTTTAAGGTGTATGGAGTAGTCATGCTGCCCCAAACTGGAGAATGGTTTTTCATGCATCTACCTGTCAATACAACTTTTAAAATTTACTGTAAAAAAACAAAAACTTTTTTAAAAAATGTTTTAGTTTAAAAGGGAAGTGAAATGGGATCAAAGTGGAATGGGAAGATGGGAAGATTCTTGAGGCTAGAAAAAGATTTCTATGTCATCACTATTTTCTCAACTCTGTGTCTGTGCTTCCCTATTGGCCATGATTTGTTCCTTTGACTGCCCTAGTATTTGCACACATCTGCGGTAAAGATGCTGCTTAGCTTAGTATGGATGACAAACTGTATTTGCAGGTGATTAATGTAGCCTGTATTTTCAGTTAAGTAGATACTAATACCCTTTGTCACTGCAAACAGTATCTGTCTAGATTGCAGAATTCTTTTGCATGGTATTTGTCTTTATTGCTGTATGGGGAAAGGGCAATGACTGACAAATACTGCAGTTAAAATGCATATTATGTTTGCTAGAAAATTGTATATATAGTAGCTTACAACTTATTTGCAGTCCATCACAGTGGCTGTTCGTTATCATGTCGATAATGCAATAAAGCCAGCAGAGGGAGCACAGAGCCCTTTTTTGTTTTAAACTCATAAAATGGCTGGTTGAGATAAGGAATCCTGTATTTGTAAAGTCCCACTTAATTACTGCCGATTAGTTTTATATATCTCTTTAGCAGTATTTTTAAAGCCCTTTTCACCAATGCAATCTATGCAGTATCACTGCTGTTTTCTGAAGGGTTTTTTATTTTCCATTTTAGCAGGCAAGCCACACCCAGGAATGGATAAACAGCTGGTCCTTGTAGCAAATGCACACATGCACTGGGACCCAGAGTATTCTGATGTAAAGCTGGTTCAGACCATGATGTTCCTTTCTGAGGTAAAGAACATAATTGACAAAGCCTCTCGGAGTCTCAAGCCTGGTATTTCGGGGGAACACGCAACAATTCCACTTGTATTGTGTGCAGATCTGAATTCTCTGCCAGATTCAGGTAAGTGCAATCATATTCCACTTGCTGAAGTGTTGTAACACTGCATTTTACTGAAACTGCTGGAAGTTGAATAAAACTTGATAGTGAAAGGGGCTCCCAGAGCCCTTTCGAAGGCTGTGCAGAAATGAACTTGAGGGGCGGCTCTCAGAGCTCACCAGCTGATAAGACACTGAAAGCCCTCTTGGCTGCACTAGTGAGTTCCTCATGAAGGGCTCCCCAGCTCAGACTCCCTGGTAAAGTTCCCTGTGTGTGCTGAGAGAGAGAGTCTGCTTGCCGAGAAACAGTTGCATGCCCACTTCAAGCTCTCAATTGTTCCATTGCAGCCATGTCTTTATTTGTCCACGTATAATGGCAGGTGAGCATGATTTTGGGGAAACAGCTTCACAGGACAAATTAGGACCCCTGTGAGTTGGAAGTTTACCACCACTAAATCAGAGACATCTAGTCTAACACTTCACCCTTAATCAAATTTTATGGTCCCTAAATTCCAGCCGAGAGAGAGATTGTGTGTGTAATGGGGTGGGGGTGGGGGTGGATTGTACATTCTGCTTGGGCTATTGAGATGGATCATCCATCATGAATGTAATACTATTTAAGAGGGACCGCTTGTTCGGTGTGTTTTTTATAAAAAAATATTTCCTTCGCCATAGGTGTGGTTGAATATTTGAGTACCGGTGGAGTGGAAACAAACCATAAAGATTTTAAGGAACTGAGATACAATGAAAGTCTCACTAACTTCAATTGTAATGGGAAAAATGGAACCACCAATGGAAGGATTACTCATGGTTTCAAGTTGAAGAGTGCCTATGAGAATGGACTAATGCCTTATACGAATTACACATTTGATTTCAAGGTGAGAGTTGAAATAAATTCCCATTGCACTATTACTGTTTTATTGCTTATTCAGCATAGGTGTGCAAGAAGTTAGATGAACTATTAAAACAAAATTGGAAGGGTTAGTGACAAATTAATTGTCAGGTTTTGGAAGCACATTTGAAGAGAATAAAGCAGGCTGATAATTGAAAAGGATGCTCTCCCAATCACAGGAAACAGCTCAACAGCAGTAGCCATTGCTTGTGCTTAAGAGGCCCATGGCCATGGGAAGGTCGTGACCAAAAAGTTGCCTAACTTTACACAATAATTCCTAGGGGTAATATTGCCTCTTCAGAGATATTAACAAGAAATATATGTGAATCTCAGTAGCATAGCATGTGAACACCTTATGATGACTAACTGTTTAAGAATTATCTCAAAAGTTTCTCTCCTATCATTCAATGATTTTATAGCAGTTGACAAAACAAATAAAACATTTTTTAAAATCATTTATTTACATACAGCTTTCTAAGGCAAGTTGTCATAAAGTATGTTACAATAAGCGCGTTAGCATCTAAATAAAACAAAGAAACAAGAACGTGAAATCAAGGGGAAGGCAAAGCATAAATGACCACGAAAAGAGCTCATGTTGCAACAAGACTATCTTAAGCTGCCCCCAGAACACTAGAAGGGGTAATACTAAACCTACAGCATGAAAAGGAGCATTTCACAGTTCTGGGGCAGCAGTAGAGATGGACTTGCTTTGAGCATGATGGAATCTGAAGCAGGACATTGCATTTCTTCAAACTCTGTGAATTATTATTATTATCATTATTATTATTATTTAGAACATAAATCTTATTACAGTGGTACCTCGGGTTGCAGTTCGTAACCCGAAAAGTTCATAACCCGAAACCGCCGTTTGCGCATGCGCAAAGCAAGCACGCCGCAAATACTTCTTATTATTTTATTTAGAACATAAATCAATTACACTGACAACAAAAACGGAACAAACCACTACCATTGACCCCCAAAGCAAAACAAACAAGACAGTAAAACAGAACCAAACAAGAAAACAAAAAAATAAAAGAAAAAATTGTCACCCATAATCTATATATATAAAAATGTAAAAATCTTGAAATTGACGGCCGCTATGTTCTCCGTAACCGCTTGACCGATCGTCCTGAAATTTTGACACAGCGATCCAGGCCACTCCCCGAGGGTTGTAGGGGACATGAAAAACCTCAAATCACACACCTTGGCAGGATTTGACCCGCTTTTCCACCAAGTCAAACAGCGCCCTCAAGTGGAATTCCTCCCACAGTACACCCCCTCCCTTCCTGTGAAATCTAAGCCACACCCACAAATCAAATGACATCATCAACCAAGCAACTGAAAGTCGCCCATTATCAAACCCCTAGGCCCTGCCAGGCTGCTAGGCCTCCACTAGGCCTGGGGGGGTAAGATAACCCACAAACCCCGCCTCCGCCACGAGATCCTGTAAAACAGGAGGCCTTGGCTCCATTTTACAGACTAGGCCTCAGCTCTACAGCCCTTTAAATACTATCCCGAATGGAGCCCTGGGTGGGAGGTGGGGGGAGGAGAAGCCCAAATAGGACATGGGCTGACGTAGGTTGGGGGGAGCAACTGTCCAACAGCCACCGAAACAGCCATTCCACCCCAAGCCCAAAGCCTCTCCCGGCGGCTGCATTAATAAACGCCTGGCAGCATTAGGCAGTCATTCATCATGTCTCCTAACACACACTTGGGGGCACAACGAGGGGTTTTCGCTTTATAATTTAGTGGTCGTTGTGTAATGCTTAGAAATCCTGCTATGGCTTATTTTATGGGTATGTCTTATTTTAGGAGAAACAACTGATTGTAAGCCTCTGTGTCTTTTTTTTTATAAAAAAAAACAACCATGCACTTTCTCTCCCCAGTTTAAGTCCTCAGATATTTGCAGTGGCCACCCCCACCCCACCCCATTTACAATATCTCCCCTCGGCTTTGCAGACTAGGCCGCTTTCCAGACCAGGCCAAGTGGAGGTGGGGGGCAATAGAGGGCAGGGATACGTAATGGGTCAGAACGGGGGGAGGGAGACACAGGGATGAAACCTGCCCTCTCCACAGAGTCTCGCCTCGACTCAGGGGGACTCTGAGGCTCAGGGGGATCTGAAGGGGGGCTATTACCCTCCATTTCACAGACTAACGCACAGCAACGCGTGCAGGGCCAGCTAGTATATACTATATTTTCATTCCAAATTCTTCTGTCTCGACTTCCTTCATCCTGTACACGGTTTTCTATTTTCTCCTTCTAAACTGTCTCTTTTTTGAATTATTTTTACTATTTTTCCAAGTTAATTGAAACAAGACCAGGTATTTATTTGGGGGCACTGCTTTTTAAAATATTCTCTACACTTTCCCCAATCTTTCTGGAACTTTTGTTTGGGCTGTTATTTATTATTTATACCCCGCCCATCTGGCTAGGTTTCCCTAGCCACTCTGGATGGCTCCCAATCGAATTTTAAAAACACAATACAGCATTAAACATTAAAAACTTCCCTAAAGAGGGCTGCCTTCAGATGTCTTTTAAAAGTAGGGTAGAATCATATGAGAACAAGTGGTCCTCAGTGTGTCTGGGATCCATACCATTTAGGCACCTGAATTTGCCTTGGGACCGTGACCGTAGTCAGGGTAGGTGCTTCAGCACTAGAGTAATGTGGTTACTGAAGTCCATACCTGATATCAGTTGAAATTGCTTCCAGTTGTGTGTCTTCCATTTTTGAAAATATTCACTCCATTTTCTCTCTTTTCAAAAGGGTATTATTGACTACATCTTCTACTCAAAACCTCAGCTGAATATTCTTGGCATCCTGGGACCTTTGGATCACCATTGGCTAATAGAGAACAATATAAGTGGCTGTCCACACCCGCTCATTCCTTCTGACCACTTCTCACTTTTTGCACAACTGGAGCTGGTGCTGCCTTTCCTGCCGCCGGTAAATGGAATCCATCTGCCTAGCAGGAGGTAGTCAAGTACATTTTAGAGGGCAACCTCAGTCTAATTTGTAAAATTGTAAAATCTGAATATAGAGGAGTGAGGTATGGCCAACAGGGATCTTTCTTAATGATCTTAATTTTAAATCTAATTATTTCATAAAGAAATAGTAAAAGCCAGGTGCTATCAGACACACAATTCTGAGCCCAACATGCTTTATTTACTGTTAGACAGGGACTGGTGCGTTGGCACCTCTCTTAGATTTGTTACAAGTAATCTGTTCTATCCAATGTAATATTTCATGCCTTGAAAATGGGGAATTACTATAATAAATTCTCTTTGCACAGATATCTGTAGCACTACTTTTTTGAGGCCAGTAGTAAAACATCAAAAGACCATTCTTCCATACTTCACTCCCTTCTTTTTCAGACTTGTTTGTTTGTAAAATATAGAATTTGAATTTAGCCTTTATTGATTGTATATGAACAACAGAAAACCTGATTTATGAGATTTTGTACTTTAAAAAAAACCAGATTTGGAAAATGATTGTATTGTAAACTAAGGCTAAATTTTTATCTGTTTCATGTGTTATAAAGGCCAGCTTGTAAAAGAAGTTGCAGCAGGCTTTCTCTGCTAATGATTTGCACTGTTAGGGTTTTTAGCCCTTATGTACTACTTCATTTTTTAAAATTGAGAACACTGCTTTTAAATCTAAATTTGGTTAAATGACAGCAAATTTCTTCAAGCTAGTTAACATACATACATACATTCATTTCTTTCTTTCTTTTAACTTAAAGCAACAGCGCAAACGTTCTTGGAACAGATAAGCTAAGCAGTGACTGATTAGGCTTTGTGGATTGATAGCCCTTATCGATATCTACATTCTAACATTTTTCTGCCAGAAGTGGAATGGCAGAATATTGTGTGAAAGCTTTTTAGTTTCTGTGTTAAGTCACTCATTTCCTATCTCCACTGTGCCTGCTTCATTTTGTTCTCAATTAGCACTGCCTGTGCATGCAGAGAGAACCTGTGCATCCTCTTTTATTTTTTTTTAAAATAATGTTAACATTTTGTGAAAATTTTATGAAGATACTTTTGTATAAGCTGTGGCATCTATTTTTTTTCCTTTGCAAAGCGTTGAATATCACTTTTTGAACACGTTCAGATGGTGGGTACACAAATCCTAAGCTTCTGATCCCCATGCACTGCTTCTTTCAGTGTCCTTGCACAATGCTGTTTGTTTGGTTTGTTCTCCCCTCTCCACGTAATACTATCATGTGAAGTCCCTTTCAGTTTAAGCATATTCCTCCCCAGTCATTCCTCGGTCGTCATTCCTTGAAGCTAAAAGTATACAGTCTTCTGTTCTATGAAGCAGTGTAACTAGAGATGCATTTTCAGTACAGGTTCCCTAGACAACATTTCAGATCGAGCATTAAAGTGACCAAGTCCTATTCTACAAAGTGTCAACAAAACCAAGGTTGTAGTATGCCCTCATAGTGCCATTAGTGTTTGAAAGCCAAGTATATATACGGTATATATAAATAGATATATATATATAAAATCTGTCCATAAAAGGGAAATTCTATCTAATCCTTAGCAAACATACCTTCATTAATAAGTCTGTTTCTTATTTAGAGAGAGAACTTGGTCAAACTGCTTTTGTTTCAACTGCAGGCAGAGAAACAAAAGCTCTTTCTTGAATTGAGAAATTCTGAATATAATGAATAAAAAAGGGCAATAATGATTGAAAATTTTATAAAGAAGAAACTATAGGCACTTAGAAGTGCGCCACCATTTTGTTTTAAAGAATACAATAAAATTGCAACAAGTTCATGTTTAGCAAACAAGCATTTGAAAAAAATTTAGTAGGAAAAGTCCAGATCTTGAATCCTTGTCTAGGACCTGATTTTTCTTTTGTTACATGTTTTTTTAGTTGTGCAAACACCAAACATGTCCAGTTTATAATCAGTACATCGGAATGCTGGTAATAATTGATGTAGTAGATTCAATTAGTAATGTTGCTTTTTCTGTTCTTGTTTTTTGGGTTTGGGGGTTATTTTGTACAAGTGTGAATAAAAGGCGTTTTACTCATGTTTCCTTAACAATGTGTTGGTAATGTGCATCATGACAATTTTCAGTGGCAATGGAGCCAATTTAGCTTTTCATACTCAGCAACCTATTTTGTTTCCTGATTATCTGGATTATTTAATTGTATGTCCAGAAAGCTTTATGGAAGGGAAGCACTTATTCATTTTATATTCCTTAGAAGGGATTAATTTTTCCTTTTAAGCTGGAGCTTGAGTGCACTTGGTAAATCCTAAAGGTTTAAGCTTTACACATGCATTTTCACATTTCTTTGTTCAATCTTAAATATATATCTATATGAATTTATGGCAGCACATTAAAAGGTTACAGCCCGTTCATGTACTCAAGGACTCTGTTCTTGCCTGGACATGTTGCAATCTATGGGCACTTGAAATTCCTTTTCCATGTTTGGCATAATAAGATTATTGAAGTATGAGAGCTCAGAAAAATAAGAAACCTGATCCCCCTTGACTTCAGTGAGCCTTTGGTCAGATCCCACAGTACCAAAGTGACGCTCACACTGAAGAAATACTCTGCAGAATAAGAAGTTGCACCTAATGTGTCTGGCAGTCAATATCAGAATAGTCATACTTTTAATACAGTTTTCTGCATCAAACAAATTCATACATTTCATAAATGAATGCAATAAACTATATGTGTTCACAAAATGCTAATTTCCAATAATCCTAACACTTAATTTAAGGTGGCTTTGGATGTTGCCATAACAAATGTTCAGTGTTTCTTAATGTAATCACATTATTATTATTATTATTTAAGGACGTAGAGCATTGGAGGGCCTGAGGATCCCTTGCCCCATTCCCCAGTTTAATCAAACTAGATGTCTGACTAGGGATGGTCACATATTGAAAAACCTAATACCTACAACCTGCCCATTTCTGGATAAAAGTGATCTTAAGGCGATAAAATCAATTATGGTGGAATTTAAGCAGGAAATATAAAATATATGGGATTTTCTATTTTAAAGACAGTGACAGAAAAAGCTCTAGGAAATGTGTGTAATTATTCTGTCCCTTTTTTATTTGTGGGCTCAAGCCTCAATTGTAAAGTTAACCATTCAGGATGCAAACTTGCATCTGAAAACTCTGATAAAGTTATTTGAATTCTGCTGTGACTTAAATGTCTAAAAGTAGTTTCAGATGTCAAGTTCCCACTTTATCTATGGGGCAAAGAACTCAAAGCCAAAATAATTGCACTAACATTTTCAGCAGAATTAATCGCACTGCAAGATTTTTCAAGTCAAATTTACTACTGCTTATGTAGTGACTCTGTTTTTCCCCATCCAGCCTGACTCAGTGTTTTAGTATATGTTAACTCCTGCTATACTTTTTGGTTGTCTAAGCTTTTTTAAAATGTAGGTATCTTGGTATGCTTAAGTAGTATCTAAAAATTAGAATCCCTAGTCTTTATTCACAGTACTTCTGTATAACGTGTAATGCACTGGACTAACTCTTGTTTACCATATGTGTAACAAAACAAAAACAAAAACCAGCACATCATCTGCACTAAGCTCAAAGAATGTTGCATTTGTCTATAGGCAGCTCTTCAATAAGATAAATGGGAAATTGAAAATGGTCTGATGGTAAACAAGGGCTTTTACTGTTCTCTTCAGTGGAACTTTCTTCTTGGTCAAATTTTAACTAGCTAGTATTATATTTATATACAGGGTTGTCTTTTTTTCCTTTACCAATGTATTTTCCTACTCATAGCTGACCAATAAATTCAATATCTGTTTCAAATTTCTTTTGAAGTCTAATAATTTACCTTTTTCACCTCCGCCTGTAAAACAGACAGGACCGCTGGGATTGCTGTTACATTAAGCGTTTAATTCTCGGTCCTAACTACAAAAAGAATAAGGCTTCAGATGGAAAGCAGCACATGTCCAGTCCTGAAGCAGAGATATCTGTGCAGGCCTGTCCAGTTTCTTGGCCTCTAGGCTTTCCTTTTCTGTCTCGAAGAGAATTGAAAGCTTTCTCAGGATCCCGGGTAAAGCCGATGGGCAGGACGTGCAGGTTCCACTATCAGAACACAATGTGTTCCCAGGGAATTGTTCATTAGGCGAGCTTTCACATAAGCTGATGGTTTTCCATAATTTCCCATGAGAACATTTCTAATCTGTGATTTGTCTGATCTTGCTCCTTCTCTTCATGGTTTCCACCCAAAATGACTGCCACCGGCCAGCAAAACACAAGCAAGGAAGCGGGTAAACTCCCATCTGTTCAGATATCGGAGTCAGCCATTCGTGTAGTGAGGTTTGGGTATAAAATTAACATTTTGGATAACACTCGTCCTGATAGTAGGACCTACAGGTATGCCACTAACAGTCAGGTGTACTATTTAATGAATGTGTTACAATAAGGAAAGGCAGCTACTGGAAAGTAACTGGCATGCATACCTCGGTGAAACCTATTCTAGCATTCCAATAATTGTCAGAATGCAGTCTCGACCACTTTATCCTTTTACAAAACTAGGTTTCACAATCCAGAACCAAATACCAGCGCTGCTGACGTAATCTAATGCAGAGGTGGAAAACCTTTTTTTCAACCCGAAGGCCACATTCCCTCATATGCAACCTTCTAAGGGCTGCACCATTGGGGTGGGCGGGGCCAGAAGCAAAAGTGGGTGGAGCAACAAGTGCATGCATGCATTTCCAGAAACTAGTGTGTAGAAAAGGAACCCCCAGTTTTTTATGGGTGCAATAGTACCTGTTGTGAAAGAGCAGGGCAAGTGTTGAAACATTTGGGAGGAAGACCTGACATTTCCTCAGTACCAAATAAAGCAAATCAAGTACCGAGTATGTTTAGGATCTGGATATTTTGTGTTTGTGTTTCCTGCAGACAGGTTCTTCAGTTTCAAATGAAGCCATAACTTCATATTTTACTTAAGACTTTTCCTGCCCACATCCATCTCTCAGTGGCTTGGGATCCCTATTGCTTTAGCAGCTGAGTCTTTTCTTTTGCGGAACTTTCTTTAAAGGACTAGGTTGTTTAAATCTGTGAAAATGGTTGTTCTTTTTTCAATCACTACTTCAGTGTATAAGTGACATGGACTTTTTCAAAATATTTTTTGTATACCTGCTTTAGACATTTAACAGAAAAAAAACGCCCAAAAGAAGTTAATTTAAAAGAAACATCTCTCTTTTTTAAAAAATATTTTTTTATTGATTTTCACAAAACTCTTTACATCAGCATATAAATTTCATCTTTATACAGTATCTAGCTCCGTCGAGCTCAGACTTCCCTCCCCCCTTAGGTAGGTACCGTAGTATAATTCACTTTACTCGTGCATTTTAGAATTTCATCACTTCCCAGAAATAAATGTTAACTCTCTAACAAAGATTGTATCTATAATACATCAACCTTGTAGGATCTAGTTTATACCCGCCAGAGTCTTTAAAGTCTTATAATTCTCTTTAGCATAGTCCAAAAATTTACTCCATTCTTCTTTGAATTTCGTGTCCTCCTGGTCCTGGATTCTGCAAGTCAGGTTCGCCAACTCTAGGTATTCCAACATCTTTACTCGCCATTCTGCAATTGTGGGTAATTCCATCGTTTTCCATCTCTGGGCTAATAGTACTCTCGCTGCCACTGTGGCGTACATGAACAGTCTTTGGTCTACTTTCCGAATTTCATTTCCCATCAGCCCTAACAAGAAGGCCTCAGGATTTTTGGGAACGTATATTTAAATAATTTTTAAAATTCATTATAGACTTGTTCCCCAAAACTTTTAACTTTGTCACATGTTCACTACATGTGGTAGAAATGGCCTTCTGCTGCCTTGCATTTCCAGAAAACTTTCTCCTCCTTTCTATACATTCTAGCCAGTTTTACTGGCGTCATATACCAATGGTATACCATTTTCATTACATTCTCTTTTAGGGTTGTGCATGCTGTAAATTTAAGGTTTTCCTTCCATAATTTTGTCCAATCGTCAAACTCAATATTGTGCCCTAGATCTATTGCCCATTTTATCATACATTACTTTACTAAAAGAAACATCTGTGTGCCAATGTGAACCTTCTGAAAATGGTTTGGCAACTGCACACTAAGTATGTTGTTGTGTTAGCCATGCGGTGAAGCACTCTCGGGACTCCTGTATCATGAGCCATCCCAAAGATATGGGCACTTTTGGGTGCAACAGAATCACAATTTACTTCCAACCTCAGTTCCCAGGTTTGGCATTGGCAAAAGAGGGTTCCTTAGACTGGAAACCCTTGCTAGTTGACAAGCCAACTTCTGCAAGAGATGACTACAAACAGCTTCTGCAGGTCAGCTACAATACCTGAAATGGTTCCTGGTAGCTAAGCTCTAGGACAGAAGAATGAAGAAGTGAAAATAGTCCAGTGGCAGAAAATGGTGTTTGCATGTCTCTTGTCCCAAGAGTGGGGAATCTATGGACCTCCAAATGTCATTGGGTACCAACACCCATCAACTCCCACCAGCATGACCAATGGTTAGAGATGCTGGGAGTTGTGGTCCAGGAACATCTCAGAAGCTACAGGTTCTTTATCCTGCCTTATGTGCCTGGCCCTCAGAAGGGTTCAGGGTTATATGGAGTATCTTGCACATTTTTCTGCTTGCTGGAGCTGATTGGAGCTGGAGTCCCAACACCAGCTGAAGAACTACAGGTTCCCCAACCCTGCTGAAATCTCACTTCTGTTAACATTTTGCAGCTGTGTTGCATTTCTGCTGTGCTTCACTCTTAGCTGGCAATTAGGAAAGAAATTTATTAGAATCAATCACAGCTGATGTCTGAGATCACCCAAACATTCAGATCTTTGTGGAAGGATGCAGCTGACAGTGTGCAGAGCAAGGAGAAGAGGTGAGGTCCTGCTTAACAAGCACAATGTGTTCCCTGGAAATCATGTTAGGGAGGTGCATAAGAAGTCCACAATGTACATTGATTCCCATGGGAACATTTCTAATCAGTGATTTGTCTAATCTCTCTGTCTCCATGGATTCTTCCTGAAATGGTTGTAGCCAACTAGCAGAAAAAGAAAACTGTTTTTTCCAATTTCCCTCCCTGCATGATTTCTTCCCAAGGATGGCTGCTGCTGACCAACAAAGCAGGAAGAAGGGAGTGGGCCAACTCCAGCTTTTCAGATACCTGAATATGTGGTATGTATAGCAAGGTTTGGGCATATAATTCTTTATGTTCGGATAACTGAATTTTTGCATAAAGAGTGGGCAGATAGCAGGACCTACATGTAATATGGATGTTTACTGTTGATAATACTTTTCACTGACTGCTTCAGGCACCCTTACCTCTTAAGATTCTTAATCCATTTCTAGTTTTGCACCTGTGTGCCCATTCCCCAGACCAAAAGGTGCAGCCAAAATTATGCCCTCCAAAAGTTGTGGCACTCCAATTCCCACCAGCCCCAGCCAACATGGATAATGCAAACTATAGTCCCACAAATTCAGGAGGGCACCAGGTTAGCGCTAACCTTTTAGCATTACCCAGGCATTCTATCCCACATTGTGGCAAGCCCCTTGTGTCACCATCGCCATTCCCACAGCTTTTTGCCTGTTGTTAGGGACCAAGCCCCTGGAGCAGGGGGGGCTTTTTATATACTTGTGCAGGGTCCCAGCACAAGTTAGAAAGCCTGAAAGATCAGGGTTCTAAATGACACATGGAGCCTATGCAAAGAGAAACGGCTCCTTGCTGAAATGGTACAGCCCCAGTGCATGATATGGAGGGCTGTGGAAGAGGCGACAATGACATGAAAGGAGAGGGGCTGTGGGGGGCACCCCTATTCTCCCTTGGTGTGCTACATTGCTGGGGAGAGCCTTAGTGAGGAAGTTCATTGGTTGTATGGTGGAGTTACAGAAGCTTAGCTAGAACAGACACCCCCTCCAAAAAAAGGAAGGAAGCGTGTGTAAGTATGTGAAAGTACAGATTCACAAGCGGTAGTGGGTATTGTGGGGAAAGAGCAATGTGGAGGTAATGGTGCAGAGCAACTTGTCAGGTAAGGAAAGGGAAGAGAAGGCTGTCTGAAATGTGAGAATGTAAGGAGATCTGTGGGTGAAGAAACCTGTACTGATGAAGAGGAGGGTGGTGTGAGAAAGCACTGATTTAAATTAGTAACAAAAATGCTTTCCTGAACATAGTGATGCAGCTCTCAAACATGGAATACTAATCCTCAGTGTCTTGTATACCTCTGCTGCAAGGATGGCACAATCTTTTTCGAATGTGAAAGCACTGGCCTAGCTTCTTATATACGTAGTTGCATGAATAACTTTCCTTTGTACTTAGAGCAGAAACTACACTGTGTGTGAGAGAGAGAGAGGGAGGGAGGGAGGCGGAATAATAATAATAATTACTGTAATAATAATAATTTATTTCTACCCTACCCATATATATCCCCCCTCTCACACACACACACACACACCCCTGGAGTTCATGTATAACAATGAAACTGGATAGCTCGGTTAGCGTGTGGTGCTGACAATGTCAAGGCCGAAGGTTCAATCCCGATAAGGGACAGCTGCTTATTCTTGCGCTGGATTGGATTAGATGATCCTCAGGGTTCCTTCCAACACATTGATTCTATGAGAACAAACTGGATTTGAATTTAGTTGTAACAACAGTAGAAGCAATTTTCTCTGTCTTGGGAGTCCAGCTGGTTCCATGAGATTGCCTTTCCCCATTTCCCTTTTTCATTCTGTGCTTTGTGACAATAAGAGAAATGTGATTTTAATCACCACAGCAAGGAGAGCTTTTACATGTTTATTTGCATAAATTCTCAAAGCGCACACATCATTATCAGGATCAAAATCCTACATATAGCACAGCAGATTTGCTAGCTAGGCACTGACTTTTCACAAATCCTTTGATAGATGGTAAACTGGGGGGAGGATATACTTCAATGCAGAAGAGGTCATGGCCAATCTGGTGCCTTCCAGATGTTTGGGACTACAACTTCCATCAGGCCCAGTTGGCATGGCCAAGCTGCCAGAGACTGAGGTTCAGGTTGACCAAGGCTGGCCTATTGGAATCCATTCATATAAGGGCTGTAATCTCCAAACAATATACTTCTAGACTGAAGAGCTTGGGTGTTCTGCAGAGCAAAAACTTGAGAACTACCGTAGATGGGGAAAGAATATCAAACGCAAAGACTGCAAGTGGAATTCAACATCACACAACCAGGGCATGCGGTGGTGACTTCTAGCAAGATCTCACGAAGAGTTCCACGAGATCTCGGAGATCACGCTGTAAGCCACTGCCACACGATAAGCAATGCAGGAACTCATTTCACTAGCTTCCACTAGTGCAGTGGTGTCCAAACTTTCAAAGGGGGCCAGATCTGATGAAGTGAAGGGCCGTGGGGGCCAACCAAAGTTGTTGAGCTTTTTTTAGGATTTTGCACCAGGAAATAAACTGCCACAGGGGCCAGATTAAACTGACCGGCGGGCTGGATAAGGCCCCCAGAATGGACTTCGGACATGCCTGCACTAGTGGAACCAGTTAGTTGAATCCTGCTCTTAAGTGTCTTAAATCCAATCTGAAAGATACAAAAAAAACCTTTCAGCAAGGTCTAGGCCGGGGATGCTGGCCATGCATTTCATTTCACTTGCAAATCACTTTTGACATTGAAGGGATATTCAGAATCAGATTAAGATATGTGGGAGAAGAGTAAAGATAAAGGGACCCCTGACCATTAGGTCCAGTCGTGACCGACTCTGGGGTTGCGCACTCATCTCGCATTATTGGCCGAGGGAGCCGGCGTACAGCTTCCAGGTCATGTGGCCAGCATGACAAAGCTGCTTCTGGCAAACCAGAGCAGCACATGGAAACGCCGTTCACCTTCCCGCTGTAGCGGTTCCTATTTATCTACTTGCATTTTGACGTGCTTTCGAACTGCTAGGTTGGCAGGAGCTGGGACCAAGTAACGGGAGCTCACCCCGTCACAGGGATTCGAACCACCGACCTTCTGATCAGCAAGCCCTAGGCTCAGTGGTTTAACCACAGCGCCACCTGGGTCCTCGTGGGAGAAGAGAGAGGTGCTTCCCCCCCCTTTTTTTTTAAGTGGGAGAAGAGAGAGGTGCTTAAAAAAAGAGTAAAGCATACTTATAGAAGCACCTCTGTTTAAAAGCTTGGATGGCTAGAGGACTCTGCTTTTCTTTGTTTTCAGACAATTCCAGGAAGCTTAAAGGCCATCTTAGATTATCACTTTGGCTGTGACCTTCTTGTGCAAGATTTTTAGATTCCTGCCCTGATTTACAAATGCTTTCTCTGTGCTCTGTTTCTGGCTGCTGAATGTGCGAACTCATGGCATGGTAAAGCAGTGTGTGCGTGAGATGTTGGGAACCTCTGTTTGTGGGTATGCCCATACTAGCACACGTGCAGTAACAAGTGTTTGATGTGGCACTCCTGCACACACAAACTGCCCCACAGAAAGCTACTTCTAAGTAAGTGTGCAAGAATCATAGCTGTGGGGCGGAAATTAAGGTGGCAATTTGTCCCACAGTTTTTGACATCATGATAAAGCAGAAAAATATAAGGGAATAGTCAAATCAGTCAAGCTGTACTTTTTTTTAAAAAAAAAAGTACCATAGTGATCTAGCTGTCAATTTCTCCCATATACACTTAACTGCTTTTTCCTGATGGTTTTGTTTTCTAAAGCATTTTTCTTCCAGGAGGGTTTACATCCCAGCTCTAAAATCATGTTTACTTAGAAACCTCAGGGAGTGCGATGGAGCTTACTTCCCAGTAATGCATGTTTACTTGGAAGTGCGTCATACCAATTTCCATACTCCTAATTAGCTTTGTGTAGGTTGAAGCTTTAGAGCATAACATTAATTTTATTTTTACGCTGCCTCTGCTCACGACAGAATCCACAAAGACATAGGACACTGCAGAGAGTGACTTACGAGCTTCGTCCCACGTATGCTTATAGCAATTTGCATTTTTGGACCATGTAACTGATTTTGTTATCAGTTTTCGTTCCCCCAAGGGCTGCACAAGCTTGATTAGCAGTAAACACCATGAAAATGTCTGTGCTTTTTCATTTCAGCTATTGATTGAACCAAAAGCATGAATGAGCACTGATTCTAGTTAGAACATTTTTGGTAAGCGCATTTCAATAATGACAATATAGTAAATTGCACATTTAATGAGATGTCTCTTTTAAGCTCCTGAAACGCACAATACAGTTAGCTTGCAATGTGCTATGCTCTTAGGAGTTTGACGATAACAGAAATCTATATACCGGTATGTTACTTGGGTCGCTGTAGATGGCACATGGCAAAAATATACAAATCATGTATGATTCACTGCACATTTAAACAGGAATGAGTTGTCATGAGTAGCCTCATTAGCAACTGGGCCATGGAATTACAGGGCTTACTGAAATCAAGATGTTTGCCAGTAGCTAAGCTGGAAAGAGAATCAACCTACATGATATTTGTAAGTATGTGAATGTGTATAGGCACACACAAGTGGATACTACTTTCAAATGCTCCCTCTAGTTGAACAAAAAAACACCCCACCCTATCACATCAGGGAGAAAAGTTTAATTGCCAGCTATTTCCTTGCTGTGCTGGGTTTCTATTTGCAGAGAGATTAAAAACACAAGGGAGCCTTAAAAATATTTTCCCGCATCTGAAGTCTGAAGTGATTTAGTGCCCATTGTACCATAAGTATAAAGAGGGCAGCTAACACAGCAATCCTATAATGTAAGTGCTATTGAGTTCTTCCACTGGGTTTACTCCTAGTTACAGTAAGTGACTCCAGGATTGCAGACTATACCACTGAATATATTGACAGCTTTGTTCTTGGACTGAAGTGAGGCTTTTTCTCCGGCTGACAGCATGATTTTGCACTAATACTGGAGACGAGATTCCCACTCATCCCATTCAGAACAGAGGCTTCCTTATCAATCAAGGCTGACATGACATGAATGTTCATATCACCTCTTTCAACACAAGGAGGGATGGGTTTGTAAATGTTGATACCCCTCATATGTACAATGTTTAAAAATCAATGTTTCTCGGAACAGCACACCAAACAAATGGCCTCTTTGGGCCACGCTTTACAACAGCCAACTACACAACATGGCAACTGCAGGGTTTCTCTTTGGTCCACTTCAAACATTACAAAGTTAGCAACAAATCAAAGCCAGACACAGTTCTTGGCTTACGTACACTTCACATGCTAGTTCTGAGTCCACATTACATGTACATACTAGGAAGAGACAGAAAGAAATATGTATCCCAGTTAGATGTAACCAAAGGCCCACATCACATATGGCTTTGTGCTTCCAGTGAACAACTATTTGAAGAATGGTTTGTTTGTTCCAGCCGTGTAATGACATACTTACCGCATACATAACTGGTATAGCAATGAGAGAGACACTGGTTCATTCTATGTTTATGAGTATCTCCTGGCTTGGTTATGTACATTGCACTTTAGTTTGCTCATTGTTTAGTAGGTTTATGAGTTTATACACTTATTCTAGTAAAATTGTCCTTTATATTCATAAGCCTGTTCTGGTAGTGTTGGTTTGTTGTTCCATATCCCATACTTGCCAATGTGATAGCATGAGAAGCAGCCCTTTGTACAGTAATAGCTGGATACCGGACATAATATAAAATTAATTGCTAATAATGTTGATGCAGAAAGTAGTAGTGCAACATGCTTGGGAGGCGGGGGGAGGGGTGGATGCCACAATGCCAGCTGGCTTGCAAATGCAAAATGGGTTTGATTCTTTAAAAAAAAACCACCTAAATAACAACACTAGACAAGTAGCAAGAGAATTCCAGATAGGTACTGGCAGCCTGATTTCCCTGTTCAGTTGATGCCAGAGAAAATGAGCAGTAACCTCCAGGCAAGTTTTGCTTGGTCCCTCTAAAATAGAGCGAAACAGAGTCACCAGCCTTCTGTTTACGAATTTTATATCAATAGACATAAGCCGCATTAAAACATCACTTTACATGTACGTGTAAAAAAAGAGGAATAGGTTCTGGGAGCCACTTATAGCTAGACACCAAAAGGGGTCAAGCACCAGCTTGTTTCTCTCCCTTGGACCAAATGACAGGCCTCCTCCTCCTCCTCCTTTCTAAGAGAAACAGGAACTTTGCACTTCTGCTTCAATGCAGTGAAGAAAGTACTGTGTTCCCTTACTGCTTATTCTAGAGCAGGCATTCCCAAACTAGGCCCTCCAGATGTTTTGGGACTACAACTCCCATCACCCCTAGCTAACAGGACCCCAGTGGTCAGGGATGATGGGAATTGTAGTCCCAAATCATCTGGAGGGCCACGTTTGGGGGTGCCTGTTCTAGAGTAACCAAAAGCCCCCCAAAAGTTGCTTCATTATTATGTTTGCAGAACAACAAAAGTATTTCTTTATACAACTTAGCAGGTGTAACTTGGCAGAGGTGAAAAGGAGCTGGCTACAGGGTTGTTGGACCATTGCTCAGGAAGCAGCTGGGACCCGACTTCCTCTAAGGAAGTGGCAGCTGAGGGGTGGGGCCTAAGCCCTATAAATCATGTCCTCCCTCAAAGAGGGCACGTGTTGTGGTGAGACCTGGCAACCAAACCCTTGTGTTGTGGGTGGGTACGAATGGATAGCCACAACACCCTATTGGTAGGTCCCTTGATGCTGGGTTCAATCTGACCAATGGGAAGCTAGCCAAAATGGATCAAGGGACCTATATATGCCTATGCATGTGACCCTGAACTTTCTCTCTTGGTCAGTGCATCGGAACACCCGCCCACCTCTCCCTATATTTAGGGCTTGTGCGCCGTGTGTTGTGTATCATCTGTTGTTGGGACAGGCTCTGGTTCAGGTGATAGGGATGGGGGAGCGCTCTCATGCCGTTAAAGTAATCTAGGGACTCAATGGTTTGGTCAACCCTGTGAGGGGTTGTGCCCATGCCTGAGTCCAGGGGGACATCTGGGTGGTGGACATAGCATGTCCCCAGCTTTCCGCCATTCCAGGTGTTCACCCTAGGCTGACCTATGGTAGTGCCCTGGGTCAGCGCTACCTGCAACGGTGCAGGGAGCTAGTCGAACCAGAGCCTATTGATTACTCACTTGCTGTAATCAATAAAGTTGTGGCCTAAATTCTGCAAAAAACCAAACCATAATTTGAGTCTTGTTTGAATTTATGTAAGGGGGAGGTTTAAAGGTCTAAACACGCAAAAAGGACGATGGGGGGGGGGGGGGGAGAAATGACAAAGGCTAAGAGGAACAGGCAACAGGGAATGTTGAGTAGCTGCCACTGCAACTTCTACGTATGAGTATATAATCTACCTGGGAACCTGATGCTCAAGGAAGACAACATTTTCACATGGCAGATTAATTAAGTTGTGGGACTTGAAGATACAATATGCGATTGTCGTTAAATGGCTCTAAGGCGGGGTTAGACAAATTCATGGAGGATAAAGGTTTGTCAGTGGCCATTAGTCATGATGGCTATATCAAGCCTCCATTTTGAGAGGCAGCATGTTGTATGAATAGTGTGGCACCAACAGGGTGGAGCCTGTATTATACTGAGCCAGGTGATTGGTGCATCCCATTCAGGGTTGTCTACACTTACTGACACTCTCCAGGGTTTCAGGTAGGGGTCCTTCCAACTTTGCCTGGAGATGCTGGGGATTAACCTGGGACTTGTAAGGTTCAATGCATGTAAGGCAGATGCCCAGCCACTGAGCTATGGACTTTGTGCCTTGCTTGGGGGCTCCCCAGGTGCATCACTGTGGGAAACAGGATGCTGGACTAAACAGACCTTTTGGTCTGATTGCCCTTATTAACTTAGGCCTTTGCTTCTAGGCCCTTCTGGACTAGTTTTCTATTTTGCATTGGTAGCGATGGTACTAAAAATCCAGCAAGACTGAAGTTGCTCTTTGGGTGGGTAGATGAAGCCTATGTATTTCCACTCTATTTTCTATATTAATTTTTTTTTTAAAAAAAAGGTTTGCACAGCTAATATTTCTGTGCAGGATCTGCACATGCAGAATTATAAAATTCTGTTATCAAGAAATGCTTCTACAGAACTGTATAGATGAACTCTGAGGACACTTAAGAGAGGAACTTAATTAGGATAGGGGGGACCATCTATTTTCACAGAGCCAAAGATACAATGTATAATCATTACAACTCAATATCTGAATAGCTAAAATAACCGAGTCTGCAATGCATTCTCCTTTCGGCGCTGCCATTTCTCCTCCACCCTTGATACTCTGAAGCTCTGAATGTTCTCCAGGTCATCTGGACAATGCACTTTGCAGCAGACAGTGGCTGCATATAAACACTCCGTATTTTCTTCGCATAAAGTAGCCATTCATGATTCTGCAATGGCAGGCAACAGGCAAGCTCTCACCTTTGCTTCTTTCCAAGCACTTTGGTATTCTGAAATCCAGTCACAGCTTGTGTTTCTTTTATGGAAGTATCCCCCACATCCCACTCGGTTGCTCACCTCTCCTTTCACATTTTGATTATAAATGGAAGGCTTTGGCTGCTGCTCTCTTTGAGCGAAGGCTGCCGCCTTCAGAGTCTGCTGCCCCCTTTGTGAATATCTCAAAATCTTGGTGTCTGGTGGAGTTTCTCTGGGTGGGCGCAGCCAGATCGATTTACCATTAACAATGAGAGGGTCAATCTCTTTCTGATATGGGGGACTTTCCAGAGTTGGCATCTTGCCTTGGTTTCTCTGACCTTTAAGCTCTGGGCAGCTGTTTTCTCTCTGCATTGGTCTTGGGGAAGGAAGTGTGGGGAAGCCGAGAGCATTGGGTTTCTCCATAGCTTTTTCTCGAGGTTCAGATACACTAATGCCTTGGAAATTATGTTGTGAATGGTCAGTGTTCTCACTTCCATTGGGACATCTCCACCGATGAGTCCTCTCAGCTTCCGTGTACAACTCTTCTAGCGGGTCGACTTTAAAGCTCGAGTAGGTTTTGATACAATCTAGAATGGAGCTATTTCTTTCAAATCTCCTCACATTAGGCAGAATGTCAGTTATTTTAAACCCGGAGACCATTTTTGGTGTCTCAGACAAGCTGAAGACTCTGTGACTATTATGCAGCATTCCCAGTTTCTCTGTGTCTTGGACTTTACGCTGACTCTCAGGTAGGACTGGGAAGGTAGGTCTTGCCAGCTGGCAGATAGACTGAAGGTAGTCTTCACCAGAAGAAGAATCTGGGCTCGTGCAAGCATTTCCAAAACCTTTTGTGTTGCTTGTTATGTCATCTAGAATATCCTCAAGGGCTTCACTTATGGTGGGAAGAGGCTTTGCTATGTTCAGTCTTATCCGGGGAGCCATTACTGTAAAGAATATGCAGGATATAATTAGCCAATGGGAACACACTACAAAGATGTTGCTGTCATGGCCACACTCTATAAGCAAGCACCATAGCTCAATAAATGGAAAGTTTCTGCTGAAGCAGAAGCTGTAGGTTCTGATACGTTTGTGAAAGTTGGGTTTGCCTTTGCTGTGTGTGTGTTGTAGCTGGCAACATGCATGTTAGGTGAAAGGATCTTCTATGAAATGATAGGTGTTTGTGGATGAGAGTGGGACAGGAGAAATTTTATTGGTAGATGTTGAAGTTCTCTATGGGAGGAGTTCAGTATAGTTCTAAGGTTATCACTCTGTTGGTACAAGCACTTCTGCTTGCCTGATGGAACAATCTCTCCCCTCTCCTCACCCTCTGCACTGTTGTGAGGGTTCTCTTCAGCCCCACGAGGCAACTGAAAGGGAGCATGGAAAGAGGAGAGGGATGAAAGCCCTGTTGCATGGAAGTCTTCGTGGGCTTCTCCTAGCAGGGCTGGTTAGTTGTAGGCAGCCCTGATAATTTAACCCAGAGTTTTCCAAACTTGGGTCTCTGGCTGTTTTTGGACTCCAACTCCCATCATCTCTAGCTACCAGAAGCAGTGGTCAGGGATGGTGGGAATTGTAGTCGCAACAACAGCAGGAGACCCAAGTTTGGAAATGCTGCTTAACCCTTGGACTGAACATAAATTTCCTGATATATAAGTGTTTTATGCTTGTGGAGTGTTTCATATATATTATATTTTTAAATAGACATACTTGATATTTTAAATAAGTTTTCATTTTATTTTTCACTGTTTTGTTACTTGTTTGGGTGCCACCCTCGGCTCCTATGGGTGTGAGGGAGAGTAGGATAGCAATTTGATAAAGAACCAGATAGGGCAAAGCGATTCCATCAGATGAGGAAAATTTGAGGTGGAGGAATTACTAAATTCAGAAGATCTGGACTGGGACAAGCTGGCGGTGTTTTTCTTTTTCCTCTTCCCCTTTCTGTGGTGTTTATTTGAGAATATGCTCTCCCCATGGGCTCTGCAGGGTGGGGATCCATACTCCAGTGGATCCAGATCTCCTTCTGCACAGTGAAGGAGCAATGGTAGTGGGCCTTTCCACCCATAGAAAGGGAAACACACAAATCATATCCCTCGCACTGCACCTCCCACCACATTTTTAAAAGAGAGCAAGAGAACCATTATGGTTGAAAAACAATATACAAATGTTGTTAACCAAATATTAGTAATAAACTAAATCACGTCACCCGTGAGTTGAAATCCCTCGTTTTTAAGTGAGCAATCTCTATTCAGACCATGCTCCCTACCCTGTCCCACCTAACAGCCATACAGTGGTACCTCGGTTTACAAACACAATTGGTTTCGGAAGTCTGTACTTAACCTGAAGCGTACTTAACCTGAAGCGAACTTTCCCATTGAAAGTAATGGAAAGTGGATTAATCCGTTCCAGACGGGTCCACAGAGTACTTAAACTGAAAATACTCAAACCGATGCGTACTTAAACCGAGGTATGACTGTACTCAGACCTCACTGAGTTGCCTTTAGATCCATTTCCCTGGGTTAGTATTTTCTTTCTAAAGCAGTTTGTACCTCTGCCAAACTTTGAGTTTCCCCAAGCCTGCAATTATTGTTATTATTTATTAGATTTATATGCCACCCTTCACCTGAAGATCACAGGGTGGTTTACAACATAAAACACATTAACACTGCCATCATCAATACTCCCAACACATTTAAAATACTACAGATTGTTTAATCAGCCCAAGGCCTGGTTGAAGAGGTACCTAGCAATATGAATGAAGCCTCCTTGGAGGGAGCATTCCACAAATGGGGAGCCACCACAGAAAAGTCCCTTTCTTGTGTTGCCACCCTCTGGACACCTTGTGGAGGAGGCGCACAGAGAGGATCTCAAGAGGATGATTGCAGGGTCTGGGTCCATTCATATGGGGAGAGTTGGTCCTTGATGCATTGTGGTCCTAAGCCATTTAAGGTTTTACAGGTCAAAGCAGGCACTTTCAATTGGAGCCAGGAACTATTCGGTAGCAAGTGCAGTCGGGTCAGGTTTGGTGTTGTATGCTCAAACCATCCTGTCCATAGCTGCCAATTCTCCCGTATTCCCCGGGAAACCCCCGTGTGAGAGCTTCATTGCTCTTCTCAAACTGCTATGCCTAGTCGCTTAAAAGGAAAGCTTACTTTCTTTTAAGCTTTCCAGGCGCTTTCACTTTGGTAGTCCTTAGAGGACTGCCCCAGGCAGTGGACTCTTGCCATTTAAATCTCTAGTTGAATGAAGAGAAAATGGAGGCCTGTCTCTTTCTGCTCATTCTCCCCTTGGCCCTTTCCTCCGGCCCTCTCCCTCACCTGCTGCGGTGGTCAGGTTTCCTTTGCCAACCTTTGCCAACCTGGTGCCTACCATGGAGGGCTCCAGGTTGAAGAAAGAGGGAGGTGGCCAGATGACACGAAGATGGTGCGAACCAGCCCCAAGGAGTCGATGAAGAAATGCAAAATGTAACAGTGGCAACTTGATAAGAAAAAAAGGCAATAGAATTCAGTATTTACTGGCTGGGGCAGGGAAAGCTTGCTTTAAAAGCGATTGTAGCATCTTAATCTCTCTCTCTCTCTCTGCGTTTCTCTTCCCTTTATTAACTCCCACAGTTGTGCAGTGCTTTTATTAGGACTATCCAAAATGTCACAAATTACTAAGCTGCTGATTTCTTTTGAAGTCTTCATCAGGCAAGATACTGCACCGAGTGGGTGTTGGGGAAATGAGGCGGGAACAGGGGAGAAAGTCCTAGAATTAGGCTTGATGTTGTAGCCCCACGATGCATCAAAACCCGATGTAACTGACCTTTTCACCTCAGGTCCTTGGCACAGCATAGTAGTACACTGGTAGTAAGCCTTGCTTACATCAGTAGGATTGGCAAACACACCAAATAACAATCTCCCTGGCATTACTGCTCCCGCGGTCATTACGAACAGAGGTCCACAATGCGGCTCCCTTCCTCCACCGCTATTCCAGGCTTCCTCTGGTTTTTCCTGCTTCCTTGGCCACAAAAATGGCAAGCACTAAGCTGGCAACAGTGGCCTAATCCATACTTGTATATTTATTCCCCCAGCCTTGCCTCCTTTGAGCTCTAAATTCTCACCACAACATTTATTATGACCGACCACATTTTCTGTTAGGACGCTCTTGCTCCTTTCTTACCTGATTGCTGTTTGTGGCAGCTACGGCTGGACTCTTTCGAAATCTCCAGGCTCAGCGTCTCTCTTCTGCGCTGTCTGTTCTCCTTGATTTCCAGCACTGAGTGTGTTGCTGTCTAAACCAAGGCTGCACATCAGGGTAGCAGCTTCCAGTCAGCTGATTCAGCTGCTTTTTGGCTGCCGCTGCTAAATATAGACTGGTAGATGCCACTCTGTTTCCCAAGCATTCTAATATGATAAGTGCCTTGTCTTACTGGAAGGGTAGAAAGCAGGGAATCGGGGCGGGGCGGGGACGGGGAGCACAACAGTTCAGAGATGATCTCCATAGCAAATAGCAGAGCACCAACTTGTGCTTTATTTTCTGAATTATTCAATAGGCCCAGGGCACTGGAAAAGGAGTATCTATATGTGTTGTGCATTTGCATCCGTAGGAAGCAGTTAGCAGAGCGAACCAAATTCCAAGCTGCTGGCTCTTCTTTTGGTGTGGGAAGTGGAATTTATATATATATATATTTTAAAAATGCATGTGGAGGCTATGGTTAACAGGAATTCTCTTTCTGCTTTCAAATAATCTGGGGTGACCAAATTCATCTCTGTATTCCAAAGCAGGGATATGAAACCTGTGCCCACGCCCACCCCCACCCCCACCCCCAGATATTGGCTAGCTAACTCCTAGCCAGCTAACTCCTAGCCAGCAGGTAGATAGCCGTGGCAGGGCCAATCATAGAATTGTAGAGTTGGAAGGACAACACAGGAATCTTTGGCCCAACATGGGGATTGAACCCATGACCCTGAGATTAAGAGTCTCGTGCTCTACTGACTGAGCTATCCCAGCTCCAATGACCAGGAATTGCAGTCTAGCAATATATGGAGGGTCAGGTTCCCCACAGAAAATAGAAAACAGTGTCTGCCTGCCTGCCTCTCTCTGTCATCTCTCTCTCTCTCTCTCTCTCTCTCTCTCTCTCTCTCTCTCTCTCTCTCTCTCACACACACACACACACACACACACACACACACAGAGAGAGAGAGAATGCCCCCCCCCCATTTAGAGATGCTGTCTGTTTAGACGAAAAAATTCCCTTCATGCTTTTCAGATAATACATTGCAATGTACATAATTTCAGTCAGAATTAATTCCAGAATGCCGGACCAGATGGGCCTTGGTTCAGTCGGGCCCTTCTTAAGCTGCTATGAACTGTACTCTAATATATGACTGAACATCTTTTCACATGGACCTTCCATAATATAGAGGAGGTTTCAGCTTGTGCCTTTTTGAACTTGTTTTGGCTGTGGTGTTTTACTGCATTTTCAAGATTTCCAAACTAAATTAAAAACATTTAAAGAGATCCTTTTTTCCAAAAAAATAAAAACATTTAAAGAGGTCCTTTTTCACATCTAAGAGGAACAATGCATTTCCTCTAATATTCTTAAAAGGACAAATTTACAGAGGTTTTGTTAATATGCAAATTTGTGTACATTTATTTTATAAGAAGACAGGATGATTTGACAGCTCTAGTTATAGGTTTTATTGATCCACATACAGAAGTATGTTAATAATGCATTACATCAAGCAGAATGAAGCATTTTCTCTATATGGCTCCGCTGCTTTTAATTATTGATGACCTAAAAGCATTTTTAAATGTCTTTAGTGTCACATGCATATTTCAAAAGGCACTCATTCTGTGTCCAAAGCATTCCTTTAATATAGCATAAAAGAGCCTTTTATTTACCTCTTAAGCCACTGTCTTTCTTCTGGTGTTTCTTCAGTTGGTTGTCAAAATCAGAGATGGAACCTTTGAAGAATCCCTTGTTTTTATAGTGCCTTAAGCTGAAGAATGTTTCAGTATTTATACCTTTAAAGGAATGTCATAAATCAGTAGGGGTGTGGAGGGAAGAGGGTGGCAGGGCAGTGCTGGCTCAGACAAACAGATAACTAGTTAACAGACTGAAACCATGGGGCTGCCCTTTAACTTGTAGCTTTCTGGGTATTTGCTCCTCTGAGCCCAGCAGTGCAGGAGAAGAACACAGTCTTGAAAGTGCCCAACATATCCTATGGACTAGAGAAAACTTGTGCGTTGCTGAAAAGCACTTAAGATATCCCACTGATATTTCTTTTACTCCTTTCTTTCTGACATCTCTAGCCTTTCCCACCTTGCTAATGAAGCAGGATAATGAGTATAACCATGGGGGTAGGAATCCCTTCCAACTTTACGATTCTATGATTCTGTGAAATAATAATAATAATAATAATAATAATAATAATAATAATAATAATAATTTATTATTTATACCCCGCCCATCTGGCTGGGTTTCCCCAGCCACTCTGTGCTGCTTCCAACAGAAAAATAAAACACAATAATATATTAAACATTAAAAGCCTCCCTGAACAGGGCTGCCTTCAGAGGTCTTCTAAAAGTCTGGTAGTTGTTTTCCTCTTTGACATCTGTTGGGAGGGCGTTCCACAGGGCAGGCGCCACCACCGAGAAGGCCCTCTGCCTAGTTCCCTGCAACTTGGCTTCTCGCAACGAGGGAACCGCCAGAAGGCCCTCGGTGCTGGACCTCAGTGTCCGGGCAGAGCGATGGAGGTGGAGATGCTCCTTCAGGTATACTGGACCGAAGCCATTTAGGCAATGAACAAATAGCAATGAACAATAACAAAAGGACAAGTTGATCCAAAATGGTTGACAGCAATGTTAAAAGCAGCAGCAGCAGCAGCAAAACAATTAAGAACAACAATATCCAAGTGGGCAAGATATTTTTGTGGGCCTTTAGTACTCTACCTTTCTATACCAGTGGTTGGAGCATGCTGGAGCCAGGAAAAATCACTGTGTACATAACCTTGAGGTGCAAGAGCATTTTGGAGCTCAAGGGTGGAATCTAACGGAGGAAGGCGTAGATTAGGAGAGATTAACCTCTGCCCTCCAGATGTTATTGAACTTCTCATGCCACCCTCCCTGAGCCAACCCTGCTTTGCACCCCATGCCCCCCCACCACCCCACCCACACCATCCTGGGCCACCTGGCTGTCTTGGGTTGAAGTCCAATAACCCCCTGCACCAGTTTGAAAACAGTTTCTCCCCAGCCAAGCATTTCCCAAACCTGACCTGGATTCTTATCAGGCGTGGTTGAAATAGTTTGTTGGGTGCAACATTCCAGATACTCAGCCAGAAGCTCCAAAATTTGAGGCTTGAAAGCTACAGCCCTGTCAGCCAGCAGGGGCATTTCAACTTCTATGGTGTTTTGAGGTTAAAGTACTTATTGTGGGATACAGCGTTTCTATTTCATTTCACCTAGACTTGCTGCTTTCGGTGGGAATTTACTTCTTCCTGTTGCTTTTTTACAATTGCATTAACCGTCTCACTTGTTTTTAATTGCATGGTTAGGCAGTATTGTGGTAACCTGCTTTTGGACTTCATGGTGGAGGTAATGCAATAAATCTTTTAGATGGATGGATGCATGTGCACAACGGTGTCCCAAAGAGGAGGCGGATGTTCTAAGGTGAACTATATATAAGCTTGAGAGGCCACACTGGTCTGACTGCCCCCCCCCCAAAAAAAAGTTGCTCCAGATTACATGATCCTGCCAGAGCATTTAATGGAAACGTTGCTAAGACACTGATAGCTTCGCATCCCACACAAATGCAGGTTGGGGCATGCTGAACTATCGCCCAACTCAAAAAATGTTGGGAGTTAATGTGTGTGCTGCTTCTCTGGTCTGTTATTCCAAGCTTGGCTGAAAGCTCAGAATGCGCAATTTCTTCAAGTGGCATTCTTTAATCTGAGGGTGGGAGGTCGAGAAACCCTGTGTGGTTGTTACTAAGACATTTTCAGAGACATTTTAACTGGGTGTTCCTTGTCCACTCGCCATGAGGCCATTGCTCTGAGGTTGTATTGCAGGAAGCAGATAGGAGGGGAAAGGATCCAGAGCCCTCCAAAACCAAGAGCTGTTGAATACACCTACACAGGTCACACCAATCCCTCTTGCTAAGGGAAGAGGCAGAGAAGTCAAGCCGGAAGCATGAGATGGGCATAGGGCAGAGTGAAAGCGAGAAGCCCTTCTCTAACTCTCATGCTTGCTCCACCCAAAGAAGCAGCAGCAGCTAAGGTAGACAACCATGAAGGGGCAAGGAAGGATGGGTCCATGTGACATGAGCTTCCAGTGCCTATACTAGCTCAGTCCTTAAATCAAAACACCATGCTTGCTGTTCTGCCACCTAGGGGCACCTAGCTAAATTAATTGAATTGCGTTTGGAAGCAGAACCAGAGGGAGGAAGCCAAACTGCTAGTGGCAGCAGCCTCTTTAAGGAGTAGCAACACACCCTATGCTTGGCAAATGGGATACGCCTCTTCTGGTAGGCAGTTCCAACAGGCCGCAGTATGGTGGGCACCCCACCCACACAATACATAAGAAAAAAAGAATACAGTTGTACCTTGGAAGTTGAATGGAATCCTTTCCAGAAGTCCATTTGACTTCCATAATGTTCAGAAACCAAAGCGTGGCTTCCGATTGGCTGCAGGAAGCTCCTGCAGCCAATCGGAAGCTGCGGAAGCCCTGTTGGACGTTTGGCTTCCAAAAGAACGTTCGAAAACCGGAACACTCACTTCCGGGTTTCGATCATTCGGGAGCCGATTTGTTTGGGAGCCAAGACGTTCAAGATCCAAGTTATGACTGTAGTGTGTTGTATCAGGCCAGTGGTCCATCTGGTCCAGCATCCTGTTCTGATAGTGCCCAACGAGATGCCTGTGGGGAAATGGCAAGCAGGACCCAAGTACGAGAGCACTCTCGCCTCCTGTGGTTTCCATTAACTGGCGTCAAAAGCATTGCTGCCCCCAGTGTATGGTTAATCTGTCCTAAATCTTCCAATATTCAGCTTCGTTGGATGTCCATGAGTACTAGTGTCATGAGAGAGGGAGAAAAAAACTTTTCTCTATCCACTTTCTCCATGCCGTGCATAATTTTATAGACTTCTATCATGCCCCCTCTAACTCACCTTTTCTCCAAACCAAAAAAAAACCCCAAACGTTGCAACCTTCCGTCATCAGGGAGTCCCGCCATGCCCTTGATTGTTTTGACTGCCCTTTTCTGAATTTTTTTGCCATTCAACAATATCCTTTTTGAGGTAAGGCGACCAGAACTGTACACAATATTCCAAATGCAGCCTCGCCATAGATTTGTTCAACGCATTGTAATAATTAGCAGTTTCATTCTCAATTCTGTTCCAAAGGCTCCCTAGAATCTGCCTTTTTCATGGCTGCCACACATTGGGTCGACATCTTCACTTAATCTACTGAAGGCAGCTGTCGTTCCAGGATGCTAGCACAGCATTTCCATCTGCTCCTTGAATCTCCCAGGTATGTCCTGAACAGGAGAATGGAATGGACCATGGTAAAATTTCCGATTCAGGGAGATACAGGTACTGTATTCAAAGGAGGCTATCACTTAACTAATTAGCAAAGACTTAACTTTCACCTAGTGGTGGGAGGAGAGGAGCGATGAAAATTTAAAACTTGGCCTGTTCCTTCTGTTTATCTAAAAATCTTTGTGGACAGCAATCCTGTACCCACTTAGCTAGGAGTAAGCCACATTGAATGGCTTTCTGAGTCATCAGATCACATTGCTAATGCAATTTTTGTTGTGCATACATAAGTTTAAACAAACCAAGCAGTTGCTGAGATATATATATTTTAAACATATATTTAAAAACCAAACAACTGATGAGATCATGGACAGCCTTCACATTTACACCACATATTAAAAGGAGACAGAGCTGGTGGATAGCATTTGCCTTATCTAATTATATTTACATAGCCAATTAGCCAGTTGTGCTTTATGAGTGATAGATACTCTGGTATGTACCAAAGACAATTGCTGGGAAGCGTTAATGAGCGGGTGGGTATTATGTAGCTAGACAGGGCTGGTTTTGCCAGCCATCATCCAGGACTCATTCAGAGCTCTCTGCTAATTACTGAAGTAGCACACCTGTAAAGTCACCAGGGGCCCAGATAGATAACCTGGAGGAAAATAACAGAAAGGTCATTCTTTTTAAAGAAGCACAATGGAAAATGTTGTTTCAAGAGCTCATGTTTAGCTGGAACTGTGAGGTCTCTTGTTAGTGGGGGGGGGGGGAATTAATGAGAGATTGAGGCAACAGGGGTAATCTTGCAGGTTGACTTTGAATTTCCATGTGTTGATTATTTAAATCATGCGTCTTTTAGTAAACATGAGTCAAAAATAGGAGCGAGCTCCCTTGCAGTATTGCTTTGCCATTTCAGAAACTACAACTTTTATTTTTGCAGACCTTTCCATAAAAATGTCCAAGGCATGCACACACATATGATCTAAATGTTTCTGTTTCCTCCTTTTTCTTGAGTTTAGTGTTCTTCCCTTGTGGTCCCACTAGTCTCACCCTCCAAATCTGAACAAAATAAATTCCTTCCAGTAGCACCTTAGAGACCAACTAAGTTTGTCATTGGTATGAGCCTTCATGTGCATGCATGAAGAAGTGTGCATGAACACGGAAGCTCATACCAATGGCAAACCTAGTTGGTCTCTAAGATGCTACTGGAAGGATTTTTGTTTGTTTGTTTCGACTACGGCAGACCAACACGGCTACCTACCTGTAACCTCCAAATCTGGTGCATGATACAGGAGGCAAGCTCTTATTCCTATCAATAGAAACTTCTCTCCTGGGGCCAATACCAGGTTGTGTAGGTGTGGCAGGACTAAAGTGCACAGGAGAGGGTTAAACCCACCATCCTTGTGTGCTGCAGTCCAGATCTAACACCCTCACCCCGTACAGCTCTTGCTGTTAAAGAAAAAAGCAGACAGAGACCCCTTAGTGTGGCTGTAGCACAAAGGGGCAAGCTGCTCCTACTGCTTTTCTCTCTCTCAGCTATCTGTGCCAGCCTTTATAAATGTGTTGGAGTGAGTGGGACTCAAGCTAAGAGTCAGTAGCTCCTCTTTAGTTTTTTTTTAAAAGGGGGTTAAGCCAATATTATCTCCTTGTGCTCAAGAAACCCAGCCCCCTTCAAAAGCCACAGGAGTCTAATAATAAAGCAATTCTTTTCCATCTATTCCCTCATTTGCTTTCATGTGCCGACATCTAGTGGCTGATGGCCTACAATGTGTCCATTATCTGAAGCTCTTTCTTATGCTGCAGAACTGATGCCCACGGTGGCGTTGTTTTTACAGATCAACGTCTGCGTGTTTTGGTTTCCCCCCCAGTGATTTTGGTATGTCCAGTTTATAGTTCTCTGTGTGGAAAAGTCTAGAAGGATAACCTGGTGAACTGCAAGCCTTCATTTGAACCAAGCTGGGTAGAGAGACGTGTTCTTTGCCTACAGGGCTTAGAGTTTGAGACTGTAGCTATGTGCCTATCTAGGCTGTTTAAGTTGCCTCCCTGGCTGCCGGCAGGTTTGTAGCCTGATCCATACATTAGGGGGTGTTATTGGGTTGTTGTTTATATTTTGATTGTATTTTTTGTGGTTTTATATTTTGATTTCGTCTTGTGAACCGGCCTGAGACCTCTGGGTATAGGGTGGTATATAAATTCAATAAATAATAATAATCAGTGCTTTTTTTCTGGGGGTACACAGGGGTACGCATACCCCTAAACATTTTGTGAATCTAAGTTTGGCCTCATTGAGGGACAGTATTTCAATATGAGTAGGAAAATGGGAGTGCCCCTAAACATTTTTTTAAAAGAAAAAAAGCACTGATAATAATAATAATCTGAATGCCCCAGGAGCCTGCTCTGTGTGGCTACTGCTCCTCTCACTCACACTTGTCTGCAGTCACGCGGCTTGGCAACTGGTATTTAATGACTTGTCTGATTTGTAATCAATATTATTTAGTGGCTTTGTGTTGCTGAATAACTTTGTCGTTGTGGAATGAGCCGATTACATTCAGGTTTCATTCACGTTCACCCCCTTTTCCTTTTTATTGATTGACCCTCATAGGAACATAGGGAGCTGCTTGTTAGCCCAACAGTCCGTCTTGTGCAATATTGTCTGCACTGAGTAGCTGCGACTCTCCAGGACTGGATTTCAGACAAAGTAGAACCTTCAGGTGCCAGGAATTGAACCTGGAACTGTCAGCATGCAAAGCAGATACTATCCCACTGAGCCACGGCCCATAGTTCCTTTATAATATTATAAATTTAAGGGCGGGGCCTATGTTATGTTTAATTTTCATTCAGCACCTAGCGGTTACAGACACTATATATGAATAAATATATTAATGTACATGCTATGGGCTGATTATCTGCTGGTGTGTAGTGTGGTGTGCTGGTGTGTACCAGTGTGGTGTAGTGGTTAAGAGCCGTAGACTCATAATCTGGGGAACCGGGTTCGCGTCTTCGCTCCTCCACATGCAGCTGCTGGGTGACCTTGGGCTAGTCACACTTCTCTGAAGTCTCTCAGCCCCACTCACCTCACAGTGTTTGTTGTGGGGGAGGAAGGGAAAGGAGAATGTTAGCCGCTTTGAGACTCCTTCGGGTAGTGATAAAGTGGGATATCAAATCCAAACTCTTTTCCAGCAGATGCCCAAGGCATTTGGGGCAAGACCTTTAATCTCACAGGTTGGGGGGGAAAAAACCTGTGGAAGGGTCCTCACAGGGTGCAAGGCAGTGCTGCTTCTCCACTCCATTTTCTGTGCATGTACACAGGCAATGCAGTGGGCTATCTGAGGGCATGCCCTCTTCCTCCACTTGGTCAAGTTACAGAACAGGACAGCTGGGCAGAGATAGGAACAGTCTGTGTTGTGCTTCCGGCATGCATGATAAGGCTATCAGCATCTGTTAGTCACGCTACCTCCAGGATCAGAGATGCTTCTGAATACCAATCGCTGAAAAACAAACAGCATCAGAGGGTGATTGCCCTCATATCCTGTTTCTGGGCTTCTCTTAGGCATCTGGCTGTTTCTGAAGCAGGACATCCAAAATAGAATAATATCAGATAGTTTATTTTATTTTCATTTATTTGCTCTGTGATTGTATCCAAAACTGGCTTAATAGTATGACTGGTCTCCATATCTGTGTGACGTAGGTAGGAGCAGCAGTTTATAACAGGATATTCCCAATGTTTTGGATTGGCCACTGCCAAGACAATGTATACTTGGCATACAGGCAATGGGAATGTACATGCTGTTACCTGTACCCCCACAGAATGGGAGCTGTTGTGATGTTATTTCAGCAGTGCCACATGCCAACTATATCATGTGCCAACCAGCCTCGGGTCCTTAGCTTGGGCAACCTTCTTTAATGGGCTTAGTCCAGAGTCCCTTTGCATAACTAGATAGGACCCATCTCTTACTGTCAGATTACTTTTACTGTCAGCTTAAAAATGAATAAGAAGAAGTTTTGACTTGTTGCCATCAGGTACCTACTCTGCCCTTCAAAGGATCAGGTGCGGAACTCAAGGAACAAGCTTAGTACAGCAAAACAGCTTTATACTTTAAAAACGGGGTTTCTAGCTTTCCCTAGCTCAGCAGTTTTTGTGAAACAGTAGTGGTGAAGCTGTAGGTTTAATTTATGGAGCCAAGGCGGTCAGAAGGAACAAAGTTTGCTTATTGTTTGCCGATATGCCCTCCATGAAACACTCACAATTTGCGGTGACTGCAGGATACAATATGACAATACGAAGAAAAGGCAGGATGTGTCCTCTTTGGCGCTAATGTTTTATGTTAATGCCTCCTTTGTTTCTGCTGTCAAAAATAGAACCTATTTTTCTTTCATAATGTTCCTACTGCCAGAAGGTAGGACAACAGAATGCAAAAAATGCATTCTGCAGGAAACTTAACTTCTGGTTGTAGCTAGGAATTGCCTGCAAGTACCTCAGCATTTTCCTGCCAACCTAGCAGTTTGAAAGCACGTCAAAGTGCAAGTACATAAATAGGTACCGCTACAGCGGGAAGGTAAACGGCGTTTCCATGCGCTACTCTGGTTCGCCAGAAGCAGCTTTGTCATGCTGGCCACATGACCTGGAAGCTGTTCTCCAGCTCCCTCAGTCAATAACGTGAGATGAGCGCTGCAACCCCAGAGTCGGTCACGACTGGACCTAATGGTCAGGGGTCCCTTTACCTTTACCTCAGCATTTGCTTCCATGTGTTGCTGACGCATGCAAGTTGGGTACGCGGAGATGTTAGCTAACAACGTATAGAATTAAAAGCACTTTCATAAGGCAGTCCATCTATGTCAGATGGATATAATGCTAATTAAATGCCAAGGATGGCATAACTGCAAAAGTGTGGCATAACTGAAGGTTATGGGCTTAAGCAAAATGAGGCCTAATGAGTCAGTTGGCTGTTGCAAAAGGACAGCTATGATCATCTTTAGTAGATTAACCTTTTCAGCTAGTGCTAAGTCACAGTTAATCATGAGCTTCATGCAGGTTTGTCTGAGCGAGGGCCATTTGCATGTGCGAGACTCTTCAATGAACTATCGGTCTCATAGGGAGGCAGCACATTTTATTTATGCCCCAGAGCCACATCTCTTTTCTGATGTGCCACACAGATGCATGTCACACCAGCTGGGTTTCTGCCAGGGTATAAAAATGGACTGTGGGCAACTACATTCTACACTGCCCAGTTTTTCCTTAGGAGACTTTTTCTTGCTACTGGCCTGGAGACACTGCCTGCCTGCTTCTGTCTTTCTCTGGTGCCTTCAAGCAGTGGTTTCTACCCCTTTGAGAGCTTGTCCGATTTCGACCCCTTTGAGAGCTTGTCCATAAGCAAAAGCATAAGTAGCAGTGTAAGCATCATCCCATGGAGCCAATTGGAGCACTCTCCTGAGGGGAAGAGCTTTGCATATGTATGGACTGAAGGCCAACTTGACACAAGACCAATTTCAGGTACCGGTAAGAACTTTGATGAGGGAAGTAGATTTACTGAAGGGGCAAAGCGTTGAAGAAGGCAGATCTTCTGTTTTTATTGTCACCAGAGGAGGTGTTCAAGGAAGATTGAACTAATGCCTCTGAGACAGGGAGAAAGAAAGGTTTTATTTCCAGGTGCACTGCACAGTGCTTATGTCAGGCAACCGAAGTGCTGTGGAAGTGAGAAAATGATATACGGTACCGTAGTTGAATCTCTTCCCGATCTGAGAGCATAGAGCTGTTGTTGTACTGAATTAGATGATAACTCTGGAAGTAATGGATATTCTCCCCCTCCCCCTAACTTTCAGATGAACACTGAAGAGGCAGTAAGTGGTTTAAGAGTCGCAGTTTTGTTAACTATAACAAGTAGGACAGGCACCCCCAACCTGCGGCCCTCCAGATGTTTTGGCCTACAACTCCCATGATCCCTAGCTAACAGGACCAGTGGTCGGGGAAGGTAGGAATTGTAGTCCAAAACATCTGGAGGGCCGAAGTTTGGGGATTCCTGAAGTAGGACCTAAAATGAGCAGAAGCACAAGGTCAAAGTGTGGACCCCCTCTCACTTGAGGAAATTGGGGCACGGTGGGGGCAGAGAGATCCTGCAGCCTCCTGCTGGACAATACCTAGGCTGTGGATAAAATATCCACTGACACGTATCTTTCAGCCCTCCCCTGCCATAAAGTGGAGCCAAAGGGTCCCTGTCTGTTCTACCCAACCCCCACTGACCAGCAGTTGCTTGCCACCTTGGCCTCCTGTGGGAGGAAGGGTGGACTGGGTAGGAAAGTCATCCTCAGCTAGCACGGCCAATAGTCAGGGATGATGGGAGTTGTAGTCTACTGACTTCTGGGGGACGAGACACATCTCACCCCTGATGTTCACCATATATCATTGGACTCTTGTGCTTTCATGGGAGACGGTTGCATATTTTATTTTGTTAGAGGACAGACAGGCTTTCAAGGTTTCAGAGCTTATTGTCAAGCAGAGTGCTGAAGTGGAAGCTGCTTTGAAGTGTTGTGCCACTAGCATAGCATCCTTTCAAATAAACAGGGCCTCCACATATCTTATTGCAAAGCAATGCACAGTTTTTTTTGTTTTTTTTGTTTTTTTTAAAGTTGTCAAGTCCTGCCCCAGATAATGTGCCAGTTATTTAAATGCTCTGCACCACCTGTCCTATTCCCCCACCAGTTCTCCTGCTCACCCTCATAACTGCTTGCCACAATGAAGTATCTGTCAGGGACTGGCTGGATGAAGAGGAGTGGTGGAAGGCACTAGCTGGGGAACCCCATAGAGAAGTCCCAGAGGAAGAAGTCTCAGAGCCAGGGGGTTGGACTAAATCAGGCATCCCCAAACTCGGGCCTCCAGAAGTTTTGAGACTACAGCTTCCATCATCCCTAGCTAACAGGACCAGTGGTCAGGGATGATTGGAATTGTAGTCCCAAAACATCTGGAGGGCCAAGTTTGGGGATGCCTGGACTAGATGACCCTTGTGTCCCTTCCGATTCTATGATTCTATGGTGGTGGGACACTGAAGACATGCCATAGAGCAGTGGTCCTCAACCTTGGGCCTCCAGATGTTTTTGGCCTACAACTCCCATGATCCCTAGCTAGCAGGACCAGTGGTCAGGGATGATGGGAATTGTAGTCTCAAAACATCTGGAGGCCCAAGGTTGAGGACCACTGCATAGAGGGTGCAGAGGTGAGGAATGGAGTCTGAAGAGACAACAGGCTTTATAGTGTTGCGGTTTGAAAAAGGTTAAGCCCCCTGCCTACCGAACGGCACTAGGAGCACGGATTGATTAATCAAAGTTAAAAAGTCAAACTCCTTTGCAAAAGAACCCAGACATCTGGACTTTAATAAATTATAAAATTAAAGGTTCTGATTTGTATATACATTTTAATATACAATTCATGGCTATTCGTTGCAGCTGACGATAAGGCATATGCATTGTATGTGAATGGCTGTGCCATACGAACATAGGTAATACTGTGCATTGTAGGTGAGTAAATATAGTAGTAGTAAATGCGTTACATAGTAAAAGTAAATCACAAAAACCCTTTGAGTACTGGGTGAAGCACCATTTGGAGATATTTCAAGCAAGGCATTCTAAGGGTCAGTTCACATGACATAGGGCACTTGTTGGAAAAGGCTTGAAAATCTGGCATGTGCTGGCAACTCCCTGTACCCACCGCCAGCAGGACCCATGTCTGGCAACAAGAAGCATTTTCCTTGCAATTCCAAATGCATTTTGAATCTTGCACTTGGATGTGGGTCCATTTGTACAGCTGGCCTCGGACAATGAGCCAGTAGGCACAGGATTGTCAAGGGCCTAACACATGTCGGATGCTCATGTTTAAAGGCCCCAATTTGGTCTCCGTGGGTGCACAGCTTTTGAATGGCAGTGTTAACTGAGGAGAGAAAATTCTGCATTCAGATGAATAACTTAGTTCTGAAAACTCTTGTACATTAAAACATAGGGCTTTGATATATGGGGATAGATTAAAACAGTAACAGTGTGGTGCTAAAGGCAATGCAGCCACAGCCAGATTTTAACAGGGGTAAAAAAATAAAATAATGGGGGGGGCAGCAGTAATTTACATGAAACACGCTTACTGAGGCAGTTGAACTTAAGGGTTTCAATGAACTAGAAAAATATCCTTTGCAACACCTTGAGCTGCAGGAACCAGCCACTGAAGCCTTTCACAGCCTGAAAAGAAACATAATCATCTGCTCAGGTTTGCAGATCAAGCAGCTATTAAAGAAGAAGAAGAAAAGGTGGGTGGGAGTTGCCAATTCCAATTGAATGTTACATCCTTCCAAGTGTTTTCAGGACCAAAACTATCACATTTAAGAATAGGGTCTTTTACTATCTTTCATTTGTGGATTGTGCCAAGGACCCTGCCAGCCTCTTCTAAAAACTCAGGGCAGCAGTAGATAGAAGAGCTGTGTCACTCTACTGTGGTGCACCAGAGGCGTAGCTATGCTTTAAAATGAACAAGTAGCATTAGGCTACTGTGTAGAGTGCTAGGTATACAATGGAAAAGAAGACATTGCATGCTCCACAATAGAGTCAGCAACTTATGAAAGCTTCGTCAAACAAAAATTAACCCAGTTATTCCAGCACAAGAGAAATCAAGTACTATAATAGTCTAGGACTCAGCTAGATTGGTAAAGAAAAAGTGATTTATATGCGTTGCATATGCGATATAACCCTGTGCCACCAGATGGCACCGTGGAGTCCTGCTTTTGCTAACTTGATTTCTCATACAAAGTTTACAACATGTTTAACTGAAACGCTTCTTTGATGTGTGTAGATCCAGCCTGGGTCAGGCATGAGACAGTTGATTTCCCCCTGTGATTTCCCTTTTTGCATTCCACTTCCATATCTAGTATGTATGCTTAGACATGCAGTAAGTAAATAGCCTATTCTGTCAACATGCTGGCAGCCACCTCTGTCGCTAAAAAGCAACTAGGAAACAGCTACAAAGAAAGGGGATTTTGTTTGGCAGTGCTTTTGTGGTTTGTTTGTTTTTTGTAGGGTGGAAATACAAAAAGAAATTAAAAGGTGACAGTATTCCGTAGCAGAAAGTACTGTCACAAAGTGTGCCTTGGTCAGGGTAAAGTTATCTTCTAATACAAAACTACAGATGCAGCAGAAAGAGAGGAAGCAGCGAGGAAGGAAAAGATCTGTATATGTTCTAAAGAAAAAAAAATAAGCCCACATTTTAAATTTTGTAAATATAGAAATTCTTCTCCATTAACAGTTAAACAATAAGTACTTCTCTCATTATTTAGCTGGCAATGTGCTCCAACGTTACTGGGCAGCACCACTGTAGGACTTGTAAACAGTTTCTTTTTCTTTCTTGTAGGTCTCATATGCCCTGAACAGCAGGACAATAGGCACGAATCTAGCAGCTGAAGTTCTTCCCAGCACCGAGTTTCAGTTATAAGGTAAGCTGTGCCTCTCAGACTTCTACCCATATGAGTTTTAAAGGCACAGAAGCCCTATCACTGTATCAAAGAGTCTTGTGGAAGCAATGGGATGGGAAAACTTGAGGTGATAAAATAAATATGGGACAGCAAGAAGATCTGCAGTGATGCCCTTTCCCCCATCATAGCAGGATTACGGGGAAACCATTTTTGAGGGGAGAAATACCAAGGATAGTGGAGCTACTTTAATACATATCTCCCATTGCCACTTGACTTCCACATTAATGAAGGCTATAGGCACAGTGTACCATTTTCAGTCTGTAAGGGAGAGCTCAAGTGTGCCCTGCTGGGCTTCCTCCCCCATTTCTTTGCCTCACTGAAGCCCCCAACATTTTAAAAGCTGCTTACAATACATCAAGGGGGGGGGTTTAGTATGATACGAGGTGAAAGACCCACTGGCCATGTGAAGCTCTTATTCAAATGCACCTCTAGATAATGGCCTAAACAGACCAAAAGCCACTTTTATCCATTTGTTTGGAACAAAAAAAAATATGTATGAAATTGTCCTCATTTCCACGAAGTGATGGCATAATATTGTGCTACAAAGCATTCTGCTGGGTGGCTGCCTTTCCAGAAAAACTGAGCAATTCTATGTCCCTAATTACTAACACATGCCCCTAATTGCTTCCAATATCATTAGCAAGTTCCAATAAAATTAATTAGCTGTCATGGGAATTATTTCTTCAGACCACATTATTATGCTACATATACAGTGAACAGAACAGAACATGCAATTGCCCCCTTTTTTTGAGGGGGTAGGGCGGAGAAACTAACTTCTGAATTAAGCCAAGATTAAGATTATATCAGGCCTTACACTGGAAAGACCTCTCCCACTAAATAGGCTGTCATTTGGGAAATATTTTCCACCATAGGTGTTCATGGAAGTACATTAATAAGAAAGGGGACAAAGAGCGAGAGAAAGTGGAATCAGACTGTTTGGCAAAAAAGCAAACCTATGTCTTTCAGATGAGTTCTACAATTTCAGAGGAAGACCAGCCAGGGCCAGCCCAGGACATTTTGGCTCCAAAATGGTGCTAAGGAACATCAGGCTCTGCTGCCCCAGTGAATCCTGTCACCTGAGGCATTCACCTCACTTTGCCTCATGAATGGGCCGGCCCTGGTAGTAGTCTTGAGATGTTTACTGTTTCCAGAATGTTCTGCTATGTCAATAGTACTGTACGTTGGAACTCTCACTCATGGAACAACCATCCTGATCCCGATAAAGATATCTGTGTAGAAGCAGACTAACACTGCTGGGATTATGCCAGGAGTTGTTGCATGTGGCTAGAATGAGATCAGGAGCAATACATTTTAAAAGGGGAACTCGCGCTGCTTGAATATAAAACCCATCCTATATTGTATGCCATGATCATAATAGCATGCCAAATTTTATTCCCTGTGAACGTAAAAGAGTGATGTGGCTAATTATAATATATCCAGATATTGGTCTCATTAGATCTGGTTGAAATAGAATCTACTCATTAATTAACATGGATGATTTTGAACAACCACCATCTATTTGCCACTTACAAGGTATGCCAATGAAAATTTTGGATTGCTTAATAATTTGCCTCTGAAATCTGTGGTTTAACTTGTACTAATGAGCTGCTGTTCAGTTAGATTATGAAGACAGCAACAGCATCCAGAATCTCACATTAACTGGTAAGCATTAAGAAGCTCAGATAAACATGGTAGTCAGGGCAGGAAGATTTTTTTAACACACACACACACACACACACACACACACACACACACACACACAGGCTTATTAGTCCATGCAGCCATTGAACTACTAGCAATAGCACCCACAATATTTCCCTTTGCTCAGCCATTTTCCCCAGCAGCCACTAGATGTGTAAAAATAGCAGATATCCCTGGGAGTGTGATCTATTTCACTATCAAGTTAAATTGATGGGAAAACTTTGTTTTCAGAGCTGGCTCAAGCTTTAAGACCATACCTAGTCAGGAATTAATATGGATGATAACCGACTATGATGCTGCAAGCTTCCTGAAAGTGCTATGTGGGATGAAACCAGTACTCAAAGGGCTGTCAAACTATACATTGCTAAGCGATTCAGTACTGTGTATACATATATATGCATAATGACATGCGTTTGCTTCTGCTACAGTACAGTTGTCCTAATGAATGGCTGAAAACCCAAGTTGTTCACCATCACAGTTACATAACATTGCACTGTAAAACAAAAACAAAAAACGGAATAAGCAAAAGCTACATTTTCTCCACACACGAAAAGCACCAAATGAAATCAAAGGGCAATCCAGTCATTTAAATGAATCGGAGTATTGGTAAAAGTTGGGGGGAAATGATCTACACCGTTAAAACTCTGTAGTAATTGCATTGCAGGAATTTAAGATGATGACATTCAGACCAGAGGTGACTGGGGGCAATGCAGCTCGATCCGGTGAGTGAATATATTAATAATTTAAAACCTATTTTCCTGAATGCTATTATTTTAGAACATGGTGCTAAAGTTTAGTGTGCTACTCCTCTAGCTGAAGTTGATTGGGGCTAGTATATTGATTAATGTTAAGAATGCATTGGTCCTTAAGTGTGAGAAAAAGCAGATACAGTGATGATGCCTTTTACTGGAGCAACCCCCAACACTAGCATGCAAAATGTTCCTTCTACAAGGACAACAGTGTTAAAAGCTACTTTGGTCTGACTTGTGCTGCATGTAGTAATCATCATTCTGTTGTTGTTTTTGCTTTCTTATGCAACCTCTGAAGAACCCTCCCTTCCCAACCAGATTTTGTACATTACGTAGCATCACTTCTGACCTACTTTGTTTTTCAAGTGGTTAACAGAAAGCTTGATTTATGCTTGATTCCTGAAACAGGATCTGAGTTAGGTCCTTTATATCATGGTAGCCCCCCTTTTTTTTGCTGCCGTCTGAGTATGGTAGCACCGCCATTTAATTCAATGGAAAGACAGGCAAAAATGGCGCACCAGATTCCAGCACACTGACTTTGACATAAGTTCCACTGAAATAAATAGAACCTATTTCCAAATAAGTATATTTAGGACTTGATTCCCCCCCCCCTTTTTTAAAAAAACAAACAAACAGACATGTGCTTCCCTGAAGCTGAGGTTCTATCAATAGGCCTCTAAACATTGCTGAGGGATTTGGATCAAGCTATTAGAATCTCTTCTTAATTCTACAGAGTGCACCCCAGAAACATTCTGTTGGACTCAAGAACATACACTGAGGGCACAAGAGAGCCCACAAAAGAATCCTGTTGACCTTAGCGAGGCACCACCACTAAGTAGCAGTGGAACTTATGAGGATATTGCACTAGTATCTGTGGCACCTTGTAACCCTAGCCATTATAATATTTATATTAACTTAAATAATCCTAAATTTCTTTTTTATTGCAGGCTATAGCATTTGGCATTTCTGCCATAGCACCACTATTTGTATCTAAGTCTCTATGATGACATGGGCTTTGCTGCAGAGTTGGTAACATCTCTCTATAAGAGAGGAAAACAACTTTGTGTTATCTTTCCATTTTAATGCAATTTCCTGAGCATTTCTTGTTTCCTTTTTTCAGCCATCAGCTCTTGAATCCTTTGGTTCCTTGTCCGTTCGTAAGGTGGTCTCCTCCGCAAGATGATGTTGTGGTGTGGCACTTCATTTTCCAGTCCGTGAATTTTATACGGAACATCCAGTGTGTTGCCTTCTGGCCGATCTTCAGTTGCATTGGAACCGGTGAGGGTTATCTTGGGAACAATGGGTGGGCCTGAAGTGGTATGTGAGATGTGCACGTCAACAGGTGTTGTAAGTGTTGGAGAGGTAGCCTCTTCGATATCATTAACCTTGCTATGGTTGGATTCTGTTGAGTTTACACTTCCTGTTTTGTTACTGTACATTTTACAAGACTTGCAACATAGTTTATTGTAACCAGGAATTGTACAGTACCGAGAGAGAACTTCCATGCGACAAAACATTGACTTGTCTCCTTGGCAACGTTCTTCTGGAAGAGAAAAACAGGAATTATGTGTATACTATAAAACCAGAGTCAGAATCAAGCAAACTTGAACTTAGAGGCTCATGTATACAATATTACTAAGACCTGATACTGGGCCTTGACTGAAGCATTCTCACGTTTCTTGCAGTGATCTAAAATTTCACATCAGAATTTTACACACTGCTCCAAGCTTTATGATATGTGATGACAAATTAGAAGGGGACCCACTTACATTCCTGAATGTTGTGGTTTCAAGATGCTCTTGCCTCAGACTCACACACATTATGGCTGCTTAATGGGATGCAATTGTGTAGCAATGGATCCATATGGTGTCTGGGAGGGACCGCTCACCAGATGGATTACCTTAATCACATGGAGAATTTCCTTACACTTGTATCCGCAGCTGGCATTGAGTGTGGAAATTCATGAACATCTCTGACACACTGGAGGGGTTGCATGTTGCTGTCACCATGCTGAATAGGGTGGGTCATAAAAAACTTTTTTTTGAAAATGTTTCCTCCCTTGATCTCATATCAGGCGTATGGTATAAACATAGTCAAATTTCAAATTTGGGACAAATCGGTTAATATTTAGACCCTGCTCCTACAGATTGAAATTTTGCCTCACTACGAGTGATGAAAACATGGGAATTTGACTCATTTATTCTCAGTATGTTAAATTGTGAACTAATAAACATATATTTTAGTTTTTATGTAGAGCAATAATAGTTGCATAATATTATTTTCTGCAATATTTATTTATTTAAGATAAAACATGTTGATAATTTACATGAAAAACCAATGGTTTTGAACAAATAATATGAGATCAAGGGAGGAAACATTTTCCAAAAAAAGTTTTTTATGACCCACCCTAATGCTGAAGCACTTCCAATAGCTTCTCTCACATGGTATCCATAACATCACACCCCTGGCCCTGATCAACCAGCTTTAGCTTGTGCCACTGGAAACGGACTCCTGGTTCATTAAGTTGAAGAACTCCAGGGGCAGTCAATCAATCTATATTGCTGGCCACTAGGCTCTGATTTTCCTTAGCCAGGGGCTGCAATGGAAACTTCAGGTAACTTTTTAGAAGCTCAGATGACGTTGTTTTTTTTTTTAATTGCATCCCTGTTGTTGTTTTGATTACAGCAAGGATTTGTTTTACATTAGTATATTGACATCCAGCTAGCAGGTTTGGTAAGCTGCCCAAAAAAGAAGGATTTCTGCTTCATGGCCTCCTAGGATTAATAATAATAATAATAATAATAATAATAATAATAATAATAATAATAATTTATTATTTATACCCCGCCCATCTGGCCGGGTTCCCCCAGCCACTCTGGGCGGCTTCCAACAAAACAGAAATTCTAAAATACAGATTAAAAGAATTTAGCAGTGGCATTGGGTTATACGGAATGGGTGGCCAATGATGAAAAATTGAAGGTCAATGTGAACTCTCAAAGCAGGGAAAAAATACTATACAGAAAGAAAGAAAGAAAGAAAGAAAGAAAGAAAGAAAGAAAGAAAGAAAGAAAGAAAGAAAGAAAGAAAGAAAGAAAGCACTTTACCCATGGCAGCACATGTTGCAGTTGTAATGTACAATGCTTCCTATTCAACACACGCCATTCCATTCTCCTTCCCACGTGGGTTTCTGACCCCCATGCTCAGTTTCCCTGTTAGGTGTTCCCCCCTGAGGTTTTTTCAGTGCTTTTTCAAACCTTGAGGTTCTCCTGAACCTGCAGACACCGCTCTCACAGCTGTAGATGGTGCCATTTTGCTGCTGTTCTACTGGTCTAACACCAACGTTTCCTGCACCTTTATATACAGGATGAACAGGAGGCAGGTTCTTCCAAACACCTTTGTACGGACAAGGAATTGACAGCGAGATCAAATCCAGGGTCCCTGGGGCATGCACAATACTGCTCAAGAATATGTTCCTGTCACTCATCCCTTTATGTGTTTACTTCTGGAGGACACCCATGCCGCCTTAACATAAGGTAAGCCTGAGTGAAGCAGATGCATGAGGAAGCAGATTTTGAACTGTCGGATGTGCCGTCATGATTTACAATCCACTGAGAAACTTTCCAGTGCAAGCCTCACTGAAATGAACCTTGTATTGCTCTTGTCCATTTCAATGAAGCCTCCATGGAGTTCACCAGGATGATAGTTCACCTTTTCTTAATTAGTGGGAGGAGTGCTTCAAGCACCAGAACGTATTTGGCCTGCCCTGGTAAAACTAGGGCTCAAATGGTAAAAATCCATTTGTAAAGCTCAATGGCCCTTTTAGAGCAGGAGCTATTTCTTCCAATGTGGGCAACAAGGAGCAGAGAAGCAATGAGTGGTGTTTGTGGAGGAGGGCTTAACCCCATCTTCTATTTCTCTCCTTGAAATCCACCCTCCCAGCAGCATCGGTCCCCCATGAGGTTCCAAATGCACATTTTCAAGTGTTCTAAGGAGAAGGGTGCAAGTAACCATGATGTCATCGCAACGTCACAAGCACTGCAGGCAGGTATAGCAGCAGCATGTGTGTCAGGCTCTCAACCACATTGCAACATAAAGCATCACCTGATCAAATGCAGACACATTCACTGATTTTAGAAAGGATACACAGCGTCTCTTCACGCATCCTCTACTTAAGTAAATTAGGGTATGAGTGTGTTTAGTTGGCAAACATATCAGTCTAGGAAATTTAGAATTGATTAATGAAGACAACTTTACATTAGCCCCTTTCTACATGAACTAACAGTTCTTTTGTTTTGAGGGCTAGAGAACAATAAAAAAGGTGATATTGTGTTAACTAGGCAGTTCATTATGAACTCAAATCCCATTGGGTTAAATTAATAAGGGAGAAAAGGAACTTCCCTAGACTTCTGTAAAAACATATATTCTTTATATATAAACTCATTCTAAGAAATAGGATTAGAATATTACCAAATTTATAAAATGAGTAAATCATAGCAAGTATTTCAAACTTAAGTTTGTTGGCTGTTCAAAGAACCTCTTAAAGCATCTTTAGAAAAATGCCTTATTTCAACAACAGTGAAACATTCCCCCAAAACATGCAGATCAGAGTCACATGAAATAATTGACTTTTGCGATACAGTCAATATACTTCCCATTCATAATTACATTTTATATAAAGAAATCTACAGAAGGATAGCCATGTTAGTCTGTTGCAGCAAAAACAACAGAATCAGAGTCTTAAACATATTTTTGGTGGGCATAAATGCCTGTCTGCTGCAACCCAGTTGCACACTCAAAAGTTTATGCCACAATAAACCTTAGTCTTTAAGGTGCACTCTTGGATGTTTCTCTTGCATATATGTCAGAGTAAGTTTATTTTGTTTTCCTAAAGCAAAACTGCCAGACCTGCTGAACTTTCATCTTATTTTATTTTGCAGTATGCATGACAGACTGGAAGTATGTCTTCAACTGAGCAGTAAGAAAAAAATAGTCATTTGCACAGTCACTTTGGTACACATTTCAACTGGCCTCATAAAAAAATATTGAAAAGCAAACTGAATTGGCACATCTTTAATAATATGTTAAATACATACAAAACACTAATAAAATATCCCTGATAAACCAAAGTGCATATAGATCTAGTGCACAATGCCCAGATACCTTATTGCACCATTCTCTATAGCCATCCATAGCTTGAAACAACACTCAACAGTTGTCTATTTAAAGGTAACTAACAGTCATGAATAAGTTGATAACAGTTAAACACCAATTATTTTACATAACAGTATTTAGTGCCAGATAACGCGTCTTTGCCATTTAAGTTGCCATGTAAAATTACTAACAGGTTGCAGGCAATCATCATAGTAACAGCAAAATTTAAATATGTGATCACATGATAATGACAATTTTGAAGTGCTACATTGTTAGAAGATCCACAGGACCACCTTCCTAAGGGATATGATTTGGTGGAGAAAGGTAGCAAGCAAGTTGCCATGATCCCCAGGTACTGATATGCGCCTGTTATTTGATGTTTATATAAGTGGTTTTATGAACAGTGAGTTATAGATCTTCAGCACAAACACATGCCGAAGCAATATCTACCAGTTAAAACAGGGTAAGTTGGGCAATGGCCCCCCTTTTTTTTAGGTGGGTAGTGATCCTTTCCTTTCTCATACACCGACTGTGCAAATGTCCGTCCAGTGTTTTAGCATTCAAGTAAAAACACCATACATGAATATCAATTCATGGTACCAGTGCACTATTTGTATATTTAAAGCTGGAACTGGTGGTTAATGCCAATGCAGTTAAAGTTTAAGGCATTTTTCTAAATGTAGTTTCTTTCTCCCTAAGCAAAATGAAACAAAGCAATAAAAATTGAGGTAATTCTGTCATTGTTCACGCTGTTATGTTTGCCAGTTGACACATCTATAGATCACAAACATACACGTGCGCACACGCACACACACACACACACAACTGAACCAGTCAAGTCAAACATGCAAATGGTGAAAAAAGACTGATGGATGCAATGATGTATAAAGAGTTCACTGCTGAACAATTCTTGACATTGCACAGCACGACAATGTCATATTGTCTCCATGATATTAAAATACTGCACACCACAACCTGTAGCATAGACCACATGTTTTGCCATATTGTTTTTCTATTTGCATTATATGTATTTAAAAATATTAATTATAATAACATAAGGAACTTTCTGGCAAAATTGTGTGAAGATTCCCTTGCTGGTTTTGGAAAGAAAAAAATATAGGTAGAAGAGCTTCAATAAAAGCATAGTACAGTAGCAGCATTTGACAGGAATATCAAGGGTTTCATTTACCTGTAGTAATAAACTTCTTTCATGGAAACAAATGAAAATGTTAAAGCCAGGGATTAAAAAAATTGTGACGCATGATTTAAGAAGCAATGAGACTATTAAGAACCATGATGGAATGAGCACTTTCATTTGACTACCCTGCAAAAACACTGAAGCTAACTTGTTGTGAGACAGAGGACCTTTAGACAAAAGGAGAACTTTTAGCACTACAAGGTGTCATTATTGTGATGTGATCACATTCACAATAAGTTCTCGGTTTCACCATCAAACTGAAATCATGAGCCAGTTAGGAGCCTTTTTTCACCATCACCAATCAACAAGCAAACTGATACCAGCTCACTTTTTAGAGGACTTCCAACACACCGAAGAGATCCAACTTCACACATCCAACACCTTCACGATCGCCACTGCAGCAAGTGCTACTCAATCTCCAGAGAAGAAAGACACTGTGCGCCAAGGCCCAGCGTAGGGGAAAAAAGATTCAGCCCAAGGTAAGACTTGGCAGATTCAAGGAAATTTTCCATATAGGAAGAAGAATAGAGCAGAAGGCAAAGTCCACATTTGATGTGGCATGCATTTAAGGGCAAAGGCAGAGTTATAAATGGGTCTTTTACTTGAAGATATTTTCTGGCTGGGATAATCTGGGTCCGGTCTTGACAGCCATTGTATCATGTAAGTTTTCTTTGATGTATCAGATGAATTTCCTGAAAGTGAAGGAAAAAAATATTAGCACATTTGTAAGCTTCTTAATGCACCATTTTGGTTGACTAAACAGAATCAGTAGCTACTATTCTAAGAAAGAAAATAACTTTTGAAAAGCTACAGCAGTACATTATTAGTTTTAAAGAATGTAAGTTGGGGCACCTCTACTCAAATTCATCACATTGGTGAAATGTCTGCAGAAAAGTCAAGACAAAACAGAACAAATTTGTGTATCACACACATGCTTTTTCATGCAGGCTTCCTACCATTTCAAGGATTTGTCACACATACGATTTTGGTTCTCTGATGACTCTACCTCTCTACTGGTGTGGTACACGTTTTCAAACAGGTCCAGTCTGCAACATGTATGCCTAAAAATGTTGCAGCCTGGACCTGTTTGAAAACATATGTACCACACCAGTAGAAAGGTAGTGTCATCAGAGAACCAAAATGGACACCTGCCCCCTTTTTATTTCTTTTGCTAAGCTGAACACACAGAAGTTAAATGTGTGTAAGTTGCAGGCTTACTGTATTCTAAAAAATCATTACAAAATTTAATTGTATCACTGGGACAATTGTCACAAAGCATCCACCCCAAATAAACAGAAAAGGGAGATCAACACTCACCGGGACACAAAGGTAGAATGCATAACCTTCTTGTCTCTGGCTTGTCTTCTTTACAGAAGCCAATAACGTTTTCTCTTGTCCTGCACAGAACTTGTCTGTCTTGGGTACCATTACCACAGGTTACAGAGCACTGGAGAGAAAACAGAAACTAGGAGTCAACTTGGCTTTTGCTAATTTATCGGCAGTTGGCATTTGTCACAGGTAACATGATTTATATGAAAACGATTATTTATCGTTACTTACCACTGTTCATTGTCGTCATCAGTACAACCAAGAACCCTAAACCAAAGTGGACTCTAACTGCTATATATGGTAATGTTAGATGTTAGATTACAACAAGCCAGCCTTGTATTTCTTTGGAGCAAAGGAGCTCCAATGACCACAGAGAGCTTCTTTTCTGCTGTGGATCTACTATGTCCATTGAAATAAAGAGGTAAGCTGCATGCGTATTTGTGTTCTATGTGCATAATGCAACCCACAAGGGGCTCTGACTTGGGGTGTTTGCCTGTCTGAAGTGTTTGTAATAATAATAGCAAATGAGTACAGCAAATGCAGAACTCTGCAGTAAGTTAGCATCCTGAATTGCTGGTCCATGCATCCCCTGCTATGTAGGCTACTGCCCTCAGGGTGGTTCATTGTTCCAGATTGCTTCCCTGACCCCCATAACTTGATGTGATCCTCCTCACAGCTTAGCCTTCACATGCCTCTCCTCTTCAGATTCTTCATTCATTGAACTGATGACAAACATTTGACTGTTTGTTCTAGCTCCTGGCGTGTGCTTCCACTCACAGAGTGGTATTCAATTTTTTTTACTCAGAGCAGATCCCCTGAAATTGATGGACCCAACTCTAAGTAAAATTTGGTTGAATACCACCCCTGGTCTCAGTGATGGGTTTGTAGTCTCTGCTCTCTTGCAGTGACTTCTGGTCCTGGGATCAGTTTTGCATTCTTGTGATTTGATGGCAGGTCGCATGGTCCAGTTCTTGCCCGCACAGTCGCTCCCAGGATTTTGGGACTATGAAGCCTCCCTGGAGCCTGACATGGTACAAAGTAGTACTAGGAATATCCCGAAAGGTTTCTGCCCCTCACCTGTGACCCAGTTACCTAACATTCCGGGTGTCAGCCAAACACAATTCCTATAACTGCACTAGAGGCTGCTGCCTTTAAAACTGGCTAGTGCCTCTCCCTCTCTTTACTCACCTCAAACCCCTCCCCATCATTTCACAGCTTGCCTGTCCTTCCTCCTCCATCTCACAGCTTGTTCTCAAACCCTTCTGCCATAGCTCACCCGACATCCCCATGCTCCCTGTTGCTGCCATCCCAGGTGGGTGGGTACCCTTCCACCCTGCCACTACCCACAGGTGGGAGGGCAAAGAAGGGGAGAAAGTATTTCCCACCTTAGTCCCCATCCTTATCCTCCCACCACAGCCAAGCCTTTGTGGGCTTCCTTTTGGTGTTGGTGTGGCAGCCACTGATGGGGGAAGTCCCCCTTATCCCCCTTCCCCCACCAGTGGCAGAAGCGCTGGCAACAACAGAGGAAGTGCAGCAAGGCTTGCCTGGGCTGCCAGCATTCTTGCTTGCTCCACCTGTCGGCTTACCTGCATTGCCTGCCTGCACCACTGTCCTGCTTTCTTCTACCCACCTGGGTCAGCTGGCAGTGGCAACAGGAAGAACATGGGAGGACCTGTCTGGGGTGCCCACCTGCCTGCCTGCTTACTCTGCCCACCCCACCCCCCTACCTGTTTGTCAGCATTATGTCAGATGAGTGCAAATATAGTATAGGGACAGGCAAAGATTCTTTATTTTTAACAGTATGGTTATATTACTGCACAATTATGGAAGTTAACCAACAAACATGCATCTTGTGCAATCTTGACATTTGATGTTTCCCCCCCGCCCCCATGATGTGAAACACTAAGGCTCACAACCAATTCACTAATGCGAATTTGACACCGCCCTTATTAATATAGGCACTTCCAAATGTAATTTGAACAACAGAACAAAATCCTGCTTACCTGTGACCAGGGTCCTATCCGCCACTGCGCAGGGCAAAGCTCCCGGTTGCAAACCCTCCTGCCCTCTGGGCGATCGCTGTTGCAGTATTTGGCATGGACAGAGCGGTTTGTGTTATCGTGCAGCGGTTGGATGCAGCGGACAGAACGTACCTGATATCCTGTCTTCCCACAACTTTTGCTGCAAGGTTCCCAATCTCCTGTAACCCATCTGGTTCAATGAAAAAAGAAGTCCGGGCTGGTGAGTTTATATTGCACATGTTTAAGTCACACAATAATAATTTGATGATTGATATTTCTTTATGTCAAGGTTTCAGGGCAGCTTCTCTCATCACATCTTGTACACATATCCATGGTGTGGCAATCAGGTAGGATGCACATGTGCAAATCGCATTACACCAGCTGGGAAACCTATAGGCCCTAATTCCCCACCTACTGGTGAGAGTTTTTCACAACTGATGTAGGGCACATGGAGTTGGGTTGAGCCTTGGTCATGCTTAGAGTGGACCAGTTGAAATCAATGGGACAATTTAGTCATGACCAACATAAGCCCCATTGATTTCACTCAGTCTTCCTCTAAGCAGGAAGGAATTCAAACTCCTGGCAAGGAAACAGAAGGGTCAAATGAAGCTGCTTTCTTGTCTAGGAGGCAAGTGAACCACCTGGGGCAGGATTCAACCCGTGAGTTCTGTCAGTGGAAGCAGTGTGCAAGGCTTTCCACTTGCACAATACAGCTTCCCCCCTCCCCTAAATTGGCTTGGTTCCAGGGAGATTACACGGGGGTTGCATTGTTCTGTCTGGCAAGCTGAAGGCATGCTATGATGGAATGATTGATACGGCATGGAGCTGCTCAAGCTGAAAAGGAAGAAAAACCTAGTGGGACGTCTCTAAGAATGCTTAATCATGGCATTATATCTGTGTAATGTTGTTGTTTTAATTTGAATAATTAATTGTTTTCTGTCACTGAATTTATTATTATCTTTCCAAGTTATTAATTTTGTTCCATTCTTGAATTATGACAGTTGAAGGAAACAAAACATTCTACGCTAGGAGCTTCACTGATCCTCTTTGTAGGTTTAAAAAAAAAAAAAAAAACAACCTGTAGGTTAGAAACCATTTTGATGGCCCTCCCTCTTCCTAGTTTGACATCTTTAAACTTTTGCCCCAAATTAAAATTAAACGTAAGGATTCTAATGCTCATCATGGAAACTTCACACGGCCACAAAAAAACTGAGCCATTAAACCGACAGATATTATTACATAAGCACAAAAGATACGAGATCTCATTATGCACCCTAACAGTGATCTGAATTATTGTGCTAGATCCCTCTCCAAGAAATGTTTGTTTGTTTTTTTGTCTGTGGCAGCTTCGCTGGATTTACAGGAAAAGAATTTCCTTCTAGGCTCCGTAACAACAGCTATTTGTAATGTTCTAAATAATTCATGTGGAAACCAGCAGGGGGAATAAACCACTAAAACAAGTGTTGCTGGTAGATGCTGGCATAGGAGCAGCATAATTCTTAGAGATGAATTTGCTGCTTTGGATACGCTGGCAATTCAGCAATCAACCAAGGAACCGCATGAAAAAGAATGAGGGCCACAGTAATGCAGTTTGTCCTGCCATTATAAAGCTTTCAGAGCAATCTTATGTGTTTCTCTCAGGAGCAGCGCTAAAGTCCTTCTAAATCTTTACTGTACAATGCTAATGAATAGAATATTAACCTCTGTACTTTCTGGATTTTTCAAAATTCAGTAGACACCATGATGCAAAGGGAGTTTTAAGTCTGACAGGGATGCCTGCTTGCAACTCCCAGTAGGGTTAAAAGGAGTTTCATTCATCACCCCGCTGTTGCTGAGAGCCAGCCTTGGTGACACAGAGGATGGCAATTATGTCCTAAAAATGCAAACAATAAAAACTCCAGCATTGCAAACCTCTGACCCCGAAGCTTTGCCAAGGAAATAGTGGAAAATGTAACAAAGTGCATTAGAGAGTCAGGCTCAGGCTCCATCTAGCCCAGTTTCCTGTACCCGAAAAAGTCTAAGAGCAAACACAGTTCAAAAACAGACTGGGGTCTGGGTGAACAGGAGCACCCACTGTAGATGGTGCTCACACCCCTCCTGATCATTTAGGGCCAAACTAGCTAATGGCCACTTTTGTCTCCCTGGGAATGCCTAGAACAGGCATCCCCAAACTTCGGCCCTCCAGATGTTTTGGACTACACTCCCATCATCCCTGACCACTGGTCCTGTTACCTAGGGATCATGGGAGTTGTAGGCCAAAACATCTGGAGGGCCGCAGTTTGGGGATGCCTGGCCTAGAAGGTGCTCTCTCAGACCTTAAATTTAGGTACAATGAACATGTTGTAGGGAGGGTCTGGGGTCGCAGTGGAGGTGCCACCCCCAATGTACACATGCTCCTTTAAAGACCTTCAAATGAATGTCCATGGTTTGGGGCCTCTTTCCTACTACCTTTCCTACCTCTTTTCTCCTAGGACCCTGGCCACATAGCCCTGTCCTTGATGACTGCTTGTGAGCTCCCACTGGTGTGCAAAACGACAGAGGACGTTGCACAGATTGTTCCAGAACTTGCACTGGCTTCCTGCTGCCTTCTGGGCAAAACTGAAGGTCATTTTTTTGAAATGTAAAATGACTTGGATATTATTTACATCGTGGGAACAGTATTAGGTATGTTGACTCAGAAGTAGGTCCCACCACATTCCATGGGACTTACTCCCAGCAAGGGTTTTTGAAGCCTTAGCCTGCCTACTCATGTTCTTTAAGTTCAACCAGGAACATCTATAGCGCCTGAAAATTCTGGACCATAGCACAAGCACATATAGGGGGACATTCAGCCACATTTTATTCACAGTAGACCCACTGACCTTAGTTAGGTCCATTGATTTCATTGTCCGCATTCAACTAACAAGTGCCGCCACTAGCAGAAGCCAACCCAAAGAATCCTGCTAGTGCAAGGGGGCTTTCCCCCACACTCCTCCCCATGCACCCCCCAAAATTGGCTTGGGCAGGGGTTGGGAGAACCATACACAGAGCAGTGCACCAGCAGAGGAGAGGGGGGATTGTTCCACCTGGCAAGCTAAAAGGCTTGGGTTGGCAAAGTGACTGCTGTTGTAACCAGTGCTTTTTTCCCTCAAAAAATGTTTAGGGGTATCTCTCATTTTCCTACTCATATTGAAATACTGCCCCTCAATGTGGCCAAACTTTGATTCACAAAATGTTTAGGGGTATTCATTCCCCCAGAAAAAAAGCAGTGGCTATATCACTACATTGAATTCCTCACAATGGATCTACTCTGAGTAAAAATTTAACTGAATACCACCCATAGAAATATTTATCAATGCTTTTTATCACTACAGAGGAACTCCTGTCCTTTGCTTACTTACCAAAGTCAGAGTCATTTTTAGAAGCACTGTAAAGACTCCCTTGTCTGAGTTGGCATTTGAGGGCCAGCCAAAGAGCATGTGACAATATTAATTAATTTTATTTATATTCTGTTGTTACTTGCTACAAGCTGTGCATTATGGATGCATTAGAAACTTAAACAGAGAAATAAAATAAGGTTCCAACTCCTTGCAGCCTAGTGATTTGGGACAGAATTGCCAGAATGCAGGTTGGAGCTATCTTTGCCCATCCATTTCCTGTTAATTTGGCTACTCACTTTCAAAATCCCGCAACAATAACAAAAATAAAGCTCTTGATCAGTGTCCTCCTTTGTTGTGATGCCCACAAAATAATTATACAGTTTTCTAACGGCTAAAGGATGAACAGGCTCCCTCTCTATTTGTGCGTAAACACAATAATGACATGATTAGTTGTGTGAGACATGAATGGGGATGCAAATATGAAAGCACATTGGAATCTGCTCCCTATTTAAAGCAACAAAGTGCAGAATTACTGCATTCACAGTTGGGTGTGCCCTTGGATGCGCATCTGAGAGTGTGATGGAATTATGTTCATTGTTCTCTATCCAACAAGTGATAATGATCCATAATACTGTTTATACATCCTTAAATTGCATTTCTTTAGGTGGATGGGGCCAAACAGTATATCATCCATCCTAATCCAAGCCATTAAAAATTGATATCTTTCCCCCCAAAAAACCAAACCCTGTAATAAGAATAAAGCATGAAATTGGAAAATATCCTAATTGCTTAAACAGTTATTTCTGCAAGCCAAGAATTCCTACTTCCTACTTTCCACCCACTCCCCAACAAACCCACATCTTTAAAAGCTAGGCTGCGAGTTTTATTGGTGTTTCGATTAGGACTAGTCTTTGACATTTTCTGCAATAACAGCCCATAATGGGTATGCAATCCATAAAACAGAAATTACCCCCTGCTGCTGCCGCCGCCGCCGCCAAATCAAAATCTACTTTGGAATTGGGGAATCATTCATTTTTGGAAATTTCCCCCCGCAACAAACTAAATTCTGGGAATTACATTACATCATTGCATAACTCTGTTTGGGCAATATTCTACACACCATGGCTAGAAAGCAGTTCTAACCTAAAGCAGCCACAAAGGAAGGGAGTGGAGAGGTCATTTGAGGCTAGTTTCAGGCACTTCTTGATTATTATGCAACAGTGATGAGTTATTCCAGTAGAGAGAAATGCTTACATTGGCTGGGAACATTCCTGGAGATTACACACTCTGCGAATGGGCTTTGGTTTCTGGATGGAGTCACAGTAACTGCGATGAACCATCTTGTGGTCAGTCTTCCTCCGACAACCATATTTTGTAAACTGATGACCTTAGGAAAGAGACTTTCTGTTATCTTCAGCATTCCACACAACTCAGAATGCCCTGAAGCCTGCTATGAGACCTATTAAGCGAGGGGTAAAATGCGAGTTTCTCTGTTTTGCAGGGAGGCCTGATTCAGATGCTTATTTACCACCCTCAGAGATCACCTGGCTGGAATCCTGTGGACAAACCAATGTTATGTACTCTATTGGTCTGTTTCACTTCCTGCATCAGTTCATACAACAAGCATTTTCATGTAACCCCAAGCCTAACGGCAGCTTCTAGGGCTCCCACGCACAATCCTGGGGGGAGTGGGGGGGGACAAAGTGTCTGAACTGTGCCAGAGATCCCACACTTACAAAGATGTGGGATCTTCCAGTGTACTTGCTACCTTCTACCTGGCATGTGGTAAAACGTTACGGTTGGGTAGAGTCAGGGCTGGCCCAATACATTTTGGCACCTGAGGTGAATTACAAAATGCTGCCCCACCCCCAAGGGGAAAATAGGGGAGTGAAGATCACATTGCAGCTGCTGCTGGCACCTCAAAAAAAGGCAATGTATTGCTTGAAGGGCGGATCTGCTGCCCCTGTGGATCCTGCTGCCTGAGGCAGCTGCTTCCCCTTTCCTAATAGATGGGGCAGCCCTGGTAAGAGTGGAATGAGAGAGCTTGAGGCAGGTCCTAAATTGCACAACAGATAGAATTTTGAGAGCCAGGAAATGAATGAACAGGCCCTGATTTAGATGTATACATCTTCCAGAAGCAGGTAGCAGAACCCACTAGCAGTTATCCATGGCTCAATCTTCTATGGGCTACAATGTACATTCTCTTCTGAAATGCTTATACATTAAAACATGTTGCCAGCACTCATTCATTTATATTCTCTCAGTTACTGAATGGAGCTGTCCTCATGCATTCAACCTGCTATCTGCTTTCTAAATGTGCAATACACTATGAATAATGAGCAGCAATAAATAGCCTGTCTAGAGAATGTTTCTAGACCTGCATTTTCATGCTATTCATTCATTTACCCACCCATTAAGTCACAACTGAGGACGTTCAGGTACATTTACTCTTTGATTTAGTTTACATGTACAAATTTGTCATTAGTGACTCAATCGCTAATGGGTGGATAATTCATTACAGGTATCACCTCAAACATGGGGCTTTTCAGTGAAGGCCTTTCCTATGTTCTGCTGTTGATTTACACCTGCATGTCTGAACACAAATAATTACATAGTACAATCCTATGCATGTATACCTGGAAAACAGTCCTATTGAGTTCAGTGGGACTTTCTTCCAGGTAAGTGTGCATAGGACTGCCTCCTAAGTAACCCTCAGAAAGCTATGCATATTCATCAGTTTAGCACCCTTTATTTACCTCCTCCACAGGGTTTTGAGCACTGTGACCACTTTTTCAAAGCCCACTCAAATGTTACTGAATCTTCCAAAACATTGTTGTTGTCAACATTCAAAGAGTCTTCATGGATCATGTACTTGTATGTCAATGTAATCTTGACGTTACCATGAGGAATTGCCTGGTCAGACAAATAAGGCATACATTTTCAGCAAGGTCATTTGGAATATCACAGAGGCATTTTGAAAACAGATGAAAAGCATGAAAAGTAGGGCAGGTTTTTTCCCCCTTGTTTAAATTTAAGCTTCAGAACACATTTTTGAGATAGAGGGCAACTTTTCTCCCAGTCCAGGTGTGGGATTGGCCTTCAGGGTCCTGTATTCTTATGATATATACTACTTTTAATGACAACACTCATGTCTCTCTTTCTCATAGAATTTGCAAGTAGGGCTTACTACAAAGATGGGCAGGATTAGGACCAAGAGACTGTCCACTACTGTTCCTTGTGGGGAGACACTCAAAACTGTAGAGCCAGGGTAGCCAGTGGGGTGCCTTCCAGATGTTGGATCACAACTCCAAATACCTTTGGCCTTGCTGCCTTGGCCTGATGGAAGCTGTAGCCCAACAACATCCAAAAGGCACCACATCGGCTACCACAGCTGTAGAGAATTTGTTTATTTACTGCGGGTACAATTAAACAATTTAAAAGTAAATGCAATAACAACAACACCCACCCACACACCCAAATTAAAGACAGCTTGGGGAAATAAAAGATTGTTTCCTGGCACTAAAAGGACAATGAGGTAGGTACAAGGCAAACCTCTTGGAGTAGAGAAAGAAGAGGAGGTATTGTCCTTCCAGGTCTTAATATAGTTCCATGGCTTGTCTGTTTTTTTGGGACATCTACATCTGAAACCCCTACACACAGATGTAGCAATATATAAAGTTGTTACCATTAAATATATCCTTGATTCTTAAAACAGATGTCCTAACAGATGCAATCCATAAAATACTGTACGTATGACTCAGTCTAATCTAGACACTCTCATCTTCAAGTTACTTACCAGAACGGTGATTCCATTACGTAAGGGGCCCATAGTTTGCACCATTTCCCTATCCTCATCGTTCCGATACTCCCATTCCACGCCCATGTTGACAAACACTTTGGAGTCTGGCACGTAGTTCTCTTCGTTCAAAATAAATTTCCCTGTTTCTCGGTTCTTGATGGCTAGAAATAACAGGACAAATATAACATCTTCTAGAGACTTCAGTTCACTCTCTCTTTCTCTAACCTCCCTCTTTTTCTGAGACTGGAAGTCTTCAGGAAGAGGTCTGTCTGCTTGCTTTATTTATTAGATAGAACTTATATACTGCCTTTCACAAAAAAAGAGAAGATCCCAATGTGGTTTATATAAAAATGTAAGTAAAAATGTAAAGGACAATTGCCATAAAAGCAAAAGAGAACAAAAACACCTAATAAGACAGCAGACTAGGATCTAAAAACTCCCTAAAAGGGGGGGGGCAGGGGCGCTTTGCCAAAAGGACAACAGAGCAGGTGCCAAGCAGGCCTCTTTAGGGAGAGGACTCCGCAAGCAAAAATGCCCTTTCTCTGATGACCATCCCCCCTCATCTTGGATGATGGGTGGATCCAAGGAAGAACACTGTCAGGTGATCTCAGCATCTGTTGGTTGATATGGAGCTAACCTTCCTTTAGGTACCCAGGGACCCAAGTTGCCTGCAAGGCAAACCCTGTCCACCGTTTCATCTGTAGGTGGTGCTATCTTGACTGACCAGAAGGAAAATGTAGAGATTGTACTCCACCCCAAACTCCAAGCAGTGCAAGATTCCAGGGTTCTGGGCACTTACCCAGGGTATGTGTTTCCTTTGGAAGGTGGCGTCTTTATGATATATGGCTTATTTACACATACTATAGACAACCTGAGCCTACGATGGAGGGGTTCAGAGCATTATCACCCCATAGTCACAGCCTTAGATTCCAACAAAAAACAGGCATAGCTCTGTCTCCCAGCTGCCCAGCCTGCAACCTGCCAGCTTCTAGCTCGCATAAACCTTTGGGTATAGGGCGGTATAGAAATTAATTAATAAAACAACAACAACAACAACTCTACTCTCAAATTTGGACTTTATCTTTCTAACTACCAGGAGTTGAGGAAGGGGCCCCAGAGCCAGGAATTAAATCCTTGCTGGATCCAGAAATTAGAAGGGTCTCAGGCATACAGCCTACTTCGCCCTCTCCTTATAAGGATCTGAGTCTCAGCAAAGTTCACCACAAGGAGCTGCTGCTGCTGTTCTGTATGGTGTGCAGAGATGGAGACGCCGCCTCCCCAACATTTGAAGGAAAATATGTTGGCACTGCAGACTCGACAGGGAGTGACTCTGTCATCAGGCAACAGACACTGCTGACTCTCACACCCTGTCACAGCCCTCTCCCTTGGAAGGAAGCCCTCAGTGCAGCCAGCTGTTTTATCTAAGAGTTGATAAATTGTTTGGGGCTGAGCCTATGTTATGCCATTCATTTGATTTTGCATTGCAGACCTGGAATTGGAGAACCAGCTGGACTTATCTGATAACAGAGCTGTGAAGAAAGACATTCACAAGGAACAACTGGCGTCTATTGTGAATTCTGTTCTAACAGACCAAAACAAATACTCGTCCTGCCTCTTCATCCCCAGTATCTTTTCAGCTACCTGGTCTTTTTCACCTGCTTCAATGGTGTCTTACATCAGCTCTGAGATGAAAAACAGAGCTAATCATGCATTATGTTTCCAGATCAAGCAGATGAATTTCTGTTAGCATTGCCCTGCCTGTTGCATTACAAGTCTCCTGCCCCTGTCCCTTTGGATCCCTGCCCTAGAATCTTGTTTTCTTCATGAAGTAACAAGATAAGAATGCCACAGAGTATGTGCAGTGATTTTCACTATATAATACACACACATATTGGGGCTTTAGTGTGTTTGGAAACAAACCCACCTGTTCTTTGCTGGTTTGTGGGGGTCCCTCTATAATTAGAAAGTGGTTTAGAAAATTCACTCTGCACCGGCTCAGGGGCACCATCTCTTTACTGAGAAATATACCATGTTAGTCATTCTCAAAGTAGAACATATTTATTATTATTATTATTACAGTGGTGCCTCGCTAGACGAATTTAATTCGTTCCACGGGTCTTTTCTTATAACGAAAAATTCGTCTAGTGAATCCCATAGGAATGCATTGAATTTTTTTTATTTTTTTGCCCATAGGAACGCATTAATTGAATTTCAATGCATTCCTATGGGAAACCACGATTCGCTAGACGAATTTTTCATAAAACGAATTTGTCTAGCGAGGCAACCTCCGTTTGAAAAATCCTTTCGTTAAGTGGAAATTTCGTTAAGCAGGGCATTCGTTAAGGAGGCACCACTGTATTATTATTATTATTGTTATTGTTATCATTACTACTACTACAGTGGGTCTACTCTGAGTCTGACTAACAATTTATTACACTCAGAGCTTTTCCACACCAGAGTTCAGTGTGTGTTTGTAGCTGTTGGCATTCCCATTTAGTTTGTGTAGTGCATACTTGAATAACACCAATCTTGATGTTTCCCTTCTATAAATTCAGGTTTCAACAACATGGGGATAATCAAATGAGTTGAGAGAAATTGGGCTCCAAACCTCTCCACCTGGATGTTTCACTGCTTTTGGGGTGTGTGGATCCATCATCCCTCTGCTACACCTCTTTCCACACCCACTGCTTCCTCAGTGCTTCCATTTCTTTTCAGGTGGAGTGTGTAACTATTTCAGCTACACACCTGAATGGAGCTTAGTCCTATGTATATTTCCTTTGATCCCTCGTTAAAAAAAATTCTACAGTGCAATTTTACATGTGTCTACTCAGAACTAAGCCCCATAGTGGTAAATCTATATAAGATTGCAATCTGAAAATTTCACACATAGGAAACAAACAAACAAATGCACAGGACTACCCAACACCATCACTGAGAAGGTCTTATACTGGATGAGAAACTGAAACTGAATCAGCAAGACACGCCAACACATGCTGTTCTAGGTAAATGTTTGTGTTGCACAGCTCCATGTGCTTTCAGATGCTCAGTTTGTGCCTGGGTGGGCTTCCCTACTGACTTCAAAAAAGGGAGCAGTTTTCCATATGCACCCCATTTAAGGATATATCCCTGTGCTTGAATTTGGATCAATGGCTTAACGTTGCAAGAAGGTAACTTCTGGCCTGAGAGGTGTTTGACGGCTCCCTGTTTTAGCTTCCCCAGGTAGATGGCAAAAACAAGAGGTTAATGACTTCCTGGTTATAAGCTCTACACGGCTAGCAGACTGCAAATGGGTTATATGTGTGCAGGCTGAAACTGCGTATGCTGTATCTGAGTTTTATTAATCTTCAGAAAGAACTTAGCAAATGGAATCAATTACCTAAGGAAATCGCTTCGGCTGAATCAGCTGGCTGAGATGTTAAGTACAGCAAATCATTCCTCTGTGAAGGTGACTGGATTAGATGAGGCCCCTTTGAACTTGAGGGGTCTACTGTCTCATTCTATCTCTTTTCTGCACTTCAAATGTTGCTGCAGCCTTTACTACTGAACCTTGCTACAGCCAAATTTCCTGGCCAATCTCTAAAAATAATTAAGTCTCCTTTCATCTTCCTTCCTACTTTGACTGTCAAAATCATAATTCCAAATGCGGCAGTTTCATACACTTGTTGCCTTGCCTTCTCTGTTGCTCTGGGGGGCGGGGGGGGGAACCAACCCTCATGTCTCTTGCGATCGTTTCCTAAAGTGCTGTCAGGGTCGATACCAGGCTTTAAAAGCCGAAGGTTTATATATTGCCTGTGCTTCATCAGAAACAGTTTGCCGAGCATAAGGAATAGGTTTGTACAAAGAATGCTATGAGTCCCATGAGGCTCTACGGAACATCAGTGCAGGGGAAGCATTTACTAAAGTAAAACTTGGGGGGGGGAGGGGTGATTCATGGCAGTTACGAGGCTATTTGTTGTGAATCCACTTCTAATTAATAACACTCTGCAAGACATTGTCTATTATTGATCCGCTGAATTGGAAGCAGAGGATTTCAATTACTGTTTAAGCTTTGTGATTGATTGAGCATCCTTGCGATGGATGGCTCTGAATCTGAAACGGAATGCACCAGGATGCTATAAAGGCACATGCAAAAGCAGAACCAGTGAGCCCATTGACGAGGAAGCACATTCCCTGTAACAAATGAATATGGAAACTGCATGCAGGGGCGGAGGAAGGGGGTGGGGTGCGGGCCACCCCGGGGGTCATCACTGAGGGTGTGTGTGACAAAATGTAAATAAACCATATATCCTAAAGACACCACAGTCTCCACTGCCCCTCATTCCAAGGAAACCAAACCCTGCGTAACTGCCTGGAACCTCTGGAATCTCAAACCGCTTGGAGATTGGGGTGGTATTCAGCAATATCATTGTTATAACATTAGTTTTCTCATAAGGAGAAATTCTTCTCTTTCACATTGTCAGTAAAAGCAAATGTACAGAAAAAGATGGTGATAGAACAATGCTGATAATGTAACACTCACCAAGATTATGAATGGAGGCATCCGATTCTTGTATTAGCAAGTGCCGCGCACCTGCTGGGATTTCAAACATCTTGATGTAACCTGTAGGGACACATTAAACCAGTGCAGGTTGTTAATATTATAGAGAAAGGAAAAGAAGACTAGATTGCTGAGCCATCCTTTGGGGGGCAAGGTCCCTCAGGCTCCACTCCAGCTGGCACCCCTGTTGTTGACTATGTGTTTTATGAGATTTTATGACACGGATTAGTACTCTAAAGTATCAAAAGCCTTTTTGTAGATAATTTCCTCAAAAATGAAAGCATATGTATATATCTGAGGTAAAACAAATGCATTTAAATTCATTTAAACAAACAAACAAACAAACAAAGTATATTTAAATTGCCCATTGGCTGACTTGAAAACTAAGCAGATCAAAGCCTAGAAAGGTGAATACAGACATGCACAAATGTGGCCCCATAGAAGGTGTTTAGACCAAGAAGGAAGAACAACCCTGCCTCTACTTACCTGGAAGTAAGGCCCACTGAGTAGACATATCTAGGATTTAACTATAAGCCCCCAACCCATTGAGCCTTTTAAAGTCCACAAATGGGTACACACACACACACACACACACACACACACACACACACACACACACACCATAGGCCCTATTGGTAAAGGCCATAGTACTTCCAGGAAAGCACCCCTGCTGTTCTGCACCAGAAGCTGTTCAAACACAATGCTTTGTTGCAGCACCGGAAAAGAGATGTTAAAAACAAAGTTACTATGTCCTTCTGAAATCTTCTTGCATGCTTCTCTGGGGCAGGAGCGCTATACTGAAAACGGACTGACCTTGCTTCTTTGGTGCCCTGGAGAATGTGCCTTTCACCACTTTGCAATGGGCGTTGTCTCCACCACACACGCCACACTTGTCCTCTTGCTTTGATGAGCCAATCACCTTGTCACAGCCAACTTTCTGCAAAGAATGAAAAGCAATTACTCCTGCTTGTAAGAGCCTGCATTTTCCTCTGGGTTTTCTTTTCACCAGACAAAGATATAATAAACAGCACATTTGTCTCTTCCTAAAAGGGCACACTGATATCCGCATGAGTTTTTATAATGACATTTCACCCTGATAAATTGGTTTCTAACTGCTTGCTTAACTGAACTCTGATATTATTTCATTATCAAAGGATTTCAAATTCATGTTGCTATTCGGGATTTGAGCATATTGCAGGCATTTAATCCAATTCACATAAATATTTGGCAATTCATGCTCAGAAAATAACACTGAAGACCACAGTACACATTTCTCTCCCCCCACATGAAGAAATGGTACTCCAGAAATGAATGGGGCCTCTAGTCGTACACTATGGCAGACACGTCCAACAGGTAGATCGTGATCTACCGGTAGATCACTGGATGCCTTTGGAAGATCAATGATAGATCACTGGCTCCCCCCCAAAAAGCTCAACAACTTTGGCTCCCCTAAAAAAGCTCAGTTTTTTGCCCTGCCTTCCTCCTCCCCAAAAAAGCTCAACAACTTTGACCTGAACCCCAAAAAGGGGGGTAGATCACTGCCAGTTTTTAACTCTGTAAGTAGATCGCAGTCTCTTGGGAGTTGGCCACCCCTGCACTATGGCAAAGAGCCCCAGTACAAAGACCTCCAGGCAACAGACAACAGAATGTTTTGGTGTTTCTTTCCCAATAGCTAAGGAGAGATTAAGAAGCCATATGGAGGTCTAGCAGATGGATAGAGAAGCTAATAAAATCTTGCATGTCTGTGACATTCTCATGCACTTTTGACTGTGGCTTGCAATCACTGTGTTTTCCTGAACAGAAACCAATTTAGTTGTATGCTCAAGAGCCTTCTCAAATTAGATATTGAATTCACTTTGCAAAGGTACTAGGCATGGCTGAACGGTTCTCAGCCTAAGTCCAAACCCAACTCCATCCTGCTTAGGCAGGTAACTTTTCAGTGACTCTAGTAAAACAATGAACCATGGCAGGATTGATTTTTAGTAAACTTCAGTGACGACTACTTATTTGTAGATCCGTCATGGATAAAAGCGTCCCATTGAAATGTTAATATTATACTCATTCTTGCAAATAATAAACTGGAAAAAGGAATTGATGCCACCACTTACCAGGCACTCCCCTCGCACACAGATACTATGAGAATCCTTATATGAGCACCGTGTCCCATCATGCACCAGTCTTTTCATATACACAACATCATTAGTTTCCTTGGACTCACAGTAGAGATGGCACCTTTCTTTGGCTACAAAGGGAAAAGAGTCCTGTGATTTATCTCTTCAACTGATGGTTCTTATCTAATCAGACTGCAGAAGGCAATTCACTTAAAATCATGATCTTTGAATAAAAATGTGCAAATTTCCAAAGATTCCAATCAACCCACTAGCAGTAGAATTTAGATCCATGTAGAAGGATCTAAGTTCCCACTAAGTTCAGCAGAAGTGGACCACACTCAAGATCATAAATATGTGTACTATATGGCTGTTTATAGGGTACCTGATCAATCTGGCAACCCACTAAAGCAAATTCATATCCACTTTTCTGACGTGCCATTGTAGTAGTGTATGCTTATGCATACTTTATATACAAAATTCAAAGTAGGTGCCAAGTAATGTATGGGACCCAGGTGGCGCTGTGGTTAAACCACTGAGCCTAGGGCTTGCTGATCAGAAGGTCGGCGGTTCGAATCCCTGTGACGGGGTGAGCTCCCGTTGCTTGGTCCTAGCTCCTGCCAACCTAGCAGTTCGAAAGCACGTCAAAATGCAAGTAGATAAATAGGAACCGCTACAGCGGGAAGGTAAACGGCATTTCCATGTGCTGCTCTGGTTTGCCAGAAGCGGCTTTGTCATGCTGGCCACATGACCTGGAAGCTATACGCCGGCTCCCTCGGCCAATAATGCGAGATGAGCGCGCAACCCCAGAGTCGGTCACGACTGGACCTAATGGTCAGGGGTCCCTTTAATGTATGAACACAGGAGTTGACGATGTACCCACCCTCTCCAAATGAAGCTGAGACTTTTGGCAGAATAACCAATGGGTGGTAATATTTTCTATATACTTCAAATATGGCAGACTGGAACCAAGGCCATTAACAAAGCAATAACACAAAGGAGGAGGAGGAGGAGGAGTGATATACTAACCATCACTATGCTCATATGCAAGCCAATGGTGCTTCTTGTTCTGATATTCAAAATAAGGATCCCACTGTTTGCATTGCTCCTCTCTGAAATCTTCATTATCTTTAGGACAGTCGTTAGTGCTGCAAAGCTGGAACTCATAGCTTGGTCCAAAACATGTACGACCTCCATTAGCTGGGCTAGGAATAAGAGCAAAACCAGATTAATAAGTATGTCAGCGACACTTATAAAATTATCTTATTACTAATGAATTTATATTTGGAGCCTGAGAGAACAACTGCAGCAGTAGACTGGCTCCTTCCACTGAAATTAACAGAGACAACTCTACAAAAGCAAGCTACATGTAGAGATCTTGAATCACAACAGTGTTGAAATTAATGGGACCTATATATACCTGGTCCCACAGATTTCAGTGGCAGTAAAAAAAATACTTAGGGTGGAATTCAGCATCACCCTCTTCCAATTGTTCCATCTGCACAAGCATTGCAAGACTTCCCCTCCCCTGTAAGCTGTTTTGGGGGTTCTCCTCACACACATCCCAAGCAAAGGGTCATGTCAAGGGATGTGAGTGGGAAACGCCCTGTTGTGCAAGCAGAGGTCCTTGCACAGTGCTGCTGCTGCTGCTGCTGGATAGGTAAATGCCACCCTTAATCTCTTCTCTTCTCTTCTCTCTCCTTGGTAGTGTGACCAAATACCAGGAAAAGCTTTCACTTAATGGCTTCAGTCCAGCAAGTACCTAATCCTGCATGCACATAACCAGAGTTTGTACTTTTCTTTTTACACCAGCAATGGCGACAAACTGCATTTGTGTCAGACGGCAGAGGAACCAACCCCCATGGCAGGTTGCCAGGAACAGACCTTACCATCTGCTTTTATTCAATTCAATATTCACATAGAGAGCCTTGGGAATGCAGCCTTTCAGAATAATGGCATTGCCCCAAGTCAATCTCCATCCCCTCTGTCTCTCCCACTTCCTCATGAGTCATCATTACGGGCGCTGAAAAGTGCCCTCTGCCTTTGAGCTCTTTGCTCTCCTACTTTCAAGGCCTGCCATGTTCTGGGAGGGGGGGGGGTCTGGAATGCTTTCTAAAGACACTGAGTCCGTCAGCTTCCGCTCCCCTGGTCCTTCTTCCTCCTCCTCCTCTCCCATTATTCCCCAGCTTTCCGCCTCATCTGCCTCTGAGCTGAGACCTCCCTCAAACCAGTTATAATTCTGAACTGTCTTCTTCTCTTGAGCTGGCCTGTGACCGTAAATAAAATTAAATTGAAGTCTTCTTCTCTGGAAGGGTCAGGCAGGTCTCCACCATTCCTCCTCTGCCCAGTCCCTGACAATTTGTAATCCTATTCCAGCTATTTTATGTGTGGGTACAGACTGCCTCTTTGAGCAACAGCCAAAAAAAGGCAAGCTATGGCTGTGTGTATAGCAGGAGAACCCTGCATGAGGGCCATGGTGAATTCCTAAACCAGTATACAGTCAATGGTCTGCATTATTTCACCCACCTGAGGATGAAACATAGTCTCAAGCAATTATTTCTGTGCTTTTCTGATAGTAATTTAACAGTGTCTCTCTCACAAATGTTTATTAGTCTTTGGCAGAGGTGGCAAGCATCGTAGGGCAGTTCTGCACCGCCGTGGTCCCAACAACAAAATTGCTGCCACTTGCTGCGCTTGACTCCCCAGTGTGGCTGCACAGCCCACACCTCACCTCTGCCCATTCTGACAAGGGCCACAGGCATTGCTGTTGGGAGAGCGACAACATAGGAAGCCAACCCCACCCCATGCCACCTGCTCCTGGTCTTCAGCTTGCTTAGGTCCAACTTACTGTGGGTTGTCACATTGCCGTGTTCTGAATTTCACTCCCGTTCCACAGGTTCGAGAACAGGAACCAAATTTACTCCATGCCCCCCAGTTTCCATCTTGCTTCAAGATATCTGGAGTCAACCAGATACAGTGACCTTTAAAACAATGCTAAAAAGAGAAAAAGCATACGTGGATGCATATTTTCACAATGAGTCACACTGCATAGTAAAGTTGTCTTACTTTTTTGGACACAGACTGAAAGCTCCTCGGTCTACATACTATTGCGAACACTGGGAAATGATGCAATATCCCCATTCACAGCTTTAGAATAAACGATTCTCTACCTGCCTAGAAGAAATGATAGGCTTCTCACACATGCATGTAACTCACTGGGCAAAACACCACTCAGCTATACATGTGAACAGTTTCAACTGAAAAATACTGGGGCAGATTGGATGATTCTTCTTGCCCAAACTGGCCCATGGAATGGAGAACACACCTGCTTTCCCCAAATATACATGACCTATCTGTCCTTCCTCTGATGCCCTTTCACATCCACAGAGAGATTGCAAGTTTCAATACAGCCTAGGAGGTGCAAGTTTGGGCACACATGCCTGGCCATGTTGCTTCCTCTGTGTGGGGGACACTGCAGGAGGGGCAGATATGCCAGAAAGGGGGGGCAGGTGAGTTCATCCTACAATCCACACAATGGGCTAGATCAGTGGAATAGTATCAATCTGCCCCATTATATTTGATGTGATGAAAAGCAAGACCAGGTACTAGATTTCTGATGAATCCTTTACACCAATGTTATGTCAGCTTCTTCTACCCCCGTTGTCAGGCTCAGTATGCCCCTGAATGTCAGTGGCATGGGAAACCACAAGTGGGGAAAGTGCTATTGCCCTCAGGTCCCCTTCACTTAGTTCCAACAGGCACCTGACTGGCCACTGTGAGAACAAGATCATGGCTTCAATGGGCCATTGGCCTGACCCAGCAGGGCTCTTGTTATGTTCCAGCTGAAGCAATAATATCACCAAAATTCATTTGGATTTTAATTTAATTCATGCCAATGTATGTTTCAAGAAGTAAAATTTAGGCTTTCTCTTCCAAAGTTGCTTAGCTATGATTTCTTCTGAACAATATAACTGCAGTGGTGAGAAAAAGATTGTACACAACAACAAGAGAGAAAAGGTCCCTGCCCCCCCCCCAGTTTACAGGAACCTGCAGTGGAACCTTTAGTATTTCTTATATTTCATAGCCCTTTGGGCATTCACAGGACATTATAGCTAATAATTATTATGACACCTCTGAGACGTATTTGTAAACAAGCTGTGGTAGGTTTTTTTTTTAATACAATGCAAGTTTAATCTAAAAACAGTCCTTCAAAATAAAAATGGAGCACAAAAAACCCTTCATTCTAATGTTATCTATAAACAATGTCTACTATTTCATCCTATGAAGAGGAATAAACGGGGGGGGGGGGGGAGTGCTAACCCAAATCATTCTGATTTCAGTTACTGACAAACGGATCACTAAGGGAGATTTTTTAAAAGGCTCCTACTTTCCAACACCTGTGGAAAGTGGTGGGCGAGCATGATCATTCTCACATTCTTATACCGTGTCCTAGTTTGCCTCCTGGTCCCACAGACTGGCACCCATTGGATATCAATGCAAGTTATCATAGAAGTTATCCTAGTAGTTGGAAGGAACCCTGGGAATCATCTGCACCAAACCCCTGCAATGCAGGAATATGCAGCTGTCCCTTCCGGGGGGTTGAACCTGCAACCTTGCCGTTGTTAGCACCACACTCGAACCAACTGAGCTATGCAGCTACCAAGCCTTAAACTTTGCAAAAGCCTAGGAAATGTCTGCCCACATAATTTTCATGCCGTACAATGCAAAACAAATGAAACGGGGACGTTATTTTACACAGTGTTTAATTTACTTCAAAGTTCTTACTTGAAAGAACTTATCAATAGATATTGCAAGTGGGAGCATGCAACGGCCCAGCAAAAGGCTAGAGAGGATCACAGTTTTAGATGGTTGTGTTTCCAATTATAGGAAGCTAGAAACTCTAAGCTAGAAACCCCACCACAGAATTGGAAATATTTTCAATGCAATACTGTTGCCTTATGCTGATCTACAATTCCAGTTCAAAACTGATAGAGGAGTGGACTTGCCTGAAGGAATACATGAAAAAACATTGTTCTGGTATAAATATGCAATGACTGAAATTTATAGAGTAAAAGACTAAAAAGAAACGGGTATAAAATGTGAGACAGTTAAAAATAATATTGATAACACAGCGAAAAGAGGAAAAGAAATAAAGGAAGTCACACATGGGTGGAAGGAAGTCAAGACTTATATTTTTTATGTTTAGTTTCTTTTGTAATTTAAGTTGATACTTCTTTTTGGGTAAGGGGACGCGGGTGGTGCTGTGGGTTAAACCACAGAGCCTAGGGCTTGCCAATCAGAAGATCGGCGGTTCAAATCCCCGTGACGGGGTGAGCTCCCGTTGCTCAGTCCCAGCTCCTGCCAACCTAGCAGTTCGAAAGCACGTCAAAATGCAAGTAGATAAATAGGAACCGCTACAGCGGGAAGGTAAACGGCGTTTCCGTGCACTGATCTGGTTCGCCAGAAGCGGCTTTGTCATGCTGGCCACATGACCTGGAAGCTATACGCCGGCTCCCTCAGCCAATAATGCGAGATGAGCACGCAACCCCAGAGTCGGTCACAACTGGACCTAATGGTCAGGAGTCCCTTTACCTTTACCTTCTTTTGGTCAATGTATGTTTAATTGTTTTCTTCTGTAGGAATTAAGGAGTTGTGTGTATAATAAGTTCATTTTGTGTTTTGTTTTGTGTTTGTGAGTATTGCATTTACCAATAATAATAAAAAAATACAATTCCAGTTCATGGGTCTTAATGGTTCCTGTCAGCATGGGGAGCTGGGCATGCACATGACAGACAGATGGCCAGAGCAACAAGTGCAATCATTCACTTGCTCTTCCTAGTAATGAACTCCACAACAAATGTTATTCAGCTTAACCAGCCTTCAGATCTAGGCATTTGGCAGGCACTGTATGCAAAGCATATGGCTAAACACCCACTGCCAACGAAAACAAAGGAGAAAGGATTATAAAGTAAAATCTCCCTTAAGCATAAAATGGTGACTAGTGTAACAGAGAAATAGTGGGAATGCTGCCAAATATTAACCCGTAAAGGGAGAGAAAGGCTACAGTTGGTAGAACTGTGACAATGAAAAAACTGTCTGTGACATGAGGGGTCAGTAATTGATTAAAAAAATAAATAAAGGAGGCACAGGGTGTTCAGAGTAGCCCTTCAGTGTTCCAGTAAGATATTCCAGGTCAAAATATAATTAAGTGAAAGCTGCATCTCACGTTGGAATCGTTTTTTAAAATACTAATATTTGGTCTCCCAGGAGATGTTCACACAAGATCCATTGCCAATTCACACAACGTTATTTCCAGAAATGAGATAACTTCTTTTGGTCACCCCCAAGACTTGAAAGATGAAGAAACATCTTGTGGGAATGTTTCATGCATACTGTTTACTCCCTCGATTTTCTTGTGATCCGGAACAGAGATTGCCAGTGGCAATGAGAGAAATTCCAATGATCAACCAGTTCCAGAAGTATCAAGTCATGGGAGTCGATGAAAGGAGTAACCCAGGATTTGAAATTAGAAGGAGGAGGGGAACCATGGGGAAGGCATATGCTGATAGAAACAAATTTGGTTCTTAGTGGCTGACCATTATAAGAGACACAGTAAGCAGACACAATGATTCTAAGAACCTTATTATTATTATTATTATTATTATTAGTCTCATAGTTCATCCTTTTCTTTTGCAGTTTTTTTGCAGATTTTTTGCAGTAAGAAACTATTTTAAAAAATGGAAAAATCTTGTGGCACCTTAAAGACTACCACATTTTATTATGGCGTAAACTTTCATGGACTTGGGTCTAGTTCATCATATGTGTGAAGTGTTGTTATTGAGTTGCAGGCAGTGGAGAATGCCCTGCCCACTTCAGTTTGTCTTCTTACTTACAACCAATTAGGGGGCAGCTCTGCTTGTCACTGGTTCTGGCTCTACCCATCATTGGCTTTGGTTCTGCCTACTGTTGGGTCACCCTGTCTTCTGCTCCTCCAGTTCCATTGGGCACCAGACGCTGCTGCCTGCAGTATCATATGTTGCGACAGGGGCTGTGGTAGCGGGTGTGAAGAAAAGAGTTCTCAGCAGAGGGAAATGAAATGCAAGAAGTACCAGTGGTACAGGTAGAATTCTGGGAGTTGTACTTTGTTAAGGGTGCTGAGTGTTGCCCTCTTCACAGAGAACTCTGGGAACTGTAGCTCTGTGAGAGGATTAAAGGTCTCCTAATAACTCTCAACTCTGGGAACTGTAGCTCTGTGAGATGATTAAGGGTCTCCTGATAACCAATAACTTGGGGGTGCAGGTGGCGCTGTGGGTTAAACCAATCAGAAGGTCGGCAGTTCGAATCCCCGCAATGGGGTGAACTCCCATTGTTCGGTCCCAGCTCCTGCCAACCTAGCAGTTTGAAAGCACGTCAAAGTGCAAGTAGATAAATACCAGTAGGTACCGCTCCGGCGGGAAGGTAAACGGCGTTTCCGTGCACTGCTCTGCTTCACCAGAAGCGGCTTAGTCATGCTGGCCACATGACCCAGAAGCTGTACGCCGGCTCCCTCGTCCAGTAAAGCGAGATGAGCACTGCAACCCCAGAGTCGTCCACGACTGGACCAAATGGTCAGGAGTCCCTTTACCCTTTAATAACTCTTAGTGCCCTTAACAAACTACAGCTCCCATAATTCTTTTGTGGGGGGCAGCCATTACTTCATAGTGCTTTAAATCTATGGTGTGAATGTGACCCCTGTACCTCCACAACATACTTATGCACTGACAGGACTGGACAGTGCATCTGTTAATCTGCTAAAGAATGGTTTCCAGTGAAGGCTGTAGAAACAGAAAAGGCTGTGGCAGCCAGTGCAAATTAATTTTCTTGGAGAGTCCAATATTCTCTGTCTCTGTGGTGACTAACACAGCACATATTTATCCATCTGACTCCTGTCTGGGAGAAGCTGAGGTCAGCTTTCTCAGTGGGAAATCATCTGGACTGGACTGATTGACTTTGGAGAACTTTCCCCCCCTTGGCTAATTTCCTTTGCAGTATCTTTTTATTTAATTCCCCAGCTATTATGAAAAAAACCTCCAAAAGGCCTAGTGGGAACCCACAAAGAAATGCAATGGGGAGGGGTGGGGAAGAATAATTTTATTCCTTTGCTTCAGGGCCCTGGTCCTCTCTTCTGCAATGAATCAGTTGTTGGAGGGGAACCTGGATTTAGTTCAGGATACATTTTCTCTGAGCCTAATCCCTTCCCAAAATGGCTGCGTCAAAGGGAAAGAACAAAGGCCAAGTCCCCACTTTGCCTCAAAAACAATCACCTGGAAGGAGGGAACTGGCTTCACAGATGATGCCCCCAAAGGTGCTCTGTCCCTGAGATTAATTATTCTCGGAAACCCTGAGATTATTTCAGAGCAGGAAGGAGGGCTCAGCCTTCCTCCATCTCCAAAGTGACTGGGTACAGGGAGGAGATGGTAGGAAACTAATGGGCTCTGGAGACGACAGCGCCATATTTGAGAGCTCTTGGAAATGGAATCAGCTTCTCCAGAGTCATCCTGCTCACTGGCTCCTTGAGTTAGACCCAGGGTTAATGCTAGTTGTATTTAGGTCCTATTGTAGGATCACAACCAGAACTAGTATGTGGAGGAGCTGCTTCCCATGTCCCTTCAGGCAGGCGATTTCTGGCAACGTTTTTCTCCTCTTCATACATTCCACTTTAGGTGTATACCTAAATCTACACCCAAAAGTGTAACATATGAATGTGACAAATACGTTACCATACGCTCTGCTACAGCTCCCTATCGAGTGCAGACATGGTGGTAAACCCAGGCCTAATGTGTGAAATGGTCCCAAGTCTGAGGCATGTGGCTGTCAATTCAAAGCATTTCCATGGAGGCTGGTCCATTAAGGAGAAGTGGGCACTGCCACACCAACTGCAGTCTACCCTTACCCACTTGCTTGCCTTCTTACGTACAACCAGTCCAGGACCTGGCGATGGCTGTCACCTTCCTCCTCCTCAGTCTCAGTGCTGCCTTTGAGAACCAAGCAAGGAAGAGGATAAGTACAAAACTAGAATTACTTGGCTCTGCCTGTCCTTGGCTCTGTTGGCCTACTCTTGGCCTCTCTGTCTTCCACCATACCAGTCCCAATGGGCATCAAGGGTGTTCATAAATGCAATTCAAACCCCTCCCACACAGGTTCAAGAGAAGTGTTCTCATGTGCTTTTCAGAGCGATCATGTCAGTGGATGTAAACGTTAAGATCTTTAACTGCTGGTAAGGGGGGGACAGTAGCTTGCTGTTTCCTTGCATGGTTGCTTTTATAAGCTTCCAGGGGCAAACTAAGTGACTTCAGCCGATGCAAATGTGTCTTAACATTGTGGTTAGGAAGGACACCGCCAGTGGATTTATAGCTTGACGCAGCTGTCAAAACACATTTGTACATCTCAATAGGATAGGACTTAAAAGAACAGAAACTAAGCTCAGCCCTGTAATCTGTTCTTTTGTTGGAAGAACTGTGAATTAAAATTAAAAGGCCCACTTGGTTCTCCCCTTAGTAAATGTTCAGCATTAACAAGGTTAGTGTCAAATTTTAAATGAAAATCAATTAAATGTTCCTCCTCTAACACACCATTGATTTTCCCTTAAAAACACAACACTAACACTTGGGGGAGGGGGGGGGAGAGAGATCACATCATTTAATGGTTCTGTAGCTCCTACCATGTAATCCCTGTAATGTGAAAGGGCAGCATCAGGCAGTGGATAAGCACAAACAGAAGCAACCTGACATGGACCACAAACAATCAAATTTTCACTGGATGCACATTCATCTCCTTACATTCTGCTATGTAAACACATCCTGCCTGTTATGCTAATGCGACCACAGAATGCATCATCCACACAACTGCATTTCCAAGTTCATTGTAACTATAGCAGAATGAGTTAGGCACTTGATTCTTCTCCTGATCTTTCCATAAAACTACCCCCCTCCACACACACCTTCAGATCTCATTGTCCAGGCTAGGCCAAAGAACTCTCCTTTGTCCTTAAGAAAATTACGGTATAATATGTAATTATTCAGGGCATTAGATTGCTGACAATTTCCCCACTGAAAAGTTAGGTGGGGATCTTTTTGTTCCATACCAGCATTAGTGGCCTGGAAGAGTTAAGACTAATAAGGGAACACTTCTGCAAGCTAGCTAAACAAAACCAGCATCATAACCACTTCTGGCACTTAATTCCTCAGCTGTTGCAAAGCCAGGATATGTTCCTGACACACCAACCATGTTTAGATTGGCTTGCATTTTAATAATGGGCACTGGGAATAGTGGTATGAAATCATGATAACGGCATCTTACTAAAATAGGATGAAATGGATCTCTCTGAAGCAACATCTTTAATTGGTTATAATTCTGTTCTCTCGTTTCCCTGACTTTATTCCAAGCAAAATATTCTGACAAAATGAGAGTTGAGAGCTATTTACTTCCTTCGTGAACACACACTTTTTTTTAGCTAGAGGAAAGTGGAAATGTGTGTGACTTGATTTCCAAAGGGGGGGGGCAGGAACTTGGTACTAACAAAACTAAGAATGATATAATAGTTGGGTCTTGCAGCCATGATGCGCTAAACCTATCTGCTATTAATTAATTCGTTACTTGATTACCCTTGAACCCTACTGAGAGCAGAGCAGCTTACATATGGATTTCAGGAGGGTTCCATGCAGGCACTGCTTGGTTGTCCTGCTTGGCTTAAGAGTGTAAGGGAGCCAAAGGCTCATCTAGTACAGCATCCAGCATCACAACAGCCAACTTGACACCTATGAGAAGTCCACAAGTGGCGTTGGAGTGCAACAGCACTCATCCCATTTGAGATTCCCAGTACCTGCTATTCAGAGGCCTCCTCTCTCCAAATGTGGTGACAGAACATAGCCACTGTGGCTAGTAGCTTCAACAGAAAAACAACCACCACCACCACCCTCCTTTTTTTATCATTGTCTGTCATTTACTTCCTATTCTTAAAGCTCATACCAAAATAAAAACTTAGTTGGTCTTTAAGGTGCTACTGAAGGAACTTTTTTATTTTACTTCCTATTCTTAGTAAGTTTGCATAGGATTGCAAACTAAAATTAAAACAAAAACAGTGAAAGTCACTAAGGAGTTCAGTCATCTGTTTTCACAAAGAGGAACATCAAGGAATATGATTTCTTTGCAAATTGAAAATAGTCAAGACAGGTAAGAATGGAAGCCTTATAACTAATACTGTTGTGAAAAGAAGGATTGGCATAATCACCTGAATGTGATCCTTTCATTTTAAAAATGTTTGAAGAACCCCATAGAAGATTATAAATGCTGATTTGCCAGCAATCAACTCAGATCTTGCTAACTAGTTCTCACTGAGGTGGGTTGTACCACACCTGGACTATACCATGCCAGCCTGCAGGTCCCTTACATAGAAAACTACAGATCAGGAAGAAGTGTTCTAGCCTACCCTTCTATCAGACATGCTAGCTTTTGACATACATTATTTTGTATGGAAGAGTATTTAAATTATGTAAGCTCCCACCTGCAATCTGAAATGGCATTGTCTAGAAACTGGCTTATTACCACTTAGATGAGAAAAACACCTTTAAAAACTTGTTAGTTAAGAAATCTACCACAAACATACATATGCACTGCCTGACATGCATTTTCAAAAAGCCTAGGGAAATTGTTGCCTATTTCAATGTTGGCTAAGAACATTTTACCAGCTGACTTACATAACTTCTTGTGCAATGGAAATATTGAACAGCCCATTAAAAATAATAGATATTTATAGTGGACATACAAGTCTCACACTTTAACGAAGTGCAAGAGCCTTTTCTATGCCTGCTTCCACTTAAAAATATTTCAGAGAGAGATGGAATCATAGGAAAACAAAGATCTCTTGATGGTACAAAATGCCATGAAATTCCAATTTCTTCCTGTTACACAAGAGAGAGAGAGACAGTGCAATCTAGTTAACATACGGAACCCATCATCACTTTTAGGAAGCCAGAAAAAAAATCTTGCCAAAATGACACATTAGGCATAACAGCGATGAAATATTGCTACATGGTGTTTTATTATATTTGAAAGTCTCTAGTTGTTTTTGGCATCCGTCTGTCTCGGGAGACAATGGATGAGTGTGCCTTTGGGGGTGAAGTCAAACTATTGGAGAGTTACAGTGCCTGCTGTGGCTGTAGAGACTGATGTGGGAGAGACATGTTTTGTTGCAGCTGGGGCAGATGAAAGCACCCACTTCTGCTGCTGCAGATGCACCATGACACTGAAATCATAAACCCACCAGCAAATATGTGAAAATGAAAGATTAGTGGTAAAAATGATACAATTTTTTTACTCCTTAATAAATAAGCAAGTCGTTTTTGTTAAATAAACAGATGATTAAATAAATGAATTGTTCAACGGGCAGATATAAAACTGAGCAGAATATGCTGGATTCATTTTCTCCTCTCCTCCTCGGAGCACCAAGTCTGCAGGTGGATGCAGATGTCCATTTACCAACCTAAAATTTACCACAGTCAGTATGAAGCCACTGAAGAGGTAGTGGGCATTTTATTTCCCACCAGATGCAGATGTGCAAGTAAATGGCCGTCCATATCCACTATGGACCAAGGAGCCTTCAATAAGAAAAGAAGTTTCTGGTCACTAAGATCATCTGACTGATGGGTCATGCTGCAATCTATAGAGATTCCTTTTGAAACAACTGGTGGTGGTGGTGGTGGGGCTTTTCAACTGGGGCACCCTCTCTATGCAATCTCCTCCATCATGAACTAAGGCAATGTAAGAAATGTAGTTTTCCCAAGGGTTACTAGCACCAGGTAGCAGCTTTCTCTCTGTAGCATGTTCTCGCTGGCTGCCACCGGGAAGGGAATTTAGAGGTTGTGGGAAGAAGGAACTAGGAATATAGGGGAAGGTTGGGTCACTCAAGGAAGGCCATTAAAATTGGCTTGAAAATGAGACTGAGCATTCGTCTAATCTTTTGGGAAGTAGCTTGATTTATTTGAAAGGCAATCCGACACAAGGAGAGGTGGGTGGTATGAGAGTTCACACATCACTATGTTTCCAACCCATGGCTTATCTAGCAGTAGGCAGTACAGTTATCGCCTTTCCAATTATCTAACAGCTGAAAGATAAGATTCCCCACACAAACTCAACTTTTAGGTAATGGGAACGGGTATGATGAAGATGCTACCCGCCCCCGCCCCCGCTTCCTCTGCAGCAGCATAATAACATCATAAAATATGTATACATTCAGGCGTGTTGAGAATAATACAAATGAAAAACAGAGACTCCCTGCAAGGTCAAATCTGCCATCTTGTTACACTAGCAATTCAAATATAGTTTTGTTATGTTTCATTTTGTGATATTTGGCTTAGGCATATAACTTCAGATTTTATTTTATAGGAGCCATAATTCAGTGGTTGTTAACACACATATTTTGTGCTACACTGCAACAGAAGAAGAAATCCCCAGGGAGAGTGAATTTTCATCACTGCATTATTATTTTTGTTCTTATTAGGCTCATTACTTCCATTTATTTGTTCTTATCAAGAGTTATAGTAAACTATCAGACTTTTTATTAGACTAACTGCATAAGTGCTAATTGTTTTAAGGTGCAAAAAGAAGCAGCTTTGGTTTAGAAGTCAGAAGCACCGTCTTCTTATTAATTTGCTCGATAAAGTGGTTGTTTAAATGTATAGATTCATTTTACAGTGAGAATGCAAAAGTCATTAATTAATAGGTGTTCAGATGGAAAGAAAAACAGATGAGGTATACTCTAAAGTTACTCTAAAGTGAACGAAAAGGCTTTGGAGCAGGCATCCCCAAACTCGGCGCTCCAGATGTTTTGGGAATACAATTCCCATCATCCCTCACCACTGGTCCTATTAGCCAGGGATGATGGGAGTTGTAGTCCCAAAACATCTGGAGGACCAAGCTTGGGGATGCCTGCTTTGGAGGGTAAATTCAAACCTAGAAACAGCAGCATGGAAACATGCCCCCCATCCCTTGCATGGCACTAATGCACCACAGCTTGGGCCATCTACCTGAGCCAAGGTTGGCTCCAGCATCAGGGTGTTTGTGTCCAAACCTATGCAGTCCTCTGTATTAGTAGCAGCATGGGGAATCTGGCCTGGGCCCCTCCTTTTACACTAATTTTTCAAAATTGCTCTTCCACAACTTGTTGTGACACTTCACAAAATTCTGGTATATGCTTCTGGTGCCTGTGTGATCCCCAAATTCCTCAAACTGCTCATTGTTTATCTTCAGAATTATGCACATGGTTAAAACAAAAAGAAGTAAACTACTTTTGTATAAATCATATACTCTGGGTAGACGCGAGGTGGCGGACGGACAGGGATTTGAAAGCTCCAGCTGAGTGCTGTCAGATTCGGCTCCACAGAGGGTCAGGGGAAGCGTAAGAGCGACACGCATCCCCAAGAAAGCCCCAGGGAGAAACCTGGGGTCTCGAGAAGTCCTGCGACTGGCAATAGCAGTTTGGCAAGCTCCAGTCTCTGCCTCCGTGCTAGAAAGCATGGAGTGGGGGGGGGAGCAAAAAAACCTGGTCAGTTAGGTGACATCGTAACTCTGCAAAGTGAAGCTTCTGTGCCAGCCTTCTACAGTGGTTACTTCTCCAAAAAAATCCAAGCCAACAGCAAGGGTGAGGATTATTTAATTTTACTAATTCAGCAAAAATGGGAGTTTAAAAAAGAAGTCCGCTCCCGTCTATGGGCATTTTATTATGCATGCGAGGCAGTTCGAATACCCGCAATGGGGTGAGTTCCCGTTGCTTGGTTCCAGTTCCTGCCAACCTAGCAGTTCGAAAGCACGCCCAAAAGTGCAAGTAGATAAATAGGTACCACTCCAGCGGGAAGGTAAGCGGTGTTCCCATGCACTGCTCTGGTTTCGCCAGAAGCGGCTTAGTCATGCTGGTCACATGACCCAGAAAACCTGTCTGTGGACAAACGTCGGCTCCCTTGGCCAGTGAAGCGAGATGAGCACCGCAACCCCAGAGTCATTCGCGACTGGACTTAACTGTCAGGGGTCGCTTTACCTTTACTTTTAATAAGTAACAAGGATTTTTGATTTTACACAGCTTTTCTTTTTTAAAAAAAATACCCAACCTGGATCTTTAAAGTTTTCTTTTAACAATGAACTTGATATAAACATGAACTGAACCTGAGATGTGACTTGAACTTGGATCAGAATTTAAACCTGAAACGGATTATAAAATGCCACCACTCTCTAGTGCTCCCAGTTATTTAAGAACATAACAACATAGGGAAAGCCTGCTGGAAGGGCCAAAGGGCAATCTTGTCCAACAGTCTGCTCTCACAGTGGCCAACCAGATGCCCACGGGAAGCCCATTGGTAGGACCTGAGTGAAACAGCACACTCCTTTCCTAGGATTCCCACCTGTGTTACATTTCCCATTGGGACCCCATCCACACTATACATTTAAAGCAGTATCATACCACTTCGAAGAGCTGCCTTCCTCCAAAGTATCCTGGGAAGTGTCATTCATTTAGGGTGCTTAGAGTTATTAGACTTCTGTTGCTACAATTCCCCTGTTGCTACAATTCCTAGAGTTCCCTGGGATGAGAGACTGATGGGTGAACTATTCTAAGAACTGTAACTCGGTGAGAGGAATAGGGATCTCAGCAAAAACATTACACTTCCCAGTATTCTTTGGAAGAAGACATGCCTGCTTAAAGTGATATGATATTACCTTAAATTTATAGTGCAGTTGGGGGCCTATGTTTTTGATCCCAAACATAATCTCTCAGAAGCTCAGAAGAGATTATGGTGTTTTGCCATTTCCTTTCCTTCTTCTTGTGCCTACTCCTTCACTTCATACAGCAAGGTGCTATCTTACAATATCTTACCTTTCCAGGAGCGCACATGGTTCCATCCAATGGAGGTCCTTTCTTTGTTTTGCAGAAATAAGGGTTATCGGGATGACTACACCATAGCTGTTTGCATGGATCAAAGGTACGGAACTAGAATGAAAGGATGCGTGACCATAAGTTAACCTCTTGATTTTTACATGCACAGAACACTCAGTTAGCAAAGGTTGTGTTGGCAAATGGAGCATATTACAGTAGACTAGCCTTGGAATATGAAGACAGAAATGAAGGTTGCTAGATTCTGGTCAGCCAGAAGGGGAAACAGAATGGTGTACACTGCTATGTAGGCTTTCAGAAGCTTTAGAAGCCATAGTGGATCCAGAATCACTCCAGTGCTACATACCAGAATGTACAGAGAAGTTTGAGCACTATTTATGTCCCACCATCCCGCCTGCACCCCAGAAGTCAAAAATCTGCCAGTCATCATTAAATCAGCGCTGTCAGCATTCCATTTAAGTCAGCTCCCTGGTGCCCAACATCCTCCTCCAATAACACTGGATGGATACTGAACTAAATGAATATTTATTCATTTATTCATAAAATGTCTAAACAACTACCCTTCGTCCACCCAATTCCAGGCTGGTATACAATAATAATAGCAAGCCTACTTACTATAATAATAAAGCAACACAACATCCTTTAAAGAACAATTGAGAGGAAACAATAAATAATGGCCATTAAGCAGAACAGAGGGCATAAAAACAAACTGGATTAAAAATGACCCCAGTATTGGATTTTGCTCAGTACTATACTGGAACTATGCAGCGCAGGGGATCCTACTATTAAGTACAGGCTTGGACTGTAGATCAGTGTAGGTGAATTTTGCAGTTCAACCACAGTAGACTGCCCACAAAGAAGAGCAGCAAAAGAATGAAAATTATCAGTGTTCAGGCACAAGAAAGAAGAGATCTTCCATTCAGAGCCAGGGGAACATAGCGTTCACAATACACATCACCACAGATGTGGTTTTCATTCCAGAAATCCTTACACATAAAAGAAAGAAAAAATAGACCACACCAGCTGGAAGATGTTTTGTGTTTTGCTTTAGTCCTCACTGTAGGAGACACACACACATCAGGGTCAGGGATTGGGGGTGGGCAGTAAATTTTTACCAGGTGTCCTAAAGACTACACCACCAAGGAGTTGATCTGGTTTTAACTAGGTCCAAACATTTTATTCATTATGAGTACATGATAAAAGGAATGCATTGGTCAATGGTCATACAACCAACACAGGAAAGCAATCTGTTTTGTGCCATGCAAATTTGCAAATGTAAACACAGTTCCTCAAAATGACCTTATGTGTGCAATAAAGCAGAAACAATGGGCAAGAAAGTGATGACAGCAAGAAGGATATATTCTTGTTGGAAGCTCTGCCTCTTCATCATCACGGTTTCACATTCTACACCCCAAGGCTAAGCAACTCAGACTGTTTCTGTATCATCAGTTGAGTATCCACAAACCTCTATCTAGGGCAGGCACCCCCAAACTTCAGCCCTCCAGATGTTTTGGACTACAATTCCCATCATCCCTGACCACTGGTCCTGTTAGCTAGGGATCATGGGAGTTGTAGGCCAAAACATCTGGAGGGCCGCAGTTTGGGGATGCCTGGTCTAGGGGATGAAAACGACTTAGGGAGAGGCTCATTTCTTTTACAGCAGATTCATTTTTAACGTTTAAAAAGTGTTACCTGCTTTAAGCCTGCTGTGAGAACTGTTTGGAGAGCTAAAGGTATGTCTAAATAGTTAGTGCATCTAACATTGAGCAGGATCCTTCCTCATGTGGATACAGTGCCTACACATGGAGGGAACCCTATAAGGCTGTCCCCCCACCCCCTTGTTGAGCATGCAGGTTGCGCAATAAAGGAAGTCAAGCAATGGGAGGTGAATGCATGCAATGCATATACTAGTTGACCCATCCAGATCTGGCAGCACATTGTATGTTACATAAAGCTAAGTCACAGTGCTCTTTGGAAAGTGATCAAGAGACACTTGGATACATTGATGACAGAGGAAATGCCAACATTGATGATTGTGCACCACCAAGTGCAGGGGTTTCTTTCTTGTGAGCCATCCACACGCATGGGTGCACTGGCTATAATATTTTTGATGCAGCCTGGATTTCGAGATGAACTAGGACTGCTGTTTGGGCTGGGAAACTGTCCACAGAAATATTATTTGGCTGCAAAACAAAATGTCTAGAGGAAGCAGAGCATATGTCATCTGCATCGCCTCCTGATGCTAGTATCAGGAAAGAAGGTAAAAACGATACCCACACAGGAGCAACTGGCCCCTTTCTTATCATTTAATAGGATATCCACAATTGGGGGGTGGGGACAAAAGATGGAGGTATGCTTTGGGTTAAGCGATCTTAGCAAACCTTTTTTTTTGGAAATGCTGAATGGGTCATGGCAGGGTCTGACATCTGCACCCCATGAGAAGCCTAGAGGCTCCCCCTTATGGCTGAGCTCACGGCAGGGAATCCCTGTGCATGCATGATAAGGCTGTATTTCATAAATGAGAACAGAAGGCACTATACAAAGTAGGGTCTGGAACTCCACTTGGGGGCACTAAAGTGGGGAAATGTGATACTCCCTCTTTACCATATTCATTCGGTTTTCAAAACTTCCTAATAAAATTAGAGCATCATAATATCTGGATTTTCAGTTTCCCAAAACATGATGTTTACACGACTTTCTGCAACACCTCAGAGCTTACTATTGCACTTTCTTTTCTGTCAGTCAGACGCCTGACCCTTATTCTGAGGCTCTAGTTTAACGGCTCTTTAAGGCCATTTCAGGGACAGCTGCAAAAAGGCCCTGGACAAGGTACAGCAAAATTCGGTTAAGTACTCACAGCTGTGCACATCATGTAGCCCAGGCCAAAATCAAAGCGGCACTGCTCGTTCATGGAGTAGTGGATTCCTGGCAGCTGAGGCAAGGAAGGCCAGTCGTGATCAAATGGATCATCACGCAAACAATCGTAGGAGCTGAAACAGGCAAAAATTACAGGCACAGATGGGAATGTGAAACTTTTACAGTGTTTGAGGTTTCGGTTCAAATTTATTCCAAGCAAAATAAAGGGCAGGCTTTCTCAGAAATGAGTTCACAAAGCACAGTTAATACCTTAGGTTACACTGAACATGGCTCTAGTTACAGGTATGTAGCCGTGTTGGTCTGAGTCGAAGCAAAATAACAAAATTCCTTCAGTAGCACCTTAAAGACCAACTAAGTTTATATTTTGGTATGAGCTTTCGTGTGCATGCACACTTCTTCAGATACACTAGAAACAGAAGTGTCAGACCCTATATATATACAGAGGGTGGTGGGGGTGGGTGGGAATGGGTGATGGGCTGATGGGAGTGGTAAACCTGTAGATGGCTGTTAATGGCTGCTGATGGCTGCAATTAGTCCTGGGCTGAGGTGCTAAAGAAAGCTTGATCATGCATAATGAGATAAGAATCCGATGTCTCTATTCATCCCAGGTGCTACCATGGTTTTAAGCTTGGTAATGATTTCCAATTCAGCAACTTCTGAACATGGCATTCACTATGCTAGATTTGCCTCTGAGACTGGTCAATGTTCTGTCCATTGTTATGCCCCTGAGTTGGAGGGTAGGTTTATATTCTAATTTATAGCCCAGAGAAACCATCTGAAAAGATTTTTTTTGTTAAGTTCCTATAAGTAGGGATGAGACCATTTCTTTCTGTATTATAATTTTTATTCTTCATGTTTTTATTGTTTGTTATTAATGTGTTTGAAAACAAAGTAGGGATAAGGACAAAAGCTTTAATTACATTTCCATTTGTGAAATTTGTGCCAGCACTGCGTCTTTTAAGGAAAACGTTAGGAGAAAAGGGCAGTGCGATCATCCAAGAATATTGACTGCCAAGCTTCACAAATAAATGATTCTGTGCCTGAGCCAGGAGTACATACATATAAGAAGCCAGGGCTCTTTTTGGCCTTTTGCTTTCTTCACTGTTACATTTTCACTTTCTGCCTGAAACTATCTCTATAGGTTTCCTTTCCAGGCTGAGGGGGGCAACAGGATTTGCCAGAAGCCTTGCTAAGACAGCAGAATGCCACATACGCAGCTGACATGACAGATATGCCAACAGGGTGGCTGAAATGGGGATCGATCTGTGGGTGGGATGGGGTGGTGTTGCACCACATCCCATAACCCTTCATTCCACCATCATGCCTACAGGTACTTTACACTAGCCCTGGACCTAACACAAAGGATTTCCTTCCCAGTGACTTAAACAGGAGGAAACCCTACCTTGACGATTGTTCCACCCACATCATCATGATAGAACAAATGACATGGGGCAGCTCAGCATATGTTCATAGCACAACAGCACAGGAGGGAATAGGGCATGTGGCATGGAGCTATGGAACACCTAATAATAATAAACACCTAATAATAATAATAATAATAATAATAATAATAATAATAATAATTTATTATTTGTACCCCACCCATCCGGCTGGGCTTCCCCAGCCACTCTAGGCGGCTTCCAACAAAGATTAAAATACCATACATTAAAATGTCACACATTAAAAACTTCCCTAAACAGGGCTGCCTTCAGATGTCTTCTAAACCCAATAGCTGAAGATGTTCCTAGAACGGAATTGGTGTCATAAAGGACACTGCTCCTCTTACCCTGCTGTCTGTCAATCACTGTCCAAGGTCCTGCTGGGGAAATTAGTTGTCAAAGCCAACAGATGCTGTTCAGTAAAGACACTGGTATTGCCACAAGTGTTGTTTCATGAGGATCCCTTTCCCACTCCCTAGTATGATCTGGCTTCAGCTGCCTGTAGGATGGATTTCTGAAGTGGGGTGGGGCAATTCCCCCTACTACTGTATGAGGTATTTTTGTATGCTATTTTCTCAAATATATGTGTCTTTATGCATACTTTACCCTTGTATATGCATTTTTGTACACATTACTTGGTTGGGGAACTGCATTGCAAATTCAGACATATGCAAATTTTGAAGGATGGCTGGGTTTTTAGTTGTTGTACTGTTTTGGAATATTAATCATGTTCCTATTATTATTATATTTATTTATTTTAAAAATGCCCTCCACAGTGTCACAAACAAAACTAAGAAATCAATTAGTGTTAATGGCACATCCACTGCAAAGTTTTGTTTAGCTCTTCAGTTCTGCTGGCTTCTAGAAGGAATGAAAATAAGGGAAGGAATATTATGGGACGTAGCTTATAGAGATTAAAAATGAAGACTGAAGGAGAAAAATGTATTACAAGGTGACTTACAAAGCACGAAGTCAATAAAAATCCCTCAAAACAAGCAGATAACAATTCTAACTTTGACAAGGAGAATAAGCACATTTAAAAAATCAAGCAAAATAAGATAGCAGGAAAATTATAGTGTATTTTCTAAAAGCAAGTTTTCATAAATGACATTGCATATTTTTCAAATGGCCAATAAGAGACACACACTGACATGCATCAATAGAGAGTGAATTATACAGTCTTCTATATAGAAGAAGGCCCCATTGAGGGTGGAACTACATATTGCATTAGAAAATATATTTCCAAACTTGCCCTGGGAATGTCCAAAGTCATCCCTCCTTCCTCACCACTGCCCCACACTTCCAGCTGATTTATTTCAAATACTAGTGAATAGAGAAAATAGTCTGGGAGGTCAGATGCAGGTAACGAGTGCAGAGCAAGGACCTGCCTCCACTTCACTGATTCCTCCTGTACATGCTCACCTCTATAACTGCCTTAATGTTACAGGGCAAACATTTTCCTAGTAGTTTATAGCTTCACCATAAGCAAGAGCATGGCCCTTTATGCGCATCTTCATAAGAATGGAGGGAAGGGGGAGAGACACTCTCTAAGACTTGCAATCCCAGGTCAAGAAGGGCTTCATAGCTCAAACTGCATCCTGACAACAGGTAGGTAGCCGTGTTGGTCTGCCGTAGTCAAAACAAAATTTAAAAAATTCCTTCCAGTAGCACCTTAACAAAGTTAGTTGGGCTCTAAGGTGCTACTGGAAGGATTTTCTTTATTTTGCATCCTGACAAGGAACAGATGAATCATTGGTGGGCAGGCCTCAGGTGAGTTTCTACCTTCTTGACAGAGCAAGTATGTGGTTTGCAGGTACTCCTAGGTCAAGCATTGCTCCTGAAATCTCTAGTAGTACCTGTAACCAGAAGTGCATCTTCATGGCTGTCTGCACCACCTCCTTGACATAGTAACATCCAATTTCAGTTGCTGTAATATAGGCCTGCTCTTGAAGGTGGTCCAGAATTTTCTGCAGCCCACTTCTTAACAGGGGTTCGGCTATAGGGAGCATGTGTTGGTGATTCTTCACTTTGTTATTAAGCCTGATTCAATGTATTGGTTATGACCTTTAAACTTCTAAATGTCCTAGGCTCAGCATACCTATGGGAGCATCTCCTTCCATAGGAACCTGTCAAGCTGTTTAGATCTGCCCATGAAACTTTGCTCCAAAATTCATTCTACATTAAATAATATCTACAACATTCTATACCACCAGTTGATGCTTCAGAAGTATCTTCAAGAGCAGTGTATTACAATAGTCAATCATCAAAGTTACAAACGCATGGTGGCTAATTATCTTTCACAATATCCTCTCCATACCTTTGTTTCATCTTCAAAAGTCAGCACTATACATTCATACTACTGGTGATGATCAAAGGATCATTTTGATTCTGGTTTTTTTTTATTAAAAAAGAAGAAGAAGCTGGGGCATGTTCGCTTTTTGTAATGAAATGTAGCTTTAAAAAAAAAGATACTGGCATTGTACAAAACTCACATTTATTCTGTTTATTTTAATCTGTTCTTGCCAGAAGCCACTCCTCAAAATATTGCTGAAAGAGAACTGAGAAAAAGCTGATGCTGAACTCTGAGAAAATACTTTTTTTCCCATTGTTGCCCCTGTACAAATATTTGCAGCAAATGCCTATCCAGGTCTACTCAGATGTGCATTCCATTGAGTTCAATGCAGCTTACTCCCAAGTCAAGTGGGGTTAAGACTGCAGCATTAATTTATTTTATAGCTCTTATACCCCTTCCCCAACCAAAAACAGTTCCCATATTCCTAGCAGGATTGTTTTCTTTTTTAAAAAAACCCAAGACTCGATTGAATGGTGGTCTATAAACACTGCACTTAGAATTTCACTCCCAACCTCACAGGTTCCCACTTCATCAGTGTACTCACTGGAGGTATCGGGTCAACTCCTGCTGACTGCATCGAGACCAGTGGAAGCGGTGGAAGGCAGCCTGCACAAGAGGGGCCATTATGCTTCCCATCCGGACTTCATCCCCGCACCTGTTTCCTTGGCCATCATGTTCCATGCCTAAACTAGAGGGAAAGGTAGCACAACAAAGCCTGTTAAAGAAGTCTTACTCCTTATCGTTTTAACAGAATAAAGGATACAACTACTGTACCAGCATCCCTGGAAAGCCTGTAAATAGAGACAAAGCTCAGGAGCAGCAGCAGGAAGCAAAGGAGCAGCTGCCATGAATCTGGCCTCCAGGCACTTCTGTGTACTGGGATGGTGAGCGAGGTAGCAGCATCACCTGGCCAGCTTCCTGACTGCCTTCCTCTCGCCATGCTCCAGATTTTCCATGTCTATCTTAAAATATGGCATGCATAACAAGACACAGTATTCCAGATGCAGCCTCACTAGTACAGAATACAGTGGAAGTATTTTAATTTAATTTAATTACATTTACATCCTATCCTTCTTCCATCATGACACAGGTCCCACATTGTCACACATCCAGAGACTGACCAGACCCAGACCTGCTCATCATATTCCTGCAGACTATACTGTAGCATGCATATACCTGGGGCCCACACCCTTCTGATAATGCAGCCTATGATTAAATTAGCTTTTGAGCAGCTCCACTGTTATGCTGGCTCATGTCCAGCTTCTGAAGTCTGTCCTTAATTACTTTTCCCATCATGTTTCATTTAATTTTTTTCTTATATTCTACTCTTTCTTTGAGACGCTAAGAGCAGCTTACATGGCCTCTCAATGACCTCCCACCCAGGCACTAATCAGGTCCACATCCACATAGCTTGAGGAGTGCTACAGCGCTCTTGACCAGTCACTAGGCCCATTTGTCAATGAATAAAATTTGGATGAAGTTGGAGACTTCTTAAAGACGATTTATCATTCCACCACAACACTGCAGACATACATTGTAAAGCAATATCTCATTCCCCCGTCAGAGAAATGACCTTTCATTTCCCTCCATGTTCTTTTTATAGGAAGATTCAGGAATAAATGAAAAGAAATGCATCAAAGATATAGAGAGCCAAATCATGTGTAGATTCTTAACAGGACAGGAAAGTCCTCAGTAATAACTAAGAGAAGAAGCAGAAAAGTGTCCACAGGCTATCCTAGTCTAATAGAAAGTGTTGAGGGTCTTTATTCTATTGAGATGCTGAAGGTATTTCATTCAGCATTAAAAATGAGAGGATTTACTACCACCTTTCCACCTAATGGCATCAGGTTTCATCCATCAGGCACTGTTCTCACACAAGATTCCTTGGAATAATTAACATGTTTGTTGTGCAGGAGAGGTGCTTTGGTAAGCTGCATTCACATGCCCGTTCCATAGTAAGCAAATAAATCAAAAGAACCTGTCATCTACCAAACTGAACTGAGTCTACATATTGTAGGTCCAGCCTTCCAGTGTCTGCCATTGTGGGCAAATAAGAGTAATGAGAAAGTTTCAGAGGCCACTGGCAGGATGCAATTTATGCACGATGGGAGCTACATTTGGTTTGATCCAGTTGCGCAAGCCAATCCTAAAGGCAAATCTCTAGTGGAGTTCCTCCACACTTGCTCATTGGCATTCAAGCGCTCAAGTAAAACACACCAGAAAAATATCTGCATGCAGAAAAACAATGAGGCGTAAAATATTTCAGTGCTGGTTTTATAAATCAGTATTAGTACCTGCTGAAGGTGAATAAAGTTTCAAAAATGGTGCATGAATGGAGCCATATACCACCAATCATGCAATATCCCTAGATCAGAGTGACCACACATAAGTGCTACTTACACATGTCCAGTTTCATGGGCTACAACAAAGGCTGAAGAGAAGCCATCTTCATGGTTAAGTGTGCAACTTCGGACAGGATGACACATGCCAGTAACTGGAGCATAGCCTATTAGGGAGAATGTGAGATATGAAAAGATGCAGGTAAAAGAACTCTTTAAGTATGCCAATCAGTAGTAAGCATTCCAGCAGGTGTCTTACTTAAATAAGTGGGAAATGGAGGAAAACACTGGGTACATCACAATGAATGGAAGCTGTGTTCTGATGCAAAACTCATCCTCTTGAATAGGATTTCTGCAGGGAATATTTCAAGTGGATTGTACTCTAAGGAGTCAATATACAAAGACCCTGGGTGGGATTCAGTTGTTTTGTGTGCAATAATGTGCCATGCTTATGCAACAGGACACCCCTTCTCTTCCTCCCCTGCACCCCCATGACCCCCAAATTAGCTCTGAAGGATTGGTGAACCCCCCCATAACAGGTTTAGGGTGTGTGTGTGAGAAGAGATGATGGAAAAGTCGTTTTGCGCAAGCTTTGTTCTGTTAAATCTACCTCCGTTTAGACATAATGGGAACCACTCACTAAATTTGTTTGAGCACAAATGAGTGACAAGCTAATGTACTCCCTTCTTTATTTTCCCCTTACAGCAGGGCAGACTTCTTGATTCCTTAAGCCAAAGTCTATTGCCTACAAACGAGGATCAAAACATGCCTTGCAATTATAGGGAGTGCTTAAACCACAGTTTTTGTGTTTGGGTATCATGTGAATCTGTAGTTTAAGAAACCAGGAAGTCTCTTCTGAAGTCAGGCAAGTGAGAGGAGGAGGAGGAGGAGATGAAGGAGCACTTGACTATGTCAGCTGAGTTCAAGCAGAAGTGAACTGTCTGTGGCAGGGGAGCCAATATGGTGTCCAGAGATTAGTGCAACTACAGCTCCCATCAGCCCCAGCCAGCATGGCCATGAGTCAGATGTGCACTGAAGTCCAACATCTAAAGCAGGGATGTCCAACTCCCAAGAGACTGCGATCTACTCACAGGGGAAAAAACAAACTGGCAGTTATCTACCCCTTTGGGGGGGGGGGTCAGATCAAAGTTGTTGAGGTTTTTTTTTAGGGAGGAAAGCCCCGTTATTAAGGGGAAAATGTCAGACTAAAGGGCAAAGGGGATTAGTTGCTCACCAAAAGATCGCTATGGAAACAATCTGCCTCACAAACTCTATCTTCCATACCAGCGATCATGTGAAAATGGAGGGCAGGACGAGGGCGGATGCTCTTAGGCAAAAGCAAAGGAAAAGGAACCTCCTGGGGATCAACCAGTCGATCCAGATCAACCTGCTGGACACCCCTGATCTACAAGATACCATGTTGGCTACCCTTGGTCTGTGGTTAACTGAATGGCCCCCTTAAATCCTAGTGTAGGTTTGGGAAAGAGGAAAAAGCAACGATGAGCTACAATTTTAAAATCACGTTGCTGTTTTTGTTTTGTTTTTTTAAAAAAGGCTCCCTAGAGAAATAACTAGGCACTCTAAGCCCAGTACTTTTGGAAATTCTTGAGTGTGAAATGTGTTCTCCAGTCAGAGTTATATTTGAAGAACTATTCATGCTTTCCAACTGAGAAATCTTGGCTGTTTCCAAAAGCACTTGCACTGTATTTTGGCTAGTCTGCTAACTTGTAAGACTTCTTTGGTTTGGTTAAGGTTTAAAAGAAAATATCCCTCAAATGCCTTTGAAGCTGAAAAACAAATATGGATTAAAGAAGTCAGAAACAACCAACAGCAGAGAGATAGCAATGGGCTAAATGTTCCCTCTAAGGCCGAATATCAGATGGTGCTAAAAGATACGAGGGTGAGAGAAGGAGCCATGGCTTTTGTGTGATGGGCTGCCCTTCAGCATGGACTTACCTTGCATACCGGAGGGGCCAAAATCCTGTCTAGTGAGAAATATTGCGTGGTCATGATATTCTGCATGCCCAGTATCAGGTTTCTGTTGTAAGTAGGCCCAGCGACACACATTCTCTAAACTCTGCGAAGGGTTACCGATCTCAATCAAACTTGTGGACTGGATCATGAAAGAAAGAAAGAAAGAAAGAAAGAAAGAAAGAAAGAAAGAAAGAAAGAAAGAAAGAAAGAAAGAAAGAAAGAAAGTTACAATTTGTTTTTTAGCTAGCCTGTCTTAGCCCAGAGCCTCTGGAATATGCGTATTCACTTCAGCACGAATTACCAATCCATTATGGTAATGGTACAACCACAAACAAAGGCCTTAGTCTTAAGCCCACTTATTTATGGATAAAAGTAATTTGTTCCCTTTTACAGTGGTGGTTACTTATCTCACAAGAAGGCAGAATTGGAGTTGATCTTACACAAAGGAAACATAAATATTCCATTTTAGATGCGTTTTGACAAAGGCATCTGCTCTCTATGAAGTCAAGAGGGACTTAACATACCAGAGGATGGGAAAAAACCATGACTAAGTGCAGTACTTTTTTAAAAGCTTTTTTTAAAGCTTTAAAACATTTTAAAGAAGGGACCACATCAAATGAAGATTGTATTTTGGCTGCTTTGCTAGACACACTAATATGGGACATAGAACAGCTTCTTATGCAATGTTTTGTACCCAATGCTGGAAAATTAAAATACATAAATGCTGAATCAGCTGTGAAGGCCACAGGCATCTTGAGTTTGTTGCTTGTATCACAAGTGTTAAATAAGGCATTTATTTAACACTTCAAAAATGATGAAGTGGGAATATAGACCATTTTATACTTGGGGGTCGATACTTTAGGTAAGAAGCTGCCCTAAGGCAGGGTGTGCAGTATACTTGCAGGCTAGATTTGTGATGCCCATCCTCTAACTGCACCTATCAAAATGAAAAAAATGAGTAATTCTGCATAAATTCTGTCCTCCTGCCCCAATTTAATATAAGCATACTATTAGTCTCCATCATAACCTAGTCTGTTTTATAATTCAACAGTTATACGTAAAGTTCCTGGTAATGTAGAAATTATGGTAGATATTCCTTTGTGTGAAACAGCCTTATTGGCCATGATAAACTTCTCAAAGAAAAGAACCACCATAGAATTACTCCTTATTGATATTGGTGGGAGTGACAGTAGTCTCCCCACAAAGAGCTGTGCTCCAAATTTCAAATACTGGTGTTTGTGTAAATAATTTGATCCGAAAACCAAACCGAATGGTCAAGCTGTCTTGTGTTCAACTGATGACTCATCCAGTTTTCCTGTTGCCCTGCACTTTCCAGGCACAGATCTGGGATTTAATGCTCTGTTTCCAAGCATAGTTTTTTTGTATGGGGAGGGTTTTGTGTTTTTTTTTTTGCCCCAATGCGGAAACCTGTGTTTTACTGCTGAATAGGAGCAAATGGCAATTGGGTCTAATCCTCTAACATTCAATGACAGACCCATCTATTCACAAAAATTTCACTGTACCACTAATGTGACCCAGTTTTGACAGTGCACCTTGGCAAGCAGCTCTCATTCAGTTGAAGACAGGGGAATAATCATATTGTAAATAAATGCTGAGTATACCAACTCACAGGGGCATAAAACTGTGCGGCTACTTGGCACATTAATTTTCAGACATAGCAATATAGTATGATAAGCTATGTAATAATTAAAGAAAGTTGGTGATATATAAATGGGTGGTTGATTGTGTATTAAACTGAATCCACACACACACACACACACACACACACACACACACACACACTTCTTGTAAGCTGCCCTGTGAATGAAGTGGAAGGGGAAAGGTATATATTTTGTTAAGAAACAAAGGATACATTCCCACCCCAAATACTCTTGTACAGAGGGGAGAGAAAACTTGTAGTTGGGAGAATTGAATATAAGGCCTGGCACTGGACATTGGCATTTCCAACCTTTTTCAATGTTCTACTGGCTGTTTCTTACAACATTTAAACCTTCCCAAAATCTGGAAGTGCATCACATGATGCAACTGTCTGGAATGGATCCTTTATCCCTTACACCAGAGGTGAGGGGTGTCTGGTCCTTCAGGTGCCAAACCTGCAGCAGCCAATGGTCAGGGAATTGTAGTCATTCAACATCTAGCAGGTACAGGTTCCCCAATGAAATTAAAATCTGGAGCCATTTGCAATGTTGTCGGAGATGCCAAAAATAATAGTATTGCAATAGTAGAAAACAGTACACATCTGAGGAAGCTCTTATACATACAGGAACGCTCCTTTGTTCAGAAGATGATAACCCTGCCTGTGCACCAGAAACAACCACAGTATCCCATCACCAGACACCCTGGCTGGCATCTATCTCTTCTTTATTCCTCCAGCATGACAACTATGATTAGCACATGAATCCTAGTATCTGCTTCCATGGGGGAGTTCAACACCCACCCACCCCTCAAATATATTGTTTGTTTTTGTTTGTTTGTTACTTTTGCCCTGCAAGATATATTTCAAAATTTCTTCTGGCTTTGAAGAATGTCTCCATCACGACATCTGAAAAATCTCAGCCAGCTGTCTCTAGTTGAAAACAGCTTGGTGGATCTGTGTTGTCTCACGCAGCTATGCCACATGTAAATAATTGTTATTCAGGAAGCTTTCCAACGCCCCTACAAATGAGCTTGCGCAGATACAAATGAACTGCTAGTTTCAGTGGTGAGCAGAACCATACTTTTTGGGGTTGGGCTGGGAATACAGGTTGAATTCTATCCTGTGGCATTCAATGATGTTTAAGATGTTCTTACAGCATTTTGGATTACAGTATATACTATCTGGAACCTTTTAATTCTGGCAAAAAGAAGAGAAAAGGAACAGGTTCTGTTGTTGGCAAAAAATGAAGATGGCATTAGCATTTATTTAGGCTCCAATCCTGTTGACATTCACCTAGCAGTAAGTTTGACTGACGTCAGTCAGGTTTCTGAGTATACATGCTTACGACTTTCTTGTGAAAACAGAAATTGTTGATATCCATTTGTCTGGAGTTACCTGCTTGAATCCCACTAGGTTGCTAAAGGGTTTTTTTTAACAGGCATCTGTCTGATCACTGTGAGAACAGGATGTTGGACTCAAAGGGCCACTGGCCTGATCAAGCAGGCTCTTCTTATGCTCCCTAGTGAGTGTGTTTAGGATATCAGCCATTGTCCATTCCACAAAATACTATCACTGCAATACACTTGCAGAAATACCAGGTTGTTTACAGACATGTTTATTGAGCCTTCGTCCTGTTTTGTTTGCACAAAGTTTGCAAGGATGTTGTTGTTTAGTCGTTTAGTCGTGTCCGACTCTTCGTGATCCCATGGACCAGAGCACGCCAGGCACTCCTGTCTTCCACTGCCTCCCGCAGTTTGGTCAAACTCATGTTCATAGCTTCGAGAACACTGTCCAACCATCTCATCCTCTGTCGTCCCCTTCTCCTAGTGCCCTCCATCTTTCCCAACATCAGGGTCTTTTCCAGGGAGTCTTCTCTTCTCATGAGGGGGCCAAAGTATTGGAGCCTCAGCTTCAGGATCTGTCCTTCCAGTGAGCACTCAGGGCTGATTTCCTTCAGAATGAATAGGTTTGATCTTCTTGCAATCCATGGGACTCTCAAGAGTCTCCTCCAGCACCATAATTCAAAAGCATCAATTCTTCGGCGATCAGCCTTCTTTATGGTCCAGCTCTCACTTCCATACATCACTACTGGGAAAACCATAGCTTTAACTATACAGACCTTTGTAGGCAAGGTAATATCTCTGCTTTTTAAGATGCTGCCTAGGTTTGTCATTGCTTTTCTCCCAAGAAGCAGGCGTCTTGCAAGGATACTATACTATAAAGTTACCAGACGTCCCCGTTCCCTGGGGACAGTCCCCAGATTTACAAATCAGTCCCTGACAAAAGCCTATCATTCCGACTCATTTCAATTAAGTGTCCCCGGATTCATTGAAAAAAATCTGGTAACCTTACAGTATACTACATCAGTGGTTTACTGAGTATTCACTCCAATTTGTTTAGATAGCATTATATAATGTTGCATTCAAGCAATTGTAATCCCACACATTTCTCCACCACTTTTACGATATTTGAATGACTAAATTAGGCTCGTTGAGCAACAGCAATGAATCTCACCCAGGATGTTGGGCTGTGACCTGAGAGATCACGGTTCAAATCCTCGCTCAGCCATCCAGCTCACTGGGTGGCCTTGGGCTAGTCACTGTCTCTCAGCCTAGCCTACCTCACTGGGTTGTGAGAATAAAATGGGTTGGGGAGAACCATGTGACCAACCTTGAAGACCTCGAAGGGAAAAGTGGTATATCAATGTAATAAATAGAAACATAGCAACAGTCTGGATGTGGTGCAGCTAGGCAGGTCTTCCATTTCCTGCATTGTAGGGGGTTGGACTAGATGACCCTTTGGGGTCCCTTCAAATTCTACAATTCTATGATTCTAACACCAGGGATAACTCCATATGTACATTGCATATGTTGACGTGGCACTAATGCTGACCTTGGGGCATGTGCAGGACCGTCACTAGCACCCTGGAGCTTCTCCTATATGCACAAGGAGTTCTAGAAAAGAACGACAGAGGAGTCTGCCAGATGAGGCCAATGGCCCACCTAGTCTAGCATCCTGTTCTCACAGCGAGTAAACAGTTGCCTATGGGGAGTCAATCATCTTATGAACAGTGCACCTATTCATCCTGGAAACATAAATTGTTCAACGGTTCTTAAGCAGTCAAGAGAACACATTGCTTTGCTGAGTGTGACCCAAAACATTAGATTAAATGATATTTGGGTATGAACAATAGAGTCTGGGATTGCTCTAGTGCCCTGTACTGATATTTTCCTTCCTCTAAAGCATCTGGAACCAATTACTGTCAGGAGAAGGATTCCAGATACAATGGAAAACACTGGTCTGAGTCACCAGCACCATGCTGAGGTTTCTGAAGAAATACTGGTTCAAAAATGTAATAATCTATAAAATCTTGATGGGTTACTACATCCCATCATACTGGGGAAATAAATGTGAGCGTGAGCATTTCCCTCCCTCCTGATCCGAGGGATTCTTAGATCGATAGAAACTCATGTTAGGGCAAGTATATTGTAATCGTAAAAGGGACAGAGTCTTCCTCTGGTAACTGGCTTATACCAGGTCACACCAGACCAGGACTAGTTGGTTGGCAACAGCTCTTCAAGGTCTGAGGCAGGAGCCTTCCTTTCTATGGCCTGATCCTTTCAGCTGAAGGTGACAGGTTTTGATTTTGGGACCTTCTTCATGAAAAGCATTGCTACTCTGCTCACTGATGTCTCTGCCCAAAAAAAAAACATGGATTTAAAATAAAGCATTTTAGTATTCAGATATATTTCCTCAGAAGAAAGAAGTGAGGTTCCTTAAGCCTTGGCTGAACAGAAGCAGCATATCTTACTAGGTTCCACTGCTACAGGCACTACAGCTAGTTATGGCAAAGGAATATCTTCATCTGTGTATGCCTCACACAGAAGTGACCTTAGAAAGCTCTGTTGAGAAAGTCTCAGCTTTATCGCAGGTTCGAAGGGTGGTGAATAAGGCAGGAACTTCTAACTCCCTACAGAGTGCAGAGACAGGCTTGTCTTCCTAACTCACTGAAATCATTTTGGACCACAGAGAAGGCCATCCTGTTTAAAAGAGCCTTTTCTCTTGCTGGGTGTGGTTGCCTGGCACTTAGATGTTAAGGCCTGCTTTCATTATTCTCTGCTATTTATTGTTTTTAATTTTTTCTAAAGCAAATTTTTAAAGCAAAATTCTTATTGCTTGGGGGAGCACTGCTGAGAAGCATGGTTAAAATTTTTTAAAAACAAATATTCAATTTTTAAAGTGAAGGTGTTCCCCCCCTAACTTTTGAATTGAACTGGGCATTAGAAGAATCATGGTATGTGATGGGTAGGATCCTGTTTAGTACTGCTGTTGAGTTCCAGATAACCAGCTATACCCCATTCCAGCATACTCCATTCCATTTCTCCTCACCCAGTTTTCTGTCCCCTCCAGTACATTAGCATTCTGTGCCCACTAAGCATGCTTAGTCCACACTGAGCTGTATATGAAATCCCCTCCGCCCTCCTTTAGGGTCCCCCCAAAAAATATTTTTTGGGATTTCCATGCACTGCTGTCATCCCTTTTTGCCTACATAAAGATTCCCACTCAAATAATAAGTTCACTCTTAAGGATATATGGTTATTCAATGCCGGCAGCGGTGGCCAGCTAGTTCCAGAAAGCAACTGGAAGTCCTTTAGATGCCTTTTGTTTTAGCTTGAAAGGGAGACTTTCAGAACATATCCATTAGGTGGTGCTCCAGCTGTAAGTTCTGACAATTCTATGCCATCCTTGAGAATACATGGAAACTTCCCAGGGGATAAAATACTCATCTTGTTAGATTTTAAAACGAGCATTGATAATACTATTGATAGTCAAATTGAAGAGCAACATAGAACCCAAGTTTGAGACAATAAAAAAAATGTGTTCCATTTGCCATCAGAAATGACTAAGGGCACTAGTTCTTTTCAAAATATTTTCCTCCAAATTGTTTACTTGCCTTATTTGATTATTTCCCTCTGTCATATGAACTAGGCGAGTTATTATGAAAAGAAAACAGGAAGGAAAGAAAAACAAAGCATCTGGAACCCATGGTAACAGATCTCACAACAATAACAAACACAATCAGAAAAGTGTCATTTTGGGTTTAAAGGATTGTGAGCATTATTTCATGGCAGTGGCTTATTAGATTCCCCCTCTAATATTGTAATATAAGTTTAAAGCTCAAGCAGAAATCTTATATCCATAATAAAATATTAGACAATGCAGCGACTGACAAGCAATGTAATTTGGGGTGGGGGGGGCAAGGGGAAGAAAACATGGCATGCTGTCAATCTCATAAAAAAAGGAAATAATTTACCATTTACAACTGGGGTGAAGGGAAGAGTGTGTGTAATATGTAGCTGTAAGGACAACATTACACTTCTACTCTAAAGTATGTACTGAATTCCAATTCTGTTTCTGAGGGCATCTGCATCATGCTTTGAAATCTGTCTCTAGAGAGATGGCTTCTCTCCCTCTTTCCGCTAATGGGAATAATGGCCAGCCCCAGCATTCTTTCCTCACAGATACAAAATTCCAGCTTTCACTTCTGATTGGAAATGGATTAAGAGAGTGGCTGGAAGATGGCTAGGAAGAAAGATGCGGAAAATGATTCCACTGGAGATTTGGTGAAGATGTCAAGTGGTATGAATGACAGGGAACTGGCAAGCACCTGTGGAGAACTGGCCGAGAAAAAAAAGAGATGATCTGAAGAATGCAAAGGGAAGGGATAAAACTTAAGGATGACATGCTGAGCACTGAACCCAACAGCCCCTCGCTGACTGTTTGGAGCCGAACTTTATTCGCACTTGGGATGTCAGATTATTTCATCAGAAATGGAAATGCGAGCAGAAATTGGTTTCTTGCTCACCCAAGAACAGAAACCCAAATTGTACAAATGAATACAACTAGTGTCCCAATTCAGTATCGCAGATTGTTTTCTTAGTCTGTGAAAGTTACATAAATAATTATGTTATTCCCGGCCTTGTTTTTGACATTTCCCTTCCATTAAAGTGCATTGAATTATACAGTCAATAACAAAGTGGATGATGAAGGTTTTAGTGGAATCCAAACCATAGCAGAACTGAAGTTGCGACAAACACAGGATGGGACAGAAATGTCTGCCTCTTGACATTCCTCATTCTCTCCCACACACTTGTCCCTAATTCACCCATAATCCCTTACACAAAAAAACCCCCTGAAGATTTGGGGGGGCGGGGGTTGACGTTGGATCACAGCAAAATGCTGCACTCCAGCTTGGCCGGCTTGGCTATTTTGTTCCTATCTAAAATCCGTCATAACACATTTTGCTGGAAGCAGTGAACTTGTGGGGCGGGGGAGACAACTACTCAAAGTTGCATTAAAATAATTTTATGAAATCTTACAGCTGCCTTCCTTGGAACTGCATCACAGTCTCTCAACATTTGGGTTGTCTCTGTTTCGGGTAACATACATCTTGCAATGAACAATGTGGATTATAAAAGGTGTTTTAAAAATAATAAACAAATTAAAAAACTCACAAGAATAAACAGATATGGAAACCAAGCTCTTGCCATGATCTCCAACCCTGAAGGCGTCACTAAAGCTGCCATTCTAAGCTGAAAGAAATCTGGCTATGCCAAAAGTTGGTGCTAGAGAAAGGGCGGCCAACTCTATAACCCTGGAAGGTCATGCTGACATCGTCCCAATGACCAGCAGTGCATTTTGCCACACAATCCAAACCCTCCACATGTCGTTGTGGCATTGTATAAATCCTTCAAGACTGGGCAAAAAGGGACCACTGAAACTTCAGGATGTTTTCAAACTAATGTATTATGAAAATGCTTTGGACCAATAGGGAAGATCATATTTATATAGCATTTGGAAGAATGGAACATTGTTGCAACAATGCATTATCACCACTTTTGGTTTAAAAACAATATTTTAAAGTATTCTATACTTTATTGTATCATGCCATCTGTAATCTTCAGCTATGTATAAGTTGGTGTTGGGTAACAGAACCATTCAATCAGGCTTCACTCAATTTCAGTTTCAATTCATTACATACTTTCAAAATACCACAATAGAGATCTTTGAACAACTATACCTGTTTGGTCAATTTTCTTAAATAATGAAATTTCAAGTAACTACATTTTTTTGAGCTATGGGTTTGAATTTACTTATGCATTTGTTTTACTGTGCCAGGCAATATTAGAAACAAATACTGAAGAAAATGGTTTGTTAAGAAACCTCCAAGCCATTGAGAAACTAGTTGCTATGCAACATACAGTACTGTTCAAGTTATCCTCAACACCACAGGATGCATTGTATGAAATAAAACAATCTTCATAAAAAACTCAAAAATGATCTTCATAAAAAACTCAAGAAAGGGTTTTGTTTAAAACTTACATTCACTATGGAAGAAAAGTAGCATATCCATTCATACATCCTTGACAGCTGCTGATCAAAGATGTGTTTATTGTGATTGCTTATATAGTATTTTATATTATTATTATTATTATTATTATTATTATTATTATTGATAACCAGTGATAATTAACTGGTAACATGAATGTTGTTTTACTCATATTTTGTTTTCCCTTCCCTGAACTGAATGAGATTCAGATCAACCTTTGTGTGATCCAAGCTGGTCAAGATTGGGGATGCTATAATACTGTAGCATGTTCAATTTGAGAAACGGGTTGCATCCTATGCCAGTCCTAATGAGTAGACCCCATGATGTTAACAGACTCTGTTAATTTAGGTTCATTAATGTCAATGGGTCTACTCTGGGTAGACCTTAGTTGAGCACAATTCTATAGTTTTGCTTGCATATGCAAAAGCAGAAGTAAAGGGGTGCTCATCCTCAGGGTGAATTTATTCCCTTCTCCCAATCCTAGCTCTATCGTACTTACCCCATGAATCTTGCCCAGTACACAGTGAGCTCCTACAAAAGTACAGGTGGTCTCCACTGGGTGGTGAGATTATGTGATAATAAGCATTCTTTTGGTGAATTCAATTAAACAATATGGCTGGGAGGCCTCAGCATCTCCTTGAGATCTTGACTAGTGCTCAGCTTCCTTTGGAGGACAGAACTCTGGAAATGTATGCTGAGTTGCTAAAATATATGCTTATGTACAAATGTAGACATTAAGCAGGGAGTGTAGGAATGCAGCAGCAGCATGCAGAGACGGTGATATTAATCTCAATCCAGGTCCCAACAGAAACCTGCAGTTGCTTTTCTCAAGTCTCTGTTTTCAGCATCAGTCACAAACATATTCTTCCAGGCTTCCTTACATCCCTGACTCTGTAAGCTACTGACTTCCTGCTTTCCAATCCCTTCTTGAAACTCACCTTTTCTACGAAGCCATTGGCAAAAAACCCCTATAGTTTTGATATATATTTATAAGAAAGGGGAAAAGTCAACGAAATCCTCTTCCACAATAAAGACTTAATATTGCCTCCCCGCACACACAAAAAGGTGCTACTAGAACTTTAATAAAAAAATAAATTGCCCAACAAATTTCAGTGGAAATCTCTCTGAGGGGCATAAGAATGCAATTTGCTGAGTCTCCCTAGTAAGGCAGCATCTCCCTGAAATGAGTTCTGCGCTCTTTTCTCTCTCAGTCTTTACAGTGCCTCAAGATTCCTTCTTGTGTTTGATTAAATATGATCCCTTTGCTAATATGATGCTACTAAACTCATTCACAAAAACAAGCAGCACTGGCCACAAGAGAATGCAAGACATGGTTTAAAAAAAATAAAATACTGTAGGACATTTGAACTCATTATCAAAATTATACTTACTTTTCCGTGGCTCAGCATGATCATTCTCACCAAGACAACATTAATTTGGGCACCTAAGGACTCATCGTGATAGATTTCATTAACCTGCAAGAGGACATAAAAGCATTAATAATGATTCCATGATGATATTAGGACTGAAATAGCCTAAAACAGCATCCTTCAACCTTGGGTCTCCAGATGTTGTTGGATTACAACTCGCACCTTCCCTCACCATTGGCTAAACATGATATTGTGGTCAACAAGCTTAAGAAACACTGCATGCCAAGGGTGTGGGGGGGGGGAGGAAGAGGTTTTTAAGAGACACATTTTTCTTTCAAGAAAGAAAGAATCCTTTTAGGCTTTTTAAAAAATGTGATTTCAGACATGCAACTTTGGAAGGCCTGCTGACTAAGGGATCAAATTGTCTTGGGCGGGGGTGGGGTATAAGATTGCAAACGGAGAGCCCAAGTGGTAGAATTTCAAGCTCTCGCTTTGGCCAGAGCAATTGAAGTGTGCCAAGCTGCAGAAATCACACCAAAGGAAGTAGATTTGTTGGAAGGAAGGCATTCTGCTGTGCCTGGTAAACAGGATTATGCCTTCTATTAGCCATAGCAGAACACTAAGAGATATCCTTCCCAAGCTAAAATCTGCAGAGTGCATACACAACAACAACAGCTGGGCCTATGGAAACAAACGTCAAAAAATGAAACACTTTATTAGAGTCTGCAAAACAAATCAGAGTACTGTAGTAAGAATAATGTGCAGAGAAGGTTGCAGGAAGAAGGCGACCCGCATTAATGTATTGCAGCAATCCACATCAGCAAAGGACTAGAATGTTTTGTTGCAGACAAAAATGGCAGCTCAGTGAATTTTGAACTGGGCGCTGGGTCACAAACAAATGTGCATTCCTGAAAGTGTGTGCTGGGCTGGAGAGACCAGGGTTTGAATAGCAACCATGAAACTCACTGGGTGACCCTGGGCAGCTGCCCTCTCTCAGGTTAACCTTCCTCACATATTTGGGGGTAAGGGTGGAGAATAGTGGGCCCCCTTCTCTGCCAGTGTGTGCTGAAGAGCCCACCTGGTAGCTATGACAGCACACTGAGCAGCTATGCGAGGGTGGGGCTCATCACAATTTAAATTTCCCACAATGCCTTAAAATGATGCATTGCTAGGGGCATTGTGGGAAATTTAAATTGTGTTCGGACCCAGCAGCTTAGATTGCCAGGCTGAAAAAAATGAAGGGGGCCAAGATGGGGCCAGTCAAAGTGGAAGAGCCATGGCATATGCCCAAGGATGCCAAGTGCTGATGCCATCTCTGTATGTGCTCTGCCAGACATTGGTTACACACGCAAGGGCCAACCAGATAGGATGTCAACATAGCTCAGTGGTAGAACTGAAGGTTTTGCATGCTGAAGGTTTCTGGCACCTTCAGGAGAAAACGACCAGATGGCAACTGCTGTGAAGGAGCTGATGCCAGTCAGAGTGCAGAACACTAGGCTAGATGGACAGACAGAGTGACTGACTCTAAGGGAGCTTATTATGTTCCACTTTCATTGGCAGTTTGAGGAAAGGCAGAGGGTAGAAACTGGATAGCAATTGTACTCTGTACAACAGAAACAGTCTGGCATTGCATATACAAATCTGCTCATAAAGTATCAGGAGGCTGGATTACCTTAAATTTCTATGACCGTATAGTAAATGTTCCAAATTTATAGCCAGTGTTCCAAAATCTAAGTTATCTGCTTCTGAACAAAGTTTTCAGAAATTCCACAAAACAGATGTCCTGGCAAAGCAAGCTTTTTAGCATCGTAGGGATCTTTGTCTCCTCTTTGACAGTAATGTTGGCTTTAGAAAGGTCACAAACTTTCTGCTGGCTTCATGACCGGTTTATATTTTGTTGAGTTCCTCCCTCGAGCTTTTGGACTTCTAAACTTTTGCCTACAAGCTACAGTACAAAAATATTCTAAAAACATGCACTAAGTGCATAAACAGTTTTCACCAGCCTTGCATTAACACTGCAGTCTCGTGATCACTTCCTGTTTACAGCACAATGACCCAATAATCTGTGCAGTAACTTCTTGCATTGTTAATATAAATTGGGGACAAACTGGGGAGGAGACCCAAAATTCGTCAGTTATCTAAATTCTGTAAATAGTCAGTGTCTTCTACTGGCTTGCTATTCCTCCACACTAGTGGTTCGAATGTCAGACTAGGGCTGAGGAGACCCAGGTTCAAATCCCCTCTTGGCCAAGAAGCTCATTGGGTGACCTTGGCCAGTTGCTATCTCTCAGCCTAACCTGTGAAGATAAAGAGAGAAGAATCCATTTTATACGGTCTTGACCTCCTTGGAGAAAAGGCGGAATATAAATTAACAAGTAAAAATAAATTTTACGTGTTCCACGCAGCCAAAGGAGAATGCTGGGGAGTTGTGGAATGGGATAATTGGGATGAAGGAAAGCACCACAAACATTTTAGGGTCTGGTGTTGGACAGCTCAGGTGGGGGATGAGACAGTGACAGAGGCTTGCACTACTGCCGACATACACAGACTGAAATTGGGGAAGAACATTTGTGAAGCACTTCCCTTTCTTTAACTTCTTTGGTGAAGAGCTTTAAGCCTCCTGCAGAAAGGGTAATTTTCTACACATAACTGCAGAGCTTCTAAAAAGGGGAGGGGTTCCTTTTACAGCTAGCAAACTGGTACATATACCTGTGTCCGGACAACTGCCCACAAGAGCTATTTAAAACAGCCCGCCTCCCATGCACCGCCCAAGATAACAAGCATGGGTGACACATGCAGATGCAGGCAATGCTAAACATTACAAATAGCATCCAATCATCTGGGGAACTGAAGGAGTGCATTGTGGTAGCTATGAAGGCACCATCATGGGATGCATGTTAGAAAAAGACAAGTAAGCAAACAAGAGGGAGAGAGCTTAGGGAGGTGAACTGCATGACTCCAGAAACTTTTGCGAAGGCTGCAGCTTCGGTTAGTTACAGGGGTGACAGGGCAGAATTGGAAGGCTCTTCAACAGCTGCTACTCCAGCAGCTGTGGCACAAGTCTCTGCTTGGGAAAAGGACCAGGCTTTTAACCCACAGCAGTGAAGGCTGCAGAGGGGGCACCATCCAGATGTTGTTGAACTCCAGCTTCCATCAGCCCCAGCAGCCATGGCAAGGGAAGACGCGGTGTTGGAGTTCAGCAGGGCAGGGCACCATGTTGGCTCTTTCCACCTTAGAATCTGCTGGACTAATTGCAGCATGAGCCTCTGCCTGATGGGGTGGTCCTGTGGAGGGTCCTCTTCACACTGGAGACTGCTTGGGTGGTAGAGGGCAGGGCAGGTGTAGCTCCCTCCCCCACCAGGCTATTGCCTACTGAATGCATGAACTGGGCTTATTCTCTAAGGTGCTTTAGGATTTTAAAAGAGACAGGACACCACACCCTAAGCTTACGCTACCAGAACTCAAGCCACTTTCACAACTGGGACCACAGTACAGTGGCAGAGCATCGGCTTTGCATACAGGAGGTCTCAGGTTCAATTCCAGATATCTCCAGGGAGGACAGGAAATGTCCCTTGCCTGAAACCCTGGAGAGATGCTGCCAGTCAGTGTAGAGAATACTGAGCTAGATGGACCAGTGGTCTGACTCAGTATAAGGCAGCTTGCCATCTTGCAACCATGATTCTGCTTACAAAAAAGACAAAAACCATTCAAGTGTAGCACTCATAAGATTCTTTTCCACAGCTGAGCTTAGTTTTACTTTATGAGTTTTCTTGAAATTGTCAGTTAGGCAGGAAAAAGTGACATTTCTGCCCTTTGAGCCACCTGGGACCTACTGTTCTCTTTCAACCTGCTGCATTTAAATCATCCAGAGAAAGCATCGCTCTCACACCTACGGTAGTGCCTCACACTGACATATCAAAGGCAAAACCTGAACTGGAAAATTGCCAGCAAGGAATGATATATTTATTACTTCTCATCTCCATATCCAAATCCAAATCCAGAGGGCCCTAAAGTTGTTGATGGCCATCATGGCATGACCCTTTATGGCATGCAGGTGTGACTCTGCTCTCTGAAAGATGAGAAAGGACCTTGACGTCACACTGAGCGCTCAGAGCACTTTTATGGGCTATGTAAAGTCAGATATGCTACCCTAGCTCCAAGCTCAGGAGAAGGGGACCTCACCACAGCTGTTGAGGGGATGGGGAAAGAGATCCTCATCATGGCAAGTGTAACAAGTGAATTTGAGGACCCCTGTGACATCCAGTTCCTAGCATTTCCCCCCAGCCTTCTAATACGCTCAAGAGGGGAGCAGAGACTCCAGAGGTGCATTACAGTGCCTGAGGTGCCATGAAGTCTATGAGCCTTTCCACAGCATGTGCCCTCCTTGTCATACTAACAATGAATGTTTGGATCATTTCAAAGGTAAGCAAGCTGAAGTTTCTAGACGGGATCCAAAAGATCCCTTTGAATATTCATGAAACACAGCGTTCATCCAGCCACACCTGACACACAGCACTGGCAGCATGGAAGTGAGTAGCTACTTGGAAGTCAAGAAGAAGGCGGCAAGAGTGGTCAGAGACGGGCCATTAGGAATCTTGGACAGATCTGAGGGAGGAGACCTGTTCTGGCAATTGGTTAGGTACCCCACAACATTGCGGGGATTGAAGGCAGAGAAAAACAAGAATGATAGAGGGTAAATCATTCTTGGAAATTCCTCACAGGGAAGGAAAGAACGGGCTTCACTTGCCGTCCGTCTCGGTACCTGGCTCTCACTCCAGCATAGAATGCAGGGGGCAGGGAGGCGCTGAGCGTAAAAGCACCTTGCCTGGCAAAAACCCTCCTACGCCGCCATTAAGAAGTGGAGGTTCTCCTGTTAATTGGATTTTTAATTGGCTGTAAAGTCAGGCACTCTTCGAGAGAAGATGTTGTCATCAGAACTGTGGAATTACCCAGCTGCATTGATCTGAGATTTGGAACTGAGAAAAAGATTCTATTTGGTGGGGGCCTTGGATGGCAGAGAGGGGAGCCTCCAGTTTCCTGTTTACTTTGAGTTTCTTTATTAATGATTCAGTAACTCTCTCCAGCTCTCCAGATGCAAAATTTTAAAGATACAAATGAGGTTGGATTGCAGTATGGAATAAAACTTGTGATTAGAAGAACATTTTGGTTTAAAGAAATGGGGGGAGAGCTCTAATGTTTGAATGGATTATCTTGAAATATTAGAGCAGATACCATTTCTACCCCCCCCCTTAAAAACAACATAGAAGAGATACAACGTAAGCGGACTTTGGCGAAAATGCAGTCTTAAAGATGAAAAGAATTTGGAGCCATGGACGAGGGAGGCATGGAGACTTTGATGGTGATTAAAATGAAAGTACTCCAAGATCCCCTGTGACAGAAGGTGGATCCCTGTTTCTCGGGCTGCGGACATTTCTAGACATTGACTGAGTAGTGAGAAAGAGTGGAGTGTGTTCTTGTCCGGAGACACCAAGCAAGATGAGAGCACTTTGGGGCAATGATAGTGGCCTGTTAATGAGGTCGAGCTTGGGAGCCATTGTCACTGGGGTGAGTGGGACGGGATCTCAGGCCCTCTCTATAATATCTCAATATATACAGTTTCTTAACATTTCCTCTACATTTTCCTCAATGGATTATGCTGGAAAGCTCAGTGACAAGCGGAATAAATATATTTCAGAGCTACAAATATTAAAATTTCCTTACAATCACTATATCTCTTAAAATAGATTTAAGTGACATGGAAAATAAAAAGGTTCCATTTCAAAATCTGTTTTTGTGTGTTTGCCACATAACTGCTAGGTTGCTCTGCTTTCCTTTGACTTGAAAATGTAGAAAACCATCTGTTTCATCTGCACACTTTATTTTAAGCCACAGACAAAAATAAATCCCTCCCTACATAATTGACTGATACTGACTTTTTAACCTTGAATTATTGGAATATGTTTGCCTTATGTCCACCAGGTCACATGTATGAATATGCTGGCCTTTACTACCTTGCCAGCTCTCCACATTTCTAAGCAATGATTTCAGGTATTTCTAAGGACATTATCAAAGATGCCTCCCTAAATTTCATCCCTGCATTTTGAAGTCAAGACTAAAGGCGGCAAAAGCTCTAGCTGTCTGGGAATGTCCCGCAGTTGCACTCTTCCCAAAGAGAGTATTTCAGCTGGTACAGAGCTGGTGCTCAGCAGCCATTTCAGAGTTTTTGAATCACTATGAGCTTGTACTGAGCTATATTAACTGTTTGATGAATTTGGGGTTGCATTTCCCCCCCTTTATATGCTCCTGTGTTTTTGACATCATTATAGGGATTGTAACATTTGTTAATTTTTAAAGCTGCTGTTATTGTGAGTTGCTTTGAGCAATTTGTCATTGGAAAAATAGAATACAAACATTAAATCTAATCAAACCAAATCAACTGCAGTCAAATACAAAGGCAAATTATAAAGCTGCAAAATATGTTGCCTCTGTCTGTCATTCTGACTCCAGGATTTGTCAGTCAACGGATTAGATAGATCAGTACCAACCGTACCTTGATAGCAAATTGAGAAGGAATGTTTCTCATGTATGGAGTGAGAAACTGGCTTAAGGCTATCTTATTGCAGTCAGAACAATAGGGAATTGACCACAGCAACTGGAGCTTTGACAGATTAAACCAGGCAAAGTAATACACAGTGGTGTATTTTCTACACAGTGGTATGGGGGTGGGAATTAAATTCAGAGTGTGAACAGGCAATACTCAGTTCTTTATTTGAGAATGAAAGATAGTGGTTCTATTGTTAACTGATGGAAAAAAACCAATACCAAACAAATGATGGAGCAGGTGGCAACCCATAAAGAGTTACAGATGCTCCTCTCCATAACCTCTTTGCTCCTATTTCCCTCCTGTGGTTTCTCTCTTTGCCTTCTGATCTTGTTTTATGTTCCATCCCTGCTGTGTAGACATGCAGAGTCATTCTCTCATATACACAGTCCCATTCAGTCTCAATTGATTCAATGTTGTAGCCACATATTTGAGTCCATCCTAAGCCTCATCAGCTAAATACATTTCCGTCAACTACCGGCTTGGTTTTAATAATAATAATGTAGCATGGATGAGATTGCTTGTTTAGAATCAGAGAATTGCAGAGTTGGAAGAGACCTCGAGGGTCATCTAGTCCAACCCCCGACCCCACCCCCCACAATGCAGGAATATGCAGCTGGCCCATATGGGGATCAAACCCACGATCTTGGCATAATCAGCACCACACTCTAGCTAACTGAGCCACCGTCAATGGCAAACAAGTTCTTATTTGGTTGGGGTAGACTGTGTGGGATCAAATTCTGATACAAACTGGCCTGAACCAATTTTCCTGGACTAAGGTGCAGGTGTCCTTCCGGTTTCACACTTCTCTATGCAAGCAAAGCAGCTTGTTCCATTGAAGTAAATGGTGACATGAGAGCTCTGTGAGCAAAGAATGTCAAGAGGCAATCGCACCTGGGGCAATTGGCTTAAAATGCCTGCACTCTTACAAGATAATTTATTTTGATGAGAGACAGCAATAGCTACATGCAAGACCTGTTCTTAAACATTAGTAAATTACTCACTATGTTCATCAGCGTCAGAAGATACTTCTGAACGTGTTCTTTCCCATGGAATTGTACAACGGAGTCATCAACACCTAGAAGCACTTCAATGTTGTAATTGTCATCCGTCGCATGCCTTGGATATCTCCTCCTTCTCCTGGAGGTGCCAATTTCATCTTGCAAGAGGTTCACCATGCTGTCTAGATTGCTTAGATCAGCCGCTGAAAGAAATTAAAAGTTGTTAATTTTAAAAAGTGCCACATTTTATTTCTCAATTATTATTTTTAATAATAAAGACCAGAAATTCCCATTATAACTCCTCTCTTACAGTACGATTGCATATTGAATGAGGGTTACTTTCTTGAGGTAGCACCCTTGGAACTGTCCCCGTGTGAGCATCCTCACTTTCCAAGCAAGGCAGAGAGTTTTTAAGCTCTCCACCTTGCCCGCAATTAATTTGCAGAATTTCAGTCATGTAAGGTTGAAATCATGCAAGTTAATTGCATGCAAGGTGCAATTGTACCATGTAAGTTTGGGACAATTTTGTTAAAGTTCAGTTGGATAAACCTGGATTTATTCAGCTAAGATAAGAAGAGAATTTGATGTAAGATCTCAAATCCGGTAAACAGAGGTGTCCAAAAATGTTTGTGGATTAGCAGTATGGCGTGGGGTCAAATTTTCACCTGAACAATCACCCTAATGACAATGCAGGGCCGGCTCTAGGGGTAGGCTGGGTGGCGCGGGGCGCCAGGGCGCCGGGCCGGCAGAGGGGCGCCGGAGCGATCGCCGCGACAGGGCGCTTGACATGCTTGAGATGGCCCTGTGACAATGTAATCTCCAGGGTGGGTAAATACATTAGATTAGAGATAGAGATAGAGATAGAGAGATACATAGATATGAAATCTTTAAATGTACATCTGTGGGATGCAGCCAGAGTCCCTCAGTGGTATTTGTGCTTCATTATCTTTATAATACTGTACAACAGATATTTTTAATGTGACAAGGCAACATGGTTACATGTAGAGTTGTTTCACTGCATCAGCATGAATCTGAATCTGCATAATTGATATCAATACCAAAAGTGTATATTTGAGCACAACTTCTTTATAGGTTTCCTTTACATATGTGTATATATATACAGTGGTACCTCGGTTTTCAAACATCTCTGTTGACAAACATTCCGGTTTACGAACACCATAAACCTGGAAGTAAATGCTTTGGTTTTCGAACATGCCTCGGAAGTCGAACATGCCACGCGGCTTCCATGTGCAGTCAATCTGTGTTCAGCTAATCTCAGGAGCTCTATTGCAACCAATTTGTTTTTCTGACTGCCTGCACCTCGGTTTTTGAACGTTTCAGAACTCGAACAGTCTTCTGGAACGCATTACGTTCAAAAACAAAACCGAGGTACCACTGTATACATACATACATACATACATACATACACACATACATACATTTATTTCATACACTGTTTGCTGTGTTCACTGAAGACATCCTGTTTGTGCGAGGTACTTGCTCCTTCTCTTCGCCCCTCCCCCCACCCTGAATGTGCCCCATGTTGTACAGGACCTGTGTTGTTAATCAAAAGTACAGGCTATAGATATTTAAAGAAATAAATAAAACACCAGAACAGATGAAGGATGCCTGACATGAAAGGGGCAACTTCAATGGAGACTGCCCTGTGTATGTACAGATAGACCCAGACCCAGACAGACTATTGTATCCGTGAGACTTGCAGAATACTAGGAATAGAAAATATATATGAGCCATTATACTAACAGTGTTCTCGAAGCTACGAACATGAGTTTGACCAAACTGCGGGAGGAAGTGCAAGACAGGAGTGCCTGGCGTGCTATGGTCCATGGGGTCACGAAGAGTCGGACACGACTAAACGACTAAACAACAACAATACTAACAAATGCAGTGCCATCTCTGTGTTGTTCTAAAATCAGCTTATCGACAGATGTGAGGAATACGGGGAGGGGGGAGATGAACGACATGACTAAGAAAATGCAATCGGCATTATAGGGATTTTGTGGGATAATTCACATAACTACAATATCAATATGAAAATAAGCAAAGGTGATCACACATTTTTGCTTATCCTTTCCTCTACCTCTTGATATTCTAGTGATGTGAATATTGATGTTCTAGAGATATGAATGATTAGAAACAGGTGGTGGCTGCACAGCCGTAAAGGCTATCCCAGCCAAATCAAGAACTGGAAGGAAAGAAGCACTAAAGAGTAAGACTCAAAATATCCAAGTCCAATAATTCTTTTGATCATGCAAGCATGAAATATAAAAAATTCAAACAACCAAGATGATAACTGATAAGATGATGGCTTCAATTCCAAAGTTAGTTAAAATGAGATTTTATATTTTGTCTAACAGAAGCAAATGATTTTATGCAGGTACCTTGCTAAATGATTGTTACAAATGCTTATAAACTTGATTCGTATTCATTCTATTATGTGATTTTTAAATCATTTTATCTTTTTTTGCAAAAGCCATAAAAAGATGAACTCTACAATTAGTAACATGAAAACTATTAATAAATTAATGCAATTTATGAATCCTTTGACCTCAAGATAAAATGTATGAAGGAAGCTCTGATTACATTACTTGGTCCGAGGATTCCTTTGTTGCTATGCAGTGGCCAATATCTAAAATCTACATTAGATACACCCAACAGCTTGCCCACACCACCTTCAGCAGTAAATATGTTAAATAACCTTCCTCTGAACACATGTGGAAGGATGTTTTTTGAGGGAAGAGGGACTTGTGGAAAGAGGCATTGGGCAGAGGGCAAAACTCATGTCCCACAGACGTTTTGCTGGTCCATATGTTGAGGAATGACTTATGACTAATGACATCGGGGTTTATTTATTTTGTACGTAGATAAAACAAACACACAGCACATCCGAAAATAACTAAGTTTTCTAAAGGATTGTCACACCCAATCTGTACTATAGGTGCATGATTCTTAAGACTCAACTGCAGTCTCCAAGGTCAGAGATGAACCCACCTGGAATGGGTTTGGGTGGCGGGAAAGGGGCAGGGAAGAGGTTCTCAATTCCTTTTGGTTCTCTGCTTAAAATGGCTTCCCTGCTGTTTGGTGGGACGTCATGGTCAAAGCCCATCATTTGCATTTCCTCCTTAATACAGCCCAACTGCAGATTTCATTTTTGCCCCTCCCCTGGCTACACAGCAATAACCACTAGCCTGCTAGTCACTGTCTGCACATGTCTAATTCCACCCTCTTCCCTGCTAATTATAGATTTGCTCCGTCATTCTTCCTCACCTTTTCCTTATTTTATATCTAAATGTCCTCTACTTGTCTTTTATCTTGCTAGCTGCATTTCCCTCTAAGCCACGTAAGCCTCTTCATAATTCATAAATCCTCTTTTCATAGAACAGGTTGCACTTGGAACCTTATGCTGCATATCATGCATAAGGAAATTGGACAAATCCCGGAAGCCGAACTGAGCTGCAAGTAAGGTGCTATGAGGGGAAAGCAAACCGAAGTCTACTGGGCTAAACATTATACATACATACATACATACATACATACATACATACATACATACATACATACAGTAAGCCCACAACTTACACACATTTAACTTGTGAACATTCAGCTTTATGCACTTCTCCCTAAAATAAAATTAAACTAAAAAGTGGGTGGGCATTCAAGAAAAAAGGCTTTGCCAATCCCACCCACCATTGCACCCAATGTGTTTTGACTATGCAATTTTGACTTTAGGTGAGATCCCCACGTAAATTGTGGACTTACTGTCAGGATGTCTAGACAAAATGCTACAATATTCAGGCCTGATTCAGAAAATAAGGGTAAAAGAATGACAGAAAAGATGTGTTTGGGCGTTAATAATGCACATGACACGGGCTTTTCCTGCACAACATTCCAGTTTCTATGGATGTGAAAAAGCTCCACCTGGGAGAGATGTTCTCAGTCAGATAAATGTCTAACAAATATTGGGATGGATGGACAGTGGCCTAAGACTGCAATCCTGGCTGTGGGACTTGGCAGAGCAATGCAGCCAGCACTACAACCACAACCTTGCTACTAACTCCAGCCAGGGAAGAAGGTACAAGGGTGGTGGTGCTACAGGGAAAACGCCCGTTTGCTGCATTAGCTCCCAGGCTGTCACAGCAAAGAGTTGCCATCATGGGATAGCAGCAGGGACAGCTCAGGATCCCGTGATGGCTCAGCCTGCCCACCCTCAAATTTCAGAGGCGGGGATGCCATGGGCGGAAGCTTCCACCTGCCTTTTGTGCATGTGTACCTGGGATGCTCACCCAGCAATTGACAGTTCTGCTCCATGCAAAGCCCCTCCAACACAGCAGATCACTCTGCATCCTGGTAGAAAGCAGCACCCTGTGTTAAATTAATAATAATAATAATAATAATAATAATAATAATAATAATAATAATCATCTGACCGGGAACATCTCTCCCAGGTCCCAGGTCGAGGTTTTTCACATCCATAGAAACTGGATTGTTGTACAGGAAAAGCCTGTGCCATTAACACCCAATAATAATAATATTGGCAACAACAACAACAAACAACAACAACTATTAATAATAATAATAATGATAATAATAATAATAATAATACCCCACCAATCTGGCTGGGTTTCCCTAGCCGCTCTAGGCGGCTTCCAACTGAATATTAAAAACACGATAAAACATCAAACATTAAAATTTCCATAAACAGGGCTGCCTTCAGATGTTTTCTAAAAGTCAGATAGTTGTTTATTTCCTTGATGTCTGATGGGAGGGCCACTACCAAGACGGCCCTCTGCCTGGTTCCCTGTAACTTCACTTCTCGCAGTGAGGGAACCGCCAGAAGGCCCTCAGCGCTGGACGTCAGTGTCCGGGGGAAACAATGGGAGTGGAGATGCTTCTTCGGGTATACTGGGCGGAGGCCGTTTAGGGCTTTAAAGGGCAGCACCAACGTGCTCAGAAACGTACTGGGAGCCAATGTAGGCCCACAATTGATCCACAATTCCAAAAGGATTGTGGATTGTGTCTGTTGCCCTTTAACGAGAACTTTGGCATGTTCTATGATGCATACTCATTGGGCGGTGACAAGAGCAGCAGGACCAGAATGCAGAGTTTCCCTGCAGTAGCAGGGGAACATCTGTAGAGGATGCAAGAATGCTTGACTGCCATTACTCTGGAATCTTCTGAGCTCAAGAATGAACCCGCATTAAAGAAAAATAGTGTACACCAGCAGCAGAGTGCATGAATGGCACCAAGGATCACACAAGCAAGTGGTGGCTGAGAAAAGGATAAGTGGGAATGCAGTTTTCCGAAGCCCCACCCCATCAGCTCTTATTTCTCATGTTTTAAAACATATGAAGGCTGCCTTTTAATGTGTGATATTTTTATGTATTTTAATCTCTGTTGGAAGCCGCTCTGTTAAAAGTCAAAACAGGTTTCATAATCGAAACACAACAATTAAAATAGGAATGCATATGGAACTTGCTTTATACTCTCATCCTTCCATAAAATTAATACTTAATTTTACCTGGAATCACAGTAGTATTTGAAATAATTAGCTACTTTGCACAGTCGAGGATTACTCGTCATGAACGTAGAAACATATAATTAAGTGAAAATTGCATAAAAGTGGGATTTCCCACATCCTCCATCAGATTCTAAACAAACTATGAATTTATTTCCATTCTCATCTTATTATCTCAAAGGGTTTTTTGTGAATCCAGTTTCTGTATCATTTTCATAAGGTGAACATGTTCAGAACTATTTTCATTAACCTCTGCCAATGAGACACTTGAATGCTCAGTCCATTCTCCAAAAAACATGATTAAATTACAGGGAATTAGCACATTTAATGATGGTGATAGGTGACCCTTTGGCATTGTGAGTGACATCCCTAACAATCTCATTTGCAATTTAAGGAGAATGAAATGCCAAGGCTCAGAACAAGACTTGAATTACAACAGGCTAATGTGATACATCAAGCCTTTTATCTGTGAACCATTCCTTTTTCAGAAAAAAGGGAAACTACAATTCATTACTTGTAAAACAAGTAAGCAATTTAAAAAATCATTCAATAAAAAAAATAACAGGAAAAATCTATTTTATGGGGGGGATGCTACAAGCAAGCTTACTAAACATAGTTTTTTGGGGGACAACAAATGCTTTTGAATACAAATTGTTAATACTATTAGATTTATTTATGTATTTAGGTTAACGTGTACTTGAGACATGCAAGTTACTCAACCATTATTTATGTTTTATTTGTATTTCAAAAGATTAATAATACCTTGAAGAGGAAAGCTTTGGTGAAGTGTTAGAAGATGAAACCGTTCACCAATATTATGTCTATACTGTAGATAGATAAAAAAATTCATTTAAAATAATTTGAAATGTATGATAGAACCATGACTAATTTATTAACATTACTCATTCTTTAAATTTCATTCATACATTATGCTCTAACTGTTGACACCATAGGCCTAAACAGAAAGCCCCCACTTTTTGCTGCTCCATTTGTGGGCACCAAAATGTGTGGGGCTTCAGTGATTTCTCAGAGGAAATTTCAGAAGTGAGGAATGAACTTAACTCTGGCCACACTGAGCCCCTCTCAGTAGCCACCATTTTGTTCCTCTCTGGCCCCCTGTGAGCAATGCTATGGCCTCCTGTAATGTCATTCACAGGGGCACTATGGGCAAAACAAAATGGTGGCTGCCACCTAGCAGCTGCCAAGAGCAGCGCGATGTGGTTGAGATCAGCCCTGCTGCCAACACCAGCTCTGCAAAGGCAGCTGGAGAGATACAAGTGAATCTTGCCTCTCCTTTCATTCCTCCAGCATTCCAAAACAGGCTGAAAAAAATTGAACTTATGACTGATGCTTAGCTCACCACTAGTATGTTTGTAGCACTAGATCTCAAAGTGCAGGGGGCAAACACAGATCTCCAAAAAATTGAAAATATGTTGGGGCACATGTCAGGGAGCAAAACTTAGTTTGCGGTCCCCAGGTATACTTTATCCACAATGTGCACCTCACCTTATTGTCCCTAGTTACCTAAAAAATCAAATAAATTCACACTGGGAAGGGGAATGGTTGCATTTAAACAAAATCATTATTAAAATGTCATATTTTGCAAAGAGTTAAGATGGAGAGTATTTCAAGCCCAAATGTTGCCAAAACTATACACACACACACACACACACACACACACCCTAAAGATGTCCAAAGCAAACCAGGGATATTTGGAGCTTTTGAAGCCAGATGGATATAAATATGGCTTTGTTCTCTTGTGCTGTGTGGGTGTGACACTGATCCGGACCTCAGGGCAACAGCTGAGAAGTGAGGCTTTCATAACGCAGCACATATTATGCGAGCGTGTCATAGAAACAAGAAAGGGGTAAATAATGTCTTGATACATGAACCATGTGGAATAAGCATTGAAGAGCAGAAAGAAAAGGCGGGGGGACGGACGAGAAATGGGAAAGTGGAAGATGAACAAATCACCATCTGAATAAGTAAAGGTTCAGACCAGGCTTGGAGAAACAGTATTAAGAAAGTAAAAAAAAAAAAACCCTGCTGGATCAGGCCAAAGATCCACCTGGTCTGCCATTTTGTTTCCACAGTGGCCAACAAGGTGCCTATGCGGAGCCCCAAAGAAGGACCTGAGTGCAAAAGCACTCTCCCCAAATGTGATTCTCAGCAACTGCTATTCAGATACATATCACACTACCTCTGGTGTTGGAGGCACTACACAGTCACCATGGACAGCAGACAATGATAAGTCTATTCCCCCTTTACAGCTGTCCAACTTGATGGTGAGCATTGCATCTTGTGTGCGGGAATTTCATAGTTTGCCTATGCACTGGGTGAAGAGACTTCCAACACTCAGCTTGACTGGAGGGTTCTAGTATTTTGGAAGAAGAAGAAAAAGAAAAGCTATCCACTTTCCCCACACAGTACATGAACTTATGCACCTCTATCATGCTCCCCTGCTCATGTTTTTTCAAAGCTAAAAAGCTCCAAGTCCATACAGAGTTTGCTTGGGTTCAGTTCTTTTTCCTGTGTTTATCATTTTGCCAAATCACTCTCTCTCACACAAATGTGCACCTCAATTTCCCCATTTTTATAGTATCATCACGAACTTCCAATTAGGTCACATCATATTTTTTAACTGCCGTCCTTCAAAAAAATTAGCTATGTAATCATTGGATTGAAAGTTTAGTTTTCACTGGTCATCTTACATATCACCTTCATTTCACCAGCTATGCATAAAATCACTACCTCTCTTATTACACCTCCCAAACATCAGCACATTGCATAAATTTATGCAATATAAGCACTTCAAAATACCAGTCACCCAATATCTTACAAATGTTTTCCTTACAATTAACACTAATGCTGCTTTTTAGCAAAATAACATGTTTCGGAAATCTAGATTGCTGTATCGTTGAGCTGGTAATTCGATATTGAAAAATGCTAAAAAGACCAGTCAGCTTGGAATGCTACAGCTTGAACTTGCAGGCATGACCAAACTTAGCCCTCCAGCTATTTTGGGACTACAATTCCCTTCATCCCTGACCACTGGTCCTGTTAGCTAGGGATGATGGGAGTTGTAGTCCCAAAACAGCTGGAGGGCCAGGTTTGGCCATGCCCTTGAAGGATAAAATGGTAGCATCAAGGAAGAAGCTCAGAACATACCAGCAAGTCAGTAGGTGAGAGCACCCACCAGGGATGGGGGGAGAATTCAATTCAGTTTGCCTTTAAAGGTGAATGTAGCTATTTTACACAACCTTGGCACCCCCAGATCAGAGTGGGGGAAATTCCTGCCTGCAACTCTGCCTGTCAATGTAGACAGCACTAAGATAGATGGATCAATGGTCTGACTCAATATAAGGTAGCTTCTTACGTTCTTATAGAAGCAATCACAGCCAGGCACTCTCTTCTCAGCCATATGTGGAGCTGGCTGACCACATGCAGCTTAACAAGTCCAGTTATGAATTCACTATTTTAGGTCCTGTGCTTTGGCCTCTTTCCCTGGCCTTGGGCAGAGCCTGAGGATGAGGAGAAAGCAACTAGCTAAGATTATAAACCCTTCTCTTCCGGCTCTGTATCTCAAGACTCAGAGATGCATATATTTCTAGGGTCACAGGCAGGAAGGCCACCACCAGTTAATTATAGGAGAATTTCAATTGCTCAAAAACATTTAATCAATTAATTACACTAATTAATTCAAAGCACAGATCTACTGTACCCAAATATTGGGTGTGAGCCACTTTCCAAAGCTGAATCAATGTTGGAGCACTTTGGTTTTGAACAAGCCATGCAAACACAGCATGTGCTATACTTTATTGTTATTATTATTGATACATTCTGCAATAAAAAAGAGACACAGAACAGTTAAAATCAATACTGTAGAGCCTTTCTGGTTAATGTGTGTCAGAAACCCTCACAGGTCCCACAGAATGTATTATGATCACCCTGCAATACAGTGCATAAGACTTCTGCAACATGGGAGGCTGATGAAGTTTTTATTGAACCTGTCAATCATCTTCCTTCCTTCCTTCCTTCTTTGAATGCTTTATTACAAAAACACAACTTATCATCTAACTCAACAATCCCACAGAGGGAGCCATACTAGACTGTAGCAACAAAAAATGGAAAGGGTGTTGTGTCACCTTTAAAGTAAGATTTAAAGGTGAACGTGTCCAGAAGAGGGCAACCAAATGGTCAAAGGCCTGGAAACGATGCCTTATGAGGAACGGCTTAGGGAGCTGGGTATGTTTAGCTTGGAGAAGAGAAGGTTAAGGGGTGATATGATAGCCATGTTCAAATATATGAAAGGATGTCATATGGAGGAGGGAGAAAGATTGTTTTCTGCTGCTCCAGAGAAGCGGACACGGAGCAATGGATTCAAACTTCAAGAAAGAAGATTCCACCTAAACATTAGGAAGAACTTCCTGACAGTAAGAGCTGTTCGGCAGTGGAATTTGCTACCAAGGAGTGTGGTGGAGTCTCCTTCTTTGGAGGTCTTTAAGCAAAGGATTGACAGGCATATGTCAATAATGCTTTGATGGTGTTTCCTGCTTGGCAGGGGGTTGGACTGGATGGCCCTTGTGGTCTCTTCCAACTCTATGATTCTATGATTTGCAGTCCAGTCCTATACATGTTGCAAGTAACTGGCACTATGTTCAATTCAGTTTAATCCCAAGCAAGTGTGCATCAAATTGCACTGTTATTGTGGTTTGAACCACATGCAGGCTATCAAGAGAATGCACAGAAACTAGGAGCATGGGCATAATGTATGATTCCATCTCTCCTATATGTTCATTGAACACCTGGAAGACAATCTTACTCGGCTACAAGTGATCGCCAAAGAAGAAGAAGGAAGATTATTGCCTTGGATCCAAAGGAGTCTTGTGTGATTGGAATGGTCTTTATGTTTGTGCAAAACATCTGTGTCAAAGTCTTGCAATTGTCCAGTTTTCCTGCAGCCCCACCCACACTATTCTAGAGAGTCTCAAGAGGGGCTTTGAGGGAGCACATGGAGGCTGTATGGGAGAGGAACCAGGAAAGTATCATTCTGCTCACTCTTCTCAGGATCCAACCTACAATCCTAGATATGCTAAGGTATTTCGGCACACATAACTGGAGATAAATCCATGACCTTAATTAAGACCTAAATGAATAGAATCAAATGTGCTGATATATAAAAGGGAAACACAAAAAAAGAATATAAATAGACCAAAATATGCCAACTTTCAGATACAAATGTGACAGTATTTTCATTCTCCCAGGACACCCTGCTACTGAGCTGAAAGTCACATTTAACTGTTTTTTTTTAAATAATAACCTTCAGCAAAATACACCAGCATGAGATTTCTAGAACTAGCAGACCTAATTCCTTTTAGAACAGTGATTTGCCTCCCATTATATGTCTGAAATTGGCAAAGCTTACCTAGAAGAATTGTGTTATCACTAATTATTATGTTTATATATTATATACATATACATGTATATAATATCATATTGTATTGTATTGCATTGTAGTATTCAGTTGCATTACACATGTGCACACAATCTGACAACCATGCTGTAATGGTTTTTAGTCCTCAAAAGCTTATGTTACCTTTTTAGGTGTTACAAGGCTATATTTCTACTACCACATTAATCTTTTAAAAGGGCCAAGGAAGCTAATAGTGTAGTGATTCTCCCTGCCTTGGTTGGGGTGGGGGGTGCAATGGTTTACATAGCTCATCCTGTGGCCAGCAGGGAATTGCGTCCTTAGCATTTTGGGCGGGGCCCTATCAGAAGCAGAGATTCCTGTGCCAAGATTGCAAAAGGAAGGCTCACCCAGTGATGTGGTTGCTGGAATAGAGAGAAAGCACAGCATTCTCAGATCTGTCATCCTAGCCATTCTCAGGGAAAGCACAATAGCAATAACGTGAGATGAGCGCCGCAACCCCAGAGTCGGTCACAACTGGACCTAATGGTCCGGGGTCCCTTTACCTTTACTGCCCATTTTCAGGGCAGGGTTCTAAATGATGGCATCATACATTCCAAATTCACAGAGAATGAATTAATCTGATGGTGGAAAAGCAGCACAACAAAGTCACCATTGCACATCTCATCAGTATCAATGAGGGGAGAAATTAGTTCACTTTGAATTAATTTCATTAGGACTAAAAAAAATCTTACAAAACTGATGTGCAAGTGTGGAAAACTGGACTTAAGATGGTGGGGGAATGAAAGTAAAACATGAAAGTAAAAAACCGAAATGACAGATTCATCCATTTATTGCCTATATATCCCAACATTTTCTCCCAGAAGATCAAGGTGATGTACTCCCCCTCCTCAAATAATCCTACAACAACCCTATTAGACAGGTTAGGCTGAGATTTGGTGACTGGCCCAAAGTCACATAATGAGCTTCATGTCCGAGTGCTGACTTGAACCCTGGTCTGAAATTTCAGCCATGACTCCACAGAAGCTCTCATCCAGGCATCCCCAAACTTCGGCCCTCCAGATGTTTTGGACTACAATTCCCATCTTCCCTGACCACTGGTCCTGTTAGCTAGGGATCATGGGAGTTGTAGGCCAAAACATCTGGAGGGCCGCAGTTTGGAGATGCCTGCGTCTCATCAGTCTCCATCTCTTCCATAGCACAGGGGATGTGTCTGTTGGAGAATGGGAATGAAAAGCAAATATATGCTCACATCACACAGCCTGTTGGAGTCAATGTTGACCTTTCAAGCTCTTTATTAGGCAGCAGCCCTTAAAGTATTATGCAAGAGAAAGGCTTGAGAGAGGGCAAGTGCTGCTCTCAAGAAAAAGATCTGAGGCCACTGAGTTCCAGGAATAATGTTTTCAATTCAAATAAATTCTATCCCTGCCTTTTAATCTTGCTTTCCCACTCAGGTTCTGTGCTGGCTCCCTCAGCATTAAGACTTCCTTCCTACAACACTACAGTTTATACTAACAATGGCAATCAATGCAAGTAACAACTTTGCTTCAGCCTCCAAAGGCCTAATCTCTCCAAGACTGTGTGGCCTGGTGCCGCTGGTGCTGAACCAGAAAGAAAACAAGCTAAAATCCTGTCAACTGTTTGAACATGAGCAGGAGTGAGGGAACATCTGGATTTCGGTCACTGTAAATTATAAGAAGGAAAAGAAAGCATGACTTTGAAGCGTCTAAAGTGCCAGGGAACAAACTGGTCTGCAGTTTGAAATCCCAAACCATCACAGAATAGTGGAGTATTGCCTGTGTTTGCCAAACAGAAAGAGCCAAAAGTCTATGGCCTGCCAGGAAAACCAACAAGGCTGTCAGGGTTTTTATTATTATTATTATTAGATTCTTCATGCAAGATGTTACAATGTGTTTTTAAGAATGGTAGATATTCTTAGGCCTTAAAAGAAGCTAATCCCAAACACACCCACACACCAAGGCTTCAGTGCCTATAGCAAACCCAGCATTTGTCCAAGGTGAGAGCAAAAATGTTTGCAGAATAAGGCACTGACCCAGCTAAAGCTAGGCAAGACAAAACTCATTTTCCTTGAATATTTCTGGCTTGCTAAAAAGTGACACTACACGTTTGGGGCAATTATCTAGAAAAGCTGTCCTGCCATTTTCCAAATTACTGTCCATTATGCAATATGCAGAACTGTCAAAACTGGTCAGCAATACACATGTTAGTTTATATCCTAACATAAGTGTGCCTTGTTCCTCATTCAAAATGCAGACCAGCTTGCTATTTACTGAACATGATGCTGGGCTCTTGCTTATCATTCTTTCTGCCTCAGTCTGTATATACACCACACATTTAAAGCACATCACTTCCCCCAAAGAATCCTGGGAAATGTAGTTTGTTAAGTGTGCTGAGAACTGCCATTCTGTGAGCGGCAAACTACAGTTCCTAGGATTCTCTTGGGAAGGTCATGTGCTTTAAATGCATGGTGTGGATGTGACCTGATGTCAATGTCTTTGGTCTTGGGAGTAAAAAAGAAGATAGAGAGAGCTATTTCTGATGCAGTTGTAATCTATAGAGTTGACCTGAGGAAGAAGAAGAAGGAATAATAATTTCTATATGTTAATGTCGTTTGACCACCCAGAGGCTTCTGTGAATGAAGGGGGAGGGCAGGAGGGTGGGAGTTGCCTGTGTCTACCCCACAATCTTCTCCAGAAGGTATGGGGAATCACAAGACACCTGTTTCATGTCTGGCTCCTGAAATCGTGACTGTGGAAAAACCATGTTAGGCATATAAATTATCCCACGACATAGCCCTGCAGCTATGAATATGAATTTTTCATTATATTAATTGTCCCACTTTCAACATGGAACAGGACACTTTGGATATCTTACGCAACATCTTAATTAAATGTGAAATATTCAGCCTTTATATATATCCCCTCCTAACCTTTCTTAATACTGTGGGGAGCTTCTGCCAACAAACAGGTTCATTTTAGCTAATGTTCAACTTTCTTTTTCAATTCACTTCCCTGACTTTTTTATTTTGACATTTTCAACTCGTATATTAATTCCTGCCTGTGCAGAATACTGAGCCATTGTAATTACTTGCACTTAAGCCATTTATTGAAACTTTCTTTTGATTTTGTTAGGTGGGGGAGGAGGGAACCACATATCAAACAAGAATATATTTCACATTGATCAGCCAGCCTTTAAACAAACACCTTGCCAGTAGGAACCAGATTTGTTCCTAAAGCTGTATTTCAGTCACAAAGACAAATTACCAGGTCCAAGAGAGCCTAATATCATGGTTCCAGGCAGCAGAGCTGTGCTGCTGCAGCTGGCATAGCAGCCTATGCAGGTGGTGGGGGACAGGACATGGCTGGCTTGCTCTGGCGTGCTAACTGGGAATGACCTCTTCTCCACTCCCCTTTAGTGTTGGAAATGACTGGTGCATGTGAGCCTCCATACCTCTATAACACCAATAGGATGCCACACAAGACAATGGGAAAGTATCGTCAAGAGGGTACGAACTGAATCCCAGTGTGTCAATTGGGTTTGCTTGAATATGCAATGAAACCCAGAGTATGAATTGGTGATGCTTAGATATATATTGAACCCCAGACCACTGCCCCTATTGGGAATTAATGTAACATCCAAATCTTGTGCAATTTAACTCACATTTGTATCATGAGTTGTACTAAACAGCGGCTTTAGCTTCAGAGTACCTGATTCTCACTGGTAACCTCTTCCCCCACTAAAAGCCTCTCATTTCTCCTCTGAAAGCTGTTGCTGAGAGCTGGAGGACCTTCTGAAGCAGAATCAGAAGAGACATGGGGGGCTGACGTAGTGAAATTTGGGTGCCCTAAGTGGTGTGAGCAGAAGCACTTTCCTCTAAGGCAGGCATCCCCAAACTGCGGCCCTACAGATGTTTTGGCCTACAACTCCCATGATCCCTAGCTAACAGGACCAGTGGTCGGGGAAGATGGGAATTGTAGTCCAAAACATCTGGAGAGCCGAAGTTTGGGGATGCCTGCTCTAAGGCAAAGCCACCATTAGATATAACTTCATGTCAAACCGAATAAAATCTCACTTCAAATCCAAATATGGAGTACAACAAGAAGAAAGAAGGTGAAGACATGAGAGCTGTTTACATATGTTGAATTAAAACAATCCAGATAGAGAAAAATGAACCTAATCCCACGGTATGGAGGAACACAGAAGTACCTCAGAGTTTCTGACTAATTTGACTCAAAGGAAAATCCCCCTCCACCCAAATTAAGATAGCAGTTACAGCAGAGCTATCCAGCATGGTGCCCATGGACTCTGGCTCCCATCAGCATGATCAATGGCCAGAGTGATGGGATTTGTAGTTCATCTGGAAAGCATCACAACAGCTATTACTGAGTTGGAGACCAAATACAGTCTGCTGAACTTCAACAAAATGAATTTATTTTGGGCCTCTAATAAAAGGTTCTAGGGGTTTTATGAACTGCTGCAGTTTTATTATGTTATTGTTCATGAGGTGGGTTTTTTCATTTTAGAAATCTGGAATTTTATTGTTGTAAGTTGTCTATTTTTTAATGGTGCTTTATGCATTGTTTATCTAATGTGTGTAACCCATTATACAATCTATTTTTTATGAAGCATGGTTCACAAGTTCCTTCCATAAAGGACAACATTAATTTCGACTGTCACATCACTGTAATATCTCTAATATATTATTAGTTCATGCTACTTCTGGAAAACAGAGCCCAGCACAAACACAGTAGGTTGAGTCTACATCAGTGATTCTATTGTATATCTCTCCAACTTGCAGAGCTAAGCATTTATGAATTTTTTCAGTGCCAAATTTCTTTTCTTGCAGAATAATTTCATGCAATGTATCTTGGAATTCTCTAGTATTCTGTATAGTTCAAGATGCAGTTTTATTACGGATATCACAAATATAAGAGGCCTGGCTGTTTTTGGCTTATAGTAGCAACATACAGTATATCAGTTTAAGTGAAAGACAATGCATTAGTTTCCCTTGAATGAAGTGGTTGAAGATATTGTATAGATTCAGATATTGTAAGCACGGAATGAAACACTGCTGAATGCTTCTTGTTTGAACCACTTCAATGTTTCCAGAGAATCTCCTAAGTTTATGAAGACTGTATATCTAAATATAAATACTGTTTTTCATTAATGCCTTGCTTTACATTGCAACAACGGCAGAATCCTGGAAGTGGTCATAAGGACACTCCAGTATATTGAAAGAAAAGAGATTTTCAAACAATACATGCAAGAAGCACAGATGTTTCACCATTATTGCTCTAGCTTCCATTCCCCTACTTTCAAGGTCCCTGGCTCTGCCATTTGCCATGGAGACCAGCAGGAAACAACGTAATCAGACTTACACATGTGAGCTGCTGTCATCTTGACAATCATACTGAAACAAAAATATGATCAAATGGTGCAAGAGAACCCAAAACACCAACTGAAAAAGTCAATTTCAAAGTGATAAAATAACAGTCCCTTAGATATTTCAGCATGAGACTATATTTGGTACAATGCCTCGTGTTTTGCTTTTCTCTGAAAGTTGAAACACATGTGTGCAGAAATTTAATAATCCCAATTTTTTTGCTTACTGGGTGTGGGTGTGTTAAGAAATGACTCCTTCAAACCTAAGGCCTGCTAAACTAGAATATCACACAATAAACTGCCCACAAAACGTTAGGGACAGTTTAGTACTGAAAAACAAAATTGAGACTGCTCTAGGGAGGGTCAAGGGGAAGAACCCAACAGGATCAGGGGATGGGATGGTGGAGCCTAGTGTTCAATGTTCTGTCTGTCCAAAGTATACAGTTATTTGCATCTGCTTACAGGTCCCCAGCCACAAAGCATTGCATCCATAAATAATCTCAGGCTAACACAGGTCAATCTAACGTAGTTCAGACTCCAACTGTATCATAAGCACAATACAGGAAATAAAATGTATGCAGAGCATGTAACACAAGCAGGTGGTCCACAGGTGTAGACTGCATGTTAAGTTGAATCTACAACAATCATATGATCCACCTGAGTTAGAGCTGCTCTGGGTTGCTAATTATCACCCACCCACCCCATGGAAGTTGGTGCTTTATGTTTTGATCTCATACTTTAACATATTGATGGCTGTTAATAATATTTTATGTTTTAAAACTTGATTCTAAGTCATACAGAGACTGCCTCTGAGTTCAAATGAATTAATGAATATTTGAATGCTTGATTGCTCACATCCCTAGCAACATCTCAGTAGCTGATCCCCCCCCCCCGAGTACATGCCTCCAATTGTCATATCCCATCTGATGGTCATGCTCAGTCATTTGTTTCCAAGATTTCTGAATGTAACACATGAATGCCTCAGAAATCCCTTCTCTTGGGAACTGTGTCATCTGAAATGTAAGCAAACTGATGTTGCCTTTTTAAATTGGACCCGATTGCTTTTAAATGGCTGCCTCTAGTGCAGGAGACCCTTCAGTCAGACAATTGGTCTGTCTAGCTCAGGATTGTCTACAATGAATGGCAGTGGCTCTCCAATGTTTCAATACCCAACCCACCATTTTCTCCCTGGGCCTGTCCCAACTCTAGCTTCCCACTTCCTCTGCAAGACTTGCTCCAGAGGGCTGGGTGGCAAAGCATAAGTTGCTCAGAAGCTAGGGGAACACCATAGATGTGATCATCTCAGAAGTGGGCTGAGAAATCCTGCAGGCCAAATGACCGCTTGTGAAATCTTATGTGATAATTGGGTAGAACTAGTCTTTCTGTCTCTCGCTGAAATAATGAACTTCAAATTTTGATACTAAGGCAACAAGAAGGTTCTCATTAAACTCATTTTGGATTCACACATTGCAAATGGAAAAGTGATCCTAGACAACTTGAGCACCAAACGATGCTTCTTTCTGCTTTCTGCTGCTTCCCGCACATTCAGAACCGGTTTTGAACACATGTTCATTTTAAGTTTCAGTAATCATCTATGGTAAGCAGAGATCTGTCTCTGAAGGAGGGCTGGTTCTGGATTCTGGGTTGCTAAGCTACGATAGTCATCCCAATGTGCTCTTAACTGAAAGGGACACAATGCCCATCCATCTCAATATTTTGCTGAAGCTAAGCAGGTTTGGGTCTAATCAGTGCCTGGATGGATGACCACCTGGGAACCACATAACCTGGATGGATGACCACCTGGGAGCCACCTTGGGTTCTATGAGGGATAAAAGAATATGAAAATAAGTTAAATAGATTCATAGATTTATGCACAGATCTTCAAACCTCTAAACTCTGAATGTCCCTTTCTTCAGAGAGCATGCTGGCAACATAAAAGAGACAGCAAAAAGGGTTTCTATTCCTCATGTGCAGTCAGCACAATGGCTTTCCTGTATCACGGAATTCTGTATTCCAAACAAATATTCAACTAAACCATCATTACATACAAATGTTACTTCCGCACTAGAACCCTTGAGCTCTGTGAGGCATTCTGTTTCTGCAATTACCTGGAATAGAAATTTAAACTGAGGTTCCATGCAGAACCATAACAAAGTGCTAAGCTTTCTGACCCTAGTTCAATGGCTTTGGCCCTTCTCTCCTTCCATTAGGATAAGTGTACAGTGAGGGCTGGGTGGCAAACGCAGTATGAGCAATAACAAGCCCATCTGGATTATTCCAAATGCCATTTCAACAGTTCTGAGCAGGCTGAGCACTATGCCAATTACAGTATATGATGTTGCATCAGCACAGCACGGATGGTATACAGTACATCAACAAAGTAAGTGGATAAAATTGCACCAAATATTTACGATTGGGGAATTACCATAATCACAGTCATTACAGCTGTAGAGAGCTAAATGAAAATCATAAAAAATAGGACTGAAAGAGGCAAAAAAAAAGTGTTGTTAATGGACCTAATCTTAGTACTGGACATGCAAGTTGCATAAATGTCAGATGCATTAAAAACTATGTGAAACTGACCCTGTTGTTTCTTTTGGAAAATTGTTGACACACACTCTCCCCCTCCCCCCTCCCCCTTTTAGCTCATGTACAAGATATACTTGTGGGATTGTTGCTCTTGGAGACTGCTAAAGAAGGACATGTGTTAAACATTGTGATCATTGGCTGTGCAAGTTAGTGATAATAAAGCAGCTTCAAAATGAATGTGTTGTTCAGTCAAAACAGCTCTAGAAAATCTAGATATTCACCACATCTTAGCCAAATGTTTAGAGTGACTCCAAGCTGCAAAATTTGGGTGGGATATCTATATCTATATCTATATCTATATCTATATCTATATCTATATCTATATCTATATCTATATCTATATCTATATCATCTATATCTATATCTATATCTATATCTATCTATATCATCTATCTCTGGGCCACAGTTGTGAAAAACAGAATCCTCTTTGGAATATTCTTCTGTCCTTACTGTTGGGTCAAATAAAGCACAAAGCTTTGTTGGAGGGGGGGGGGAGAAAGGAGGTAAAATATGGTTCTACTTAGGTTCAGATGAACCACCAGAATAAATTTGCTCTGAAACAAAATTGATTATTTTCTTGTGACTTAAGGTCAAAACTACATGCAACTCAAAAGATCTGTGACTGGATCACTTGGCATCATTTTCCTGTTCTTAAAAGCAGCAGTTCCAGGAGAGATTTGGATCAGGACTACAAGACAGGAACACTGGACATTTAAGCACTCCCTCCCTTGCCAATTCTCCAATGCAAATCCTGTCACTAAAGCATCTCTTTGCCATGTATTAGAAAGCACACAGGAGCAATATAAGTGCCTGGATGTTTTCTCCTGCACTGGGAAAGAACAGAAACTCTGCATTAGAGTTAGAAAGCAGTGGTCAGGAGAGGGCCCTGGCTCAGTAGGTCATAAGTACCGGTACATCAACTATAAATGACAAGCCAACCAAGTGATAAACAAGTATGCTTTTGAAACCTGGCAGAGGCTGGTCAAACTTGAATCTGAACCTGGGCAGGGTTCATGTTTCAGAAGTTACTGGCTTAACCTTGAACCTGAAGGGCAACAAGCGGAATGTATTATTCTGTTGACCAAAGGTAGAAAGCCAGGAATGTATATCAGGTATGGCCTATTCAGAAGCTTCATACCGCCTGCTAATGCAGAGGTTGTTGTTGGATTCTGAGGCTTAAACACATACAATCATTAGAAGCCTTCTAGGTTGGATCATCATGTGATAATGAGCTATTCCCAATGGAGGTTTTGAAGAACTTGACATAAATAAGTTTGGTTGGGGGATTAATGGATACATACGAGTTTCCTAATGCAACAGCAGACTGTAACATGATGTCTGCTGACCATGCTGCTTTCTATGTTCAAGAAATGAGAAGTTGAAGCCCTCTAGGACTAAACTGTGGAATTGACCAGTCATCCAGTGCCACAAATTCCTGAAAGTAATACCAGTTTGTATTCAACTTAAGTTGTTCTATTAGCCTAAGAACTTCTGCCTGCAAAATGGGACTTCCTCTCCCTTGTGTCCCTCAAATCTACTCTAGACAGCTGCAGGAAACTTCAGAACAGATATGGGGTAGGTGGGTTTGCACAGGAAGAGGAAGTCCTGTTGGAAAGGTCTATCTAAACCCTTGTGCTAACAGGACAGCTTTAGTAGATACAACCGTCCAAACTCCATGACTGCAGGAGAGCTTTCAAGGCCTTTCGGTCTCTATTCGAAGTATCATGGCTTGCTTTTGGGTCTTCCCACATTTCCATTCCTTGCAGAGTGGAAAGACTGAAGAGCAGGGCCAGATTAAACTTCGCTAAGCCTGCAATTTCCTAGCTAAGCAACAAAGCTTACTGGGTGATTTCAGGCCACTCACTCTCTCTTATCTTCTTCATAGGCTTGTTATTAGGAGACAGGAGTAGGTGGGAAATCTGTGTATGTTTACGTTTTCACCCCAGTATTCCAACCTCCTTCACCAGTGCAGTTATCAAATGTCTATGTCAGAAATACCCAAATCATCTCCCCACAAATTTTACAGGCGGGAGGGGGACAGAAGCAGCAATTTGTTGGATCCATACCCTTTCTCAGATACGGAGAGAAAAGATGATGAATGCAGATTTCTTTGGATGAATCTAAGTGTCTTTTACTCCAACGCTAGAGTGTTTCCGAAATGTTGAAACTGCATTATAATAATAATAATAATAATAAATTTTTATTTATACCCCGCCCTCCCCAGTCAAAAACCGGGCTCAGGGCGGCTGACACCAACAGAACCACAATAAAACATAAAAACAATTAATTAAAATACAGATTAAAATACAGTATTAAAATTTAAAGTGCAGCCTCATTTCAAGTAGGCCATAAGTGGCTGACACCAACAGAACCACAATAAAACATAAAAACAATTAGTTAAAATACAGATTAAAATACAGTATTAAAATTTAACGTGCAGCCTCATTTCAAGTAGGCCATAAATCCAAGCCATGAGGGAGAAAAACACAGGGGTCAGGCTGAGTCTAACCCAAAGGCCAGGCGGAACAGCTCTGTCTTGCAGGCCCTGCGGAAAGATGACAAATCCCGCAGGGCCCTGGTCTCCTGGGAAAGAGCGTTCCACCAGGTTGGGGCCAGTACTGAAAAGGCCCTGGCTCTAGTAGAGGCCAATCTAGCCATCTTATGACTCGGGATCTCCAGAATATTATTGTTTGTGGACCTTAAGGTCCTCCGCGGGGCATACCAGGAGAGGCGGTCCCGTAGGTACGAGGGTCCCAAGTCGCATAGGGCTTTAAAGGTCAAAACCAGCACCTTAAACCTGATCCTGTACTCCACCGGGAGCCAGTGCAGCTGGTAAAGCACTGGATGAATGTGATCCCACGGCCGGGACCCTGTAAGGAGCCTCGCCGCGGCATTCTGCACCCGCTGGAGTTTCTGGGTCAGCTTTAAGGGCAACCCTGCGTAGAGCGAGTTACAATAGTCAAGCCTGGAGGTGATCGTCGCATGGATCACTGTGGCCAGATCGGGGCGAGAGAGGTAAGGGACTAACTGCTTGATGCGGCGGAGATGGAAAAATGCCACCTTTGCTGTGGATGCAACCTGCGCCTCCATGGAAAGGGAGGCGTCAAAGGTTACACCCAAACTCTTGACAGAAGGCGCTGGTACCAATTGAGCCCCTGCAAAAGATGGGAGTTGGCCCCCCAACCCCATGTCGCCCCGACCTAGCCAGAGGACCTCTGTCTTCGAAGGATTTAACTTCAGTCGGCTCCCACGTAGCCATCCAGCCACAGCTTCCAAGCACCTGGTGAGTGTGTCCGGGGCCGAGGCAGGGCAGCCGTCCATCAACAGATAGATCTGGGTGTCATCAGCATATTGATGACAACCCAGCCCAAAACTCCGGACAATCTGGGCAAGGGGGCGCATAAAGATATTAAAAAGCATTGGGGAAAGGATTGCGCCTTGCGGGACTCCACACACCAAGGGGTGCCGCGGCGACAACTCCCTCCCTAGCGCCACTCTCTGTCCCCGACCTGAGATGAAGGAACGCAGCCATTGTTGGACTGTGCCCTGAATCCCCACGTCGGCAAGGCGGTGGTCTAAAAGGTCATGATCGACCATATCGAAGGCTGCTGACAGGTCTAAAAGAATCAGCAGTCCCGACCCACCTCGATCCAGCTGTCTACGGAGATCATCTGTTAAGGCTACCAGAGCTGTCTCGGTCCCATGACCAGGGCGAAAGCCGGACTGAAATGGATCTAGAGCTGATGTTTCATCCAGAAACCTACCAAGCTGTTCGGCAACCACTCTCTCAATTATCTTACCCAGGTACGGAAGATTCGAAACCGGGCGATAATTGGATAGATCTAAAGGATCTAGAGATGTTTTCTTTAAGAGTGGACGCACCACTGCCTCCTTCAACTCCTCTGGGAAAGTCCCTGTGCCCAGGGACAAGTTGATGATCTCACCCAGGGGGGCCCGTACCTCATCTGGACACGCTCTAATCAGCCAAGACGGGCACGGGTCCAGGGAGCAAGTGGTGGGCCTTCCAGCCCGGAGGAATGGATGTATGTGTCACGAATTGTTACTAACTGTAATGGATAATACTCCTTCTAAGAAGGATCAAATATCTTCTGATCTGCCATAGTGCAAGCGCATGAACACTGAAAGGGAACTTGTCAGATCTTTAAATTCATGAAGTTTGCTACAACCAAAGCCAGGGGGGAGATGGGGGTGGAGTGGGGGGAAGATGTTTGAAGAAATGAATGTAGTGCATGAATTAAGATTTGAACACTTTTTAAAATTTTAGATAACGTCATGATGTTGATGCTGCTGAGATGTTTGCAGCATGCCATACTACTTAAGTCTGTTCCCTCCTATTAGCCTTAGGCCTTTCATACTCTTATCCCAGGCCTGCACAACTACAAAATTCCACCTTCCATCCTTCCTTTGGCTTCAGCTCTAGCACTGTGACACATTTTGTGTAGTTACAGGTAGGTAGCCGTGTTGGTCTGACGTAGTTGAAACAAAAGAAAAAAATTCCTTCCAGCAGCACCTTAGAGACCAACCAAGTTTGTTATTGGTATGAGCTTTTGTGTGCATGCACACTTCTTGCATGCACACGAAAGCTTATACCAATGACAAACTTAGTTGGTCTCTAAGGTGCTGCTGGAAGGAATTTTTTTCTTTTGTTTCGGCATTTTGTGTAGTTCATCAGCAGTGGCCCCCACTGAACAAAAGCTGGAAGCTCTTAATTAATGGCTCCAAGAAACCAAAGGGATGCTCAGAGCCTCAGGATTTCAATAATTATTATTGACTGCATGTCACTGGCAGCAGCCTATCAGACCCTCCAAGTGTCTGTTCCAGGGGCATCTCTAATTTACAGAAGCCACCCCAGTTTCTGATTTGATCCTGGAATGTCCCGTTTTTCCTTTGGGTGTCCCTATTTTCACTGGAGAAATGTTGGAGGGTATGGCCTATGCATTCCTGCCCCTGCTCCGTATCCCTCACTGACACTTCATATCTATTCCACAACACCTATAATATCTTTTTGTAATATGTTTTAAAGCAACATTCCCAACTTGACCTTTTAACACACAGTTCCAGCACATATCTAGGCCTTGTTCCATGTTACCTTGGCTGACCTTAGCTGTAGTTGCATATTCTTTCACTTCCTCTCACAGGCACCAAAATAAAAGTTTTTTACTTTTGTTCCGATTTCTGCTTCTTATCTACTGACCTGTCAAAAGTCACCCAGTTTCAGCAGGAGGCTGCAGATTGCACTGTAATGCAATGAGAGTGATTGGCTGTTGTTGTTTTTAATCTACTGCTTTTACTTGAACAATTTATTTGGAACAATTCTGAGAACAATGATGGAAATTATTCCTTGTTTGGGAGAAAGGGGTGTGTGGCGTTCACACAGGGACCCCGGTCGTTCCACGGACTATTGACCCTGTGCCACCACTGCTCCGCTGCCACCAACCAGGATCCCCTGGTAGGTAAATCATTGAGTCTCAGTCAGGATTTAAGTTAAACAAATAATCAAGAGTTTATTTCAAACAGCAACAAGCTTTAGGTATTAGATACACTGTTACACGTTATCCTCTCAATCTCAACCCTGTCTTTATCTCATTCTAACTCCTCTACCTCACCACCACCAACTTCCACACACCAACCCTCACAACCCCCAACTCCCACTGCCAACTGCCAACTCTAAACTGCCAAACTGCTCCCTTAGGATGAGACTTAAAGCCCATAAACTCTGCCTCCGGCTTCCTATTGGTCAGCCTGCTAACCCTTTCTCCCCTCCTGCACAGTCTTATTTCCCCAGGAATGGGCAAACGCCACAGGGGGGTTATTAATTATTTGTAATCCAGTTGTTAATTGAGCCTCTGATTTGCATGATTTAAGTTGCATAGAGACATCACCCCACCCTCCACTACACAAAATCATTGAAATTAAAGATAATGGATTTAGGCAATCAGTGTTCCCTATGAGGGCTGAACTGCCATTGGACTACAGTGCCAGCAAACTGAATGAAAAACGTATGTTCTAAGTCAACATAGGTACACAATTAATTAAAACCAGCCTCTTCCATTTTTCTATTATAAGGTTTGTATTGATGCAGTAAAGAATTCCAAGATTTTTTGTCCAAGATGGAACAGGTAGTTGCAGTCAAAGAGGGTAAAGGAAGCCAATACTTTCTCCCAGCAGTTCAATTCTCCTTTATATTACATTACAGCTTTACATTAACTCTCTCATGCTGTCTCTTGGAAATAACCTTTTTATGTATCAGCAGGGGACATCAACATAAAGGACTGCCATCAGCGGCTTAGGTTGTCTTCCACAGAAATTGTAATTACTTTCTTGGTCTTACTAATGAACCAAAATCTGTAACCTATATTCAAGGTATCAAAGCACAGGACATATTAATATTCTTAGACAGTATATCTCCCCCCCTCCCCGCTATACATAGCACAGTCTTAGTAATTAAACACCAAGCAAATAGGGTGCAATATATATCTATATCTATATCTATATCTATATCTATAATTTCTTAACTAGGTGTGGATTTGATAAAATTCAAAATTCATTCATTCTGAATTTAATAGCAAACTGTCAATTCAATGGCACCACCCAAAATCCAACTATTCTGGATAACAACCATAAGAGAAATATGTAAAATAACCAAGCAAATATTAGAAATAATATTGGCCTTGCTAAACATCTTCCAAGACAATAATGCCCACCTGCACCACAAAGAACTCATAACTCACCTACTCTCAGCAACCAGAAACACCATAACCAGACACTGGAGAGACCTGTCAGAAGTTAGCATGGACCAATGGTACCAAACAGTATGGGAAACAGCCTTACTAGAAAAATTAACCAATAAGCTGAAACTGACATGGGGACAAAGAGAATAAGATGACTTCACCCCGGTATGGCTCCCCTTTATCACATACACAGCCCAACAAGACAATGACAAAAATCCACCAACAGCATACAAATCAATATGGCTAACCTGATCCAAAACACCCACCCACCCCACTCACACATGAAACAAAGACCACCACAGCCAACCACAAATGAACAACCATCTCTCACCACCACCACATCTCTCACCACCAAAGGAACACAAGAGAACAGCAGAGAACCTACACAGGTGACGCTGACAAAAAAACCCCACATATATTAAGTAAAATAGAAACATCGTCATCCGCCCCCACCCGCCCCCCATCTACCACTTTTTCCCCTTTTCTTCCCAATGTCTCAACAAATGAAACTGATTTGTAAAAATGTTATGAGAGACATTGCACGAATCTTTGTAAACCAAGGAAACCTTTAATAATAATAAAATATTCAATGGCACAGATTCAAGAGGCTTGACTGCTGATATCAAATGAGCTTCATCACAACTGAATTTACAAAGGTTTGCGGGATAGCATTATGGTGTAAAGCACAGGCCCCTTTAGCCCTGAAGACAGCCTTGTTCAAGGAAGTTTTTTATGTCTGACATTTTCTTATTTTTTGTATTTTTCTGGAAGCTGCCCAAAGTGGCTAGGAAAACCCAGACCGATGGGCAGGGTATAAACAGTATTATTATTATTATTATTATTATTATTATTATTATTATTATTATCCAGAATTGTAATGACCTGCATGGAGGAAGAAGGTGATTTTCACCAATGAAAAGAGGCCTTCTGTTTGGGGAAGGGATGCTCTGCATCCAATATTCTGATTTCTACTTGAAGTTAAACTTGAAGGTACTTAATTTCACTGAAAAATCAAAGATGAAATAAATCAAGTCAACCATTATTTACTAGTTCGTTCATATCTTTATGCTACAAAGTCTACTTTAAGGCTAATTTTTGCTTCCCTATGTTTGTAAGACAAGGAAGGAGAAAGCCTATATTGGCCAGTGAGGTGAAATGGTTAGACTTTTGGACTATATCCAGGGAGAACGGGGTTTGAACACCACTCAGCCGTGAAGCTCACTGGGTGACCGTGGGCCAGTCACAGTCTCCCAGCCTAGCCTACCTCACAGTTGTTGCAAGAATAAAATGGGGAGGGGAGAACCACGTACACCCCTTTGAGCTCCTTGGAGAAAAAGGTGGCATATAAATGCAATAATAATAGTTAAACAAACAAACAAATTTAATCAAAATTCATATATTCAGCTTTCACTTATATAAAAAGCAGGATTCCTGCTACGTGTTTTAAAGAGTTATACATGACTCTTTTTCATCTTATGATTCTGACATTGTTCCTTCCAGTATCAACACTGATGACCCTTCAAGGAGGTCACTCCCATGATTCCATTAACTTTACCAGAGCCATAGGTGATCTGTCAATGGGGGGTTGTGACCACAGCACTCTGGTGATATGTACAGTGGTACCTAGGCTCATAGACACTTCAGGTTACAGACTCCGCTAACCCAGAAATAGTACCTCGGGTTAAGAACTTTGCTTCAGGACGAGAACAGAAATCGTGTGGCGGTGGTGGGAGCCATTAGCTAAAGTGGTACCTCAGGTTAAGAACGGTTTCAGGTTAAGAACGGACCTCCAGAACGAATTAAGTTCTTAACCCGAGGTACCACTGTACTGGATCTAATTTGCTCTGATTGACTCACAAACTCTCTTACTCATCGATGGTTGTTGAACATGCATTATCTTCCATCAGCAGAGGGATCCTATATATGATAAGCTATGAAGAGCAGGCTTTCACAACACACTACTCGAGTCACGTCACCCATTTTCCACTGGGATGGAATAGGGGGGAAAGGGCTTGACATGGAAACTTCCAAACCAATATACATACATCCAAATAAGTTTCTGACTGCGGCTCATTTTGATTGGAAACTGTAAATAAGAGTTTATTTCAAATTGGTGGAGTTCAGTTTCCTGGAACTGCATCACAATGATGACCACCTCAGGATTACTGAGCGGATAGAGCAATCAAGCAATCTTGCCATCCCAGTGGAAAAATGTAGAGACATCTCTTTCCCTCTGCCAACCGGCAGCTGCTGAATTATTAACCATTACATAACCACAGGAAAGGAAGGCTTATTAAACACAGGCCAAACTCCTGTTCGCCCACAAAGTGCCATTAGAAACTACTTGGTATCTTTGCTGAATCTAGTTATGCAAAGCCAAGTCATTAGTTCAAGGGGAAGAGTGCTGAAGAGACTTTTCAGTGCAACAGGGAGATGCCTTTAAATGTCTCCTCCAGAATACTGTTCATACATATTTATTTCATATAATATGACTATTTTCCATGTTTCTCAGTAAAACAACAAAATGTGAAATAATGCTTGAGACTTTTTATTATTTTGCTACAATGGCACAGAGGTTGATTTTAAGCTCTAGGATTTTGCAACCCATCCAATTCAGTCTTTACACAGGAAATCTGAGGCCCATCTGCACTATGCATTTAAAGCATACCTCTGTGAACATTCATGCCTTCCCCCAAAGAATTCTGGAAATTGTAGTTTGCAAAGGGTGCTAAGAGTTTTTAGGAAAGCCCCTATCCCCCCCGGGCCACAATTCTGAGTGGTTTAACAATCCCTCTTCCCAAGGAATTCTGGGAATTGTAGCTCTGCGAGGGGGAACAGGGGTCTCCTAATGACTCTCAACATTGTTAACAAACTATGTTTCCCATGATTCTTTGGAGAAAGCCATGGCAGTTTAAAGTGGTGTAGTACTGCTTTAAAAGAACGGAACTGAAAGGGCCTTAGAGCTCTGAAGATTACTGTATAGGTTGAAAGAGGGCTGAAATTATTTTCATTTTCTGTATTTATGGTTCTTTAGTCATGCTGATCTGAAGCTCAACATCAAAAAAACCAAGATCATGGCCACTGGTCCCATCACCTCCTGGCAAATAGAAGGGGAAGAAATGGAGGCAGTGAGAGATTTTACTTTCTTGGGCTCCTTGATCACTGCAGATGGTGACAGCAGTCCCGAAATTAAAAGACGCCTGCTTCTTGGGAGAAAAGCAATGCCAAACCTAGACAGCATCTTAAAAAGCAGAGACATCACCTTGCCTACAAAGGTCCGTATAGTTAAAGCTATGGTTTTCCCAGTAGTGATGTATGGAAGTGAGAGCTGGACCATAAAGAAGGCTGATCGCCGAAGAATTGATGCTTTTGAATTGTGGTGCTGGAGGAGACTCTTGAGAGTCCCATGGACTGCAAGAAGATCAAACCTATCAATTCTGAAGGAAATCAGCCCTGAGTGCTCACTGGAAGGACAGATCGTGAAGCTGAGGCTCCAATACTTTGGTCACATCATGAGAAGAGAAGACTCCCTGGAAAAGACCCTGATGTTGGGAAAGATTGAGGGCACAAGGAGAAGGGGACGACAGAGGACGAGATGGTTGGACAGTGTTCTCGAAGCTACCAACATGAGTCTGACCAAACTGCGGGAGGCGGTGCAAGACAGGAGTGCTTGGCGTGCTATGGTCCATGGGGTCACGAAGAGTCGGACACGACTAAACAACAACAGTCATGCTGGATGAGCATGAGTCATATTAGGTGTCTGAGATCCCTTTTTAAATGTTAGAGAAGAAAAATAAGCAGTATTTCCATCTTTAATCAGATAGGAATTATTGCAGATTTAAAATATATTAAAACAAGATGCTCACCTGTTGCTTTCCTAGCAAACAGACCACCTTCCTTTATCTCTCACAGGTTTTCTGCTATTTGTTTGTTTATTTAAGTACAGTATTGAAACATGATTGTATGAAGCAGGCCCGGCTTGCCCACTGACTCTAGTGGCGCGTTGCGCCACGGCGCCTGGGTGATCAGGGGGTGCTGAGGGGCGCTGAGGGGCGCTGAGGGGCGCCCCAGCAAGTGGGGGAGCTGTGCGGCGACCTCCCTTTTCCCTCCACCAGCCGCACCGGGAGAGCAGGTAGGTAAGCGAGCGGAATAGGGGCACTAGGACCCAGTTCCGCTCTGCAACGCCAGGGTCATCCCTCACCCCGGCGCTGTGTTTCATTGGTAGAGGCGACGCCACATGGCAGCACCTCTACCAATGAAACGCAGCCCCTGTTGGCGCAAGGAAACGGCCGTGGACCCAGCAAGCGCCGGAGTTGTGGGAGCTGGCCGGGAAGGCTCCGGCATGGCACGGCCTGCCCAGGCACCCCTGCCCACTGGGAGAAGGGAGGAAGGCCGCGCGGAACAGCGGCGCCCCCTCCCCCACTCAATCCGGCATCGGAAAGGCGGCCAGCCTCCAGCACAGTGCGGCCCCGCTGTGAGGCGTGGGGGCCGCCGTGAGGCTCCCCCCTGCCACCCGGCACACCAGGTAAGAGCTTTCCTTTTTTTAAGAGTGGGGGGGCACCCGAGGGATCCCTGCACCAGGGCTCCTGATGACCTTAAGACGGCCCTGGTATGAAGTGTAGAAATTGTATGAAGGAAATCAGATTCTTGTAACACTGATATCATTAAGTCTAAGAATTTATAGCAGAAATGATATTTTATATGATGTCAAGATAATACATTACAATTTCTAAAAGTAGCATTTCCATGGCGCATTGGCTCCACTCATTAACTTTATAAACATAGAGGAAATTTCCAAACGTAGCTAGTTCTAACAGGGGAGGGAAGGGAGAGTAGAGGAGATTGAAGGAAACAAACATTAAGAAATGCTTTCCATCCAATGTTTATTTGCTTTAATTGGATGTTCTGCTATTTTGCAATTGTTTTTATTCACAGTCTTCATGGACAGTTAACTGTGAGTAAATATAGTCTATCTATCTCAAACAAGAACTCAGCTGAAGTTTTATTCAGTTCAGATTGTAACTCTATCTCCACTAACTAAAGAATAAGTCCCATTGAACTCCACAGGACTTCTTTCTTTCCAGCACAAAACATCAGTTGTGCAGTGCATTACATTATTAGAAGCATAACTTACCTTACAAGCTGATGCTTTGTTACAAAAAAAAACTGCCAAGCACTAAGATAAAGCGTGGTGCATTGTAAATAAATAAATACTTGCCAAAAGCCAGTTGGCACTGTACTCCCATGAACAGCTGAACCGACTCACAGTGATGCTCCACAACACGGCCAACCATCAAAAGCAAGTGCCCCTCCATTCATAGCTAAGGATTCAACTAGCTCAACACTTCTCAAACTATCTGATGTGGTGGACCAACAATTCCTCACCCTGCTGCACTGTGCCAGGGACCCGTCCCATATTTGCTCCTGAAACATCCCAGCCAACCAGGGCTGTGGTGGGGCTGCCATAAGGGAGCAGCAGGGGTCTCTGTACCACCACTTTGGGTAGCACTGATCTATCGGTAACTGATGATTAGATTAAAATTCTTGCACCTAAAGCTTTAGACCATTTAAATTGGGATTTTTTAAAAACTGAAAGCTAAAAGTTCAGACTTTGTGCCATTGGCTGGAGTAGGACCTGTCCAATTTCTCCCCTGCTTTTTGCCCTGGTCATTGAGCCACTGACATTGTCTCTTAAGCAAAATAACTGCATTCAGGGCATCACTATTAATAATAAATACCACTTGAGAAACCTGTTCACCAACGATGCGGCGCTAACAACTTCCCACCCAGACACAACAGTTTGGGCTATCATGGAAGAACTTTACCATGATTGGATCTCAAGGTTTACAGTAAATTACAGCAAATCAGAACATCTCTGTATACATACCGCATCTGATTTAAGTATTCAGATACAATTCAGGCTTACAATCTGTATTTTCTCCCCCCCCCCCATTTCGCCCCTACTTTGGTATTTTGATCCCCAAAAATCTAAATTATAAACGCTCAATTTTGGAATTCAAATTGCAAAGTTGGAAAAAATCTGGCTGGGTTGGGTAGAGGCACACAAATTGATGCCACTTTCCAAACCACTCCTCCTTTTTCAGGCTCTCTTAATATTCAAGGGTTTACTCTTAAAATGTAGCAAAAGCTATTACTGAATTTTATCCACCAGGGGAAGCATCCAAAGCTTAGAAATGGAGTCTTGTTTGCCCATTCCTCATCTTCAGCAATACCATGATGCCTCACATCTTTAAAATGTATTAATGATTCAGGGACATCCACAGATGTTCTGGCTGTCTATGGAATCTGCAGCGGAATGGGGGAAGTTAAAAGCTCTACCCTTTAAACTGCTATTGGGCTTTTCATTACAAATAATCACCTATCCATTTTTACTTCACAATCTCCAGATTTGGGGGAAAATGGTTTATGCTTCCTTTCTACCTCCTATTTCTCCCATGACTCCCATTATTCAATATCCTTCATTTTGAGTCCTGATAGTGAATTTATGCACTATTAAAGACTTTTATAGCAGATCAGTACCTTTAACGGGAGTAGCAATTTGTACTAAATTGACTGATGCCTCATGTAATTGGATACCATGTTCTTCATCTAATAACCCAGCCTGAAGTGAAATAGCAAGCCAATCGGCCCCTAACTTCATTTGAATCATTGATTTACAACCAAGGAATATTAGATAAAGGCCTCATTTTTTCCAATCTATACAATTCCAATTCTGAAACCTTCAGTACTAAGCTGAAAAAATATTGGAAGGAAGATTTTAGGACACCTATTGCTGATGAAGAGTAGCAGGCAGCATGGGATGGCTTGCCTCCTAAGTCACTCTTGGCCTGGGTTAAAGAAAACACCATGGAACTTGCCCATCATTGATCTGTGTATCCAAGATTTTTAAAAATAGGCAACATAAAATGCTGGGAGAGAGCAGATCTTTTTATCACACGCAGAGGATATGCCCCAGGATTGTGGCATTCTGGGGGGAAATGTTTAAGGAAATTGAACAAAACACTAGATGGCATATTTAAGCGGGCCATAAGCTTGTTCTCCTCTTGATCTTTGATTGTGAAACTGAAACATTTGTTTTTCAAAGGCCCTGTAATACACCTCATCGAACAGGGACCCGATGATGAAATGGAATGCTCAGATCTGGAATTTGGCCTTAATGGAAAACCTGGCTCATGAGCTCTGTGCGAGAAAAAAGGAACACCCAACCGACAACTTCAACACTATTTGGTCAACTTTTGGTGTATATGCTACAGCAAAGGAGAATGGCTTTCACCCACCAGGATTCATGAACAAATGTGGGAAAGGAACCTTGGGATAAACCATGTAAAGTTTGTAATATTGATCAGCAACACAGGGGGAGGGATTGTTTTTTCTTCTTTCTGGTCAGCTTCTCAGATTTTGTATCTATAAAAGCGAGAAAAACATTTTATAAGAAAACAAAATTCCTGTACCTGGTAGAATGGCTAAAGCATTCCTTAAGCATTCTTTTGGGTTGAAATCAGCCCCAGCAGTCTGACCCTACAACTGAGACTTTAATATTTTAATTTGTTAAGATGCACCTTAACCACAACAACAACAACTATATATATATATATATATATATATATATATATATATATATATATATATATAAATTCATAGAAGGATGGGAATTTTGACGGTGCAATATTTCAGTCATTGAAAAAGGTAAGAACGCAGCTTAGATTCCCCTCACCCATCAGGATCAACCTTGAACATTGCTTCACAAATGCCAACATTAGGCAGTTCAAAGTTTTTCCTCAGAGTAGATGGCTTACCATCAAGCAGACACAGCTAATGAAATCACTGTGTATATCAACTGGCCTAGCTGATTCTTATTTAAGGCAACAGGAGATCGATCATATCGTGAAAGAAAACCAAGATTTAGTCCAGCTTCTTTCCAAGCTGTTCTTATGAATAATTATAGCTATGTTAAGTGGGCATTTTGGCCTGTTTTCCATCTTGGAAAGAAAGTAAGACAGCTTAATTATCATTGGATCAGAAATCCCACGGATGGAGGCAATACAATACAAATCATGCTTTCAATTAACTTCATGTACAGCTAAGACATCAAAGAGTTCAGCCAAAATATGTTGGGCAAAGTTAGGGCTGGCAGACCTTTCAAGTAATGGCTTCAATCCTGCACTCCGTGTGAGTAGAGGGGAGGCTCTCTGATGCCTCCAGTTTACCTTGTCCTCCACTGTTTGAGATCGGTGACTTCACAGGTTTTTAATTGTAGACCAACCCCCTCCAAGTAGATTATCCAGCAGCCTTCCTTTTCGGAGCTCTGTTCCTGCTCTACTTTAGAGCTGCCTGGGGAAGGAGCCAGACATTGTATATGCTAACATGAGGTCATCTGGAAGATTAAAGCAGAGGTTAAGTTGAGCGGAGGGGCCTCAATTTAAATTGCAGCTGTGGAGTTTTAAGACATGTGGCACAGCAGCAGTGTAGTAGGTAAAGAAGCAACCTAGTGAGAACGAAGGGAGGTGATTCTCAAACCCTAGGAGAAGTCTTGCCATTCCCAGCCGGCCACTTGCACAGGATGCAGGATTGTAGTCAGTGTAAACTAAGCTGGAGAAAGATGTGCAAGTTATGGGGGCTGTTCAGCCACTGGCTGGATCAGGCTGATAGCACTCAGCTGTGGACACTCTTGCTCTCTCTTCCCCGTGAAAAAGGTGAGGGGAGACTCAGGAAGTAAATGGCCAGGGCAAAGGAAATTTCAAGGGCTAAGGGATGATGAGCAAAGGGGTCAAGAGGGTTGCAAGAACTATGGTAGATCATGACAGGTCGGTTGTACATTTTAAGAATTGTACAGAGAAATTCAGACATGGGGACTTCCATACCCACCAAGTGTCCTGGGGGAAAAATGGGACACCCTGTTTCTTCACGTGAGATCGTGGCAGCTTTTTTGAGTGCCGCGACCTCACACTTCCTCACCCCGAAAAAAACACTTTTGGGGGGACAAGAGTGCAGTGTGGGTCACATGACTTGCCCAAAAAATTATCTGAAAAAGTTGGAACGGTATGGACTTTTATGACCTGGTAACCCTGAGGGGGTCAATAATTTCATGTACTGATTTGAATGAAACCACAGTGGCTAAAGGCTACAGACATCCAGTGCAGAGTAATGCTCTCATCCATCTTCAAACCTGTATGCATAGGCTCTTGCACTTCCAGGTGACCAGTCCATAAAGTTTGTGGTCACCACACACTGTAACACAGGTTACATGTCTATGTTTCTAATAGAATGGCATTAAATTGTGTGTCTTTTACTACTCGCATTGCACATCTCTATATATGCTTTAAAGGGAAAACAAAGAGAAACCATTTATTAATATAAATAACAAAAATGCCACCAAATAATAAGTTAAAAAAAATAAACACCACAACCTATCATTGGCTGGGGGAGCAATCTGGACACTCTAGACAATTGTTGTAGTACCCTTCTTACCAGAGGTGAATTTAGGGGAGCACAACCAGTTCGGTCACACTGGGCACAGCCTTGGGGATGCTACAGGGGGCACCACAAGTATGGTGTAGAATGGAAGGTAAGAGGCACGGGTGCCAAATTTTGGCGTTGTACAGGGTGCCACTGAAATTTTGAAGCCCCAAGGTCTGCCACTGCTTCTTACCATCAACTATGAGAGAGACGTCGGGGCTGAGTAAGAAGAAAAGAAAATGGGAAAAAGCAACAATGGCAAGCCAACAGAGGATTTTCCAGGATAAAAATATGCTCAGATCTCTGCAAAAGCAGCTCTCTCTGAATGCAGAAATGACATCTCTCCCTCCCTATCTTCTCCTACAAAGCATATCCTGTAAGAACAGGTCCTGTGTTCCCAGCATATGTAATAATATTGGACCAAAGCACCCATTTGCAGCCTAGCATCTCAGTTCTCTCAGGTCAAAGCCCTTGCTAGTTTCCAGATGAGTTCATAAGGCAGAATATATCTTACTGAAGGAAAACAGACAGTGCAAGGGTTGTTTTGGAATGAGGAAACTTTTCTTCATCTTGCTCTCCTGCACCTCCCCACCCCCTAAAAACATTGTTCCTCCATGTGCTGAAAGGAGGAGAAATGTGCATGGATATTAGTAAATGCCGTTCACTCCTAGATTTTTCACTGTGTCATACTGTTGAGTTGAATTTTCTGTTAATTTATGTTCCCATCCGTTCCTGCTGACATTCATGATTTAACTGGCTAGAATTTTGCTGAACTGCTGAGCCATCCATTTAAAGCAATAGACTGGATACATTAGCCTGGCATCATTTACTATGTCGTAGTTAGCATATAGCATAGCACCATGATTTATATTTGGCTTTTCAGGAGAAGAACATTTGCTCCATTTCTCCTTCCGAAGAAGAAGAAGAAGAAGAAGGCAGATTTATGCTGCCATATAAACCTGGGGTAATTCCTTTGAAGCAGATGCCACTTTACTGCATTTTTGAATTGTCAATATTTCAGTTTTGCCAGAAATTTCCTCATAAAGGCCATTAATTAGGATTGATTAGTGCAAGTCGTGGGCTTTTCTGCCTTTAAACAGTCAGTTCTCTTGTAATATGTTGTTTATCTGTTTTAAATATAGAAAATGTGGCCTCTGACCAGACAAAACATTATGGAAAGAAAACCAAAACTTACAAATCACACCAATTTTCTAAAAAGCATCTGGATAACACCCACAGTCTTGACAGAATTACTCACATTTAAATGTTGCGTTGCCCTGATTTTACAAGTATAACACACACACACACAGTGATTTAAGTAGGATGTTTTAATCACCAATACATAGCTGAGAATATAATTAACTGAATAAAAACTATTCTAGTAAAAAATATTTTAAAAAAAACACCAAAAGCACATCACTGAGTGGATATCGTTCAGGGACAAAGATTTATTCAGTTGAAAACTGAGTTGCCAAATGGTCTATCTTTAATTAATTAATTAATTGAAGTTGCAGAAGTCGCTTGATTACTCCAGATTACTTAATTTCCCTAATAAATGGGAAGCAAAAGTGATACAATTAAAACTTTGAAGTACAGATAACTTTGACAAAAACGGACATTTACAATGACTACAAAAGTAATGGGTGACAAATTACCCTCACATAGACCGGCTGCAGTCACAGCAAAAAGGTAAAATTTCTAGATATCTTAAATAACTGTGCTATAGAACAGTTGGCCATGGATGTGACCAGAGGGTCATTGACCTTGAATGGTGCCCATGACCTGCTGTGATATGTAAGTGACCAGATACCATGCTGCTATTAAACATACATGTAAATGGCCAATTGCTGAGAAAATCCTGTATGGTCACTTTTGACTTCAAAAGCTGAAACTTCCCCAGAATTTGTAAAAAGAAAATTGAAAGCTAAGTCAAGAGGGCAAGTCTTGTCTCATGAATCTGTTAGAGTTCTCTGAGAATGTCAACATGCATATAATAATAATAATAATAATAATAATAATAATAATAATAATAATTTATTATTTATACCCCGCCCATCTGGCTGGGTTTCCCCAGCCACTCTGGGCGGCTTCCAACAAAATATTAAAATACAGTAGTCCATCAAACATTAAAAGCTCCCCTAAACATATAGATGGAAGTGATGCAGTTGACACAGTTTTTGACAATGTACCTCACCAAAGACTCCTGAATAGGTTTAGCAGTCATGGAATAAGAGGAGAAGTCCTCTTGTGGATCAGGAATTGGTAAAATTCCAGGAAGCAGAGAGTAGGAATAAAATAATTCCACTGGAGTGAGACAGATATGGAACTGCAAAACTTCTTTCCAATCTGCTGAAAGAACACAAACCTTTTGGCCCTCCTCTTCTTGAAACTTTTCAATTCCATCTGATTTTTTTTGGGGGGGTGCAAAGTTCTAAAATCAAGGTTGGGATTTTGAACTTGTTATTTAGCAGCATATGTAAGAATCTGTTTTGGTTTCTTTAAACAACATGAAGGATGGGGCCAAACCACAATATTGAAATCCAGCTGTAAACTTCAAGGTTTTGAGGGCTTTGGGTTGGAGGCCATCAAGCGTGAAAGAAACAATGGAAAATTGGTTGGAATCCTAGAAGAAACACTAGAGGAAGCTTTGGTTAAATAAGTATTTGTAATTGGCATTAGAACCTGCAAAATATCCCTTTCCCTTTAATCTGGCAGTAGTTTAAAACATGTTTTGTGGCTACATGGAACTCATGGACTGAAAGGAATTTCAGGCTGCAACGTGGTCTCTCTGTTCTGCTCCAATCAAGTTTCAGGAAATGAGGAGGTGAATCCTGTAGTCCCATTGCACCATGCTGCCACTATGCCAAGGCTATCGCCAGAATAGTGTAGTCGCAATCCAGAGCGCTCCCAGCTACAAAATCAAATAGCACAGAGCCACCATTCAGCGACACTGAAAGCCACCCCACAGAATCTCTGGCGATTCTGCTGCCACCCACAAATCACAATGTTGCTTGTCGACAACATCCCCCGCATTATACAAGAATGGAAGATCCACTAGTCAAAATGCAGAGATGCCACTGTGATGTTGCCATACCCGACCACCGCGCCACAATAAAATCACACCCAGGAATGGACAGCTGCCCCTTCTGCAGCAGAGTCCTCCATGGCTTGGCAGCCAGGAGGCTCATGTGTATGAACTTACTAGAGGCATCCCCAGAGAATGGTTTGCGTCCTGCCGGGATGCCGGTGATCGCACACAGAAAATGCTAACAAAACAGAACAAAATCTCTTTGTACTGGTGGCTGGGTAGAGGGAAGGTGGCTTTTCTGAGGGGCAGGGGAGGTAGAAAGATGGATAAGCAAAAAAGAAAGGAAGAACAACAAGCTCACAGGAGGCACCTCAGTGAGCTGTGCAGTGGGAAAGATTAATGCAATGGGAAATAAGGAGGTGCAAATATGGCTTTTAAAAGGCAAACAGGCTCCTTCCCAATAATTTCAGGTGTGGAAAGGGGAAGGCTGCTAGACTAGAACCTGCCGATCCCACCCTTCAGAACAACCGAACCACACAGCTATCACAAGCCGACAGCAGATGACTTTATAGTTTCCTAGAAGCCAAGCTGCCCTCCCGGCCCTGCAAGAACCCAGTAATATAGAGCCATCAATAGACTTGGCATTCAAGCATTAGAACATTCAAGATGGACTCCCAAGGGAAAAGGCTGGGGAAAGACACCACAAGCCCCTGATAACATATCACAATAGCCAGCCACATTGATTGGCAAATGGTCCAACTGCTTCACACAGGTAACTATCTATCTGACCTCTTCATCGCCCAGGACACCATACTTTTATATAAACAACATTAATAGTCATATAAACAATAAACATATTAGTTCATACAGAACTGGATATGGACATATGTACTTAGTAGTTGCTTCACAATATTCCTAATAATATGTATGGATTTTACTGCATCTTATCACACCAATCCATCATGAATACATTCAATTTCTCAACAAACTGGTCATAATACTGTATTCCCTCTCTCACAGGCTGACATTATTGATTAAGTTTATCAGATTTACTGTATCCCATACCTGGTCTTTCCAATCTTCAAGTATCAGAGACAGGGTTATCTTTTTTTCAATCAGATCAGATAGTCAGATAAATACAATAATGAATGGGTCTATTTATTCTATTTCTCTTATCATGTCCTCCCAACATTTCCTTATTTTGGGCAAGTATATTGCATGACATCTCCAGCATAGATTACAGGACATTTAAAATTTTACTTGCATCATTCATCCCACTACATGATACCTCCACCTCAACATTCATTTATTTCCCAGCAGACCTTGCTGTCTATCGCTCCCTTTTCTCCACGATGCCTGATAACTGGGCTTATTGTCACACCTTGCCACTCTTGCCAGTGTTTCAATGAAAAGCCCATGGACAAAATGCACAGAATTGCACTGTTGGGCTGCAGGTCTCATGCCAATAATATAGTAACAGTTTGGAAGTCAAAGCAAGCAGGGTGTGGTTTTTCATCCTTTATATAAGTAAGGAAGTTCATTCAAAGATTGAGAAGACCTTTACCCCCAGGGTGAAGAGAAAGCTTTCCTAAATAGATTAAATGTGTGTAATCAAATAAGAACAGCAGAAAGGCCTCCTGTGCATAAGATGTTTATATGAAACAGATGTTTGAGATGATACAGAAGGTGAAAACCTTGTCAAGACTTCCATGAGAATGGAGAGGATTTAGAGCCTGAACAACAAAAATTCAAATAAAGCAAACATCACTGGCATAGCTAACGAATATAGGATTAGGGCTCCAGATGGAATATTTTTTTTCAAAAATAAAACCAAGTCCATCATATGCTCATCTATAAACCATTGACAGGAATGGTTCAATGCCATTTGAAGCCAGTAGACTTATGCTCAAGGCACCATGGTTACAAGAACAAGAATTCTGCATTTATAAACTGTTTTTTTTAAATCAGACTGGTTTAAATTACAGCAAACACACAGTTCAAATTAACATAACCTAGGCTGCAATCCTGTACCTACTTATTTGGATGTAAGCCATTATTGTACTCAGCGGTACTGACTTCAGAGTAGGCATGTACAGGATTGTGCTGTTACAACATAATCTTGTGTACATTTTCTCAGAGGTAACTGGCACTGTGCTCAGTGGGGCTACTTCCCAGGAACATGGGCACAGAATTGCAGCCTTAACCTGGCCAGTTTCTTTTTTTCAGAATTTCAAATTGGTCATGAACTGGGGCAACAGGGGCAGAGGAAACGGATTCAAGGGATGTCTTGGGACAAAACAGATGTGGACTGTGGCTTCAGGGTTATTGTGATGAGACATCTGTTTGGAAGATGTTCATCAATATTTCCTTCTTTTTCTTCATCATCATTAACAAAATATGTATTTTATAATAATGAAAGCTGAGATTCTCGTGATTCTGAAAAAAGACAGACCCTGTGAGCTAAATGTCCAGATGCTACAATTTGTCATTTGATTTCTCAAGCATGAAGTGTGTGTTGAACGTGCTTCAGTGGGTTGTGCCAACTTCTGTATTTATGGCATTGTTGTTCCTTCATATGACTCAGTGGAAAAGGTTGGCAACTGCTGGTCTATATAAATGCAACCAGGCACCACCTTTCTGAGAAAATAGCTGGTAATATTATTATTGCTGGGGTTAAGTTCTTCCTCCTGGATTGAGATATATATAATAAAATCACACACTGTCCTTCTACCCCAGCTTTTCCCCTTGAAAATCAGACTCACAATGTTATTTCATGCAGCTCTTTGCACCCTGTCAACGTGTACCATTCCTTAAGCAATGCACTGATCAGATTGCAACAGGCCAGAGCTCTCAACTATTGCCATTTGATATTTTCTCATGGGCTTATTTCCTTAGAGTCCCAGAGACAGTGATAGTACAGTACTGCATTGTTGCTCACAAGCATCTGAAGGGATGGTTTCAGCTACCTAGGCCAGAATCCTGCACACACAGCTCAGTTAGTCTTGCTGAGCATAGTGGGACTTGCTTCTAAGCAAACATGTAAATGATTGTTCCGTGCCAGAATGGAATCCCTCAGCATATCAACTCGAAGAGTTGAAGAATAATTTATCTACAATCAAAGTGATTGTTATCTCTGGAGTACTACCATCATTGCCATATAGGTTGGAAAAATTTAAAAAGAGGTATTGTGGTGTAAAATCAAAATGCATGGTTAAGATAATACTGCTGAATGAATCTTAGGACTCAGCTACATTGGTAAAGATAAAATGCTTTATATACTGTGACACCAGATGGAGTTCTGCTTTTTGCCAACGGGATTTCCCTGTATGAAGTTTACAACGCATTTAATCGAATTGCTTCTTTGATGTGTCCAAGTCCAGTCTTAGTTTGTTAGTTCAATCCTATATGTGTCTATACACTGCAGTCAATGAGCCTTACTCACAGATAAGAGACTATAGGATTGAAAACTTCAGGGCAAACTACACCTGATTTTATTTATTTTACAGATATATAAACCATTTTATAGCCAAAAGCTACTGAAGCAGCATACAATAAGATAAAAGGAAATAAAATACAAAAGACACAAACTCCAAAAACAAGGAAACATTTTCTACAATTATACAAAATTAAAAATTTTCCTTCCAGTAGCACCTTAGAAACCAACTAAGTTTGTCATTGGTATGAGCTTCCGTGTGCACACGGAAGCTCATACCAATGACAAACTTAGTTGGTCTCTAAGGTGCTACTGGAAGGAATTTTTTAAATTTTGTTTCAACTACAGCAGACCAACATGGCTACCTACCTGTAATGACAATTATACAATTAATATTCCATAAAATGCTTGGACCAGGGAAAGCCTTTTAAACAAAAATACATCTGGGCTTTTTGTTAAGTGCATAACATTTGAAGCTATTCTATCTACTTCAGTCTCGTGAAGAAGTAGGTTGTTGTGTACCAAAGAAAAGCATATTGTATAAAATACTGTATAAAATAGTCTCTTGTGTGTCAAAGCATACTGGCCTTCTTACCATTGAAACTTAAAGATCTATGGCTAAATTTTAATTATCCACTAGCCAAAGATGACATTTGACATTCAAAGGGTTCAGATAATCAGATATTTCTCATACAGACTTGCAAACTTTAGATATGTTGGAGATTTGCAAAGAAAATCAATAATCATTACAAGTTGGATAATCAAGGTTCAGACAATGTTGAAATCAGTAGAAAACAAGTTCTAAAACCCCTTTCAAGCCTAACATATCTGTGTTTTATTAAACAGCCTTAATTTTAAGTGCCAGTGTTGCTCAAACACAATTGCTTGCTTGTTTGTTTGTTTTTAAAAAGACATGTTTCATGATAAACAAATAGATTTTTACCTTGTCTTGATAACCATATTCCGATAATTTAATGGCTTCATGTCAGCCTCTGAAATGTCACACAGTGTTGTCATGGAAATGTCAATGCAATCTGGCTCCCTCAACATGACACCATATTACTCAAGAAAAACACCTGGAGATTACAAGTATAACTAATCTAAATGCAATAGCTTCACAACATCCATTCATGAATGCTACAGATTAAGAAAGGGGTGTGGGTGGGTGTCTAAATACTGTGTGTTTTTACCATAGTACAGTACCTGCTATTAAAATTTATTTTTAAGATTAGTTTGCATGTACAGGATAGCTCATTGCTTTATGTCTCTGAGAGAGCTTTAACCAAACTCAATACAGTAAAGTATGTCATATAGAGGGGGGAGAAAGGTTGTTTTCTGCTGCTCCAGAGAAACGGACACGGAGCAATGGATTCAAGCTACAAGAAAGAAGATTCCACCTAAACATTAGGAAGAACTTCCTGACAGCAAGAGCTGTTCGGCTGTGGAATTTGCTACCAAGGAGTGTGGTGGAGTCTCCTTCTTTGGAGGTCTTTAAGCAGAGGCTTGACAGGCATATGTCAAGAATGCTTTGATGGTGTTTCCTGCTTGGCAGGGGGTTGGACTGGATGGCCCTCGTGGTCTCTTCCAACTCTATGATTCTAAGTCCTTCAACTAGTCTAGAGGCTTAAAGCAATACATAGCAATTATATGAAAGGAAAATAGCCTGTGGACCTACTGCGCAATGAGGATGGGTTGAGAGAGACTGAGAAGCTAGTATCAAACTTATTGTTTCCACTGAACTGGAAAGTATTGAGAATGATTTCTGGAAAGAGCTGTTAGGATGTAGCAGCTTCACACAGAAGCTATTCCTTAGCATTTCCTGACATTGAGTCAGCAGGTGCTTTCTAACAATTATAAAACACTTCAACATAAACAGGGGAGAAAGTTATTTTAGGAAGCAAATGGATGCAAACAAAAAAGAAAACAATAGTTGACAAGATAATCATAAGAATATCAGAGGCCAGCTGGATCAGACCAGGGGTCCATCTCAGGGGCCTATTTCAACAATGACTAGTCAGATGTCTCTAGGAAGTCCACAGGCAAGACATGAAAACAGTGGGGCTCCCTACTGTTGCATCACCCTCACTAGCATTTAATGCTATACAGTTTCTGAACAAGAGTTTCCAATTTCCAAATCACTGCCAAATCATGTGGCCATGTATGTCATCTGCCCCTACCCTCTGAACTTGGAGTGCAGCTAGACCAGTGCCAGAAAACTTTATTGTCAGCTAACTTTTGTTTAGGTACTTAAGCCTATATTGTGGGGTGGTTTTATTTGTAATATTGAATTTATTTTGTGTTTGCCAAAATTTTGCTATTTTTTCCCTTCATTTGACATGTTCTGTATTTTGTACCTAATGCTCTGTTTTTCAGTGTTTTGAATGTTTGCTGTAAACCACTTGGGGCTCAACTCAATGTGTTTACTTATATGCCGCTTTTCCACAATCAATCAATCAAAACGGACCTGGCAATGATGGGTCATTAGCAACCTCACCAGCCAAAAAACAAAATATAACAGTAGCAAGCTATTATGTGTGAGGGCATGAGAGAGAAGGGAGAATCCCGTTCTCCCCTCCCATGGTTTCAATTGACACATAACCTGTGGGCCAGCATTTACTTTTCGATAGCTTCCTTTCTAGAGCTAATAGCTGATGTGTGTGTTGGAGGGCGGGGACTCCCAGGGACTTCCCCTACCTATTAATTTTCATTCAACTAACATGGTTGCCAATGGCATGCTTAGTGTCACAACTAATGTGGCCCCAACTGCATTGTGCCTTGGTTGTCTGACCAGAAAATGCTGACACTGCTTCCTCTCTGTCTGCCTTTCAACTGTCTACCTGGATGCTAAGAATTGCAAAATGTGTTTAAGTTGTAGCTATTCAATAATCGGCACAACCAGTCCTGCTGCAAGATTAAGCACTGCATTAAATTTTGATTTGCTTTCCTCACTAAAGGAATCTCGTGCATGCTTATTTCACTAACCCACCTGCTTCAGAAACCACTGGAGCAAAGGGTATTGCAGAACAAACAAATACGGCATGCAGCTGGCAGAAAAAGGACATTCAGCATTGTGTGATATTGGGGGAGGGGAGGGTGGGTGTCGACACGAGAAGAAGGTGTTACAAGTATACAAGAACATCCCTAAATTATTAATCTGGGCAGTTTTCCTCCTCCTCCGAAGTCTGGCTTGGTGCTGCCGCCCAGATCAAAGAGGCACCCCAGGATGAAAAAGCAGAAGTTTCATCCCTCTTAAATAGCACAGGCCAAAGTAAGATCCTCATGCGGCCAGCCCCAACTTGGAGCATGAAGTGGTGAAATCAAGAAAATACATGGAACTCCAAAGCCATTTTATTAGTGAAGTGTTTATTAGCAACAAAACAATTATTTGTGGTCATTCACTCTCCCCCAAAGCCAATGGAAGCAGTTGAATTGGTCATAAATCCTCAGTCCTCATCCTGCACGTAAGCCTGAGATCACACTGACCCTGCAATCATCACCTCCATCGCTAGCCAAGCAGAGACACCCACAGCACATCAAAAAGGTCTTTTTCTAGGCGGGTCTCCAGGCAGCATATCTTCTGCAAACAAACACACAGCTGAGAATACTCAAAACCAGCTGGAATATCTTATTAATTTTTGCATCACTTAAGACCTTGCATGTGGCTCCTCTTCTTGCAAGCAATGGCAGAAAATAAAACTAGAGCATTTAAGGATTCGCTTAAGGATTTAACGACTCACCCATCCCTATTGGTTTTGTCTTACACGTCATTGTTTATTGGGCTACAATGCTAATGGCTGTGTGTATGTATTAAAAACCCACAAAACTCTCTAGGAATGTAACATGTACAATAGCACATGTGGAGGGGAAATAGTGATTATGGTTGAAACAGCCACCTATTTTTTTGCTTCATGAATAAACTCTGAGAAATATTTCAACTGGAAAATGCTATTAATTTGATTTTTTAAAGGACTTTTTTATATAAAGCTGGATGGAAATTTGTCTAGACTCTCCAGCACAAATTATTGCAAATACTGCATTGGATTCTATTCCAGAAATGCCACAGAGTTGCCAAACCAAGTCAAATAATTTATACAGTATACAGTATTATAAATACTTTATGGTGTTACAAAGTTCAATGCATGATATATAAGTGATACAATATCGCCACATACTTACGGTTTTCCTAGTGAAGAAAGTATATATGAACTGTAATATAGCATAAAGGCCACAATCCTAAACACACACAGTAGGGTTTAAATCCCACTGAAATCAACAGGAGTTCCTTCTGAGTAAATATTTATATATATAATGTATAAACCACCCATATTGTGGTGGTGCACAAAAAAAGAAAAGAAATAAAAGCAAAAAAAAAGACTGCAAACACTAAAAATATACAAAATTCTTTTGTAAAACCAAAAGAAGCAGCAATGCTGCTCTGAAAAGAAAAATCTTGATGGAATAAAATAGTCTTAAGAAGTCACCTAAAAGAACAAAGCGTTGGTACCATGCAACTACCCTGTGGCACCTAAAAGTACACTTGCCAGACACTAACCCAGTGCTACTCTCTGAAACTAGCCTCAGAGTTAGGAGTGAAACCAGTGCAACATTGTGAAGGGTACTATGGTCAACACGGTGTCAAAAGCCACAGAGAGATTCAGTAATAGCAATAGGGGTTTACTCTCCCTGTCTGTTTCTCAATAAAAGTGATCCATCAGGGGGACCAAGGCAGATTCAGTCCCAAAGCCAGACCTGAACCAGAATGGTATGGCTCAAGATAGTCAGTATCAATGCCTGTACCTGGGTCACCAATACCCTCTCAACCACTTTCCCCAAAGAGGAGGTATTAATGATTGGGCAGTAGTTGTCAAATACCACAGGGTGAGCTTTTTTTTAAGGAATGCCACCTTTTTTTTAAGGCAACCAGGGCCAGTATAGAGACACATTCACTGTGCCCTGTACCCACACAGTCAACACTTCTCCCATCAAACTAACATTTGCTTGCTTGCTTGCTTGCTTGCTTGCTTGCTTGCTTGCTTGCTTGCTTGCTTGCTTGCTTGCTTGCTTGCTTGTATACCACTCTATATTCATAGATTTCAGGGTGGTTCACAAACTACACAAAATACATAATAAAAATAAGAACTTTAATCAGCCATGTGGGGCAGGAGTCCCCAAAGCATGAGGTCAGCTGTTTATCTGCAAGCAACTTGTCCACAATATCTAGTCACATCAGCTGAAACTGATCCTACATCAAATCAGGTTGGGCATTGGACACATCTCTAGATCTGCTATAATAACAGTGTCAAGGTCAATGCAGAGGCAAAACACAAAGAAAAACAACCCTTTGCCTTCAAACTGCCTAGCCAAAACATCATAGCAGAAACTCAGATAGCCAAAGTTCACATCTACCAAAGCTGGTAAAAGATAATGGACCACCCTAAAGAGTTCTACCAGGCTCCTTAAGGTTGCAAAGATCTTCTTCACTGCCACATAGCAGGCAAAATGTTGTGCTCTAATTCATGTTTGGTCAGCTTCAGCTTCATCATTAATATTATTACTACCGGTATTACCATCCATCAGGGAAGCTGAAGAGCATTGAATTCCCCCAACAGACCTGGGTTTAAAGAATATTTTTTATTGCAACAAACCAAAGCTTAGATCTTAATTAAGATCTAATACCAAGAAACTTTACAAATCAACCAAAATTGGTGAGTAAAGATGCAGACTTTGTTGCATAATCAACTTGTGAAAATATACATTTTATAATGGACTCCAGCTTTCTATCCATGCTCTATGATCACCTCTCTTGTGTTTCTTCCCCTTTATTTACAAGCACCCTTTAAAGGGGAGAGCTATCCACTCAAAGTACTTAATGCATAGCAGGTAAAAATGTCATGCCAGGTATGTATATTCACCAAATATGTGAATGCCTCATTATTAATATATGACTGAATGCTCACCATCTATTGCCCAGGCAGAAGTCGATTTTTCTGGAAAACATTTATTCATAGGTGTTGGGGACAAAGTTAAGTTTGCTGAGGTATTAAATTATTATTTATTAAATGGGGAAGAAAGAGCTTTTCAAACAGAGTTTTAACAGCACGCATGAAAGGATAAAAACAAATAAGCAAGCAAGCAGTGAAAGGATCAATCCATCTTGCCATATTATCTGAACTATGAGAATAAAACCCCTGTGATGTATCCAAAGTCTGGTGACAAAACCGCTTCAAAGCTTCTATTTATTTTTTAGGAAAAGAAGCTTCATCAGCCACCTTGGTGGTTAGCAATAGTGACAGCCGTTGGCCTAACAATCCCTTGAGACTCATTTCCTCAGAAGTGCATAACCCTGCTTCTTATTCAGGGGAGCTGAATCACAGCAAAATTCACAATCCATCTCATCCCTGAGAAAGCTCTGTGAATCTGCAAACTGAAATTCAGAGGAGGCAGGAGGAGGAGGAAGAAGAGTGAAGGCAGGAGAAAGACAGATGTATTTATCATACACATACAATACAGGAAGGATACAAAAAAATATTGTCCCTGCTGCCTTACTGAGTGCACAATAAGAGAGCTCTCATTAATCACCAGGGGTACGCACTGAAAGGGAAATATTGACTGGATTTGAGGAAATGTCGGTTTTCTAATGGAACAATTCCTTTTTAAAGGTAACTGGTGGAGTTTCTTCAAATTAGAATGGCCAGCAGCCAGCCCTCTGGCCAATTTATAAGTCATTTCAGGAATTCCCGAGAAATAAACATTTTAAGGAAAACATATGCATTGGTTTCTTTAAAGTAATGTACATACTTTAGAAAAATCAATAGCATTTGTCAGGCCGAGAGACTTTGATGAAAGAGTTATTCGCCTCAAACATCTCTGGGATCTACAGAAAGTTCTCTCAATTTTTATAACTTTGCAGCAACTAGTTTTCCTCCACATGAAAACATGGTGCCATATATTTAAACACCAGATTTAGAAATGATTGCTTAGTGTTGCTGTATATCAAACTATAATGAAATCCATTAACATAGTGGTCACACACATATCAACCGAAAGACAGTGTTGTACCACAAGACAGCGTTGTCCAAAGTTCTATGAGGACTAATCCAATTTGAGTGACAGGCCCTCTCCTTCATTCACTTCAGTTATTCTTCGGGGGAGGGGCCACAGCTGAATGGTAAAGCACAGAATGTCTCAGGTTAATCCCCTCGTGTATCTAGTTTAAAAGGGACCAGGTAGCTGGAGCTATGAAAACCCTCTGACTGACACCTCAGAAACCCACTGCCAACCAGACCCAACAATACTGGGCTAGAGGAACTGACGGTCTAACTTGCTGTAAGCAGTTGCAGACAGTGAGGTGGAGTAGAGCCACCCTCCCAAAACCACTGCAGATTACCTGGACCGTGGTGTGGTTTGGTAGGACAAGGTGGTGCCCCTTTGTGCTCATGCTACTGCACCCACACAGGCCTGATCTCCCTGCTGCCCTGCCCCACACCAGCACCATCCAGCGATGCCAATAGCTAATCAATTGTTCTGGCTGTAAAGTGCCAAAAATAATTACAGCTCTTCATGGCCCCACCAGCAACATATCACTGCAAATCCTCCTTACAAATAATTTCCCACTTTATGCTTCCATATATTGTCACACTGGATACTAATGTATCAATGTTGTGCAAGCACCATTAATAATGGTGCTTGTTGGAACAGGATACTCTAATTTCCCTGGTCCATTAATAAAGTAGTGTTGTGTGAGAAATGCTGGAAATTTTATATCCTTTAGCCTCTTACAATCATTAAACCAAATACAGATTGCCCTGCCAAGATGCATATCCTTTTCTCCTGAAACTCATAAAACATTTTGATTAAAGCTGAAATTATCTCCAGCCTGACACAATCTTGCGCCATCCTATTAGCATATGTTTTCTCCAAGCACATTCCATTTCTTTAAAAGGATAAATCTCTTTTTAAAATTGATGGGAAATGTTCTCTTGATGTGCCTAGTGTTTTGAGGGAGTCCAAATTCTGTGCAACAGATGGAACAGTTTTGTGTATGTACTGTGGAATGTAGGGGCCTGGTAGAATATGGGTCAGAGAATAATGCTCATAGAGATTGCTGCAAATAAGAGTAGCCTACCCCACACTAATATTAGGCTACTATTCTTGAGAGACATTTTCCCAAGTAAGGTGCCTGATGCCTGATGCCCAACCTGAAGGTTGCAACACTGTCTCAGTTGAAATAAAATGAATGGGATAAACCATAAAAGCACAGTGATTAATACAACTACACTACTAAGAATGGGATGCAAAAGACAGCACAAACAAAAAATGAACAATTTGGTTGTCATGGAAAAGGCATAGTTTCGCTCTTTATCACAGAAAAGAGCAAGATTCCTTAACATCTCTTTGGGATTCATCACTACCAGCAAAGTTCTGGTTCCCATGTGCCATGAGTTTAACTATTCATTTACCTGATAATTTCAAGGCCATGGCCATAGTTCAACTAATTTAGCAGGTACAACCACATCAGAAAATATAAACCTCAAAATTCAGGAAATTTGATGACTTTCATTTCACTGCTGGAGTCTGAGCTGGTGGTGAATGACATGGCAGATAGCTCAATGAAAATGTCAACCCTGTGTGATACACCCCCCCTTGAATTTGGTCAACAGTAGGTTTCTAAATGGGTGTTAATTTCAAGTATCTTCAAAATAGGGAAAGCTGCACCCTCTGTCATGTATTTCACTCCTTTTCAGAGCCATGGCTGCCAAGGGGTATTAATCTTGAGTGAATGAAATTTGTCGATTTGGGTAACTACTATTTGCCAAGGAATATTTATTTTAACATCTAAGATTTTAAAAAAGTAGTGCCATAAGGTGTGAACCATATTCAAGCTCTTTTGTTTCAAGGGAAAATATGTGCCAATTAAATATTTTTCCAACACTGAAGTAATCTGTGTAAACACATTATTAACGCAGCAATTTACATCAGAGGAATTTCAGCAACTTAAAATATGTCCCGGTTGGGACCCAGGTGGCGCTGTGGTTAAACCACTGAGCCTAGGGCTTGCTGATCAGAAGGTCAGCGGTTCGAATCCCTGTGACGGGGTGAGCTCCCATTGCTTGGTCCCAGCTCCTGCCAACCTAGCAGTTCGAAAGCACGTCAAAATGCCAGTAGATAAATAGGAACCGCTACAGCGGGAAGGTAAACGGCGTTTCCATGTGCTGCTCTGGTTTGCCAGAAGCGGCTTTGTCATGCTGGCCACATGACCTGGAAGCTGTACGCCGGCTCCCTCGGCCAATAATGCGAGATGTGCGCACAACCCCAGAGTCGGTCACGACTGGACCTAATGGTCAGGGGTCCCTTTACCTTTACCTTTACATGGGCAGCCCAAGCATATGGTCCCGCAGAGGGCTGTGCAATGTATGAACAGCATCCACTGAATAAGGTTGTGCTGGAGGTGATACAAAACACTCAATCAGTGGTGATTCTTGGCCATATATAAGCATCACAGCATCACTGACTGCTACATGAGCATGTGGTAACACGCACAGACCTCAACACCCCTACCCTGCAGTATGCCATACCAGTTTATATCTGCATTTTCCCTTCCAACTGTAAAGGTCTCCACTGCTCAACAGTTTCATGACTAGCCTATGCTGCCTATTTCCAACAATGAAAGGATCAAAAGTCTGTGCAGGAAGATGCTGGTTGCTGCCATACTAATTTAACTTTGACTCATATCCCCCACCCACCCCAGTTCCTGCAAATCTTCCAAACAGTAAAAAGCTGAAACACAGAATAGAGAGAGAAGGAATTTCTCCCATCAAGGACACCAACAGATTAGCAATTATACTGGCCATTGGACGCAGGCTTTTAGATGAGCTTTAAGCATCACTTGTCATTAACATCTCAGCCTTACCTCTATGCTGGATACCTGGGTGCTCACCAGGAAGCTTTTTCTTGGCCGTTGCCCTGCGGTACACCACGTGGGTCCTCCCTTCCTCCTCCTTCTGCTTCCCCTTCTGCAGAGGTTCAATGAAGAACTCGTCCTTGTCTGTGCGAATCATGCCAGCCTGAAGTGACAGGACAAAGATTGAACATTTCAGATTACTGCCCATGCAGCAGCGGACATTTTGAATAAGACTTTACAATATGCTTAAGCACACTTCAGCACTCCCCAGAGAGCAGTTAGGATGCAGAGAGTAAGCAAGGTGAATTCTTTATTAGATGCAACATCAGTGTCTCGGCTCGGCAAGGAAGGACAACGGTGACACATCTGACTGAAGGGATTTCTCCTGGAATCTAATTAACAAGGACTGGGGCCCAAAAATACGGGAGGAGAGGGAGTTGTGATCAGAACACCCCTCCAGTGGAAGAATGCTACCAAATGGAAATGCTGGTAGATGCTCTACCACTAAGTTACAGCCTTGACACCTTTCAAAATACTTTTTTATTTTTTATTTTTTTAAAAAAAAAACTGAAAATTCAAAAAATTATAAGAACAGGGTAGGGCGACTTTCTGGGGGTGTCCCTGGTAAACATTTCAGGGAGGGTCCCAAGCATCCTTTTGTTGCAAACATGTTTGCGAACAAAATTTGACACAGCTAATTGAGTTCTGCTCTGATGATATATAAGCACCAAGGTAACTGAATTGTAAAGCCCCGTCATGCAACTTCCCAATGTAATTTAGATAGATTCCACATTCAACACAAGAAGAAAGACAACAGGGCAAAACTAGCCAAAATGATTAACAAGCACTGAACTGAGGAGGCAGAGTTTGATTTCATTTATATATTTTTAACTATTAGGGCAAGGAAATGTCAACCTGAACTGTAACTTTGCTTCAGATTTCTGCACCCGATGGTAACCAAGTTTGCAAAACAGTGCATGAATGCTTATCAAATATGGCCTGAAAAGGACTTCCATGTTCAGACAAAAGAAAACCCCAATTGTTTCACATTTAAATCTCAGCAGTGAGACAAAACAATTCAGGATGGGTTCTGTATGATAAGGGCCTTCCAACCTCACCCCAAGTACTTCTGCTGGAGACCTTTTATGATAAGGCACGATAGATATTTTCCTCCCAATGTCAACAAGCAGTTCAAACTGAAAACATGATCCATCCATAGTTGTAGCCCTTTAATTTTAATGGGACCATTAAGGTCACTGCAGCAAATATGGCATGGATGAGGAGGAGAAAGAGGAGGGGGGCTGCCCAGATGAGGGCAACCTACCTGGCAAAAGATTTAGTGTGAAGCACTGCTGAGATGGGGCAGAAAGACTGGCAAGTGAGTAAGTTGCCAACACCCATTTCAGCTGCTGCTTGATTTTACCTACTGAGAAAAGGATATCTATGGGAGGCCATACAAGGGAACAGTGCCAGGGCAGCGGGGCGGCTATACTAAGAATATGGGTGGTATGGCAAAGCAATGCTAACTGCAAAAGCTCATGCAAAGAGCTTGCCCTGAGATTTGATGGCGAGAGATTTGCCAGCGAAAAGTATTTCTACTGTCTTCCTTCCCAAACTGATCAGACTCCCCTCCCCTCTTTTCCAAATATCTGTGCCAAGACTGTCAAGGACTCAGCAGCTTCCTGCAGCAAAGGGATGCTTGAATTGATTGACATCTGCAAAGATTATTTGAAAGAACTAGACTCTATGGGAAGCTTCATGGACTTAACCCCACCAACAATTACGCATGGGTAAATCCCACTGGCTTAACTGAGACTTTTGCATGAGTAATTGGACAGCATTGTCTAATGGGCGCCTATTATGCCCCTTCCCCATTATTCAGGCCTGTATGCCCCCTCAATATACCCACTGTTGAGCCATAAATGTCTACTGGCATCTCCAGGCTCATCAGCTCCGTCAGAGGGGTGGCAACATCAGCATGAGTTCAGTCAGTTGTTTTCCACCCTTTCCATTTTATTTACTGGTACATGCTAGGAATCTATACTTATTATTTCCTGGAGTAGTTTTGTGTATTGGTTTCAAAAGCAGAGCATAATGCTGTTATGGGCTTTAAAATAGCAAAGTAAGTAGAAAGAAATAATGAAACAACTTTAGCCCTCTAGATATACAAACAAAAGCAGGTAGGTCCTGTTGATTTTGTTTTGTTTTGTTTTTGTTATGTACTGAGCGGAATCCTAGAACAATAGGATTCAGAATCAGCGGGAGCTACCCAATCCAACTCCAGGTGGAAGTGAATCCGCAACCTGATTGGCCTGCTGGAGCAGCCAATCAGGCGGCTGGCAGAAGTGAATCTGCTACCTGATTGGCCTGTAGGAGCAGCCAATCAGGCTGCAGGCAGAAGTCAATCCACAATATAATTGGCCCACAGGTGTAGCCCTGAAGTAGCCAATCACGCAAGGCCCATTGTGTAAATAATGTATATAAGCAGATGGTTTTGGGAAAAGAGCGATTCGTCTTCTCTTCTTCTCCTTGATGAATATGAGCTGAATAAAGAGCATGAAATTCACTCTCGACTCCGAGTATATTTCACTGGCGACGAGGATGGGATCCTGCTGAGCTGACCGCCACCACGCACTGCACCGCAGCACCGCCACCTGCTGCACCGCTGCATCGCACCGTGCATCCAGGCTTCAGCTCCAGGACCCAAGGAACCCAGAATGGCAACCGACAGCAGCTTCTTGCCATTCAAACCAGCATCAGGAGACTGGGAAGGGTACGCCGCCCGTTTCAACTTCCTCCTGCAAGCGAAAGAAGTCACCAACGATGCCATGAAGAGGGCGACATTCTTCAGCGTCTGTGGAGAGGAGACGTTTGAAATCGCCCGGGCTCTCCTTGCACCTAGAGATGTCGCTACCGTCTCTTACAAAACAATAATGGAACGGCTGAAGGAGCACTTTTCACCACAGCCCTCGGAGGTAGCTTGCCGAAATGCCTTCTACGCAAAGCGGCAAGCCCCGGGGGAAACCATAACTGGGTTTGTGACCTCCCTCCGCCAAGCCGCCCGGTTATGCAACTTCTCAGAATTGGAGAACATGCTTCGTGACCGCCTCGTCGGTGGCCTGAGGGACGAGATGTTGCAACGACGCCTCTACGCCAAAAAAGACCTCACGTTCCAGATTGCTCTGGAGGAAGCCCTGGCAACCGAAGCCGCCGAGAGGTCAACGCAAGAGGCACCACCGGCCCCGCCATCCCAACCGAGGGTCTACCACGAAGACCTCACCGACGAATCCGAATCTGACAGGGAGGAAGTACACCGAGTACAGCGGCGCACTCAAGCAGCACACACACCACAGCAGCCTCGACGAGAAGGAGGGAACTGTGCAAGCTGCGGGGAGAACCACGAGAGGAGGACCTGTCGTTTCCGCAACGCAGAGTGCAGGCAGTGCAGAACATTGGGACACATCGCCCGGGTGTGTCGGGCTCGACTCACCCGTCGACAAGCATCAGATGACCGACCCAGGAGCCCCAGGTCACACGGCACCATGCACCAAGGCAACTCGACGGAGATCACGGACTACCAGGTATTCCAGTTGCCCCATCCCAGCACAGAGAAAATTTATATAGAGGTACAGATAGAGGGAGCCCCATGCCGCATGGAGCTGGACACGGGTTCAACTCTATCCATAATCTCGGCCCGAACATTAAGGGAACTGTGCCCTAATGGGGGTCCCAAACTAAGGCCGGCCCCATTCACCCTCCGGGACTTCCAGAAACGTAAGGTCCCTACAATGGGGGTGGGGACCTTCAGGGTGCAATATCGAGGGCGAAAGCAACAATTGGACTTGCTGGTAGTTAAGGGCCCCTACGTTAGCTTACTGGGACTGGCATGGTTTGGACCTCTGGGGCTAGCCGTTACAGGGGTGAACCGCACTAGCTTACAAGTGGACGTGGACGCCATATGCAAAGAGTTTCCAGGGGTTTTCGATGGGGCATTGGGACGATATACAGGACCCCCCATTGCCCTACAGCTAGACCCCGCTGTACGACCCATCAGGCACAAGGCCCGCCGGGTCCCGTTCGCCCTGAAACCCCACATAGACGAGGAATTGGACCGGCTCGTGGAGCAAGGAGTGCTGGAGCCGGTGCCCAACGCCCCCTGGGAAACTCCAATTGTCACACCCGTCAAGCCTAACGGTTCGGTCCGCATCTGTGCAGACTACAAATGCACCATAAACAAGGCTCTCACGGCTCATGCATACCCAGTGCCAGTGGTCAGCCATGTCCTCGCCACCCTGGCTGGGTCAAAAATCTTTGGCAAACTGGACTTGGCCCAAGCGTATCAACAGTTGCCTGTGGACGAAGCCACAGCAGAGGCTCAGACGATTGTGACGCACAGAGGGGCATTCAGAGTAAAGCGGCTGCAATTTGGCGTTAGCGTGGCACCAGGCATATTCCAGAATCTAATGGACTCTCTCCTTAAAGGGATTCCTGGCATCACCCCCTTCTTCGATGATGTACTGATCGCCGGGCCCACACCAGAGGAATTTGAGGACCGCCTCCGCTCCGTCCTGCACCGTTTCCAGACGGCGGGCCTCAAGGTGAAGCGGGAAAAGTGTTTACTGGGAGTGCCGCAGGTGGACTTTCTGGGATTTAAGGTGGACGCAGAAGGGGTCCATCCAACCGGTGACAAGGTACGGGCCATTTGTGAGGCCCCAGCGCCCAAGAGCAAGCCCGAACTTCAGTCATTCTTGGGACTATTGAACTTTTACCATGCCTTCCTTCCCCATAAGGCAGCGGTAGCGGAGCCCCTACACAGACTCCTAGATAAAAGGGCCCCTTGGGTGTGGGGCCAGCGACAAAGGGCCGCATTCCAGGCAGTCAAGGACTTGCTCGTCTCGAACTCGGTCTTGGCACACTTCGACGAGAGGCTGCCAGTGGTGCTGGCATGCGACGCCTCTCCCTATGGCATCGGCGCTGTCCTGGGACACCAACTCCCGGATGGAAGAGAGGTGCCGGTGGCATACTTCTCCCAGACGCTTGCTGCAGCCGAACGAAACTACTCACAGATTGACAAGGAGGGTCTGGCAATCGTGAAGGGCGTAAAAAAATTCCATGATTTCTTGTACGGGCGGCCCTTTACCATAGTGACTGACCACAAGCCGTTGCTTGGCCTGTTTGCCCCCGAGAAGCAGACCCCCCAAGTGTTGTCTCCACGTGTCCTCAGGTGGTCAATTTTCCTTGCCGGCTACCAGTATGCACTAATCCACCGCCCTGGGAAGGCGATGGGCCACGCAGACGCACTCAGCAGGCTACCACTACCAGAAACAGGCCCCGACCCAGCGCCTGCGCAAGAGGTTATGACCCTGGAGCTGCTTCCCGACCGACCCATTCAGGCACAAGAAGTTGCGCACCATTCCACAATAGATAGGGTCATCTCCCGGGTCCTGGACTGGGTGTGGCGAGGATGGCCCAGCTGCAGCCCCGGGCCAGAATTCGCTGGCTACACAAACCGCAAACATGAACTGTCGGCCCACAAGGGGTGCCTGTTATGGGGAAGCAGGGTTGTTGTTCCCCAGCCCCTCCGCAAAAGGGTCCTCACAGCCCTACACGAGACACACCCAGGGGTAGTGAGGATGAAGGCCCTTGCCAGGAGTTATGTGTGGTGGCCGGGGATTGACAGAGAGATAGAGGCCTGGGTCCAACACTGCCAGACCTGCCAAGAATCCCGCCCGGATCCCCCAAGGGCCCCAGTCCAGCCCTGGGAGTCCGCCCGACATCCATGGTCACGCTTGCACGTGGACTTCGCTGGCCCCTTCCAGGGAAAAACATTCTTCATAGTGGTGGATTCCTACACCAAATGGCTGGAGGTCGCACTGGTACCGTCCACTTCTACGGCGGCAGCCATCCGGGTACTACGTAAGCTGTTTGCAACCCACGGGCTCCCTGACACCCTCGTCTCGGACAATGGAACCGCATTCACGTCAGAGGAGTTCCAGACCTTCACAGCGCAGAACGCCATCCGCCACATCCGCTCAGCACCATTCCACCCTGCCACCAATGGCCAAGCGGAGCGCATGGTGCGGACCACCAAGGACAGCCTCCGCCGCATAACACAAGGGGACTGGGAATACCGCCTTGCCGCATTTCTTCTAGCACAGCACAGCACCCCAAGCACAACGATGGGCCGGAGCCCAGCTGAACTACTCATGGGCCGGCGCCTTGCAACTAGACTGGACCGACTTCACCCCGACAGAGCTCAGGATGAGGTAGTGGTGGGGAAAGGCAGGAACCCCCGGACATTTGTGGCCCAGGACCCAGTGTATGCGAAGAATTTTGGGGCAGGCCCAGCATGGGTACCCGCCACAGTCACCAAGGTGACCAGTCCCGTGTCGTACGAGGTACTAACGGAAGGGGGGCAATGTTGGCGCCGCCACTGCGACCAGCTACGGCGACGATTCCCAGGAGGAACCCGGGAGGAGAGCGGGACAGAGGGGTCCCAAGGGGACAGCAGGGCAGTGAGGCCTGTAGAGCGAGAGGGGTGGGCAGGGGAAGCAGAAGCAGTAGGCACAGAGGGGCGCCCCGAGGCTGGAAGGACACCGGAACCAGAGTCACAACCTAGTGGTTCAGTGGCGCCAGACCAGACAGCCCCGGCACAGCCAGCAGCCTCGGAACACGAGCCAGAACCAGAACCCCTGACCAAGGAACACCCCAGGCCACAACGCACACGGAGGCGGCCAGCAGACCTTGGGGACTACGAATGCAACTTCCCAGGCAGGACTGGAACTTAGAGGGGAGGGGTGTTATGTACTGAGCGGAATCCTAGAACAATAGGATTCAGAATCAGCGGGAGCTACCCAATCCAACTCCAGGTGGAAGTGAATCCGCAACCTGATTGGCCTGCTGGAGCAGCCAATCAGGCGGCTGGCAGAAGTGAATCTGCTACCTGATTGGCCTGTAGGAGCAGCCAATCAGGCTGCAGGCAGAAGTCAATCCACAATATAATTGGCCCACAGGTGTAGCCCTGAAGTAGCCAATCACGCAAGGCCCATTGTGTAAATAATGTATATAAGCAGATGGTTTTGGGAAAAGAGCGATTCGTCTTCTCTTCTTCTCCTTGATGAATATGAGCTGAATAAAGAGCATGAAATTCACTCTCGACTCCGAGTATATTTCAGTTTTGTTTTAAAAAAGCTTTGACAAAAAAGACCGTTATTTGTTACCCAGGGGTATGTGACACTCGTTTGGAAAATAAAATGCAGTTTGTTTGGGTTGAATGCAGTTGGTTACTGGAGGAGAGAGGTAACCATATGCTATACTGAAGAGGCTATGCATTCATTCGCAAAGGTGAAATAACTGTGGAATAATCCAAAGGTGTGCTGTATTAAAAATAAAATAAAATACACCACTTATTTTTTGATTAGTTGACTTCAAGACCAAGGAGTTTTTATCACCCTGCATGGGTTAATTAGCTGCCCAAAGCCCGGATATCTGTGCTATCAATGACTGTTTCTTAGAAATAGTTCCCTGCCCACCTACAGCTGTGAATACAGCCATTTCAGAGATGTTCACCAATCTGCTGCGGTCCCAATTGTGCCTATGAAACGAATATTTATGCTCTAATTATCACTGTAAGTTTCTCAACTCATTGACATTGCACCTTACAATTTTCTCCTTTATATATCTGCCACATATGTTTTGTGGCTTGAGACCAAAAAAAGCATGTGCCACCATGCATGTATTAAGTCTTCAAAGGTGTCACAAGACTCTTATGTTGTTTTCTCTTGGTAATTATCCGTAAGACTGGTGAAAGTGCCCTGTTTTTGGTGTCACTTCTGCCCAAAGCCTTGTTTCTCTCCCAAATGTGCCTTACTGATGCCCATCACTTTTATTCCTAGGACATGCATAATTGTATGTATAAACCATTAAATAAACTGCAACAATGAAAGCCAATGGGGCCACTGGATCTTAAGGAAGTATGGGGCAGCAACAGTGAGCAGTAACAACAGACAGCTCAGACTGAAACACATACTTGGTACAATCTCTGCTCCACAATTCAATAAACACAGCATTTCCACAAATCCTTTTCTCGTTCTCCCACAAATCTTTCATCTTTCATCAGAATCAGAGCACAAAAAAATCAACCTTCAAGCATGGCTGGCTGTTTTTTAAATTTTAATCTTGAACTGAAGGAACTTGAGTCTGAACCCCAGCTTTTTCTCACATGCTTGAGAGGAGCGTTGTCAATGACATCACATCAGCAATTTGCAGAGGGACTCAAGATAGAGCTTGAACACAGATAGGAAAACACTGGTTTTCTCTTCATTTCTGTTTATTGTCCTTATATGCCTGAGTCCTTTGCCAGTTCCACTCATCCTTCTCAATTAACATGGTAACTTAATTTAAATATATAGTTTGCTGAACTATGGGGCACTGGTTCGTGTGTGTGTGGTCTTTTAAGGCTATATGTCAGAGTCCTGCATTGCTTTATTTTCCCATTTCTGCACCCGGAACCACTGCAAGAAATTCTAGATTTTTTAGAAGATGACAAGGGAATTAAGATTATATGTGTGCACCACACACATCCTATGCTTCTCACCATTTATCAACTAAGGCCAAGAAACAGCACCATGACCCACCTCACAGTGCAATTCTCCAAGCTGGATTAATGTTTTTTGATGCAGGAAAACACACCTTGTGGTGCAGCTAGGTTTTACATTATGACAAGTGGCATAACAGGTGTGACAAGCACATTGGCACAGCAGAGAAGGTGTTGGCTATTGTGGGAATGCCGCCTTGCCTATGATGAATTCTTTCCTTCACTGCTTCCATACTTGTCCCAGGGTTTTTTTTTACCAAGAATGATGTCTGAAAAGCACCTAGATTAAATATCACTGCTGCTCATTATAAAGTTATAGCAATTTCCTTGCAATGACTAGATGACTAAAACAGAGAAGCCACATTCTGTTTTCAGCACTAGCAAGGTAATGTTCAGCAAAGATTCAACAAAATCACTGGAGTGCTTCTGGAATAGTTCCATGAGACTGAAATCGGCATCAGGCCTTGGAAACATTAAAATTCCAGCTGCTGAAATAAAGGAATAAGACAGCTCAGAAATATCTGAAAATACTACTGCTCCTTGTGTTTTCTTCTGGCTGTATCAAGACCTGTAATTAAATAAGGGTGCAGAGAGTGTTCATGAATATGTCTCCAGTGGTCAAAACTGCATCAAGGATGTTATACTTTTTGGCTCTGTTTCTACTTCATGCTAATTTATCTTTCTTTATTGGCTTACTTTTTTCTAACTTACTGTCCAGTTCAAAGTAAGGCAAGATAAAAATCAATAGTTATTTGGTGTTAATGGGCTTTTATTGGCAAATAGGATTTCAAATATTTCATTTATTGTATTTGGTTCAGATTAATTTTTTATTATTATTATTTCATACATTTGAGTGTCATGTAGGATCATACCCATCAATGTCTCTGTCAAATTGAGGTGCTGTGTTCATTAGTCACAGCCTGACAGCAAAACAGGTGTTTTTTTAGGCTGTAAGTATTAAGTCATTCACTTCAATAATCTGTGCTGAACCTCTGAAGTTATCAATTGAGAGGAACTGTATAGTGTCATATAATCCTGGTTTCCAGGATACTGATGAAAGTGAATGGAGCATGGAGCAGACGTTTCTAAACTGGGATCCACATTAGTTAATACAATTACAAACCATACAGCATCTAGCACAGAACATTACAATTACTACAACAGATAGAAGAAAAATTAAGTGGTCCCCCAAAGCCCTCAGTCATTTTCAAGTGGTCCCTTGGGGGGGGGGAGGTTGGGAACCACTGATGCAACATATTTGAGGAAACTATATGTGAACAGCTCTCTTCCCCCCCCCCCCAACGTGGTTTTGGTGTTGGGTTGCAGTATTGATCACCAATGCAATGCATGTCAAAGGGAAGTATAAAAGCTCCCCCAAAGATTTTAGATTCGCCAGTGGCCTTTACAAGCCAAATAGTCCAAGGCTATGTACCCATTCCCATTTACTCTGCATACAGTGCACCCCACCGCTGGTTTGGGAAAGTAGTGTACACAAGACACGTGTCACAATCCATATCTATCCCATCATCTCTTATGCAATATTGTGTTTTGATGCATTTTCCTCCAAACCAGCTTCGATCCACATTGAACATTAGCACAACTAAGCTGCATTTAAATCTGGTAATGTGTACATGGCCTAAATCTGCAAACCTACTTCTCTAAACTAAATTGACCTACCGATATTAGCCCAAGGGAAGCATTTCTTCCCGTTTTCAACTAGGGCAAATCCCCTTTCCTGACTTTAACATATTCCCCCTTTTCCTGGGTCATTTCCACTGCTGTAATCAACCACATTAAAAAACCACAGTAAACAGGGTGTGGGTGGGGTGTGGGTGATATATCAGCCCCTTCGAATGCTACCAATTCCTCTTGAATTCACTTGGCTTTCTTTAAACATTTAATTTGCTGGTGTGTTTGGAATTGACAGCAATCTCCAGTTTTGCAGCTTGAGGTCCTACCGCTAATTAAATGTCTCCTCTGGCTGAACAGCCAGCAAGTGCCTTAATTGTCTCCTCATTCACATTCACATCACAGCTTCATGTTCTAGACCCGTAATGAAGGAAGCCTGCACAGCTTCTACAGCTGCTTCTCAAACGCTCTGGAGTTCAGTCCCATCCTGTAGCCCCGGTTTTAATTAACGTTCGTTTCCTGCCCATTAGGATGAACATATGTACTGTCCATTCTCACTACATAAGCAGAGTCGTACCTCTTCTTTTTTAAAACATGCAGCGAGGCAAAGAATGACATGTGCCTTCACTTGCATCTGATGTTAGGGTGGATGAGAAAACCTAACAGGATCGACTTATGTACAGTATGGAAAAATTATACAAAATACTACTGTAAACTCCTACAAATGCTGACCTATATGCAAGAATAAAGCTAGTCTTTGACTTCTATTAGCATGACTGTAGTCAACCAGGAACTACCTGTGGATGTGAATAGGAGAACTCAGAGTAGACACAGCTGGGGACACTGACAGTGAGCAAAAGACCTCTTAAGGCCTTGGGATGAATTCTGCTGAAATGAATTGGGCATGCATTTGCACAACTCAATTTGAGGATCAGGCCTCCAAGTTCTTACACGTTAAGGAGCTATGACTCCAGGCCCTACAAACTCCATGGTCTCTGTGACTCGGAATCAAGTCTAGGGAGCAACTGTGAGCTTGTTTCTACATAACATGTATTGATCCCTGGGCAGCTGCTGTGACGTCAGCATCCTGGCAGAACCCACAATATATACCGTATATTCCGGCGTATAAGAAGACTGGGCATATAAGACGACCCCCAACTTTTCCAATTAAAATATAGAGTTTGGGATATACTTGCTGTATAAGAAATACGACCTGGCGTATAAGACAACCCCTGACTTTTGAGAAGATTTTCCTGGGTTAAAAAGTAGTCTTATACGCAGGAATATACAGTACCTGCCCTCGGTCCCCATTTAATGCATAAGCTACTTGGTTAGCATGCAGTCCGATACTGTGAGTGTGTCATAGTTTTGAGGTGTTAGCAGCATGGTGTGGATGTATATGGGGTAAAGGGTCAATCCCTTTTTATGCATGGGCTTCACAGACAATTACTCTGGGTGAATAGTTTACCAAGTGTTTATCTGAGGAACAATGACAGCAAATTCAGATAAACTGGAGTGGGGGGGGGTGCAGTTGGAACTACCGTAGTAATCTCTTAAAACTCATCCCCTCTACCCTCTTCCATCTGACAATATTCCAACACACACATCCTCTCCAAACTGTTGCTCCATGCTCTCCCTCCAACTTCCCCCTCCCGCTTAGGGCCTGAACATTCCCTACTCCAAGCAATCCTCTCCTCCCTCCAACCACAAAGCCGAAACATGGATCATTGTGTGCACATGTTTATCTCCCGTGTGTCAGTGGCATTTATTCCCAAGGCTAAGGCTGAAACCTGTACAAGATTTCCCCTCCAGCCTGACAATATTGGCTTAAAAATTATGAGCATGATAGCATCTTTCTTTCTCTATACAGATTTCTAGAGCCAAAGAAATACCAAATAAACTGTGCAGAATGGAAAACCCATTTCCCCTCCCCTTCTTTAAAGTAACAGAAGCACTGAGAAAGGATTGTAAAGCTTTTGAACCTTCTGCCACATTCTTGCTGGATGTTAGCACTACCCTGAAGCTATAATATTTATATAGCCTCCAGTTGGGAGGGGGGAGGTGGAGAGGAAGTTTTAAACTCAAGCGATGCGTTTCTTGTATTTCATTTAAAATTCTATCAGCAGACTATTTTCAAGCTTCTTCTTTTTTTAATGCATGTTTACACTTGTACAAAGTCCCATTAGGACTGGGAAAGAAAATGTTAAAAATATTATAAAAATATTTCCCAGGGTAACATTGCATTGATCTATTAGTCTGCTTTCTACATTAAGCACAGGGCAACCCTGAGCAAATGAAGTGAGGTGATTTATGTTAGGCTACGTCTTATGAAAATTTTACTTTTAGCAGCAATACAGTTTTGAAAGGATAGCCCGGTAGCTTGCAATCCAAGCCTCAGAGTGCTCTGCCAGCACAAGCCTCGCAGACTATTGGGCTGTTAGTCGCCTGACAATAATTCATGCTCGGTAAATAATAATGACAGCAGGACTAGACTTTGAAAGCACATGTGGGCCATAAGACTCCATAGTTAATAGATGTAGGGGTCAGCTTACCTTCCAGCCAAAAATTCTCAACTCTGAATTGAGGAAACCCAAACCCTGCAGAAATAATGAGTTATGAAAACTAAGGACACTATCTATTCCCATGGCTCTCAGGCACACGCATGCAAGCACACACGCACACGCACACATCATAGCACACCAGTGGGTCTTCACAGGGCAAAGTGAGGTATGCATGCATAGGTATGTCTGCCAGCACAGCAAGGTGTTGTTCTTTTTTTCCTTTTCTCCCCCCCCTACACACCCCTTAAACCTGTTCCAAGGGTTTCCCCCCACACACACCCTCCAGAGCAGATTTAGAGCACCTGATGAGCGTGTTCAGGGGCAGGAGAGGGGGGAAGTCCTCTTGTGTCAGTGGACCTTGTCCAGGGCATGCGGCAATTCAGCCAAATCCTGCCCCAAAATAATAAAATATATTGTTGTTGTTTAGTCGTTTAGGATACAATAAAACAGCAAAAGTTTCAATAAAAAACAGTTCAAATTCCTACATATCATTTATCCAACAAAAATCATTTATACGTCCCTTTCCTCGCCAGCAGTTTGCCTCACAAGGTACTCCAATGGATGGCTGGAAAATCATATGGGAGATACACACAGGCTTCCTGACCATCTGTGTAAGTTATTTTGCACAACTTTCTTTGTGTTAAAGATTCAAGCTTTTGATCAATACAGGTTGGGTATATGTTGTCTGTGGAATAGCAGCCAAGAGGAGTAATAGAAAGAGGTGCTATATACCAACCCTCCATGCCCTGATCACTGAAAGGGCTCCCATTTTCCCCCCAAAAAAATTCCAAAGGCAACCCAATACATTTCCAAACTCTCCTCATCAACTAAAAGGGCAGCAGTAGAGGGTTGAGAAAGCAGAGATTGATGAGTCAATGGTTATACGTGCTTCAATGTATGTGTTTGTGCACAGAATGGCAACTGGCAGCTGAAAGAGAGCCAATATCCAACATTTGCAATATGAGCAAAGCCAGCAAGGAATGTTTGTGGTATCTTGAAGACTAGCAGATTTACTACGCCGCATGTCTTTAAGCCAAAGGACACTTTGCAAGGAGTCTCTCCTGCCTGACCTGATACTCTCGCAAAGGCCTACTGGAAGCAGATAGTTGGCTTTTCATGTGCTCTTCACCACCTACCAACTTGAAAAGGAGTCTTGCTATTTCACTCTAAAAACAAAACATTGTGTAACTTAACATTATTTTAGTAACTGCACGTATACCACATGATCACACTGCCATCTTCACCACATCTTGGAGGCTCCTAGTCCCATGCAACCAAGGGTAGGCAAACAGTACAAATGGACACAAGATGGCCCAGGGCCACTGGGCTCCCGCCACACAGCACACAATGGTCCTGTGGCTCACCGTGACTGTTTCTTTGTACCCTGCTCATGCCTTGAAACTGACAGCACCATTAAAATATTGAAATACAGCCTAATGATATGAAGAGTACAAATTCTATAATCAATCTGGTGCATTCCAATTTGATACTTAAAACCAATAAAACAGCAGTGGCCAGCAGGAACCAGGGGGTGGTGGGGGGGCGGCTCAGTATGAGCTGTCTGATGGAGACAAGAGGGGTGGCCAGGCAGCAGTGCTGAGCAGACCTCCAGGCCCACATGCCTGACTCTGCCAACACCACCAGTTTTGGATGGAAGTGTGTCAGGGATGAAGTCTGCATGATTATGATGGCAGGACTGGTGGTTCAGGCACCACCACCTTGGGATGGCAACTTATCTGCCAATTAGTAAGCAGCTGGAAGTTGTGGAGAGGTTTTTCCAGCCATCACACACATCGAGGGCAGCTTACCAACAGAAAACATGGCAGGTGGGGCTGGTGCCACCTACTTTCCAGCAAGAAAGCTGCTTGTCCAACAGTAAAAGCAATATCTACTATATCAAAAGCAATATCTACTATATAAAAGGGACCCAGGTGGCGCTGTGGGCTAAACCACTGAGCCTAGGGCTTGCTGATCAGAAGGTCGGCGGTTCGAATCCCTGTGACGGGGTGAGGTCCCGTTGCTCGGTCCCAGCTCTAGCAGTTCGAAAGCACGTCAAAATGCAAGTAGATAAATAGGAACCGCTACAGCAGGAAGGTAAACGGCGTTTCCATGTGCTGCTCTGGTTTGCCAGAAGCGGCTTTGTCATGCTGGCCACATGACCTGGAAGCTGTACGCCGGCTCCCTCGGCCAATAATGCGAGATATAGTAAATTTACCTTTACTATATAAAAACTTCACATGACTTCAAAAAAACCAGTATCATTGGTAAATGCTGCTGCAGAGTAACATAGATGTTACTGTGATGTTTCCTCAGAGGGCTGCAGCCAAATAATTCTGACCAACCTCCCCATCACCTCATGGACCATAGCAGAGGTATATGCTAGATAACTTGCCATGTTCCTATACTGTCCGAGGACTTCTACCAGACACATTGGATTGGTGTGAGTTTCTATCGTCAAGTATAAAAAGTGTTGCGTCCCAGAGCCTGTAGTACGTTAGATATGAATTAGCCCTGGCAGATTCCTTTTACCACAAATGGAGGTTAATCAGTCTAAGCAGCTGTTCTGGGTTCTCGTGTGCAGTGTTGGCACAGCACACTAATTAATTCATGGCCGTCGTTTCCTCTCAGGGCAGCTTCACCCAGCTTGTTACAGAGGTCACTGGCTACAGAATCGGGACTGCCAAGAGTTAAACAGCAGGTTTTACATTTCACAGAAAATGGAAGGTGTGAAACAAGGAGCTTTCCGCAAAAAGAAAAAAAGGAAGGAAGAAAAAAGTGCAGCTTGGCAGCCCACAAGCACATGCAGGTACTGAATGTTAAAGGGGGAAAGAATGATTAAAGAACTGGTGAGAGTGAAAAACGATAAATGTGATAGATCAAGGACCCACAGCTTGATTACTATTGTTGCAAGCTGGGCATAATAATTGCAATTCTGCAAAACAGTATTCTCAATCTTAATCGGAGAATTCTGGAGAAACAGTGCAAAAAAAATAAATCAAGTACATAAATTTGTTCTTATTAAGATCCTAGGGAGTTGAATTTATCCAATTTCAATGTAAGTCATTACTGCAAAAAAGGGGGTGGGGGAGAATAGGGCTCAAGCACAGGGGAGGGGGGGGAATCTGCCCTTAGCAGTAAAAATAATAATACTGTATATGCATGCCTGTAGCTTTGTGAAGTACACAGGATTTACAAATAAACGCTGGTTTAATTATTCACCACAGAGTTTCTATAATACTTAGTGTTCAGATATTTTGAAGGATATCAAACAGGTGAAGCCCAAACTGAATTATGGATACTGGGGGAGACTGATGTGAATGAATTTAAGCAGCGACAGTAAGGGAAACAGATTCAATTCTATGGACTTTGAAGACACTCGAACTCAGGACGAAATGGAAAAACGTGCTAAGAGGAAGGCACGCTTGGCAAATCCACACCATGATCAACTCCCACCCAGAAACCTATGTCTCCACTGTGGAAGGACGTGTGGATCCAGAATTGGCCTCCACAGTCACTTATGGACTCACTGTTAAGACCATGTTCATGGAGGTGTGGCAATATTGCCCCTTTAAGAAAGGTTTATGGGAATGGGTTAGAACCTCAGAAATAATGAGCTTACATGCAGCTGTCCTCCTTTAAGGCCAGTGTCACAAGGCAATTGGGTGGAAGTTCCCATAAAAAATGGATTGGTGGGAGCTCTCGGCAGCTAGCCAAGCCGAGGTCAGCATCTATTTGGGCATCTTGTTCCGTTGCTCAGCCTACTGAGATTTAAGTGTAAGCATTTATGTTAATTAGCTGGATAAGTTAGTGTTTGTTGTTTTCTTCAGAGCTCTTTTAAACTGTGTAATTATTTGGAGTTTTTCCTCTCTTGTAGAGTTTTGTTTTAGTAAAGTCTGTGTATGGTTTTATAAAAACCATAAAACCTGAGTTCCTGAATCCTTTAATTTTGACCACGCTTTTCGCAGCAAGGGTCATCCACCACAGGTGACGATCTTACTTGGCTACAAGTGATCTTCAAAGAAGAAAGAAGGAGGGAAGAAGTGGCAGGTGGAGTGGGGGCAATGAGTGCAGCTCAGTCTTCTCTTCCCATGTTGGGTAACACATGTAGGTGGACCAAACAGGGTTTAATTGGTGGTAGTGCCGCCACTCTAGTAATCTGTACTGGATGGGGTATTTTCTCACTGGAATTCTTCAAGAATAGAGGCTGGGAGTGTTGAGGGTGCAATAGCCTCTGGATTTCCTGCATCAAGCAGAACTAGATTGTCTACAAGGTCTACAGCTGCCCAGAGTGGCTGAGGAAACCCAGCCAGATGGGTGGGATATAAATATTATTATTATTATTATTATTATTATTATTATTATTATTATTATTATTACAACCCCCTCCAACTATAAGATTGTAAGAGACTCTGAAAACGAAGGAAAGGTTAGAAACAATCACATAAAGAAGCTTTATGAGGACCATGTGCCATCTTTCAATGGTTATATTAGCGTTATCTAAGTACTGCTCCCGCCAAGGTCAGCGTTTGCCTCCTCACTGGATTTGCTTAAGAGACACTCCATTACACAAAAAATCAAACCCAGCACCCAAAGAAAAAAACCCAGATTTCCAGGTTCTATTTCTGTGGATCTGCACTGCCTGCTCTCCTCCAGAGCAGCTTCTTCCCAGATGCTCTAACGTTGCAGCTAATGATGCAAAATATTCTTAAACAAAAAACAAAAAACAAGAACCCCAGCCCTTTCATTTCAGCACGCAGGCTTCCCATTTCCACATTGTTCCTTCAACATACCATCTGTGCTATGGCAACAGTAATGAGAAGAGTTCTGACACTTCAGGCAGAACTGGCGAAACAAAAGCACACAGAAGGAAGGTCCAGCAGCATCTAGAGACTGGGGGCAAGAATATGATAGGCAAGGAGAGTGACAAACAAGGGAAACAGACTGAAATGCTTCCGAAAGGAGAGAGGTGAAAAGTGAATGTTAATAACAGAAATAGTTCACAGAGAGGAAAGATACCAGTAGCTGTGCTAAATTGTAGTGGCTGAGAGGCAAAACGGCTGCAGCGCCTAGGCCGTGTCCAGAACAGCATTCTTTCCATATTTAATTCATTTTCTTCCTTGCTGTGCCATTCCTTACCTACAGCTTTCCCATTCACATGTGTGCACTTCTTCTAGAATTGCAAGATTTTACTTTTTGAATATGCTTTATGCATCATTGCAGCCGATACGTTATATGCAGAGGCCGTGCAAGTTGTCTCAAGAGGACTGGCACAAATGTTGAGAGCAGAAGCTGGGCATGGTCTTCCCAGACAGGGAATAGTAGCAATAATTGCTTCCAAGGACAAATGTCTGGGGTCAGCTGGGTTCTACACGAAGCGCAGATGTAGGGCATCAGGAAAAAGCCAGTCAATAGCTCAAGAATCCATTGTGAACTGTACCAATGCAAGAGTTTCTCCCAATGCAATAGCAGCTTGAAAGGGGGGCCTTTTTCGGGACATGATAAAGCCAGAAATGACTAAATTGTTCTTTCCCATCTCCTGAAGTCCCAATGTTGCCCAGGCTGTTGCTATTAACATTTTTTAAAGCATGCATATTAATTGATTTATGCAAATAGCAGCAGTTCTAATATTGTCCCGAGAGGGAAGACAGGAGAAGACAAGTACAGGAAGTGGAGATAGGAAGCTTAGGGCAAGGAGTTTGTGGGTGCTGGGGAACCAGCAAAGTAACTTGTTGCTGAAGCAATACACTATAGGCTGCTGAGTATTTATAACTAGCAGGTATCAGTTGCAGCAGATCACCTGCCTTGGAGGTGGATCCATGTGAAGTGTCACTGCATCAGACAGCCCTGGATCAAGTGTGCAGGGAAGGTAGAATGGGAGATCACCCGGCCACTTGCCAAAGCAAAGCTCTCACTTCCAAACCTTGTCACCCTGACATCCGGTAAATTAGATGCAGAATGCAGACAAGCACTCCCACTTGCATAACGGATCATGAAGCACTGTCATTCTGAAATTAACCAAGTACTCTGGTTAATTGGAAAGCAAAATTCATCATCTGTCTAAGAGAAGCTGAAATGGTCCATAGCTGCAATGGTATAAAATTCATTGTAAAAACAATAGTCAACCAATGAAGGAACAAGTCTTGGACAAAGTGAGGGTGGTTTGCAGAGACCTGCTCTCTCCTTCATGCTAATATCAATGCCCAAATGGGGCTTATCTTCCACCCTGATCTTACTCTCCATCACGGATGGGAGGCCTGCTGCCTTTCACCAGATATTGAGAGACTCCAACTCCCATTTGCCTGTGTCAGCATGGTCAGTGGTATGGGGCGGTGGGAACTGTAGCCCAACATAAGGCATCACATGTAGTGTCTTTTTGGCATGGCGTTTTCAAACAATATAGTGTGACATTACGGATTAAATGTGTCCCCACCCTTGTAAAGTAATCTCTTTGGACTCTACCAGCTGTTTCACTTGTCAAAGAGCAAGATTTATGGCTCAAGCAAGCCTTAGTGGCAAAAAGTGCATATCAAAACATTAGGGAAGGGGGGGGAAACAACAAGCAAGAATATGAACCCAGATTCCCCCAGTCTGATTCTGGTACCCTTATCCCACTCCCATGCACTACATTGTCTTTTGACTGAGGAAACAGCCACTTCATGACAGAAATAAAGTTGCAGGACCCTGGTGGTAAGCATAAGCAGAAATCTTATGTCTAATGTCTATTTTTTCCAATATGTCTAATGTCATCTTTTCCATCGCAGGAGCAGTTCCATCACTAATTCTGAATCTGCCATAAAGACGCCAGTTAGTGAAGGGTTTTGAAACAGAGCTATAAACATTTGATCCAGATTGACTATGAGCATGCTTGTTCCAGGTGTGCTTATCCAAAAGCCGCCTCGTGGACTTCAGTATTTTCAACAATGTGGTTTGGAGCACTTAGGGAAAGTATGCATTTCCAGAGGCCACGCAGACATCTGCCCAGCAGCTTGCGGAACCAAATCCTGACGTCAGTACAAGAAAAAAGGACAAGAAAGGAAATGGTCCAAAGGAAATATTATGACACAGATGCAAAATATCTCGTCCTCCAGAAAGTATGGTGGCATTAAATGCTCGAAGGCAAAGCTTCTTTAATGCTGGTTTGCTTCACATGATCTGAATCAGTCATGTGTGGAACATGCTTGGGAAAACCACCATCTATAAAAGCAGGAAAAAGTTGTTTCTGAAATTATCCCGAACAATATAGGTTTCCCTCACTTCCACCAAGCACAGAAAAGTTCCAGGAGCAGCAGTGATTGAAGATTTGGGTTCCTATTGGGGAAGCTGGCATTGTGGGCCCAAGGCGCAGTGGAGCTGTGGGCAGCGAGCCCAAGGCGAGATCGCAGTAGACACAAGACAAGCATTTGGGATTTAAATGCTGGAAAGAAGCACCCCCACCCTGGTTCCCTTTAAAGGGATACCCTGATTCCCTGGACAAGCAGGATTCCAACTGCACTGTCCAACCAGACTAAGGCTCCAACCCAATCCTTTATCCGCCATCAAGCTGTGGTGATTGATATGAGGCAGGCAAAAACCCCAGATGTGCCCAATTAGTCTGGAGGCAAACGCCTCCCTGGCCCCAAATATGGCGATCAAAGACTTCCATGGAGACAAGTATCTTCACAAAGTAGCTTACACACAAAATAAACAACCAATAACAAATAAAACAAAAACAGTATTCAAAACTTTAAAACACCTCACATCCTCAAAATAGCCAGCACATGAACAACCATCAGCCCAGCACTTGTTATTGTGTTTTTTATTTTGTTACTTCCATGATACAGTGGTACCTTGGGTTTTGAATGTCTCGGAGGTCGAATGTTTTGGTTTTCGAACGCTGAAACCCCAGAAGTAACTACTTTGGTTTTCTGAAGTCGAATGTGCCATGCGGCTTCTGTATTGAGTTTTCTGTAAGTAAATGCTTCTGTAAATGCTTTGGTTTTCGAAAGTTTCAGAAGTCGAACGGTCTTCCGTAATGGATAACGTTCGAAAACCGAGGTACCACTGTACTTGTTATATCTTTGTCTGGGATCATTTGGTGTAGGGTGAGCTATAAAAACGAAGAATGCATGGATGAAATCAGCGCAAAATAGAAAGACAACTCCACCATGCCACAGTCACAGCAGTGATTAGTCTTCAGAGCTGACTTAAAAACTTATAGGGATGGAGCATGTCTAATCTCATGAGGGATGGAATTCCACAAGTGTGGGGTCACTGCTGAGGAGGCCGGCTGAATTTAAGAAACATGGCTAAGTTAGGCCCATTAATTTCAGTGGATCTACTCCGAGTAAAACTCAGTTAAATACCACCCTGTGGGTGGAGAGAGGTTGGCAGAAGTGAGTTTACAGTATATAAAACTTAACTGGGAGAAGAAGCCTGAACAAGCATTTGGAAACACAGAAATCAGCCAGTCTTGCAAACACACAAACGCTCCATATATATATAAATATACACAGACACACAAAGAAAATAGTCTATATTTAGTTAATGGCAAACATATGAAAATGAATTTTTCCAAATTTGTCATGCACTCTTCAGCCCTCTCTCTTCCCTTGGACAAAGAACAGGCAGCTCCACCCTGGATTATATTAGATCCTTCCTACAGAATAACAAAGAGGGTGCAAAGAGCAACCTCTTAAGTTCCTCCTCTCCTTCTCCTCCTGGGAATTGGAGCAAGTATACTCCAGCTCATCCATATGGCTGGATATTTGCTGTACTTGTATGCCAACCCTTTTCTCCTTTTCTCCTTGAGTCAAGTTTTAAAAAGCCATCTATAGTTCTCCAAAGAAACAGTGCAGCCTGAGGAAGAGACACAGGAAACCTCAAGCACTGCAGGTGCCATAGGGGATTCCTCCACAAGGTTTTGTATTTTACATTTTAACACTCTGGCTTACTATTCTCGTTATTTGGGAGCTGCTTGGTATCAGTCAGCAATGCTTTTTCTCATTTATTTATATTTTCTCATATTCCCTTGAGCTGTACATTTATATTTTCCATTGTAACCAACCTGTACGGTGGGTAGGTAGGATTCAATATTCCTTTATATGGCTGCAGACAAAACTTGCTTTCATCACGCTAAGTGTTTAGGAGACAGCTTCTCTTTAGCAGGCAAAGTCAGCTTTAAAAATGTCCTAATGGCACATGTGTTCCAGGTTCAGCCTGCAACTGAGCACAGGTCCCTGGATTGGGTTTTGAGAAACTCAAGCACATTAAATCCTCATGCACAGTGATTGTTTTCCCTAGCACCCGCAACTTGCAAACATTTGCCTCTGCCTATAAAAATTAGGGTGTTTGCAAAAAGTTGCAGGGTGGGGACTTTCTCTTCAGTGTTCCTCTTCTAAAATGAGAAAGAGCAACACTGGCTGATAACCAGCAGATCCCAAATAACATGAATACTAAGCCTCCCTAAACATTATTTCTATTTCTGCAAACCTTAGAGTTCCCAAAGGATTGCTGGTACCTCTGGTGCCATTTTGGCTGCCAAAGCACTGGCACTTGAAAAAACGAGTTCACTATTATTATTTATGAGTGAGACCTGCAACAAAATGTTGCCGCACAGAATGTTCATGTTCCAGGATATTCTTTACCATTCTTCCTTCCCTCTGGTTTCCATTCCCCACCCCAGCAGTCAATCACACTGCATGCCCATTAAGCAATCTCATTTCTCACTGAATGATTTTTGGGGTTTTCTCTCCTTAATAAGTCCCCCCCCCTTAAGAAATTATATTTTTGCAAACTTTAGTGCTTCTGCAAGTCTTCTGATATCTCCCTCTTATCTATGGGTAGTGCTGTTTTGGCTACATAAGGATATACACCCAGAGAATGAGTCAGTACAGATGATGAAAAGAAGAAAAAAAGATTCCCCCTGCGCCTTTCAATGAAATTAATATCCAAGTAAAGAAATGCTGTACAGTATCCTGTCTGGCTTCCTGGAGTGCCAAAGAATGAAATAATAATCTCCTGTGTGCATATACTCGCCATCACTCTGGCAGCACTGAAACCAGCTTCAGTGCCCACATTTCATCAGACATCAACATAAGAGCACAGAGGGAAATCAGTGAAGCAAAAAAGAATCGGAGTTGGGAAATGAGGATTAGAGAAGGCTGAGACCCAATTACTTTGCTGCAAAAGCCTCAGGCCAAGGAGTTGTAAAAAAATTTCGTGGTCATATTTCGTCTCCTTAAATAGCAGCTTCTCTCATTCCCATACAGTACAGTCTCATGCATGTGTCTACTCAAAAGTAAGTCTCACTGAGTTCAGTGTAGCTTACTCCTAGATTAAAGGGTATACAAAATCAGCTTCAGTCATGCAGCTGGAATTACAACACACATTAGAAGCTTGATCTACCTTGGAGAGCCAGAAACTATGATGGGTCCACAACTTCCAATTTTTTTTATCAAGTTAGGCCTTTCTCGCATTGAATTTTTATGCCAGATTGATCTTGAATTCCAGGGTTAAATGCATCCAACTCTTTGGTCACAGCTGACATTCCTGCTGGTGATGGCTGAGTCTATCCGCGCCATCCAGTTCCACTCCTGTCATCAGTCGGTCTGACTAGCCCTTTCCAATGGCATTTGCGTGTGCACTGTGAACATCTGGAGGGAAAGAGCCTTCATTTTGGCAGCTGTATACTCAAAGGCTTCCAAGTAGATTTGGAACCCTGCACAATACCAGCACAACACTGCCTCCAGTACACCTTCCCCAGTCCTTCCTATAGAGTTTGCATCCAGAGATAATCACTCCACCAGATTTCTGTAATGCCCATCAAATCTATGTTCTCCTTTAAAACAAAGCACTCCAGCTTCCCCACCATCTTAGCTTGGAGGAACCCAGCATTAGGATATATATACATGGATGGACCTCCTTATCCACACTTCCTCTTCTCCCACTGCTTCCACCTGGGAAAAGCCGCTCTTTAGCGCTCAATCGGAGCAAATGGCAATTCTGGTTTTCCACAGATTGCTGTTTGTTCCAATTCAGTGCTAAAGAGTGGATTTTTCCTGGGAAAGGAGGAGGGCAAGGAGAAAACCACTTGGACCAGTGCTTTCTAGGCATGGGACATGTGGGAGACAAGCACTAGGTGTGGCATCCACTACCTTCTCACCAGACAAGCAAGTCACCATGACATTTATACACCCATCACAAAAGCATCTCTCTGCTTAACTTCTATATTCCTGGCTGGTTTCTCCCAACTGTCAAGTGTATTTATTTCTTAAGCATGGTACTTGCCCTTTTTGCAGAGACTCATGGTGGAAATTAAGAAGAGTTTTAAACGATAAAACATTTCAAAACTGAATCATGTGCTAATCATACCATACTTACCGCAATGCTCTAAATGTCCCTCCCTGAAATGGATTGTCATGAATCCCTCAGGGCAGTGGTTTTCAGCCAGTGTGTCATGGCATCCAGGGATGCCTTGAATGATGGTCAGGGGTGCGTGGGCAACACTGACCTCTGTCCCTCCTTCCTTCCCTCCATCCTCTGATACCCCCTCATGTCTCTGAGGGAACACTCCACAAGGGAGGATGTTCAAAAAAGGGTGAGAGGGTGCCAGCTCTGTAGGCAACGGATGACATAAGTGGGCAGAAAGAATGTAGTTGGTCAAGGAAGCCGTGGACCCAAAAAGGTTGAAAACCTCTGCCTTAGGGAAGCAGAAAGTTCCACAGCTTGTATGCAAGGGTCACCCATTAAATTTGTACCATAATGCTGTTATATTGGCCCATTGCAAGGCTATTTATGCAACATTTAAAAGAGCCTTTCATTCCCTATAACCTGCATATCACCTGGGGCAAATATAACATTTCTGCTTCCCAGATAAACTAACCTTATCCTTAGCAAAAAGAATTGATGTGTTTTTAAATGTTCCTTTTCAGAAAAGCCAAGTCATACAATGCACCACGATCCTTCACTATGAACCTGCCACACATCCATGTTGAAATGGAGCATGACACACAGCAAGAGGGACACATTTTAAGCTGGGAAAGCAAGGACCACCCACGGATGCCCTTTTCTACCCTGCAAAGCTCACACATGGTTCCAAAGTAGTCCAGGCACCTGGCGCAACTGACAGATGTGCACAATGGATGTTTCCAATTTTAGTAGTGACTCATGGGGGGGGGGGGAAAACCATAGAAAAACACACTTGCAATAAAACCTCATCTTGCATTGCAGCCAGGGTAAACTAGACCTCTAGTGGCTCACTATTTGGCACATAAATGCATGTTATATAGTGCTTAAATCATCATGTGAAAATTATAATGTGTCATTAAAAACCCTAAATAATCATAATATACTCACTTAGCCCTACCTAGAGCAGGAGCATATTGCCATGGAAAACAACATACATGGTAGCTGGACACACATCATTAGAACTGACATCATCACTTTTCATCTTGCTTTTTTCATGGGAAAGGGGTGTATGCCATACGTACTGGGCTGCCATATTTGAATTTCATTTATTTATTAAAATGTCTATCTATCAGAGTGGTTTACAACAACTATACATAAAAGCATACAATACAAGCCACATAAAAATATTGAAATCAGCTAACTGTTACGGAAATATACTGTATATCCTTAACCAGTGACATTCTCCTAGAAAAAGAGGTGTTGAAACTCACCATGAACCCCTCCCTTGTTCTCTTTGAACGGCAATGGTGCCCACCTAAGAGATGGTGGAACTGAGTTCCTGTGAGTTCCCCCTGAAAAAGCCCTGTTCTTAACTGCCTACATAAGTGCGATGGAATAGAAAGTATTTCAGCAGGCATTAAAAAGTTGAAAGAGAAGGTGCCTGCTGAATCTCTGTTGGCAGGGTTTTCCACAGGACTGGGCCAATGACATGAAAGGCTCTGTGTCTTACATAGCTGCCAAGTTATCCTTTTTTTAAGGGATTTTCCCTTATGCTGAATAGGCTTCCTCGCGAGAAAAGGGAAAACTTGGCAGCTATGGTGTCTTATTGTTCTTGAATCAGCCTTGCCAACTTGGGCAATGACTAACAATGCTCCTGCAGATGGTCTCTGGGATATAAGGGTTCAGATGGTCCCTGAGGTACCCTGGACCTAAGTTGCTCAGGGCTTTGTGAATTAATGAGCAACTAATCTGCGGCTGTGGTTTTAAAAGAACAACAACAAAAGAGGAATATCAAGAGAGGAATGCCACATTATTAATGAGATTAGGGCCCTTATTATTAAGTGACTCTAGCTTTGGCAGCGACAAAGTTAATAAAACATGACACTGATTTGTTGGCATGGAATCCTGTTAAGACCAATCCACAGCCTTTAAATCAAGACATGCTTCTAGATAAAGACGTCACAAAAGTATGTGCTTTTAAAGGCATGTTCCCTAAAGCAACAGATGCTTACTGAGATCAGATCTCTATTGCAACAAAAAATAAATAAATGGGTTGTTTAGTTACCTAGACTGAAGAACTTACATTTGCTTTTCACTTATCTTACTTGGAGTTGCGGAAGGTTTGGCTCTCCAGGTGCTGTTGATCTGCAACTCCCATTGTCCTTGACCATTGGCCATACTGGCTGGGACTGGTAGGAGTAGAGAACACCAACATTAGGAGGGCTAAAGATTAGAGAGCCTGATCTCACTGATCTCATGAATCCAAGATCAGTGACCTTTTGAAAGGCTGCTGTTCATTAATAATATAACTTTCATTAAAACATGACTGCCTGCTTGACATGACATAGCCCTGAGCAGCTGACCATAACAAAACAGGGGTTAGCTTGAGTATGCAGGGTGCTACATTATTGGTCTCCTAGAATTTCAGCATCTGCTTCTATGATTGACCAATACACCACACATAATTTGTTTCCAGCATCCAGGTTCAAGTTTGGGGTGCTATCAGCCTCAGCCATGATGAAACATATGCCTTTCTAAACAAACAAACAAACAAACAAACAAACAAACAAACAAACAAACGGGCACAGGGTGTTAAGTTTTACCTTTTGCATACCACAGTGGAAAAATGAAGGGGGTAGCACGGAGAAAAATGGAAATTTAGATTGTAAAACCCTTGGAAAGCACCTGGATATCTCTGGTGCTATATGAATGAATACTAAAGAATAAAGTAAAAAATGAATGAAGAAAGTGAAAGAGCAGAGCAATATCACAAAGGCTAATTTTTTTATTCAAGTAAAATAAAAAAAATTCCTTCAGTAGCACCTTTAAGACCAACTAAGTTTTTATTTTGGTATGAGCTTTCGTGTGCATGCACACTTCTTCAGATACAGTGAAATGGAAGTTTCCAGGCACTTATGTAGAGAAGGGGTGGGGAGGGGTGGGGATGGGGAGGGGGCATCACTCAGAAGGGTGGTGGAAATGGGTGATTGACTGACTGATAGCTGTTGATGACTGCAAACGACTGCAAATGGTTTTGCATGAAAAAGCAAGGGTTGAGATGGCTGAAGATCGCTTATCATGTATAATGAGATAAGAATCCGATATCTCTGTTCAAACCAGGTCCCTCCATGGTTTTGAGCTTGGTGATAAGTTGCAATTCAGCAACTTCTCTTTCCAGTCTATTTCTGAAATTCTTTTGTAGTAAGACAGCTACTTTGAGATCTTGTATAGAATGTCCTGGGAGATTGAAGTGTTCTCCTACTGGTTTTTCTGTCTTCTGGTTCCTGATGTCAGATTTATGTCCATTTATCCTTTGGCGTAGGGTTTGGCCTGTTTGTCCAATATAGAAAGCTGAAGGGCACTGTTGGCATTTGATGGCATACACAATGTTAGAGGATGAGCAATTAAATAGTCCTGAGATGGTATGTTGGATGTTGTTGGGGCCAGTAATGGTGTTGTCTGGGTGTATGTGGCAGCAAAGTTGGCATCTGGGTTTATTGCAGGCTCTGGTACCAGTGTCCATGTTAAGTCTGGTGGTTGTATTATTGTGGGTGAGGAGTTGTTTAAGATTGGGTGGCTGTCTGTAGGCAATGAAAGGTCTTCCTCCCAGAGCTTGAGAAAGGGAGCTGTCATTGTCCAGGAGAGGCTGTAGATCTCTGATGATGTGTTGTACTGTTTTAGCTTGGGAGCTGTATGTGATGACTAGTGGTGTTCTGTTATTTTCTTTTTTGGGTCTGTCTTGCAGCAGGTTCTCTCTAGGTATCTGTCTGGCTCTGTTGATCTGTTGTTTAACTTCATCAGGTGGATATTTTAGTTCTAAAAAGGTTTGCTGTAGATCTCTTAGGTGAGATTCTCTGTCTGTAGAGTTGGAACAGATGCGGTTGTAACGTAAGGCCTGGCTGTATACGATGGATTGTTTGGTATGTTTGGGATGGTAGCTAGAAGCATGTAGATATGTTTGTCGGTCAGTTGGTTTTCTGTATAAGGTGGTGTCTATATGTCCATCCTGTATTTTTATAGTAGTGTCCAAAAAATGTATTTCTTGCATAGATTGGTTCATTGTTAGGTTGATGGTGGGGTGAAAGTCATTGAATGTCTGGTGGAAGGTTTCCAGGGTCTGTTGTCCATGTGTCCAGATAATAAAAATATCGTCAATGTATCGCAGGTACAGGAGAGGTTTGAGTGGGTAGGAGTTAAGGAAACGTTGTTCTAAATCTGCCATGAAGATGTTGGCATACTGTGGGGCCATGCGGGTGCCCATGGCTGTGCCGCTGATCTGGAGGAACAGGTCATCACCAAATTTGAAGTGGTTGTGGGTAAGGACAAAGTGGCAGAGTTTGGTAGCAAAGTCCGCTGTGGTTTTATCTGGAATGGTGTTCCTTATGGCTTGTAAACCATCATTGTGTGGGATGTTGGTATATAGAGATTCCACATCCATAGTGGCTAGTATAGTATTGTTAGGAAGATTGGTCAAATATTGTATTTTCCTCAGAAAATCTGTGGTGTCACGTACGTAGCTGGGAGCACTGATAGCATATGGTTTCAGAACAGAGTCCATATAGCCGGAAACACCCACTGTAATGGTGCCAATACCTGAGATGATGGGGCGTCCTGGGTTTCCTGGTTTGTGTATTTTGGGTAGAAGATAGAAAGTTCCTGGCCGAGGTTCCGCTGGTGTGTTTGTGAGGATCTGTTCTTGGATGTGTAGGGGTAGCTCCTTAATAATCTTGTTCAGTTCTTTTTTGTATGCTTGTGTGGGGTCTGAGTCCAATTTCATGTAAAAGGCAGTATTGGAAAGTTGTCTGTGGGCCTCCTGGATGTAATCAGTTTTGTTCATGATGACGACAGCTCCACCCTTGTCTGCCTCTTTAATTATAATGTTTGGGTTGTTCCTGAGATTTTCTATGGCTCTCCTTTCAGCATGGTTTAGATTTTGTAGTAAGCGATGGTGTTTTCTGGTCACATCCGTTTGGATTCTGTGGCGGAAGCATTCGATGTACAGATCTAGTGTGGTATTGCGTCCATCAGGGGGGGTCCATGTGGAGTCCCTTTTTGTGTAACTTCTTTTCGGTGGTAGTTGGTGGTCAATGTTCTGTTCATTGATGCGTTTGGAGGGTGATGGTTGTTCCCCAGTAAGTTGAGAGGTGTTGTGTTGTGGGGATGTAGTTTGTTCTACTTTGTCTTGTTCTTGTGTGTGATGAAAATACTCCTTCAGGCGTAAACGGCGGAAAAATGCTTCCAGGTCCCCGCAGAACTGAATCATGTGTTGGGATTTGGCAGGGCAGAATGATAGTCCCCGTGAAAGGACGGATTCCTCAGCTGGGCTGAGTGTTTGCTGTGAAAGATTGACAATGTTGTTGATCTTGTTTTGATTGGTGGCCTGTAGGTTGGAAAGGTTGCAGAGTTTTTTATTTTTCTGGTTCTTCAGTAACTCCAGTTGAGAGTGGTAAATGGTTTGTTTTTCCTTGTGGAACTTCTGCCAGGCCGGGTGATTCCTGATGGAGTTCTCCAGTGCAGAGAGTTCCTCCTTTATTAACTTCTGTTTGGAATACAGAACGCCGATAAGATGTTTCAGCAGTTTCTTAGATAAAGTGTGGCATAGTTTTCTGGCATATTCTGTGGGATAAGTTGATTGAAGAGGGTTCTTAATTCTAAGACCCTTAGGTACAATGTCCAGGTTTTTGCATTTAGATAGAAAGAGGATGTCAGTTTGTACCTGGGCAAGTTTCTTGGTGAGGTTGATGGAAAATACAGTGTTAAAAGTTAAAAGAAAATACAGTGGGTCTGTATGCCACTCTAACTATCAAATTTCAACACATCTTTCATCACAGAAGTGATCGAAGCAAGTTTCTAGAAGAGATCAAATGCATCAATAAATAAAAACCCGCCGTCCTTGTACTTAAAATGCAATTTCATCAAAACCACATTTATCATCTGGAAAGTGTAAACTTTAAAGAAATGTATACATTTAGATCTATTGGCAGGAAACACATACGTCTAAAATGAAAAAAGAAGCATAAAAATTTAAAACAAAATCATTCTAGCTCACCAAGATTGTTCTAAAACTTTTTTTTTAAAAAACACACCCATAAAAATATGAATAGTGATTGAAAATACTGACATTTTTCATGTTGGCACTTCCAGATGAAGACATTTCTGAAGTCTTGGGTTTATGAAATATTTTGACATTTCAGCTTTTCATTTCCATTCAAAGTGCAGAAAAATGACTTCCAAATGTCAGATTCTTACAGAACAAAATCTCCAGTTTCACAGAACACCGCCCCATGCTCTGTCTCTCTCCTCTGGATCAAGTTCAAAACTAATTAAGAAATGGCTGCACTGAGAATACCATCCTTATCACATCAGAACCAGCTCTTCCACTATTACAGATCTTGGTCTTACTAGCAGATCATGATCAGACACAATTTTTGCACAAGACGTACGGTCAGAAATACACGCCTGTTGCCCTTTTTATTGTTTATGCGTTACATTTTACGAGTCATTCTATAAACCATATTTTTATGTCCCCTTATTAAAACAGCATATTCTCTAATTAAAACAGCAGCTTAACAAAATCATAAAATCAATAAACACTGAACGCTAATAACTGAGGCAGCACAATGCAGCTCTGAACATGTTTGCTAATGTAAAAGCCTGAGAGCAACCTCATTAGGCTAAAACACAACACGCAGCTGACAGCGACTAAAATTCTTCCAGCCCTAGCTGTACCATACACTTAAATAAGTATCATATTATTTTATAGAGTCATTGCTTCCCCCCAAAGAACCATGGGAAATGCAGGTTATTGCTGACATTGAGAACTGTTAGGAGACACACACCCTCCATTTCTCTCACAGGGATACAATTCCCAGAGTTTCCTCAGAAGAGGTACTGACTTTTAAACCACTCTGAGAACTGTGGTTCTGTGAGGGGAACAGGGGGTCTTCAACAATTCTCAGCACCCTTTGGAAAAAGACGTGACTGTTTATAAAGTCATACGTATAGTGAAGATGGGCCCTACCTTAAGAATAGTACAGTAAAATCAATAACACCCTAACAAGGGCTGGGCATACAAGAATGCTTCATTAAAATATATTAATGGAGGCTCCAGGAGGACTTCCCAGGTGAGAGTGTTCCATAACCAAGAGGCCACAAGGCTCCCTCCTTTGAAACTACCCTCTGGACCTCAAGAGTTTATTAAACAACTTCAGGATGCACTAAAGTTCTGCTTTAATATTGGTTGGCATCCATTTGTCTCAAAAGACAATGGAGTGCACCTCTGGGGATGAAGTCGAATCATGGCATTAGCAGCACCGAAGTGACCTCCCAAGGCGCAAACCCGAGCAGTGTGTACGGAGGTCCAGGGCTTCCCAGATGACAATAACCTATACCAGGCATCCCCAAACTTTGGCCCTCCAATTCCCATCTTCCCCGACCACTGGTCCTGTTAGCTAGGGATCACGGGAGTTGTAGGCCAAAACATCTGGAGAGCCGCAGTTTGGGGATGCCTAAAATACAGTGCAATGCTAATCCTCCTGAGTCAGTAGGCATAGGACTGGAGCCCCCGTGGGGGTCCTTTAATATACCACTGTGCCTTTTTGATACAGAATGAAGAAAAGCTTAGGCCAGATTGCCAGTGACGGCCTAACCAACATAAATGCCTCAGTGCACTGACAGGTATGCATTCAGTTACCACAGGAGTGAGGTGACTCAGGCTTGGAGGCCAAACACCATCCTCCAAGCCTCATTCTCTGGCCCTCAATACTCTCCCCCTCTCTCCCCGGCCTACACCCACAACTGGCCCTGCTTTGCACCCTCCCAGGGCCAGCCCATCCATGAGGCGGGCTGAAGCAGGCAGCAGAACTGCAAGAGGCAGCACCTCGCAGACACCCCACCTGTCCCACTGCCTCAACTACTGGTGGTGAAGCAGTGGGGACAGCAGCAGAACCTTCCGGTGCGCTCTAGCCAGAACTTGCTGTTGCCGCCACACAACCCAAGTAAGGGAGGATTCGGGGGGGGCAGCGCAACAGCGGGACGACATCTTCCCCTTTCGCCTCAGGCGGCGAAATGGGATACACCAGCTCTTTGTCCCCCTTGAGTGTCTTTGAGTGTTTGGAATGTGTCCTTGAACACGGATTGCCTGAATGGAGGACAGAGCGGAATGACAACGCAAAAAATTGGCCTTTGATTAGCTGGGGTTGATTACAGGTTGCTTCCTGTTTGTTCCACAGAATACATATTTCTTGGGGAAACGGGTTTTTTTGGGGGGGGGTGTTTTCAAGAGCTATTTGGATTCGCATTCGTTGCCCGGTGCCTAACCTGCACAAGGTTCTCCAAATTAGAGCTAACATCATGCAGAAAGAAGAGCATACTCATAAAAGCAGACAAAAACCAGAGAAGTGTTATGGGATGTTTTGCAAGATTAATGTCGTGTATGAGCTTGCAGGGCAGATAGCAACCTTAAAACATCACAGGGAAAAGCCCACAAGCAAAGCATGTTACAACAAGAGGATGAAAATGAAAAGGTAGGATTATTTATATATAGAGAGAGAGAGATGTATGGTGGAACTTGTGTGATCTAAAGCATTCCCGCGAACAAGTATAATATGACTACTGTATAGCAAAAACTTTTTAAAAAAATGACTTGAAGGAAAGTACAAGCGCCTTAAAGAATGCATGAATCCCTCTGCTTAAAAATAAATAAAAAGGCCTGCTTCTCAGAACTGGAGGTGCAAAGGTGAAGCAAAAATGCTGCATTCCCACATTTAAGAAGCGTTGAAAGCAGTTTGAAGGGAGAATGCCTGGAACCTCCAAAAAAGCTAAGCAAAATCAGACATTCATTCAGAGGTTTTGTGCATTGCACAGTTCCATTTTTGGTCTTGTTTTTGGTATGCTGACCATAATAAATTGGTGATTATTGTATTCAAAAAGCTAATCCTGATTATAATAGACAGAACGGTGTTGTTGGTATAGCTATTGGCAGTGACTTCTCCCTGTTCCAGGTCCATTCTGGATGGTCCTCAGCTTGCCTCTGCCCATCAAAGCTCTACCTTGGGAATATCTCTGAGAGTTCCTATGCAATAGAAGTGCATTTAGATATGCTAGGGAGTGGGTGCTTTGAAGCTCTTACAGACACATGGGATGTGGGAACAAATACTCAGCAAAGATGTGTTATTCTTCCCCTGCCTTTTATTAGGAAAATGTGTTGGGGCTTGGCAGCTTTAAATACAGCTGTACCATAATAAATTGTCCTGACAAGACAACACAGTTGTTTGGCAGGGTCTTTATTTACCACTGAGATAGATCGGCTTTCTTCTTTAATAAATATGCACATGTTTAGATTCACTAGCAGCAAAACAGCTCTGATATTTGGAATTTAACATCTGGCCACTGTGAAAAGTCTATCTCTCTCTCTCTCTATCTGATAGAGTCTACCTTATATTAAGATAATCTAAACTAGTTTTTGAAAGAATCAGACATTGGATATCAGATTCTTCTTGGGTGCTCTGTAGACTGATTTTCCAAATGAAAGCAAACACCACACTGCAACCCGCACATGGTCTTCACGACAACAGCCTGCTTGCTTTCCTATGGGAATTTGAATGCATGTTATTCCACCTTCTTTTATATGCCCTACAGGTCACGTTTCAAGAATAAACTGGCATAGGAGACTTGCCCCTTTGCATGCTAATGGTACTTTATGCTGCTCCCAGACATCTCGAAGGCACAAATAAAAAGTCTGCTGGCATTTGAAAGCCAGTCTTAGTTAGAAACACCTTGGGAGTGCTATCCATGAATGCTGCAAGTAACTGAAGTGGCCTGCTCAAAAAGGGTACTCACCTCAGTTCGATTACTCATGACTAGGTTTCAGGTCAAGCAGTCTACAAGCAGTCTGTTCACCACTGTTTCCTTTTCCCATCCCACCACAACAAGCCCTCCCTACCCTACACAATATACACTCATGACAGGAGGAAGGAGTGGGAGATCCAGCTCCCACCAAGGAGTCCCAATGTCTGCAATGGAACAGGATGCTTTTCACATCAGTTTCCACTGATGGAGGCTCTCTGGGCATGCAGAATGGGTCAACTCCCATGGGGGAGAGCACAGAATTTAAGGATATCCTATTCCTGTAACTTACCACCACCACCCAATTCTCTTATGATCGGAATGGTCTCCCTAAACATGCACATGGTGCTTGCCTTTCTCCACCTTCCTTCAAATTCCTCAAAACTCACCTTATTAATGCTTCCTCTGGCCTATCTTTGGATGATATTGGCCTGCAGTGCTTCACCATACCTAATTCCCCAGTGTAACTAAACTGCAACATTTGTCCACATGTGTCCCTCATTTCCACACACACCCCTCTGTTCTTCTCACTATTGTCTATTTTAGATTGCAAATTCCTTGGTAGGAGGGGTTAGTCTGTGTTGGCTACATAACTCAGTAAGGTGCCATGTAGAATGATCATGATCATGGGAATCACTACCAGCAACATACATGGTTTGGCAGTTCCAAGCAGGTCTCACTTGGTAGCTAAGGCTCCCTCTGAGGATTGTTTGGGACCATTCTCATGACTGGTGTCTGAGAGATGCTGGTGGCAATTGGAAAGCAGAAGCAGTCTTCATCAAGACTCTCTCCAATTGCAGTAAGGGGATTCTAGCTCATCCTCCATTTGCACACGTGGGAAACATTGTTCTTGCCTTCCTATCCTTGGGATTTGTTTGTTCTACGAGAAAGTGATCTTCAAAACATTTAGTGAGATTCCACAGTCAGATACAGTATGCTCCTGAATACCACTTGCTGGAAATCACGTATGGGCAGAGTGCTTGCAGGCTCCCCACTTTGAAAACAGGATGCTGGACCAGAGAGGCCACTGATCCACTCCAGCAGAGCTTTTCTTATGCTCTCATGTTCTGTTGAAGTCAATGGGGTTTATTTATTTTTTTAGTTCAGGTCACCATAAATCATTTTACCAGCTTTTTCTCCCCCAGAGGCGTGCTCATATATAAATGGAGACCACCGTATAGAGCAATACAATGCCAAGGATGCTTTTCTAATGCCAAAAATCCACAGAACATTCCTAACAGTGTTATCACACACTGTACTCAACAGCAGGGACCACAACTAATGAGGTTTCTCTTGATGCAGTCATAAGGAACTGCCAAAATGAATAGCATTTAAAAGATTTAAAGCGAATATTTTGGTTGGACCACTGAGCTGATCAGACCACTTTAAACAATTTGTCATTCACCTAAAAGTAAACTGGATTCCAGAGACAACTGTAGTTGGAGAGCAAATGTGTATACCTAACCTGATGTCTGAGACACACCTACTGGATCTGTTTGATGCCAACTGATGAGCCATTCATATTTTAATAGCTGCTAGTTTAGGGAAATTTTATTTTTCAACTAGACATGTTTCTCTTCCAGATATACCTTATCAAGCACAGCTCTGGAACTCATTAGCTGACAAGTCCTAGAGTCCAAGAGCCACGCTGTTCAAAAATCTTTTCAGTGGACTGCAAATCCTGGCTTATAGGAATGTCTCAATTGCAAACTTTTTTTTAATTTAAAAATCCTGTTTTTCATAGCCTGTTTCCCATGGGTTGTCCAATGAAATGCACTTTTAAACTCATCTCACATTACACTTCCTCAGTATTGCTGCTTACGTGTCCGTCCTTCCATGTTGAGTCACACAAATCACCCCCTGCCCTCTTGTATTCCCATTACTCATAGGCTTTTACACCTTATTGAGACTCTAATCATGCTTTATTTATTTGCTGGTTTTCCCCCATACATTTACTCATTCTTACTCAAGGAGATGTACATGGTTCTTCATCTTCCCACATTATCCCCACAACAATCTTGTGTGGTAAGTTAGGCTGAGAGAAAGTGACTGGACTAAGGTCACCCAGGGATCCTCATGGACGAGTGGGATTTGAACCCGGGTCTCACCAGTCCTAGTCCAAGACTCTAAACCACTACACCACAGCGTTTCTCAAATTGTCTTACTCTTATCACACTTCCCAGGTAGCAATGCAGAGAGAGAGAGAGAGAGAGAGAGAGAGAGAGAGAGAGAGAGAGAGAGAGAGAGAGAGAACGCACTTTAGAAAGTCATGTCAAGGATTTCTTCTCTACACTGCTACACTTAAGTTCCTTTCTCCTTGGTGTTAGTATATGGTGTAGAGTTGAAGAGATCTGTCTGATCTCTTGTTCTATTAGCCATTCTTTTATTTTTATTTTATTTCTTGCTTTTGTGTTGTTCACTGTCATTATATTTCTTTTTTAAGTCTAGCAGTATAGAGGCATTGCAAATTAATGAATACCAAGCTAATAAGGAAAAACTGCAGGTGAGCAGGTATTCGAATTACAGGCATCCTTGGCCCTCCACATCGCTGTATTCTTATCAGTCGCTTTATTCGATACGATAACAAAAAGACCACCCGATCCAGTTTCCATTGAAGTATGAGGACAGGTGTTCATTAACTTCAAAAGGAACTGAATTAAATCCCAGTAAGCATATGAGTAAAGTACTTCATTTTGAAGCCGTTGGAGGGAGAGTTCAAACATGCCGAATTTCCAGTGACAGCACCTTTGTGGAGAAAGGCAGCCAAGCAGACATGCCATAATAAGCTAAATTAAGATCCTCCAAAATTCCTGAGTGAACTTCCCTTATCACAGCTGCAGAACAGCCTCCAACTGAAATAAATCTCAAACCTGTTTTAAACAAAAACTCAAGCCTTTATCGAAACACGTTTCAGTTAAGCAAGGCCCCATAGTCTTGCACTTTTGATATGCATAAAATGTAACGCCAACATACATTAATAAAAGCAATTCAGAAGAATGTGGTCACGTGCTATTGCCATGCACTACATTCTGCTCCTTCTAAATTCAAAGATTAAAGGATGCAAACAGAATAACTTCACAGGCAGAAAGAATCTATCTGCAGGAATACAGGGAGGAAAGGCAGGCATTAATGTCGAATAAGGATGGACATATATTTATATTTTGATTCTCTCAGTTTCCCAATCTTAAATTCAGTTCTCTACATTTCTGCAGCAATATGCATTTTTTTAAAGAAAGAAAATTATTTAGCCCTTTGATGTAAATTTTTCCTAATAAACACCTTTTTGAATGCAGTTTTGACTACAGTGCACATTTTAAAAGCAATTCCCCCTAACATATGCATTTTTGAGACAGAAATCAAATGCTCCCCCCTCTGTGGTTTCACCGACCTAATAGATCGCTAATAACTGTTCACAGAACTAGCCATATAGTTCTCTTTGACAAGTACACCAGTAACCACTGCAGAGAAATGGAACAAGTATAAATGAAATGTGCATTAAAATGAAAAAAGACTGCACCATATAGCAATGCCACTAATGAGAGACCTTACAAAAAGTATCCCTCATCTTATGAGCTATGAGTGAATAATTACATAGGTACAGTCCCCGTGACTTGAATAGGATTAAATCAGTGTAAAACCAATTTGTGACTTGTCTATTTAATAGTTTCCCAGCATGACCTAATAAGCAACCTTATTTAATTCATGCAGAGAAAATAGTAGGTAATTACAGAAACCAAGTCCTTGATCGCTAAATGCAAGTTTCTGGCTTGCCAAGTCCAACATTTATCCAAGCACCAGACCACACAGGTGAATCTGACATAATCTTCATAAAATTAAGATAAACAAAATGTATACTTGGGAGGAGAGAGAGGTGGAAATCCCCAAGTATTATTTACATCAATTGCCAAGACATTCTCATGCATATCATGATTTCTGAAAAGGCCTGCCAGTTCACAAGCACTAGGTATAATAATCCACTTAAAGTTTAATTATCACCAAACCAAGAACTTTCTCCAGAGATAAGAATGATGTTTCATAGCCAATTATAAAGACACAACATCACTGCTTTATAATAACTGTATTAATATGAGCAATACTGCAGATGTAAAGGCAGGCATCAGAGCCATTTCTTTCCACTGCCCATAGCTAGCCCTCGCTCAAAATGGAGAAGGAAATTGGTGGAGGTGACTCTAGAGAACAGACCTGTGCTTTAGTAATGAACTAGAGTCATATCTCTTCACATTAGCTATGGAAAAGAGTATACTGAAGTCCAAGAAGTCTAGAATAAGTTCCATACCCCATTTTTGCAGGGAGCTTTAAGTGCCTTTAAGCAACATAAAAGGTAAAGGTAAAGGACCCCTGACAGTTAAGTCCAGTCGCAGACGACTCTGGGATTGCGGCATTTATCTCACTTTATTGGCTGAGGGAGCCAGCATACAGCTTCTGGGTCATATAGCCAGCATGACTAAGCCGCTTCTGGCGAACCAGAGCCGTGCATGGAAACACTGTTTACCATCCCGCTGGAGTGGTACCTGCCGGTATTTATCTACTTGCACTTTTTGGTGTGCTTTTAAACTGCTAGGTTGGCAGGAGCTGGGACCTAGCAACGGGAGCTCACCCCGTTGTGTGGATTCAAACCGCCGACCTTCCAATCGGCAAACCCAACAAGAGGCTCAGTGGTTTAGACCACAACACCACCAGCGTCCCTTAAGCAACACACTGAACCCAAATTCTAATGCTCCACTACTGGAGAACCTGGCGCCAGGAGCATTCTAGGTCCCATTCTGCCATATCCAACACAAGAATCTTCATTGGCATAGCTGCCCTGGCAAGTTGCCCTCTGTACCATATGCTTTCTAGGTAGCCACAGGTGGAGTGGGATCCCCAACAGCATTCTCCACGGGCCTTTCAAGGACCAGGATGCCATGGCTAAATAACAGTGAGCTTCTGGGTATTAACTGTGCAATCTCATGCATGCCTACTAAGAAATATGCCTCACAGAGTTCAACAGGCCTTACTCCCAGGAAAATGTGGATATAATTACTGCCTAAGCCATGTAAGCATCTTTAAAATAATTACAGACATTTAAAGGTAAGCACATAATACTGTGTCAAATAATTGCTCTAAAACAGCCACAGGAAAATACCATTTCATACTCAAAAGTCTGATAACAGGAAAGGCAAAAGGAAAGATGTAGTTTTGTGATGATACTACAGCAGGTTGTTTAAGTGGGGAATGAAATATTTTATCAAAGCTTGGATCATTTTCACCAGTTTTTCACAGAGGCATATTCATAGCCACCATAAATATCAAAAGTGCTATCAATCAAGAAGTGTAGCCTGCGATAAGACCGTTGGAGATCCCTGTAGAAGTGTGTACTATATTATAGTCAGATGCAGGTGTCCTTTCCAAGAATGGGGATAGGGAAAACAGGATATGTCTCTGATGGTCTGCATGGAACCTACAATACACCATCCATAGAGGGCTTTCTCAGTAACCAAGAACCCTCATTTCCCAACATTTCTAGTCACACACAGAGAGCCCTACACATGTTAATGTGTGCTCTCATCTAGCTATGCAGAGGTTGGTAGTTGGGAAACTGATGGCCTGGTTCACTTGTCACATCACATCATAGTTAAACATAAACTATGGTTTAAAGTGATCTGGAATGTTCTCACTTCACTCCTACCCTGATGTCACCACACAACCAGGAAACAAGCCAGGGCTTAGCTTTGTCATGTTGTTTGCTTGCTTGCTTGCTTGCTTGCTTGCTTGCTTGCTTGCTTGCTTGCTTGCTTGCTTGCTTGATAAAAACTTCAAAGCAGTTTACAAAAAGATAACAGCATAAAATCAGGACAAATTTACATTAAAACATAAAATAAGTTAAAACACTAAAACATATTTAAATTCCCATCAGTTTTTTTCTAAGTATTTGGGTAGGCTGGACTAAACAAGGAAGTCTTTAGCAAGCGGTGAAGGCACCTGCTTGATATCAATAAGCAAGGAGTTCCAAAGAATAAGTGCTGCCACACCAAACAATTGGGTTCTTACAAATGACGTTTGAACTCATGGTCATGATGTCTTTGCAACTGTATTATTGGCTTACAGCTTGTGGTTTGGGGAAACAACCCATCAGCCCAGGTTGAGACAACATGAAAAGTGAAACTCGTGAGTTGTTTGCCAGGAGCATGGTTGCAGGAACACAGGGGAAGAGCAGAGAGAGAACTTTACAGAGGTGTGCATTGGCATACAGCATGCTCAAATTAAACACACACACACACACACACACACACACACACACACACTGTACATACATATATCTGACTAAATCAGGTAGGAGGAAATGGAATGGTGGGCGAGTGGCAGGAATCCTGAACACCAGCACTCCACACTGCAACATTCTGTTGCACAACCCACTCACCACCTGGTGCCATCCAGATGTTTTCGACTACAGCACTCTTCAGCCCAGCAAGAATGGCCAAGTTTCAGGGATGCTGAGAGTTGTAGAAGTGCAAATTGTCATCAGTTGTGAGTTTTCTTTACATACAAATTTTGAGCTGCTTATTGATATAGAAATCATCCTGGGGGCTGGGTCCTGTCAATATAGACAAATGTTTGGTAGAAAATGGAACAGAAATATTCAATAGAATTACACACAGCAGAGGAAGGGTGAGTTAGTGTTCATAAAGTGACAGGATGGAATCCTTCCATCCTTTCAGTCCCTCCACATACAAGTAAAATGTTTGTCTAGAAACAAGATGCAGGATTTGCTATAGCAGCTTAAATTAAATCTAAGCTTTTAACTGTAAGGAGTAAATTGCCTGTATGGGGATTTAGGAATAAATCTTAGCATACCACACTACAGATTTATTCTTAAGCATTGGGAAAAGTAAAAAAGAAAAGGGGCATTATAATGGAACATTATTTGGGTCTTCAAGATAATTCAGAGCATGCATCTAAATATATAGAATATTCAAATTACAGGTGCTAAACAATACTTTTTATAGTCCATAAACTATTAATGTATCCATTCTCCACCTGCCTAAATGGCATATTCCACACAAAGAAGGGAGCTTTCAACTGGCTTGGAGGAAGCCCATGTTATGTGGAAATTTAAAAAAATATTTAGAGTCTCCCTCAGCACCCTAGTCCTACAAAAGCCAAAGGCTGCAGAATAAGGTGAGGGCCATTTAAAAGCCAGCCAGCTGAGGAAGGAGGGCTTACACAAATAAGCCTTCAGATGGAACTAGGCTCTTATGAAAGATCCTGGGAGCTCTCCAAGGTCCTGTAGGTGCTTTGGGTGCCTTGGCCTCCTGACACAACACTGTACATCTGAGCTCTCATTGAACACGACATGGGCTGGGAAAGGGGTCACTGGGTCTAGTCAAACACCTTCCTTCCTACTTACACTTAAATGCACACTCACACCTACTTCTTGTGTGAGGCTCCTGGCACAGTTTAAACACCCACACCTCTGCTGCACTTGCATGTCCAGCACTTCAAAATGCAGCACTACAAAATATGAACCTAATCCAAACAGACACATGGGGAAGGACACACAAAGTTCATCAATTCATTAATCATATGAAGAGGAATCCATGTGATCAAAGGCCAGTAGGTCTGAATTGTTAGCTCCACCCACCCTGCCCCCAGATTCTGGAGCTTCCTTGCCTGACTCGCCAATATCCATGCATTAGGCGTTGATATCTGCAGCTTACAAGCATGTTGGGGGTTCCAGTACATGTAAAGGCCTAAGTGTGTAGGTCTCCTCGCTGCAGATGTCCACCCATAACATGCAGAAAGTAGAGGTGAAACAAAGAAGCCATGTGACCTTGCAGGTGAGGCCAGCGGCACAAACTTGATGGCCCTTGATTGGGTGGAACTCCCATCTTGTGATGGATGCATAAATGTTCTTATCCAATTGAGTTAAAACCAGGTATATAATAAGTATAGCTTTCTGAATAGAATGTTGCCGTTGACACCCAAAAGGCTAAGGCGGCAGTACCATTAACTGAACCAAATGTTACTGTGAAGCATATGCAATTGTTTCAACTATTTCTGTGAAGCCACAAAGCTTGTACCAACTAATGCTAACTCATAAATAGCAACATCTCACCTACTCCAGCTAAGCCATTTTTGATGTACCGTATTTTTCTGTGTATAAGACTAGGTTTTTTTCCTTTAAAATGTCAAAAATTAGGGGGCATCTTATACACGGGCCATCTCCCCCCCCCCATTTTCTTAAATCTGAGTTCCCCAAAATAGGGGGCATCTTATGCATGGGGGCATCCTATGCATCTTATAGACGTTATAGATAGCTGTATTAGTTCTGGAGAATAAAATACCAGTGGAAAGCTGAGTATTCATTTTACATTATAGTATTTGTGTATCTGAAGAAGTGTGCATGCACACGAAAGCTCATACCAAAATATAAACTTAGTTGGTCTTTAAGGTGCTACTGAAGGAATTTTTTTAGTATTTGTAGTGTAACCTTGATTAGACCAATTTCTGCCAGGATGTTTTCCCTCTTAGATGATTGTCAAGTTAATTACAAAGCCTTGTTGGATAGAAGAGGATAAATGGACTGAAGAGAAATCATGAGTGAAACAGACTACAACTCCCTGCTACTCAAAGTATCTTGTATGTTTACTAAGCTGAAAGGTCTGTAATTAGTTGAGTTGAGCTGATTTATATGTCACTTCACACAAGCAAAAGGCGTTCCAACGTGATTTACAAAGCAAGTATGAGAATGCTCCGCAGAAAGTGCTCTTACTCCTCATTAAAGTAAATGACTCATGAATTAGCATCACAGCAGATTTAAGAATTCCCCAAAGATAAAGTTATACGGTAGGGAAACAATGAGAGTGAAGCTCATATACATTGATCCCTTCCAAAATCAAAAGGTAAGGCAAGCCACATTTCCAGTCAGAAGTGTTATTAATTTTATTTGTTTGAATAAGGTGGGAAAAGACAAGAATCCATGAAAAATCAAGCCAATGTTAGAATTAAGCCTTAGGATTTGGAGCAGATTTCTCTGGCCCGGCTTCATTTTCCAAAGTTTATCTAGTCAGGTAATCATCAGTTTAAATTTTCCCTCAGAGTGACAAACTCTATCAGTAAGTTCACCAACAGCCACCAGTCTTCATTTTCCTTGTGGTTACCGGTAATTGAGAATATACATTAAAGAAGGTTAAAGATGTTGGTTGTTGTTTTTTTAAAAAAGGTTCTGAGTACAGTAATCATTTTCATAATATGTGAATATATGTAAGTATGCAATTTTCAGCTGCTTTCCAAAGTTTGATAATGAGCAAACAAACTTTTTCTTAAAAGCAAAGCTATTCCCATCTCTTCTCCCCCCCCTTCCACTTTCCCCTCGCTTTCTCGCTTAAATTACCTAATTATTCCCTAGCCCAAGAGGCAGCCTCCTAATTAAGAAATACATCAATTGGCTTGAAAGGACACTATCAAGCAATTGTCATTGCCTATTCATTTTTGCTTGGCTGTTTCAGTTTCACTTGAAATTTGCATATTCACATCCATTTCCAGAGACATTCATTTATTTCTAATGCCAATGGATTCCACAGTGGCTACACAGCTATTTTCACCTAAAATTTATCCCCCTTTTTTGGTGTTCAAGATCCTTTTCACATAGTCTTCCAGGTACAGTAAATGCTTGTGGGAGGAGCAGGATTGAAAAATTCAGTCCCTGATCATGTAGTCTTAACCTGCACATAACTTGTAGGCACATAACTTGTAGGTTCTGAACCTGCAAATGAGCAGCGGACAGAGGTCAGAGGTGGAGACAGTGGGTGCAATGGTGCTCCCACCCACGTGTCCATTGCACATGCTAGGGAACCCACATGAGAAGGGCCATGCAAACCAATACAATGATCTTATAGCTTCCAACTTTGGGAGATGAACATTTGCACATTTGTGGGGTGTACCAGTTGGCAAGTGTCACAACAGAATATCTTGACCCTTGGCTTCAAAATACCATTCCTCTGCCATTAGGAAACACGTGGCTTTTTATATTAGATACCACCCATTGATCCCTCTCGATATGATTCAAATCTAGACTTCAGAATGTCAAGCTCAAACACATGCTAGAGAATTATGAACAGAGCAAGGATGCTTGCACTCATTTGCCTTTGCCTGGACCCCTGCACTCCTCCCAGATTTCCTCCGCTGGTTCCACCCTTGTTGGTACAAGTGACCTGACTGTGCTGGGTTAACCCATTAGTTCTCCCCATCCGCTGTTTGTCAGTGGCATGGAAAGATGCTAAGCCTTCATGTGCTGCCTCAGCTTGCTATTTGAAGCTGGATATAAACTGATAAATAATTTTTTAAAAGAAGAAAGGCAATGCAGAAGCAAAATATAAAGCAGTAGGAGAAGCAACTATGGCAGCCAACACACATGAAAAATATCCCTGTTGCTGGCACAGTGTCTGCAGCCAAGAGTCCCACTAATCTTTACATCTTGATAGGCTGGTATCAGGTTTTTCTTCAGGGTCAGAACCACAGTTCTGGGCCAGGACTCTGAATCAGAATTAGGGACATATTACTAAGGTACAACATATGGTTTGATCAGTGGTGTGGAGCAGGGGTCCCCAAACTAAGGCCCGGGGGTCGGATGCGGCCCCATCGCCTTCTAAATCCGGCCCGCAGGCGGTCCGGGTATCAGTATGTTTTTACATGAGTAGAATGTGTCCTTTTATTTAAAATGCATCTCTGGGTTATTTGTGAGGCCTGCCTGGTGTTTTTACATGAGTAGAATGTGTCCTTTTACTGTATTTAAAATGCATCTCTGGGTTATTTGTGGGGCATAGGAATTCGTTCATATTTTTTTTCAAAATATAGTCCGGCCCCCCACAAGGTCTGAGGGACAGTGGACCGGTCCCCTGCTGAAAAAGTTTGCTGACCCCTGGTGTAGAGCAAAGGCAGGTGCTGAGTACTAAGTCAGAAAATTGGGGCTGGATAGAAGGCCCAAGGCAACAAGGCAGTGATCTGATGACAGATTGAACCAGGCATTTGAGTACTGAGTCAAAGATTTAGCGGGGGGGGGAGTAGAGTTGGTTCGTATCAAGTCCTCACAACAGGTTTATCAGACTGGAGAGCTGATGAGTTCTAGGAAGACAATGAACCCTTTAGAGTTTTCTGGATTTAATACCTCTAGATAGTGGCTGAGCTAAAATATTCCCTGTTCCTTTCTCTACATAACAGCACAATAAGCCTGTTGTCAAGGGGTGAGGATCTGGCAAAACTTGACCTCTCTCTTTCTCTGAAAATGTTATTTTATCTCTATATTTAAACAGATTAAAGGTCCCACAATGAGTGGTTTGTAACTGTTATTACAAATAACAAAATGTACAAAACCAATAATGGAGAAAGCTCTTCCACCAGTAGCATAATGCTGTGTTTTGTGAAGATGCACTGCCTAGCTGTCAATAAGTGTTCCATCTTAATTTTTTATGCACTGATGCTGCAATTCTCAAGGCAAATTGTCATTTCACTGTATCAGATTCTGAGTTGCAGCTTGCCTTGTATCTGCTGTAGACAAGCTGTCTCAGTATTTTTCTACAAACACAGATCACCATTGAGTTCACACTGAACTTGGTGGAGGAAGAATCTCTCAGAGAACCAACTCACCATGAATTCAACCACAGACATGCACAGAGAGCAACCCAGATTCTGACCATAGCTGCCAAGTTATCCCTTTTTTTAAGGGATTTTCCCTTATGCTGAATAGGCTTCCTCGCGAGAAAAGGAAAAACTTGGCAGCTATGCTTCTGACACCACAAATGACCATACATTATCAGTCCTTGGGAGCTTCCACTAAGGCGCAGGCTTCCTCAACCTCGGCCCTCCAGATGTTTTTGGCCTACAACTCCCATGATCCCTAGCTAGCAGGACCAGTGGTCAGGGATGATGGGAATTGTAGTCCCAGAAACAGCTGGAGGGCCAAGTTTGGCCATCACTGCTCTAGGCAATGGGAAGGGTGGATTCTGAGCCTAAGGCTACAATCCTAAACATACTAGGGAGCAAGCTCCTTGAGCTCAATGGGGCTTATTTATAAATAAGCAAGCTTAAGTTTGCAATGCTGTAAGTGTTCTTTCTCACTTGGCTAGTTAAAAGTCCTGCTTCCACCTCATTTCAAGCTGTTACTGAGCAGCCCCCTGGGATAATTAATAAATAAAGGATACTTTGTCCATTTCATCAGGATCAAAGCGGGTGGAGACATCCCCTTTCTCCCTCTTGTCTTTTCATAGACACATGGTTGTATGTCACGAAAGAAATATCTGCATTTTATTCAAGTTCTTTTGCTAACAGGATATTCCAAAAGGCATGCGCTCATTTTCCTGAGGGGTCCCCCCCCGGGGGGGGGAACAGACTGCATGAAATATCATGACCAAAATACATAAAGAGCAGATCTTATCATCAAGGTAGAACAGGGAGACAAGGGAAGAAGGTGCTACGAAAAAGTTTTGTCTGGCTATGGAGATTTAAGCAATGGCTGGGATGTAATAAATTCAATAGGCTGAACGGTTTCAGTTCACAGATGTTTGGGGGATAACTGAGAAGTTAATTCCACTGAACAAAGCCAGCATAAATAAATGCATGTTGCCAATTCCCCCCCCCCTTTCATTCTTGACTATAGAGGCTAACTATCAAAGAAACTAAGCACAATGGCACAGGAGGTTTGTATTAGGAGAGGAGATACGATAGCCATTTCCACCAGGGAATACACAGAAACCAGAAAAAAACCAGAGACTCTGAAATCTAGAACATCACCATGCCAAGCTTCCTGTGAGGAATTGACTAAGCACCCCCTCCCCATCCTTTCAAATTGGTTTTCTGATCCCTTGTTCTACCTTGACTTCATAATAACATTACCACCCAGGCAGATTTAAATTGGCCCAGCTGAGGGTTTAAAACTCAGCCCTCCATATCATGAAATAAGGAAGTAGCAATTTAAATGTTTTGACACATGCAAAAGAAAAATTGTGGTTGTGTGTGTCATGTGATAGAAAAGCAGAGTTTCTATCAGATAATAAGACAATCTCAAGCTATGTTAAATATATAGGAAGTTGGAAGATGACAGGGGAAATTTGGACAGTTACATATAGGAGGGATTTGAAGGTTCAGCAACCACTGGGAGAAATCTGATCTGTGTTTTTTAAAAAAGCTAAAATAGCCAGCACAGGAGGAGGGGCCAAGCATGAGAGTAAAGGACAGGACCATGGTGTGGGGCCATGGGGAATTATCTCTTTGCCTCTGCTGTAGTCCTAATCTAGGCATCCCCAAACTCAGCCCTCCAGCTGTTTGGGGACTACAACTCCCATCATCCCTGACCACTGGGCCTGTTAGCTAGGGCCCCGTCCCCACCACCATTTTTTTTAAATGCCACGGTCCTGATCAGGCTTGGGTGTCACTGCAATGGCAGCATTAAAGGTCAAATCACATGGCTAACATCACATCTAGTTTGGCCTTCAGAGAAGATTCATTTTCTCCTTCATTGAAAGTCCACTTGGTTGACGGTTATCTGAGCATGGTGAACTGTTTATAAGATCAGGATGTTTACCACAATGAGACTACAAGAGAGTTACTCCACAGTGGGAGAAAGCAAGTTGTGTGGGGGCCAAATGGCCCGTTATGTCCAAATGGTCCAAATATGGGGTCCAAATAGTGTGCTTTGGGCTGGCCATGGCCTTTTCTCAACAAAAATAGCAGCTGCAACAATCCAGATATAGGGTAGGACCACTGCATAGAGGAAGAGAGCTTAACTGTTCCCCAACACTGCTGAAACACGTCCTCAAAGCTGCTATTTCAGAGTCAAATGGCCACTTGAGAAGGGGAATTTGTGGGGAAACACAATGTGTTTTTAAACATAATAACATCATGTGTTGTTTGATCCCAATACCAACTTTGCCTAAGTGTCTGGAACAGCCATTGTATGTGTGCTTTAGGGGCAGAACCCCCTGGCATCAAAACAAGAGTAGACATACAGTGTTGCCTCGCTAGACGAATGTAATTCGTTCTGTGAGTCAATTCGTTTTGTGAAAAATTCATCTAGCAAATCCCATAGGAATGCATTGATTTATTATTATTATTATTATTATTATTATTATTATTATTATTATTATTATTATTATTATTGCCCATAGGAACGCATTAATTGAATTCCAATGCATTCCTATGGGAAACCGCGATTTGCTAGGCGAATTTTTCACAAAACGAATCGTCTCCCCTCAAAAAATCTCTTCGTTAAGCGAAAAATTCATCTTACAGGGCATTCGTCTAGCGAGACACGACTGTATAAGAAAGAGGTTCCCAATCCAAACTGAAGAGGACTGCAAGAGCAGTTCTGGGCCAGGACTCTGAATCAGAATTAGGGACATATTACTAAGGTACAACATATGGTTTGATCAGTGGTGTGGAGCAGGGGTCCCCAAACTAAGGCCCGGGGGTCGGATGCGGCCCCATCGCCTTCTAAATCCGGCCCGCAGGCGGTCCGGGTATCAGTATGTTTTTACATGAGTAGAATGTGTCCTTTTATTTAAAATGCATCTCTGGGTTATTTGTGAGGCCTGCCTGGTGTTTTTACATGAGTAGAATGTGTCCTTTTACTGTATTTAAAATGCATCTCTGGGTTATTTGTGGGGCATAGGAATTCGTTCATATTTTTTTTCAAAATATAGTCCGGCCCCCCACAAGGTCTGAGGGACAGTGGACCGGTCCCCTGCTGAAAAAGTTTGCTGACCCCTGGTGTAGAGCAAAGGCAGGTGCTGAGTACTAAGTCAGAAAATTGGGGCTGGATAGAAGGCCCAAGGCAACAAGGCAGTGATCTGATGACAGATTGAACCAGGCATTTGAGTACTGAGTCAAAGATTTAGCGGGGGGGGGGGGAGTAGAGTTGGTTCGTATCAAGTCCTCACAACAGGTTTATCAGACTGGAGAGCTGATGAGTTCTAGGAAGACAATGAACCCTTTAGAGTTTTCTGGATTTAATACCTCTAGATAGTGGCTGAGCTAAAATATTCCCTGTTCCTTTCTCTACATAACAGCACAATAAGCCTGTTGTCAAGGGGTGAGGATCTGGCAAAACTTGACCTCTCTCTTTCTCTGAAAATGTTATTTTATCTCTATATTTAAACAGATTAAAGGTCCCACAATGAGTGGTTTGTAACTGTTATTACAAATAACAAAATGTACAAAACCAATAATGGAGAAAGCTCTTCCACCAGTAGCATAATGCTGTGTTTTGTGAAGATGCACTGCCTAGCTGTCAATAAGTGTTCCATCTTAATTTTTTATGCACTGATGCTGCAATTCTCAAGGCAAATTGTCATTTCACTGTATCAGATTCTGAGTTGCAGCTTGCCTTGTATCTGCTGTAGACAAGCTGTCTCAGTATTTTTCTACAAACACAGATCACCATTGAGTTCACACTGAACTTGGTGGAGGAAGAATCTCTCAGAGAACCAACTCACCATGAATTCAACCACAGACATGCACAGAGAGCAACCCAGATTCTGACCATAGCTGCCAAGTTATCCCTTTTTTTAAGGGATTTTCCCTTATGCTGAATAGGCTTCCTCGCGAGAAAAGGAAAAACTTGGCAGCTATGCTTCTGACACCACAAATGACCATACATTATCAGTCCTTGGGAGCTTCCACTAAGGCGCAGGCTTCCTCAACCTCGGCCCTCCAGATGTTTTTGGCCTACAACTCCCATGATCCCTAGCTAGCAGGACCAGTGGTCAGGGATGATGGGAATTGTAGTCCCAGAAACAGCTGGAGGGCCAAGTTTGGCCATCACTGCTCTAGGCAATGGGAAGGGTGGATTCTGAGCCTAAGGCTACAATCCTAAACATACTAGGGAGCAAGCTCCTTGAGCTCAATGGGGCTTATTTATAAATAAGCAAGCTTAAGTTTGCAATGCTGTAAGTGTTCTTTCTCACTTGGCTAGTTAAAAGTCCTGCTTCCACCTCATTTCAAGCTGTTACTGAGCAGCCCCCTGGGATAATTAATAAATAAAGGATACTTTGTCCATTTCATCAGGATCAAAGCGGGTGGAGACATCCCCTTTCTCCCTCTTGTCTTTTCATAGACACATGGTTGTATGTCACGAAAGAAATATCTGCATTTTATTCAAGTTCTTTTGCTAACAGGATATTCCAAAAGGCATGCGCTCATTTTCCTGAGGGGTCCCCCCCGGGGGGGGGGAACAGACTGCATGAAATATCATGACCAAAATACATAAAGAGCAGATCTTATCATCAAGGTAGAACAGGGAGACAAGGGAAGAAGGTGCTACGAAAAAGTTTTGTCTGGCTATGGAGATTTAAGCAATGGCTGGGATGTAATAAATTCAATAGGCTGAACGGTTTCAGTTCACAGATGTTTGGGGGATAACTGAGAAGTTAATTCCACTGAACAAAGCCAGCATAAATAAATGCATGTTGCCAATTCCCCCCCCCCCTTTCATTCTTGACTATAGAGGCTAACTATCAAAGAAACTAAGCACAATGGCACAGGAGGTTTGTATTAGGAGAGGAGATACGATAGCCATTTCCACCAGGGAATACACAGAAACCAGAAAAAAACCAGAGACTCTGAAATCTAGAACATCACCATGCCAAGCTTCCTGTGAGGAATTGACTAAGCACCCCCTCCCCATCCTTTCAAATTGGTTTTCTGATCCCTTGTTCTACCTTGACTTCATAATAACATTACCACCCAGGCAGATTTAAATTGGCCCAGCTGAGGGTTTAAAACTCAGCCCTCCATATCATGAAATAAGGAAGTAGCAATTTAAATGTTTTGACACATGCAAAAGAAAAATTGTGGTTGTGTGTGTCATGTGATAGAAAAGCAGAGTTTCTATCAGATAATAAGACAATCTCAAGCTATGTTAAATATATAGGAAGTTGGAAGATGACAGGGGAAATTTGGACAGTTACATATAGGAGGGATTTGAAGGTTCAGCAACCACTGGGAGAAATCTGATCTGTGTTTTTTAAAAAAGCTAAAATAGCCAGCACAGGAGGAGGGGCCAAGCATGAGAGTAAAGGACAGGACCATGGTGTGGGGCCATGGGGAATTATCTCTTTGCCTCTGCTGTAGTCCTAATCTAGGCATCCCCAAACTCAGCCCTCCAGCTGTTTGGGGACTACAACTCCCATCATCCCTGACCACTGGGCCTGTTAGCTAGGGCCCCGTCCCCACCACCATTTTTTTTAAATGCCACGGTCCTGATCAGGCTTGGGTGTCACTGCAATGGCAGCATTAAAGGTCAAATCACATGGCTAACATCACATCTAGTTTGGCCTTCAGAGAAGATTCATTTTCTCCTTCATTGAAAGTCCACTTGGTTGACGGTTATCTGAGCATGGTGAACTGTTTATAAGATCAGGATGTTTACCACAATGAGACTACAAGAGAGTTACTCCACAGTGGGAGAAAGCAAGTTGTGTGGGGGCCAAATGGCCCGTTATGTCCAAATGGTCCAAATATGGGGTCCAAATAGTGTGCTTTGGGCTGGCCATGGCCTTTTCTCAACAAAAATAGCAGCTGCAACAATCCAGATATAGGGTAGGACCACTGCATAGAGGAAGAGAGCTTAACTGTTCCCCAACACTGCTGAAACACGTCCTCAAAGCTGCTATTTCAGAGTCAAATGGCCACTTGAGAAGGGGAATTTGTGGGGAAACACAATGTGTTTTTAAACATAATAACATCATGTGTTGTTTGATCCCAATACCAACTTTGCCTAAGTGTCTGGAACAGCCATTGTATGTGTGCTTTAGGGGCAGAACCCCCTGGCATCAAAACAAGAGTAGACATACAGTGTTGCCTCGCTAGACGAATGTAATTCGTTCTGTGAGTCAATTCGTTTTGTGAAAAATTCATCTAGCAAATCCCATAGGAATGCATTGATTTATTATTATTATTATTATTATTATTATTATTATTATTATTGCCCATAGGAACGCATTAATTGAATTCCAATGCATTCCTATGGGAAACCGCGATTTGCTAGGCGAATTTTTCACAAAACGAATCGTCTCCCCTCAAAAAATCTCTTCGTTAAGCGAAAAATTCATCTTACAGGGCATTCGTCTAGCGAGACACGACTGTATAAGAAAGAGGTTCCCAATCCAAACTGAAGAGGACTGCCCTTTGTAAAGCAGGGCATCCTAAAACATCTTCTTGCCCCTGAGATCCATGATCTCATCATCTTGCCCTTTGACCAAGTTGAATATATTATTTATCAACCAGAATTTATATACTGCTTAATTATCCGCAGCCTCTAAGCAGATTCCATCTTTTAAAGAAAAATAAAATGCATTATGAAGCAGTGTATCAAAAGTAAAGAGAAAACCAGTAAGGTTGAAAGGAAAGGCATCACAAAGCAACACATGCACAACAGTTTCTAACACAAGCAGACTTTTGAAAGCTAATTTCAAAATAATGAGTCACTGTGGACTACCAGTTTGCCAAAAGACCAGATACTATTGAAACTGTCCTTTCCCAAAAAAATAAGGGCGGGGGGAGAGGGAACAATCAGAACTTTGGAAAATTTCAGACAATCACTTTGATCAACCACGCCTAAGAGGCACCATCTGAAGTAATCTGAGCCATCCCCCATGAGAGATTTAATTTTTTAAAAGGTACAAAATAAACAGCACAGCTACAGTTCTCTTGCAGCAACTGACAGTAAGTGCTTCTCTTAGGCCAAGGGTGGTGATGAGCCACTAGTTAAATCTGACTTCTTACATAAAAACCGCAGAGTTTAAATACTTGTTAATAAAAAAAATTAACACCATCCTTTAGGCTACAATCCTATACATACTTCACAACAAGCCCCATGGAATGGGGCTTACTTCTGAATGGATATACATGGAAGTAATGCAACATTTCATTCTTCTGACAAGCCATGCATTCTACAATCATTATTTCAGAACCAAAAATATATTTCAAGCAGAGCCAGGCAAATCTTTTACTTTTCTTTTTTTCAACATATGCATATACTCCTTGGGAAAATCAGAACAGCATGCAGAACCCACTGCAGAAGCCTATGCAAAAACTCCAAGGTCTGAGTTTGTGTGCAAAAGGATTAAACCAAATCTACTTGTTCAAAATCAAATTATGTTGTCTACAAATATAGATGCCTTACTGGAGAACAATACACATTTGCTTTATTATTTTCATGAGTTCAAATCCATATTTTATGGATTCCCTGCCCCCACACACACATTTTGTTTGAATTTCTTCTGTCAATTGAAAACAAGCTTTAATAGCTGACCAAAAAAATTCACCATAATTGCTTTTAAAAGAAAAACGTCAAAAACTTTGTAACCACACTGCATTCTTTTAAAATGCATTCCTTCATTTATCTTTATTATTACAAAAGAAAGTATGGATATTGGAAGACCCAGGAGAAGTTCTGCAAATTATTGACTGCTGTCCATTGCAAGGCTTAATGTTGACAAGACTGTGCATTTCACATTCCAGTCGAAAAGGTCAGAAACACCAGCTGGAATGAAAGATGGTAAGATTTCAGCATGCCAAGTAAAGGAAGGATGTTATTTCAAGCTGTTTTGTCAGCCAGGCAATTAGAAATAATCCAGAGCAGCATAAACTGGGATGTAGCATGTCTATAAATTTATTAAGTGTAAAATAATTACAGGGTCCCTAATTTTTACTGCATATTTATCTATTACTACATAAATGGATGCTCGTTCTTTTCATCACATCGGCTGTCAGGCGTTCTGTATCTTCCTCCTCTGCACACCTGAAGTCCAAACATCATAAAAATCTGAAGATAATGGAGCTCAGGCAAAGCCACAAGACCCTTCACAATTTTTGAGTCGGCCACTCCTTCTTCCATAGAAGTCAATTGTACAGGGATAAAATAGCAACTATGGAGGTAATGAGAAAACCTGCCTCTGCCCTTTACATTGGGGCTACATTGCCTCAATTGATTTAATGCTGGTGGGTGGTTTGCTAATACTAAGTATGATGTCCCAGGCATGGGGAGAAATGTAAAAATGGTTGCTTTCTTTTTAAAAAAAAGCAACAACCCAACAACAAAAGGCCAAATCACCTCTAAAGACAAGTTAACTAGTGAAGCATTGTTTCCTAAACACGGATATATTTCATAGCAAGGTAAATTAGTCACCAGTAGCCTTCTGTCTCATATTACACTATCTTCAGTTGATGAAGTTGTAAAGTAAAAGTGCCACAATTGACTGGTAGGTGGGGGTTCTTGAAGTGGGAACCCCAAAAGCACAAGCAACAGCCCTTGATGTCTCAAGTAAATTGGGTGGAATCTATCTGCTGAGATGCAGCAGGAGTTACTTACATAGCAAGCAAAACTGGGGACACAAATAGCACTTACCTTCCCCCCGCCCATGATGGAACTCAGCCTACTCAGTGGTGGCACCCCAGCTGTGACATGCTCCCCAGGGAGACTCCCTTGATATCCACCCTGATGTCATTCTGGTGGCAGGCAAAGCATATTTCCCCAAGTTTGGTGATTCTCTGTACCTTGCCATTTGTTTTAATTCCGCTAGCTGCTTTTATCCTGCTCTTTTATATTGTGATGCTTTCACGTTGGAGTTTTAATGTTGTTTTCTTGTAATTTTAACTTTTTGTAAGCCAGTCTGGGGATCTATTAAATGGCTGGGGTATAAATGACATAAAAATTATACTTAGTGCTTGCCGTTTAACTATAGGCTGCAAGACTTCAGATCTCCACTGGGGGAGTATTCTGAGATCTGGCCTGTAGGCAGCAGACTTCCCTTATCTTTAAGAACAAGCCTGAGGCATGTGCACACTCAGCTTTTCCTATTTCTGAAGCCAAATCCTCACTTTCATATCTTGCATGGCTGTCACAGCAAAGGGACTGCTACCCATCATTTTCATTTCAGCATTACTTTTAAATGTGGCCCTGTACAATTCAGTCTTCAGTTATCCCAATAAGCAGCAGGAAATGGGAAATTTATGTTTTACACTGTATGATGTGCATATCCTATCAGTAAATGTCCATCTTACATTGGAACAGTAAGCTGGTTTCTACATACACTCACACATCCAGGAAAGCGAGAGTCCTCATCAGAGGTCAAGGGCACAATCCAGCCAGGCAAAAACACTCAAGGAAGGTGCTAAACAAGGTGTGGTTTGGGGAGAGAGGCTGTGTCCGAGGGAGAGAGTGTGGCCTGGAGAAAGACCCAAGGGCCAGACAGAAAGGCTCAGAGGGCTGCATTGGGCTTGAGGTTCCCCACTCTTGGTCTATGCTATAAAGCAGGCATCCCCAAACTGCGGTCCTCCAGATGTTTTGGCCTACAACTCCCATGATCCCTAGCTAAGAGGACCAGTGGTCAGGGATGATGGGAATTGTAGTCCAAAACATCTGGAGGGCCGAAGTTTGGGGGTGCCTGCTATAAAGGGATAAACACTTTTAAACTGGACTTCTAACAGGAAGATTGACTATCTTGTATTGTAAGTATCTTGTATTGTAAGGCTATTTCATTTTGGTATTTCCTATCCTTAGACTTATTATTTACAGCTGATAAACTGTTGCACAATTCAATGCAGATTATAACCAGTCAACAATCTAGTACCACTGACTTTTTTCTGCCCGGAAACATACGGTACACAGAATCCATATTCTGTGCAAGAAGAATTTTGCTTCCATTTATGCAAACGTCATTTCTAGCAAGAAGTAGGGTAACCGATCTTATGCCCCCTAATACTTGGGGCAAAAAATTTTTAGTTCCTTGTATGGCGCTGAACCATAAATTCAAGATGTATTAGCATACTCTGGCCTGCTTAAATAGAGGTTGACTCACAAGACTTTGGAAGCAAGTATCTATCAGATGACATTGTTAGGCTCCTTCACTGTGTTTCTCTCTAGGGCAGTCCTTTAACCCACTTATTAAAGAGATTAGCTACTAAAAAAGGGAAATGTAAAAGAGAACCAACGGCTAATTAACATGGTGGGTTGGTATCCCACCCCTCCACTTCCTTCCACTGAAATAGTTAATGAGTAAAATGTACTGTTTTCTTTTTTGCTGTTTTTTTAGGAACAGATGTGGCATTTTTTTTCTGGCATTTGACTGATATTAACTTTTTAAAACCTTTTTTGCCTTTCAAATACATATAAGATTAAACTGCATGTAGCCACTTGCTTGCGCAGTGAGGCTGGAAACTCTGGTACACTTTCCCTTTAGGTAACACATCAGTGCCCATCCCTCCCCTTTCGCAGTTATCCGCATTTCAGTTTGTCCCAGGTTGTTCCTCAATGTCCAGGGATACATTTTATTTTATTTTTTGGAAAATAAGAAAAAGGTTTATGGTGAAAAGGTTTAGCTCTGGGAAAAGAAAATGCTCATGATGCCCTTGACTCAGAATAAGGCAGCTTCCTATGTAAAGGAAGAACAGCTGCAATTAAGGAAATCCCAAGATGTTTATTCTGACTAATTGCAGGAAGGGTAGTAACAGTTTAATAAGATACCAACTTTTAAATGAAGAAGGCAGGAAGCGGTGTGCTACTTAGTGCTCTTAGGATGAGTTACAGACAGTACCATCTATCTATTCAACAAACAGCTAGTGCAGTCATCTCCCCAGAAGATTCCTGCCATATATTCAATGGTACTAGAAAAGTACATAAATGGGCCAAATCCTAAAATTACCACTAAGCAGCAGCATCTGCAGCAGCCACTTCCAGGCAATGGAGGTTAGGGCTCAAGAGGAATTGAGCTTGGAGGTTCATGTGCAACATAGATTACATGTAAATGCAGAACTCCCAGACAGAGCATTTCCCCATGAGTTCTCCATTTCCCCTCATAACTGCTGGTCCCCCATGCAAATATAGCCTGGGCTAATTCGCTCCTCACTAGTTTACATGATGCACTGCTACCTACTAAACGCCTTGCACACCCTCTGAGCTGGGAAAAGGAGTGCAGTCCATATTTGACCCCCAACAAAAGGGAAGGGAAATGAAACACAGTATGAAGTAACTTTATTATACTGCAGTGCTGCGTTCAAAGAATAAGAGTACTTGGTTCTACTTGTTTCCAGAACATCGCCGACGAATATAAGCATCAAGGACTGAAAGTGAGGGTTGGACTGGGGTTGAATTAGAAAACAGCTGTGATTCTTTTGTTAACAGGGGCAATGATTAAGCATTGGCACAGACTGTAGATTCTCCATCAACTGCAGTCTTTCAATTTTGCACTGGATGCCCTTCCAAAGGTTATTCTTAGACAAACACCATTTAATTAATTTTATGTAACCAGCTGAATAGAGAAAGGCACTTAACTTAGGAAACATACATCTAAGTGATCTCAAAAGTTCCATCTGACTAATTAAACATCACAGGTAAGAAGGCTGGGACAGAGGGCTCTTTAGGACTGCTCTGTTTTGTGATGAGAATCCCTACTTGGAATAAACTCCATTCCAAGAAAGCCCAAGAATGAATTTTCTCAAGAAGGCTCACTCCCCTTTTCTGTATTCCACATGTTAAAAAGTGCATTTATTTCAGTAATGCAACTTATTATTTTTTATTTTAATTTTTACAAATGTTTCCTTTGGAAATTCCACAGTAATAAAACAAATACAAAAATAAACATCGCTATTACATTTCATTAATTACATTCCATTTATAATTGACCCGCCTGATGACAAATAATTACAATTACAACAAATAAAGGCTTGACATATCTTGCTTTGCATGTCATGCATCTATCTCATATATTGGTTTCACCTTTTAAATTGTGTTACTGAAATAAATGCACTTTTTGACGAAATTCTAATTTTCCAAGTTTCACCTGTATGTAATAAACCCCCACATGGCTTTAAAAATGTTAACACTTCTGAAGTAGTGTGTGTGTGTATATATATATATATATAGAGAGAGAGAGAGAGAGAGAGAGAGAGAGAGAGAGAGAGAGAGAGAGAGAGCGCACGTCTTCACATTTGGACTTTTCTAGCCTCTCCACCATAGCTGATTCCTTTTATGAATATAAAGGCAGCTTCCTCACATGGAACAGAAATGGCTTTCTCCCTATCTGCCACAGGGGCAAGTTACCATATGTACAAGCTTATTCCGAAGACCTCTCCTTGTTCCTTTTATGAGCTAATGCTCCATTTTTTAACTAAACAGTCATATAAAGCTGCAAACAGCTTTACAGAAACAAATTGTTTTAATTCTGGCAACCGTTGTAAAACCATATGAAAAGCATCAGCTAAAAGGGCGGGGAGCACCTCTGTGCTCCAGAGAGGCTGCAACATTAGCTGGATCCCAACGCCTAAGATCAAACACAGGAAAGCCACACATATATTGATCCCGCAAACTCATCCAAACCCTCTTTCAGTAAAGGCAGATAATAAACTCATATCCCGATCTGTCTTGTGTAGGAAACAGAGCATTGGGGCCAAACCAGGAAAGGTACCGGACATCTGTTATCAAAATATTTCTTTGAACTTGAGCTACAACAGCCACAAGGTAAATGGTGTCTTCTTGGGACCATGGCGCAGGGGAAGGTTTAATTTCAATAACACTTTCACACAGTGCCATTTTTCAGACCCCAAACCCTTCCCCCAAGTTGCTATTTGGATTGTTAGGGTACATGTACACATACCAAAGTTGTACCCATCGGCTTTACAACTTTGAGGGAGGGGCACTTTTCATAAGGAAAGCAATGCTGGGGAAGAGAATTAAACCCTCTTCCATGCCAGCAGTACCATCCAATCTCCCACGTGTCCTGAGGCTGCTAAAAGAGGGTTGGACTTTGGTGATCTTTGGTAATATGGCGCCCTGAGCAAGGTCAAAATGTGGTGCCCCCAAATGAAGCTTCTCCATTATGGATCTTCTCCATTTTGTACCCCCACAGCTCAGTGTCTTGTGCAGGGGAACAGCCTGCATCTACCTAAATCCGGCACTGGCTAACATTTAAAGCAATAGTGGGGAACTTCTGACTCATTGGGTCATGTTCCTCAAATCACCCGCAACTGCCTCACACCAAGTATTGTATGTGGCATCTGATATGGGTCATAGAATCATTGAATCGTAGAATTGTAGAGTTGGAAGGGACCCTGAGGATCATCTAGTCCAACCCCTTGCAATGCAGGAATATGCAGTTGTCCCATACAGGGATCAAACCTGCAACCCTGGCATTATCAGCACTATGCTTTAACCAACTGAGCTATTACAAATAAAAACATAGCAGCAAATGGGAAGTTTAACTCCAGATTGTTCCTTGACAGCAGAGGTGAAAAAATGTCCATTTGCAGACTGGCAGCAAGCTCCTTTGAAGCTGTCACCCAACATGGTGATGTCAGGTGACTGACACTTGCCAAAAATGGCTCACAGAAGGTGGGCCAGTTCTTCACCTGGCTTTTGGGCTGTAAATTGCTCCTTCCCCTGATTTAAGGAGACTGGAGATCACATCACAGAGATCTCCAACACCTAGTCTAGTCTGGACCTTGCCCCATATTGTAGTCAGAGTCCAGGGACACAATCAGAGATAAGTGCCATTTATCCTTTCCAGCATAATGTGATAAACAGATGCTTATTTATGAAGAAAAACAGATGCTGACATAAAGGGTGTTGTCCAACATTAGTCATACAATTAATGTTAGTTCACGGATTTCAGTGGGTCTACTCTGAGTATCACCCAAACTATGTTTATTTTCTGTAATTTATCTGCTACCAGGGGATCTGATGTCTCATCTTGCACTTGGAAGTCACATTGAATAAGTACATTAGTCTAGTGTTGCTTTTGCAACTTAAGCAAAGTGGATACAAGAGACAGAGAGAGAGTGAGGAAGGAAGGAAGGAAGGAAGGAAGGAAGGAAGGAAGGAAGGAAGGAAGGAAGGAAGGAAGGAAGGAATTTGCAGGTAGAACCGAAAGAGTGGGATCCGAATCACTACAAAACATCAATAAGTTAAAATTAAGGCTGCCCAACCAGAAAAAAATGTTTATTTAACTGTTTTGCTTTTTTAACTAGTTAAACAATAAGCATAAATGTCACTTAAACTAATATATGAGTAATTAGAGAGAGAAAGATGCTAACAACTACAATTACAAAACAATGCATCAAATAACGTATGAGTACCTAATGAAGTCAACACTTCATACTGCATAAAACAAGTCCAAGAAGGAATGTTAAACCTAAACAAAATATGTACATCACATGGAGCACTTAAAACCTTGAGTGCCATTTCATAGAAAACTCTTTTAACATTTCACCTCCTTACTTCGGGACAAGAGTTGCCCCTCTCTCTTGACAACAAATCATTTCACCCACACTAGATCAGATCACAGTATGTATGACAATGTGAAGGCATTGTTACAGTGAAACTGACTGGAGCCTAATGGGTTTATACTGTAGAAGTAACCTTGATCTTCCTTCCCTATTCACATTCACCATTCTTTAACAATCCCAGAAACCAGTTTGCCCTTACTACCTACTGTCCTTCCTTAAACCTCCAGCACAAATGTGCTAGCCTAATTCTTTAGCAGCTTATAGAGTTCAGTTCAACATGCAAGAAACATTTTTTCCTATAACAATCTCCCTTTGGCAAAGCCTCAGAATACTTTACTGCCACGTCTTAGTTGAAAATGGGAGGATGCCAAGAATGAGATAAGCGCAGACAGCCTTGACTGGGAAACACAAGTAAAACGCCTTCTGCAGAAGGAATTACACCCTTTAGCAGACACCACTTTTTCATTTATTTGCTTATTTATTTCAAAGAGAAATTTGTCAGCTTTTTTATTCCACAGCTTTAAAAACCAACATGTTTACCCCCTTATTTTAGTTTTCTTTGCATAGTTCATAATGGCCACCTAAGCATTAATGGTGCTTAAAGATAGTGTGCGGAATTAGACATTTGATCTCAAACTGGAATAAACAAGGTATAATTCACTTTCTGACCACTGGCTGTTCCTTCCATTGGCTGCTAATATGCAAATTCTGACTACCATATCAGCACAAGAGGGAAGGGGGGGGGGTCTACAATCCACCACTTGTTATTATTCTCTTTCTCTCTTTTTCAACAACAGTTTATCTGAAAAGGCTGCATGACTCTATTGGCAATTGATGTTATTACATGTACCCTTCTGATGAAGATGAGATCAAGAACAGCACGTTTGCAAAGGCATCAACTTGCATTTAAGGCTGTATGGAATCAGTACTCCTGGGCATTGTTTTTTAATTATTGTTTTTCCTATGTTTCAGCGATTATTGCTTTTATCTGTAAGCTGCCTTAAATCCCATCAGGGAAAAAGGTGGAGTATAAATAAATATATATTATTAATATTATTTCTTAAATCTTACAGGAGAAGAGGAGCATGGCAAAGTTTCAGGCAGGACCAGTTGGTTCTTGCTTGTTTTGTTTCTAAATATCTCATTTATTTTGATGGCAATCCAATTTCTCAATATGGTTTTAACACATAATCAGAAAACCGTCAACTTGGAATCCTAGGGCTTAAAATCCCCTGTAAGGGTCACGCAAATAGTTATGCTTCATATGTTCATTCCCCACTCCCACAATGGTCAAGGAACATAATGAAGGAGTGAATCCCCAGCTATGTATGGGGAGGCAGACTCTATCTATATGATGTTGCTGTATGATTTTGAGGAATTAGGAGAGGGGTAGTTCCCAGTTCTTGAAAGAAGTTTTCAGACACGTTGAATAACTCCCATTCTTTTAAGTACGGTACATCTCATATAATTAATTCTAAGAGATTAATTTTTAAACATGTTTTCCTCCAAATGATGGGGTCAGTTTGTTATAAAGATTTTCTCAGAAATCAGACAGCTTAAGCAAATTTTGGAGTATTATTCAATATTATTCTATCTTACCTGTCCTTCATCATAAAGTCCCAGGGTGGGTTGCAACAATATAACAGTACAGTATCAAAATCAGTTACAACAATTCACAACTATCAGATCTACAGCTATATGTGCAGTAATTGAGACCGCTCTATACATTGTTGGCATCCATTTGTCTCAAGAGACAATGGAGTGCACTTCTGCGGGTGAATTCAAACTGCTGCGTTAGCAGAACCGAATTGACCTCCCCAGGGTGCAAGCCTGGGCAATGCGTTTGGAGGTCCTGGGCTGCTCAGACAAAAAGACACACACACCCCTCAGCCTTGCTGATGTCACCCAAAGGGAAGCAGAGCAACCAGCTTGGATGCAAGAGTCCCTGGGAGGAGGCGCACAAGATGCCATCCAACTGTCTTTAGAGGCTCTACTCTGGATTTGTGTAGGGTTTACTTCTTATCCCCTTTCTTCTCCCAAAGGTATCCCTCAAGGCAGCAGCGGTTTACAAGCCCCATCTGCTCCTCACATCCCTCTATAGCACTTGCGGAAACCGCCTTCTTGACTGTGGGACCCACTGTTGGTCTAGTCTGCTCAAGCTGCCGGAGCCTGTCTTCACATGCAGGGAAGTCCCTAGCTCACCAAGGGTTTGAGACCCATCAGCTACTCTCCTGTGGTTTAGCTGGCCAGTCGAATCCGTCTCCCGGGATGTGGCTGGGATTGTTGCATGCTGGCAGCTTCTAGGAGCCACGGGTGAGATCTGAGTGCAGGTTGGGGACAAACTCTCCCAGAAGGAGCATGATGTGTCCCCCACCAGAAGTACGACCCCTTGCAGAACATCCCATACATTATGCAGTAGTAAAACCCACTGGTTTGAATGGGACTTACTCCCAAGTGAGTAAATAACTGCACCCTGATTTATATATATGTATATATTTGGGGCAGGGACAATATAAGACACTGTGAGCCTCCACACGAATCACTACAATGGTTCCTGGAAGAGGCAGCTGAATTGTCAGAGGGGCTGTGAGATCATGAGTGGCAGGTGCCTTCATGTAACAACTCTGCTTTCCTGTTTTTAAAAGCAAAGCGGTACTACGTTATACAGTTTAAGGACAGGGAAAAATCTCAACAGGACAGCAAGCTGGAGTGAAATTTATAGACAGTATTACAAATCGCAACTACAGTATTTGCAATTTATTTTCATCCTTGAAGTGGGGGAGACTCACACACAGATTCCATCTGTCTGTAGCGATGCTTTAAGTGGTTTCCTCTGTTAACTATCTTCAGTCACACAAATCATGGCATGACAAGCATTTTATACGCTATGAGTCCATTGTGGAAATTTACCACTATAATTGTGGTTTATGGGCCACAACAGATTCTGCCCATCTAAAACAGTTTTCTTCCGCATTGTCATATCAAGGAGGAATTCAAATGCACACGGACGGCCCCAAAGAGGGAAGCTTTATAAACTGATCAACGCCGTACAACTCACATGTTCTTCTCTTTGGTATAAACACCACTCCTTCTCAAGGAAACAGTTCACAGAAAGATTCAGGCAAGCAACAGCAGATTAACACAATATACAGTATTTGGAGATATGCTACCTCTAGGCCTGAATTTTAATCTCTTAGTAATCTGGAAATGTCCTATTTTGTTCAGTGTTCCAGCCATTATTCCACTGCATCGTCCATCTGTCCGTCCCCCTGCCAGTGCCACAGGAGTTAGCATCCTGTGGGCACTGGGCACAGGATGGTCCTCAATGGACCGGGTATTTTGGGTAGGGGTTTTAGGGGTTTTTCCCCTATCTATAGATTTTCTGTACTTCTGCAAACCTTGGGTAAGGACACCTTATGATACTTCCCCCTGTTGTCTGTGGGTAATTCCATTTTAACTACGTAAGGTTAGCCACTCAGGGTAACAAATTCACTATTAGTATGAATAGGGTAGTATTAAACCAAGTTTGGCTCAGTAGATCTACTGCAATTAGTGGGCCTAGCTTAGGCCGCATCTGCACTAGACATTTAAAGCAGTATCATACCACTTTAAACAGCCATGACTTCACCCAAAGAATCCTGGGACCTGTAGTCAGTTAAGGGTGAGTTCTAAAACCATTATCCCAAAAAAAACACCACTAGACTGACTTAGTCATAATCATGTGAATAAGCTTGTGGACAATCTTTTGCTTTTGCCTTTTGCACAGCATTCAGTTTGGCTGGGATTCAACTAACTGTCCTCCCATGGGACTCTCACGCTTCCACCCAATCCAACCTGGAGAGTCGGAAGAACCCCCAGAACAGCATGCAGGGGAAGAAGGAAGCATTCTGTGCTAGCTAAAGTCCCTATATGTTTTTCATTTGTATCTTTGGGGGTGGTATTTGCTTTTTTTGTTTGTTTTGTTTTTTGAGGGCAGCTAGTGTACTTTAACCACATATTACAACTACTCTATGAAAAAAAAAAGACTAAAACCTTTTTTGATCATTTTAGCTTCCAAACCACCACCATAAATCTTTACTATTATATCTTCTGCTCAGTGTCTGGCAAGGGCTGAGGGGTAGGAAGAAGCAGGCTTCAGGCTGTTCTCTGGCATGCTAACAACACATCATCTCGTCCTCCTGTTTCTGTATTTCGACAATCAAACATATGTCTCCAAGCTTTAAAGTTTCAAAAGTCATCTGCTTAATATCGACACATTTGGAACATGAAGACGAGTTGTTTCTATGGAAATATGCACATTATCTACACTGCACAAACATGCTCAGCAATCTTTTTTCAAAGAAATAACTGAACATACATCAAGAAATTATCTCTTTCTTTTCTACAGCAGTTCACAGCCTACACTGTACACTGATATGTTTTAGAAACCGATCAAGTAAAAAGTAGTCTTTGCAATACAAAATAATTTTCTGCAATCATTAAAAACAGGAAATAAGTCATTTATAAATGGAATAGTGTTTAGGAATCCATGTAGTATGATGATACCTACATGGCGGATAGCTGACCAGATAATTGTTGAACCAATAATAATAATAATAATAATAATAATTTATTATTTATACCCTGCCCATTTGGCTGGGTTTCCCTAGCCACTCTGGGCGGTTCCCAACATAATATTAAAAACATGATAAAACATCAAACATTTAAAACGTCCCTAAACAGGGCTACCTTCAGATGTCTTTTAAAAGTCAGATAGTTTTTTAATTTCCTTGACATCTGATGGGAGGGCATTCCACAGGGCGTTCCCCACTACCAAGAAGGCCCTCTGCCTGGTTCCCTGTAACCACACTTCTTGCAGTGAGGGAACCGCCAGAAGGCCCTCAGTGCTGGACCTCAGTGTCCGGGCTGAACAATGGGGGTGGAGATGCTCCTTCAGGTATACTGGACCGAGGCTGCTTAGGGCTTTAAAGGTCAGCACCAACACTTTGAATTGTGCTCTTAAACATACTGGGAGCCAATATAGGTCTTTCAGGACCAGTGATATATGATCTCGGTGGCCACTCCCAGTCACCAGTCTAGCCGCAATCTGGATTTCCATGGTGGCTGCTTTTGACTGCAGAGAGCCCACGATAGTTCACGAGCCATGTCCTCCCCACAGCAACAGCACTGTCCCACTGTTGGGCCAGGGGAGGGGTGAAGCAAGGTCATAGCAGCTCTGGGTTACTGGCCCTACAATTTCAGCTTTTGTTTGGGGTGGAATACGTCTCTTTTTCACCCTTTCCCTTAAAGACAGAAAGAGAACTGTGCAGGCAGGATTCACGACCTCTTTGTTTTGACTGCAGTATCAAGTATGTAGGCCCATCAGAATCTAAGGCCTAGATAAGCTCCTGGGTGCTTGGCACATAAAATCCAATTCAATTAAATTTAATAAACTGAATAACTTTTAACTACATTGGATTTATATTTATATTTGTACAGTTTCGATATGACTTATTATGTCCTCTATCCAACCCTTGGCGTGTGGGTAGGTTTCCCCACCACTAGCTTTCTGGCTACAGATGCTTCTGCCTGACTTGAGCGTCCTTAAAACTGGTGGCTGCCATATTTCACTCAGGGCCAAATGGTGGGTTAGAGTCTACAATTTACAACTTTGCAGTACCTTTCTTTCACCCTGCCCCTTTACTTACATAAAGTGTTCAGCTCATATAGTACAGAGAAGAAAGCAAGATCAGAAATTTCAAGTTCTAGTTTACTGCAAAAGATTTCATATTTCCATAAATAATAAATGTGAAATGCAGAGACTTAGAAACACTAAGATTCAACACATCTAGTTGACTATTATCCCATGAAGTCCTTTTGCACAACACACAGACACTAATTAAATCACTTTCCAGAACCAGATAAGCTTGAATTGTTTTTCTCCCTTTTACTCATGGTGTCGACAGTTTTGAGAAAATATTTCTGCTGTCCTTGGCAACTAACAGCACCCTGAATTCCAGAAATGTGCTACAGTACTAAAGTATGTGCTGCCTTATAGCCTCTCCACCTGGACCCTTCCATAAAGTACCATCTTGTCTTTTAATAGAAACTTGCAACCTAAGCGTGCTTTTTAAAAACCCCACTGAAATTCACTAGATGATTCTGGAAGCACATCTACAAACCTAATGATGATAACACTGCTAATCAATGCAATCATATGAATAAATATGAGACAACAATTAAAGGGTGCCTACAAAGGCAGAACAGACACCACTATTCAATATCCATATACCTGCAAGTTCAGGTTGCTCTGTGGAGAGAGGTTTGCCAATTGTATTATTGAGCTAAATCTGATCATATAGTTGCATTGTATAATTATGATTTGCCTCTCTGTGTGTGCCAAAGTGGAACAGCAAAAGGAACAGGATGCCCAGCTTGCTATCAAGGACGAATAGTTGGCCTTGTCTGGAGGACAGAACAAGAGGCAGAGAGGGGCTTATTATCAGCAATGATGCACTTCCAGCCTGACGCTGGAAGTTGCTAGCTTGATGCGTAAACTAACCTTACTGAAGGCTTACTGAAGGCTGAAGGCTTTGTTGAGTCAGCATGTGTTTATGCACAGGACTGGATACGGATCTTCCTTATATGGATATGTACTTGTGACCCCCTTGTGTGCGCACATTTACAGAGGAGGGGGAAAGGAGCCCAAATAAGTGTATAAGAAGCTTTGCAATTTGTGTTTCTCTACTCTTGTCGTGAGCTGATCACCTTGAGTCTCTTATTAATAAGAAATTAAATTCTTTCTCTGAATTCAACCCCGGTGTCATTATTGACTATCTCTGTCCTGCCTGGGCGCAACTTAAAGGACCCTTAGTAGCTGATAAGGCTACAGCTCAATGGAAATTCCTAAAATATTAACAACGGCCTGGGTTGCATGTCACAGTAAATCACAGTTAAAATAAACTTGCTTCGTTCCTCGCCCACTCCTGCCATGCAGTCAGGAAATCCCAACTGGGGCTTGTAGTCTGTCTTCCCCAAACAAACCATGAGCTTACACACCAAGAACAAACCTTGGTTTATGCTGATGGTTTGTTTGGAGAGAAGCAAACCATGAGCCCATGTTCACACAACATGGCAGGCCAGACCATAGTTCATTTTCGGCCTGCGTGAGAGAATCATAAAATCATAGTATCAACATCAAGTGGACCAGTTCCCCCCCCCCCCTTCTTCTTTTTTGCTTTTTGAAGATGGGACAACATTTGTCCAACTCCAGTCCGCAGCAGGTGTGGGAGAAGAACAAAGGACATGCAGTGTGCACCAGCATTGTTCACATTAAACCATAGTTGCAATTACTAATGACTCCAAATACTTCACGTTCCTCATGTTCAATTAGACATGTTTACATTCTTCTCAATCTCTCTCATCCTTCTTCCAAGTCAATTCATCTCCTACCAACCCATGAACATGCTGTGTTTCTGCTCCACAAATGCACTGCTTTCTGCTCCACAGAACCACAGCCCATTCTTTTCCAGTTAAAGAAATATTTCCAACTAATAAAAAGGGAGCTCTTGCTTAGCAGCTAAGATCTTGCTTGAACTTCTCAAGGAAACTGAACTCATAACGCAGTAGATAGGATAGGAATGCCTTTTTTTAAATAGGTAAATCATGTTCTTAACCTAACCACCATTGTCAAGGTATTAATCAGTCTCACATCCTATGAACTGGCACAGCTGCCAGGGTGGTGAACATGGATAGGCAATAACTGGCATGGTTATAAACATCTGGATAAAAAAGTTTTAGAATCGGGGGGGGGGGAGTTCCATCTCACAAAAACAAATGGTGAGTATATGGCACTATGATATCCATAAGAAAATGTCATACTTTGCTACACACCAGCACACACATCCCTTGCAGAAGTGCAAACAGACTTAATGGGTTTGTACATATAAGGTTAAGAATGAGACATCGGCTACCAATATGATATAAGAAAAGACGGATCTGTTTCCTTGTCGCTATATATATATATATATATATATATATATATATATATATATGACTCAAAGAAATGTGCAGTGAATTGAATCTCCTCCAGCAAATATGCATTTTCAGCTTATTGTACCAAGCAAGCCCATGAACGGATATGGAGTTTGTTTTTAAGTTTAGTTAATTTGGGGTTTATATAAATGGATGTGGTCTGGCCCCTTGCCTAGAAGGGGCAGCACTAAAGTGAAGCAGACAGCTATGTGACAAGATGTTCAATAAGGTGCTTGAGCACTGAACTCAATCATCTCCCTCCACTACCAAGACAGAACTGCAAGGTCACCTTCCACTAATTAGAAGTAGCCACAAGTAATACTGTGCCGTTCAGCTGAGTAGCATCTAAATGCAATTCTAAACCACTACGTCCCGAGCTCAATAACATTGAACCATTCTTCATAATGATGCCTAGCTGCAGTATGTAGCACAATCCCCACCCCCCACCCGAGGGGTGTAAGAAAGGATCAGGCCCACAGTCTGGGGCGTGTTGTTCAATCCAACCTTGCAGATGGATGCACAGGTGTATTGTGGGTTAAAGCACCTTTCACCAATGTTGGTTGGTGTTCCAGCTTCATTGTTTCCTGGGAAACCGCCACTTACTTATGCCCTGACACTGCAAACAGGGGAGTGCCTATGAAGATTGTTGAAGTTTTTCCGCAGGTCCAGAGGCTAACCAAGCCATATCCACACTATACATTCAAAGCACTGTAATACCACTTGAGAGATCATGGCTTCTTCTAACGAATCCTGGGAAATGTCATTTGTAAAGATGCTGAGAGTTGTTGGGAGACCGCTGGTCCCCTTACAGAACTATAGTTCCCAGAATTCCCTGGGAGAAGTATTGTTAAAAGACTCTGGGATTAGTGGAACAGATATCTCACTAATGCTTCACTGGCTACCAGCTTGTTTCTAGGCACAATTCAAAACGCTAGGGTTGACTTGTGCTCTGGAACCAAAGTGTCTAAAAGATTGTACTGAGTGCCAAGCAACGTATACAGATAGTCAGTGAAGTCCCTGCTCCAGGTGCCCCTATCTTCTGATGTGAGATGGGTGGCAGCTCCACTATTGATCCACCATAATCTAACCTGGTAGAGTGTGCCACAAGCGTTAACTGAGTAGAAATATATGCAGAGCCAATAATTGTAGCATATTACCTCATTCACAGACTACGCGTCAACTCACAAAATATATAACATGCATCTAAGCTGGCGGGGGGGGGATGACTCATTTTACAGATGGAGTACACTACAGAACAAAGATGAGTTGCAAGAAATGAGTCAAAACATACAGAGCAGCTGATCAGTCAAGAGATGGCAACCAAGAAGCCACAAACTATAGGTCAACTTCTCCATTTGGTCAACGAATGAAGCATGTCAATCCAGAGGCAAGCTTTCTGAATCTTCCCACCCAAAAAATCTTCCCACCCAAAAAATCTTCCCACCCAAATTTTTTTTTTCATTGCCTGGATATTTCATTGGGGGCCTCACTTACTAATCCACTCCAACCCACCCCCTGCTCTTAGAGAAACACTAGCACTCAGCTGCAATATTCCTGTAATAGCAAGGCAGCTAAGAGCGATTTAAAATGCAAACAAGTGATTTATTAGAGTAATAATGAGGAGGATCCATACAAACCAGGAGGGCAAAAGTTAATGCTTTTTTAACTGTCTGAAATGATCCCTCATCTGATATTGTCAGCTGTGCAAAGTACTGGCCTCCCCTACCAGCTTTGGCCTCCAAGCCTTGATGACTTTGCAGAAAAGAACAACGCCACAATCCTACTCGGGGTCAACGTTTCAAGTTTCCTTCAATTCAGGCTTTTACAGCTCTAACTGGAGAGTCCAAAGAGCAGCACACTTCCCAGAGCCAAGGTCTTCTTCAGTCTAGGCCAGGCACCCCCAAACTTTGGCCCTCCAGATGTTTTGGACTACAATTCCCATCTTCCCTGACCACTGGTCCTGTTAGCTAGGGATCATGGGAGTTGTAGGCCAAAACATCTGGAGGGCCGCAGTTTGGAGAAGCCTGGCTAGGCTCTTGAACCTCCATTTTCTTCTCTCTAACTCTCCTATCCCAAAGGCAAAACTCCTGTGAAATGGGAAACAACTCAGCAATTCAGGCTGAATGAAGAGAAAGAACTCCTGACTCACACTTCTGCTATATTCCGCTTCCATCCTTTAGAAATAATAGCTACAATAGAAAATGCTCACACAAGGTGATTTTTTTAAAGAAAAGTTTTTCCCCTCCAACAACAACAAAAGTATGGTTTTCAAAAGAATCTCAGGGAAGAAGAAATCCAGAGGCAGAGAACAGAAGAAGCTTGTTCTGCCCAGGCATCGCCAAGGAGGGCAGACCTTTCCAAACTGAGCGTTCTCTACTTCCTGAGTTTCCACCTTCTGTTTAGGCAAACTAGGAGAGCAGGAACTGCCTCAGCCAAAGCGCTTTTAGACCAGCTGCTGCTGCGTTAATATTACTGCTATTATTAATGATATATGAATTGGACTGCGCATCTTTCGAGTAAAATAAAATTAATCTAAACTGAAATTTTATTTCTTAAATATTTCTGTTGTTTATTGAAATCAGAGGTTAAATATAGAGATTGGACACAATATGAACTAAATAGGTTGGGGCCCTCGGGTTCCCTTGGTGTCTACTTCTGGGCCAGAACAAAACCCTCCACCCCATTTTCACTCATCCAAATTCCAGAATAGTGCACCCCATAGGGGTCTACAACTCCCATCATCCCTAACCACTGGTTGTGCTTGCTGGGGCTGATGGGAGTTGTAGTGCAAAAAAGATTTGGAGGGTCTCAGGTTGACTATCACTGGTCTATAGCCTTTATCCCCCACTCCACTGCCATCAAAATTTGTATGGTTTTAGAGAAATGAATAGTGAAGCCCATTCCATTAATTCCCAATGTCCATAAATTCAATCCCATTCCTCTCTAGTTGGCATGGTTAGCATGCATGGGCAAACCACAGTAAAGTGTGCCATGCCCAATCCTTTTCCCTAAATAGCCTCCTTGGCCATCCCAATAGATTTACTAACTGACCACATTAAACGTGCAACAGAATCAAGAGTTGACACTTTCCCTATACAGTATTGTAAACATTGGACCAGAATTTTGTTTGATTCTGCAAGTTTTCCTCTGGATTACTTACAAAAGCATTTTGTTTTACCAGACCTCACCTACTACAAGGCATAAGCTATAAATTTCAGGGTAAGGCAAAACCCAAAACATTTCCAAATATAAGGAGGAGGGCAGTTTCTGTTTCAGGCAATAAGTCTTTTGTTTTGACCATTTTTCCTGCCAACAAATAGAATCAGGGTTGCTTATCATGGAAAACTTTGGTTTTGCCAGAAGCCCATTTCTCTCAGTAAATTAATCTATCAAAATATTTCCATGATTAAAAAAAAAGTTTTCAGGGGAAAGTATGGGCTTAACTACATTGCACATTCAGAGTTAACTAAGTATTAAAACACAGCCTTACAGACTGTGTTCTGGCCCCATGAAGTCTGTGCAAAAACAGACCATGCATTTTAAAAATCACCGAAAATACTAACAGAGGTGCAAAACATGTAATTTAGGAATATGCAGTTTGCAGCCGGAGCTGCCCTGATTCCCATTTGAGGCAAGGGCAGCAAGGGATTCTGAGGATTCCATCTCTCTCCTTGATCCACCAAATATGGTGCCTGGTACTACCGTTTTTTTACTCTCCACTGATTGCCTATTGACATGCATGCATCTGCTGTGAACCATTTGCCCCTGAGATTGGTTCAACAGCATCCACAAACACCAGATTCTCAGGACGGCTTCCTCCTTTATATGATAATGTGCTTTCGGCATACACAATGCACGCCACATTGAGAATACGATATCATGTTTGAAAGGGAAAGGCATTTCTATAAACACATGGGGGAAATGCTGGGAGCCATGATATGCATGGAGACATCTGCTGAATATGGTATAAAAGTAGCCATCAATTAGTGTGAATTGGAGGAGCCGACATGTTACACAATGATTAAAGGCAATTCAAAAGAGTTCAAAAAATGCGAAGGAGGACAGCTTCATATATTATTTTTCCCTGCTTGCACAGTAAAGATACCAGTCTTGCAGAGCTGGTCCAGGCTGACCATTTGGACATAAACTTGATGCCTACAGAAACAATCAAATCCAACGCGTCCCCCAAATTCATGGTTACCATTTTGAACTGGCTTAGTCTATATCCATTGCTACAGTCTGCAAATGAGAAAATATTGCCCATTCTGTGCTTCTGAAATAAAATACTTGAATGTATGCCTTTCAAACGGATATTGCGAAGTCCAACAAATTAATCATTGTGTTGCTCTAGAATATTTTGCGAAATATCTAAATCCACATTTTCCCCCCATTCTAATTAAGCTGTATGCACCATTTTAAAGATGTTTTAGACTTCTCGCTTTACATAAGCAGCCAGATTTCCATAAAGCTTTAATCATGTGTGTGAGAGAGTGAGTTGCATAGGAAAATATGGGAGGAATTCAATGAAGGGCCATGTTGAACATTCTGTCCCTGCAAGAATTTTAGTTTGCCAGATGGAACAACCCCCCTGTCCTCCCCTGGCTGCCCCTTCTCGGCTCATTGGGGGTGCTAGGGGGAAAGGAAAGGGGAAAGCCCTGTTGCAAAAATGGAAGTCATTGCTCAGAGCTTCCAGTGAGAAGGAATATTTTGGGGGTATCAAGGCTTCACATTGTCAAACATTCAGATCATTCTTGAATAAATGGTCATTCATAAATTAAGCACCCACATGATGTAGCAGCCAGAATCTCGGACTATGACCTGGGTTCAAATCTCCAGTCTTCCCTGAAGCTTGCTGCGTGACTTTGAGCTAGGTATCATCTGTAGTTAAGGATTAAAGGGTAGCAGGAGAAACCATGTATGCTGCCTTGAGCTTGTTGGATGAAAAAATGTACTGGTAATACATTGTCTTTTCAAATTATAATACTGTACCAAGTATCTACAACAAAAAGAAGGGTCTTTTTCACAAATAAGAGTGAAGGGTTTAAGGAAGAAAAAGACTGAGATAAATTTGCCAGAGATTTCAGCCACATCTGAACAGGTCTGGAAGGAAAGGAGGAAATTATAGGACAAACCAGGCATGGCATTAATTGTGTGAATGCACTTAACCTGCATACTTTTGTTAGGAAAATACCGTAGTAGCCATGGGGAAGCTTGTCCAGCCTTGAGATTGTGGACTGAGAGGGCTCAGAAGTTTCTCTCTTTCATTCTGTCCCCATCACAGTCCTGACAAAACTCACAGCCAATGGTAGCAGCCCATAAAATGCAAATAGCAGCTGATGAGTAAATCTGTAAATTAAAATTTAAACCTCCTGCCACACATGTGTGTGTGAGAAATTTGATAGTAAACAAGCTGTGGAGCCCTTCATCGCAGAGTGAAAACATTTGTGAACTTCTGCAGTTTCCTGGAAGCTAGGAATTAGGCAATTACACGTTTTATCCCTGTTTATTTTGGGTCTGCTGACCTTTCCCCATTTGTCTCTGTTGCTAAGAATAAACAACACATATTTGTAAGAATAAAAAGGTTTACTTACATTAAACGCAGGCAGCTAATACTTCTAAGTCATGTTCATGTAAAAATGCTGCTTAGTTACAAAATACAAAATTAGTTTTCAAAATGGAAACCCAGGCAGAGCCCAGGCAGGTACATCTGCTCACATTGCTGGCTTGAAGAGAAAGAGGGAGCACTTGCGCAGGAAAGTAGTACATAGGATTATCTCCCTTGTTAGAAATACCCGCCAAAGTATTATGGAAGTGACCTCATACAGTCCCTTCTATATTGAATCAGGGACTCTATGTGTGTCAGCTCCTCAGGTGCCTGTCTGGCAATCATGCATTTGTGATTTTGACTGGAAATCCCACAGAAGTGACTTAGGAAAGCACAGGAGAAGAGAAAGATGCATGATACTTAGGGGGGGATTATGAAAAGCAGGGGACATGGGAAACCAAGGTGAGGCATAGCTATTTAAGATCAGAGAAGGGATGCTGGGGCTGGCACGCACTCACCCATTTCTCATGACCCTGTTTCATTACACATGCCCATTTGGTGAGCAGCTTGCTAGTCATTAATAAGAATGACAGCACAGCTCAAAATATACATTTCCTCACAATATAATTTATTGGAACTGCTGAACTAAACAACCATCTTTAAAAAGCCCTTTGAGATTGAACACACTTGCAGTACCCAACAGTCACGCAGCTAAACATTGTGCAGAAAAGTGATTCACATTTCTGGTTCCAATTATAGCTTTCTGTCTGGCTGCCCACATGTGTTTGGATTTTTTTTTAACCTCATTCTGGCCCACAGTCTCTGCTCATCCAAGCAGAGGGAAATCCCACAGAAGGTAACACTTGCGCACACACCTATTTATACCAGCAGAATAGTTGGTGCTCTCTACTGTTTTGCCCTTTTTCAGAATTATTTAATAGAAGTTCAATAAATATATAAGGATAAACATCTGGAATGCAGACCAGTATCCTATTGCCAGATGCATTGCAGTCAAATGCAATGGTAAAGCTACAAATATACTATTTACCTATTTAGGGGAACAGATGCAGGACAAATATACATGTATAACACATTAACACTGCGTTTATCAATTCACAGTGCAATGCTATAATATTTACTCGGATACAAGTCCCCCTGTGCTCAATAGGGCTTCATTCCGGCAATTATTTATATGGTTGTTGCCTGAACCAGTTCTTAAAAAACCAGCAACTGGATCAATTGAAATGCTACTTATGAGCATCAAGTGTGGCACTGAGTTGTGTTGTAACAAAACACAACTTGAGTTGAGTTGTGCAAAACAAAACAGCAGGTGGTGTGTGTGGTTTGTGTGTGTTGAGGCATGACCCACATGCTCACCATTGAACAGCACCAAAACCAGAGGTGACCTAGAAACTCCATAAAAGATGTTACTAAAAGGGCAGGGTGGGGGTGGAATGGGGTGTTTCAATTTCACACAAATTTGCCATGACCCAGAACGCAACCACCACACAAATCAGACGTTGCCTGTACGTATACAGGCAACAATAGATTTGACACACGACCGCAATCCAGAAGTGGCTGGAAAAGAGGGCAGAACAGGGGTGGGACAGGGCAAAGTGGGCTTATGCACACTCCACTGTCACACATCATGACCCAGAATGTGACCCCCCCACACACACAGGTTTCCTGTAGACCACTTGATTGTAAAAAGAACAAAGATAAGAAAACCTTGCCATGTATCCCAAGATGGGTCTGTACTTAAAAGCTGAGCAGTGGCAGATAGATAGAAAAGGAGGACACGATTCTGTGACCAATGCCATTTGGAAGTGATTTGGAGCAATATAATGGGTGTTTCCATCTACCACCCCCATCCCCTTTGCCCTTATAAAGCTGCTGCAGGGCAGTTGACACTGGGCAACATCACAGGCTCAGGACTAAGGTAAAACTGTGAAGCTCCCTTCTTTTTTGTTATTGGATGCTACATGTTGCTTAAGTAATCTTGTTACATTTATAGTATTGGAATGTGGGGTTTTTTTGTGTACGTTACTATACTTCCTGTTGTTTTCCGATGTTATTATTATGGCATTGCTATATTATGAAATCATTACTGTGTTAATGTGGATTTGTTTTTGTAGTGTTTGTTTGAAATGCATCCCTGCTTCTTTTTTTGTTGTAAGCTGCTTTGAGCATGATCTTCTTCTGGAAAAGCAGCATACAAATGAAATGAAATTATTTCCTGGTCACTGGAAAGCAGCATCAACTATCATTATCAGGTGCTCTGAAAAGTAAATGTGCTCATATTCTCTCATCAACAATGAATTGGTGCTATAGCTGAAACCCACTGTCTCCCCCACCCTCCACCCGGCCTTTAATCGCTCAAAATAACCCTCAAACTGGGTTGAGCTAAATTAACTAAACATTTGCTGGGTGATTATAGTAATACATGGATCCAGTAAGCAAGGAACAAGATAACAGCTGGGCAATTAATATTGCTCCAAAAACATCTAGGGTGGTTCACTGTCAACATCTTGCCCTAAGTTTGTTTTTCAGGGTGTTGGTATCAGGAGCCCCTGATTTGCACTAATGAGGTGCCAGCATCACAATGTGTGACAGTAATAATAAAGTAATAGTACTTAACATTTATATGGCAGTGTGAAGCGCTCTCAGCAGTTTGCATAAGCAGCTCATTATCTCACAAGGTAACATGTTTATAATCAACAGGGTGAGCAGGTCTCTCTGTGTGTGGCAAATGTTAAGCTGCTTTGGGAGCTCTGCTCAGAAGTGGCAGGGTCAACACTACAAAGGGAAAAATGTATAATTAAGCAGGGAAATCTGAGGGAATCTTATCAGCCATGGGGATTTTATGGGCACAGGCTTTATCATCTGCATAAAGATTCAAGTTTCTATTTTATCAGGCTGAACGATCAGGATACAAGTCTTATGTAATAATGTTCTCCCGTGAAACCTTTTTAGCTGACTAGAAGCACACAAAAAAGAGCATTTATTTGTCATAATAGATCACCCTTGCTTTTAAATCATAGTCGAACATTAAATATCAAAAACAGGAAAAGATTCGTGCAAGCACAAGCTCTGTGCTTTAATCTGAATGTCTTTGAAATGTTACTTCCTCTTTACAATCATCTACTTTCTCTCTTTTTATCTTACCATCGACCCTGCAAAGTCGGTAAAGCTGAGATTTGGCAGATGGTATCTGAGAGGTGGGGAATCTCAGACTCCGGGGCCAAATGTGGCCCTAGATGCCTTTTATGTGGCCCTTGAGACTCTTCCCAGGCCACACTGCCTTCCCAAGCCACACCAGTCTCCCACTTTGTTTCATACCCTCACCAACTGCTTTTCCTAGCTGGAATGTGCCATTGAACTCTGTTAATAAATAATAAATAATAATAATAATAATAATAATAATAATAATAATAATAATAATAATAATTTATTAATACCCTGCCCATCTGGCTGGGTTCCCCCAGCCACTCTGGGCGGCTCCCAACAAAACATTAAAATACAGAAATCCATCAAACATTAAAAGCTTCCCTAAACAGGGCTGCCTTAAGATGCCTTCTAAAGGTCTGGTAATTGTTCTCTTTGACCTCTGGTGGGAGGGCGTTCCACAGGGTGGGTGCCACTACCGAGAAGGCCCTCTGCCTGGTTCCCTGTAACTTGGCTTCTCGTAGCAAGGGAACCGCCAGAAGGCCCTCGGCGCTGGACCTCAGTGTCCGGGTAGAACAATGGGGGTGGAGACGCTCCTTTCCTTCATGGAGGTCAGAGAGGAGTGTGTGAGTCTATGTCTAAACTAGTGTACTGCAAAAAAGCAAATTTCATTCATTTCACTTCCTACTTTTACCTCTGCCCACCGCGACCATATGGCCCCTCAAACATTGCCCAAAAGGGAATGAGGGCCATTCTATGACTCAGAGTAAATCAATGGACTCAAGATGTGTCCAAGTCCATTAATTTCAGTGACCTGGTCTGAATATAACTTAGCAGGTAGAGGCACCGGCTTGGGTCCCAGACTGTGGGTGCCCAGCAGTGTACACAATGTGACATCACAAGCATGCCATGGCTGCACTCCTGCACAACTTCTGTGCTTCTGCGGCAGCAGTCGGATGGGGCAGCGGAGTGTGGGTGCATGCCTGCAGCCGCGGTGGGCACCAACAGAGACCCCGCAGCAGAGACCCTGGCACTGGGGTAAGGTTGGAGGTAAGACAGAGGGCAGCAGCAGCAGGCAGAGGCCAGGCAACCATAGTGAAAATTTTATGGGTGCCCAGGCCCCCCAGGAGTTAGTGCCAGTGGTGTATATCATGAGGCTACTCGTTGACCTACAAGAGCCTGACTATTTGAATAACTGTCTGTCTTCCCAGCCACAATATCTGCTCTGCTACGCTACATGGTCTGGCTCACAGGCCTGGTTTTGCACCTGGGTAGCCTGGAGACAGCTCTGCAATGTGAGAACAAGAAAGACTCAGTATCATTATACAGGAGGGTGAAAGATAAAAAGAACTGGAGGGGAGGCAATGTCACATATTCTTTGCAAGAAGATGCATTGGGCAGAAGCTGCCAAATCTTTGACATGCATCTTTTAAAGAAACAAGCACTGTTGTGAATAATCCATGCCCTCCTAGTGAGAAGAGTAAAGGGATTTTTGAATACATCCATGTTAGACTAAATTCTCTTGAACTGTCAGCTTTTTGACTGAAGCAGCTCTTTAAATGCCATTGTTTTTATTTCTAAGGCAGGAGACCCATTTAATGCAAACAAAGATTTAACCTTTCATTTCCAGGAGGGGCATTCTTTTATCATCAAAATGTGGTGTCAGGTAAGGTATACTGGAAGGGAAATAGTAGGTCTCTGCATCAGAGTAATGACACAGTCTCCAGGTATTTCTGGCCCTAACTGAGGCCCCACCTGCACTATATATTTAAAGCAGTATCATACCACTTTAAACCATCAGTTCCCCCCAAAGAATCCTGGTCAACTGCAGGTTTTCTTTTGCCTGGTGTTATTGAGTGCAGGTGGCTGTAGCTATTAGGTTCTCGTGAACCTGAGCAGGAGAGCTTTAAACTAAATCCTGAGGGGGTGGGAGACAACATTACAAGTGACAGGGGCGAACAGCTTCATTGAGGCACCAGAAACTGGGGTGGTGCTAAATAAACTTTTATTTTTAAAAAAAAACAAAAACCTTGTGCAGCACTGGTGAGATTCCTGCCCACCCACCCTCTTCAGGCACTCAATAAATCTATGAAATTTGTATTGTCGGCCAGTGTCCTGAGAGCCCTTTTGAGTTCCTAGCAATGCCCCTGGCACATGGTCTAAAAGCCAGAGGGCTGTCACTAACACTACTCAGTTACCTCCCTGCAGCCCTGCAAAGAAGAATCCCGTTATTTCTCTGAGGCACTGAACAGACGGCAGCTGCTCAGAGAAAAAAATAAGCAGGGAACTCAAAGGTGGAATACAACTAAGGAAATGATAGCATTGCAGAAAAAAATCACTACCTCACAAAGGGTAAAAAGCATGCACATACAGTAAATACAGCAATCTGTTTGGAACGGTAGCAGTTTGAGGACTGAAGCCAACATTTCACAAACGAGATGTTTTATTTGCCTGCTGAGGTAATTATGATTTTGTCTAAAGGAGTTACTACAGTGAGCACTTAGAGGGAATTAAAGTACAGAGAGGATATGAGCATATGGTTGGTGTAATATGCAGAAAAGTTACAAGAGGCCATAAGGCATACTGGTAGCTTCAACAACTTTGGACAGAAAATTACCTCCTGCATGGCTTAGGAGCTAAACAGGTTTGTGATCACCATAGCAATAGGGCACAACGGAAAAGTCATTGAAGAAGCAAATACCTCCATTTTATCCAGAGGCTTTACTGTGTGACGCTAAGATATCAGCTATGATTGCCTTGGAACATTCCATCCAGATGGTGTCCACCTGTTTGATGCAGGAAATTATTCCATCCCATTCTCAGATGAAAAGCTAGTGGGAATATGATGCATTCAGAGCACACAGCAAGAAAAGTTACGACTTGACAGCAATAACAGGATATTTTCCTCTAAAGGATAATGTATGCCAGCAAAAGTCTGAATTTCTGTTGAATAGCTGCTCTGTTTTGCCAGCTTGTGCTTATGTAATCAAGATGCTGGGAAGGTAGCAGGTTCAGTATACCTGGTGGATCAAAATGTGGAGGCCAGCTAGCCTGAAGACTTGATTCTGGAAACAGGCCAGCATCGTTTTTAAGCAGGTGCCTCTACAGTTGTGTTGGGATATGGACTGTATCTGAAGGGTCTATAACAAAACAGACTGGTTTCCCATCTGATACTTGCCTAGTGCAGTAGCCCCACTGAGTGTGGCTCTCATTTGTCCTCTCTCTTGTGTATTTTGTAGAAGAGCAAAGCAGGTTTGCTACAAGAAAGTTCCTAAACGTTGGTCTTAATTATTTTTTTAAAAAAGGAAGCTAAGCTATCTACCATCAGATGTCAAGGAGATAAATAACTATAAGACTTTTAGAAGATACCTGAAGGCAACCCTGTATAGGTAAGTTCTAAATGTTTGATATCTCACTGTGTTTTTATTTTTTGTTGGAAGCCGCCTTGAGTGACTGAGGCAACCCTGTCAGATGGCGCGGTACAAATAATAAAATTAATAGCAATAACAACCATCACAATAATACCAGCTCACCCAGTAGCATCTGGTGAGATGGAACGGAGATGTCCTCCCAAAACCTGCATCACTGCAGCTTCCCTGGACACAGATGGGGCAGGCCAGGGTGGCAAGGTTGTGGCTGTACGGATGTAGCTGCAGAACCAATCCAGCACTCATGCCAGTGCATCCATGCTGCCCTGCCTATTCCTGCCCTACCCAGGGAAGCTGCAGCATTGCTGGTGTTGGGAGAGCAGTTGCCTCTGCTGAGTGCTGGCCTGGGACCAGACCCTATGGTTGTCTGTGTCAGAACTTCACTCCTAGAGGAGCCTCTAGTGAGCACGGTTGGAGGATGGATGGCGGCTAACAGATTGAGATTGAATCCTGACAAGACAGGAGTACTGTTTGTGGGGGATAAGAGGCGGGCAGGTGTGGAGGACTCCCTGGTCCTGAATGGGGTAACTGTGCCCCTGAAGGACCAGGTGTGCAGCCTGGGAGTCATTTTGGACTCACAGCTGTCCATGGAGGCACAGGTCAATTCTGTGTCCAGGGCGGCTGTCTACCAGCTCCATCTGGTACTCAGGATGAGACCCTACCTACCCGTGGACTGTCTCGCCAGAGTGGTGCATGCTCTAGTTATCTCTCGCTTGGACTACTGCATACCACTCTACGTGGGGCTACCTTTGAAGGTGACCCGGAAACTACAATTAATCCAGAATGCGGCAGCTAGACTAGTGACTGGGAGCAGCCACCGAGACCACATAACACCGGTCCTGAAAGACCCGCATTGGCTCCCAGTACGTTTCCGAGCACAATTCAAAGTGTTGGTATTGACCTTTAAAGCCCTAAACGGCCTCAGTCCAGTATACCTGAAGGAGCGTCTCCACCCCCATCGTTCTGCCCGGACACTGAGGTCCAGCACCGAGGGCCTTCTGGCGGTTCCCTCGCTGCGAGAAGCCAAGTTACAGGGAACCAGGCTCGGTAGTGGCACCCACCCTGTGGAATGCCCTCCCACCAGAGGTCAAAGAGAACAACAATTACCAGACCTTTAGAAGGCATCTCAAGGCAGCCCTGTTTAGGGAAGCTTTTAATGTTTGATGAATTTCTGTATTTTAATATTTTGTTGGAAGCCGCCCAGAGTGGCTGGGGGAACCCGGCTAGATGGGCGGGGTATAAATAATAATATATTGTTTATTATTATTATTATTATTATTATTATTATTATTATTATTATTAATGAGCCTGGATGTTAACCTGAAGGTTGGTGGTTCAAGCCCACCCAGGGATGGCTGTGGGCAGGATGGCACTTAGGGTCCCTTCTGACTCTACAATTCTATGAACTCACAGGCAAAGAAAGAATGCAGCAAAGAGGAGCAAAGCCTATCACACTCAAGCATCACAAAGCGATCTAACCAGAATGCTACATTATTATGAAATCTGAACTTTGGTTGTGTTTTCCATTAGTATTTGACACCGGTATGTCAGCTGCTTGAAACATTTTAAAAAACAAGAATGGAAAGAAAAAGTGCATAGTGCCATCAAGAAACAAACAAATAATAGCACACACATATACATTAAGAGGCATAAAGGCAGACCATTAAGGTTTATATTCCAGGATTTTCTCTGCAGCCATAAGAACAAAGGGACAAAGTGTGCATCATCACCACCACACAAAAAAGGACACAGATTGCATATGTTGGTTTATATGTATAGATGCAAATTTAGAAATAATGGCCATAATTTAAATACAGTAGAAGCTGGCGCTTCTGCTGCTGAATTGAGAAGAGGCCACAGGTCTTTGGGTGGGGCCCTTCTTGCCCATCGTAGTCAGTTGCCCCAAGGCAGAAGAAAGTGGCACATTGCCTCAGAAGCCCTGTGGTCTCCATTTCTGGTGCCGTGTAATAAGTTTGGGTTCAACACCTTGACACAAGACTTGGCTTAGTGGCTTCACTAATTAGCAAGCACTGCACTGCAAGGGAGATCAGCTCCCTGTTGGAGCTGCTTCAACTAGTCAGGCTCCACTCCCCCACCCACTTCAGATCTGGTCCACTCATGAGGCAAAGTGAGGCAACCATCTCAGGTGGCAACATCAATGGGAGCAGCAGGTCCTGATGCAGATCTTTATTCCCCCTGCCTTGTTCCTGATGCAGATTTTCATCCACCCTTCTTTCCTTCTTCCTTGGTGAGGAAGGAGGCCCTATTTTGTGGTTCGCCTCAGGGACCAGAATGCCTTGGGCCAGCACTGCCGCCCCCTCACACCAGGGATCATCTCTAAAGGGACTGCCTCTACTACAATCACTACATCATTGGTTTGTCTGCTCAGTCCTTCTGTGACTGGGGCTGCCCTTCTTTATCTTAGCATGGACTTAGACCAGGCATAGGCAACCTTGGCTCTCCAGATGTTTTGGAACTACAACTCCCATGATCCCTAGCTAATAGAGCCAGTGGTCAGGGATCATGGGAGTTGTAGTTCCAAAACATCTGGAGAGCCAAGGTTGCCTATGCCTGACTTAAACCATGCTGCGCTTCAAGTACAGGACTGTTTTGAGCAGAGGACAAGTGCCCACCCTCCAGGATGATCTAAGTTATTTTGTTTGTCTATTTTTTGTCCTTCTCAGTATTCTAGGAGCCATTGGTGATCACATAAACTGAGGCTGTGACCCCATTTAGAATGACAAACAGCCGTTTAGAAAGCAATGAAATGCAGTTTTTGCAAACCGTGTCTACATGTTTCCCATTGTCTAGTTTAATTTGCTACAACACCAAAGAGGTGGTGCCCTTTTTCAGACTAACACAACAGAACTAAAAAGAAAACCTGCCTCTTCTTCTTCATCATCATTTTTTTACCATGAATAAATGCCACGAAAGATGTAATGCGGTACAAGGCAAACTTCAGCTTAATGCAAATGTGAGCTGCCGGGTTGTAATAATAAGGCCTTGAAGTGTGTGCGTTGACTATGAAGATGCTGAAAATTCACCGATGCAGATAAAACAAATGGAATCATTTGTAGTGCACATCTATTAAACCACGATGAGAACATGACTAGCCTAGGATAATATCCTATTATCCTCCTGACCACAATTTTGCCATACGCAACACAAGATAGCAAGGAAGGCCGAAAAGCAAAATTAAACAAACAAGATAGCAGAAGATGCTTGACATTTCTGAGAAAGAGAGTACAGCCAGAAACTGTTGTCTGGTCTTCATCAAGAGCTTTCATACACTTTAGAAAGGGTGCATAATGGATCTTTATTTTCACAGTCTCTATTTAAAGTGCAATTTATATATATTAAATATATGATGGTTTTCTTGCAACCAAAGACTCACTTTAGCCATGTATGCTGTTACTTGTATGTACATCCAAACCCAGTTCTAGTGGCATGGAATTATTCATGACCAGTTGCACCATAATTTAGATGGGGAATGTGCACTTTTATTCACCCAAATACACCTCAGATTGAAAGAAATGTAGTAGAGATAAACAAGATGTTTGATTTATATTGATGCTTCATGATGCAATAAAAATGTTATCTAAATTGGACATGCTCCCCTCACCCACCCACAATTAATGGCAATTCCTATGAAATATACAATGTTAGATTTGAGGTCACTACTTATAAGGTGGGAGAAGTTAAAAGCAAGCGTCACATTGCTTGAACTGCAAAGGAAAAATACGCCTAAGAATTCTCTGCATTGCTGTTTATCTTACAATGCTGACTGCATTTGCAGCGCTAGAAGCTTGTGTCCAACAGCAGGCACTCCCATGGCCTTTCTCAGGCATAGGCAAACTCGGCCCTCCAGATGTTTTGGGACTACAGCTCCCACCATCCCTGACCACTGGTCCTGTTACCTAGGGATGATGGGAGTTGTAGTCCCAGAACATCTGGAGGGCCGAGTTTGCCTATGCCTGGCCTTTCTGGTGTGTTGCTAACTCTCAAGTAACAATCCTCACATCCTTCATATGGCCAGTTGCACATCATGCAAGCAGGAATCTGGGTGCATGTTTACAGGAGAAAGAAAAGGTGGCGAAGAGTGCAGTATCAAGTGGTCACCCAGCTATTCTGAAACAAAGCATCCTAACCAAATCCTAAGAGGTAGTTCCACTAAGACAAGGACTTCTAGCTGCACAACAGATCTTCCCCTCCCTAGTCTCCTCTCCACGTGTGCCCTCCCCCAAGTCGCCCCCAAACCTACTCCAGAAGGTTGAGGAAAACATCGAAACAGATTTGTTGGATATTTTCCAATCAAGTTCAGAAAGGTCTCATCAAAGCAGCCCAACAATATCCATTTGTGAAAACATCATATCTCCAGTGACAAAGAGAAAAAGGAATTATTCAAGAGGGAAAGGAAGTAACACTGGGTTTCCTGCCATTCATTCCCAGCTTCTGGCAATGGAAAGTTTAAAGTTTTTTGTAGACTAAATGTTTTGCATGCAGTAGGTTCCATGTTCGATCCCAGCCATCTGTCATTTTCTTTTAATTTTTTTTTAAAAAAAAACACCAGTAAGCAGCTGGTTACCAGTGAAAGATCCTCTTTCTTGCCACAATGTCCAAAGAGTTGCTGCCAGTCAGGCTGAACAAGACTGAGCTAACCAAATACTGTAAGCCTGATCTGGTATAAGGCAGATTCTTCCAAAGTCTCTACAGATAACCGCAAACATAGCTCCCCTGATGACCTTGGCTAATAGCCCCTGCTATTCCCACCTACCTACAAAGTCATACTGTTCAGAAACTCATCTAGTCTTTGCTTCCTTCCCTTTCCTTTTGACCTTTCCGTTGTGGTGTCTCTCTCTCTGCCCTGGGAAGATGCATGCAAGCGCTGCGCACATGGAAAGGGCTTTGTTAGGTCACTGGGCACACGGGCCTCAAGCAGTCGCAGTCAGAGCACAAGCTCCTTCCTCGATATTAATGACTGGCTGGAAGGCACTGATGGTCATTAACTCACCAAGATGTGCCTTGTACTGCGGTCACTACTATTAAGGAAGCTTAAATAGCACTACTGCTATACCAGGCATTCCTAGGCAAATTAGCATCTGGGAAAGCAGCCAGAGAATTGGCTTTCCTCAAATATCTTTTAGGGATTATTTTGGAGTGTGTCCCCCCCCCTATTTTTATAAAAAGGAGTTTGAGACTTATTAAAGAGCAAAGCTCGCTTGGTTTCACTCTCCCCCTTTGTACAGAAATCCTGTCTGCCACAGCTAGGGAGCTGCCTGTGAGTCAGACTATTGGTTTATATAGCTCAGTATCAGGGCTAACTTGAATAAACCATTGGGGGGGAGCCCCGCCTACATAATTGATCACATGACATGGTGGCATGCACACCATTTGAGCGGCAATGCCCATAAACTTTGGGGGGGACCTGGCTCCCCCTATAGGACCCCCTATGCTCAGTATTGTCTACTGTCATGAGCTGGCAACACACTGAGGAAGTGGAGGAGGATCCCGGCGAGGGGTGTAGCCACAACTTGTACATACCAGGGCAAGCTGAATATAGGGAAGGGGAGGTTGGGGACTTAGGAGGTACTCACGGGACACTGGACAACATCAAAGGAGCTGCTGGCAGTTCACAGGAGCTAGGGGAAAGAGACACATCACCAGAACCAGAGGTGCCCCCGTCTCCAAGGACACAGCAGGCTCGGAGGCATTGGAAACAGCAAGAAGTGCACTCATTCAGGAGACTGAGGCAGGCAAGGGAACACAGAACCAGGTGGAGAACATGGAACTCTTTAGGTGTGGGAGGAGGTTGTGGTCACTCAGCTAGATTAGGCTCAGGGTAGGTGAGGATCACATGCTTCGTCAAGGGGAGAGGGACAGCTGCTCAGCTGGAGTGAACTCAGGTGCGTCAATCAAGTTTGGGAAGGATGAAAGGGGAGCAAGGCCTTTTTTCTGTTGATGGACCACAGCCTGGCTGCTTTGGGAATGTCACCAGACTGTGACTTCAGAACTAACCCCAGGTGTTCCAACCCTAGATCTTCTGCAGTAGCAGGAACCTGACCTGGCAGGTTGACTTGGGAGATTGCTCATTGTATTGGACCAGGACTACTATTTTACCATTTGGACCTTCTGGCTACTCTCTAGTATTACCCGTGGGACTGTGTGCATTCTGAGGACTAACCTCCAGGTATGCCTGAGTAGCAGTGGATTTCTAGGGGTTCAGACAGGGAGTCTCTCCCAGTGGTACCTGGAAATGCTGGGAGTTGAACCTGGGACTTTCTGCATGTGAGGCAAATGCTCTACCACTGAGCTACAGCCCTTATGCCAGTCTTTCCTTCTCAGCCAATATGTATGTTTTAATGAAAGGCAGGCTCCTATCCCCTAAACATCTAAGACAGGCATCCCCAAACTTCGGCCCTCCAGATGTTTTGGACTACAATTCCCGTCTTCCCCGACCACTGGTCCTGTTAGCTAGGGATCATGGGAGTCGTAGGCCAAAACATCTGGAGGGCTGCAGTTTGGGGATGCCCGATCTAAGAACACATACCAGGGAGTCTCCTGACTGGCTGCTAGTACCTCGCATAGGCCCACATGTCACATTTACCTCGTGAACCTCCCTGAGACTTGCAGCTATAGGGCGGTATACAAATTTATTAAATAATAATAATTTCCAAGGTTTAGATTGGTCAGATATCAGCATCTGATCAGGACACAGTTTGGGCATTTAAGCCGTTTCCTCCCATTATGAACATCTCACGGTGAGAGGCTAGAACACAATTGTAAAACTAAAGTTGGTTAGAATGTCCTACTGCACTAACTTCTTCTCTCCTGCATTAATAACAACCACACAACACAAATACTGCAAGAGACTCAGGTGTGCTTCTAAGAGTCTATTGTAATAATTACACAGCATTTGAGCTCAATGGAACTTACTTCTGAGTAAGCATATTAGAGATTTTGCTGACAGAACCAGACACCAAGCCCAATGTTTAAAAACCTAAGACCAATTCAAAAAAGCAGGAAGATGCAGAACTAAAAGCAGAAGCCTTCAGAACAACCAACATGCAAATCCTCACTGCTGAAATAAAATGACCATGACCAAACTCACTAACTAAAAAGTCTGAAATTCATATACAGATTTTTGCCTAGCTTTACAATACAAACCATCTGCAAGAAGTTGCATCGATTTCAATGGAATTACTTTTAAGCAAATGGCTTTCAGAGCTACAACCTTAATTCGCTTTACTTTTGTCTCTCAGGACTGCCACAGGTAAGGTCCAAATTCAACACACATTTTAAAGATGGCCGATCACTGGTGGAATCAGGTAAGATGATAATGTTGTGGTTTTGAATTAATTCACAAGGCTTGCCATTTCTCATGCAATCATAGAGCTTGAAGGGACCTCCCACAGCCATGTATCCCAACTGCCTACCGATGCAGGATATAGTCTTATGTGATCATCCAGCTGCTGCTTTAAAATGTATGGCATGGAGGGGGGTTATCATGGAGAATCCTCACGTGGGACAAGAGGAAGAGCTTTGTGGTTTTTTCATCCCATTATTATGAAACAGGCCAGTTTCTGCTCTGGAGACAGGTAGGTAGCCGTGTTGGTCTGACGCAGTCAAAACAAAATAAAAAAATCCTTCCAGTAGCACCTTAAAGACCAACTAAGTTTGCCATAGGTATGAGCTTTCATGTGCATGCACGAACTCTCTGCTCTGGAGAGTTGGGGAAAACCCCAGAACACCTCAGGCAAAACAGGTTGTGGTGTACACAGGGGGAGAAGAGGATGGAAAAGTCTTGTTGCATGAGAGACTTTGTTCCACACACAAATACCTCACTTAGCACTATTTTGAATTCCACTTAATCATCCGTACCACATATCTACAGTATATTACATATTACTCAGCACTGTATTACATCTCTTTTTTATTTTATGCATTACATATATGTAATTTTTAAATGTGCATACCTGTACATCAGGAGTGCTTAACCTGTGACCCCAAATGTTGTTGAACTACAACTCCCATCAGTTCCAGCAAGCATGGCTAATGAGGGAGGGCACAGGTGAGCCACCCAGGCATGTATAGAATCCTGTGTCTGGCTGCATGTGCTCCATAACTTTGGGGCTTTACTAGTTGGTGGCATCAACTTTGCTATGGAATCTATGTCTGAAAAACACTTGCCATCTCCAGACCACCATCTGAATAACAAAAAGTGGCTCAAGTACATTCTAGGATATAGAAAGAAAAGCATACCTTTCTCTTTTGCCAGCGCCCCCCCCCCCGGCTTTTGCGCTGAAAACACCACTGGTTAGGCATTCTTATACTACTGGTTCATAATTCCATCATGAAGGAGGTTAAATGGGTAGGAGGATAAACTTGTCCAACAGACCTTGTCGATTGGGGTGACCTCCAACCAGCAATGCCAAGAGTTTTCTGCCATGGGATGCAGGGATGGTTCAGGAGTTGAAATGGTATCAAATGTTTTATCTGCTAAATGCCTTGTGGCCCAAGCTGCTAATAAGAGTACAGGAACTCACACCCATCCACAACATCCGCAAAAGTTGACAACCACATCTCCACCCCATGCCTCTTTCTTTTTAATCAGATTCTGAGCAGAACTCAGACAGCCCAGGAAGGTCATGATCTAGGCTTAAATCCATTTATCATATAAGTAGTACCAGCTGTACATTAGGAAGCCTCTTTTCTATCTCAAACAATATAAACAAGATGATACTGGATGTAATTAGAAGTTCATCCCCCAAAGTAAAACTAAGCAAACTTTGCTCTGCATAAAAATTGGGTTTTTAAAAATATAGCTTAAGAAACACAGTTTGGCCTTGCCACATGGCTAAGGAATGGAAAACTGGAATTTACTTCTGACTATAGGGTTAAACCACTGAGCCTAGGGCTTGCTGATCAGAAGGTCGGCGGTTCCAATCCCTGTGACGGGGTGAGCTCCCGTTGCTTGGTCCCAGCTCCTGCCAACCTAGCAGTTTGAAAGCACGTCAAAATGCAAGTAGATAAATAGGAACTGCTACAGCGGGAAGGTAAACGGTGTTTCCATGTGCTGCTCTGGTTTGCCAGAAGCGGCTTTGTCATGCTGGCCACATGACCTGGAAGCTATACGCCGGCTCCCTCGGCCAATAATGCGAGATGAGCGTGCAACCCTAGAGTCGGTCACGACTGGACCTAATGGTCAGGGGTCCCTTTACCTTTATATATGTATAAATAAACAGCTCCTCAAACACATAGAATCACCATATAAGGTACATAAGCATAGGAAGTCCATATACCTTCTGGATTTCCCATGACTGAGTAGACAGATAGGAGAACTGTCATGAGGAAGACACCTTCCAAAAGAATAAAGACCTGACCCCAACCTCTGAACAAATTTCATTTCCAAATACAAAAAACCCAATCAATTTACCACAGAGCCTGTCTTTCAGCCTTATTATCTTGTCCTTTAAACACACACACTTCCATGGCCGCTGCTAAATTGAAAATGGCAGAGAATATTGCAAATATGGAAAATGTGCAGATGACGGCATCAGGTCACTGTTTTAGATGTGCTGAGAAGCTTCAGGAGGGCTATCTAGAGTTTCCTGTTGATAATTAGTGATTTGTCACAGCAGTTACGTGTCAGTTCAGAGTGAACTGGCTCCTCTGCTACCTATAAAGTGAGCTTTCTGCTTCATCACACCCTAGTTCATGTCAGGGAACATTTCCTTTATTTGATTTCACAATTAATATAACAACTGAGGTGTGATTTATTTTTATTTTTTGGAAGGCAGAAGATCCACACCTTCTACATAAGAAAGAAAGCCATTCATCCTCTTAGCTACATAAACAACAAAGCATCTTACCAGCCCATCACAATTGCTTATCGCCACAGAAGCATTAGGCAAGTCGGTGATATCCCCAACATAGAAGCAATTCCCATGGAGAGGTTCAATGTAAGTGAGGTTGGAATCCTCCTGCCATTCAACAGTTGCTCCAGGAGCCACCAGCCTAGAGTTTGGTCTCAGTCTAAAGTGAAATTCTCTTCCAAAAACAGTGACATTGTAAAAAATTGGCTCGCTTGCAGCTTTGTGCAGAGAAGCCCCTGTGTCCCTTCGAAAGCGCCTCTTTGCAGCTCCCGATACGACATTGGAGAGGAACCTGCCCTCTGAGTCTGTGCTAGTTGGGATGACAAGCCTGTATTCTTCTAGATCTCCCAGAAGATAATCTAGGGAGAGAGAAAGAGAGAGCGTGTGTAAATAATGAGTAATAATTAATGTCACACTGAGTTTCCCCTCCTTGAGATCACTGCGCTGCATCCCACCATTGCCTGAAGCGGGCATCCCTTCCCTTTCTTAATGTGTCAGGCACCATCAATGTTCATTCAACTATGGGGTTAACACAGAGCAGAGGGAATTTCAGAGAAAAGGGGAGTCAGGCACCCGACATCATCTTTCCAGCTGTTTTAGCAACAGAGCCCATCTTGCAGACATCCCCATTCAGAGATGGTCAGGCATCAAGGATGCTCCCACCCTTCACTCGGGGAAGACACAACGTCTCCCAAAAAGGAGATCAGCACATTCTCTCTCTCCAGCAATTCCGTTTTTCAGCTAGGGCTGCCAAGAGAGAGAGAGATGCCCCGAGTGAGGCTTTCCAAAGGCAGAAAGTTTACTGTCACATCAACTTTAAAACTTTGACATGCTTAATTCCCCCCCCTTCCCAAATCACGATGTGGTTGACAAGCGAAGGAAGCTTAAAAGCTTGTGGTTAGCAGTCACAATGGAAAGGGTTTTTTCAATTGTTTATTTATTTTTAAAAAAATCCATGTCAACCGCTTGACTCAGTTCCCCTTCTATTTTAATTCAAACAACAGCAGGGAAGAAAACTTAAGGCTCTGCCAGGTGTTTTATTCCGCACATGGAATTCCAAGAATTGACACGTTCAGCTCGGATCTTGCCACATGCGCCCGACTGTAAACAGAGTTCATTCGAGGTTCCCACTTCAGCAGGAAACTCTCCCAGTCCCGCGCCCCGCTCTCAAGAGATATAGTGCGATCCAACAAGCGATTTCTTCCCCCACCCCACCCCGCTCTCTCTCGTTCGCCCCCCGATCCCATCCCGTGCCCCACGGGACAGCACGCCAAAAGTAGCCAGCCCCACGTGGCGACGCGAGGAACCCCCTCCGAGCCCTTCGGTCCGCGTGGCGCAGAGAAGTCTGGCTGGCGGAAAGGGGGGGGGGAGTGCTTCGCCGGCGAAGTTGAGCGAGAGCGAGGGAGCACCCCAGCGAGGGAGACCCGGGCCAGGAGGTGGTGGCGGCTCTCTTCGGGGCGGGGGGCGGGTGCAGCCGAGGGGCTCCCGTAGCACTTACCTCCCTGCCCGGGACTCTGCGGGGCCCCCGGGGCCAGAAGGAGCGCCCAGGAGCAGCAGCAGCAGGCGGCGGCGAGGAGCGCGGCGATCCCGCCCGGAGAACCCATCGCAGGCGTCGCGCAGCCTCGGGAGGCTGCCCAAAGTGCCCTGCAGGGGGCTCCGGCCACATTGGAGGGCAGCCGGCGCCGCCCTCTTGCCCGCGGCGGGGAACCTTCAGCCCCGCCGGCACTCGCCCTGGCGCATCCGCCCTCCTCCTCCTCTCCAGCGCTCGGTGAGCGGCCGCTCTCTCCGGCGAAGGCAGCAGATACACCAGCAGGCGGCTGGCTGGGAAGCGCGCGGCGTGCGGGAGGGAAGTCCGCCTGATTGACAGAGGCGCTGCTGCCGCCGCCGCCTTCGCCGCCGCTTCTGCTGCACAGCCCAGCCTCGCCTGGCCTGGCTCCGGGGAGGCGGTGGTGGCGACGTCGGCGTCGGGCGCAGCAGCTCTGCCCTTTGCTTGAAGCCTCGTGGCTCCCGGCGCCCGCTGGGACCAAAGTCTGCAGCCGCTTCCCGTTACGGGACACTTTTCTCCGCCACGGCTTAGAGGCGGTTCCTGCGGGATCCTGACCATTCCCCACCCCCTCCCAAGCCAACAAAACCCTGGCTCTGCTGCTCGGGGGAGAGAACACACAGGAGGGATTGCACCAAAAAAGGGGGACACACCTAGGAATCTATGAAGTTGTTCTGGAACGGCTGCTACTGAAAGGAAGCTCACGATCTAGCATCCCCCCCCCCCTCCTGGAACCTATAGTCTGTTTGGAACGGGTGTGCCTGATTTCCCCCAAACTCAGAGATCTGTTTGCTCTCATGACCACCCCCACAGAATAAAACTTCGGCAATCTTGTGGTGTTGGGGCTTCTTCCTCTCCACCCCACCCCGCCCACTGCCCCCCAAGAACCCCTGTTATGTTCAAGTTATTAGATTCCCCTGGGCTTTGCATCTGACTGCACACGTTGCACCAATCATTCTGGGACCCCTAAGATCTTGGTTTTGGGGATCCCAGCCTTCAGCAGGGAAAACCCTACCACCTCCTGAAGGTTTATCAGCCCACCCCCTATATTTCAAAACTTAATAGGTTTCCTTGTTCTGCATTGAGAATCCGCCTGTCCTATCCTAGTTTCGCACACAAGCAAACTTTCTACAGTGATCTTCCCTACACTTGACTTAGAGGTTCTCGGTAAACACATCATAGGATTGAAGAATAAAGAGCTGGAGGCAAACGGGGAGAGAGGGAGCGGGCACAGATCTTATAAAGGTGGGTTCAACTTAATTCACTTTTCCTCATTTCACAGTCTTCTACTGATCAAATTTGCATTTAAAAACAAATGGAATCACACCCAGATCATTGCTAAGGCACTGAATTAATTACTTTAGTCTGCAGCAGGAATCCTGCAGAATCTCAATACTGCTCATTTGTAGCCTAAGATTTTTCTTCACGTTGAAATGCCTGCATTACCTATCCTTTCTCAGCGAAATGTAATAATAGTGGTACATGCTTAATTCTCTTCCCCATTGCTTTGCATTCTTTGAGTGTAATCCAACCAAAGTGAAACACTTTTGAGCCCCACTGGTTTTAAAGAACATGCTTAAATTATTGTCACTGAAGTCCAGGGGACCTCAAACAGCCTGGCATCCTAAGCACATTAACTTGGAAGGAAGTCTCATTGAGTTTTATTGGACTTCTTCCTGGAATAATTTCACTTAGGTTACTTAACTTATGTGGGTTCATAGCCCTTCATTTAGCAACAACCAGTTGCCTTTGGTTTAGTAGTGATTCTTTCTAAACTTGGGTTTTATAAGGCACCTGGAATGGGTTTTCCTCAGAAGAGGCAGTAGTTTCTTCTCCGCCTGCTCCAGTTTTAGTCCCCTCCCCCACACTTTTGGTTTAGACTCCAGGCAAAATTGTGTCCCTGCATCATTGTTCCGAGCTCTCTCTTAACACACATCTACATAAAGTTTGGCAGAATATTGTCAGAGAAACAGGATTTTTATTCCTTAAAAAAAAAACACCCCGAAAACTCAATCATTTGATAGAAATTGCCCAAGTCCAACTTAATAATACTTAAGATATTAACAGTGCTTAATGTATTCACGGGACGCGGGTGGTGCTGTGGGTTAAACCACAGAGCCTAGGGCTTGCCGATCAGAAGGTCGGCGGTTCGAATCCCCGCAACGGGGTGAGCTCCCGTTGCTCGGTCCCTGCTCCTGCCAACCTAGCAGTTTGAAAGCACGTCAAAGTGCAAGTAGATAAATAGGTACCGCTACGGCGGGAAGGTAAAAGGTGTTTCCGTGTGCTGCTCTGGTTCACCAGAAGCGGCTTAGTCATGCTGGCCACATGACCTGGAAGCCGTACGCCGGCTCCCTCAGCCAATAGAGCGAGATGAGCGCTGTAACCCCAGAGTCGGTCACAACTGGACCTTATGGTCAGGGTTCCCTTTACCTTTAATGTATTCACAGGGCTACATGTGCATTATCTAGTTATAATGTTAGGAATCTGATATGAGAAATTGCAGTAGAAGTTGCTCCCAGAAGTTGCTCACCACATGGAAGCAGCTTAAGGTCCAAATAGTTTACTGTTGCAGAAGCTAAGGCTCAGTAAAGCATTTCCAAACGTCGATATATACAGCTCATAGGCTTTTGTAGATACAGATACTGTACATACAAGCAGAAAGTATCTCTGTTGTTCCAAATAAACTCCAGCAATTCAAGATGTAACACTGGACAAATTACACCAAGAGACTAACCAACATTAGTCACAGATATAGTCAGGGCATTGGGTCATTGCCACAGCAAATGACCTTACACCTGCGATTACCTCATCCAATGGGTGATTTACGCTCATGAAGGAAATTAACCCTTATGTTTAGTTACTCCAACATTTGCCTACATCAGCAGCTCCAGCTGGAGCTTCCAGACTAAGTCCAAGGGCAGTCCCACATACAGCACATTGCAGTAATCCAGGATGGGATCAAAGGTTGAACCTTCCCTCTCTGCACATTGTGGTCCTGATTCACAAGAGACCACCAGCACCACCCCAAGTTTACAATTATAAGAGTAGCCAAGAAGTTAGTTAGTTTGACTTTCAGAGGTTGGACAAAGTCTCAGAAACCTGTGCTTTTTGGCACCACAAAATCAGCTCTAAGGCTGCTAATTCAAAGTGTTCAGAAATGATGTATCAAGTCACCCAAAAGTACTGTACTTTTTTTTTTTTACAATGGGTGCTTTGTATTCATGTTTATTTCTAAGCCTTCTGAGTACCCTGCAAAGCCACAAAGGCTAGATACTTTAAAAATAATTATTATAAGATTCTGTCAATCATACTCCCAGCCTCTTAGAAACCCCTGAAATTCTGAATCTCACCAATTAAACGACAGATGCTGCCAGCTCTGCTCTGGTGCTCTGTCCATGCAGGATAACTATGTTACTCTCAATTTAGCTGGTAAATTTCTGCTTCTTTCCTTCTGGCCTGTCACTTACAATCCCTCAATCACTTTTCCTCTAGTCAATGTCCCTAATTTGTGAAGAGTTTCTCTTGTAGTGGTCTGTCTCCTATCTGAAACAGATAACATTCCCGTGTTTCAGGATGAGCTACATCCTTGTAACTTTTCATCTTCTGTAGCATTTCGCTCACTTGCCTGGACCCAGTTTAATGGCCCATAGCAAATGCTTAAATCTTAATTGTCCCTCTATGTTTCATCTCCCATCATCGTTCATAAAATATCATTGTTACCTTATCTTTCATCAGCCATCTGTATTTAATGAGGGGTATAATTGTTTTTTGATGACTGGTACAACTCCCTACACCACTCAGTTCCTCATCTGCTGCTGATTTACTGCCTTGGTATTAATATTCCAGCCGTGTGATGTATCTCAGGATGTTTTAGAAATATCTGCTTCCCTTGTATAAATATTTGGATTAATTTAGCTAATTATCAGTGGAGCATTTGATTATCCTCCTAGGAGATGTTGCTATTTGCTGCTGCTGCTGCCTTCTTGATTATATCTTTATTTAGTCAATGAGAGACAGATAACAAGACAAAGGGTTTTGGGTTTTTTTGTTTTGTTTGTTTTTTTACAAAAAGAATTGTTCAGTGAAGATTTTACATAGAAAGAATTCCTTGCTCCATCTCAGGAACAGTGCCTTATATTAAGTCAAACCATTGATCCATCTAGTTCAGTACTGCCTACACTGACTGACAACAGCTCTCCAGGGTTTCAGACAAGGTGCTGCCAGGCCTGGTCCTGCTAGCAACCCTAATTTTGGATGAGAAAAGGGAACGGCAGTAGAGCTAGAATTCTAAGACTTCTGCATTACATAGCAACACCCCAATTTAGAAAACAACAGACAAAGTTGCACTGCCAGCCGGAGGGCACAGGCACCACTGTAGTCACTTCCTAGGCAACCAGATCCAATGACACACTATTGAAAGGACGCTAGCCACTGGGGAAGGGATCTAGCTTAGTGGTAGAGCATCTGCTTTGCATGAAGAAGGTCCCAGGTTCAATCCCCAGCATCTCCAGGTAGGGCTGGGAGTGTTCCTTGCCTGAAAACCTGGTGGGTCCATCACCAGTCAGTGTAGACAGTGCTGAGCTGGATGGACCAATGGTCTGACATGGAACAAGGCACCTTCCTATGTCCCTATGATGACTTGCTGAAAGGCCAGTCAACCACTCACTGCAAGCTGCTTTGTGTATGGGAACCAATGCTGCCAATGCTAGTCTTTCTCAATCCTGGTACAGTATTTTGATCATAGCACAGCAGCTATGAGGTGCACCAGACGCATCAAGCTGTGGTTCCAGCCTCCCAGCCTTCCAGCTCAGCTCTGCAGACTCAACTTCCACTTGCACAGTGGTTACACTGCCCGACTCCTATTGTTCCTAGGACTCTCGCAGGACCATAAACAGTTCCTGCTTCTCCAGCTACAATGGCTGCCTTCTTCCCATCAGTGGGGGCCCACACATTGCTGTGGCCTATGGATGAAGGGCCAGAATCTCTTTGGTGGTTGTTGTTGTTTTTTTAAAGCCTTGGCTATTCTCCCCTACTTTCATGCTTGAATCTTGTGTCTTGTCCTTGCCCCCACCCCACTTGCTTTCATACAGAATAATTGTGCTGACAAGCTATAGTTCAGCTCTAGGAAAATGTCTGATAAAGCAAAAAGAAAGAAAAGCGGGGGATCTTCTCACTGAATAGATTTGCCTTGGGTTCCATGGCAGGAGAAAGGCAATAATACTGTATAAATAAAATAACTGACCTCACCAACCCAACCATTTATTAACTAATAAGCACTCTCCTAAAAGTGACATCTGCATTAGCCTTCCTCTTATTTCTTTTAACGTTTTAGGCCATTTCCTCATTGCTTGCATTTTCTGCCTGGAGACTCAGGTACAATTGTGTGATTTTTGGTTTGGCTTTGTTGGGAAGACAGCAGCTGGGGCGGGGGAGCTTGACATGAAAGGAGCTTGACAAAATGTGGCTTTTGGCACCTTCAGAAAGCAGCCATTTATATGACGGCAGCAGGGGCCGACTCCAAGATAAGTCCGTAAAAATTAGGTTATGGTGCCCAAGAGCACATAACAAAGGCTGAGTGGGGGGGGGGGGTTGTCATGAAGGGGGACATTATTTCTGTGGTCCTTTGGGCTGCTTCATAGTGCAATGCTTCTAAGAGCACCAGAACAATGGCCACCACATTCACACATGGACATTCTCACACCTACAGTAGCTGTCCAGCACAGCTGATGAATCAAAGTGGCTAGAAAACAGCCTCTTCTGTCTAGTCAGACCTGGAATTTATCCTTACTGTGCTGCTGGCTTTCTACCTTTCTGTTATCTTGTAGGCTGTCAGTGAGGTCAGAATGTTATATTTCTGGAAGAGTGGTCACTTCCTGACCCCAAAGTGGCTCCAGAATTGTTAGTAGGAGCATGGCAGGAGAGCAGGGTCATCGTGTTACTTGTTTAAATAAGTTATTATTTAATAGGCATTTGAATTCTTGCTTTCTTTAAATGAGGACCATCATTTTATTTGCTTCCTCTATTTTTGTCCTGCCCTTCCTTCAAGAAGTTCAGGGTGGGCTACATGGTTGCCTCTCCCAGTTTATCATCACAACAACCCTGTGAGGTAGATTACATCCACATCACCCTTTTAAGACACATTTTTTAAAGCACTTGTGACTTTAAAGCACATGTGACTTCTTTCAAAGAATCTCAGGAACTGTAATTTACTCCACATGGAGCTTAACTCCAAATGTTCTTAACAAACTACAGTTCCAATGATTCTTTGGCAGAAGTCAGGTGATTCAAATGTATGATGCAGAAGTGATGGTTGAGGGAGAGTGTGAATGTCCCAAGGTTACCCAGTGAGCTTCCATCATGGGTTCCTCCTGGCCCTGTACTCTTCATAAGTCACTGCAGCATCCCAAAAGAGAAATATCATTCCTGCTCAGCTTCTCCATGCTGTGCTGCTATGAAATGCACAGGAGGAGCACATATGCAGCCAAAACTAGACCCAATAATGGGGAGTGGATGCATTCGGACCTAAGAGGTTGCCTTATTTTGGGTCAGACCATTAGTCCATCTAGCACAGAAATACCTGTTTTGACAGGCAAATGCTCTCCAGGTGTCTGAGGGCTAACCTAGTTCTGAAAAAACACAAATATTTCCAGTCCTATGATTGTAATATTGTGTGTTTATTCTCTAATGTATTATTGTGCTATGCTTTCTTTGTAATCTCCTCATCTGAATTGTAATCTGTAATCAGTAGAAGAACAGGCTATAGATAACAAATAACAATGAGCTATCTAATCATGTTGGCTGGAGATGCCCAGGCTTGAACTTTGTACCTTCTGTATGGAAAGCATGCATTCTACCACTGAGCCATGAATGACCTCTCCTCACATTAAAAGGGCGGGAGAGATTAATGGAGGAGATAAAAAATAGTGTTGTCTCAAACTGCTGGGTTGTGCAACCATAGTGCCCCTGTGTTACTGAAGTCACTGTGACTTTGGATTTTCGTGGGAGCAGGTGAACGCTCAGCAAATACTGTTCATAGCCACTAAAATCCGACCATCATTTTACATCTTCAGATAATGGTTGCTATAGAGTTTCTAGTTTTATTGTGTGTGTTTTTATGTTTTAAGCTCTTGTTGCTGTATCAATTGTCACAAAACAATGTGCAAGCTTTCAAGCTCTCCAGAACGCTCCACCAGACGAAGGCAGTAAACAAAGTGGGGAGGAGGGAGAAGAAATCCACCTTGGCAAACATGGTAGGTACTGATAGATTTATCCTCCACAAATTTGGCTACAATTTAAAGCCCCTTTAAAGCTATCTAAGTCAGTGGATCTCACCCCATTTTCTAGTACTGCAGTTGAATTCCATTAGTGAATTATGTGCTCTGTGAAGAAGTTACTTCCTTTCATCTGTTCCGAATCTGCAATATCAGAATAACCGTGTCTTTGAATAATAGAATGGTAGAGTTGGAAGGCACTCTGAAGATAATCAATCTGACCCTCCTGCAATGCAGGAATCTCAACTAGGTCATACATGACAGATAGTCATCCAACCTCTGCTTTAAAACCTCCAAGGAGAGTCCACAACCTCTCATGGGAGAATGTTCCACTATTCAACAACTCTTACTGCCAGAAAGTTCTTTCTGATGTTCAGTTGGAATCTCCTTTATTGTAGCTTGAATCCATTGGTTCGGGTCCTAACTTCCAGAGCAGGAGAAAACAAGCTTGTTCCATCTTCCATTGAGATATTTGAAGATGGCTATCAGATCTCCTCTCATTCTCCTCTTTATCAGGCTAAACATACCCAGCTCCTCCAACCATTCCTTATAAATCTTGCAGACCCTTGATCTTGGTTGCCCCTCTCTGTACATGTTCCAACTTGTCAATATCCTTTTTAAATTGTGTTGCCCAGAACTGGACACAGTACTCCAGGTGTGGTCTGACCAAAGCAGAATAGAGTACAATTGCTATATGTCTTTTTCCGGAGAAGGGCATGATAAAAGGTGATGCAGGGATTGATGGCTGTGGTCAATGGATGGGGCAGTCAGATTGGGCACTCTGTTAGGCACAAGTTGATGAAAATGGAAAATTAAGGAAACAAATTTGGGATGCATAACAAAGAAGCAATTTGCACCTGGAAACTCAACATCCTGGTACAAGCACATTCTTGTTGAAGAATGCAAATTCATGCAGAAGGTAGTTTGGTACCCGCAGGGAGTGAAGGGAAATTGCTGGATGTTTCTAATTACCTTTTCTCATTTCCACAGATGCAATAAAACCACTTGCATGCAGATATTTAACTTCTAGCAATTCAGATGTATTGTTGACTCTAAGTATAACCTTAATAAGCAGGGACAGAGTTCGTTTTGTGACCAGGGAGACAGCAGCCTCCTCCTTTGGCTGTTTAGCCCTGGATGCTAATTAGTGTGCCATGAGGCCTGAGGATTCTTAACTTTACACCATGATAAACAGGAAGAAGAGTTACTGCTGGACTCAGTACGCTTGAATTTCTGCCAGTCTGAAAGACATCTTAGGGAATCAGCTTCAAGGTCACAATTAGACTAGATGGACAGAATAATTGCAGTGCCCACATTTGCAAAAAACAAAAAAAACAAAAAAAACCTGCTAGTGGAATGTTTTCATGCATCTTTCTCCTACAAATGGGGACTTAAGGCAGGCAACAAGAGGTCGCTGGGACAAAATTAAAACAGGAAAAGCATCAAGAAACAACAAACAACAACAACAACAACATGGCACAAATGTCCAAAATAACAAACTGAGAATTCCAGCAGCCTATCTGCCAAACCAAAACAGGTTTTTTCTTTCTTTCTAAAACTTGATAAAACAAAACTTCATGTACTCAAAGCCCTGAGAGAAAGGGCTTTGAGTGCCTAGTGCCTTTGAGCCTACAATAAAATGAAGAAGGTGTCAGGAGGGTCTCTTGCAGGAGGTTCCACAGATGGGGCGGAACCATAGAAAAGGACCTTTCACTCTCTCTCTCTGCCTAAGGCACCCAGAGAAGTATCTTTAATGATGCTCTCAGCAGTCAGGCACATCCATACAGAAACAGACATACCTTCAGGTACCCGTGTCACATTTAGTGCTTTAGGGATTCAGGTTCAACATGGCTCACAAAACTAGAATATGAAGTGGTACTGATCATTTTTTCATTTCCATACTGGAGCATCATGCCATTTTTGAACTAATGCGAAAAGGTGAATTCCTCTCCTCATAAGAGTGGCAGTGGTAACTCTGGAATGTCCAACTGTCAGAGGAAAAACAAAATGTCCCGTGCACTTTCCTCCATCAAACAGATACTCATTCTTTGAGAACAAAAGTCACTTTTTGAAGTTATAATCCATCTCTGTTCAGGAGAGCAGTTTGTGCATTTCATCTTCCAAATCAGAAAAGTCATTACACAGCAACCCCTGAAAGACCTTTTTTTTAAGCTTCCAGCTCTGGTTAGAAAAGATGTTTTGATTGTGTGGACAGAGAAGTCAGTCATCAAAATTAGATAAGCTTTTTTTAAAAAAACAAATAAAAAACAAACCAACGAAACTCCAAAGTCTTTATTTCTTGTTTTCATTCTATATGGAAATGATTTGTTTAGGCAGATAGAGATATTCTAAAGTGGTTGAATTAATTTAATGGGCAGTTTCCAGATGGACTGCATCCAGTCCTGTTTTCCGCCATGGAAATCCTGCTATTGAAAGGTCTGTTGCAGGAAGAGATAATGCAGCCACTACCTTGCGCCTTCCACTGGTCCCTTTCCTGAGATAGAGATGGAGGAGAAACACAATGGAGGACCAACACCACATATTTGCATCCAGGTCTGTCTGATTTAGGGGCCAAACTAGATAAGATGGCATTCACACAATTAGCACTTATGTGAATGGCTTTTCCAAAGCAAATTGAAGACATGGGGGGTCCCCCAAACGGGTATGCTGGAAAGTGCAGGGGGCTGTACCATGGCTCTGATCTGGATCATCCACCCTTACCTACCCGCTGTTTGAAGTGGAAAAAGCTCCAATTCATGCAATGTCCATCACTTTATGCAGTATGCTACTTGCACTGACTCCTTTTCCTAACTTTCATCTTGTATTATCAGGTTGTAAAGAAAAAGTGATATATTTGGTGACAGATCTAGGATAATAGGCTTGTTTACACCCGCTAATTCTGTAAGCATGCTCAAATATTAAATTGTGCATTTCACCTAATGCCAAGATGGGGACAAAATGACTAGGCAGAAAACAACAAGCAATCTATATTCAAGCTAAGACCGCTTCACAACCCAATTCCTGCATGCGTTTACTTATTTCATAAGGCTGGGGGGGGGGACTTTCCTGGGATGGGGGTTTCACTGTGTGCCATTATCTCTGGTCATGTTTTTTCACTGATTCATGTTTTCAGATATATGGCAATTGTGTAGTCAGGCCTTATCATCATTTCAAGAATCAAGAGAGAGAGGAACAGAGGGAGGAAATTTATAGAGCAAAAGAGAGAGTGTATGTCAAGACAGATAAATAAATGGCAGGCTCTAAGATAATCCTTTCAAACCTGGGAGATGAAAATGGAAACTGAGCTACTCAAGACCTATTTAATGCATTTCATGTGACTTTGCTCCCACAGATCTGGACTGAAAGAAGTCCAACTTAAATAGCTGAGCCACACTGAACGTGATTAGGGAAAGGGGAATTACAGGGACAAGAAAACCTCAGTTAATGGAAAAGAATGAATATTATTTCATTGACATATTGGTTTCCTCACACCCTATATACATTTTTCACTTACATTCTGAGTCCTTCATTAACTAGCGATAACTTTCAAAATTACAGCAAACTGCACTGGTGCCATAGGATAAGGTAGGGCAGTGGTATGTATAATGAACTTATAAAATAAGATCCTTTTTCCACACCACAGTATGATACATGTGTGGCTGTGTTGCACTTTTTCCTCTAGGTAATGCACTACATTAGGCAAGAGCTTTCTTTCCTCCATTTCACATGCTGCAAACAACATTTTTAACGGTCAGAGCCCCCTTCACTCTGTCATTATCTCATGACTTATTCACACATCTTTCCTACGCATTTTCTAGGCATGGCCTGCACTTTAAAACTCCATGTCTGGAGCCTTCCCAACAAAACCCACTCTTTACTGCTGAATTGGAGCAAACAGCAATCCACAGACAATCCAAATTCCATTTGTTGCACTTCAGCTTTAAAGAGCAGGTTGTCACAGGGAAAGCTCCAGGGAGGAAAAAAGGAGTCCTCAGATACAGAACTTTAAAGCATGGACCTGTGCCTGGAAAGAGCAGAGCAAAAGGTGGGTGTGGATAAGCCTTTAAGTTGGGTGAACTCCTTAGGCAGGCAATTATCTGTCAGTCCCACCTATCTATCTATGGTATGGGGCTAATGATATTGACGTATTCTATTGTATTGTTACAGGGATAATACATGTGAAGCGCTTTGAACAATCATAAAGCCCAATATATGCTAAGTATTATTACAAAAATTATTAATCCAGTCAAGCGCCATACAACAACTGTGCAAGGAGGAATTGCACAGGGCTCAACAGAATTCTGTCCCCACCATTGTGAGAGGACCTTGTGGCACAAGGCAATATGGAAACAAGTGGGAAATCTTCCTCATCCCCCTCTGTCTTTGCACCAGCAACTAAGGGAATGGGAAGAAGGCTTCTATTGGGCCTTGTGGAATTTTCTCATTGCTGGTACAGTTGGGAGAGCTACTGGGAATGCTATTGAAGCAATGCTTTGCAAGACAAAATGGTGGTTAGATAGCCCTTCAACATGCATAACTCTGAAATACATCAGATGTCTCTGAATTTTTTGTTCGTCCTCTATTTGAAATGACCGAATGTGGGTGGATGGCAACTTTTTACTGAGTCTGGAGAGTTTCTCCAACTAAGTAGAACCACCTTGTTGCTAATGCCCAGCAGTGTTTGGATTTTAGCAAAGCTGCATTCAACACTACTACAGGATGCCATATTGCACTCTTCTGTAACTTGGTGTCTTCCAAATGTTTTAGACCTCAACTCTCATCTTCCCTGACCATTACCTATGCTGGCTGAGAGTGATGGGAGGTGTAGTCCAACACTTGTGGAGGTAGGAGAAGGTTGATGCAGTCTGATGATATAAAATCGTGACCACTAGCTTGCATACATTGTGTCACCATAAGACTTTGTAAGGGCAGTACCAGATGATCACATAACCGTAAGAGGACATGCCTCTCCAATGTATAAGTCTTGGGGAGAAATACATTGTGCAATCTCAAAAGGGAAGCTTTAATAACACTGGCGGAAACCCTGAGGTGTTAGATTTGAAGAGAGGCTGTGAGGAACAAAAATAATAATAATAATTTCCATCTGAGAAATTCTATTGTTACATAGAATAAGAAATGGAGACACAAGTGGTGCTTTCATGCTACCAACAGATATTCATTTACAATGTCAAACCCAGTTTTCTGCAGTGCTGCTGCTGTGGGTTCCACGTGGCCAACCTCTTCAATGGCCTCCTTTAATTAGCTGGCACAAGGCCTTGGTTCCAAGACAGGAAAGTAACATTTAAACTAGCCAATCACAATAGAGCTTGAAGTGTTTTAAGCCTTCAGAGCCAGATTCACTTCAGTATAATAAACAAAGACAATTTTAAAGGATATATGCAGCATCTGTTTGTTTAAAACCTTACATCAAGGGATTTTTAAAAAAATAAATAAACCCAAACTAAATCCAATGATCTATTTTATTTTGAATATGAAGTATTCATCTTCAAAGAAGCTTAGCCACCCTTCATTGTGCAACTTGATCCTGCATCTGTCAGTTTTTGTTCTGCTATCTGTTGTAAGCACTTTCCTGAGAGATGCCTTTCTCTGAAAAGGATGGAAGAAAATGAAAGCTTTATTTTCAAGTCAGGATACGGGGGCAGACATTTCCAACTGAGACACAAATGATGGGTGCCAGAAAATCGTAAAAGAATTCAGAAAGCTGGTGAGGCTTGTAGACCTTGGCAATGGGATGGGAACCTCGACGTAAAAGAAAGTGTTGAAAGAGTCTGGGCCAATTTCCATAACCCCAAATCGGCTATTGTTACACAACTTACTAATGTGCTTTATAGGTGGTCATGCAGCTGCTAACCCAGTTAGTTGAATTGTCTTGGAGTATTAGGGAGCTTTTAGGCTTCTCAAGTGCCAAGCTGACACGGGTAACAAGCGGTCTGGCAACCTACCTCTAAGGCATCTACAAGTGGCATTCATAGGTGACCTGATGTAACCCTAGCACTACAGTTAAGTGTGGAATAATAATTTATTGTCTAGGAAGAAAATATGCATAAAACAGCTGAATTTGTGGGCTACAGCCTGTTCTTCATTGTAATGAAAATCATAGCCATATTTCCTCGGCAAGGTATCCTTGCTCTTGTAGTTCTGCAAATACTTTTCTTTAATAGAAAAGCAGTGAGCACTGGACGGTTTTATAACATTCCACAGGAAAACCATTAAGCAGTGGTATTGAAAGTATGTTTTATTAGCAATGCTAACAATCTTTATGACAATAATGGAGAAAGCCAATGTTTCCATGTGTTGAAGGGAGGGAGTGTGGGTAAATAGACAGCTACTTCTAAAATAATGAGAGTGGGGGTTCTGGTCTAAAATTCTAAGCATGCATTCCAGCCTCACTCCTGAAAGTTGCTTAATGAAATTTCAAAGAGATCGGCTGTATGGGAATTCTTGTTTCTTTGCTGCTTAACAGTTAGGTTAAGCCAAGCCCACACACCAAGCTTATGGATCTAAGGGGCTAAAAAGGTATTAATCACAGCTTATTTGCCATGCCTTCCTCTCTGTACAGATTTTGTCCAGATGCTGTGGGGGGAAATGAACTCACCAAGCAAGTGGCATGAGCAGGTTAGTCCAACACTCCAGTAATGTGAGAATTCCACTTGCCCCTGGGAGCATTAAAACATCCTGGATGACATCCAGAGGTTAATGGGAGCAATTCCACTTAGCCTGATCCCATGCATTTCAACCAATTCCTAACTAGTAGCAATAGTTCATTGTTAGAAGCAAGAAATCTTTGCAATACCCTTTCTGTGAACTTGTGTGACTTGTTAATGGGTTGCACACCTATGTCAATTTACCAAATCAAACAGGTTCATAAAGTTGGCACCTTGACAGTACAATCCCATGCACTACCACCACTGAATTCAATTGCATCTAGGATTTCAAAAGTCTTTCCTTTTTAAAATGCAGGGTTGGTGGGGGTGGGGGTTATAGGTTAGAATCTGAAAGTACATGAAGCCTGCTGCTATACATGTTTCAAAAGAAAGCCCAGTTGTGTTCAATGACATTTATGTGCACTTACATAGAGTTAGCCCCACTGAAAGTGCTAGGATTTACTTCTGAGAGCTAAACTACATGCGATGCCATTCACATTTTCTTTTGTCCTTGTGTGGTTGGTTGATTTTTTTTTAACAAAGAGGTAGCACAAGTGAGGAGGAAGCTGGATTGGAACTGCGCTAGTCCATTTGCCCTTGCTGTGGTCCCGGTCAGAATCAGACCTCTCATGTTAACTGTAGGAAGAATGGGAAGAAAATTGGAAGAAAACCATGTGAACAATGCCACATCTTTCTTTGGCCTTGAGCTGTACTTTAAATAGGGAATAGAAAAGGAGCCTTCCAAAAATCTACTGTGGTTGACCACTTGCAGGGATGTACAGAGACTTCCCTGAAAAGGAAGCAAAGGGCTATAGATATGGGAACCATACACTGAAATTGTGGGTGGAAGGTGCCTGTGGCCCTCTTGTCACGCTGGTTGGGACTGATAGGGATCAGAGCCAGAAGTCATCTGGAGTTCCATGGGTTGACTACCTCTGATTGATGGAGTAAGACTCATCTAGACAAACAGACCCTCCCACCACCACCACTCAGACCTTATTAGCCATGATGGGCAAGAATTGAGCATGTAGGACAACTTCCCTGTCCATATTCTTAGGCTGCAGAGAACCGAACTCATCTAAACAGTTGCAACAAACTGAAGGAGCAACTGAACTGCACCTAGTGTGCTATCCAAACTACAGAAAATGTGATCAATTTTATATACAAAATGCTTGACAAAATAGAACCTGCCCACTGTCACCCGTCTTGAGTTTAAACAGCTTCTATCACATGGAAAAGATCTGCTGGGTGGAAGCAAGTAGACAGAATAATGGTCCTTTTTGCCACTTGCACTGTTTCAGAATAGGCCTTAAAGTGAACTAAATCCCATGTTTTGTTGCACACATCCTGAGTCTTCCTCCATTTGCAGCCTAGATGTTTCCCCTTGTTGCTTCATTACCAAAGAATGAATCTCTTTTCTCTACATCAAATAGGTGCCAGTTGACGTTTGCAGCTGATATACCTTAGCTGGTAAGGGGGAAGTTGAAGATGAGTCACTCCTGTGCTCCTTCAAACACTTTTGTGTGCACTAGACAATCTTTTTCATCATTTCACAAAAGATAAAATGAAAAGTTTGAGTGTGCGCATATACACACACACTGTGTCCACATGGCAGTACAAGATTAGCTTCCATTCTGTTCACCTACAGAACAGATGTTCAGTTTCCTAGTCACTTAAGCTCTTGTTGCAAGGCTGCATAATTTACATCCCGCCACATGCATTAGAAATGATAACGATGGGCAACGGAACGATTAACAGATTAAAATGGTTTACAGCACATATGCAAAGTGATTATAATTTTCTGCTTCTATCTGCTCATACTCCACCCCAAATGCCTGCAACTGAAGCATCACCGAGCGGATGAAAGTGGTGCCAGAGTGCTAGTTGTGCTGTGGGTGTGCTATCAACAACATCAAAGACCCCATCCACTGTGGACATCTCCAGTGCAAGACTTATCAAAAGGAAAGGGAACTGCAAGGTTTCCATTTAGTTCCACTGGTATTGTGTGAGGAGGAGTGTTTCCAGTGAGGCTGCACCACGAATGGTGGTCACATGGACACACTGAGCAACTGGATACGTTAGATGCTTGGGATCCACAAGAACATGCCCCACACCAAACAAAAGTATTTGGAATGAAGTGGGAAACCAAGGAGCTTCTTTGTGCTAAAAATGACAAAAGAAACAGAGACTGACAAGCAAAAAGAAAATGAATAAATCGCTAAAACTTAAAAATATTGCACAAGAATTTATTCATATTTGTAAACTTAATATACCTGTATATTCCTGCTTATAAGACTACTTTTTAACCCAGGAAAATCTTCTAAAAAGTCGGGAGTCGTCTTATACGCCGGGTTGTGTTTCTTATACGGCAAGTATATCCCAACCTCTATATATTAACAGGAAAAGTTGGGGGTCGTCTTATACGCCCAGTCTTCTTATACACCAGAATATACGGTACATATTACATGATAATACATAATATAAAAACACTGACAATTTTCTGACAAAATTCCTAAATTTAAGTATAAAGACAATAAATATGATTGGATTCAGACATAGCTACAAGAGGACAGTGGCTGTAAAGGTATTACAGCTTAACTAAATACCCAGTCCAGATGGCTTTACATACCGGTATGAGTTTTAGAAAGCTCTGAAATGAAATACAGTACATAAAGATAACTGGTTAGCTGGAAATAAACCTAGTGATAAACACACTTGAAGAGGTAACATCTTAATTAGCTCATCTTACCTGCTCTCTCTTTAACTATTATTTATTTAATAATTTAAATACCACTTTTCATGTAAGCAACCTTCCAAAGTGGTTTATAAATAGAGCTGCTGACATACAGTTTCACCCCACCCCCACCCCCACCATTTTCATCTGGTAAGGCAGAGGATATGCTGAATTGGTGCCTGCACACTACTATATTTCACTTGTCATTTCAATTATTTCATCATGCCTTATCAAGAGTGGTAAAATATTGGAGTTGGAACCAAAGGAAGTTATGTCACACTTTAGCCATGTTGAAATCATACCTAACTGAAACCTATATGTGTCTGTTCAGAAGTCCCACTGCGTTTAGTGGGGCTTATTCCAAGGAAAGGGTTATAGGACTACTGTATAGCTAAAAGTATAGCTCAAAGAACACATGGTAGAACACAAGTATGGTAGAACATATACTGTTGAGTAGCAGGTCTGGGAAAGATCCTGGCCTGAAATCCTGTTGGCAATCAGAGTAGACTTGACTGGGTTCCACATGTGCAGTCATGGGAAATGCTGCATGTGACTCCCTTTTGAGCATTTGTAACCAGAAGCAACAGTCAGTCACAAATATCTATGGTATCTTTTATGAAGGCAGAGTTTTGCTACTGTGGAAAGGGAAGCCAAATCTGAAAAAAGCAGAGATGTTCAGTAATTTACACCTCTGTTTTTGATAACAAGATAAGGAGAAACAGATTCTGTCTAGAGCTGCCAAATCACAACCCAGAAATCACATCTGTTTCTTTTATAGATTCACAGCTACAAAAGAGGATACACCCATGGCTTATTCTGCCCTCCTCATCCACCTGTGACCTCAACACACACACACACACACACACACACACACACACACACCTGACAAAATGAGGTCTGGGTTATTCCATCAGGTGTGCAGTGGGACCACGGAAGGAGTGGAGCAAAGAGACAATTCACGAGATGGATACAATCTCTAGCTTGCAACCTTGCAACCCTAAATATCATCCCTTAAAAAAAAGTACTGTAAACCTAAATTTGTTATGTGCCCATTCTGCAATTAAATTACAACAAATACTTAGACCCCTCATATGAAGAGATACAGCAAGAACACTAGGAGTTCATTGTGTCTTTCTTTAGTGCACTCTGAGGCATGTTCTAGCTTGATACTGCTATTTAGACAAAATGCCTGTCTGACCATATGTACACAGAGCTCAGTGCTGTAAAGAATGCTCTCCAGAGCTATTTGACAAGATGATGTTTTAATCAGTATGGGATTTTCAGTTCAGGGCATGCAGTGAATAGTTATTTTTCCAAATGTCATGGACGAACTGAGAAGCAAATCCTTAAAAAAATTAGCAAAAGCTCTCACAAACTGAAAAAAGAATGTGATCATTTAGTGAGTAGAACAATATGTTGCAGAACAAGAGAATATTTCATGTCCAGTTGATATGTTAATAAAAATGTATTTTAGCTGATTAATCTCTTGAAATCAAGATGGTTAATGTGTTAGTTGGTTAGAACAATTATAGCACCTGAACAGCGAAGATATTGGTGGTTCTACCAAAATGATACTCTTGTCTAACATCAGGAAAATAATAGACGATTGGGAAGGACATTGTCTGTCACAAGAAGCCATTGCTTAATGTACAGAAGCCATTGCTTAATGTACATTCAAATCTCATCTCAGCTTTGAACTTATTTAGGTGGCCTTAAAAAGTCACTCTGATGCCCCACAATGTTATCTAAATCCTGACCTCTATAGCCTAACAGAAGCTAAGAGGACCCTTCCTAAAGGAAAGGGATCTGGTCCCCCTCTGCCACCCCCCACCCCCAATTGGGGCATGGTCCAACCTCAACTGCGTTGAGGTTTAGTATCATATGAGCCTCCTCCCCCTTCCAACAGTTGCAAGAAACAGCAGGAAGAGAGATTGTCAGCTAATAGAAAAATGAGTCCTTTGTGTGGCCCAAGACAAAATTTCAGCATTCTACAAAGCAACAATCCTAAGTATAAACTGCTACACACAGTATAAAAACTTGCAGCAGGGTGATAAATTTGAGGTTGCTTGTTCAACAAGAAGGTCCTTACCACTGCTCTTTTTGATATTCCTGTCTACTCCTCCACTCCTGAATCTTTCTGAGTCTCGTGTGATTTTGTGTCTTGTGTTCTCCCTCTAACAAGTCTGTGAGGTTTCCAGGGTTCTCTTCCCCCCTATGATTCTGTCATGCCTTCTGCCCTCCTGATCCAGCATTTAAAAATTTCTCTCAAAGCTGTCATGCCCTTTCTAGCCTTGAGAGTGCCTGACCTTCCTACAGCATGCAATCCAAGTTGAAAGTCTATGAGGGACAAGCAGAGGTGTCACAAGATGAAAGACAGAGGACCAGCTAAGATCAATATGGAATAGGAAGAGTGAATTACAAGGCGTAGGGAGAGGTTTTCATGTCCTGCAATAGAGAAGACTCAGGGAGAAAGCTCAGGAAAGGAGTGCAGGAGAACATCTGATAGGAGATGCTGACATTCTCTTAACACTTCCTGAACTCCTACAGGCTCCAACTCCAGACAAAGTTCAGGGTGGTGATGTCATAACGAATGGCTCTGCAAATCAATTTTCTGACAGTGACAGTGTCCAAATTATTTTGAAACAAACATTGAAGAAGATAGTTTTTAACCCTTATCTCCACCACAATAAAGTAAGCAATAAGACCACATCATGTAGAAAAATATTAAAACCGTAGCTACTGGCTAGGCCTATTTTCCCTGAATACAGTTGTTCTTGGGGTGCTTCCATGCATATGTTTATTGTGGGGTGGTTCTACTAATCCATGTAAATCAGGATTGGGGAGTCTGTGGCCCTCCAAATGTTGTTGGGCCCCAGTGCCCATCAATCCCAGCCAGCATGACCAATGCCCATGGATGAAGGGAGTTGGAGTACAACAAGATCTTGAGGTCCACAGGTTCTCCATTCCCGATGTACATTTTTCACAGTGTTTGCATGATGTCACTGACATCAAAATGCCAGTCCAGATTTATCATTTCTGGGGGAAACCAGAAAAGGTAAGAAAAACCTATTGCCAATGACCTGCTCATGAGTTCTGAAACATTTACAAGGTTAGAGTTCCCCTATATGGAAGTACCCTTGAAGAAAACTTCAAAGTTCACCAAGATCAAAACATAGCTACCTGTGCAAAAGTTACCTTCTGCATCAGATGCTTTCTAAAAACAAAATCAACAAAAGATGGGCCTGTTCAGCTTTGAGCTTGAACACACCTGCTGCAGCCATCTCATTCATTCCTTAAAATGAAGGACATAAGAAGAAATGCCTCGGAACAAGTAGCTCTTATTTGATTTTTATGCAGAGGCAGAGCACCTTTTTATGACTCCTAGTAATTCTGGAAAGATCTGGGGCGGGCGGGCGGGCGGGGGGAATTCAGTTAAGAACTCTTCTATCAGTAATAATATTCATACAGAGTTTAGGAACAATTAAGTGGTTCACCTCCCAATTCCTTTAGGTGAGGACGTGCAAGCCATGGAGAACAAGAGATTAGATGTTAAATATACTTCCCAAGCAACACCAAAAATGCCTGTTAAACATTCCAAAGTCTGTTTTGGCCTGTTCTCGTATACATGATCCTCACGGCCACGGTGCCTTGTCATGCCTTATTCTATAAGCAGGGATTAATACAATTCTGAAATAGCTGATGACTTAAGTCCAAGTCTGTGTGCCCCAAAGTGCTATGGAACTACACAGACCCTTTCTAGAAAATAGTCTGTACAGGGTGTGGGTCACACAAGGCTACCACTGTACATTTTCCTTTTAATCGCCTATGCATTGCTTAAGCATGGGGGATTTGAAGAATTCCTCAAAGCTCAGAATATTCATGTGTATTTCACTCCTTGCAATTTTTGTAACAGCTTTATATATAAATTACCTGATTAAGTACCAAGCTGAAATCACCTACGGTAATTAATGTATGTTACACCTGCTGATAAAGAAAAAGGGCAAATACTGTCAAAAACCTGAAAAATAAAGACATCCTTGATGTGTACAGCAGGAGCGATCTGCTGCTACAGAACTGAGATGCACTTTAAATTGCAGCTTTCCACACTCACACTCACTGCTTTTCATTAAAAAAAAATCTCCATCATCCCACCGCCTCTTTGATGTTCTGCTGCTCAGCATACAGCCTGGCCATGACTTTTCCTGTGGCAGCCAGTCTATTCAGTGGTGGCCTTTTCAATAACTCTTTCCCAGGTCTATCCACCATTCATTCACATACAGTAAGATGATGGCCCAGATTCAACGTTCTCCGACCGCCAGCACAAGGAAGGGCTATCATACAAGTGAGAATAAAGGTTGTGCAATACAAAATTAAGTGCAGCAACTTGTTGGGCAACAGGAAGTATTGGAGCTACAGCAACCTGTTGCACAACCAGCCATGAGAACTATGCTGGCTTTCTGCACAGTCTCTCTCGCAAACTATTCTGCTAGCACAACCTATTCCGCTACCACATCTAGTCTCCCAAAAAAGCTACTTTGCATTCCTCATGCTGAGTTGAGCTTTGAGCACTGGCATGTACCTTGACAAACAGGCGAAGGAGAGAGGCAGCCCACCAGAGGTCTGGTAGTAAGAACTAACTGTCTGGAGGGTAGTACTCTACATTGTTAACCTGATTACATATCTTTGCTGTCTTCTTCATGCTATACAATTACAATTTCTTGTGTTAATCTGTGGGTAAGAGGAATTCAGTGCCCAGTCAATGAATTACAATCACTTTGGTTTTATTCAAGTTGGCTTCCCTGGTGAGGAGATTGTGGTGGTTTTGTATCCAAGTCACTTTCCATAACATCTCTGACATTTCCTCTCTTTTTTTGGCCCTTCCAACATCAGGGCTTTCAAGGATCTGTTGGTGGCAAGGAGGAGGAGCCAACACTGGACCAGCCCCTTTTTCCAATATCAAAGCTCTGCCTCTGATGCCAGAGTGGTAGATCCAATCTACCCTATAGCCCTTGAAACAGCCTCTGGTGGATCATAGAATTGCACACTTAAAGCACAAACAGTTCTAATATCTAGGTTTCCTTCATGCCCAAACCACACTGTGACTCTCTATCTCCATTTTGTCATACTGCAGCCCCACTCCAGCATCCACATAAACTAAGCTTTATTCCTGTAAAGACTCCAGACATCTCAATTTCTTGTAATACAATACTGAATAGCAGAAATGTTTAAGGCACTGGAGTGCAATTCAAGGCATCTGGTTTTCATTCCCAGTTTCACCTTCCTATGCCTTGCACAGCCTTGAAAAGGCTTCTAGTAATGAGTCTGAAAAATGGAGTTGGCCAACAGTTTCCTTTCTCCTGTTTCCTTTCACAAAGGACATCTCCTATGACAACTAACAATTAAGAAAAAGGATGATTTCTCTCAAAAATGCAAGGATAAAATGTAAACACCCTTGAATTTACTGTCTGGGTCATGACACACTGGCACACTTTTCAAAAACTGAAAGCCGCACAATTTTTTTAAGTTTTATGACTTGGTACAACATGTCTCTGCAAGTATCGAGCCACTGTCATTTCTGCAGTGATTGTTACTCATGTTTAACCCATTTTTATTTTTCCTGACCATTTAGGGCTTCCCTGCAGTTTCACCATTTAGGTTGCATACATATGAAGGAGGAATCCCCATCAGGCTCAGGGGGACATTTCCGAGTAAACATACATAAATTTTGGATTGTCAAACTCCTTAAAGAAGCATGGGTTCTGGATGCAACATAAAGTCTGGACAGTATTTGATCCTATAGCACAGAGATGGGAAACCTCGGGTTAGGGCATAGCTGCCAAGTTATCCCTTTTTTAAAGATATTTTCCCTTATGCTGAATAGGCTTCCTCGCGAGAAAAGGGAAAACTTGGCAGCTATGGGTTAGGGGCAAAATACAGCCCTTCCGGCTGTTCTATCTGCCCCTCAGGACTGGTCACAGGCCACACCCCTCTTCCCAGGCCACGCCCCTCAACGCCCCTGCTTTGTATTGTCACTTAGCATTCTTGCTTTGTTTGAATGTGTTCTTGAACTCTGAAAATGTTTCTTGCATGCCTAGACCAAGGACAGAGGTGTGTGTGTGTGTGTGTGTGTGTGTGTGTGTGTGTGTGTGTAGAAACTAGCCTGTTGTACAAGGTAAAACATTCAAATTTGTGCTCTGACCACTTTTGTCTCTGGCTTTGCCCACCACTGGCATGTGGCCCACAGAAGAGTGCCCACAAGGGAATATGGCCACCAGGTTGAACAAGGTTTCTGACCCCTGCAGCAGCAGTTTCATGACTGGTTTGCCAGAATTTCTCCAAGGCAGCTTTACATGTTACCAGGAAGTACTCAAATAGGAAGAGTGTTTCTATGGTCATAAAGGATGGACTCTTGCAACTCTCCTACAGGGAGATGTGTGTATTGTCCCCACAAGTTCTTTCTTCAACATTTCCCCTGCCCCCAAACACAAAGAAAATGAAATGCAACTGATATCTTCTTTTGATCTATCCTGGTTAACATGTGAAGCCTCTGAGTGCTAAATATAAATTCCTGCAAAAAGCAGGTACAGTTGCCAGAAAGTGCTTCCCATATGGTTTGTGGTGATGAATAGTCTTACAGTACTACTAAAACCTGGAGAGCAGGAGTGTGAAACTAAGGAATGGTTTGGGAAAAATGGCTACTGTTCCTTAGGAGTTGTAAATCTAGATGGTAGGCAGCTCCTAAGAAACAAGCAAGCACACAAAATGCACCTCACTAAGTTTTAAACTTGTGGTTGGCAAAAACAAGGTGGGCACCAGTTTGGGACCCTGATGTTGGGAAAGATTGAGGGCACAAGGAGAAGGGGACGACAGAGGACAAGATGGTTGGACAGTGTTCTCGAAGCTACGAACATGAGTTTGACCAAGCTGCGGGAGGCAGTGGAAGACAGGAGTGCCTGGTGTGCTCTGGTCCATGGGGTCACGAAGAGTCGGACACAACTAAATGACTAAACAACAACACATACTATACTTAGCCAATTCTGGGCCTTTGTTCTTCCTCACATTATTGGCACTCCAGCTAAGTTGTGACGCTTGCTCCAATGACAATCAAGCTGCTCCTATCACCTAAAGAAAAATTATCCCAAGGATGGCAAAAAGCATGCCAATTTTCCAGACCTCCAATGAAGTTGGCCATAAAGTGACAGCTCCATATAACTTCATGGGTTGCACCTTCCAACATGCCTGACACTGACTCAGGCACCAGAAAAGGGGTGTTATTGCTTTGCCTCTAAGGGCTGGGTTGTCTGGTGGCATATTTCAGCACCTTAATTTTTTTGCAGTTATACTGCTTATTTTTTAAACGCAAACAAATAATATTTTAATAGCAGTTTTTATAGTAGTTGTTTCTGTGGGTGGAGAATTTGGGCCTGCAGCTGGTCCCATAAAAAGACAGCAGGCCTTACTTCAAGAGCAATGTATCTGTGTCATGAAAATAACACATGCAACAGACTAAGGAAATGATAACCAATGCTGTTGTAGCTCCAGGCTCATCCTCTCATTAACAAACACTGTTCTGATTAAAGAAACCTAAAAAGGAAGCTGAGCTTTAACCAAACCAAGGGTTTGGTAGCAAGTTGGGAGGCAGAATGCATACCGTCCAACGTTCCTCAGATGAAAATAGGAACATTTCTCACTCCTCACCAAATGACCCTCCTCAACCCCCTATTTTTTGTGTCCCCCTCTCGCAGAGCATTTCCTCTGCCACTACACCAGTGGGACACAGCACACAGCCCTTCCACAGTCCGGGGGGGGGGGACTTGATCCCAATTTGATTTGATTCTTTGGTAGATTTACAAAAAGAAAAAGACACACCAATAAACAAATTTTGGAAAGGGGGAAGATTTGATGCAGATGCACAAAGCATAACAAAGACTCTTTGAGCTCTACTCCATTCCTGCTTTCTTCCCACCCAGGGCAGCCCTGCCCTCTGCCTACACCTGAAGGGCTCGGGGGGGTGGGGGTGGCACCCTCTCCTCCTCCTCTCCCGGGCTCCAGCAGCTGCTACAAAGTGCCCAAGGGTGAAGGCCAGTGGCCATGGAGAGGCTGTGGAGAGGCAACAGGAAGCTCCCTCACAGCTGCCACTGCTGCTCAGTATAAGTGCCAGCTCATTCTCCTCCCCAAGCTCAGTGGCAGTGGTACTGGCAGGGAAAATAGGGACATTCTGGGATCAAATCAGAAGCAAGGGTGGCTTTCGTAATTCCAGGACTGTCCTTGGAAATGAGGGACACTTGGGCATATCCAGTGCAGACTACAGTATAGTGAACTGACCAGCTAATGGTAACAGATGAGCCAGAAGGATGGGAGTAATAAGGTTTGTTCTTCTACGACAAAGCTTCGAAAATCAAGAGTATTCAAGAACTTAGGGGGGGCATTGGGGATAGATTACTCATTTTAAATAGATTGCAATTTGCACTGAATGGATGCATTTGAGTCCAATCATACACTTGCATTTGTCAAGCCTTCTCTTGATCAAAATGAGGGGTACAGCCTTATCCTATGCATGTACATTGAGCTCAGTGGAGCTTAGTCTATTCCTAAGGATGTGAGCATAGGACTTCAGCCTGAAGCAGGTATGGCTACAATCCCCTAATACTTACAAACCTTGTTGAAACTAAGCAGCCTTTCTCATGAGCTGCTTCTACCTGCGACACTCCTTCCCTCCTCCCGATCTGTATCCCAGCAACGGCATGCAAGCTCAATCCCCGGGTCAACAAACGGCATCGAAGCTGGCAAGAAATTGCTTTGGATGCTGCAACCCAAAGCCTAAGAAATGGAACAGAAGTGCAGGTGACTAAAAGGTTAAGCATTGGCCTGGGCTCGGTGGCTTCTGAAAAAGCAATAAACAAATACACAACCATTTTAACAATATAAATGGGCTGGCCTCATCAATGCACCTGCTAACCTTTGGGTGATAAATATATAATGAGCTGCTTGTAATAAATTCAAACAATTTGAATGGAGTGACTGCCTTGAAGACCAAAGCTGTCCTCGCTTTTCAGAAACACATGGTTCACCTGTCAAAGTGCTTTGAAAAATGCAAAACACAAAGGTAGGATTCTCTGCTGGATCAAGGCTGAAGGGCTCCGTGTTTTGTAGGATCAACACCTTTCTAGGAATCTCTCTGATAGTGAAGGCGAGATTCAATGATAAAAAGCTGTCATTTACTTATCCGGGGGTGGGGTGGGGGCGGTGATGCGTTAGAGAGAAAAACACACTGCAGCCCTTTGCTTCAAGGTAACAAAAGCTATTGGAAGTGAAGTATTTTTCTGTACTGAAAAATGTTGTCAATCAAGGCTTTATTGCCCATCACTCTCCCAATCGTTCCATGTTGGCCTTCGCATCTGCTCTTCTTTTCTTCTTTTCTCCTGTCATCCCCTCCCTGGAGTGTACCTTCAAAGATCAGCTTTGAGAGGGGCGACTTCAAGCACACATTACATTTTAAAATGTCAAGAGCACACTTTCCAATGCACGTTTACTTGGACATCAGTCCCACTGTCTTCAGTGGGCCCTGCTCCCAACTACGCATGAATGGGACTGTAGCCTGGAAAATGTGACATGTGACCTGAGGTGAGCTTGGAGACTCAGTTCCAAGATGGGAAATGGCTGGCTGAGCAAGTCCCTCACAGGTGCTGCAGATATCAAGGTTACATATCCAGAATTCTGGAATAAAATAGAAATGTCTGCTTTACCTGTCATTTGGTAGTAGGGCAGTGATGGCAGCCCACCCACCTCTTTGTTTGGCCTGAGCCCCCAGGCTAGTTCCTTTTTTGAAGGGCAATGTTATGAGTGTCATGTGACCTGCTCTGCGCCAAATAACTACCCTGCTGTCCTCAGGCATGGTGGAGGATAGTAGCCTGTTGCTAGAATTGAAGAGTTTTAACCAACAGTGGGAAATCTAAGCCAAGCTAAAGGTCCATTGTCAGTTCTGCAATTGAAGTTTGCATCTGAGAACCCAAACAACCACTACAGGGGAAATGCTGTGAGCAGAAAAGGCACAGAGAATGTGAAGAGCATCTGCCTAACCTGATAGAAAAGAGCCAACATGTATGCACAGAAGTCATTCCCACTTGATTCACCGAGACTTAGTCCCATGAAAGTGGGCATGGACTGTAGCCTTAGGACACAATTTAGCTAAATTTATTGTAATCCCTGTTGATTTCAGAGGGAAATTATTTAAACATCTGCTTTCTTCTCCCATCTAAGTCAATGGAAACTGCAAGTTTTTAAACTTTGGCTGGGCTGGGCCCTTACTGACTCAAAGCAGCATCCAGAAGAGATGATTTATTTCCCCCCTGCAAAAAAAAAGTATTTTGCATCATTTACATTTTGCTCAGCACTCTTAAAATGAACATGACATGTCTGGCTCCATTATTTTATTGGAGTCATAGATGAAAAATTGTCTCCAATTCTTACATAAAGTGAATAGAATCTAGCAATTTGCTTAATCTGGCTTGGATTCAAGTATCCCACTGTGCAAATGGAAAACATTTATATTCATGTAAAGGGAAGTCACATATTTCTCTAATTTTGCACCTCCAAAAACTGCCTTAGTAGGGTCAGGGGATGCTCTTTTCACAGCTTCTGCCAGCCACAATTCCTTATGAGACCCAGTAAAGTAAGCACAATCAGTTGTGAAATTTTCTGATAAATTTCCTGCTCCATCCCCACAACAAAGCAGCAAAAAAAAAAACCAGTCATCATTGTTGCATAGGAAGTATACATTGGGGAAACAGGGTGGGGGCTTCCCTGGCTGTACATTTAATTATTGCCCAACAGACTCAACAAAGTTCTAAGTTTAATTTTGTGATGAGCTGGCTAAAAAGTCAATTATATATTACGGTAAATTTCTGAAAGTAATTCTCTGAGAAGCAATGTGAATTTTCTATTGCAAGGCTTGTTAATCCCGTTTCTTCTCAAGGTAGAGAACAAGTAATCTTACAGGAGACCTAGGAGGATTTAGGAAAGAGAAGGCATATGTTACACGGCTCATCCTTAAGCTGCCTGTGTATACAATGGATGTTCTTGTTGTTGTTGTTGTTGTTGTTGTTGTTTTAAAAAAAATTCTTCATAACAGTTCATTATTAAAATTAAGAAATCTGATTCCATGTTTTAGGTAAAACATTGCTTCTCTGGGCATTCGAAAGATATTTTGTCCCAGTTCAAAGCGAAGGATTTTCAAACTGATGTTACTATTAAATTGGCACAGCATTTTTAATTGTTTAACTTTGTTGTGCTTCGTCATAACTGGCACATATATATGGCAGGATTCAACAAGGTCCAATTGTGCAAGAGGCCTTTCCCCCTTCTGCCCCCCCCCAATGCATCCTCTGTACCCTTTAAATGTGCTGCGGGGATTGGGGGGAAATTAGAACAAGTTTAGGGGGTGTATGGGGGAAGAAGGTGGGAAAATCTCATTATGTGAGAAGGTTATATCCAATGAAGTTGTCTTGTTAACACAGGGGCTTCCTCTTGTGATTGCAATGGCACCCTCTCCTCTCTCTGTGTTATTACCCACCCACCCCCGTGGTGTGGGGGTGGGCGGGTGAACATTCTTGGATACAGCCCACATTTCATAATATTCTTTGTCATCAGTGTGATATATTGCCATTTTTTTCTATCTTAAAGAAACAGATTAAGACCAGTTAAGTAATACATAAGCATATTTTAATTTTAATTTTGGCCTGAAACATTGCTTCACTTGTATACAGTGTTGTTGTTAACATGCTGCAGAACACTCCTATATCAGAGATGTGTCAGGCACCCTTCACTTTCAACTTTCAGGAACCTCTTGAAGAACTTTTCATGCTGGAAGTCTTTGGAGCGGTTTAATTTTTAATTTTTTGATTAGCTGCCCACTTTAATAACTATCTGTATTTTTTAATGTTGTCTTATGTTTTAGAATTAGACACTGCCCTGATACTTTATGACTTAGAGGTACACAGATACTTTGATAAATAAATAAGAAAGAAGAGCATAGCTCAAAATGTGCACACACAATGGGATTTTTGAAAAGGCAATACATCTGATTTCTCTTGCATCCATAGATGGTTTCCTCTCCTGCCACCCCAACTTATTTTGTACCTGCATATGAAGCCATCAAAATAAATCAGCACCTGCAAAACTAACAGGAAGACCAACTGCGTGAGAAGCTCGAGAAAACAGGTTAGACTTACTGAGATCAATGCTTTGAATCTTGTTATAGCCTATATAAGTCCTTCTAATTCCAGATTTAGATAATCATTTTTCATGTTTTCTATGTTTAACTGTAACCATAGATTATTTCAGTAAGTGCACAGTAAATGAGGGAGAACTGTTTATCATAGACATACAGTAATAATGAATGAGAAATCCCTAATTTTTCTCTCATTACTGTACATCCAAAAAAGAACACAGAGTACAAAACAAGTCTCTCCTGTAAAATTCCCAATTCAATAAATCGTCCCTAATGAAATCAAAACTGGCATACATGACTGAACTGGTACAAACCAGATCCAAGGCAAATATACATAAATCAAAGACTGAAGTTAGTTTTTAAGGAGACTGAAGGTTGCTTGAGCTGGTATCCCTTTCCACAGAGCCAAATTGGACCAGGAGGTAATGTGAGCTACTAAATAAATCCAGTTGGTTCCTCAAGCAAGCTTCTTATAATTGTGAGAAAAGTCCTTATAATTGTGAAAAGCTTTTCTGCTACAGACTCTGGACCCATTTCATTGAATGGCATTTCAAGTTATCACCTGTACCACATGTCCACTCCTCCGTTCCTACACACAAGAACAGGAAAGTGGAAGCATTCACATTGTGACCTCATGTTTTGTCATGGCTCATTCTGGACAATTTAAACCATGGATTTAGGACAGGAGTAGGTAAGCTTGTTTTGGGCCAAGAGCTGCCTTCCCCCTCCAGGGGTGCATGATGTTAGTGGGTGTGGCCACCCCACTCTCTCTCTCTCTCTCTCTCTCTCTCTCACACACACACACACACACACACGACATGTATCAGTTCTTGCGGCCTCTCTTCTCATCAAATTAAAGATCTGAGCAGGGAGGCAACAATTAACATCCCCATCAGGGTCCTCAGTGTTGTGTTTAATTTTTTCTGTCAAAATCAGGGGGAGGGGGAAGGGGAAGGGAAATTTGATTGCAGGCCAGATTAGGTCCGAAACTGAAGGTTATCTGAACTGTGCCTTTGGAGTCTTTTGAATTTTGGTAGCTTCTTGTAGGAAGCTTATGTACCGGTAAGTACTGGTCTGGGGTGCTGGTTGTCTGAAGAACTGAGTGCTGTACCGTTATCTGTACTGAGAAGCTGCAATATTGCTATAGCAGTCATTTTTGCAGTCATATTGACTGCAGGCGTCCACTTACAACTTGGCTCCTGGTGATGCTTCTGCAGAAACAGGTTCAGAGACCCATCAGCCATCTGTCTTAAGGGGAGCCCATGTGTAGCAAGCTCCCTACTCATGCCAGAGGGAGCGCCAAAGCATGGAAATTGGAGCTTGCCTCTTTCTTTCTTTTTAGGGTGGCCAACTCCATGAGGCTCTGCTGGGCTCCCAGTGCGGAATCAGGATAGCCTTTTCTGGGTGGACCGTTGCACCAATGTTACCCAGGTTTTAACAACACAACAAATGGTGAACAAAACCAAAAAGCAAATCCCTTCACCCCATCGCTGTCAAGTCCTCCCTTTTTAAAGGGAAATTCCCTTATGCTGAATAGGCTTCCTCGCGAGAAAAGGGAAAACTTGACAGCTATGCTTCACCCTCAGTGAGAAGGCTCAGGCAAGGAATATATGAGTCACAACAAGAAGCCTCTTTGGCTTTAAGTGTTGAATTACTGCAGTCCCAGCAGTGGGGGACACAGAAGGAAAAGAAGAAATGAATTAAAGGAGGGGAAGAAAAGGAGTGATATATCTCCCCACATGGCCTTGGTCCAGTATACCTGAAGGAGCATCTCCACCCCCATCGTTCTGCCTGGACACTGAGGTCTAGCGCTGAGGGCCTTCTGGCGGTTCCCTCGCTGTGAGAAGCCAAGTTACAGGGAACCAGGCAGAGGGCCTTCTCAGTAGTGGCACCCGCCCTGTGGAACGCCCTCCCACCAGATGTCAAAGAGAAAAACATCTACCAGACGTCTGAAGGCAGCCCTGTTTAGGGAAGCTTTTAATGTTTAACAGACCGTTGTATTTTAATATTTTGTTGGAACCCGCCCAGAGTGGCTGGGGAAACCCAGCCAGATGGGCGGGGTATAAATAATAAATTGTTGTTGTTGTTGTTGTTGTTGAATACCTTAGAGATCAGACCATCCTGCCTACTTTCTGGGATCAGAAAGAGATGCCCTTCCCTTCATCCTATCTAGGACGGAAGCACATTGAGTGGGACAAGGGACAGGGTCTTCTAAGTGGCTGCACCCACTTGCCTGGTGAAGTGCAGTTTGCTCCCTCCCTTGCTATTTTCAACCTAGGGTTGTTTTCTGCCATTGTACCCCATGAAGAACCATTCCTTTTCCAACCTACCCACAACTCTCTGAGGCAACAATGTGCCCTGGACTTTACAAGAATTTCCCTCTCTCCCATTTCAGTTTTCTTCTACCACTAGCTGAGCCTTAGAACCAATTGAGAACAAAAGTTTGTAACCAAGTTGGACAAGGAAGAGGTCTGAGTGACTCAAAGAGTTCTCAAAATCATCCTGAGACCCAATGGCTTAGCCTGATAATGGACAAGATAATAGGCTACAAATATAAAGGAGAGAAAACATCTGTACATTCTTTCCCCTGAAAGAAGGGCAATGTGTTTTGATTTACTGGGATCTAGATTTAAGTCCCACATTAGGATATGGCTTCTAACTGCCAGGATCAGCATAACTGTGGGACAGACTGTCTAGAGGAGATGTAGAAATCTCATTCCTTGGAGGTTTTCAAAGCAATATTAGACAAATATCTGGCTAGAACGTCTTAGGTATTGGGTTTCTTGCCCCAGGCAGGGAGTTTGACTCAGTGGCTGCATCAGTCCCTTGCAAGCCTGTAATTCACAATAATGATGTGTGCCAGTTGTTGTTTCTCAGCAGTGGACTGACCATTGCACATTCAAACATGCGCTTAGACTGGGCAAAGTGCCAGGCATCAAGCCTTAGAGATGCAAATTGTGCTAGTCCAAGCTAGAGTGCTGAGAGAATTGTATCAGAGGCAATGCTATCTCACTGTATCATTACAAAATGCAATCAAATAGTTCACAACATTTTCTTGACCAAATATGTGTTAAGGACCCTGCACTACCTCTTCCCAGCATATGCATGCATTGTTTAAGACATCTGAACCCAATTGCCCACTCAGTGCCTATACCAGAGATGAGCTGCATATTGGCCATATGTTGTTGGGGTACAGTTCCCATAATCTCTAACAAGAGTTGAAGTCCAATAACATTTGACGGTCTGCAGGTTTCCTATCCTTGACCTATGCTGGATGTGTACACACTAGACCTGGGAACTGTAACACTGATGGGCAAACTACAGTGCCCAGAATTCTTTGAGGGGGGGGAATGTGCTTTAAAGGTACAGTGTGTATACAGCCGCAGTCCATCAGAAGTCCTTTAAAGTTGAGCAGAATAGTAGCTTTACATGCTCAACCAAACATCATCAGTTCAATCACTTTATTGTCCTTCAGTGATTTATTTAAACCAGTGATAACCAACTTTTTTCAGCTGGCTTCAGATGAATGGGATTTCACATTATTAATGAGCTGCAGATTTCACAATTCAAAGGGAAAAAGAAATGTTAAGATCAAACTGCATAATCAAAAGAAGAAGAATGTGAAGCTGGAAACAGCTTTGTGAGACGATAGGGAAGCCTTAGGAATCTATTCCCTGGCAGATCAGTATGTCTGTATTTGCAAAAGGAGTAACCACATCTACTTGGAGAAAGTTAGAACTGTGTCAGAAATCAAGTGCATCTAAAGCAGGGTAATTTCTAATTTGATTTCTGGCTGTAAAATTGAATGTGTCTGCATGCCTTACTCCTTTGGGCAATTGCTATCATCTTCAACCACACTTCAGTCTCTCTGGTGCCATTACAGAGAAAATGACCATAGGAAGGGAGGTCGGGCCATAGGTCCTGCAGCTGCTAGTTTGACAAGCAGCAACTCTTTGGTGTCTCAAGCTGCAATCTTTCCAGTATTTTCCCCCATGACTTGAAACTGGATGGGAGGGCAGGTCTAAGAGGTGAGATGCTTTTCCATTGGTGAAAATGCATTCAGACTCTGTGGGATCATGGTGAAAAATGACAAGTGTTTCACAGTCGTGACCGTTTCATCATATTTAACAAAACATTTTGTTAACAGTAGCTATTTTTGCATCCTTCTTGTTTTGTTGTAATTTTGTTTGGAAGTAGCCAGGGATGAATTCCTACTTTGTTTATTCTAGGAAATGTAGCATGAAGATAGGGCTAAAATTGTCCTTATTTTTCAGCTAGAAAATGACAGTACGACATCTGACAAGTTGATCTTTAATTTGAAATAATTGGGAGGAGGGGTTTAAGGATTCGTTTGGCATTTCCCACTTCTGCTTCTTGAGATCCTTTAAAGTTAACTAGAGATGCCAGAAACTTTATGAGTGCAAAGCATGTATTGTACCACTGAGCCATGCGCTCTCCCTGAACCTAGGAAGCTGTTTCTGCCTCAGGGAACTAACAAGCATTAGAGGCTAGCCCATTAAAGTGAATGGGGCTCTGCTCCACTCTGCCTTTCGCCTGCTTCCTTACTTAACAGCAGGGGATGGCTCTGCTTGGCATTGGCTCTGGCTCCATGTGCTGTTGGTCTCCTAGACTTCCACATTACCAGTCCCAATGGGCACCAGCCATGACTGCTTATAATATTTTATTATTCATCTTCTTAATTTGGCACTGGATTTCAGTGGGTGTGTGAACTTTACAACACTTCTACCCCAACAACCCATATTTGGGGGAAATATTCCTAAAATAGAATACTACTACCACTACTACTTCTTGTTGTACTAAGATGGGCTGCCAGGTGTCGAATTTAACAGTATAAAAAATACTGACCCTACCAGGGTTTTTTCGTGTGCAGGAAACTGCCTGGGAGAAGGCCATGAAAAGATGACAAAGGGGGAGGTGAAGTGCCATTAAGAAAGCTATTAAGGATACTTGAGACAGCAAGGGAGTGGAGCCCTTCTTCCACTGAGAGATAGTTAGCAGAGAAAAAGCAGTTGAGTTTAGGATTGCGGTTTGCCTGATGTGAGCTAGGAGGGAAAGGTGTCAGTCTGTAAGCAGCAAGCTGGGACAGAGGGCCATGGCTGACTTCTGCTGGCTTCCAAGCTGTGGCTATGGGAGTGTAATGCTGTGAGCCCCTCTATCATAGGCTCAGGTTGTATATACTGTATGTGGAAATAAACCATAGGTCATAAAGACACCAGTTTCCGCTGTGCCACATTTCCAAAAGGGTAAGTGCCTGGAACTCCCTAGAATATTGCACTGCTGTGGAAATTGGCAGTGGTGTGTAAAATTATTACCTGTTCTTTGCCAGCAGGTTCTAGGACAGGTTATAACAATTACAAAAAATCTGAATTAAAAACAGTTAAAACAGAAAGATGAGAAATACCTTGACCTGAGACTCCAGAGTACCACTGTCAGTCAGCATAGACAATACTGGACAGATGAACATTGTAAGACAATTTCCTAGAGTTGTTCGATAAATGGTCTTGGCCACATCCAGGTAAAACAATATCAGGTAGCAGGACCCTTCAGCCTTTCTGCCTGAAACCCCAGAAAGCCATTGCTGCCAGAGGAGGCAATACTGGACTAGAACAGAATCAAACTATTTATCTGGACATGTAGACAAAAGTTATCCAGTAAATACGATGGCAATTATATGCTCATCTGCCATAGAAATATTACTGTAATAATAAGCATTGGCTACGAAAGTGATGATGAATGCTTTTTATGACTATGACCTGTTCTTTTTCTGAGATTGTGGTAAATAATCATCAAACTATTGTCTATTTGACATCTGCCCAAAAATAGTACATTCAGAAATGCTGGTTACATACTCAGCCTATGTGCTTCAGAACAGAAACTTGGCTGATGCTGGTGCTACATTTGCAATTTTTGAGGGATTAACACCATGAGTATTCCCTGTAAATATGCATAGTTACCAACCAGAGCAGGAGAAGCCGATCTTATTATACAGCCAGGAATCTCTCACAATATCCTGTTGAGGAATTTGCCCACAGTGGGCTTTAAATAGTGACAGGCATACAGGAAAAGAGTATATGAGCGGTGTGGGGATACCACCTAGCTATTTCTGGCATATAAATTGCCCGTGGGCTGAGCTGTAAAAATTTAAGTACCACTCAGTGCTCTCTAGCAGCCATTCATTCCTTTACCGCACACCAGAGCATCATAAAGTAAGTACCTCTTTGATTCATTCTGTAGGGCAGCAGCCTAGTCTAATGTCTACAGATACATAATAGATTCAAGAAAATTAAAAGTGACATCTCCTTTCCACTCACGAACTACCCCTTAGTGTTAAGATGCTTTCAGGCAACCAAAATTGACCTTGAATCAGTTTCACCAGAATTGAATTAAGACATAAATATGGGGAAACGTCCACACACACACACACAACACAAACGTTTTTCTGCAGTGCAGCACTGCAAAGTTTAATTCCATTTTAATGAGAAAGCACTGAAGACGGATGGATTCTTTGTAATATTTGTCTTATTCACAAATATACCGAAAGACCTTATTGGAAACAATAAGGCTGTTTAAAGACTCCTCGAAACAGGCAGTCGAACCATCTATCCTTCATTTGACTCTTAGGTGGTTACAGCTGCAGACTCCCACATCTGCACTCCAGCTTTAGCTAATGCCAGCTCTCTCCCCCTTGCTCTAAATTCAAACAGAGAAACTGCCTGCAACCTGCTCCTCTGCTGCCTCCACCCCTAGTTTAAGGGTGTTGACTTCTGAAGGCTGGAGGTAGGTTCCAGGTTACCAGGAAAGCCTATTCAGGAGCATTCTTTTGACAAGCCCCTGACTATCCACTGAGAACACATTAGCCGAACAAATGATGGCCACCAATTGTCTGTATTAGTATACAGTAAACACATGGCAAAATATTAATTGGGGGCCAATGCCTACGATTGCTTTGCTCATAAAAGGCTATTTTTTGCGTTGGGGTTCCTTGGAAGCTTGCTGAGGTTCCTCTGTGAAAAGATCATTGTGAAGGACAAGCCTCCTTGAAAAACAATCCGCCTGATGCTGATGGCAGGGGATTATTGGATGAGTTTTAGGCATGATTGCAGTTCAAACAGGGCAATTTTAAGTCCCAGTGGTGGCCAAGGTGAACAAAATCAAGCATTAGAAAGGGGCAGCAGGGCTGTGCTTCAGGCCACATGCCTGAGGCTGTGGGGTCCCCCTGACCACACCCCCAGAGGAATGGACATTGCAAGGGAAAGCCTACACCCATAGACCTCTATACCCATAGACTTTTCCCATTTTGTGGAACCTCAGTCATTCGGAGTTCCAGAGCTCAACCTGCACACGGCTTCTCCCCATGGAGACTTTCACACACGGCATAATGAAAAGGGGTTATTTTGGGGGGGGGGTATTTTATCTGGTTGTCAATATCAACGTTTCTTCTTTTCAGTAACAAGATAATATGAAATTGAACTTATACAAACGGGGGGGGGGGAATGCATCATATTCCTTAGCAAGTTGTACTGTATATGAGTTGCAGATTTAAATTTAAAGATAGTCCCAGCATAGAAGGTCTGTCCCTTTTATTTATTTTGCCGCATTCCCCCTTTGGAATTGCTAATAGGCCACCACATAGAGCTAATTAGAGGGAAATATGTTGGACCACTTACCACTGCAACCTGCTGTTAAATAAGTAATATATCAGTGCAATTTGCATGCATTTTCCTCATTTTCATCCCTCCCCATATTTGCCTGACAGTAATATGGAGTAAGAAATAAATCTGCCCCAAAATGCCACTCTTATCTAGAAGCCTTTCAAGTGAATCCCGTGTGTGTGTGTGTGTGTATGTATACGCCATAGTCGCATAATAATGAGGAAAACACTTGCTCAGTACCACTTACCGTTCTCACATAATGTGTACCACAAATCCTTTGTATGGAGCCCTGGTGTGACCTCACAGATGAGATCAACACATGCTTTGGACGCAGGAGGTCCTTGGCATTTCTGGTTAAAAGGGGTAGGATGCAATTGATGGGAAAGACCTCTCTCTGTTGGAGACCCAAAGTGGCTTCTGCCAATTGGAATAAACCAAGTGTGAGAAAGCTATACCTCTCATCATCCCTGGCCATTGGCCATCCTTGCCGAGGCTGATACCGGGTAGGAGTTGCAGTTCAGTAACATCTGGAGGGCCAAATGGTCCCCACACCTGGAATAGACAATAGTGATCTAGATGGCCTGGTATAAAGCAGATTCCTGTGTTCCTGGTGCAAATTAAGCTCTCCTTGCCATTCTTTTTTGTTGCATTTACAGCATGTAAATGTTGAGGGAGAACAGAATACATGGGGGAGGGGGGAGTCACCAGTCATGAACACCACCACTGTTAATATGGAAAGGTTGTGTCCAACATGGTTGTAAAGTTTAGAGATGCCGAAAGACACTGACACTCTCACATCATCACAAAGATTGCAATTCAGGCCTTCTCATTTCTTGAGCCCATAACTAATCCACTCGTGCATTCTAACTGGATAAAAAGGGGAAATGGAATGCAACTTGTTTCCTGATGGGATAACCTGCATGCAGGTGTTAACGCCTACTCCTGTTGCCATATTTCCCAGAAAGAAGTCGCTGTAGGTATTGCCCACCCTTCCAGGTAATCTCCATATAAATCTAGAGATTTATTATGCATGCCTCCTTAAGTCCCCCGTCCCCCCCATATGCTCCACTTCTGAACAGAAATTTCAGAACTTCAGAAATCAGGAGCACACTGGAGCTGGATAATTATACTGTACATATATTCTAAGTGGGTTACATTTTTACCTGTGGAAAGATCAGCACAACTGCTCAACTTCTGCCAAGCCTCTCTGCAAATCTGGACCTTCAAAAGAAAGTGCTTAGAGTTATAAATATTTTTTAAAAAAACCCATCCATTGCTAAGCTTGCACACCAACATACATCTATCTTTCTTTCTTCAAGACGTGCCTGTCAATCCCATCCCTTCATGTAAATGTCATTGGAATATTCAATGCATTCATGGAGCACAGATTATCCATGGGCCTCTCCTGAATCACAATAAACACAAGACTCTGGATCAGAGCAAGTATTTCCCAATAGCCCATTCATGAATCTGACCCTATTTGTCCTTCTGTCATTAAAAAGCCATGGAAGTAAAATACTAGTAAACACTCATAAATGATAGAATAATGTCCAAACCAGAAACATAAGGTGACCAACTGGGTTTTAATTTTAAAAGAGGGCTACGTACTAGGGAGTGATACATATGAAAAGATCAGAATATCATTGAGTCCTCTGTAAATTAATCAAGTGAGTTAATTCACAGCAAACATGCACTTGTTTGATCATCTTCCCCACACCAATTTAGATGACTGCTTCTCAGCCAGTAGGTTGTGGCCCTTGTAGGCAGGAGAAGCCACACCTGCCTCCTCTCCAGATTCAGCAGCAGATCTAAATGTAAGGAGTGGAAGGTGTCTGTGGTGCAAGCAATCTGTCAGCCTTAATGCAGCCCCATCGCAATTCAACAAGCCATAGATCTTGGCTGGATGGTGAGGAGAACCAGCTTTGTCCAACAGTTTCAAAATCTACTGTAGAGGGAGTTCCATCTAAATCCTTCACTTAGGGCAAATAATTTAAATGCCAGATATTAGTCCTATACAAACAAACCCACAATGAGGATTAGATTGGAAAAGGATGAATTTTTGTTTAAGTTTTCCTAGATGTTTGGATTTCACTGACCTGATCCACATACTTTAGATAGATTTGATGAGGCATATTGAGAGAATGAATGTCAACTAGCACTAAAATCATCTATACCGTTTTTGTGATGTTGCATAAATTGTTTACAACTTGTGTTTCTGATCCATATATACTTCCTGAATTATTCATCCATAGACTTCTATCTGGAAGGACTCTGATGATCATTCACTATGAACTATATATATAGGCTTGCAACACAAAAGAATTACAGGATTACAACTCCAGCAGTGATAGGTAGATTGAAAGACAAACTCATTATGATGATGAAATCTCCTATTCTTTTGCTCAGTATAATGTATTGCTTGTTCATGGCTGATTGATATATAAGTCAGATTAACCTTTAATTCTGAAGTAGCAGGTTTTAAGGGTCAGTGCAGAATTTCTCTATATCCAACATACTTCTTGGGCATTTTGACTCTTTATCAGTGGTGTCCTATATTTGAACTCATTTTTTCCTTATACATACTGTTGTTGTTTTAAACAAAACACCCTTAAGCCCTTGCCAACACACTCATGGATGATGGGAGTTGTAGTCCAACATATCCCTCATCTTAAATAAAATGAAAACTAAACAATTCCTATTTTAACTGAATAAATATAGTGGACCTGGGGCCTATTTCACAATTGTATCTGGAACAAGTATTCAAAGGAAGAAGAGATTTAATTTAAAAATTAACTCCATAAGCCCGAAAAGTGCTAGTCAGGAAGTTGAATATGGCCTGGTTTATGTGATCATTTAAGACTGTTGCAGCCACACGTTCCCTCGCGTTTCCACAGGTTAGAGCAGAGCTTTGCATGTTGGTAACACACTTTTTAGACATGCATCATTTCACAACACAGTAGTTCAGTTCGGTGCCAGATTTACGTATAAGCTAAACAAGTTATAACGTAGGGCCCCACTCTCTTGGGCCCCCCAAAAAATGTAAAGGAAAAAAACGATGTACATTTCCAAAATATAAGATAAAAAACAAATAAAATAAAACATACAGCAACAGTGGCAAATGGCTTTAGAGACCTATTAGGTCCATAAATTACCATATAGCATATTTCTAGTTACGGGTAGGTAGCCGTGTTGGTGTGCCGTAGTCGAAACAAAATAAAAAAAATCCTTCTAGTAGCACCTTAGAGACCAACTAAGTTTGTCATTAGTGAAGAAGTGTGCATGCACACGAAAGCTCATACCAATGACAAACTTAGTTGGTCTCTAAGGTGCTACTGGAAGGAATTCTTTTATTTTATTTCAACATATAGCATATATTCAACACAAAAAACAGCGACAATTTGTTGTTGACAAAGGACAGCTGGACATATAAAGGGCCCCATTACCTTCAGTAGCTTAGGGCCTCATCAAACCTAAATCTGGCCCTGGTTCAGTTTTACTAGCAAACTGGAGTTTAAACTAACCCCTTTCCAGCCCTGGAAGGAGCACGGGGAACATTTGTGCAACACACCTACACACTGTGGCTGACACACTAATGGGTCATGACACACAGTTTGGAAAGCTCTGTGTTAGAGAGCCATGCAGGAGGGGAGGGAGTAGGTTGCAGGGTGTACACCACATGCCGAACAGAGCTGAGCCAAACATTACCCATATCATGTATTCGAATTCCTTTCTTGTAAAAATTGAAGCCATGGGTTTGGAACACATTGGTTTGGGCCACCACAGCAGCAGCGGGGGGGGGGGGACCCTGCCTGGCTGCACTGGGGAGCAGGGACTTGCTGGCAGCAGCCCCCTGAAGTCTGATGCCAGCTCCAACCCTTGCATCATTTGAACAAATAACATCTTAATGGTATATTTCATTTCAAGCAAGTGACCTGCGAGCTATGTTTGTGTTTAGACCAAAAAAAGCAGGGAAAACATTAGGTCAGTATCAGGCAGAAATGGCAACAATGAAAGAGAAGAATCATGATGAGTGTAAAAGGGGAGGGAATACAAGCAAGCAAAGGGCTAAGAAGGGGTATAATATAGCAGCTGTATAACATTCCTTCTACTGACGGCATAATTTCATATGCTGCAACTTTTCATATTAGAGTTCAGCCCAGACTAGTGTATTGAATGCTATGGCACAGTGACATTTGTGATTAGCAACATGTTGTATATTAAATGAAAAGTATTATTACTCCATTAATTGGGCAGCTGGTGTGGGAAGATAGTCTGACAGACACAGAAGCAGCCAACCTGAAGGATTTATTTTTAAAGGCATATGAGATACAAATATGCAATAAACAAACAACTCTATAAGGCAGAATTAAATCAATTTGCAGTTTCAGACACACCCAACTTTTCACCATGTTATTATTGCCTTAGATTACTATTCCTCTAGTGCCATTTTTAAAATTGATTTATTTTTTAAGAACTTAAATCAATAGAAGTGCTGTATTCATATTATGATGAACTAGGCTGCCTGGACTTTGGTGTCTATAGCTACTCAAGTGAATCTTGTTAGATGCACATAAATGGATAAAAGGTCTCCGTTCCAAATATGAACAGAGAAATTGGAATACTGCTGTATCCTATGGAGTTTGGAAAAGCTTCTGCTCAGCAGCTAAACATTCAGCTACAACAATATGAACTTAGACACTGAACCCCCAGTTTAAATTAATTTCACATTCCTCTATGGAAAAGCAGGTATATTAATATCTTCACATAGCTCACTTTAGACTTATTTGCCCCCTTAACTCTGTGATTGATTGATTGATTGATTGAGTGAGTGAGTGAGTGAGTGAGTGACAGCTGCCTCCTTGAACCGTTATAAGGGTGGAATGTGTTAGTATTTCATTCTCTCATTGCAGGATCATGTGATCCTTATTTACATTCTATGAGCTAATAAAAAACCCAACTAAGCAAAAAGTTTTTTCTCATAAATTGGATATGACTAAGTCCAACACAGGTTCCTTTTCCCCTCCAAGGTGTACATGCTAGAGAGGGACCAGATTTCGATCTTTCTTTTCACCATATATGTCATGCTAAGAACATGTGTTATATGAAATGGTCCCAAGTAGTTTTCCTCTGCAGCATTTTACAACTACAGTACAATATACAACTATAGATTTATCACCTAACAATGCTCATTTTTACCTCTTGGGTCTTGCTATGAAATTGTGAGTTCCTAATTAGATATATTCAAACATGAATGTGCATCCTATATGTTAACAGTGCAGAAAATTTTTGTTGTTGTTTTTGCATTCCTTGGTTTTAATTGGCTCTGCTGGGAATATATTGGCTTAACATGTTTAATCTGTATGAATAAATTCACCTTTAGAAATGTATTTCCCTTGCCAGTCATTTGCAATCTGTACCTTTGTGCTGCAAAATGCATAGTGTTCCATAGTATATTCTAGAAGACATTAAACCCAGTAACTATTTTCATCAGACAGATACTATGACTATCTGTAAAGCTAAAGTATGAGTTGAATCAAGAATCAAGAATCAAAAAATCAAGAAACTTGGAGGACTACATCATAGCCCATTTAAGAAACCAGGATACACATTTCAGAAATCAGGATTCTTGAAGAACTATATTGCTGCCCATGTTCACTGGGGAAAAACAAACCAGAATCCCAACCAACCAGGTATGTGACTAGCTCTCTTTGTTCTTAACTTTCTGTTCATGGTTTGTTGAAGTAAAACAAATCACATAAGGCTGAGTCGAGGATTGCGGTATGTTTCCTACATGTGGTACTGGGGAGGAGACAAGCAGCCCAGATACGCCATTCATGGTAGACCAGTACCTATGGTTTACTGCAGGGATGGCAAACCTCTTTCTGTCATGGACAGCCTTCTGGGAGCCACATATCTGGGTGTTGGGTGGGGCCAGATGCAAAAGTGGGCAGAGCAATTATTCTTACCTTTGCAAAGTAGGTTACATTCCAGCTATGCAAAAGTCAGAGGTTTCTGTACACACACACACACACACCACACATCTCTCCATCTTCCTTCCAGGAACTCAAGGAGGGTGTGGCCTGTGGGAGGGGATATGGTCTGAGGAGAGTTCCAATGGCCAAATCAAGACTACATTGGGTTTCTGGGCCTAATGTTCCCAACCCCTGGTTCACTCTGATGTGCCAGTGAGAAGACATCTGAATGACATGAAAATCTATTTCCCTTCCTCTCTTTACAAGCTGGCTTCTTTCTAGTGTTGATCATGTTTCCACAAATATTTATGCAGATAAGCAGATTCTGTAGCCCTGTAGGTAAGGGGTGTTTTAAAAAGAAGATGTAGATGTATTTGCATAATATTCATGACATTTTCATGTAGCAATCAAATCTGAGGAATAAACATTAATGAATTAAATCCTGGTTCTGGAAAATGAATGGGTTGGTGTTTTTCTTTTCTTTTTCTTTTCTTTCTGCTGTATGATCCATTTCATCTGTTCTTGGTTTTAGTGAGAAAGGCATGTAAAGAAAACCAGGAGTTTGGGAGGGTGCACCCTTTGTTTATGTTTTTTTTCTGTAGTGCAGGAAATGCTTGCCAAAAAACTACCCTATTACTCATACAGGGAGGAATTCCAAATGTCAGTTGAAAACATTTAAAAGTCAAATGTTTTGAATAATTTTTAAAGCCGTTAGATAAGACAAATATGTACGCATCAGTTCATGTTAATAATACATAGATCTTATGTCCAAGGCCTAGTTATTGGAGCAAATGGAACCTTTCCATCAACAAGTGGGCCCATAAATGGAAGTCCAATAAATACAACTTAGAAATTTCCAAACATCTGGGACAAAGCTAAACAATACAGCAGGGATGGGGAGCCTGTGGCCCACCAGATGTTGTTGGACTCCAGCTCCCATCAGCCCCAGTCAGCATACCTAGTGATCAGGGGTGATGGGATTTGTAGTTCAGCAACATCTGGGGGGTCATATGTTCCCCATCCCTGTTATACAGCAATTAGCTGTCATATTTAGTATCAATTACTATCTTAATTCTGGATATGAAATGCCAAATAAAGGGGCATAAACTGCTAGGAAATACCTGAGAGCAACCAGAAGGCTAGAGCTTACCAGCTGTTCTGATCCCTTCCCTCTTTCCACTCAACTGACCACTGCATCACTTATCAACAGGGCAGTGACCCTAAAGACATACACAATCTAGCCCTAAACATTTGATTGACTTGCAAGTTCTTTCCTAGTAGGAATAAAAAATCAGCTAAAATTTCTTTTAGGGTACAAGTGAATCTAGAATTCTAGCTTTTTAATGCTAATGAGATGTCTATTTGCTTTCTGTACTAAGCTGTACTATATAAACCCTTCCCTTCAACCTCTTTTTATTGTGCACAATTGGTTTGTTTGGGTTTTAGCTGATCAGGTTCCTGAGTTCCACAACCAAGCTGTGTTTTTTCCCCAATCCCCTTTTCTAGCAATTGGCAGGAGTGACAATATCGGCTGTCTGAGTGTCATCAGTTTCAGGGCCTGAGATGTCACAGGTTGTTTCCTCCTGCTGCTGCTGCTTTCCACCCACTTCCTCATTTTTCTCCCAACAGAAATGAAGGGAGACTACAGCAGTATTATTTGTTGAAGGTAGATAAAGGACCTTCAACAGAGACATCTGACACACAAATTCACAGATATGATGTGACCATAAACCTGGTGGAACATTTAAAGATAAGATAGATTTCCCATAATTGCTACGGTAGTAGAAGTTCAGATCCATGTTTGACAAGTCAGTTACAGTATTGGCATTTGCTTCCCCAAGACGTGTAACAGTTTGAACTGGAGATGCCTATGGTCAAGTGGCCCATTTCTTCATATTCCATTTCTTTTGTTGTGGGGATGCCTGTCAAAAGCAGCCCTGTCAAAGCAGCACAGCATACATACTGGAAGAGCAAGGTCACATAGGGTAGCTTAGTCCATAGATACCGGTACCTCAGGAGTTTCCATAATTTTAAGCTATCTTTTGGCCTCCATAGGGGGCTTAACTGACAGCTCTTCTCTTCTGCACTTTTCCTTATATGGAATATTGCTGAGTATTTAATAAGGCACCATAAATCCTTCTTCCTGCCCAGCTGCTTTGCCTGATTAAATATTGCTCTCCTCATAACCAAGTCACAGGGTGTAATCCTGAAAGAGCATTAGTTCTCTGGCTTTGCCCCACAGCAGTTCCTCTTTGAGCTGCCAGAAGAAGAAATTCTCTAATGGCCAAAGCTAAAACTCACTTTTATGGCTCTGTAATTCTTAAGAGTGTGAGGAAGATCTTCATAAGGAGATACAGGCAATTGCTAGAGAAGGTGTATAACAGTGCAATCCTAACCAAAAGGAAGTTTTATTGAATTCAGTGGGTCTTTCTCCCGGGTAAGTGAGATTAGGATTTCGGCTTTAATTATAAAACAGTGTAAAGGTAAAGGGACCCCTGACTATTAGGTCCAGTCGTGACCGACTCTGGGGTTGCGGTGCTCATCTCGCGTTATTGGCCGAGGGAGCTGGCATACAGCTTCCAGGTCATGTGGCCAGCATGACAAAGCCGCTTCTGGCGAACCAGAGCAGCACACAGAAACGCCGTTTACAGTGTAATGGGTATTAATTATATTATTCAACTAATTAACTGAAATTAGTAGCCCATTATTTTTGTAAAAATATGATCTAGTTCAATGCTTTTCTTAGAAAATTCTTTACCCTTCATAGGGGATTCCAACTTCTATCAGTTGTGGTTTATACATGTGCTCCTATGAACAAGGGTATGTTGGGGAAATATTGGGGTTCAATACCCAGTACCCTTTGGGTTCAGCCTGGATGGCCAATGAGATCCAGACTCCAAATGTCAGTCCAACAGGACGTTTATTTAAGCCTGTGCAACACAACCTGAGCCAGCAGGTAGTTGAAGGGTGGCAACCCAAATTTAACAAAGGCACAAACATTTATTCACTTACAAGCAGAGGGGCAGTTATGTCTATATATATGTATTGCAGCACTTGCTTCGACTAGCTTCTACTAGTTTAATTACTGTAAGGTCACCAGAAATGTTATATGGATGATTGGCTTCCCAAATTGACCAGACGAAATCTCAGGCAGTTGTACATATTATAAAACAGATTTATTAAAACATTTATTAAAACATTTATTGCAATAAATGGTGGCAGTGAGAATGAGTTTCTCATTCTGCCCGACCCATGGGCATACACAGAGTGCTTTTATACCTTTTTTGACAGAGTGAAGTGAAGATCAGCCTTTCTGCAGTACTTCATCAACCAATCAAGAGAGAGCACCCCAAGATGCAAAGTCACCCGCCCAACTCTACTAGGTGGCGTTATGTACCTGGTACCTTCATACACGTGTCTATGTGGAATTTTACAGGCACAATTGTGGTTGTGCTCTACTTAGAATTTGCAGTGGGCTGCATCCTCTTGCTCTTGTGGTTTATGCTAGAATTTCTTAGAAGTGCTGTGTGTGGTTAGATCTTTGCATTAGATGTGCAAACATTCTGTGCCTGTGTGCAAAGTGCTGTCTAATTTACTTTCTATCAGAGGCAGAGAGATTTAGAAAATGGAGTTCCTCTTGCTTTTAGGGCCTGCATGGTCTGACCAGGATTATTCTGGCCCTGGTCATTGCCACCCTATATTCCCTCCTCTTCAATATGGAGATGAAGAACAGGTGTGTTTCTGCATCTCCATTTGATTGACCCATCACACTACAGTGTTTCCTGGTGTTTCCTGCTTGGCAGGGGGTTGAACTGAATGGCCCTTGTGGTCTCTTCCAACTCTATGATTCTACAGAGGAGCCAGCAGCTTCCCATGCTCCAATGTTAGGCCAAAGGATGGGCAACAGAGAGCAAAGTAAGTGAGGAAGCTTCTGCTGACTTTTCCCAGGCTTGTTATTCAGCTTGTCTCAGAAGGGTTACCAGAAGGTTTATACAGACCAAGGTTCTGCATAGGGCTAAGACAATAAGAAAGAAAATTAATATTATGAGCAGAATCTCTTTTAACTATGACCAACCTGGGAGCCAAGAACTAATCTAACTCTATACACTGGGCAGACCTTCACCGTCTAGGCTAACCTTGTGGTACAGATCAGCCTGCTTCTTAATGTTTTTAACATCACTCTCAACACGTTTACTCTGGTTGTATACCGATGTTAGTTCCCTGATCCGTCCAATATCGGTCACCACGCGTTGAGCCTGATTGATGTACACACAGCAGGAGGAGTTCAGAAGGGCTACCTGGCCAGCTGCGTCTAGTCCTGAGAGTCTGGCCAAAACCTCATGCTTTTTTATTGAGAGACTTCAGAGCCCTCAGAAGATTGCTGGGCTTCAAAGAAGTATGTAGGGCAGAAGAAGGCTAACTGGAAGCTTGCTCAAATGTTAGGTTTTTGACTTCCAGGGAAATAGTGCAAGGCAGATAGATAACTTCGGGGTGGGGGCTGCCTTTTCTACTGAACAGTTAAAATACCTGACCAAGGCTGTTAAATGTTTCTTAGTGTCACCAGAACTAAAAAGGTTCCAGGAACCTCCGGCTGTGATCAGGAACTAGCAGTCATTAAAGACATAGTACATTGCTTTTCTTAAATCAAATAGCAAAATATTTTACAAACAGACCTAAATTTTGTTACCTGGCACATTCAGACCTTCATTTTGAAACTTCTTAACTTAAGGTATACAAGCTAGTGTTTCTAAAACTTGTGAATAACGTGCATTACTAAGCAGTTTCTTAAAAATGCTACCACACATACACATGGGGTTGGAAACTTTCCTAAGGGGGAAAGGATAATTCATTGTTAGGATAGACACCATCAGCTAATTCATAGGGCTATACACAAACTCTGAGAGCCTGTAGATTAAGGCATTCAGTCTGCAGAACTGTCAGTGTAAAATAACCATGAAATTTTTTTTTTTCTGCTTCAGCTTGATGCTATAAAGCAGAGTAAAAATGCTTGCTGAATTTAAGCCTGGTTCAGCTTTTGATTAATCTATTTCCATAACTCCTAAGCATTTTCTGTTGAAGTTTTTAGCCTTCGTGTTAGACCTAACTGGGAACACATATTTGCATTATACAAACATCATTTTTGTCGAAGCACAAGTGCCACTTTCTACTACATTGCATTTCCATTTGAGGCACAACAAAAAAATCGCAATACAGACTTTTGGCAACAAAGGGTTCTTTCTCTCAGGTGGGCCATGAATCTATAATGGCCACACTAGTCTTCAGAGATACTAGGATACTATAGTTGCTGGAAATCTAAAAGCCAAGGGGCTTTAGCCACTGTTTCCAAAACTTTATGTCAGCAGGAAAATACACAGTTCTCTCTCAGCTCAGTACTGGGCTTCAATGCAAATCAGTGGGTTTCAAAAGTTCCTACACAGTTCTAAAGGCCAGGAATATATATATATATAACAATTGGAGGTTTGTCCTAGCTGAGCATTTGGCTACAGAAAGAATGGCTATTGTTCCAGTTTGCCAGAATCAGGAGAGGCTTGCATTAGATATCAGTGGGCTACCAGAAGCTTCTCCCATCATTTCCAAAGCCAGAACTGAGGGGTGCACCTGGCCAGCTCTTCCAGTTACATCCCCAACCCAGCTATAGCCCTGTATCACCTAGGGAGTTGCTGGAACCCTCCCCATATCTGTATGACCTAGGGAGTTGCTGGAACCCACCCCATGGTTCAATTTCTGAAACTGTTTTGGGTCTGTTCGCTCAAGTGAGGCAGGTACACTGCCCTTCCTTCCAAATTAAGGATACTGCTTTGGGGGCAGGTAGACTTCTACTGTGGGTCCCACTCAATTGATGCCTCCCATACAAATATACATACATACATACATATATAAGGGTCTAAGATTTACTGCGTCTCCTTGTCTCCTTGATGTTTGGTGCTGCATAAGATGGACATTCCTCAACCCGTGCGTCGAGTGACAGCGTCCGGAGTGTCACAGCAGGGGCTACTTCGGTTTCCCATGCGCTGGGCGTCTTTTGCCGGTCAGACGCTGCAAGGGGAAACTGGTGCACCGTGCGCTGGGTACCCACTCCTGATTAGGTACAGCAGGGTGTGGATCCAGGGGGTCATCTCAGGCACTTTCACCGGATGGAATGGATACCTCACCACCTAGGAATGAAGAGGGTCTCGTCTCCCTTCCTTCAAGGATTCACTCAGGGACTCGCTAGCGTCAGGCTGGAACCATCGTGTCAGGCTCCGCAAGGCTACACGCTGTTCGCTCGAGTGATTTCCTGTAGATAAAAAACAAAGGGGGGGGGGAGAGAGAGATTGTCCTTGTAGCTGCCGCTGCTGTTTTAGAACTTCTTGCTGGTTAGTCCACCACCAAACTCTCCGAGGTAGTGCGTCCCACGTATTGGACATTGAGGTGTGTCTGGCACACAGAAGTCATCTCTGGGATGTAGCAGCAGTTAGTTGAGAAGTCATCTCTGGGATATAGCAGCAGTGCCTTACAGCAGTCTTTGCCGAATTTCACAAGGCTTGCAACAGGATTCCACGTCTGGTCCATCTTTCAGGATCTCCCCGTGGTTTCTCTTTCCTTCCACAGAACTTCATGCATGTGCAGGGTTAAGGAGGGGTCCTTTAAATCCGTATTTGCCTCCCATCCAGCTGCCGACGGCTGAGTTCTGCTAGGATACTGAAGCCTGTTTTTCAAATTATGCAAAGTCTTGTGGTTTCTAGAAGAAGAAGAAACTTACAGCTGCTTTGTAGCAACGGGCTGTTTCCGTGAGACATAAAAAAATTTAAAGTCAAAGCATTTAGAGCAGTAGTGTTTTTGTAAGCTGAAACGTGGACCTCCAAAGCATAACATCTTTTTCTCCCTACTTTCACAGCAACGGTCTTGGTCACACAATGTCACACAATAGAATGTCCGAAATGGCAACACCAGCCAGGCACAGCCACAGTCTCTAAGTGCAGGTTGCAGGAGAAAGCAAGTTGTGCAAATACAAATCATGCAGAATCGCTTGTGTAACCAAATAAGGGGGGTTACGCCACACATCTCTGCCGGAGGTTTGAGAGACTGCTTGAGATTTTTCGCAGCCTGTCTTCCAATGGTAGTGTTAGATTCAAACAGACAATGTCTTTACACACAAATCTCCATTCAGTATAACTTCCTTCTACCTTATCCTGAATTCTTTAGTTGATAAACATTCATTTCATTAAAATATGCAGTTCTACAAATTTTCCAACGTTGCTGTCACAAAAACATATGAAATGGGGTTGCAGGTAGGAGGGTAAAACCCTTTAAACGTAGTTTGCTTTTAGAAGGACTCAAATGTCTCTTTTTCCCCCATTCTTGTAAGTTTCCCCAAAAACTAAAGTCTGCACAGCTACAACAGGACTTGGGGAAAAGATTATAATTGTTCAAATAAAATCTATTGTCTCTTGCGTTGTGAACTACTTAAGTACATGATTTTTTTCTTTTCTTTTCTTTTGAAGCCAGCTGAAGCATATGAAAACATTTTCTGTGCACCGTTACTGGCATTTTGTCAGTTTCCTGTGGGGGGGGGGGTAGCCTCATTTCTAGTATGGTGAATAGCATTCTAAAGGTTGCAGAGATGATTTTTCTGAACCAATCCTCCGCTGTCTGTTTGTACAGCCCTTTTAGGCATAAAATCAGTCTGATGCTTCTTTTGGGTTTTTTTTGGGGGGGGGCTGTTTCAAGGATATTTAAAAGCAGAATACTGGGTGCCTATATTTATAACAAAGTCCAGATGCAGGTAACTCTTAAGTCACCTTGACCATGGCTCTTTGCCATGCCTGCCAAACCGACGAACTCTCTTCTGCTGGGACCCCCTTGTCCCATCTTTCTCCGAACACTCTTCCTTCCTCTTTTACATTGACCGAGACATCTCCGTCCTAGCAACTGACCTTCACCAGTGACCTTTGAACCCCTTCTGGTTCCTCACTGGTCCTTGAGCCATTATTTGTTGCTGTTTAACCACTGCCTTTCTCTTCATCTTCTTTCTCAAAATGCCTTTCTTCTCTCTGGGGGGGGGGGGAATACTGGTTTGCGCCACCCTTTTTCTCTGAACTTGTTGTTGGCAGGACTTGTAAATTAAATTTCTTTTATGACATTCTGAATTTATCTACCATGAATTCTAGGGAAATCACATTTTTCCCTCCTCTTGACCATACTCCTCCCATTTATGGCCCTGTAAAGTATCCCCTCATTCAACCAGAGCATGCACTGCAAACTTTGCCACACATACCATGCATTGGACACTTTACCACACTCTACCTCCCAGTTTTTCCTTGTTTCCTAAATGTCTATTTGTCAGGGGACCTCCTCCCTACTGACTACTAACATACACATTTTCCTCCTCCCTTTGCCTCTTACCCAAAGCGCATGGTTTTCCCAGTTGACCTCTAATTAACTGAGTACTACCAACACGCTGGAGATGTGATCAGGATCTCCCTTCCCCTCATTAAAGGGGGCCAATTCCCTTCAAGGTACCTTTTCCCTTTCTACTTACCCCAGCCGGCTTTTCCTGTTCTTCCCTTCCAACCTCGGTCCTTTTGCCTCTTTGTCCAGGGCACGGAAACTCAAGGGCCACCTCTGATCCTCCGGAAAAAGTCTGCCGGTGTGCACCAGACCAGAGGCACCGTTAGGAATCTGCGCCCTGTCCAGTGGGGCAAAAGGGGACTGCCTCTGGTTCAGGGAAATGCCCTCATCCGAGTCACGGCACCAGAAATGTAAGGTCACCAGAAATGTTATATGGATGATTGGCTTCCCAAATTGACCAGACGAAATCTCAGGCAGTTGTACATATTATAAAACAGATTTATTAAAACATTTATTAAAACATTTATTGCAATAAATGGTGGCAGTGAGAATGAGTTTCTCATTCTGCCCGACCCATGGGCATACACAGAGTGCTTTTATACCTTTTTTGACAGAGTGAAGTGAAGATCAGCCTTTCTGCAGTACTTCATCAACCAATCAAGAGAGAGCACCCCAAGATGCAAAGTCACCCGCCCAACTCTACTAGGTGGCGTTATGTACCTGGTACCTTCATACACGTGTCTATGTGGAATTTTACAGGCACAATTGTGGTTGTGCTCTACTTAGAATTTGCGGTGGGCTGCATCCTCTTGCTCTTGTGGTTTATGCTAGAATTTCTTAGAAGTGCTGTGTGTGGTTAGATCTTTGCATTAGATGTGCAAACATTCTGTGCCTGTGTGCAAAGTGCTGTCTAATTTACTTTCTATCAGAGGCAGAGAGATTTAGAAAATGGAGTTCCTCTTGCTTTTAGGGCCTGCATGGTCTGACCAGGATTATTCTGGCCCTGGTCATTGCCACCCTATATTACGAGGCACGGCAACTTTTTATCTTCCTCTCCTTCCTTTGTCTTCAACAGTTATAGCAACAGCTCCTGTGTACATGTTGTTTTCTCATGGTTCTCCTGCAAACAGAACCTTCACATTCTAACCTTCACTTGCTCAGCCCTTCTCACACACATTTTGACTTTTAATTGTATTATTTCTATAATTTCTGTGGCAGACCCATTGAAAGCGACAGATAAATAAAGCATTCCAGCAAATGTCATGACCAAAGAAAAGTCCCATTGCTTTCAGGGGACCTGATCTGTGTACACGCCAACACAAGCACCAACACACATGAAATAGAATCCTGGAAACTGAAGTTTGTCAGGGGTGCTGGGAATTGTAGCTCTGTGAGGGGTAACCTACATTTCCTGGGATTCTTTGTGGGGATATGCTTGAAATATGTGGTGTACGCAGTTGTAGTAATGGCTACCTTTAACACAGGGATAATCAACATGATTCCCTCAAGATATTGTTGGACTCAAATTTGGCTATTCTGGGTGGGGCTGATGGGAGCGGGACTCCAGAACAGCTGGAAGACACCACCTGGGCGGTCCCTGCTTTAGTGGCACTGCAGCAATAGCCTTCTAGTGCTAACTGTCCAAACTGTTGTTGTTGTTGTTGTTGTTTAGTCGTTTAGTCGTGTCCGACTCTTCGTGACCCCATGGACCATAGCACGCCAGGCACTCCTGTCTTGCACTGCCTCCCGCAGTTTGGTCAAACTCATGTTCGTAGCTTCGAGAACACTGTCCAACCACCTTGTCCTCTGACGTCCCCTTCTCCTAGTGCCCTCAATCTTTCCCAAGGATTCTTCTCTTCTCATGAGGTGGCCAAAGTATTGGAGCCTCAGCTTCACGATCTGTCCTTCCAGGGAGCACTCAGGGCTGATTTCCTTAAGAATGGATAGGTTTGATCTTCTTGCAGTCCATGGGACTCTCAAGAGTCTCCTCCAGCACCATAATTCAAAAGCATCAATTCTTCGGCGATCAGCCTTCTTCATGGTCCAGCTCTCACTTCCATACATCACTACTGGGAAAACCATAGCTTTAACTATACGGACCTTTGTCGGCAAGGTGATGTCTCTGCTTTTTAAGATGCTGTCTAGGTTTGTCATTGCTTTTCTCCCAAGAAGCAGGCGTCTTTTAATTTCGTGACTGCTGTCACCATCTGCAGTGATCAAGGAGCCCAAGAAGGTAAAATCTCTCACTGCCTCCATTTCTTCCCCTTCTATTTGCCAGGAGGTGATGGGACCAGTGGCCATGATCTTGGTTTTTTTGATGTTGAGCTTCAGACCATATTTTGCGCTCTCCTCTTTCACCCTCATTAAAAGGTTCTTTAATTCCTCCTCGCTTTCTGCCATCAAGGTTGTGTCATCTGCATATCTGAGGTTGTTGATATTTCTTCCGGCAATCTTAATTCCGGTTTGGGATTCATCTAGTCCAGCCTTTCGCATGATGAATTCTGCATATAAGTTAAATAAGCAGGGAGACAATATACAACCTTGTCGTACTCCTTTCCCAATTTTGAACCACTCAGTTGTTCCATATCCAGTTCTAACTGTAGCTTCTTGTCCCACATAGAGATTTCTCAGGAGACAGATGAGGTGATCAGGCACTCCCATTTCTTTAAGAACTTGCCATAGTTTGCTGTGGTCGACACAGTCAAAGGCTTTTGCATAGTCAATGAAGCAGAAGTAGACGTTTTTCTGGAACTCTCTTGCTTTCTCCATAATCCAGCGCATGTTTGCTATTTGGTCTCTGGTTCCTCTGCCCTTTCGAAATCCAGCTTGCACTTCTGGGAGTTCTCGGTCCACATACTGCCTAAGCCTGCCTTGTAGAATTTTAAGCATAACCTTGCTAGCGTGTGAAATGAGCGCAATTGTGCGGTAGTTGGAGCATTCTTTGGCACTGCCCTTAAGAGGAAGACCAAGGAAGTATTCCACTGCAAATAATAATTGCTATTTGTTACTTTATATTATCCCCCAACATGCAAAAAATGCTTATTGCTTCCAAAATTATGGGGTGTCAATTTGTGAACATAATGTTTAGCATTCATTGTTTCTTTCCAAACACTGATTTTGCAGATTCAGAAATATCAAGTATTCTTAGAGATTAGACTCATCGTCTGTCAGGAAAGTTGCCAATTCTCTTATTCGTGTATATTCAGGAAATTAAGGCATATTTCCTTGAAAATCCACCAGATGGGTTAAGCATGTGCTTGTTTACTAGAGTGGGTCAAACATTTGCCCAGTTGCAACTGCAGACCATTAAGCAACTTCATGATAATTTATTCCTACCATTTCTTTGGGGATTGTGTCATGTATATGTGTCAGCAGCTGTGAGGTCTGTCAAGCTCCATTCTCAGCTATGTGCTCCAGTTCTCAAACTGTTAATTAACTGGTCCAGAAATGTTTCTGTGAGATTTTACATTGAGCTTGAAGTGACAATTTATGCGAATGAAAACACAAACTTGCCAGTCTTAGGCTGGCATTTATTGATATATTAACAGGAAAAGAAGTGCTTGCTGCCTAATTGTTAGTGGCTTTTCATTCTGTCAGTAAGAAGGTCCCACCTCCAAATGGAAACAACAAAAGGAATGTACACAAGTCTATAGTGAGGTTAACATACCTCACTATACCTCAAGGAGAATACCCACTTTGATAAGGATATATTCCTTTTAGGATCTTTTCTCACAAGAGTAATTTTCAGAATTTCACTGACAGAACCAGAGAAGGGGCAAAATGGATTTAGAGGAGAGATCAGCTTTATTTCACATGTCAGACTTTTGAAAGAGAATCATTCATTCCCTCTAGTTCCACTCAAAGGAGTTCAACTGCTAAAAAACAGGCAGAAAAATCATTAAGTTGTCCGCCAGACCTTCAGCAATTTTCAAGAGGTCGGGGGGGGGCAGTTTGGGAACCACTGCCTTAGATAATTCCAGTGTGCTCTTTAAAGTGATGCTTACTTCCTACTGATTTACATGAGAACATCTGGACTCAACATCCTTCCAAAATTCTTTCTTGTCTATGCTACAGTTTTTGTTTTCTTGTTATCTAATTAAATGCTGTCTCCCTTAAGACAAAAAATAACACTTTTAATATGTGACACTGCAGCAAGAATACTATTAGCCCAAAGGTGGAAGCAAGAAGAAATGCCAGCAAAAGAAGAGTGGCAACTAAAATTGATGGACTACGTTGAGCTGGCAAGACTTACAGGGAAAATTCGAAACCAGCAGGACCAGACTTTCCTAAAGGACTGGAAGAAATTTATGTTGTATTTGAAAGACAACTGTAACTACTTAACATCGCTTGTAGGCTTGCAAGAAGTTTTGTAAGGAGGACTATTCAATTTATTGTGAGAAGCATTAAGATTAGCTGATGTAAGATTGGATTTAAAAGAATAAGCATAGTAATAAAATGCATACCGCAATTAGAAAGGAATTCAGAAAACCATTAGAAGGGGTTGATGGAAGCCCTAGGCTATGTCAGCCAAGGATTTGTTATGTTGTGTTTGAGATGTTGTGTTGGAAAAATTGTATAAAAAACAATAAAAATTACATTTTTTAAAAAATAATAATAACACTTTTAAACAGACTTAGCCACCTGGAAATAGTAGGAGCAGAATTTTCCCTACCATTATATTTGCTGTGTTCCTCTCCCTTGCCTCTTCTTCAGTTGGCTGCCGTGACATTTTCCCCAGCTTTATACACTCTGCAGGTGCATTTGACGCTGAGCCTTGCACATCTTTGCATCATCTGGGGGTTGATGTTCTCTCCTTTTAATTTAAGGCTGATCGTAATTTGTAACCTGAAACGTACAAGAAGGTTAGTCGATAAGGGGCAAATTCTGCTACCTAGAACAAATCTCTTTTGCTTGTCTTCGCATGATGAAGCACTCACTGCCTTGCTGCATGCAAATAGGGTGGTCCAGACTTTCCCAGCAAAGTACAAAGTGCAATGATTTGGAACAGTCCTAAGGACCAGGCGGTATGCTACAAATCATTACATGTTGAGAATAGGAGCCCCCTGTTGCATCGTTCCTGTGGACTGCAGTCCTGTGCACAGGTTATTTGTGGCTCATGGGATTCAATGGGATTCAAGCAGCACAGATGATAAATCTCCTCAAATTAATTAAACTTAATATGTCAGAGGTCCCTTGTAGACTATCAAGCCATTTGCCTCATATGGACACTAGAGATGAAAGGATCTGCACATTTTGGCGCTCTGAGTTTACCATTTTTCCAATCTGAAATTCAGTTCTTCCCATTTCTGTACCAATTTGTGATTATTATTTTTGAATTCTCTTGGAAATGGTTCAGTATTACAGTGCAAATTATCCTAGTAAACACAGTTTTGCATGTAGTTTTTTTATTATGGTACATATGTTTGCATGTAATTTAGCCTAATATTGTTGTACGTTATTTTCACTAATATATTAGTTTTAATGCACATTTCCCCCCTAATATAACACTATTTACAGTTCTGTATGCATGCGTTAACCATTCTTACAGAACACTTAACATAGCTGCTTTTTATAAATGCTTAATGGGCTTTGGTAAGGTAGAAGTTGAGAAACTAGAAAGATGTGGAATAGGGAATTTGAAGATATTATACAGTTTAAACAATAGAAAATTGCTTTGGAATTTATACAGAATGTTTCCTTAGATCTGAAACTGAGACCGATTCAGCAGAATTTTAATATTTTCCACCTCAGGAAGTTCACCACCAGGACCATCAGTGCATAGACTATGGGGATTCTAGCTCAGGTTCTGGTTGATTCTTACAGGACCCAGTTGAAGAAGGATCATTCTAACTATAGGTACAATTTGCAACTCTTCCTGAGCCCAGTTTCAATGCCCTGCTTTACATTGCTGAGTTACAAATACGTTGGTTTGGATCCAAAGGTTCACTTCCTCTAATATGGGCAGAGGCATTATTCCATTCAGAAATATTTCAACCCACTATGTAGAAAGAGAAGCTGAAAGCAGAATTTTGTGGGAAAGAAAAGTGTGTGCCGTAAGTTTTGTTAAGAATGATATATCCTGTATGTCAAACATCTCTTTCCAAATAAGGAGAGAAACAGGAACATTATATTTGGTTCCTTCTATTAGTTGTCTTTGACTGTTAGAAAATTCCTTCTCTAACGGTCATCAGGGCTTAATTAATTGTCACCTTTCTCCAGGATCAGATTTTTTTTTGCAGTTTCCCCAGCAAAGCAGGCCAAACAATCCAACTGCATGACAAAAGGCCAGCAATCAAAACGAGAAACAAGGACTTATTGAGGTTTGATTTCATTCAGATTACAACCACTGTGACATCTGCTTTGTTTTCTTTCTGACCTTGGTGATGCACAGCCTGGCAACAGCCTGCATAGGTGTCAACTCACAAGCTTCCTTTTCCCCGTTAATTAATGGAGGATCAGCAGGTCCTGACCCAAGACAAATATGTTCCTGAAAGGAGGAACAAGGCTGTTCTTGATGCTTAGTAAGGATCCTAAAGGTAAAGGGACCCCTGACCATTAGGTCCAGTCGTGACCGACTCTGGGGTTGCGCGCTCATCTCGCATTATTGGCCGAGAGAGCCGGCGTATAGCTTCCAGGTCATGTGGCCAGCATGACAAAGCAGTTTCTGGCAAACCAGAGCAGCACATGGAAACGCCGTTTACCTTCCCACTGTAGCGGTTCCTATTTATCCACTTGCATTTTGACGTGCTTTCGAACTGCTAGGTTGGCAGGAGCTGGGACCAAGCAGCGGGAGCTCACCCCGTCACAGGGATTTGAACCGCCGACCTTCTGATCAGCAAGCCCTAGGCTCAGTGGTTTAACCACAGCGCCACCTGGGTCCCTATTCTGGGATCCTATTCTGAACTTATTTAACAAAATGCAGTTACATGACAAAAATACTGACTGACTTAAATGGAGAAAGAACTGGGTTTCTATTCATCTTGTAAACCAAATGATAGGTATCCCTTAACTTTCAGCAAGGCTTCATATGGTTCCTCCTCAGAAACATTTGTTCTGCATTGACCTGCAGTGGCTCAGCGTAGGTTGCCAGTGCCACCACCAAAGCAACCATGCCACCGGAGCCAAGCAAGGCCACACTGCGTTGCCCACACGCCAACGCAGCAGGGAGCCTGGCTGGCTGATGGGGCCCTTGGGCAAATTTCCCCAACACCCGTGGAGAAGAGTGTCGGGTCGGAGGTGCCAGGTGGCGGCAGCAGTCACCTGATCCCCACTGAAGCTTGTGCCTGCATAGGGGTGCCCAATTGTACCCCCTCAGAATTTTGCACTTGGGGCTACGGCCCCCCCTGGCCCCCCGTGCTATGACACTGTAAGTGACCATCCTCGTGATGACTTTTTGTTCCACGGCTCTCTGAAACCTGGAGTCAGCTTGGCTTTTGCTAAGCTTGCCACTTTGTCCTTATTTCAAGGAATATTTTATTTAGCAATACTGAATGTTCATACTAACTACGGAACTATTACTTGAAATAAGATACAGATGTCACTCTCTCCTATTGCAGGCATAATCTTTATTCAACTGAGCCCAAGTATATCAAGGCTTGGTAAAAACCCCCTCCTCAAGGCAACCTGAGGAAAAGAAAAGGAAAATAGTGCGTAAATTCCCTTACAATTAATGCTTATTCCCAATGGCATCTGCCTGATCACACTGTAGCGTGTGAGGCACATATGTTGTTTTAAAGACAAGATGTATCATGAATTAATTCATATGCTCCGGAACATTGCCGAAGGGTTTCCTAAATATTTGGAGCATCAGAACTTTTAAGAGGAATCTGTTTTGGTTTGTTTTTAAAAACTGGAGCTACTGGAAGAACATGTTGGGAATTTGTTTCCAGGGAGTAGATAAACACTTAATTAAAAAATTAAGTCCAAGATACTGGGTTGGTGTCCTGAAAATTGATTAAAATATGCCCCTAAAGCCCAATTAAAAAAACTGATTTCTGCACTTCGGCTGTTGTTTTTGTAACACACTAAAGTAAAGTTTCCAGATTTAACGGTTTAGTTTGCCTCAATCCCAGGGCATCTTTTATAAGTGCTTTAGGCCTTGAAGAAAACATCAAACAAACTAGCAACAAAATTTAAATAAAAGGGAGGAAATAGCCAAGCTCCCAAAATTTAAAATGAGCATAATCTGAGGCCCTTGAATCTTCCCAAAGAGATTTGTTCCTGTAAGACTGGCACACGTTTATGCCACTCTGTGCTTCCCCCTTAAGGAAGCCCCTTCTCCTGGAACATCCTGTTAGATCTGGTAACGAGTTGCTGCAGATTCCAGGTGCAAGACCATGTATTGTTAGGGTTGCCAGACTCAATAGAGGATAGGACTTCTGTGCCTTTAATTGCCCTGCTCTCTTTTGAGTCTGGAAACCTTGAAGAGAAACCAGCAGATCCTTTGCATGGAAATTAAACAAAGGGCCTGATGGTTTCTCTTTAAGGTTTCCAAACTCAAAAGAGAGCAGGGCAATTAAAGGCACAGAAGTCCTGTCCTCTATTGAGTCTGGCAACCCCTATGTATTGTTGGCCTTCTTCAGAAAGCAAGTTTCAGCATGTAAGGGCCAGTTTACATAATCAGCAGAGTATTCTAAGAGTCAAATAAGATGTGAGTCTAACTATTGTCTTTCCCCCCCCTTAAAAAATGTCTTCCCCCCCCTTAAAAAAAAAAGCTCAACAACTTTCTAGAAAAAAAGTTGTCGCATCTGTGTGCAATTATTATTATTATGAGTCGGAGTGGCTTCTTAGTACTCTTTTACCCCACCTTTCTCTGCCTGCCCCATCTTCAACTTTCAAACTGATGAAGGTGGGAGTGAATTTGTGGGAAGGAAATGTCTTTCATTTTACTATCAATGATTGGACAATCATCAGAAGACAGAGTTTTCCGTTTAACAATAACACTAATGTTTAATAGTTATCCTTCCAGTAGCACCTTAGAGACCAACTAAGTTTGTCATAGGTATGAGCTTTCGTGTGCATGCACACTTCTTCAGATACACTGAAACAGAAGTCATCAGACCCTTATGTATAGTCAGAGGGTGGGGTGGTGGGGGTATTACGCAGAAGGGTGGTGGGAATGGGTGATTGGCTGATAGGAGTGGCTGTTGGCATTCAGCTTTCTATATTGGACAAACAGGCCAAACCCTATGCCAAAGGATAAATGGACATCAATCTGACATCCGGAATCACAAGACAGAGAAACCAATCTCCCAGGACATTCTATACAAGATCTCAAAGTAGCTGTCTTATTACAGAAAAATTTCAGAAACAGACTGGAAAGAGAAGTTGCTGAATTGCAACTCATTACCAAGCTTAAAACCATGGAGAGACCTGGTCTGAATAAGGGCATTGGATTCTTATCTCATTGTACATGATAAAGATTTCTTTAGCCACCTCACCCCTTGCTTTTTCCTGCAAGACCAATTGCAGTCGTCAACAAGTTTACCACTCCTATCAGCCAATCACCCATTCCCACCACCCTTCTGAGGGTCTGGGACTTCTGAAGAAGTGTGCATGCACACGAAAGCTCATACCTATGACAAACTTAGTTGGTCTCTAAGGTGCTACTGGAAGGATTTTTTGTTGTTGTTGTTTCGACTACGTCAGACCAACACGGCTACCTACCTGTTTAATAGTTATGTGCATGTGTTCAGATGCATATGTGTTCTGTTTTAAAGGGGGCCTTCCAGATACTTGCTACTACCCTACATAGCGCTCAGTGGCAAGCTATTACCCACTTTAAAACATGTAATTCACAAACCAGCAGATGTTACATCAAGCAGCTAACAATGCTGTAAATATTTGCTTTCATATATTAAAACACCACAGAAAGAAAAGGCAAAAAATAGAAGATCTGCAGACAGAATGGAGCAGATACCCCCCTTTTACAGTGCCATAAATATTAGAAAAAAAGTTGGTCTATTTGTAATCATAGAAGTTTCTGTGCTAGTGTTTAACACATAATTTCACCTAGTTTAAAATGTACTTTGTGAATTATTGCTGCCTGATAATCCCTAGTAAACAATCTTTGCTTCCTTATTGGATTGTTGCATATGATCATGCAGAAATGATCAAAATATGAATTGTAGTCAATCTCATATTAAGCTTGATATAATATAGCTGACCTCTTGTCTGACTTTTTCACCTTGTCCTTGTTATTTTCTTTCAGCACAGTATTTTCTCATCAGTAATTGCCAACACAGAATCACAGAACTATAGAGTTGGAAGGGACCCACCGAAGGGGATATTTGTTCACCTTTTGCATTCATATACTGTATGTGGAAGAGTAAAGAAGGCTTAAGAACTTCTTAAGTCTTAGTATTATTGCTTGCTAACAAGTTACAATGGAGTGAAAATGTTTTTGGCGCTTTAAAGGAGTTATATTATGGGTCACAGGTGATAGCGTTCGTCACCTGTGACCCACAATATAACTCATTTATTTGGAAGTTACTACAATGGAAATTACTTTATTGAGCAATCTTGGTTTCATAAGATTTTTATTTGCAACGAGTTGTCACATCCATTGCCCTGCCATTTACCTGCTGGCAGACTGAGAGGTCGTCCCTTCCATGGGGGGGGGGATTATTTACTAATTAACTAGAGTTGTGCCTTTTCTGGGGAATGAAAGGGTTTAGGACAGGGCATGTATGTCATAGCTGCCAAGTTTTCCCTTTTCTCGCGAGGAAGCCTATTCAGCATAAGGGAAAATCCCTTAAAATAAGGGATAACTTGGCAGCTATGGTATGTAACCTGCAGCAAATCCCTGACATGTCCTGTTCTCCTCCACTCTGCTAGCATAACATCACCAACAGAACAACTACAATGGCAGATCTTTCTCACAGTGCATGTGGGTGGGGGAACTTCCAGTGGTGAAAATGCTACTCACAGGCCGAGGAGCACTTATGACACTTCATATACACTGCCCAGGCTTGCACCCGGGAAGTCACTTCGGTGCTAACACAGCAGTTCGACTTTATCCCCGAAGGTGTACTCCATTGTCTGAGACAGATAGATGCCAACAGCAATGAAGTTATGCATAGGATCGCACTGCAAACACTGGAAAATTGAATACTGTATTTGCTGATTTGAAAGGGATACCCATCGCAGCTTCAATCCAATTAGAAAAATTATAATTGGGTAAAAATGCACCAAATGTTATCAAATCTACCAAATGAGAGAAAAACTACAATGAAGAATAACGATAGTAAAGTGCTTAACAGGCAGCTCACTATTTAGTGGATCCCAATTGCAGGAGCCATTAATAAAGCATTTAAACTAAGCATGGGCATGGTTTCAAAAAAACGAGGGTATTGCTGCTTCCTCACTGCACAGCTTGGAAAACTGACTGTAGAAACCCTGGGTAATTCTTAAAGAGCAAATCTTCTGTTGCTGAGCAACAGCACACACTGATATAAAGGATGCAGGATATTGGAGGACTTAATATTTGGGAAATGTGATTGCAAAGGGGGGAAATAAAGAACCAATTCAATCTAGTCAGACAAGCTCAGTACAATTGAAATAGAGATTTTATTTTATTTTTAAATTGGATGGAGCAATCATGGTAGTATTAATCTTTGTGTAACAGAACTAAGTTTTTGTTGAAGAAGAAGGAAATGCATTTCAGAAAAGACCTAACAAGTAGCATTTTTCTTTTAGAAGCCAATTTCAAGATGCATTTCAGATACAAACCTAGAGCTTCATCCTAAAAGAGGTTGAGCCTCCTGATTTAACCCTTAAGTATTCAGAAAAAGATATATTTCTATCCTTAAAACAGGGATGGGGAATCTGCAAGCCTCTAGACCAGAAGATTCCAAACTTATTTGGCCTACCGCCCCCATTTCGGGGGGGGGGGGAATACTCAGTGAACAAACAGGAAGATGCTGTGACAAATTTGCATTCTTTTATGTATCTATATTTCTACCTACATCCTACAACGTAGTTAAGAAAGATGTTCTAAATAAGACACCTTGAAGCTGCAGCCCGCCTGCCATTGGTCAAATAGGCAGGCAAGCTGCAATTCACTTCCCAGGCCTGGGAAAACCCCTCATCTCCAGCACGACTGCCGGATCCAGGGGAGGCGTTGTCACCATCCCACAACAGCACTCGACCTGCTGGCAAGTGGCATCACACAACAGATGAAACATGCACAAACAGTTTTTTTAGAAATTTATTTTCTTCTCTGCTGTCTTTATGCTTCCACTGACCCCTTATTTTTATTCAACCTCCCCCAATTGCACTCGAGGCTACTACCGTCCCTCTGAATCCTTCCAGCACCCCCTGGGGCCATATCACCCACTACAGGAAACATTGTTGTAGAAGGACAACCTCCATAAACGTCATATTATTGATTGGGAAGGCACTGCTTCTACCAGGAGGTGTAATTTATCTCAGAGTAACCTGGTGGAGGATCTTAATCATGTTTCCTAAAGACAAATGCTACTTTGGTGAACCCTACATTACTATACTTGAAAGGTCAGATCGATATAAAGTGCAGTCCTATTTATCTAATAGGACTAGGTCATCAAAAATAATCAGAGGAATGGAGACCTCAGAAGAAATCTGAGGTCACCAAAATCTGTCTTGTTCTAAGAGTCCAGAAGCAACATTGTTTACCTGCTGCCTATCTTAAGAACACAAGAAGTGCAGTGGCAGGATCAGACCAAGTGTCCATCTCGTTCAACATTTTTCATTCCACAAGACCAACCAGATGTAACTTCCTGCTAAACTCCTGTGACTTTTTATACCACAAATGTTCAGGTATATTTTCCTTCCGCTTTTTATTACACTATAGCTCCTCTGGACAGCAATAATATGCTAGCTTTGGAGCACCCTCACAGAACTACTGATAAAACAGAGTAAGTCCACCACTAACGCACTATTATTATGACAAACAGTGACAAACCTTGAGATCTCAAATTTCAGTGCCACCCTGGGCAATGCCAAAATTTGGTGCCCCCCACCTGTGTTCGAAACTCCAATTGTTCTAGGTGTATTTTGTGACATGGAATTTCATTAGTGCAAGCAGTTTCTGAGCTCTGGGTGCAGTACTGAGCCTGAGAAAAAACTGCAGAGTGGAAGGAAAGGAGGACCTTTTTCTGCCTCCCCCCTTCCACTACTCTTTGAAGAATGGAGAAGAGACCCTCTTAAGAATATTAGGGGGATGGGCAGGGGAAATATTAGACCATGTGAAAAATGATCATAACATTTAAGCTGAAGTTCATTCATTTTCAGCTTTGTATTCTTGTTATTAAAAAAATGCCTAGACATTTTGTTGTTGCACCCATAACATAGGTTTAAGGTGCCATTTAACTCCTAGCTTTCATATCTCAGTTTCTAACACTGCCCCCTGCCTCTTGCACTCCATTCTAAATCATAGTCGTAGCATCTCCTGCAGTGCCCTGGGGGCTCCGTTTCCAGTGTGACCGGACCGAACGTGCTCCCCTAAACCTGCCTCTGTGTCAAGAATATGCTGCAGACTACACCTGCAACAAAACAGCAGTCTGGAATGGCCCTTTGTGTCAAGTATCCCCTAAAGTCATGCACATATCAACAATTCTACAACTAACAGTCAGATTCGTCCACATATGTACAGCTTAAAGCTAAAGGGACCCCTGATCGTTAAGTCCAGTTGCGGATGACTCTGAGGTTGCAGCGCTCATCTCACTTTAATGGCCAAGGGAGCTGGCGTTTGTCCGCAGACAGCTTCCGAGTCATGTGGCCAGCATGACTAAGCCGCTTCCGGCAAACCAGAACAGCGCACGGAAACACCGTATACCTTCCTGTCGGAGAAGTACTTATTTATCTACTTGCACTTGACATGCTTTCGAATTGCTGGCAGGAGCAGGGACCGAGCAACAGGAGCTCATCCTGTCGCGGGGATTCGAATCGCCAACCTTCTGATCAGCAAGCCCTAGGCAGTGTGGTTTAGACCACAGCATCCTTATGTACAGCTTAAAAAAGTAAAGGTAAAGGGACCCCTGACCATTAGGTCCAGTCGTGACCGACTCTGGGGTTGTGTGCTCATCTCGCATTATTGGCCGAGGGAGCCGGCATACAGCTTCCAGGTCATGTGGCCAGCATGGCAAAGCCACTTCTGGCAAACCAGAGCAGCACATGGAAACGGCATTTACCTTCCCGCTGTAGCGGTTCCTATTTATCTACTTGCACATTGATGTGCTTTTATGTACAGCTTAAGCTCCCTCAAAAACCAGCTTACTGCATAGTAAAACTGCTCCCAGAGTCTACCATTTTGCAAGTGGGGAATTACATGGCTGACGGAGAATACTTCAATGCACACAGAAATCTGCTCTTAGTGGCCATTCGCTCATGCGTTCTCCCTCTACAACAATCTGAAGTGGTACAATCAAAGAATAGTTTTACAGCAATATGAAAGTTTTGACCATGGAGCCCCACTCAGAACTTGTCCAGGGTGCCAATTAGCAAGGGTAGCTCTCTGTGCCATCTTTCAGACCAGATGTGGGTTGTTAGTCTGAGAGCTCAGTTCACAGGAGATATATTGTAGATTGAGACAATGGCACTGAGTGAAGGTCCTGCCCGTGACTGCAATTATTAGCTGCAGACAAAATTTCATCTCAATAATCAGGCACTCTGCCAATTTCTAGGGGGAGCCCTGTGCCCTGTGCGGCCCTTGAGGGAGGAAACTGCAAAAGGTCCTGAGAGACATTTACCTCTTTGCCATTAAAGCACTGCTTTTCCTTCCCTCCATCCCTGAAACTTCACTGTACAGTCAGTACTCATCATATCCATTCTGCCGCTTCATGCAGCAGCTCTTATCTAACATGTTTAGGGAAAACACTACCACACAGCTTCCTTTACGACCTGCAGTATTTTATTTTATTGACCTGTGTTTCTCTAGGTTCACAGTCGGGTCTCGAGCTGTTGTATTCTATGTGAATTTTCCCTTCAGATGCTATCCTGCTAATTTTTAGCTGTTAGAAGTCTATCTCTGGCTGCTATGAACAGCACCTTTTGTCAAGGAGGAGAAAGAGAGAGAACCTTCTTTTGAGGTGGTTGGAAAGGGAGGGAGTGAATACAGATTGCATAAGCCACAAGACAAATAAACATGCTGAGCTAACTTTGCCTCTCTATTAGTGCTCGGAAGAGATTATATAAATATCAGTCTATGGGAGGATAAGATATTGAGGAGTTTGGAAGATCATCTATAACTTAAAAGATTTTAATCATGCACATTCAAATGGCACAGTGATGAGAACCTCCATGTAGCCGAGCACCTGGGAAAACAGATTTCATGTGTTGAAAACGTTGCCTGCTGAAGCGGTAGTGTTTTCTTCCTGACTTCAAGAATGAAAGGAAGCTGAAAATGTGTGGGCCTGACACCACACATCAGCCAGGAAAAGCTGCTGAGAGATGGAGGGTGAAAAGTTCCAGAGGAAGCCAGGCACAGAGCAACGGTGAGAATTGGCAAATGTATTTTAATACTGTACTGCAGGTTGGGCCAGAGGCTTCCAAAGCAGTGTACAAATAGCTTAAAAGACATAAGCATACTATAGAAAAAAAAGACAGCCCATAACATCAAAAGAACAGGCTGAAGTACAAGCATTTCAAACAGAACAGGAGACTGACAAACATTAGGGGCTGGATCAATTCCAGTTTTCACAAACAACTTAGAAAAAATGTGGGGTTTTTGCCATCTGCCAGAGAAAGGCAAGAGAAAAGGCCCAATATGCCTCTTGGTCAAAGGAGTTCTACAGTCTAGGTGTCACTGTCAAGAAGACCTGATCCCTATGGCCGAAGACACCATGAAAAGCCATGAAAAGTGGGCTATTCTTCCAAGTAAAATGTTTAGGATTTTGTCATTAGACACCTACATTTATGTGCTACTACTGATTGTATCTCTAGTGGGCAGTGTTATGTTTTTTGTTTTACTTTTTAAGTGGCCTTTTTCAAGGGTGCTGAAAGTACTTTATAAATGCCATTAAGTTCTAGAATAGATATGTATCCTGGTACACATAGCCCCAATGCATCTGGCAAAGACAGCATGTGGCATTATAATAAGGTAAAATGCATTTTTTTAAGATCCTCTAAGTGTGATTTACATACATTTTAGCTTTGGTTCTGTATAGAGCAATATTTCCAGAGAGAGGAGCGCAATCAACAAAAGCTTGGTGGCCTTTTCCGTTTATAATGTCACCCAAGCTTGTGCCTATGAAACAGATGCGGACCCATCATTTCACCCTTTATCTAACATTAAGAAGCCTCTTTTGTAGCTAACTGGTCCCATGTGTACCATACAGATGCTGCAAATTCCTAGTGAAGCTACAAAAAGGGAGCTTTTTGTCAACTGCCAAGGCAGCCAGAATCAGTCTTATATTACTCTAACAGAAATGAGGCTCTTATTCAGAACTTAATACTATTATTTATTGTGCTGATAAGTGCACTTCCATGAGAAAAACAGAGTGTCAAAAAAAGGGGTTTGGACTAGATGTCCATTAGGGCCCCTTCCAATTCTACAGTTCTTTGATTCTATGAAGTTGATTGTATATTCAGAGTCACATCATCCACAAATAATTATATCTGCATTGCTCCAGTGATCTTCCCAAAATGCCAACTAAACAATAGCTGTTACAGTTTGTTATATCAAGACAGCAAGGAAGAGGCAGCAGGGAACCACTGTAAAAATGATACAAGATTTTGCAGCCACCCAGATGGACATTTTCATTCATTTAAAAAAAAAATGAAGATCCCTACTGGATCATTGGTCTTGATACAGCTGTGGCCTTGACATTTCCTCATTTATATATGGCAAGCAAGCAACATGGATAGCCCCAACAGTAGCAGATTATCCCTACAGCAGTCACCACGAGTCCCTGCTTAAACCAGTTTAAAGATTAAAATTCCCACACAGTACCATCTCAGCATATAACTTGCTGTGAGAAAGCAGAATAGGCAGAATTAATCCCTTAAGGGGCCCACAGGACTCAAAATAACAATGGTCTTTGTGATTTTCCAATGCAACCCCTGAAACATCAAGTGATGTTTTATCCAGTGGTGCATCTGATTTGCCCAGTGAGTTTAACCACAGCATCCAACTAGTCAGTTGTCACACATTGCTACCAAATACTGTAGTAGCCTATCAAGATTTGCTATCTGCTTTCCAAATCCTTCATGAAATGTGTCTGTACTCTTCAGTACAGAGAAGGATTCAGTGTTGATATGGTATGGTGCAAATCCCACAAACATTGTGAAACTCTCATAGAAATGCTACAATTCTTAGGAGACTGGCACAATGCTGAACAATACAAGAGCAGGCTGACCAGGATTTGTATTGCAACGTCTTCCTCCTGATGGGGATGGAGAGCTCTAAGCAACAACAACAACAACAATTCTGCCACAAGAGGAACATCAAGTTCCTAGGTGTGATAAGATAGTACCATAAATGGACAATCCAGTACTTTAATACAGGCACAAAATGAGCCTTCAGACAATTAAAACTATGTATTTTCCAAGAAAAGCAATTTTATTCCCTGGATTCTTTTAAAACAAAATGAGCCTATGTTAACCTCCTTATATTTGCTATTGGTTAACCCACAGGAAGACCAAAAGAAAACCAACATGATGTGATTTCTAATCTATTACTTGTCTTTCTTTCAATAAAAAGAACTGGCTAGAACTTCACAAAGCCAACCTTTCCTTTAAAGAGAAGGAAATAAAAGTTTAGAGCAGATAGCATTTCCCTACCAGCTTGGGCTGAGTTCTCTAGTTCCAATTTCAGAAAGTCAACCAGTTCCTCCCCAGCATTATGCTGCATTTTCATTTATGTCAGGTCCTTCTCTAATAACCAAGCTTATTCCCTCAGCTCAGTGAAATAAACATTAATTCTCCAGCAGAGTGAAAGAAATTAAATGTGCAAAGCCCCAAAGTAAGATGGGAAAACAGAATGAAATTAGGTTTGGATATATTTGCAGGCATTTTCAAATTTCCATATTTGTGTAGCGGGGTGGGGTGGGGGAGTCGGTCATCATTCAAAATTTTAGATTGATGTAAAGAATTAGAGAGCTAAGATACAAAGTTACAGTGCATGGTGTCTGGTAATCATTCTTATAATGAAACCTGGATTCGTCTCTGAATACCAGTTGCTGGGAATAGCAGGTTTGGAGAGTGCTGATGCCAGCAGGTTTTGGTTGGCCACTGTGAGAACTTCTTATGTTCTCATGACACAACACAGCTGCCACAAAGTCAGCTGTGATTACTAAGACCCAACATGGGTTTCTCAAAAATAAGTCATGCCAGACCAATCTGATTTCTTTTTTTTGATGGAATTACAAACTTGGTGGATCAGGGAAATGCTGTGGACATAGTGTATCTTGATTTCAGTAAGGCTTTTGACAAAATCCTCCATTATATTCTCGCGAGGAAGCTGTTAAAATGTGGGTTGAACGAGGTAACTGTTAGGTGGATTTGTAGATGGTTGACTGACTGAACCCAGAGAGTACTCATTAATGGTTCCTCGTCATTAAGCGACAAGTGGGGTGCCACAAGGTTCTGTCCTGAGCCCATTATTGTATAAAGTCTTTAAGAGGGAGCATGCTTGTTTTCTCCTGCTCTGGACGGTAGGACTCAAACCAATGGCTTCAAGTTGCAAGAAAGGAGATTCCAACTAAACATTTGGAAAAACTTTCTGACAGGAAGAAGAAGAAGAAGAAGAAGAAGAAGAAGAAGAAGAAGAAGAAGAAGAAGAAGAAGAAGAAGAAGAAGAAGAGTAGTAGTTTGGATTTGATATCCCGCTTTATCACTACTCGAAGGAGTCTCAAAGCGGCTAACAATCTCCTTTCCCCTCCTCCCCCACAACAGACACCCTGTGAGGTGGGTGGGGCTGAGAGACTTCAGAGAAGTGTGACTAGCCCAAGGTCACCTAGCAGCTGCATGTGGAGGAGCGGAGACGCAAACCCGGTTCCCCAGATTACAAGTCTACTATCCTTAACCACTACACCACACTGGTAAGAGCTGTTCAGCAGTGGAACAGACTCCCATGAGATGTGGTGGACTCTCCTTCCTTGGAGGTTTTTAAGCAGAGGTTGGATAGCCATCTGTCATGGATGCTTTAGCTGAGATTCCTGCATTGCAGAGGATCGGACTAGATGACCCTTGGGGTCCCTTCCAACCATGATTCTATGATGTCGCAGTCATGGTTGAGTCAGCTGAATCACATTCCACTGATGGTGCAGGTGGTGGGAAAGGCAAAGAGAAAGGTATGGAGTTTTGTTTATTTATTATTATTTATTATGGGGCCACATGTGTTAAGAGAAGTGTGAGTCAGCTGAAATTCATCCCACCATTATTATGAGAAATTAAGGGTTCTACCGTCTCTAGTTTGCAAATGGGTCACTGGATTGATTTGGAACTTGGCAGTGTAGGAGAGGAAGGCTTGAAGACAATGCCAAATCTGGGGCAGAAAGGATAAGAAGAGTCTTATTTTGAATGAGTTAAATGTTTGAGAAAAGACTGGCATTTTGCAGAACAGATCTCAGCCTTGAAGAGTTAACATTTCAAATAGGCCCACAGATTAGAAGCTAGGTGTGACAGGTGACAGGGAGAAGAAATTATAGAAGTTGAGTAAAAATAATTTCAGAGGCATGGGAGGTGGGAATATTTCTGAGGTGTACAGTGGCTGAGGGGAGAAAAGGAGGAGGAAGTTTTAGGGGGCTGTGATGATGTATGCTTTATCTGCTGAATTTCCTCTTTTACCATTGCAATCTTTATAGGCTAGGCATGCCAACTTACCTGGAAATCCCCAGCCAGGCCTGCTCCTGTGCCTTCTTAGAATGATTACATAATTTGAGCACTTGCTTCCTCTAAAATGTATAATGCTGTCCCTAGAAAGTGTCAAAGCCAATCAATACTTCGTGGCTACAGCAAAACTGAGCAATGACTGAAACTGTGATGTTGACTAATTAATCTTCACAGACTCTCACCTGTTTTGTGAAAAACAAGGTCACAGAAAGGATTAAGACAAAAAAATAATTGTGTGAACAAGACCTTAAATTTCATTCCCCAAAGGCAGGTTTCTTTCCTTGCATTTATCTTTTCTATCATCCAGTTCTCAAGCCACCAAGAACTTATATAAAATATATTGAATGCAATTTTCAAAATTATCATAATCCAGAGCACAGTATGACTAATTCTACCTGCACAGCATGGTCTTTGACTTAGGACTTTTTCAACCTTGATGTTAAAAGTGCCTCCTAGTCCTGTAGAAACAGTCTGAACTTTAAAATAATTGCAAAAGACATTAGTTTTTGAGAGAAGAATCAGACAAATATAAGGAACTATGTTCCAAAAGTTGCAATATTCCACCTGATGCAAAATGGGTGTTTTTCATCCTCAGTTGTTATCAAAAATGCCTTCCCTTGGCATTGTAATATGTCTGCTTCTATGGGATCAAATTAGTCCCTTGTTTTTGGTAAACATTTTAAACATTTAATGGGGTCATTTGTGTCTCTTTATTATCAGCACAATTATGAAAAACAAAACATAAATCTCTAATGCTTCTAAAGCTAATCTTGCATTAGCACCTGTTGATGTTGGCAATCACTGTCATAATCTTCTTGCTCCATGACAACACCATTGTTAGTATTCAAATAGTCTCTGGCTTTACACACTTTGCATAATACTATGCACCCAGGTCCTCTTTTTTCTGCAGCTGCATGTGACTACTTTCAGGAGTTGTGCAGGTAGAAGATATGTCATGATCAGGTTCAACATGCCATCAAGTTCCTTCCATTCCTATTCACTACCATTCATGCTTGAAACGTCCTTCCCAATCTAAGCCTGTACCTGATAATACACCCTCAAACTGTGGTATTTCATAGCAGCAGGTGTTGGAGGCGCTTGCTCAGGGTACACAGATGGTGAAGAGCTAGCCACTCTCACAGAAAATACCTTGCAAGAATGTCCATCCATTGCTATTTTAGGTGAAGCACCGGAGAGGCTTCAGAGAGCTCTTTCAACAGCTGCAGCAATGGTCCATAGTTTAACTATGCACTGTGTGAAGAAGTACTTTCTCTTATCTGTCCTAAAACTTCCAACATTCAGCTTCATTGGATGTCCATGACTTCTAGCGTTATGAGAGGTGGAGGAAAAACTTTTCTCTATCCACTTTCTCCATGTCATGCATAATTTTATATACCATACTCACCTTTTCTCTAAGCTAAAAAGTCCCAGACACTGCAACCTTTCTTCATAAGGGAGTCACTCCATCCCCTTCATAATTTTGGTTGCCCCTTTCTGAACATTTCCAACTCTACAATATCCTTTTCTGAGATGAGATGGCCAGAACTGCACACAGCACTCCAAATACAATTGTACCATAGATTTGAATCCAAAAAAAGGTGGTCTTGGTGATGAAAGAGCAATGTTTGATTTTTAAATGCACTACTGAGTGATTAGCAATGTCAGTACAGTACACTGAAGTCATCTCCAAGTATATAAACCCTGGAAGGATGCCATCTGCAATTAGTACAATAGTCTCCGTATCTTTTTCACTGAAATGCTGTTGACCTACTAATGTTCCAAGACTTTAGGACCTGTCCTTTCTTTGGCTCTGGTGAAAAAGGTAATGTCTTGCATTGCAGGATGAGCAGGTCAGTATCATCTCCTACAATGATGGAATCACTGTACCATCAAGGTTAGCTTGATAGTTATTTGAGAACATAAGAAGATCCTTGCTGGATCAGACCAAAGGCTATGTAGTCCATCCTCCTGTTCTCATAGTGACCCACCAGATGCCTATGGGGAGCCAGTATTCAGATTATGAGCACAACAGTATTCTCCCCACATTGCCTCCAATGCTGGAGATAGTACATGAATCCTTTTTTTTAAAGCCATCCAAGTTGATGGCCGTCACTACAGCTTATGCTGGCAAATTCCATAGTGCAACCACTGTACACTGTGTGAAGAAGTACTGCCTGATTCAATGTTTGAAACTCCCATTGTTCTAGGCGCACTTTGCAACAGGGAATTTCATTAGCGAGAGCAGTTTCTGAGCTCTGGGTGCAGTACTGAGCCTAAGATTTTAGATTAAAACTGCAGGGGAAGGAAAAGAGGACCTTTTTTCTGCCTCCCCACTTTCAGCTACTCTCTGAAGACTGAACAAGAGAGCCTCTTAAGAATATTAGAGGGGTGGGCAGGGGACGGACTAGACCATGTGAAAAATGAACATATTTTAGCTGCAGTTTATTCATTTTCAGTGCAGGGGGCACTGTGGTCTAAACCACTAAGCCTCTTGGGCTTACCGATCAGAAGGTCGGTGGTTAGAATCCCCGTGACTGGGTGAGCTCCCATTGCTCGGTCCCAGCTCCTGCTAACCTAGCTGTCAGGGACACGCCCAGCAGAGAGGAATCACCAGAGGAAGAGGAATTGGCTGCACCTGAGTCGCCAAGAAGTAGGAGGCGGAGCAAGCAATTAGAACAGAGGCGGGCCAGCAGGAGGCAGGGGAGGACACGGTGTATATCTGGTCTTGGGAGGGGTCAGAGGCCAGTCAAGTCAACTGACTCCGATGGCGAACAATGAGTTGTGGAAGCTTGGACTGCTGTAAACCTGTTATTGAGAAATAAACCTCAGCTACTTAACTGCCAGTGTTCCGTGTCTTGTGTGGGAGAAGTGCTAAACCTGACACTAACAGTTCGAAAGCATGCCAAAAAAAGTGCAAGTAGATAAATAGGTACCACTCCGGCGGGAAGGTAAATAGCGTTTCCATGTGCTACTCTGGTTTTGGTGTTCCGTTGCGCCAGAAGCGGCTTAGTCATGCTGGCCACATGACCTGGAAAAACTGTCTGCGGACAAACGTCAGCTCCCTCGGCCTGTAAAGTGAGATGAGCACTGTAACCCCAGAGTCGTCTGCGACTGGACTTAACTGTCAAGGGTCCTTTACCTTTTTTTATTCTTGTTATAAAAAAAGCATCCCTAGAGATTTCGTGGTTGCGCTCATAACCTAGGTTTAAGGTGCCATTTAGCTCCTAGCTTTCATATCTTTATTTCTAACACAGCTCTGATTAATGGAAGGCTCTAGCTAGGGTGGGAACCATTTACTCTCCCTACGTGTAAAAGAAGCCCCTAGCTACCTGTCTGTGAAGGGCATCTGTGTTTCAGATGCTGCCAACCCCCCTGTAGTTGCGTGTGGAGACCCTTTAACCTGGCCTAGAAATAAATTCAGACAGGACTCAAATTTTGGTTTGGTTTTTGGCAGAATTTAGGTCACAACTTTATTGATTACAAATCAAGTGAGTGGTTGCATAGGCTCTGGTTCCAAAGCTACCTAAAGTAGCGCTGACTCTGGGCGCACCATGAGTCAGCCTAGGCGAACATCTGGGACAGGGGCCCTCGCGCAGCCTGGCCCATGGTTCCCCCAGATGTGCCCCTGAACTCTGGAGAGGGGCACAACCCCGCTTGGGGAAGACCAACCAGAAGTCCCAGGATTCCACTTATGGATAGGGTTGGCTAGGCATCCTGCCACCCCTATCAGCATGAACCAGAGCCTATCCGCCAACCTTACAAGTTGTGACGATTTACTACGCAGCAGGCAAAACCCAAGAGGCGGCAGCCAATCAGCCAAGTGGGAAAAATTCCTGCCGTGCCCCAGCCCCAAGAGCTGGCAACACACGACGGCATAGCAAGGTCAAGCGCAAGCCCTAAAATTAGGGAGAGGTGGGCGGGTGTTTTGATGCACAGTGACCCAAGAAGAGTGGCATGCCCTTAGCCCAATTGCACCCCGTCAGAGAGACCACCAATAGGGTGTTGTGGCTGCTCCAAAACTCCCCGCCCCAACACCTAGGCCTGATTGCCAGGACCCACTGCAACGCGTGCCTTCCCTTGTAGGGAGGACGTGATATGCCCCAAACAGTACCTGTGACACTAGCCAAGGCACACAAGGGCCATTTCAACATGGAGTCTGACCACCAGACATTCCTGAGGAATGCTGTTCAAGGGAAAGGAGAATCAGACTCTCAGGGCCGTCTTAAGCAGGTCGGGAGCCCTGGCGCCGTGGTGCTCAGATCGCCCCGGCGCCCCCGCCCCGTTTCTCCCCGCGGCTGGTGGGTGGGCGCAGCGTGGTTTCCGTGCGGCTTTGCTGCACAGCGCCCCCCTGCCGACCCAGTGCCCCGCGCCACCCAGCCTACCCCTAGAGCCGGCCCTGCAGACTCTTATGAGACATGCCCACACCTACAGGAATCTTTTGTGTGGCAGCCATGCATTTCTTTCCTAATAATACTTTGTTCCATTTTGTTTGGTACGTATTCTTATCAGCATTGCCATTCACCATAAACAAGTGACTTTACAACAATTATATTTAGATTAGAAAAACCATATTTTAAAATAACATGGAAGTTATATATACACATTACTGAATTAATGTCAAAGTTCAATCATAAACAGAGTTTATTAGATTTTGTTTTATTCTTCCCTCTGAATTATTCATCGAGCTGCTATAATTTCCCAAAGAATAATTTCATAAAGCACTGCAGCAATAAGGCTCTCCATATACTGTGCAGCAACCGTGGTTGGTATTTATTATGCATTCGCGGAAAAGATCAGCCCATTACATTAATCATGTAAAAGTCCTGGGAAAAAATGTATTTAATCATTTCCATTTAAAAATAAGACCCAATCAGTACTTCAAAACTTGCTTGAAACCAAATAATTAAATTTCATGTGTTTCTTATAACAATGCACGTAAATACTCTCAATCCTTCCAACTTTTTCTGGAATTTGGTTCTGCTTTCTCTTTCACACCCCAGAACTTTGATTGCATTTGATCTCTTCAGTTTAGTATATTTTTTCAAACAATTTATTTATATGCTGATTTATTTATTAAAAGCATTTATGATTTGCCCTTCAGCTGAAGATCCCAGGCTGGAAGGTCCATTAATATTGAAAAATAAGCATCAGCAATATTTGAAAACCAAAACAAAATAGAGCAATGTCTCATTAAAATTACAATAAATCTCAAAAACCACAAGGCAGGAGCGAAACAGAACAGTCTCAGCCCCTATGCACATCACCTATCCAAAAAGACATAGAAAAAGAGTTTCTGATGGAAGGAGAGCCAAGTTGACGTGTGATACACCTGTGAGGGGAGGCCATTCCATAGGCATGGGGCCACTACAGAGGAAAGCCCTGCCCTGGATCCCCAAACTATAGTCCAACTGCATGTGTGAACCACCAATAGAGCTTCCCCTACAGCTCTTAAGGTGCAGGCAGGTTGGTATGGGAAAAAACATAAGAACTGCCTTATACTGAATCAGACCCTTGGTACATCTCAGCACCAACACAACTGAACACATCCATTTGCACCTGTGATGTCACAACAGCCATTAGTACATTCCAGACCACTCCTGCATGGCACAGGTACAATACTCTAGCTTCGGATTTTATAAAAGTGCAGGTCACTGCTACATATGCAGCACTCACAGGACAGCAGAGTTTTTGCAATGGCCACTCTTAAATACATAGTTATCACTGCCCATACTTTTCTGCATCTCATTTCGGTCTGACCTCACTACAGTGGTACCTCAGGTTACAAACTTAATTCGTTCCGGAGATCTGTTCTTAACCCGAAACTGTTCTTAACCTGAGGCGTACTTTCGCTAATGGGGCCTCCTGCTGCTGCCGCCACGTGATTTCCATTCTCATCTTGGGGTAAAGTTTGTAACCCAAGGTACTAATTCCGGGTTAGCGGAGTTTGTAACCCAAAGAGTTTGTAACCCGAGGTGTTTGTAACCCGAGGTACCACTGTACTGTATTTGCAATCTGCCCCCAATGTATAAATGTATCTGCAACCCAGGATAACACTTCATACATCCCATGAAGTAGACTGCAATTCACAAAACCTTTTGCCACAATGCATTTGTGAGTCTTTAAGATGTCACATAATGCTTTGTTGTTTTTGCTGCAAGAGACTTTACTCCTCTGTAAAAGGAAGCATACGTAAGCTTCCACACAGCTTCAAATGGTGCCCGCAGAACAGTGAAGCAGCTAGACTGAAAAAGGAGACTGACATTTCACATAATTCTTATGACACGTGGCTGTCTACTTGCATTACAGTACCCATTCACACATTATGTATTAACTGCAGCAATCAGTACAGTATGTTCAAGTTCTTATAACACCCCCTTGTGGGAAACCCTATTATTGCTTGCAGATTAGGAGTCTCACTTCCTGCTACTTTTAGAAATAATGAAATAATTAAGAAATCTCTTTTAAAATGCAAACTTATGTGCACTTTCATCTCCATTACGCAAAATATATGAAGTCTTTCAGAAAAGAGCAGCCTTTGCCATTTATCGTTGTTATCAGTAGTAATAATTTTATTATCAATCATTTGTTACATCTCTAGGCAACTTACATACACAGTTAAAAAATAACCATGCAGTTTTAGAACAATGAGACAGAATCACTAGATGTGTGGGGTGTGAAAAGGAAGGAATCTTTTGCTGTACATAGCCTTTGGAGTCATCTTTCCCCTCCCTGTTTTGTCTACGTGTTACTGCATCACTCTCAGCAAGTAAACAGTTTGATCAATAACTTGTTATGGAAGCAATTAGTTGGTTCTTGCACATTGACAGCGCTGTTTGGATTTAGGGCAGGTAAAGGTAAAAACTATATATTGTTTTCCTCCCTTCCGTTGCTATACAAGGCAACTGTGCAAGCTTTGCTGCTGTGGATCTTACACATCACTTTGCTTACGTGTAAATCACATGCAAAGGCTTTAGCTCAGTATTGCTATGGGCAGTATCTCTCCAGGGTTTCGGAGGGGGCCCAGGGGTGTTTCCTGGGACTGAACTTGGTACTTTCTGTATTGACACAGAGCTACAGACCCTTCCCTAGCCTGGATGCCATAGTGGTGATGATTGTCTTTCATAAGTTTTCTTTCCTATCATCTGTAGATGATGAAGAAACTGAAAACTGCCTTTTACATATACTGTATGTCTCAAGGCGATTTACAGCAGTGTAATCAAAACAGCTAAGAGAGCTGTTTATACAGTACAAAAGCCAAACTGAAAATAGGTTTTAAAATGATACGAAATGAACAACTAAGGCAGGGACATTTTCACCCAGTTTCACTTAACTGAAGCTTGTCTTCAGTTGTTTCTGGAAAGTACAGAGGGTGGGCACATATGCTTTTCTTGAGCTATGAGAGTTGCCCATGTAGGGTGTTCTTCAGTAGGCTTGTAGCAGTTTATTCCTACAGGAGATAACAAACAAAAAGAAGGAAAAAGCCAACAAATGGTCATCAGTGATTCAAAGGAAGTAAGCAGAATGACAAGGCAGGGGAAAGAGTGATGATGCATAATAATCAGCTCTTCTGTAGAACAAAGATTACAAGAATAGGAATGGAGAGGTAACGAGGAAGTTTGTGAGTACAGAATTTGGATTTCTTTGGTGCAAAATGTGAAGTCCCTCTCCTTATTTTTTACGTAGAATATGATTGGCTTTTGCTTTTTGTGGTTCATGCTTCCTTTGAGGGACAATCTACATTTATTTATTTATTGTGTTTATTTATATCCCACCTTTTTCTCCCATGCAGCTCAAGATGGGGTACATGGTTCTCCCCTCCTCACTGAATCCTCACAGCAACTCTGTAAGGTAGATTACGATAAGAGGCAGTGACGGGCCCAAGTTCACCCAATTTGCTTCATGGCCAAGTGGGGATTTGAACCCTGGGCTTCCACAGTCCTAGTCCGACACTCTAACCACTACACCACAAGGTTACTGGTGTGGAGGCAAGGGTTAGATTGTGCCTGTGGTGCAACATATTTTAAAGTTAGTACTGTATTCATCCCTACAGGCAAACAGATTGTATGGGCATTTGTATGCCACCAGTCAGACTTTTAATACAGCACCATGTGAGACAGCAATGCAAGAGCAACCCAGAATATCAAAGGCAAAAACAAAAAACAAAAGAAACAAAGCCTCCATGTGCAAACAGCAAAACTCATTTCATTTGTAAACACAACTAGATATGAGAAGGGATAGTGGAATTAGTTCTAACAAGCACAGTGGTAAGGCTGATCATATCACTTAAAAGGCAAAATTAGTTCTGACAAGCACAGTTGTCAGGTTGATCCTATCACTTAACAGGCAAAATGTAATAATTCCAGAAAGAGCCCATACAAGAAGGTGAGACCAACTGCGGAGGAGGGATGGAAGAGAGATTTGATTCCATGTATGTTTAAAGGCAAATCTACCTTTGCATTTAAACTTCACTTTCCAAAAGAAAACACAAATCATAATACAGCTATCCTTCAAAATTCACACTTAGCCAAACCTGGTGATGCAGTTTTCCAACCAAATAATGTTTATAAAAATGCAGGTATTTGGGGGAAATTGTTCATAAAAATGAACGTATCCCTGAAATCATTGCATTAGGAGAAATTGCTTGTTTAAATGTTTCTGTTAGTCAAAACGCAATACAAACAATGTACTTATTCAGAGAAATTAGCACTAAAATGCTAATGAATTTTCATAAGGATTTTTTTTTAAAAAAAATTGAAATTGCTGCAGAAATGTGGAGAACCAAATTTAAGACTGGAAAAAATAGAAAATGAGTTAACTCAAACTGACACATTCAGCCATCTCTGTTGTGGTGTAATTGTGAGGCTAGGACCAGACACAATTACGTGGGTTCAAATCCCTGCTCAGCCATAGAGCTCGCTAATACTGCAATCCTATACTGTACACATTTGCCTAGGAATAAGCTCCATTGAACTCAATGAGACTTAGTTCTGAGAAAACATGCAGCAGTAGGTAACCCTATGGCCTTCAAGATGTTGGATGCCATAGGGATGATGGGAGATGTGGTCCAGCAACAACGGGGGGGGGGGGGGAAGGTTCCCCATCCCTATCCTAAGGGGTTGTTTCAGAAGTCCTACACATTTCCCCAGGAGGACCTCAACTAATTCCCAGTATGTTTCCCACAGTATCTCATATAGGGGGAAATGTGAGGTTCTGACTGAGGATTTAGTGGGTAACACTTTGATATGATCCCTGCCTGGCTCAGCTCTTGGATGCAATATCTTTGAAGAGTATTAATTTCTTTGAAAAGGTTCAGCCCCCTTCAACACAGTCTGTTCCAAAGTGAGTTTATTTTCTTTGTGCCAGACTCTTTTCAGCTAATTTTCATCTTAGTGTGTGTCAATAAATTTGGTGCCTCTTGGGCAATGACTTTTACTCGGCAAATGTTACGTAGAAATATAATGGCACACAAGAAACCATTCAAGTCTCCATCAGGCTTTTAGCAATATATTGATTGGCTTCTCTTTTTCTCATTATTGGGTCCTTTGAATCCTTGACCTCAAGAAGGAAAAGGTTTAATGAACACCATATGGTTTTTTGTGCATGTGTGCACATCTCCCATAATCTACTGAGATCATGATAAGTGTCACCTCCAAAAGCTATTTGCATTATAAAATCATGCATGTTAAATACAGAGATGTATTTAGCATTCTAGTTTGGCCTGTTGGTTCCATTCAACAATTAAATAACTCACCTGTTGGCAGAGATCTGAATCTACAGAATTAAATTTTAGCCAGTCCTCACCAGATCTCAGCCTCTGGCACTGACAATAGGTTTGGAAAGTGTTGCAGAACACATGCCAAATGCCTGTCCCTCCCAAGTAAATTGGGAAGTGAACAAGTTACAGTGACAGACCACATGCTTTGAGACTACAAAAGGTAATTCAAAAAGACCCCTGTCCGAAACCTTGGAGCAGGCATCCCCATACTTTGGCCCTCCAGATGTTTTGGACTACAATTCCCATAATCCCTGACCACTGGTCCTCTTAGTGAGGGATCATGAGAGTTGTAGGCCAAAACATCTGGAGGGCCGCAGTTTGGGGATGCCTGCCTTGGAGAGTAAGGATGCACGTCGGTCCCCGTCATTAGAGTAATCAAAAGAGAGCAAAGTGCTCCAAATATTAGGCAACACTGGGCCCCTACAGTATTTCACATTCATTATGATTTGTGCTTGAAATATACTCGGAGTCAAGAGTGAATTTCATGCTCTTTATTCAGCTCATAGTCATCAAGGAGGAGAAGAGAAGACGAATGGCTCTTTTCCCAAAACCATCTGCTTATATACATTATTTACACAATGGGCCTTGCGTGATTGGCTACTTCAGGGCTACACCTGTGGGCCAATTATATTGTGGATTGACTTTTGCCTGCAGCCTGATTGGCTGCTCCTACAGGCCAATCAGGTAGCAGATTCACTTCTGCCAGCCGCCTGATTGGCTGCTCCAGCAGGCCAATCAGGTTGCGGATTCACTTCCACCTGGAGTTGGATTGGGTAGCTCCCGCTGATTCTGAATCCTATTGTTCTAGGATTCAGCTCAGTACATAACACCCCTCCCCTCTAAGTTCCAGTCCTGCCCGGGAAGTTGCATTCGTAGTCCCCAAGGTCTGCTGGCCGCCTCCGTGTGCGTTGTGGCCTGGGGTGTTCCTTGGTCAGGGGTTCTGGTTCTGGCTCGTGTTCCGAGGCTGCTGGCTGTGCCGGGGCTGTCTGGTCTGGCGCCACTGAACCACTAGGTTGTAGCTCTGGTTCCGGTGTCCTTCCAGCCTCGGGGCGCCCCTCTGTGCCTACTGCTTCTGCTTCCTCTGCCCACCCCTCTCGCTCTACAGGCCTCACTGCCCTGCTGTCCCCTTGGGACCCCTCTGTCCCGCTCTCCTCACGGGTTCCTCCTGGGAATCGTCGCCGTATCTGGTCGCAGTGGCGGCGCCAACATTGCCCCCCTTCCGTTAGTACCTCGTACGACACGGGACCGGTCACCTTGGTGACTGTGGCGGGTACCCATGCTGGGCCTGCCCCAAAATTCTTTGCATACACTGGGTCCTGGGCCACAAATGTCCGGGGGTTCCTGCCTTTCCCCACCACTACCTCATCCTGAGCTCTGTCGGGGTGAAGTCGGTCCAGTCTAGTTGCAAGGCGCCGGCCCATTAGTAATTCAGCTGGGCTCCGGCCCGTCGTTGTGCTTGGGGTGCTGTGCTGTGCTAGAAGAAATGCGGCAAGGCGGTATTCCCAGTCCCCTTGTGTCATGCGGCGGAGGCTGTCCTTGGTGGTCCGCACCATGCGCTCCGCTTGGCCATTGGTGGCAGGGTGGAATGGTGCTGAGCGGATGTGGCGGATGGCGTTCTGCGCTGTGAAGGTCTGGAACTCCTCTGACGTGAATGCGGTTCCATTGTCCGAGACGAGGGTGTCAGGGAGCCCGTGGGTCGCAAACAGCTTACGTAGTACCCGGATGGCTGCCGCCGTAGAAGTGGATGGTACCAGTGCGACCTCCAGCCATTTGGTGTAGGAATCCACCACTATGAAGAATGTTTTTCCCTGGAAGGGGCCAGCGAAGTCCACGTGCAAGCGTGACCATGGATGTCGGGCGGACTCCCAGGGCTGGACTGGGGCCCTTGGGGGATCCGGGCGGGATTCTTGGCAGGTCTGGCAGTGTTGGACCCAGGCCTCTATCTCTCTGTCAATCCCCGGCCACCACACATAACTCCTGGCAAGGGCCTTCATCCTCACTACCCCTGGGTGTGTCTCGTGTAGGGCTGTGAGGAACCTTTTGCGGAGGGGCTGGGGAACAACAACCCTGCTTCCCCATAACAGGCACCCCTTGTGGGCCGACAGTTCATGTTTGCGGTTTGTGTAGCCAGCGAATTCTGGCCCGGGGCTGCTGCTGGGCCATCCTCGCCACACCCAGTCCAGGACCCGGGAGATGACCCTATCTTTTGTGGAATGGTGCGCAACTTCTTGTGCCTGAATGGGTCGGTCGGGAAGCAGCTCCAGGGTCATAACCTCTTGCGCAGGCGCTGGGTCGGGGCCTGTTTCTGGTAGTGGTAGCCTGCTGAGGGCGTCTGCGTGGCCCATCGCCTTCCCAGGGCGGTGGATTAGTGCATACTGGTAGCCGGCAAGGAAAATTGACCACCTGAGGACACGTGGAGACAACACTTGGGGGGTCTGCTTCTCAGGGGCAAACAGGCCAAGCAACGGCTTGTGGTCAGTCACTATGGTAAAGGGCCGCCCGTACAAGAAATCATGGAATTTTTTTACGCCCTTCACGATTGCCAGACCCTCCTTGTCAATCTGTGAGTAGTTTCGTTCGGCTGCAGCAAGCGTCTGGGAGAAGTATGCCACCGGCACCTCTCTTTCATCCGGGAGTTGGTGTCCCAGGACAGCGCCGATGCCATAGGGAGAGGCGTCGCATGCCAGCACCACTGGCAGCCTCTCGTCGAAGTGTGCCAAGACCGAGTTCGAGACGAGCAAGTCCTTGACTGCCTGGAATGCGGCCCTTTGTCGCTGGCCCCACACCCAAGGGGCCCTTTTATCTAGGAGTCTGTGTAGGGGCTCCGCTACCGCTGCCTTATGGGGAAGGAAGGCATGGTAAAAGTTCAATAGTCCCAAGAATGACTGAAGTTCGGGCTTGCTCTTGGGCGCTGGGGCCTCACAAATGGCCCGTACCTTGTCACCGGTTGGATGGACCCCTTCTGCGTCCACCTTAAATCCCAGAAAGTCCACCTGCGGCACTCCCAGTAAACACTTTTCCCGCTTCACCTTGAGGCCCGCCGTCTGGAAACGGTGCAGGACGGAGCGGAGGCGGTCCTCAAATTCCTCTGGTGTGGGCCCGGCGATCAGTACATCATCGAAGAAGGGGGTGACACCAGGAATCCCTTTAAGGAGAGAGTCCATTAGATTCTGGAATATGCCTGGTGCCACGCTAACGCCAAATTGCAGCCGCTTTACTCTGAATGCCCCTCTGTGCGTCACAATCGTCTGAGCCTCTGCTGTGGCTTCGTCCACAGGCAACTGTTGATACGCTTGGGCCAAGTCCAGTTTGCCAAAGATTTTTGACCCAGCCAGGGTGGCGAGGACATGGCTGACCACTGGCACTGGGTATGCATGGGCCGTGAGAGCCTTGTTTATGGTGCATTTGTAGTCTGCACAGATGCGGACCGAACCGTTAGGCTTGACGGGTGTGACAATTGGAGTTTCCCAGGGGGCGTTGGGCACCGGCTCCAGCACTCCTTGCTCCACGAGCCGGTCCAATTCCTCGTCTATGCGGGGTTTCAGGGCAAACGGGACCCGGCGGGCCTTGTGCCTGATGGGTCGTACAGCGGGGTCTAGCTGTAGGGCAATGGGGGGTCCTGTATATCGTCCCAATGCCCCATCGAAAACCCCTGGAAACTCTTTGCATATGGCGTCCACGTCCACTTGTAAGCTAGTGCGGTTCACCCCGGTAACGGCTAGCCCCAGAGGTCCAAACCATGCCAGTCCCAGTAAGCTAACGTAGGGGCCCTTAACTACCAGCAAGTCCAATTGTTGCTTTCGCCCTCGATATTGCACCCTGAAGGTCCCCACCCCCATAGTAGGGACCTTACGTTTCTGGAAGTCCCGGAGGGTGAATGGGGCCGGCCTTAGTTTGGGACCCCCATTAGGGCACAGTTCCCTTAATGTTCGGGCCGAGATTATGGATAGAGTTGAACCCGTGTCCAGCTCCATGCGGCATGGGGCTCCCTCTATCTGTACCTCTATATAAATTTTCTCTGTGCTGGGATGGGGCAACTGGAATACCTGGTAGTCCGTGATCTCCGTCGAGTTGCCTTGGTGCATGGTGCCGTGTGACCTGGGGCTCCTGGGTCGGTCATCTGATGCTTGTCGACGGGTGAGTCGAGCCCGACACACCCGGGCGATGTGTCCCAATTTTCTGCACTGCCTGCACTCTGCGTTGCGGAAACGACAGGTCCTCCTCTCGTGGTTCTCCCCGCAGCTTGCACAGTTCCCTCCTTCTCGTCGAGGCTGCTGTGGTGTGTGTGCTGCTTGAGTGCGCCGCTGTACTCGGTGTACTTCCTCCCTGTCAGATTCGGATTCGTCGGTGAGGTCTTCGTGGTAGACCCTCGGTTGGGATGGCGGGGCCGGTCGTGCCTCTTGCGTTGACCTCTCGGCGGCTTCGGTTGCCAGGGCTTCCTCCAGAGCAATCTGGAACGTGAGGTCTTTTTTGGCGTAGAGGCGTCGTTGCAACATCTCGTCCCTCAGGCCACCAACGAGGCGGTCACGAAGCATGTTCTCCAATTCTGAGAAGTTGCATAACCGGGCGGCTTGGCGGAGGGAGGTCACAAACCCAGTTATGGTTTCCCCCGGGGCTTGCCGTTTTGCGTAGAAGGCATTTCGGCAAGCTACCACCGAGGGCTGTGGTGAGAAGTGCTCCTTCAGCCGTTCCATTATTGTTTTGTAAGAGACGGTAGCGACATCTCTAGGTGCAAGGAGAGCCTGGGCGATTTCAAACGTCTCCTCTCCACAGACGCTGAAGAATGTCGCCCTCTTCATGGCATCGTTGGTGACTTCTTTCGCTTGCAGGAGGAAGTTAAAACGGGCGGCGTACCCTTCCCAGTCTCCTGATGCTGGTTTGAATGGCGAGAAGCTGCTGTCGGTTGCCATTCTGGGTTCCTTGGGTCCTGGAGCTGAAGCCTGGATGCACGGTGCGATGCAGCGGTGCAGCAGGTGGCGGTGCTGCGGTGCAGTGCGTGGTGGCGGTCAGCTCAGCAGGATCCCACCTTCGTCGCCAGTGAAATATACTCGGAGTCAAGAGTGAATTTCATGCTCTTTATTCAGCTCATAGTCATCAAGGAGGAGAAGAGAAGACGAATGGCTCTTTTCCCAAAACCATCTGCTTATATACATTATTTACACAATGGGCCTTGCGTGATTGGCTACTTCAGGGCTACACCTGTGGGCCAATTATATTGTGGATTGACTTTTGCCTGCAGCCTGATTGGCTGCTCCTACAGGCCAATCAGGTAGCAGATTCACTTCTGCCAGCCGCCTGATTGGCTGCTCCAGCAGGCCAATCAGGTTGCGGATTCACTTCCACCTGGAGTTGGATTGGGTAGCTCCCGCTGATTCTGAATCCTATTGTTCTAGGATTCAGCTCAGTACATAACAGTGCTAGTGATGATATTGGGGCGATCACATGCATTCCCACTTTCATTGCTGGAGTGGGAGCAGCAGCAGAGCCAATCTGCCGCTCCAAATGATGCCTCCCGCACTGTAATTCCTCTCCTCCACCACCCTCAGTAACTGGCAGCAATAGGTGGCATTGGGAAGCCAGATCAGAGAGAAGCAATGCAGCTCTCCCATGCTGTCCTGCCAGCCACTACTGGCTAGTATATAGTGAGTATGACTAGTAGCCATCAATTGCCTAATCCTCCATGTTCTTGTCTTAGCGCCTCTTAAAGTAGGTGATCATCACTACATCTTGTGGGAGTGAATTCCATGTGCTGTGTAATGAAGTACTTGCTCTTCTCCCTTTAATTTTCAGAGCTTTTGTTAACTTATTCTAAGGCTGTTTTTTTTAAAAAAAAACCAAAAGAATTAAAATCAAATACACTTGAGACATGATCAGGGAAGGGTAATTTTAAAAAAAGAAAAAACTCCACATTAGAATAAGCTTGCCAAAAAAACAACCTCAAAGCCAAAACCCTGAAGGCAGAACAATTTGTTCTCTGCTTAGCCAACAATGAAGCACCATTTTGACAACAGATTGTTTACTTCATTTGCTTAATTAAATGAGTGTGGGCCTTGATCGGGCACTCCCGTGTTGGTGGGTGTCGTTCAATAGCATTTCATGGAAATATTTTCTCATCCAGGTGTGTGAAATATTTCTGTAGCTGGCCATCTGAAGAAGGGTAGGCAGAAAATCAAGGGAGGACCTCAACGTTTTAAATGGCCTCAACCATCAGAACAATTAACAGAACAATCCTAACTCACTGCTGCTATCGCTGGGGCACTGCAGAGTGGCAGGGCCACTGTGACATCTGCAGTCTGGCTGTTTACAAGCAGCAGAAGATAGGAAGCGATCAGAACAATCCCATTGCTGATTGGTGGCAGCTTTGAGATCATCTCTGGATCCAGTGGATCTTGGCTCAGCTCTGTCTCATTGCCACCCTCAGAGTGCTCTACTTTGGTGCTCAGCTGGTGGGGATATCACCAGGGGCCAGCTGCACACTCATTCTGATGGCCAGAAGGAGACCAGCTGAAATGGCAGAAGTGAGCAGAGGGAAGCTGCTGCTCAACCCACAACCCAGACTAAAGGAGATTTGGGTAGTGGCCTAAACCTTCTTATTTAATTGCCACTCTACTATAACAGTATAAAATGAAATTTAAGTTCAGAACCAGCAAATATAATTCAGAGGAGCTAAATGTTTATAAGCAGCATGGTCATCCTCAAAATTCAAGGGGTTCTTCCTTCATTCCTGCTTGTCATCATGAGCCTCTGCTTCAATTCCATTTAACAGGCATCTTCAACAAGTGCTGAAAAGACAGCAGATGTGATGGGAAGGAGTTCTCAGTGAAGGGGTTGCAACACTGAAGGTCCAATTCCAATAGCCTATGGAACTGACCTCTTCATGACATGGTATCTTCCAGAGTCCCTCTGCTGTCAGCCTCAGTCATATAAAGGGTGAGTCTTTCTTTTTTTCTTTTTTTTGGTGGTTTTGTTTGCGTCTTGTCAACTGCATTTGACTTCAGGTAGAGAAGGAAAAGTGGGGTTTGTGCTTGTCTGTGCAAGCAAACGGCTTATTTTTACATCTAATTTCAGGGACACTTTGCTGTTATTCTAATGCTGAAATTGGCTGGGTTTGCTAATTGATTTCTTTCTTTCTCCCTTTTTCCTCTCCTTTCCCTCCTATTGTGAATATAAAGGTTTGCATATTGTAGTTTTTTTAACTGATTCATGTTCTCAGGTAAAGGTAAAGGGTTGGAAGGTTGACGGTTCAAATCCGCGTGGCAGAGTGAGCTCCCATTACTCTGTCCGAACTTCTGCCAACCTAGCAGTTCAAAAGCATACCAGTGCAAATAGATAAATAGGTACCACTGGGGTGGGAAGGTAAACAGTGTTTCCATGTGCTCTGGCTTCCAGAAGCGGTATAGTCATGCAGGCCACATTACCCGGAAAACTGTCTGTAGACAAACCCTGGCTCTCTTGGCCTGAAAGTGAAGATGAGCACCGCACCCTATAGTTGAATTCAACTAGACTTAACTGTCCAGGGGTCCTTTACCTTACCTTACCATGTTCTCAGATAAATAAATAAGTGTGAGGTGAACTGCTACACACACAAACACACACTAAGATAACTAAGGCTGTATTTCTTTTGTGGTTATTATGGAAGTCTACAAAGCCTTCTCACTATCCCAGGGTTTTACATTAATGAAGTTACTTGATGCAGTTTAGACCCCATGTTAAGTAGATACTGAGAGTCACCTGTTGAGACAGGAATAAGCCCACGTTTCCCACCTAAGAGTGGTGTGGAGGGGTACTGGTGTTAGTCTTTTGGCTTATGCCATGAGCCTCCTGCTGGAGAAATATACAAACTGCTTCTCTTTTCCTGCAGTCTTTCATGAGTACATGAGTGTGTACGTGGACAGTCTACAATCTACAGCATATGGGACTCTAGACTGCACCCTCTGTACTTAATCCTCAGCTATTGGCTTTTTATTGACTGTGAAATATGCAGATATACCTTTCCAACGCCTGAACAGTAATTTACTACAACCAAAGATAAAACTACAATTTGAGAAGCACTTTTAAATTCTGAAGTAGTAAATGTATAATCTTAGGGCCATAAACACTCTTTATGGTATTTTTTGGTCCTCTGATTACTCTGGCTTATAACCACCCCCCTCTTTCTCTCAAAATATTTATTTAAATGGGTGAAGTGAGGAGGGGAATAAAGGTCAACTATCTGGTACATTTTGTTTCTAACATCTGGCTTGAAGAGCAGATGAAAGCGTTATCCAGAGAAAGCCTATAAATTTGCAGAGGAAGGAGAGATGTGGTTGTTAAAGTGCTTTTAAAAAACAGTTTGGAAGCTCACCAGTATTTGCATGCATTTACAAAATTTGAAGTATGTGTTTGTGAAATTTAAAGCAAATATCTGTGTCAAGTGTCTGAAATAATTGTTTTCAAGCATCACTTATTAAATGAATGCAAAAATTCATCCAATAACTAAGACCTTAAAAGGACTGTGATTCTCTGGCCTTTTGCCCAATGTTACACTTGCCACGTAAACTCTTCTCTGCAGCACATTTTTTAAAGTGTCCCCATATACTTTGTGCCTCGCCTATTTCCTCTCTAAATTATAGACTTCAGGAACTTTCCATGCTAGCGAGTAGTTCTGAGGGATAAATTTAAGCTCCTGCCCCAGTACAATTCTTGAGACATATTCAAGGTCTCCACTTATGTGATCCCAACAGGTTGTCTCCTGGCTGGTTTAAAACAGACATCACTAGGGAGGCTGTGTGTGTGTGTGTGTGTGTGTGTGTGTGTGTCAGTGTCAGTATATCAGTGAATTAATTTGTGTTTGTTTTCCTCTCCACCTTAATAACAGCTAAGAGCAAATTACAAAAATTCAAAACATTGAAATGAGATAACATGGAAGAGCAATTGCCTTTTCTTACCATGTGGGAATACTGACAGGGCGTCAAGATGCTCTGGTGCTCCAAATGTTGTTAGATTCCGAATTAATCAGCCTCAGCCAATGTGGCCAGTGGTCAGGGTTGCTGAGAGCTGTAGTCCAGCAACATCTGGAAAAAAACAGATTCCTCAACCCTGGTTCACCTCTGCCCTAGCTGTAATTTTTTTATCAATGTTTTGCTTCTCAATGTTTGTAAGCTACTTTGAGAGATTGCTTGTATTGGAAAAGCCACGTCAAAAAGAAAGAAAGAAAGAAAGAAAACTATTGCATACACATGTTTAGATGTGTAGGGGTATCCATGTAAGCCTACTGCAAGGGAGAGGCAAGGGCAGAGGCATGTGAGTGAGTGAGTGTGTAGACTCCACCGAAAACCTCATAGGAAGCAGCACTGTGAGGTGGCCAGCAGCAGCTTAGTGGGAAATGGTGATGCCACAGGCAAGAGGTGGAAGGTTCGTTTCCACCTCTGACAAATGGGAGTCTGAACTCAAGAAGAGGAAGGTGGGGGAGAAATTTGGTTCAGCACATATTTAAAGGTGAAACAATATGTGGACTGAATCACAACCATCCTCCAAAATTCACACTTCTCTCAGTTTTGCAGTGCCGTTCTCCAGCCAAGCAATGTGTACAAAAGCCCACATGCAAAGGTAAAATGTGCATAAGGAATGAAAATGGTAACAAAAATGCATTATGTTATTAAGCTTATGCTTTGTAAAAAATGTGCATATTAGACAAAATCTAGGCTTACAAAGATGCCCATTTTGGGATACTTTTGCACTAAAATGCTGGTGAATTTTCATGAAGCCTTTAAAAAAAAGCAAAATGATGTGGAATTGTGGAGAACTGGCCTTAAAAGTTGAGAAACTGAGAAAGACTGGAATAGACCAATTCACCTATCCTTACTTGAGAACAACAGTAATTTCAACAGAATAAAAGGCAGGCTTTCCATTCAACTGAGAGCATCTTTCTAACCACACAGCCACAAGAAAGTTATGGAATGAGGCCCTTGCAATCTTCCAGAGTGGCTCAGCCCTTCTTCCCCTTCTCCCTCAGCGAAAGTGTCAACAAAGACTAGAGTCCACATGTTGCTCTGTAGCAGGGGCGTCATGTCCTGTTTTGCTGCTAGAGGTAAAACAAGAAGTGCCGCCTTGCCCTGCCGCCACTCCCACCACTACCATACCTGCTGCTACTGCTACCGCCATCTACGCCACCCATTCCATACAAAAACAGGTCAAGAGAACCTTTTTCTAGCCTTCTTTCTAGCAGCCCTTGCTTGAATACTGGCATGCAAATACTGTACAAGTCTCTTTTTCTGGGTGGTGTTGAGCTTCACACCTTTCAGACACCTGTAGCTTTGTTCTCAACTGAGTAAAGTATTTTCATCATGGCTGAGAAACATTGCTGATTTCCTTGTGAAGGTTCAGCGCCATCAAGCCTGACATTCTGTAACCGGAGATGTGATGGTTCAGTGCTTCGTAGCAAAATAAGCCAATTTTCTGCCCCTTTCTGGTTTTGCTATAATCTGGAGTGTGAAGCTTCTCAGCTAGTCAGTTCCTGCTCTTTGGAGAAACAAGAGCTCAAATATATTAGCAATGCTTAGAGGAAGAGCAAAGTTTGAGCCCTCCTTATTCCTTCATCAATATCCCCTTTGTTCTTAAAGAATAAAGTGGGTCAGCATCCAGCGTGGCTTCAAGACAGCTTGGAATTTTATTTTATTTTTACTAAATGGTCTGTAACCAGTGACTATAGGCTAGAACACCAAGCTAGTGTGAATGAATTTTGCTGTGTGCTCTTTGGGATATTTTGTTTTTCCATCATTTAAACGCCTGTTAAATTCTGATCTCCTTACTAAATTTCCTTAAAAACCTCTTATATCAGAGATTGTTGTGTCCAGGGGCTTAATTTCCAATCTCCCCAGCCTACCCACTCCACCACATGGCTTTACACTGCTTAGCTTTGGGGAATCTTTCAAAGCTACAAATGATTATTTTCAAATTGCATGTGGATGCTCAGTTGGCGATTCCCCTATCCACGTCTAAAAGTGGGGTGCTATCAAGATGTTTATTGGCTTTTATTCTACTAAAGGAACTATTCCCAGCACCTAGATCCTATGGGTAAAGAACCCTTATTCACAGGAGCAACACACCACACAACCTCCATGTGTATGAGTATCGGAAGGTTCAGGCTCAAGCAGCTGGCTGGTTCCTGAGACCCCAGTATCACCACACTCCTCAAGAGTAAAGGGCAGTTTAGGAATAACTGCACTCAACAGTAAAGGGATCCCGGCAACCAGCTTTAAGCCTCTGAAGCTGGTTTGGGGCAGGATGTTGGAGGCCAGGATATATAAACCTTCAGTTGAAATCTGGTAGTTACTGGAACAACATATGCCTTTTCCACTCTTTGTGCCTGCAATTTTCCTAGTGCCTCTGCCCCATGACTCTGCCACTGGATTGCATTTGACTTAGGGAACTGCTCTCTTGTACTTGATCTTAGCTTCATGTTGACTCTGCTATGGGGCTCACCTTGTTACTGCTTGGTGCTATTATGTTTTGAACCTGAGCTTGCAGAGCACTCTGTTGTGCGGTCTGGCCCCAGCCAATTTCAGAGACTGAAACCTAGCCCAGCTGGAGTAGGCTGCATCCCTGCATCCCATCCAGCTAGTACCTCCCTTATATTTATTTGGCTGATTGTCCATATCATACACTCCAACATTTCTCCAATGAAAACAGGGACATTTTATTACTAGTATTTATACTCCACCCATCTGACTGGGTTGCCCTAACCACTCTGGGCAGCTTCCAAAATATATAAAAACATAAACATCAAACATCAAAAAACTTCCCTATACAGATATCCTTCAAATATCTTCTAAAGGTTTTATCTCCTTAGCTCAAGGGTCACATAAATCCATGACCAATTAAAATAGGGATGTCCAACCATGCCCTCCAACATTTTTACGATGAAAATAGGGACGTATCTAAGGGAAAGTGGGGCATTCCAGGATCAAATCAGAAACCAGGATGGCTTCTATAAATCTGGAACTCTTCCTGGAAAATAGAGACACTTGGAGGATCTGCCATATGATAGACCTTGCTGTCTATCTCTCACTCACCTCTATATGCCTGCTATTGTTGATACTGGGCCTGGTGTAGATCCCTCCTCTCCCCCCCCCTTCCTTCTTCTTCTTCGTCTAATAGGCTTGCCATATGTCAGGAAAAATCCTGCCATGTCTTGGTTTTCGGATGTAAAAATGGCGTCAGGGGAATCTTGCCAAATCAGGTCTCAACAATTTTGGTGGTTTTCTTAAAAGCTCAACAACTTTGCTGGTGTCAGGAATTTTACTTTTTGAAATATGGGAATCCTAGTCTAGCACTGACTAGATTTGACCACCATTTTAAAACAATTATCTGCAATGTTGAGGTGATTAAGATAGAGACAGTGGGAAATATTTTATTATGTTATTTATATCATTATTATTATTATTATTATTATTATTATTATTATTATTATTATTATCAACTACTTAATGCCAAAACTGGCTTCTACTGGTAACTGGCTAATAAAATATTTTTAAAAACAGTTCCACAAATTTAATGTAAGCTTCCATAATAAAGCACACAATGAAACAATCCAATTAAAACACTGGGATATCCATAATTTAAAACTGCAATAAAATAAAATGTGGAAGCATATGAAAGAAGTTAAATACAAGCAATCCATTGTTTTAGCACATTCCAACACAGACTCTGGCGCTGTGTCCCTGATTGGCCTAGTCAAGGCTGAGACTGCAGCTGGAAAGGCTTTGTGGGTAACGTAGGTGGTCTCTCTGGGCACTGCGTTGAAGACCAGAGGCCACAGAACAGGCTTCTTCAACCCCAGCCCTCTAGACGTTTTTGGCCTACAACTCCCATGATCCCTACCTAGCAGGACCAGTGGTCTGGGATGATGGGAATTATAGTCTCAAAACATCTGGAGGGTCGAGGTTGAGGAAGCCTGCCACAGAATGATTGTGGATTTGGCTGCCCCTACCCCACCATGGCCTGCATTTCTTCACTTTTCCTTTTTCTCAAAATTGCTCAAGAGGGGAAAAGATATGCTGCGAGTTGTAGAAATTCCTTTCATCCTCATCGATAATTTTGCTCCATTTCCTTCCTTCTACATTGCATTAGATGCACTTTGCTTAGCGGAAGTTTGCCTCTTCACTCTAGTTAGCTTTACTGACTTGCTAGGCTCCATACTATATTGATTGGCTACGGAGACTAGCCAGACTTATGTAAATCTAGGCAGCAAAGGTTTGTGTAAATAGCAGCAATGGTTGGTTATGACTGTACTATTTCACAGGGCTGAGCTTCATACTGCTGTGATCCATTCCCCAAGCCAAACCTTTCCTGGTTAGCAATAACTGCTGGCCTGAATTTATTTATTAACAATATTATAAACCCCATTTCAGCAGAAGATTCCCTAAAATATATTTTGGAATAATTAAGCAACAACAACATGAAAATTGCCTTGCTGGATCATGTCAAAGCAAGGGCGCCTTAGCCATAGAGGCTACTGGCGCAAGGCGCCACGGCAGCAAGTTCTGGAGAAGCTGCCTCAAGCCCCGCCGGCAGCGCCGCCCTCGCCCACCTCTTCTCGGGCTGTGGGCGCCGTTGCGGAGAAGCCGGCTGCGAGCCTCCCGTCGGCGCGGCAGCCAGGGCTCCCTGGATGGCAGCGCCACGCAGCCGCTTCTGCCGAGCAGGCAGAGCACAGCTGGCAGCATCCCCACCCATCGGGCCATTCCCTCTGGCTGCCTGCTGCACCTAGCCCTGCCTGGTGGAGCGCAAGTGCCTGATGGCGTCGCCATCATCAGTCTTGCCTGCGGCGGGCAAGAAGCAGAAGGGCGACATGGCGGTGGGTGGGGAGCGAGGTGGGCTGTAGAGGTGCCCGAGGGAGAGGTGCTGTCCGCCCATAGGGAAGGGGGGGCGCCTGAGGGATCCCTGCACCACGGCGCCAGATAACCTTAAGATGCCCCTGGGTCAATGGCCCATCCAGAAAAGCAGCCTATTGTCACAATGACTAATGACTGTGCTCCATGTGACGTCAAGACGGCACCAGGAGGAGTCAAAAGTGGCGGCAGCACAGCGCCTCCAATGGCCACGGCTCCTCCTCCTCCTGCCACCACCAGCTGCTTCCCCGCTCCTTCCCCTCCACTGCAGGAGGAAGAAAAAATGAGCTGGCCACTGAAGTCGTGACACACTAGCTCTGTGCTTGGCCTGCTTCACCCCATTTGAACATGGCGGCGGCCTGGCTCCCTCCCTAAAATATTGAGGGGGGAGCAAAAGGGCTCAGCCCCTAGGAGATGACGCCCCTGATTCCTAGTAACCGGTATTCAGAGGCATGTTGCCTCTGACAGTGGAGGTAGAGCACAGCCAACACACCATCATGTTTAGTAGTCACTGATAGGCTTATCCTCCATGAACTTGTCCAGTCCTCTTTTAAAACTATTAAAGTTTGTGGCGATCACTGCCTTCTGAAGAAGTGAATCCCATAGCTGAACTATGCTATGTAAGAATCTTTTTTTGTCTGTCCTGAATCTTCCAACAATCAGCAAATTGAATGGCTCTGAGTTCTAGTATTACAACATGTTAAAAAAAAAACAACCCAGAGGTTTCTACCCTACCCACTTTTTCCAAAACATACATATTATACACCTCTACCATGCCCCCCCACCATACTCTTCTTCTTTTTTTTCTAAACTAAAAAGCTCAAATGTTATAACTTCTTTTCACAGAGATGCTCCAGTCTCTTGATCCTTTTATTTGCCTTTTTCTGAACCTTTCCCAGCTCTATAATATCATTTTAAGGTGAAGGTAACCAAAACTTTACACAGTATAATGCTGTCTTTTATTTTATTCATATATTATTTTTGGTGGGTTTTTTGTATTTTGGTGTGGATAATTTTAATTTATCTCCATTCTACACTGCCCTGGATTCCATGGCTCTTTGGGAATGTTTGAAAATGCACCAATAACTTAATGGAACCACCTAACTGCTTCACCTCATCAGTATACTGCAGACAACTTACTCCACACCCACAGATTACAGTTTCCAAAGGCTTCAAAATAAATGCTTAAGAGTAAGGGAGATAAATTTAAATAGCTAGGAACCCTATGGTAATACAAAACACATGCAGAGCCTGCTGGATTAAGCCAATGGCCCATCTTTGTCCAGCATCCTATTCTCACAGTAGACAACCAAATGCCTGTGGAAAACCTGCAAACAGGACACAAGCACAAGAGCACTCTCTCCTCCAGTAGTTTATGTCAACTGGTATTCAGATGCACAGGATAATTCCCACAAGGAAAGGGAGGGGGGAAAGTCCCCCAACAGAACTTTTTGTAGCATGCCCTCTCAGAAGGAGGTGAGCCACCGCAAAGTATTGCCCCCAGCACCTCGCAAACCAGGTCGTGCTCCAGAATGCATATCCCAGTTCACACTAAATCTTAAAAGCAAGCAAGATCATGCTGGTTCAACACATTGATAAGATATTTAAACAATGCTGTGTGAGCATGGAAAGAGATTGGTATTGGGGTGAGATGCTGTGAGCAGCTTTTCAAATACATAATGCATTCTGATCACATCCCAAACCAAACTTCATTGTCAGAGCCAAACCAGACAAGACACAGGAAATGTGTGAGGAGCCTCCTGATTTTTTATAAAGCTGAAGTACAGCTAGAAAGGGCTGAGATGTGGCTGGAGTAGCAGTACGCAGGAGTAAGCAGTTCTTCACTGTTTCCTGTGGGCTGCCATCACTATCCTCACCCCTTCCCTTAAAAAAAAATCTGTAGAAGAAAATATACTTCCTTGTATTTCTCCTGAGAAAAGCAACAAGGCAATTTTATTCAGAAAGATGGGCCACGGGGAAGGGTTTCCACAGCACACACACCCACACACCCAAAATGTGTCTCTGATCGGATTTGCACAGAGACAAACATACAAAAATTGCAGCTGCATTTCAGTTTAACAAAACAACAAAACTGGGGGGATATTCATGTGCCTTGTCAAATTTCACCCTCAGGCCTACTGAATCAAATCTAAATTATGTTTCAGATTTAAGGCTTTGGTGAAAATCAGGGCTTTTTTTTCAGCCAGAACTCACTGAAACTCATTTCCGGCATCTGTCAGATGGGCACCATTGCGTTCATGGTGAATTCTGGCATCTCTTTTTCTAGAAAAATAGCATTGTGTACTCTTTCTTTCTCTATGTGCAACAAGGCCTTCTCTGTAGTGACACAGCACCAGTGGAACTCCTTTTCTATGGAAGCCTACTTGGTCCAATTCCTGTTAACTTTAACAACTTCCTTCTTGTTGTTTAGTCATTCAGGCGTGTCCGACTCTTTGTGACCCCATGGACCAGAGCATGCCAGGCACTCCTGTCTTCCACTGCCTCCCACAGTTTGGTCAGACTCATGTCAACAACTTCCTTAAAGACCTTCATATTCTGCCCAACTTGTAATGGGTGTTGGGTTGTGTTTTAATTTTTTTACTGCCGTTTTTAAGCCTTTATGTTTATATTTTTGTTGTTTTTAGAATTACAGAGTTTTGCTTATTGTTTTTGCTGGGGTTTGTTGCTCATTGTACTTTGTCATTATGCAGATGACATTGAGAGCTGATAAGCAGAACGGTAGGGTATAAGTAGATAAAGACTTGTGACATTAATTTTCTGTGTGGAAAGAAAAAGGGGCTCTTCTGGCTGGCTTACATTAATAATAAAAAGGAAATATAGCTTTTGTTTTTCAAAAATCTTTGACAAGCACGCGCGCGCACACACACACACACACACACACACACACACTTACTTTAGGCCTTAAGCAGCTAAGTTGTCTTGTTGGTGCAAAGACTTCTGCCTATGCAATGGGACTTCCTCTCCCTTTCCTGGTGTTCTCCTACAATCTGCTCCAGAGTGTTGTGCAAAAACACAAACAGATTTGGGGGCCTCGGGGTGGGGGGTGGGGAAGAAGAGGAAGTATTTGTGCTAACAGGATAATTGCACTGGATACAACCCAATGTATTACAGATCACTAAGAAATTCTTATGACACCAGAAAATATTCCTCTTGTTTCTTTGACCGATGAGTTTCATCTATAGTTTATTCCATTTACAATCAATTTGCTTTTAGTAACTCCAAGGCAGCAAGTGAAAAGGATAACATCCACCCTACTACAGAAGTCTCCTGCTAGGTCAGGGGTGTTGTGGCACACCCCCTCCTCATCCCCAAACTTGCTTCTTGCCTCCTCCCTGCAATTTTGGCTCCATCCTCCATTCTCTATTATTATTATTATTATTATTATTATTATTATTGTTGTTGTTGTTGTTGTTGTTGTTGTTTGTTTGTTGCTTAGTTTAAAAACAACAACAACTCAAAAGCAACCTAACATTAAAAAAGCAAAAAATAATAATAAACATGGAAAGATTTAAATCCATTATTAACTCATAGCGCTCATCCAGCAATAACTGTGTCACTGTCATGTCCATTTGCACAGGTGCTGCAATCGCTAAGCTACTCCTCCTAACAACCTCTGGGTCAGCTAAGTTACTTGGCAACCACTTGACTCCAAAACAAGAAAGCAAAGTGAGTTACCAGAGTCACAGGCAACAAATTGAGTTGCTGGGGGCCAAGGGGAGGATTTCTGATTCACAGACAGTAAAACCACAGGAGTGCAGAGCCAGCTCTAACAACTGGCAGAGTGAGGCACCTCCCTCAGGCAGTAGATGCTGGAGGGTGGCGAACATAAGAGCTTGCCGGATCAGCCAATCTAGTTCCCCCGACCTCTTCTCACAATGCCCAACCAGATGCCTATGGTAAATCCACAAGCGGGACCTGAGCGTAACAGCACCCTGTCTATCTGCGATTCCCAGCAATTGGCTTTCGGAGACATACTGGCTTCAAAGTGGAGGTAGAGCAAAACCATTGCTGCTAGTAGCAGTTGATAGCCTTGTCCTCCTTGAATTTGTCTAATCCTCTTTTAAAGCCATCCAAGTTGGTGGCTAGAGAGTACAGTAGTGTGTCCAGATTTTTTTAAAGCACTACACAGCTAAAGGTGCAGGAGCTCTGTCCTCTCTTGAATCTGTCCACCTACCAGAGAACAGAGATAGTGAAGGAAGGAAATGGGGGTGGGGCTCCATTAAAGGAAACTAACATATTTTGACCAAAACTGTGGGAGGCAGTGGAAGACAGGAGTGCCTGGCATACTATGGTCCATGGGGTCACGAAGAGTTGGACACGACTAAACAACTAAACAACAACAAAAGCATACTTTCGCACCATTACCATATTTATAATATTGGAGTTGCATCAGAGTCCTGTGACAGGCCACCATCTAAAGTAGGCAAGCCAGAGATGAGAAGGCAGATTGTTTCTCCCCACTGGAGATTATATTATTGCACTGAAAGGAAGGGAAAGCATAATTTCCAGACGTGGTAACACACATTAATTAAAGTGTTAGCAATAGAGTTAGCAATAGAAATATGTTGAGGATACTATTCATGGTGTGCACCGACCAACCTTTTTTTCTGGCAGGATGCCTGCGCCTTTAACAACATTGGGTGCTAGAGAAAGCTGCACCAGAATTTATCTCTGGCATGCTGTTGCTCGAGGCACAAAGAACCTGCTCCTATTTAATAGTAAAGTAGAAAATAAAGGTTTGTAACCAAGTGAGCCAATGCCATCGGAACTTATGGAGAAATGTGGCAGTGGCTGGTGCTATGCCACAGCTTATGCTGCGGTAGGTAAATGCTATCCCACTTTAAAGCAACAATTCTGGGAAATTAAAATACATAAATAAATATGCCTTTCATCTTTATAGGCAAAGGAAATACTAGTCTTTCAACAACCACCCTTTTTTGACAAAAAAGATCACAAAGAATCTCTGTAGCAAATTAGCAGTCCAAGTCTCCACAATCAAATGGAACATCCGAGCCAAGCCACTGAAACAGATTTTTGTTCAGTTCTTTCTTTTCTTTAATTATACTTTTTTCCAAAGCAAATAATAAAAGGCTGACTAGTACAATGGCATCTAAACCCTTTAGTATTTTCACTTTGTGCATTTCTCATTTATTTCTCCTTCCCACTGGTCGTGCTTCTCACACTCTTCTTTCTTTGTAGAGCTTCCTGGCTGTCTGGGTTGTTTTTGAACAAAACCTTTTACATAAGAAGCTAAAGCAAGAACTAAGAAGAGAAGCAGTGAGCATCGTAACTCAACATTTAAACTTAAATCCGCTTAGCCCCAGTTCATAACTTGTGTCTTAATGAAGAATCACAGAGAAGGAAGCCTGCCAGCTACTGTAGTCACCAATGGCTCCCAAACTACCTCACATCCTTCACAATCCTCCTTCAAGGCCTTCCTCCTCCTTCCATATTTCAGGCCCTTGTGGCAGTGCATTGCCTGGCAGTCATAGCTGTCAAGTTCTCCCTTTTTTTAAAGGGAAATTCCCTTATGCTGAATAGGCTTCCTCGCAAGAAAAGGGAAAACTTGGCAGCTATGCTGGCAGTTTGGAGATTTCGTTGGCTGTGTCCACAGTAGGGAGTAAATGCATACATGGATCGCAGATGGGCAATTATAAGAACAAAGCACCAAAGGGCTTGTGAGAGACGGTGAATGGGTAGAGCCTCCCATCACAACAAATACTGCCACAGTTTAGAGTTGAAAGGTTAGGAGTGATGTCACCAAGATGGAAAGTGGAAAGCTCAAGAGAGGGGGGCAACTATGGCTGATGTCTTCTTGAATCCAACTCTGTGGTTATGGGAGAAGCAAGCCTTGATTAAATTCTAGCACTTACTGGGTCCAGGGATTTAGAGGAGTCTGGCACTCACAAAACCATAGCAATACTGTGAGCATGCCTTCAGCAACAACCAGTGGGGAAAGGCAGACTGCATCTTTTCCTTCTGGACCGATGGTGAGAACCATCTATCGGTTTTTAAAATAGATATTCAGTAAAAATGTAGCCTAAGCCCCTCTTGCCCTGCTTCTTCCCCAGACATCTCACCCATCATTATCTCCTCAAAAACGCAAGCAAAAACAAACAAACCTCCTGTAGGTAAGGAGGAAGGATTGGTGTCAGGATAACGAGAAGACTTACATGGAAGAAGCTGTAGCTGCATCCTAGTTCACAACCACCTTTCTGTAAAAGAAGCCGACACAGACGCCAGCTTGTGACCTTACCACCCAAGTAGCAAGAAACAAAGGGTAATTGGTTCCATAATGTCTATTTTCACTTTGCTGCTTCTAATCTAGGCTCTTTAAGGCTATTTCCATAGTCAAGAGAATCCCTTTTATGTTTGAGGTTCCTCTTAGGGCCATATATAAAAGATAAAAGCTATTGCATTTATCAAAGGGTGAGACAGGTGTAATTTTATAAAAATGAAAGTGGAAAATAATGAAGAGTGGCAATGCCCTCTCTGAAATGAAGGCTGAGATTTTCCTATCTCAGGTGACACTTCTTTTTTTAAAAAAAATTATTCTGCTATTTGAAAGTGAGAAAAGATCACTAATTAAATTGCCTGCCTGAAGTGGGCCAAGAAGGATACCTCCACCGAGTTGCTCTGTTTGCTTGAGAGTGAGAATAGTAATTGGTATCCAGCTGTTGAGATTCAATGTCATGTCATCTTTTCATTTTCTCTTCATCCTATTAATTCCAGAACATTTTACACATTCCATTTCTCGGTTTCTGGAAATATCTGCCTAGTCACTGTGACAACATTTTCTTGCAGCATGTATGAAGAATACACATTCCCCCCCCCCCAAAAAAAAACTTCACTTGAAGGCAGTTTGGCGCACTGAAGTGTGTAAGAAAGAACACAAGACCATAAAACTAATACAGGACACTGAAAGTAAATTTATTTGTTTTTCCTGAAAATATAAAAACCTCAGGGTTGAAGGTACTCATCTGACTAAGCCTGTGGTTTACGTGAACTGAATTTGTAAATAAAAAATAATGCCATTTATATTGTTGTACTTTATAAAATAGATTTTAAAAAAACAGGGTTTATTTGCTGCTTTAAAAAAAGTATTGAGGGTGAGAAATCAAAAGCTTCAGTATTGTTCACTTATTGTTCCAGTTTATACCCTGGTCAAATATAATAAAAGAAGCAGAACTGATTCAGACCATCAGATATTATGGAAGACCTTGTTAAGCCAGGAACATCAGGATGTGGAGGCACTGGCCTGATGTGTTATTGAAAATCACTGTCTATCAAGCAAAACTATACACGAGAACCTCTGGCAAGCTGTTGAAATTCATGTTTGGAAGCACTGAGCTGCACAAATGACTCAAGCAGTGGCATAAAATCTAATGGTGAAATTATAATCAATTTGAGACAGGGGAGAGGTGGGGGATGCATTTGGGATAAGAACCTAGAAATCATTCCAAAGCTGATACACCTTCTCTTTGCAACAAAAGTATGTATCATTCTGATGTTACAAATTCATGTATTTTCAGGTACAGAGATATATTTATCTGGTGAAGAGGGGAGGCTCCTGAGCCTCTGATAAGCAATGGGTGCTTTTTAGCAACCACAGATTAATAGAGTTGGAAGGGACCCTGAGGATCATCTAGTCCAACCTGCAATTCAGGAATATGCAGCTGTCCCTTACAGGGCTCGAACCTGCAACCTAATAATAATAATAATAATAATAATAATAATAATAATAATAATAATATATTTATACCCTGCCCATTCCGCTGGGTTTCCCCAGCCACTCTGTCTGGCTCCCAACAGATTAAAAACAGAATAAAACATCAAACATTTTTTTAAAAAATTCCTAAACAGGGCTGCCTTCAGATGCCTTCTAAAAGCAGGTAGTTGTTGATTTCCTTGACATCTGATGGGAGGGTATTCCACAGGGCAGGTGCTACTATCAAGCAGGCTCTCTGCCTGATTCCCCGTAACCTCGCATCTCACAGGGAGGGAACCGGCAGTAGGCCCTCGGCGCTGGACCTCAGTGTCCTGGTAGAATGACAGGGGTGGAGACGCTGCTTCAGGTATTAAAAAAAAGTTTAATACAACTTAGAAGGGAGGGGCAGGAGATCTGGGTGCCATCACAAAAGTTGTGGGGCTTAGCCCTCTAGCGATGCATATCATTATTCTCTATGCCAGGGGTGTCAAACTCAAATTTATCGGGGGCCGCATCAGCAGTTCGGTCACCTTCAAAGGGCCGGTTGTATCTGTAGGACTATGTGTCCACTCTTTATTATCATAAATTATTGTCACTGCATTCAATTATTACTGTTTTTTGTAATAATGTAAGTAATAACTAGCTCTGAAAGCAGAAACATAGTCAGAATAATGGCAAGTAGATATTCAAATGTACAATTATTGTACAATTTATTGAAAAATGATTTTTGGTAACTGCACTGGGTGGTGGAGGCTCACTAGGGTTTCATGCAGGACCTTTGCAGAGCTACTAGTACCTGGAGATGCTGGGGTCCTTCTGCATGCAGAACAGATGTTCTGCCAGTGAGCCACCACCCTTCACCAAAGGGACTGGCTGAGGTTGACTCACTGGAGCTGCTCTCCTGGTTCCAGGGTTTAAGGGCCAGAAGTATAAAGCAGCACCCTATGTTTCTGGGGAGAGGGAGAGGGAGAGGGAGGGAGGGAGGGAGGAGTGGGAGGGAGAGAGGAAGGAAGGAAAGAGGGGAGAGAAAGAAGAGTAGGAAATAAGGAAGGGAATAAAGAAGGAAAGAAAAAGAAAGAGGAAGTAGAGGGAAAGAAAGAATAAGAATGAGGGAGAGGAAGAAAGATGGGAAGGACAGAAGGAAGAAAGGAAGGAAAGAAGGAAGGAAGGAAGGAAGGAAGGAAGGAAGGAAGGAAGGAAGGAAGGAAGGAAGAAAAGAGGGAGCAGGAGGGAGAGAGGAAGGAAAGAGGTCAGAGAAAGAAGAGTAGGAAAGAAGGAATAAAGAAGGAAAGAAAAAGAGGGAGAGAAGACAGAGATAAAGAAGGAAGGAAGGAGAGGGAAAGAAAGAATAAGAACGAGAGAGAGGAAGAAAGAAAGGGAAGGGGGGGTCGCCGCCTTGATTCAGTGCCAGAAAAGAGCGCGAAGGGACCCAGGGGCAAAAAGCATTTCCCGTGCAGCGTGAGGCAGCGGGTGTCTGTTTTAGGAGAAGTGCGTAAAGCCTCAGAGTTGCACGTTCGTGAGGCTGAGCCGCGGCAGGAGGAGGAGGAGGTGAGGCAAGAGGAGGAGGAGGAGGCAGCGGCTTGCCGGGTCGGTGCCCGGCAACGCCGTGCGGAGAGTCCCGAGCCTCTGGGACGCAGCAGTGCTCTGTAGCACTTTGAATCCTCCTCCTCCTCCACGCGGCGCTGCTGGGTGCTTTGTCTGTGCTTCAGCAGCAGCAGCAGCAGCAGCCGTTTCCAGGCACCGAGCCGTGGCAGGAGGAGGAGGATTCAAAGTGCTACAGAGCACTGCTGCGTCCCAGAGGCTCGGGACTCTCCGTGCGGCGCTGCTCCGGCCGCCTTTCTACCCCCCCGGCCCCAGCTGTTTGTCGTCGCTTTGTTGTCGCGGCGCTTCAGCAGCAAGGTCCCGCTGCTGGGTCCCGCTGGCTGGGGCGCTCGGCGGGCCACATGACGAGGTCTGGCGGGCCGGATTTGGCCCCCGGGCCTTGTGTTTGACACCCGTGCTCTATGCATTTTGTCTTTACAACAAATGTGAAGTAGGTTAGGCTGTGTGTGTGTGACTAGTCCAAGGAAAGCAATGTGGCCTTAGGGGGTATTTGAACCCAGGCCTTACTAGCCATGGTCCAACACAACCACTAAACCACACTGACGTTTACAATGATCTCCATTCCAAGTCCTATCCTAAAGCCGGCTAAGAAGAATGAGAAGCAGGGTGGGGATGGGATCCCTATCTGCTCATCGACAGCACCAATAAACAACAGCTGTTGGCTATGGTGGCCAGCAGCAGAGCTGGAGTTGGGATTCTGGAAGCCAAGCAGAGGAATAGGGATGAGTTGCCAACATTCTCATCCCAGCAGGGCCCCTGTGGGTTATTCTCCATAGCATAGAAACCCAGATCTCAGCAGAGTCCTTAAATCCAGTTAAAATCAATGGGACTGAAAGGTGCTGAAATTTGGCTGGATTGTGTCCGTACAGTTTCATCTTTATTTATTTTCCGTCCTTGTGGTGTTTGAAATCATTTTAGGAATGTGCTTTGCATTTTCTTGGCTTAACAAAAATATTTAATTTTCTCCCGTAATTCACAACATGTTTATTTTTGCATCAATGGAATCATGCTGAGTTCCTTATGAGGGCTATTTAAGTCCTGTTTAGTAATTTTCATGGCTGCTAACCAAAGATGTGTCACATTTTTAAAACTATTGCATTTAATTTGTGTGTTTAATCTATATTTATATCCCGTTCTTATCAAATACTTCAGGGCTTTATTAACTGTTACTACCTTTGAGGATGCAAAAACAAAGAATACTTGACACCTCATGTTCCTCTGTACAATAGAAGAACAGTTTAATGAATGGGGGGAGAGGGAAACGCAGTAAGAGCTAAAACAAATAAACAAGCAAAGTAAAACACAAGACAAGGAGAAAAAGAAACAACCACATCAGCAAAAACTAGTCCAAAGTATGCAAAAACAATTATAACTGTTAACAGTTCTTCTTCCTGAAGGGGAATCAATGTAATTTTATCTCACCCAGAGGTGGGGAAGCTTTTTTCATATCAAGGGCCACTTTCCCTTATAGGAAACCTTCCGGGGGTCACAAGTCAGTGGTGGGCAGGTCCAGAGGCAAAAGTGGGTGCAGCAAAAAGTGTGACTCTGACCTTTGTACAATGAAAGGCAGAGGTATTTACATTTACCCATGCCCCATGTGGCGGAGTGGGCTGGCTTGCAATAGAACTCCAGGGTGTTAAGCATGGTTAAGCACCATGGGGCAGGGGGGTGCAGCTGCCCCCCCTAGAAACCGGCCCAGACCTCTGCTGCGCACGGGAGAGTCCATTGAGTGACGACGAGAAAGAGGAGAAAGGGACTGCGAGAGGAGAGCCGGCAGCTGGCTGGCTTGCTGGCTGGGGCCGGCAGGAGCGGGAAATGTGGTCCCGGGTCCCAGGAGTGGGCTCGGCTGCTGCGGCCAGGGCCGTCTCTAGACCCGGGCTGGGTGCGTGCGCTGCGGCCACCAGACAGCTCTTCAGCGCCTCCCGTCCCCACCACCGTGTAAAAAGAGCACAGAGGCCGCCGCCACCGCCTCTTCTCTCGCTTCCCGCCCAGATAGGAAGAGAGCCTCCCTGCTCAGGTTTCTTGGCTGGCAGGCCTGACCAGAGCTTTGGGGGCGCTCTCTGCAAGGTCGCTGAGCTGACGACCAGGGGGGCGGCCTCGCAGGGCGTGGGAGGGACCTCCCTCCCGGCTCCTCCTCCTTCCCCTGCTCACTCGCTTGCTGGAAGGCACAAGTCCCGTCGCCACTGGAGGCCTTGTCCCAGGCCAACCTTGGGGCTGAGTGAGGGAAGGCTGGGCCGGGCTGCGAGCGAGCAGGCAAGGGATGTCGCTGCCGCCCCTCCGGCGCCAGGTCCCTCTGCCATCGCCATCGCTGCTGCAGCAGCAGTCACCACCCCGGTGGCTCCCGCTGCTGCTTCTGCCCTCCTCCAGTTTTGGGTGTCGCCCACGGCCGCCGCTTCAGGCCCCAGAACAAAGCCCAGTGGCTCAGCCCCAGAAGTGACTTCTGCCGCTTCCCCTCACAGGGCGCGGGACGGCACGGGCAGGATGCAGGCGCCGCTGCTGCAGTACGAGTTCTTCAGCGAGGAGAACGCGCCTTGGTAGCAGTTTATTAGGAGCCATGTGAACCTAATTTTTAAAGGCCTGCCCCTGCCCCAAGGGGTGTGTGTGTGCACGCATTCCAACTCCCCAGCAGTTACTGTTGTTTTCAAAATAAAAAAAATTGTTGTTGTTTTCAGACCTGGCCCTGCCCCTTATTCTCGGCTGCTACAGCAATGACCAAAATTAGGGAGGGGGAGGGGGAGGGCACCGACTGCCGGAGATTTTAGAGCAAGTCCTTTGTGGAAATTTAAGGGATTTTTTCTATAACGGGGGGAGGGCGTGGGATAGGCTTAAGATGGCCCTGCCCGCGTAGCTGCTCTTTCGCGGCCTCCAGCAATCTGCTCCGTAGCCCCGCCCACGTTCCCACTTTGTGGCCCCTCCCCTCCCGTGCCTTGGCCCCCCTTGCCCCCCCTAGTTTTGATCCTGGGTACGCCCCTGGTGTTAAGCGTTAAACCCAACCTCCTAGTTGAGTGATGCATTCCATTCCTGAGGGGCGGGACTGCCACAAGCTTAAAGGGAATGGGGAGCAGTTATTTCAGTTGATAGAGTTGATAGAGTTGAGAGGGTTTGGGGAGCGGGAGCGTGTGGGTGGTAGTGGATATTAATGTGTTTTGAGAAGTTTACTAGAACTATATTATCCAGCCAGTGTTGTATGTAACTAAGAATATGATCTAAGAGCTTATTACGCATGAAACCATAATGAATTTTACCATAGCTGCCAAGTTTTCACTTTTCTCGCGAGGAAGCCTATTCAGCATAAGGGAAAATCCCTGTAAAAAAGGGATAACTTGGCAGCTATGATTTTACATGTCCTCTAGTTGAATAAAGCTTTCTTAAATGTTATGTTAAAAACGGATGTGCCTTGTTATTCCAGCAACGTATCCTAACTCAAAAGGGTGGTGACTGCAGAGAGGAGGCGAGACTAAACCTGAGGAGCAGGAAAATAGTTTAAACCTCAAGGTCACGCACAGGGAAAGCGAGTGCCAGGGAAAAGGTGCCACAAAGTAGCAAGGGTTGCTAGGGCAATCGGCTGCTGAGGTGAACCTTAGGTGAAAGGGAATCCTTACTGTGGGCACCAGTTGGTTCCGGATACACTTGCTGGGAGTTAATAGGGATACTGAGCCACGTTATTGTGAGAACTGGAACTGCACTTCGATTACCAGCAGACCCCAAACATAAACAGGCAGTTTGTTTGGGAGGAAGAAGGATTAGTGGGTTGTTTGTGAAATAACCAATTTCCTTCGACACTCTGCTAGTGGTAAAAAGGGAGGCACATCGCATATTTGGTGGGATCCGCACATGTTAGGTGGGATCATCGCAAGTTTAGTGACAGCGCCGGGATTGTCGCATTAATTGGTGGCAACGCCCGGGTTCGTCGCACCCCACATGCATTTCTCCATCCAGCCCAAGAGGAATTGCTACAGTGCAAGCATGCATTCTAGCCAGACAACAGCACTCAAGGAGGGCCCTGGAACAGTCCCCAAGGGCCAGAAAGAGAGGCCTGGAGGGCTGCTTTAGCCTTTAGGCCTGAGGCTCCCCACCCCAGCTGTAAATAGTTAGCCATTTCTTCCATTTTCTAGTAGACCTCTGAAAACTTCACACGTTACATACTTTGACCAGATGTATACACTTGTTTATTTTTAGAAGAAAGTCCCACTTAATCCAGTAGGACTTCCCAACAGGTAAACATGGCTAGAATCCAACTGTTTGCTGGACTCACTGCCATGGTGGAATTGACAAGTGGCTTCTGCAGCCCAGACTAGGGCTCCTAAACCTTATAACCACCCTTCTTTGTGTGCCTTCAACAGGCAGGCTCACACACTGGCATTTAACATATGAGGCTCTTACTCAGAAAAAAAACAGCACTGGGGGAAAGACTGTTGCCTACTACAGGAACAGGAAACTGTGGCCCTCCATATATTGTTGGTTTCTGCCGCAGCCAATGGTCAGGGGCAATGGGAGCTGTAGTTCAACATCTGAAGGAACAGATTCTCCACCCCTGGCCTGGATATTCTTATTTGTGATCCCAGAAGGAGCAATAAAATAAACAAATGAAAGAAGCAGCATTGGCTCAGTTACCTACAGACTAATGAAGCAGCATGGAAACGTGGATTGCATCGGAGCTGAAGTGGTGGGAGTGTGCCTCTCTCAAGGCTTATATCCAGGCAAGAAAAAGCTCCACTTGTTATATTTCTGTGTTGGAAAGACCCAGGAACTGTTCCAAAGGTGACAATTCTGTCTATAGGAAAGTCTCCAGACCATCAGTTCAAAGCATATGCCTGGGCCTAGATGAAAAAAATCACTCAGAGAAAGAAAGAAGTGGGATTGGCACGATTCTCCGCCAAACAATCTAGCCCTTGAACCCTGTGCATTACAGTGATTATCAAAGGGTGTGGCAAGCCACACTGGTGTAACAGGAGAAGCTGGCAAGTACAGACAGAAGATTCAAGTGCAAACAAAGAAACATTTAAACATTTCAGTGAAGTATGGTATCATATCAATAGCACTCTCTTTCTCTCTTTCTCTCTCTCCACACACACACACACACACACACCAGAAAGAGTATCTACCCCTCCCTTCAAAGCATTTGCTATTCTACAGTTCTCCATGACTGAGCAGGGATTTTCAACTGACAAATATGAAAGATCAGAAAAGAGAAAAGATTATTTGTGTTGAAGAAATTTGTTTGTCTAAAACAGGGGTCCCCAGACTTACCTGCCTTTGGGCTGGTGCCCGCCGCGCCGATTGCGCGGCGGGCTGCAGGGCGGGGGAGTGCACGTGCAGTGGGCCGGAGGGCGGGGGAGTGCGCACCAGTGCACATGCGCACACCCATTTACTGGCGCGGTGGCGCGCTTCCAGGCCGAAAAAAATCGCCGAAAATTGTTTGTGCGCATGTGTATGGGCCTCCCCGACCCGGAAGTGCACCTCCCCCAACCCGGAAGTGCACCGGAAATGACCTCTTCTGGGTCGGGAGAGGCCCATACGCATGCGCAGAAACGATTTTCAGCGATTTTTTTCAGATTTGGAATGGCGCCGCCGTGCAGCATGCCGCAAGAGCGGGCGGCGGCAGAGGGCGGTGGGGGTCGTCGCGGGCCGGATTGGGAGGCCAATTGGGCCGCATCTGGCCCGCGGACCGTAGTCTGGGGACCCCTGGTCTAAAATGAGACCGAATAAAATTACCCAGCAAAAGCAAGCTCACACCTCTCACAGAGTTTGTATACATGCTTAAAGTACTTATGTAAAAGGCTCATTTATACTTATATTTTGGAAATGATTCATGTTCTTATGAATCATTAGCTGTATTGTTTTATACTTTTATACTTTTTATACTCTATTGCTTTATACTGTTTTATACTTTCTGGATGTCCCATGATCATATGATAAAGTAGTTGTGCTCTAAGTTATAAATCAAGCACTGCTAGTATCGTTGTGTTTTCCAGTGTATTATTTTATCAAGAAAAAATTGATGTGGTGCAAGCAAATTTTTATTCTGAAAGTATGGCCCAGTGAAAAAAGTTTGAGAACTACAACTTTAGGAGATGCATAGTAGCGAGAATCTCACCTGGCATGGCTTTCCCTTTCACAGTAATCCCAGTGGTAAATAAAAAACAAAAAATGCAACACACCTAGTAAAAGGCCTCTCAGAGCTTGGCCTGGCAACCCTAGTAAAAGCCCATAAATCTTTACTGTTTATAGTTACCTGTAAGACATGTAACTATATGTTGTTACCTGTAAGACATGTAATATGCGCTCCTTCCCTAATTTGGGGTGCTCCCTCAGGTTGCTTTATTTAAAGGGCATTTGGCAACTGTAATACCGGTAATTACTCATTGGTTACTAACTCTTGCCAAAACCACTTAACTCTCTCTTTATAAATAGGGCTGGAACCCTCTCTAGACGTTTCAGGCTCCAGCTCCACCATCCCTCACCATTGGTCATGCTGTCTGAGGCTGATGAGAACTGGAATCCAACATCTGGAGAGCACAGATTTAGGAAGGCTGCTCTACACACTTACCTGGGAGAACACTCCATTGAATTGAACAGAACTTGATTCTGAACAGCTGGACATAGGATTGCACTGTTAAAAGCAAATCTTGTGCATCCTACAGTTAAAGGCCTGGTTTACAAAAAGAGCTGAATCACCAAAAGCAAAACTGATCGGCGGCAGCTGGCAGATTGAAGTTCTCAGCAACTTTCAGTGGAACATCTCTCTGATTAGCGATAAACTTTGTACAGGAGAGTAGGTTTAGGTACCCCAGTATCAATCATTACATCTCTGGCAGTTCTATAAATGTCAGGCAGACTGCTGATTCATTTCCTAAAATGGCTTCCTCTGGTACAGCCAATGTCTCTGGAGATAAGGACTTTAAAGGCTCCTTAGGTAAGCGATGACTAGTGTTTCTTTTAAGGTCAAAAAGCAAGATTCTCCCATAAATCATCAGGAGGCTTTTTTTTAAAAGTGAGAATTTAAGAGAAGTAGCAGAATTTATAGCGTCCGTTGCTCCAGCTGCAAAGTAGTAGAGGGTGGAAGCATAAATAGGGTTGCCATATTTTGAAGAGCAAAAAAGAGGACACATTTGCCAACATCTACTTTTAACTATGGATTGCTTGATGACTCTGCCCATAAAAAAAGAGGACAAATAGCAACCCTACAAGCATTTGTGACCCTATTATTGGGCAAATGAAGAGAGGCCCTTTTGGAGTGAATGTGTGCCCATACCACTTCAGTGGCAGCAGAAAGACAGAAAAGCATGTTGACCATTCTTTAACAAAACATGAGACCTAAACTACTTTCAAATAAAATCACTGGAAATTTTTTGGGGCGGTGGAAATTCCAGGTTTACCTGTGTGCTTTATAATATCACTTCACTCCCAAATATAGTATCCCCTCCCAAATTATCTCATTAAGCAGTGTTTTCTTAATGTTTTACCTTCCCAATGAACAGCACAGGATTCTTGACTAAAGCAGCTCCCCTTAGACAAATGTTTCCATCTTTCCCTCTGAGACAAACTTCTCTGTTGTGGCTTCCTACAGAGTTGGGACTCATCACAACAGCACAGCATATTCAGCAGGGTTGCATTGAATGAGATGAGCTTTAAAAGGGTTTGGTATCTGTCTGCTTATTTTCTATTAGCCAAGCAAATGCTTTGGAGAGGACACATATTCTTGCATGCACACGAAAGCTCATACCAAAATAAAAACTTAGTTGGTCTTTAAGGTGCTACTTGTGAGGGACAAGGGATACAGGGAAGTCCCTCCCATCTTAAGTTCCAGCCCATCCCCAAGCGCTGGAGAGAGTAAGGAGAGCTCTGCCTCCAGCGGAGAGTCAGGAAGTGGTGTCGGAGGTTCTGACACCTCACCTTAAGGATGCATTTTTACTGCTCTGAACACTGTAAATAATCAGCACTTAATAAAAGCCTTAAAAGACCATGCTGGAGTCGTTACTCTAGAGTAGCCATATCAGGCCCTCTGACACTACTGAAGGAGTTTTTTATTTTGCTTCGACTCAGACCAACACCACACACCTACCTGTAACTGCCAAATATTTGAATTTCTTGATACTTGCAACTTGGAGCAAGTATCTGAAAATGTAGGGGGATATATATTTTCATAGCATTAAGATTCTATTGGCTTCATTTAGTGTTCCGCCTCCCCTTTTAAAAATAAAATAAAATACTTTTTTTTTTACTCTTCTGTTAAATATTATTTATGAGGAAAATTAGAAGGAAGTGTATCCTATGTACTATATGGCGGGGAGTTAATGGTGAGCATTATTTTACTCCATTCTTTCCCTGTGATCTAAGAATGTGCCTTAATACAGTGTTTCTCAACCTTTTTTGGGCAAAGGCACACTTGTTTCATGAAAAAAATCACGAGGCACACCACCATTAGAAAATGTTAAAAAAATTAACTCTGTGCCTATATTGACTATATATAAAGTAATTCTCCCACGGCACACCAGGCAACATCTCGCGGCACACTAGTGTGCCACGGAACAGTGGTTGAGAAACACTGCCTTAATAAACTAAGGTTGTTTTTAGTAATCTCCTGAGATGTGTCAGGGGAATTAGCCTTTGAAGATGGTGTGGTTTTACTAAGCAGTTGTATAGTGGATTTGCTAGAGGTCTGAGCAAGTAAAGCCTATTCTGTGAAGTGCAGATTTCCAATATGAGTAAGGAAGTGCTACAGTGACATCTATTGGAAAGCACTATGATCCATCATTATAGGAAACAGATTAATCCAATAATCTATTGTTTGTCTGGAAGAATGTACAAGCCACTTTATCAAAGAATCTCTAAGCAGCGTACATAGAACAATTTTTTTTTAAAAAAAAATATTAATATATTCCTTGGTTTGCCATGAAAATCAGTGCTTTGTGAGTGGTAGTTAGGAAATCACTTTCTACTTCATGATACTTTTCATTGGGCTAATCTTTCACTGATGTTCACCGAGGTAACACTAAATCCCGGTTGTCTGCACAAAAAGTTCTTCTGAGATGAAGCTAATGCTAGCCAGAGACCTGATGCCAAACTTTGGGCAAGAATCAATCATGGCATCCCAAATCAGTGAATTTTGGAATGACTATATTGACGAACATTTTGCCAATCGTGACAAGCAGGGTTGGCACAGGCAATGATGTGTGGTGTTGGGAAGCCAGGTAAGCAACGCCACCCCCTCCACACACTGGCCACTAATACATCTGCTCCAGATGCGTGATAAGATTCACAGAATGGTAAAGTTGCTGTTCAATGCAAATGCAGCTGTCGTTCCCCCCGCCGCTGCTACTTTTTGAAAGAAATACACACAGCAGAAGGATGAAAGGTGAGATCCTGGGATACAGATCCTTTTTACCACCAGAGCAATCAACAACCAATGATGGTGTAAGAGTGAGAAGGTGTAGATTAGGAAAATAATGAAGAGAACATCTGGATTCTTCCTCCCTCCCCCCCCCCCCCGCCCTTCAACTGTTCTAATTTGGAGCCCCCGCTCCACTCAGAGTTTGGTCCAAACTCATTTTCCTTCCCCAACAGTTTGCCTCACCCAGAGGCACTCAAGACATCAGTCACAGCTGTTGTCCAGCTTTAAAGTAGAACTTTTCATAAGAACTTCTTATCGCATCCCCACAGTCCCTTGGCTGTTCCTTATTAGTATAGAAGATAACCATCCCCTGAGCAGAACAAACAAACAAACAAATAAATCAGCACTTCAAAAAGGATGTTCCATGTGAATGGAAGGTATCTTTGTGCAGCAACAAGTTCCCCATCCTTTTGAAGCTTGGAGGAGAACCCTGCAACATATATAATCTTTTCTCTTCTAATCTGAAACTCTGAAACTTTCACTTCAAACAAGCCAGAATCTCAGGTGTCTGATTTTTGTGGTGGAAATCTAAGTCTGCGGGAAGTAAGTTGGTTGTGTCATAGTCTGTCTCTCAGCATTTAGATGATTAAATGCCTTTCGTGTGCAAATTTTAATATCTGGAAAAGTTGTATAAAAATAGAGGGAAAGCAAAATCTCTAGGAAACCAGGACCAAGCCTTAAAGATGAAAGAGTAGCCAAATTGAAATTTATCTGAAGAGATACTTTTGACACTTTGAAGTTATGGTGAGCAAAAACAGTTAAGGACAAGCAGTTGTCACATTTCTGAACCAATCTTTGAGAGAGGGAGGGAATCTAGGGGACTTTTATTGGGCTAACAATAGATTCAGTAGGAATAGCAGTCTTTAAGATATCAGATTCATAAAGAAAAGTTAATATACACTGACTGGCCATGGAATACCTGGGTGGAAGCCAGCTGAGCCTGTGGTTTATTCATTTTTGGGACGACACAGCAGTGTCACCTCCACGTACAGCCCATAGAAACCTTCCTATAGGAATGAATGGCAGCCATTCACGTATATCAGAGAAGGTAAGTAGATATATTAAGGTGGATGGAGTTAAATCTGCCCCTGTACTCGCCATAGTACAGTAATCCCACTCTCTGGCACGAGGAACACATTCTCCCCCCCCCCCCCCGGGCTGAAACTGAGTACTTCTTGGTCATGCTTGAATGCAACCAAACTCAGGAACCAGCTTTTTAAAATATTAGACTTTTATAACTTTCCCTTAAATAAAATTGCCTTTACAGCCAAAAATTACGAATGAGAGGGGCTGACAGTAATAGTTTGCACTTGTCCATCAGTTTCTATTGGAATAGCAATTACTATGAAAACTCCACTATGAAGAAAGGTTGCAACATTTGGGGGTTTTCCACCTAGAGCAAGCAGTGGACTGGGACCTCCTGGTGGGCCTCAATTTAAGGTGCCTGCCCCATGCCCTCCTTCCCCTTGCCATGCCATACATAGCCTTTTGGCTGGACTGATGCCAGCACCAGCAACTCCTTGAATGCCAAATAAATGTTGGCAGAGATAGAGAAGTTTGTGGGGGCAAGAAGAAGAAAGGTAGGTCTCCCTCCTCTGAGGAGAAAGGGTCAGAGAAGGCATTGAATGAAATTAGAAAGAGAAAAGGTTGGTATTTGTTATTAATAAAATGGTGTCAGTAAGGACCAGCTGCCAAAATGTGTCTCTCTCTCCTAATACAATAACTCTGGACTATCCAGCCAATGTTGGATGATTGAGGACTGGTGGAAGAAAACACTTCTTTACACAAGGCATAATTAAACTATGGAATTTCACATCATACATCGTAGTTAGCTGGATGGCTTTAAAAGAGGATTCGACAAATTAATGGAGTTTATGGTTATCTTATCCATGGATACTAGCAATGGTGGTTATGGGATACCTTTGCTGTGAGAGGCAGAATGCCTTTGAATACTATATGCTGGGAATTGCAAGTAAGGAGGGGCCTTTTGCTGTCAGATCCTGCTTGCAGGCTTCCATAGGTATCTGGTAAGCCACTGTGAGAACAAGAACCTGGCTGAGATAGTTCTTTGGTCTCATCTGGCAGGACTCTTCGTATGTTCTTACTACACATTGGTGTGTTTTGTGACCATACAAAATATGTCTCTCTCTCTCTCTCATATATATATATATATATATATATGTATATGTATATGTATATGTATATGTATATGTATATGTATATGTATATATACACACACACACACACACACACACACTGCCCAACGACAATAAAATCCACCATAAAAATGATACATCTGCGTAGCATATAACAACAGTAAACAATAGAAAGATTTAGCAAACTTAAAGTTGTTTCTAAAGGCAACCAGTTAAAAATAAATTAGATGTGAATTAAAACACATAGAATCATGGAATTATAGAATTGGAAGGTACCCCAAGGGTCATCTAGCCCAACCCCCTGCGATGAGGGAATCTCAACACACAGTCCCCCGCCCAATTTAAAACCAGTTTGCAAACCTGCTTAGCTTTGCAAATGTGGTAGCAGTTTACTGGAGAAAAAACCTCTCTATTTTCTCATGGGACAACCTCATTGGGGGGGGGTTTGCTTTTTTCCATATAAACCCTGGCTAAATGCATTCAAATGGTTAGAGCTTTTATTTTCTGAAGGCTGAGGTGTGACTGACGAGGCCAGGGGGCCCCAACATGTGTCCCGAAGACTGCATGCAGCCCTTGAGGCTTTTTCTGGTGACCCTCAGCAACATTTGATGCCCCACACAGCTCCCATGCTGCCTTCCCAAAGCTGGGTAAGCGAGGTGCTGGGCTTTGGGAAGGAGGTGTAAGGGCTCTGACAGGGTCGTAAAGATAAAGGTTAAGGTACCCCTGACCGTTAGGTCCAGTCGTGGACGACTCTGGGGTTGAGGCGCTTCTGGCAAACCAGAGCATTCTAGAGTCCTCCCTATCCTTCCCAAAGCCTAGGTAGCACCTTCCCAGCTTTGGGAAAGAGATGGGGGCTCTAGGACCCTGCCAAAACCTTGTGCCTCCTTCCCAAAGTCCTGTACAGTACCTCACTTACCAGGCTTCAGGAAAGCAACATTAAGGGCTGGGGTGCCTCAGATTTGGGCCTCAACACCCCCACCCCGTGACTAGGCAGTGTGCAGCCTGCAGGTTCTGTATTGAAGTACTCTTGCAGCCCACTTGGTATGAAATGTTAGACTGTCCTGGACTAGCCCCTTCATCCAGGTAGATGAGATCATTGTAGTGGTATGAGTACGGTCCACCCACAAAGAGTTAATTATATAGAAACCTCAGTGCCTTTTTGTTTAGGTTTCAGCAGAGGACACATGAAAGGCATTGAAATCTCATGCTTCACAGCTTTATTGCTTGGTCATTGATTGGTGGCATGCAAGTCATTAAGGGTTCAACCACAGAATCCATTTCAATACTGTATTTTATTGCAAACCCCTCCACTTTTTGCTCGTTTCCAAAATGAGTACTGTACAGTACAGTAGTTCCCTAGACAGTGTAATTTACCAGAACAACCCACTAGGTGGCAGTGAAAGCTCATGGTTCATGATACAGTGCTTGGAACAGCACTGAAGTCCAAGCTAGGCCCCCAAGCCAGCAATTTATTCAGCATTCATCCTGATTTGCTTACCCCAGTGATTAGACTATGTCCAATCTTTACTAAGCATTTATCCTGATTTGTTTGCATGGTACAGTACAGTACTTACATGTACATGTCTTCCTGTTAATCATTCATTCATCCTACGCTTTTCAGTGCATTTTCCTGTCACTTTCCTAACTGCACTTTCTTTAAAGTTCCTTTAAAGAAAAAAGCAGTTTTGTTATGCTAGTGTTCACTTTCAGATGCCCTGTTTATTGAACATTCATTCAACATGCATGGAGGATAAATGACATTTGACTATTTATTGATTTGTTTGCATAAATGCTATACCAAGCAATTTTTATCCCACACTTCCCATTACATTTTCTGGGCACTTCCCTTATTTCATAAAGTCTGAACTTGGGGGGAAGGGGGTTTATTGTGCAAGATCTCAAAATCAGTGTTAACTGTGCAACCTGAATTTGCCAGTATGTGATTGAATCCTGTCCCAAAACAGCAAGCATCTGGAAGTGTCCGCTTTAATTGCACAAACTTTCTGGTACGGTGCTTGAATTCATCCCGCAAAATGAATCGTTTCAAGACTAGTGATGGCCTTTGATTTAGATGCTTTTTAAAGAGCATCAGAGGGAGAGATCCATCCCAAACTGAAAGCTTCCAACTTCTTTCTTACTAGATGCTGGGGGCAAAGGGCAGAAGTTATGGTATTTCACCCAGTCTTTCTTGGGTCTGGGCCTTTGGAGACGGTGTTACACTGGATGGACCTTGACCTGGTCAGTCTGCAAGGTAGTTCTTATCTCTCGAAAAACGACTTTTGTCCACCCCGCCCTTTGCACAGAAGCTGCCCACCTGGGAAGCCTGCAAGCTTTTAAACTCAGGTCGGTGGGATTCCTGGCTTTCCTTCCCCTAAGCAAAAGCAGCAGCCCCAGACCCTGCTCTTCCACGAGTCGACTCGGAAAAGCAAGTTTTTCTCAGTGCCAGGTGAGTGCTGGGTTGCGGCCTGACAGCGCGGGAATCCCATGTCAAACGAGCCCAAGGGAGCGAAGTTCCTGAGGTAAAAGTCGGCTTCGCTTTGCGCGCGCGAAAGGGGCGCTTCCTCAGAAGTAAGCCCGCCCAAGTTCCTCCCTCGGCGACAGGGCAGAGCAGCCCCACCAGGGCTGTGGGCGAGGAAGCCAGCGAGAGGGACCCGAGAGGGACAGGAAGAAGTTGCCGAGGCCCAAGGGCTCCTGACTCGCGTCATATGACCCAGCAAAGATGGCTGAAGGAGGGCAGAGTTGCGAAGTAGTACCTGCTGCTCCCGCCGCGGGAGAGAGCGAGGGATGCGAAGCCGCCGCCGCCGCACGGACCCCCAGCAGCGCGCCTGAGCTGAGGGGCGGCGGCAAAGAGAGGCCGGCCGAGGACTCGCGGTGGCCGGCTCCCATCCTCTCGCTGGCCAAGAAAGCCTCGGAAAACTTAGCAGCCGGCTATGGGAGCGCCCTGAAGTCCGCAGCCTTGGTAGGACTCGTGTCCAAACCGCTCAGCAATGACAGCCCAGCCAACCCAAGTAGGGCCATGCTTTTTGCTTGTGATATTGAATTTATTTTATTTTATTAGGGGGTGGCGGTAGGAGTGCGAAGAAGCAGCAAGTGGTTTTATTTCCTAAACTGCCGGTGGGGGGCGGAAGCGTTGGTCGCCCGGCGGAGGGAATACTTTCTTACAGTGTGACCCAATATAAACATAAATATTTGGTGGCTAGGCTTAAGTCAAGGGTGCCTGCATACGATGGATACCTTTATGTCCCCCCTTTTATTTTGGGGGGGCATGATAGAAAGCGTATAAAACGCACGTGGTGTGAGGAAACCTGCCACTTTCCAGATGTTGCTAAACTACAACTCCCATCATCCCTGGCCGCTTGTGCTGATGGGAGCTGCGGTTCTCCATGCCAGAAGCAGAGTGAGAAAAGTCCGTCGTCGTCGACACCCCACCCCATCCCCCACCCCGTCTAACATCATCATGTTAGAACCCTGGGCCACATTCTACAAAGATTCAGGGCAGGCAAAAGGAAGTACCTCTTCAGGCACCTTCTATTCTGGGATTTGCTACCAAAAGAGCTGGTGATGGTCACAGACTTAGATAGTGTTACCTTCCATCGATGATTCTGCTACCTACCCCCACCCCCTTTTTAAAGCATTATCAACAGCTGCTAGTCATGATGGCTATTTATTGCCTCCAGTATAGGAGGCAGATAGGCTTTGTTTTTATCCAGCAGGTCTCTTCGTATATACTTACGTTTGATTGACCTAGGAACACTTCCCCCGAATTCCAGACTGAGGCTTTGTACTTGGTGTCACAGATACAGAAAAGCCACTCTGCACAGCAGAGAGCAGCAGATCCCTGACTGGTTTGAGGCCAGCGTTAAGAACATGGAGCCTGTTACCACTGCAAAACGCAAGGCTGTTGTGAACTAAAAGTGTGCCCCCTGCAAGAAGATGCTTGCTGCACTGAGAAGCGCAAGGAACAATGCCCAGAGGATTGACAGGTGATGTGCCAATGACTACTGGCTAAAGCTGTGTCGGAGCATTCAGTTTGCTGCTGACAGTGGCCGTATGTACTTGCAGTATGTACTTGCAAAATATACGAAGGCATGAAGAAAGGCTTTGAACCAACAGCAGAAAAAACTGCACCACTAAAAACTATCAAGAACTGTACTCATAGGAAAACATGGTCTTCGACACAGCAGTTGACAGCGTCCAGGCTCTGCCTGTCTCAGGTATATGGGGAAGCCCTAGGACAGAATGGAATTCCAACAGAAGTGCTGAAAGCATGCCTCAACTCCACGGCCTTCTCTTGCAGTGTTGGGGAACGGGATCTGTGCCACAAGACATGTGTGACCTTCTACAAGAACAAACGTGACCGCAATGACTGTAACAGTACAGTGTTGAGTACTTTGGGGGAAGCATTCAGCCATGTAGTTCTCAACAGATTACAGTCACTTGCTGATAGGGTCTATCTTGAGTCACAATGAGGCGTTAGAGCTCAGAGGTCAACAGTCAACATGATTTTCTTACTGCACCAGAAAAATGCAGAGAGTAGGAATGCCCCATGTACATTGCCTTCATAGACTTGATGAAGGCCTTTGACCTCATCAGCCAGAAAGGACTCTTCACATGGGTCAACAAGATAGGGTGCCCATCTAAGCTCTACAGGATTATCATGTCCTTCCATGAGAACATGTGTGGCACCATTCAGTATGACAGTTCAACCTCGGATGCCTTCTCTATTAATACTGGTGTGAAACAGGGCTGTGCTCTCACTCCAACTCTCTTTGACATATTCTTCTCCCTGTTGGTCTCCTATGCCTTCTGTTTGACTGAAGATGGTGTGTACTTCCATTCAAGGAGTGATGGGGTGTCTGTTCAATCTGTCACATCTCCATGCCAAAAAAAAAAACTGTGGCGGGTTCTCATCCACTAAATTTTGTTTGCAGATGAAGCAGCCTTGACAGTGCACTGCAAGGCAACTCTACAGAGACTCATCAACCATTTTGTCCAAGCCTGCAAGGAGTTAGGCCTTACCATCAGCCTTACGAAGACCGACATCTTGGGTCAAGACATTGCCAGCACTCCACACATCAGCATTGGTGACCGCACGCTTGAGGTGGTAGATGATTTTGTCTACCTGGACTCCACCATAACCAGCAAGCTGTCCATTGATGCAGAGCTAGACAAGTATATTGGTACAGCAGCTACAGCAATGGCTTGTCTCCCCAAAAGGATATGGGAAAATGTGATGCTAGTGACCAGGCTTGAATGTTGAGCATGCTGCTTTATGGAAATGAGTGATGGGCAACTTAACACCTGCCTGGAGCAACACTTCAATGCCTTCCACATGCACTGTGTCAGGATGATTTGGGGCATCCCATAGCAGGACAGTCTCAAACAAAAATGTGCTTTTCTATGCACACATTGCAAGTTTTTTCACAGTTTCTCAATGAGGTCTATGCTGGCTTGGTCATGTACACAGAATGAAAGATGTCAGGATCCCCAAGGATGTGTTTTACAGGAAGCTGGCTTCAGGCACTAGGCCTGCTGGCAGACCAACTCTGTGTTACAAAGATGTCTGCAAGTGTGATGTGAAGGCTGGCAACATTAACCCTGCCATGTGGGAATCTCTTGCAGACTACCATAGTATCCACATGTATCCACAGCAGCAACCAGGGGAGAAGTGGCTGCTGTGAGGAGTGCAGAGAAAAGAAATGCCATGGCACACCTATAGCAGCAAAACCAGGCACCTTCATCTCTCCCTGCTGCAATAAAACATGTCCCTCCCATACTGGTTTCTACAGGCACAGCAAATGCTGTAACCCTCCCAACAGTTTGATGGTGCATGCTTCCATTGCCTCTCAAAACAGACGGATGCAAACAACAGCATGCTCAGAGTTCATCTTCACACGTTCTAGAGGTGTGGAACTGAAAATAGATTATAGATTCAAGGACTAAACGCTAGCAAACTGTTTGTTTGTTTGTTTGATAAAATTGATACACCATTTGATTGTAGAAAATCAAAAAGAGGTTTGCAAAAGATAAAACAGTAATAGTAGACTGCATTTTATTTATTCTGAAGTGCATCAACATTTCTTTTGTCTATCTATTACACTGATGTATAGATGTTTGGAAAACTGAGGAAATTATAATCTGTTTTAGTATTTTAATTTTTGCATTGCAGGTGGTTGAACTAAATAACCCTTGGGGTACCTTCCAACTCTACAGTTCTATAATTCTGTGTTTTTAAGTTAGGTTGTTTTCTCCTGGAGAGTTTAGTTCAGTTGAAAAATGAAATGAAATATTCCTTGCATCGATTGCCTATATCAGGTGACAATGACTTAGAGGAATATATAAAAACATAATTGTGTAGAAATACGAGCATAAAGTTGTAACTACTAAATCTAGGCAACCAGAATGTTTTCATCCATTATTAAAAGTCCATAAATTTCTAAATAAAGGCTGGTGGATGTCAAGTGTAGCTTACTCCAGGGGTCCTTTACCTTTTTTTTACCTTTAGCAGACTTATATATAATATTTGGAGTATTATCAAATTCCAGTAGGAAGAAAATCACTCTAAGAGTAAAGAAAAAGGGATATCCTAGTGTAGAAATGTAACTCTTAAATTAATTGGAAGGGAACAAGATATCAGTTCTGTGAGAGAGAGCTGTTACAGTGGAACCTCGGTTTATGCCTACCTCCATTTACGAAAACCTCTGTTTGTGAATGCTGCGAACCCGGAAATGTTTACATCCGGGTTCCGCACCGTCGGATGCGCAGACATGATCTGCGTAGCTCGCGCATGCGCAGAAGCGATCTGCGCAGAGTGTGTGTGCGCAGGACAGCTCTGTTGGCGCTTCACACACACACAGAAGCGTGCCTTCGGTGAGCGAACGCCTCCGCGGAACGGATTGCGTTTGCAAACCGAGGTACCACTGTACTATCAAGCTAGTTATGTAGGAAAATTAGGAGACCCAAATGTGTTGCAAATTACTAATGCTCTTTTGTGTGCATGTTTACTCAATGGCAAGCCCCACTGCGTTATTTGGGGTTTACTCCCAAACAACTGTGCACAGTATGTCCACCACTTGAGAATAAGTCTCATTGGGCTGTTTTATCATTCTTCTATTCCTGCAAAGGACTGGAAATCTGATTAAACATTTAGTCCTGGAACTTAGAACAATTTTCCAACACTGGGATGCAGGATTTGTATGAACAGTTGTGTTAATCTGTGTTATGGCAAAAACAGAATATTGTGGTACTGAAAGAATGAAAATAATCTTGTTAGGGTTGTATCGATTGAAGTTCAACTTGGAGTAAACCCACTGAAATGAAGGGACCGAAGTTAGTCATGGCTGTCATTTTTAATGGTTCTACACTGAGTATGACTAACATTAGTTACAACCTTCAGGTTTTTTTAAGACACCGTATTTTTTATCGTATTTTACACCGTATTTTGGTGTAAAATATGTTGGAGAAATAGAAGGCAATAAGGGCATGGAAAAATTCACTCCAACTAAATATAAATACCTACAAATACACCCGGACGCAGGTGGCGCTGTGGTCTAAAGTGCTCCCCAACCTTTTTATCGCCGCAGACCAGTCAACGTTTGATAATTTTACTGCGGCCCGCTGAGGGGGGGACGTTGATTGTTTCGCGGCCCGCTGAGGGGTGGACATTGATTGTTTATATTTTATTTAGATTGTTTTGATTTAATAATCTTAATTTAATTGTATTTAATGTTCCTTGGGCGGCCCGGTACCAATTGATCCACGGACCGGTACCGGTCCGTGGCCCGGGGGTTGAGGACCACTGTAGGGCTTGCCAATCGGAAGGTCGGCGGTTCGAATCCCTGCGACGTGGTGAGCTCCTGTTGTTCAGTCCCAGCTCCTGCCCACCTAGCAGTTTGAAAGCTCGTCAAAGTGCATGTAGATAAATAGGTACCACTCTGGCGGGAAGGTAAACGGCGTTTCCATGCACCACTCTAGTCCGCCAGAAGCGGCTTGGTCATGCTGGCCACATGACCCGGAAGCTGTCTGTGGACAAATGCCGGCTCCCTCGGCCTATAGAGCGAGATGGGTGCACAACCCGAGTCATCTGCAACTGGACCTAACGGGTACCTTTACCTTTACCTTAAACTAACACAGTTGGAATTTATGGCAATAAAAAGTGACAATGCAAATGAAATATTCCCTCACTGATTTCTGCACAATTACAGTTAACTGAGAGTTTCAGAATTACCATCAAGAAAATAAAAGATAAAAACCTCTCATCGTTGCTTGTACATTCACACTTTTTACCATTGATCTATTCTGCCACTGTAAACTGCTGAAGGATAACTGCTGGCAGATTATTGTATCTGTGAAATGTTTTATTGTGAGTTTGAGGCTGCTGGGCATGCTTACTTAGAAAGAAGCTCCAATGAAAGCAACTCAAGTTGTTTCTGGCTAAGGTTGTTGGTCCTTTGTTCTGTATTTTATGGTTTTAGATTTTTTTTGATGTTTTAATGATTTTATTATACACCACCACAATATTTTTAATGAGTTGGTGGTTTGTAAATACTCTAATAAATAAACAAGTCTGCAAACCTACCCACACTTATTTTGAAGGAAGCTACAGTGAACTCAATAGGGAGTTGTGTATGAATACACACTTAAGATCAGACTATTCATGTTTGAGAAAGCAATATATGTATACTTTTATCAATTTTAGAAGTATCTTACACTTTTAATAGTTATCAATTATATATAGTTCTATATGAACTACTACTGTTAAATGTTTCAGTTTGTATACATAAATTGCCTTTATGCTTAAAGCTGGCTATGACTCTCAGTTCTAAATTAAATGCAACTGAAATTATCTCAAATGCTCTAAAATAGTCTTCATTTAAGGAATTGTCTCTCAAATATAACAAAACACCCCAGCCATTGCAAGGGGCTTTACTTCTGATTCAAGTTTGCAGTTTTATGCTCCCATCTGAAAGAAAGCACCCATTGAACTCAGTGGAACCTGCTTCTGGGTAAACGTGCATAGATTTTTAGTATCTGAAGAAGTGTGCATGCACACGAAAGCTCATACCAATGACAAACTTAGTTGGTCTCTAAGGTGCTGCTGGAAGGAATTTATTTTATTTTTTAGTATCAATCCGTTGGTGGCTATCAATTCATTGGCTTCCCTGCTGGAGTTTTGCAAACCAGAACTCTTGACATTTTTAATTTTAAGCCTAAAAATAGTGAATGATCCATTTTTACAACTCCAATAGCTTGCAAAAACCACATTAAGTTCAGAATGCTTTGCTTCTGCCTAGCCACACTGCAGGCAAAGTAGGCTACCTAAGCACCTTAGTACCATAACCCTAACGTCGTAAGTTACAGGTAGGTAGCCGTGTTGGTCTGAGTCGAAACAAAAAAAAAATCCTTCAGTAGCACCTTAAAGACCAACTAAGTTTTAATTTTGGTATGAGCTTTCATGTGCATGCAAACTTCATCAGATACACGTAGTAAATTCAGTAGGAATTCTTTCAGCTTCACATAACTTGTGTTCACTTCATTCACCAGAAATTTGACCATATACCAATGTGTCATTAGGAACACATAGCTAATACTGTACAAGACTGCAATATAATTACGAAACATCATTATATATCCCTTATAGTCCCAGGAGCTGACACTGAAATAGCTTTGCTAAGTGCCTAACAGAAACGAAGTGGTTCGTTTAAATTTTTTTAAAAAACCACTTATGTGGCTGAAATTGTACTGTTAATTATTCTTGAGGTCTTGACTTTTATTTGAATTCTAGTGTTACCTTGCTGACAACAGTTCAAATTTTATTTCAATCTCAAGCCTTTTCCCTAGTTGAAACACATGAAATTGTCTAGCAGCGTCTTGAAAAAGGAGGTTATATTTGTCAGCCACCTAAGCTTTTTGCATGACGCTGAGGTGAGTGGGGGATCAGCATTTGCTACAGGGGGAAAATACACGCAAGTGGAAAAACACACTACAGTACTATTATCCTCGCGTTTGAATTCCCGCGACGAGAGGAAGAGGCCTTTAAGAAAGTAACAGCGACCAGACAACTAAAATGGCGCCACCCCTCCCTTGTTTACAGTGTCGCTTCGCTTCTGCCCAAAGCCTCTTTTCCCCGTTTGCCCAATGAGGGCTGCGGTAGCGGCTGGGCCTTAAAACCATTTCCTGGACGGTCGGAAGATGGGAAGGCAGGTCGCTGGCTGTGGCCAATCCGAGACACCGGCTTGTGCACCGGGTGTCCCGATTGGCTTGCAGGAAGGCGATCAGCGGCTTGGGTGCCTTTAACCAATGAAGGGTCTCTCTTTGGATTTTGAGGGGGAGGGAAGTGTTGCTCTGGTAACGCCAGGTGAAGGTGAGATACCAATGGGGAATTAAGCGGGGGAGGGGGGTTATCGGGGCCTCTGCTAAGGGGCCGTATGGTGCTGGGTGGGAGCCTCCCTGGGGAACCCACATTGCGGGAAGCTTATTAACACTGAGTTGCCAAAATGCAGGTGTATTTGTGTGAGCCAGAAAGAGACTACAGAGGAGAGCAGAAGGCACAACATGCTCGGAAGCGGCTATTGCTCTGCTCCCCTCCTTCCAGCGTTGATCTCGCTGCTCTGATCCTTCTCCCTGTGAAGTTAAGATGCTTTCCTTTTCACTGCAGAATGCGGGTCGTACCAAGGCAGAATCCGTGGGGGCTTCCCTTTTAGTCTGACTGGCAGATGTGTGTTTCTCTCTGTGTCACCATCCTTATGAGCTCTTCTGTGTGTATTTGGGCATAACTAGGGCTGTCATTCTCATACAAGACACAAAATAGAATTAAAACATTGCACCAAAATGTTTTGGCTGCTTTCTTTTTAACACAGATTGGAATGGGAATAACCAGTGTGTTTTAATGCTTGTGGGTATTTTAGACGTTAAAGGTTTGTTATTGCTCTGGTTTGTTAAATCTCTCTCTCTCTCTCTCTCTCTCTCTCTCTCTCTCTCTCTCTCTCTCTCTCTCTCCCTCTCTCCCTCTCTCTCTCTCTCTCACACACACACACCTAACTGCATCATTTCAACCCTTTTTAGAGTGCATCTGTTTCATGAACATTCACTGTCTTAACAAGAGAGGTGTATATATAGCTCCTGATATATGAACGGAACAAATCTTGGATTGTTTTGGTTTTTCTATTACCTCTTTTCTCCTCCACCACCACCTCTGGAATATTTCTGTTGTGCTAAACTATGAAGCAAGATGGTGTTTTGTGGGGTTTGATGTTTTGAGAATAAGTCTACCAATCTTACTTCAGTTTCTTTTCTGATATGTATGTGTATCTACATTTGTTCAGCAGCCAAATTCCACATGATGGAAGAACGTTCAAATCTCATGAACATGATGAAATTGAGTGTTAAAGTGTTAATCCAGTCAGCTCTGAGTTTGGGCCGGACCCTTGATTCAGACTTCCCTCCCCTGCAACAGTTCTTTGTTGTGATGGAACACTGTCTCAAGCATGGACTTAAAGGTGAGCTTCCTTCCAGTATTGGTTTTGCCTTGTGGTTTCAAATAGTATATTTTTCTTATCTTTTTATGTATGTGCCTTTGATTATAGTCTTGCAGCTTTAACCAGTTTATCTGGGAGTATCCCCCACTGAATTCTAAATAGACATATATAAGATTGCATTGTAAGAGTATTTTAATTGATGTGGATCTTTGCTTTAACAGGGCACATAAGCAGGCTAACCACCAGATATTTCTAGAAGTCATTTAAAAATGTGTGGTTTGTGTCATGAGAAAATGCTTAGAAGGAGTAATAGATAAAGCAAAAAGGAATTATGTGTTTGAAGTGGAATTCATAGCCTGATTAATTCATCAATTTGATTCTTACTAAGGAAACAGAAGTGACATTAAAGGAAGGTAATGCCCATCTGCTGGACCACTTACAGACCTTGTTCTAGAACTCTGTAGGATGAGAAATGGAACAAGTTTAATAGCACGGAGAGCATTGTTGTGTGTGGCACTTAAGATGACTCTGAACCCTTCCTCTTGCTACTTGTCTGCAAGTGTGAATGTAGCGAATGCTTGACAGAGATAGACTGCCATTTTAAACTAAATGTTCAATCTAGCCACAGAGGTTTTACAATAAAATTGCAGAATGCAAAGTTGGGGGGTCGTTTTCCTAAAAAAAAACTTCATAGCACAATCATCTATTACTTGAAAGTATTGTCATACTGTGTTCAGTTGGTTTTACTTCCAGGTATGTGTATGCAGAATTGTAGCCTGAATGTGAGGTGTGAAAATACCATAATTATGCAAGCATATCCATGTTTACTTAGAATTAAGTTCCACTATGTTTAGTGATGCCTACTCCTTCCCTTGTTAAGTGTGCTTTCTCTGTTTGACATTTGCTTTATGTTCATTTAACTGTTGTGAACCTTTTTACTTTACACACATTAAACTGAAATAAAACAACGTTATTTCCTTTCCATTGCCTCCCTTTTATCTAGCTAAGAAGAGTTTCATTGGGCAGAACAAATCGTTTTTTGGACCTCTAGAGATGGTGGAGAAACTTTGTCCAGAAGCATCAGATTTAGCAACAAGTGTCAGAAATCTGCCAGAGTTAAAGTGAGTTTTTAAAGATTCAGGTTGAGGTTAAGGGAACAAATTGTTATAAGGAATGAGGTTGCTAATAGTATTCATGTACCTTCATAATATTTTATGGGTTGATTTGTTAACAAGATGATGGGCTAATTTCAAGTTAAAAGATGGGGAAAGTTTCACTGAAATTATCCTTCATTGATGGGGCTTTTCAATGCTAATGCTATTGTTGTACACAGTGACAATTTAGCTACATTTTCCTGTCATTTAATGCTTTCACCAATAACGTTTTACATTTAAGACTGTCAAAAATTTTACAGGTTTCTTTCTTTATAAGAATTGTTGTGCCAATTCAGAGCAATGGGTTTTCAACAGGTGTTAGATGCCAGAGAGAAACATTAAAGTAGGTACTGGGGAAAAGACATATTGATCTCAGTAGGACCTGCTTTTATATTAACTATCTAGACTTGCCCATATGACTTTCCCAGTAATCAACTGTTAGTCCATATTTGTCAGTTTGTATTTCTAAGTATAGAAAGTATTGATCTGATAAGTAGTGATTTTGTTGTTTAGTCGTTTAGTCGTGTCTGACTCTTCGTGACCCCATGGACCATAGGACACCAGGCACTCCTGTCTTGCACTGCCTCCCGCAGTTTGGTCAAACTCATGTTCGTAGCTTCGAGAACACTGTCCAACCATCTCGTCCTCTGTCGTCCCCTTCTCCTAGTGCCCTCAATCTTTCCCAACATCAGGGTCTTTTCCAGGGAGTCTTCTCTTCTCATGAGGTGGCCAAAGTATTGGAGCCTCAGCTTCACAATCTGTCCTTCCAGTGAGCGCTCAGGGCTGATTTCCTTCAGAATGGAGAGGTTTGATCTTCTTGCAGTCCATAGTGATTTTACCTATTCTAATTAATTCAAGAGGGTTCTGGAAGCTTCTCTGTGTGAAAGGAAACAGAAAGGAAAGGAAGGTTCATGAGTACAGCTGGCTTAAACTGGTTCTTTTATCTCTTCTGTCAAGGTCATGCTGACCATAAAAAAAAGGCTAGAAGGAGCCTGAGTTTCACTTTTTCTCTTTCTATCTCTTTTCCTACTGGTGTAGTGTTCTGTACATAGTATGCTTAGTGTTAAGGTTTAGACTTCTTATAGGTTATTGTAAGTTTAAGTTAAGTCTGCTGCAACTGGATTTCTTATGGACAGTGCCAATCCTGAATGTATTGGATTTGTGACCATTATGCTCATTTGCCTTCAGTAGCAGTAAAGCTCTACTGGATGAAATATTAATTGCCTCTAGTCTTCTTCTTCTTCTTCTTCTTCTTCTTTTGGAATCCTGCAAAGTGTTTAAGATTTTTCTCTGCTAACTATGCGTTGGAATCTGCTCTGGATCAATAAGAGTAGAATTTCATGATATATTCCCTTTACTTAAATGTTCTTTCCAAATCTTCTGTAATAAGGTATTTCCAGTGCTTTTTTTCTAAAAAAATGTTTAGGGGTACTCTCATTTTCCTATTCATATTGAAATACTGCCCCTCAATGAGGCCAAACTTAGATTCACAAAATGTTTAGGGGTATGCAAACCCCCAGGAAAAAAACGCCCTGGGTATTACAGTACTTATATTAATTGGTAATTCACTAATTAATCAGTTAAAGGAAAGGCAATGAATAAATGTGTAGGCCTAAATGTTTTTTATCTGGCCCATATAATAAACAGTTATCTGCTGCAGGAAATAGGTACTCATGGTAAACTACAGAAACATCAGATGCATTTTTATATACCAAGTGGATAGCATGTTTCAGGGGCGTACCCAGGATCAAAACTAGGGGGGGGGGCAAGCCATGGTAAAGGTGTCTGGAAGGGAGGAGGAGGACGGGAATGGGGATTAGCACTCCCGCCGCCGCCTGAAGTGCTCTGCGATCTTTCGGGGGGGCAGTCTTAGGGGAGCCTCTGCCACCTTACTCACGGCTCCTCCTTGGATCTCTCTTGTCGGGGCGGGGCGGGCGCAACATGCGCATAGATGGCGCTGGCTGGAGGGGGGGGCTCCGGCTTGCCTTCCCTTTGTGTGCCGTTTCCTTCCCGGCCGTGGCCGCGAGTGGCACTTGGCAAAGAAGGTGTGCCGTGGGAGCGGAGCGGGGTCCTCCTTTCTTCACGCTTTCCGGAGCGGAGATGAAGGGCGGGTGGGGGTGGTTAGAGACCCTCTCCCTCCCTCATTGCTGGCGTCTGTGAAGAGGCTTGGTGGGGAAAGTTGGAGCGAGGTGCAGCATTTATTTTTATTTTTTTGCTTCTGGGGGACAGCTGCCCCCCCTGCCCCTTCCTGGGTACGCCCATGGCATGTTTGACACCTGGTGTCCTTATGGAATTGTAGGACCCCAATTGGAAGAGGCAGAGCTTGGCTTTATCTTGCTGTGATGCAAAAGAAACTGGCAGACTACCTGAAAGTACTCCTGGACCACAAGAATCTATTGAGGTATCTTTTGAATTTATTAATATTATTATTATTCTGGAATAACACATCTTGCCACACAGGGAAGTATCTAAAGTAAATGAGTTTGATCCAGAGAAAAGCCTATGGAAAGGGGGCTGGTAGTCCTCAGCCCACCCCAGTGTCTCCCAGCCCTTGAGAGAAGATTTTCAGAGGCTGCTGTTGCACGGGGTAGGGTGCAGGGTATGGGGGTGAGGGAGAAAGCCAGCTTGCATTATCTCCCTTCTGTTACTATTATTTTTTTAATCTGAATTCAGCCTAGTGCTTGTATTCTGACCATAAAGTTGATAGGAAGGACTGAGCTCAATTGTTCTTAATTGGGTGGATAATACAGTACCCCCCACAATAGTTATTAAATTATCTGTTTTCTTTCCTAGTGAATTTTATGAGCCTGATGCCTTAATGATGGAAGAGGAAGGAGCTGTGATCATAGGTCTGCTTGTGGGACTGAATGTCATTGATGCAAATCTCTGCTTAAAAGGAGAAGATTTGGACACCCAGGTAAACTTAGGAGTGATATTTAATATTCACAAACAACCCCGTAGACCAGGAATAACTTGTGTTTTGTTAGTTCAGGCCTATGTTATCCAAGTAGTCTAAATCTGTCTTGAAGCCAGGGGGTCATATGGTGGCATTAAGCAAGCAGAAGCAATTCTGCTCATTCAAGGTTGGACATCTGATTTCTACCACTTGTCCCTACTCACTGCCATATGGGAGAGAGCCTCCTACTGTGCTATGTCTTTCCGTGTGAACTGAGTCCCTATGAGTATCATTTCCAAAAGCACTTGCTGTACTTTCTATTTTGTGGGGTGACCACACCCAGCACTGGCTGGTGCACCCCATGGAGGGTTGGTCAAGGATGAATGCATCCCCCCAGGTTGAAAAAAGTTGGCCTCCTGTGCTTTATTCCCTTAAAACTCATTTATTAGAATGTGAAGGAGAGGTATGAAAATAAGTAAAGCATAGCTAATCCTGTTGAGGCACTTAATTCAATTGTAAATAAATCTTTTTTGTCTTTTCAGGTTGCAGTGATTGATTTTTCCCTGTACCTTAAAGATACACAAAACAGTGACAATAGCAAAGAGTATGTAAGGTTGAATTTATGTTCCTAATCATTGTTTAATAGAATTTTTATTTAATGTAGATGAGCCCATATTTAGGGATTTCTTTAGTTCTCGAGAGGAGTGGGAGAAATGGAATATAGAAAGGCTATTGACAAAAAAAATAGGGCAGAGGAAATATATAGAGGATCAAACATGCTAATTCTGGCTTCAGCAGCCTTCCCTCCAGTTCCACACAAATTTGATTTTAAGGGCAGGCATCCTCTACCCATCCCCTATTTCTACACACAGGTCCTACACACCTGTCTTGTTGAACTAATGGGGACTGAAGGAGCTATGCTCTGCTAACTGGGGAACCTGGATGAGCTGCATAGAAAACCTGTACATTTTATATTTGTATAACATGTATAATTCATAACAATGCATTAAAACTGCATCCATTGCAGTCCTGGGTGCTTTTCTGACTGAGCTTTTAAAACCGTGCTTTTTACCTGCTCTTAACTGTGTGGAGAATTCATTTTTAAAAACCCAGTTTCTTTGTGTCTTTACACATTGATGTGCTAACTACCTTTTCATATTGGTAATGGTTTTTCTTAGCATCTCTATTTTGGGTGCAGCTGCAATTTGACCTTGTGGGGCTGATTTTAATCCCTTGGAGTCAATTGTCCCCTATCATTTTTTTTTAAATCTAGCTGCACATCTTGTTGACACCAAACTGGTGTCTTAATAAAGGAAGAGCACTTGCATATATAATGCACATGTAGCTTCTTGTATGATAGCTTTCCTCTAATATAACATGACAGGTCTTGTGGCAAACTGACTATAGTCCACAAAAAGACATTTTCCATAATGCATTTATTAGTCTTTAAGATTCCACAAAGCTCCTGTTGTTTTTGCTGCAAGAGAACCTATATGGCTGCCATTGTGGAATGTCTCTAATATAAATTTTGCACTTGAGAGAATGAGCCATGCTTTAAAATACCATCTTTATTTCAATATCAGAGATGGAGGCATTACTGCTGTGCTTGATCAGAAACATTATGTAGAAGAACTTAACCGCCATCTAAGGTAGGCTTCCTTGGTGAAAACTTGATTTCCCCCTGTACCTTTCCCCTCCCCCATGTTTAAGATCACAGCTTTAGCTACGGCAGCAGTTTAAGGAGTGCTATACTATTGTAAAAAGCTTTTCATGCTTATTCCTTCAGAGGGACCTGCCCCTTCGTACAGTGGTACCTTGGTTAACAACCATAATCCGTTCCAGAGGTCCGGTTGTAAACCAAAACAGGTTGTAACCCAAGGCGTGCTTTCGCCAATGGGGCCCCCAAAAAAGTGTTGTAATAAAAAAAATGGGTTGTAATCCAAAAAAAGGGACACGGACTTCCGGGTTTGACGTGGTTGTAATCCAAAGTGGTTGTAATCCAAGACGGTTGCAAATCAAGGTACAACTGTACAATCTTGCTCTTCTATCACCTTGTTCTGCTAGCCTTGTAACTCCCTCACTTTAAACCCCCATATTTACAATCCAATTATATTATTTTGCATACTATCATATTTTTCATTAATTTTCTTAAACTGCGAGCACTAAGTGTTTTTTTGGGGGGGGGGGCAAAAAAACCAGAATAATTCTTGGTTACTTAGACTTCCCTTCAACAGTTGACATTTTTTGAGTGGCTAATGTTAAGCAGGTCTTGGTAATCTTTTTGTCACAGTTGCACTGTTGGAGATCTGCAGACCAAGATAGAGTGCCTAGAGAAGACCAATTCAAAGCTCCAGGAAGAGGTTTGTGGTGCTCAAGTTTATTTCAGTCACTACTGGTGCCTGCTCCTTTTTGAAAATTTTGAAGTGACTACCTTCTTGAAACTGTGAATCTTATCAAACAAGCAGAGCAAAACTAATATGAATTGGGAAACTGGAAAGGTCATGGTGAGGAGAGCCAGAGAGTTCATTTCCTCTCGTATGCAATTTAAAGGTACATGGAACATAGGAAGCTGCTTCTATACCAAGTTAGACCATTGCTCCATCTAGCTTAGTGTTGCTGACGCTGACTAGTAGCAAGTCTTCAGCGTTTCAGAGGAGAGCTTTTCTCATCTCTACCTAGAGAGGCAAGTGCTCTGCCATTGAGCTACAGCGCTTGCACAGTGTCTGGACGAAGAAGGACTTAACCATTTTAAGTCTGAGAAGTTTTCCCTCTCATGCGTCCTTTCTGAAAGGAATGTTCATCAACAGAAAAAAACTTGCCAGTTTCTGTCTTGGAATTTTAAAAAAACAGTTATGTGTCACCTTAGTGACTGAATTATGAAATATGAGCTTGCCTGGTCTTAATTTCAGGCTGCAGTTGAATGGGATATTTTTAAATATTCATCCAGCTGATGCATGGTGGTTTGTCTTCTCTCTTCTCACACCCTCCTCTGTTTGTCAGCTGGCAGCAGCAACTGATCGGATCAGGGCACTTCAGGAAGAGCAGCAGGAGCTGAAGCAAGAAAATGAACTAATCCGTGAACGAAGCGAAAAGCATGTCGAGGTCAGATACAGTATGTAGCTGATATGTGTGAAGGTCCACCTAGGAGCTTGTTTTTCATTTAAACATTAGCATACCTCTGTAGGTCACTTTGTGCAGGAGAGTCTCCTTTAAGTCCCTAAAATACCAGGAGCCTGCAGAAGGACTTTCAGTGTGGCTGCCTCTGTTTCGGGGAACATCTTCGTTGAAATACAACAGGCACTCTGTATTTGTAGCTTTTAGAAACAATTGAAAACATTTTTGTTGCAACAGGCTTTTCCAGGTAGATTGTTTTATATATTCAGGACAATTCATAAATTAATAAAACAACAATAATATGAGACACATATTTTCCTGTGGTTAATAACATCTGTAGATATAAAATCACTTCTAAATAAGCATAATTTCTCTTGTGAGAAACTTACCTACTCTAATCTACCAACAGGTTGATTTCTCAAATAACCCTTTTTTTATAGGTAACAAAACAGGACACCAAAGTTGAACTGGAAACATACAAGCAGTCAAGGCAAGGCCTGGATGAAATGTACAGTGATGTCTGGAAGCAACTGAAAGAGGAGAAAAGAATCCGAACGGTGAAACACCATAATTCATTAACTGGAGTGAATCATTGTTTGTTCGATTTCTGTATGCACCATTGTAGCAAGCTTGCCTGGATGCTGGGGGTGGGGACTACTGGGGGGGCGGGCGGTGCAGAATAGTGTCAGCATGCTTTCAGAAGCAACCTTCAGGTTCTTTTGATTCCAGCCATTGTAACACAATCTATAAAAACACAAGTTCACATGGGTCAGGTTTTACATAGCTCAACAGAAAATATTTGTTATTTATGCAGATTTGAATTTTATTTTTAAAGGAGCTGGAAAAAGAGCTGGAGCTGCAGATTGGAATGAAAACAGAAATGGAAATTGCTATGAAGCTCCTGGAGAAAGATACTCATGAAAAACAGGACACTTTGGTGGCCCTTCGCCAGCAGCTGGAGGAAGTTAAAGCTATCAATTTGCAGATGTTTAATAAATCTCAGGTAAATTTGTTAAGTAAATGGAGAAGCAACCTATTCACTAGGTATGAGCATAACACTTTAAATGTGTACAGTGCATTCTGATAATTAGACATTGGAAATGAAGTTTAATATGCCACAGCCTCCCAAAGGCTAAAGCCAAATTAGTGCAAGGAAATCACATTGTGCAGAGCCCCCATCCTATGGCTATATACAAACCATGTGAGTCTCTCACATACTTTTAAGGCATCTCAGAGAAGGAAAAAAAGATTAATGGGATTCTCTCACTGACCCTTAATACTATCTATCATCCAAACAATAAGCAGAGATGGACACAGGCCTTGCAATCTTCAGACCTCCTGCCCAAAACAAGTGACTGAAAAACTAAGCTGATTAGAGGGAGATCAAGGGCCATGTTTTCCCGGGAAGTTCCTTTGGCTCCTATGGAAAGGCTGCCATGGCTAAAGAATGTTTAACTAAGCAATCTTCTGCCTTTCAACTGCATCATGTGAAGAGGCCCTTACTCTTAAGTTTTATTTTTCTTCCAGACACTAAGAATGTGAATGAATGTTGTGCTCACTATACATCATTGAGTACATGGAAAAGGGCAGGATTCATTTTACCAGCCCTGTCAGTGGAAGCCCTGCAAAAGGACTTCTGCTTGGGCAATGGGGATCCCTCCAAACACGCACCCTAATTGAGTCAAGGTGTGCCATGAGTATCCCCACTCTAAACAGAGCGCAGGGGGAGAAAAGGGGGGATTGTTCCAACTACCAAGAGTGCAATGTTAAATTCCACCCAAAATGTATATTCATGCAAGGTTAGTTGTGTCTACTCAGAATCCTGACATTGTACTTAACAGGGTGACAAATCCCCACAATAAAAATTAATGTACGAAACTGCTATATAACTGAACCAGAAGGTATATGCAGCTGAGACAGAGGGCCATGGTTTATGACTCTAGGAATGAACATCAGGTCTGTATGCACTCTTCCTGCCACGCTCGCTTTGGTTCATTTGGATGCACTGGGGAACTCTGGTTTAAATAAACCAGGATCTCTCCACTGAAGCCAATGTATAAGGTGAAGGAAGAATGTGTGGGCTTGGGCAGGCCACTCTCATTTTCAGTTCCCCATTTATAAACCTGACCACAATAGTGATCCTACATCAAGGGTAGCCAATGTGGTGACCTCCTGTGTTGGGGACCATAACTCCATCATATCAGCATGGCCAGCAGTCAGGAATGATGGGAGTTAAAGTCCAAACATACATGGAGGGCTGCACACAGGCCACCCCTGTGCTATAACGCAGGGCTTTTCCAAGGACGAAGCTAATTAATCTATTCTCAGGTCCCCAGGTTAAGCCAATTGATTCTTGCTTCCAGGTTGCTTGTTCTAGCATTACAGTAGTGAGGCAACTTTATTCTCTGCCTTTTGAAGCAGGGGAAAAACTCAGTATGAAGAGGGAGACATGATGAAGTATCTTTCTGACCTGTTTCATTACTAAGCTAATCATATATGGCCCTGGGGTGGTTTGGGTTTTGTAATCGCAGAACAATTTTGCAGTGAGCAGTTTGATTCTTTCCTTCCAGAATGCAGAAGGTTCATTGCAGCAGAAAAGTGAAGCAATATCATCCTTTGAAGGCAAAACGGACCAAATGATGTCTTCTGTCAAGCAGATGGAGGGCAGGTAATCCCTTCCATAGGCCTGATTAGCTGTGACCTGCCTAGTTCCCAAATTTTTAATGTTTTCCAAAGTCCACATTAGTTTCTTTTCATAGGCACAACATGTTTCTAGGGAAGACATGGACCACTGACCTATTCCCTGTAATTGTGATCAGGAGTGGCATGGCCAGACTCCCAAGGGCCATGTAGAAAGCCCAGGAGGGCTTAATTCAGCCCCTGGACCTGAGGTTCCTCACCCCTGTGCTAGATGCTGAAGAAGGATAAGGCAGACATGTGAGAAAGTTCAGTATGGTGGGAAAAATCAGGGGAGGGAAAGGAAGAGAGTGGCTGGCGAAACCCAGCCAGATGGGTGGGGTATAAATAAAAAATTATTATTATTATATGCAGTGGAGGCTTGGGATGCCCTTGGGCAGAATGGAAAACTGATGAATTTGCAAGAGGGAAAGGCAAGTTGTACTTTTAAGAGAATTGTTCAATGTATATGCCACATTTCTGCCAATTCACCCTAAGGTGATTTATGCTTTTAACATACTAAAACAACAGTTTAAAAGCATAGAACAGGATTCTCTTAGGTCACTTGATGGTCACTTCAGGAGCTGATGGCATGAGCTGCCTGGCTGCCTCTTCTCCTTCGCTCCCTCAGGGCAAATGGGGCTTAAATAGCTGTTAGGACCATTCACTGAAGCTGCTGGTGGTCTCCTTAGGAGCTGAAGACATAAGTTTATTGCTCAACTTCCCCAAGCTCAGGCTAGGACTTGTGAACATCTGTCTCCTTGCTAGACAGGATAACTTAGGCAGACCCTTGTGGGCCAGAGTGCTGAAGGCTGACCTACCTACGCTGCTGTAGCTACTGACATGGTATGAAATGTTTGTGCATAATATAACATGTTAATGCATGATAAGGGTGTGTTCAAAGGTGGTAGCTTTGGCAAGAGGGAAAACTTACTATAGTTCTATGAAGCTTGTGTGCATGTATCTTTTTTCTTCTTTTTTAGATTGCAGCATGCAGAAAAGGCCAGGCAGGTTGCAGAAGAAAAAAATGTCAAACTGAAACAAGAACTGGGTGGCAAAATTGTGACCTTAAAGCAGCAGCTAATCCAGCTGGATAACAAGTGGTAACCTTGTGTTATGTATTGTTTGTTCTTGGTTTTCCTGGAAACAGGGTGTTTAATTCACAGCTTAAATGCCTCACAAAATCAGCTAGCCACAAAGCTAATGATGCATCAGCGTAGCAAATTAGTTTGCACTAAACTTTCTAATATGAGAGCTGTGATCGTTTTGAACTGTCATTTCGTATTTCCTTCAGATTGATTGTGCCTATAGTTACTAAAGGCAGGGCCTGGCTGAACTTGCTGTCACTCTTATTGGCTGGGACTAAAGAAGTGAAGAACTGCATAGCTATTTTCATGCATGTCCCAAAGGAGCCTATGAATTTGGATTTCTTAGCAGCGCTCAGCTCAAGAAACATGGCAAATGACTCGTGAAACAGAGACGTTCCAAAGTGAGGGTGTGCTGTTAAAAGAAAACATCACCCAGAAACTCACATGCCTAAAGTAGTTCTCTGGATCCCAGCCACCCAGTTGGATCCAGTGAAGAGCCAGTGGAAAGGGGTGGGCAGAAGCAGGCTTTCCCATCTGCTTATCCCCCTGGAAGCCCCAGATAAGCTTCTGCAGGTTGGATCCCCCTGCTATATGTGGTGGGGAGGGGGGGAGGGGTAAGGGAGCAATTCCTTAAAAGTGGACATAGAGGCCTTGCATGAGTTGGAATTTTGCTTGTGAAAATTCCCTCTGCTCAAATTTGCAGGGATCACTCCCTCCCATGCCACAGCCCGCCCCATTTTCAGGGGCCCCCTATCTTCATAGACATCTCTGGGGCTGCTAGGGAGAGGCAAAAGCAGGATAGTCAGTGTCTACCCCTTTCCACAAGCTTTTCTTCTACATCTTCTTTGGCGATCACTTGTAATCGAGTAAGTTTGTCTTCCATGAACACGGTCTTAACGGTGTCAGAAGGTGACCGTGGAGGCCAGTTCTGGATCCGCACATCCTACCACAGTGGGGGCATAGATTTCCGGGCAGGAGTTGATCATTGTTAGGATTTGCCAAACCTGCCTTCCTCTTAGCTCATTTCTCCCTTTCGTCCCGAGTTTGAGTGTATTCAAAGTCCATAACACCTTTGGCAAAGGTTGTTCTCCAATTGGAGTGCTTGCAGACCAGTGTTTCCCAATTGTCGGTGTTTACCAGTATACTACATTTTTTAAGATTTGCCTTGAGAAGAGTCTATAAACTTCTTTTGTTGATCACCACCATTACACTGTCCATTTTTAAGTTCAGAATAGAGTAGTTGCTTTTGAAGATGATAATCAGGCATCCAAACATGACCAGTCCGACAAAGTTGATGTTGAAGAATCATTGCTTTGACCCTGGTGATCTTTGCTTCTTCCAGTACACTGGCATTAGTTTGCCTGTCTTCCAAGTGATACCCACTATCTACACAGAAATTCAAAACTCCTCCCTTGTGGCATCATGAGCATGCTACTTCACCCCACTCCCATAATTATTTCAAAAATTTCTAGCGAAGTAAACACTGCTGTTAAACAAGTTTTGTTTCTAACTTGGTGTTTGTTTGGTCTCTGAATTTTAAAAAGCTTAACTCTTGAGAGAGAATTAAAATCTGAGAAAGAGCAGCGGCAGACTCTGCAACATCAGCTGCATCAAGAGAAGGACACTACAGCTTTGCTAAAAACAGAACTGCAGCAAGTGGAAGGGTTAAAAAGGGTAAGTGAGCTGGAAACCCAAATCACAGCCAGACCAAATGCTGTAGTCCAGAACCTCTGTAGGGCATCAACTTGGAGAATGCATGTTAGGAAACATGGGGAAATAACTTGGGTGCCTTACTAGTATGTAACGTGGCAGATTCTCTCCTTTAAGGGTACAGGGGTTGTTGCAAGCTACTGGTTCAAGAACACTTAACCACCAGGGAAGAACTATTCTTTCTCTGATCAGCAAATGATCAAGTGAGCATCCTCCTTAGGCTGAGTAAAGCCTGTCTTTTGGCAACAATGCCATGGCTAAGACTAGGAGCCTTTCCACCCACAGGTTTTTTCGACATATTGGAATGTTGTTCTTAATGGTTAAGGTGAAGTCAACCATTCATTGCCTTAATAGCAAGTTAATACATTTATACAAATGGCAGGTACAGTTTTTCTCTCCTTCACCCAAAAGTGATAAGATTGAGATCTTATTAGTCAAGTTCAAATAGCAGAGGAGGAGGAATTCCCTAATAAAAATTATATAGCCTTTTTTGTGTTTTGTTTTATAGGAGTTGCGAAAACTGCAGGAAGAGAAGCAGCAATTGGAAAAGGTCTGTGAAGAACAGGAGCAAGCCCTCCAAGAAATGGGGCTTCACCTTAGCCAGTAAGCATGTTCTGATATTGGGCCCCATTCTGTTCATCTCTCATTCCCAGAGAGGTTGCATTATTGAGTTAACTTGTGTAAGAGAAGAATAATAGAATTGTAGAGTTGGTAGGGACGCCAAGGGTCATCTAGTCCAACCCCCCGCAATGCAGGAATCTCAACTAAAGCATGCTACCTCACCCCACTGCCACTATATGGCAGTTATTTTGTCACAGCTACACCACTGTTTTCTGCAGCAAACTGCAGAGGCGCATCTATAAACAGGATGCACACCATGTGACTCCAAATTTCAAACATAATTTACAGACCTGCTGGATCAAAGGCCCATCTGGTCCAGCTTCCTATTCTCAGTGGCCAAACAGATGCCTATGGGAAGCCCACAAGCAGGATCTGAGTGTGAACGCTCTCACCCTGCTTGCAGTTCCAGGCAATTGGCATTCAGAGGCATACGATCCCTAGGGTTGGAGGTAGAACATAACCATCATGGTTAGCAGCTATTGATAGCTTTAGCCATGAATTTGTCTTTTAGTCATCCAAGTTGCTCCTTTGTGGGAGCAAATTCCATTATTTTAGCTATGAATAAGCAGCACCTCATTTTGTCTTCCTAAATCTTACATTATTGTTTCATTGGATGGCCCCAGGTTCCTAATATTACGAGAGGGGGAGAAAACCTTGCTATTGCACAGCGCGAAAGACTACAGAGGATGTTGCTATTAAAAGTTTGTAAGATGCTGCATAGGGAGCAAGTGATTCAGAAACATGCTACTGGGATGGAAATATGGGTGGTTCAAGGCAACTTTTTGGTCCCTTAAATCTAGAAACATTTCACCAGTCTGAGAGCTTATCAGTAAGAGGATGAGCTACGAATTAGAAGTCACTGGTTTGAAACACTCCTCTGCCATGAACTCACCAAGTGGCGCTGTGGGTTAAACCGCAGAGCCTAGGGCTTGCTGATCAGAAGGTCGGCAGTTCGAATCCCTGCGACAGGGTGAGCTCCCGTTGCTCAGTCCCAGCTCCTGCCAACCTAGCAGTTCGAAAGCACGTCAAAGTACAAGTAGATAAATAGGGACCGCTACAGCGGGAAGGTAAACGTCATTTCCGTATGCTGCTCTGGTTCGCCAGAAGCGGCTTTGTCATGCTGGCCACATGACCTGGAAGCTGTACACCGGCTCCCTCGGCCAATAATGCGAGATGAGCGCACAACCCCAGAGTCGGTCACGACTGGACCTAATGGTCAGGGGTCCCTTTACCTTTACCTTTATTTCACTCTTCACTAGCCCCACTCCATCTGTAGTGTGATGATGATAATAATGGACCTTGCTGGGGTTATTTTAAGGATCACAATAGTGTATGTGGTGTCCTCTGAATACTGTAAAGCACAATACAAGTGTAAAATGTTGCTATTAATTTTATTATTTTTTCTAGATCTAAGCTTAAGATGGAAGATATTAAAGAAGTGAATAAAGCATTAAAGGTATTGCAGCTTTAACAGCATTCTGGCATTCATTAGCAAGCTGGTTGTGGTGATGGCTGCTGCTGCTGATTCATTGTTTGCATCTCTGTCCCTGCTAGCATGGGATAATTTGCTTCATTTATCAGGAGTGTAGCATTTTCAAACTTGTTGTGGTAACAGCTTTTAAATACCTTCATTTTTTGTTGTTCTCTAAACATGGCATGCTCTAGTCCAGACATCCCCAAACTTCAGCCCTCCAGATGTTTTGGGCTACAGCTCCCATGATCCCTAGCTAACAGGACCAGTGGTCGGGGAAAATGGGAATTGTAGTCCAAAACATCTGGAGGGCCAAAGTTTGAGGATACCTGCTGTAGTCTGAATGAACACTACCAGTTACATAACATATAGTCCTTTGGATGCTTATTCAGAAACCAAGTCCCATTATGTTCGATTGGCACTTACACCCAGTTAAGTGTGGATAGGGTACCAGCTTATTTTTCCCCCTTTTGTAAGGCAGGGAGGGGGGAATGCTAGATATAATTGATGCTATGGCTAGGCCAATGTAGCTTAGACAACCATTCAGCCTCTTTGAAGCCTACAGTTCACTGGTGCCTTACATGAGAAGCTATATATTAAAATAATTCATTTTGTTTTAGGGTCATACATGGCTAAAAGATGACGAAGCAACCCACTGTAAACAATGTGAGAAGGAATTTTCCATTTCAAGAAGAAAGGTAATATAAAGGGCTAATAAGCCTCCTGGTAAAATTCTGAATTAATCCATGTATCTGGGAGACTTGCCTGGGAGAGCAATTTCTAAAACATGACCTCCCTTTATAGACAGCAAAAAGGAGCATCAGGGATGAAAGTACAGAAAAAGTAAATCTGAGCCTTGAAGCACATCCGTTAATAATTGCTTTTCCCACCCTGTGGAATTTAGGTTTGTAATGTCCCCAGATGCATGTTGAGACATGCATCAGCAAACAAGTACTTGGTGAATACTATTGTTTTTGTATCAAAGACCTGATACTAAGTGAGCTTCTGGGGAAAGTATATCAAAATTGGAGTGCCACTGTGAGAAAAAAACCCTGAGGTATTATTTCCTCGACTGAATTATCTTAATGTACAGACCTGTACAAAAGGAACAGCTCCTCCTTAAAACAATCCAGTAGTAAAATTAGCAACTTGACCACTTACCAGTACAGTGGTGTCTCGCTTAACGAATGCCCTGCTTAACGAAATTTCCGCTTAACGAAAGGATTTTTCGAGCGGAGGTTGCCTCGCTAGACGAATGCGTTTTACGAAAAATTTGTCTAGCGAATCGCGGTTTCCCATAGGAATGCATTGAAATTCAATTAATGCGTTCCTATGGGCAAAAAAAATCCAAAAAAAATCAATGCATTCCTATGGGATTCGCTAGACGAATTTTCTGCTATAAGACCAGTGGAACGAATTAATTTCGTCTAGCGAGGCACCACTGTACTCTCCTTTGATTTCAGCCCAATTTGAGCCCAAACTCATTTTTTGTAACACTTCAGGAATGAAGTCTGACTTTATTTCCATTAATCTTAGTGAGACTTCCTGACAGCTTCCTTTGATTTGGAGCCTATATTTAAGAATTGCTTTTGCTTATAGTCCTAATACTGTATTTTCACTACCTTTGCAGCACCACTGTCGAAACTGCGGTGACATATTTTGCAACACTTGTTCCAGCAATGAACTTGCACTTCCATCCTATCCAAAGCCTGTACGGGTTTGTGATACTTGCCACACTTTACTGCTTCAGAGATGTTCATCTTCTTCCTAAGACATTTGCTTGTCTACAGGAAAATCATTTAAGACAGAGAATGAACCAAATGTTTCATTGGCTTTATTGGGAATCTAAATGCCACCAGTATGTTTCACGCAAGCTTTCTTATGGTACTGTTTCCCATGATAGAATGGGACAGGTTTAATTTATACAAATTGGGCTTACAGAAATAACTGAATGCATAGAATCAGGTGCCAGAGATAACCCTAAATGTGCTCAATGTGCTGAAATCTTGAGATGCGGTCATACTTCTGGTTTTGTTTTTAAGATGTAAAAAGCTATTGTTTGTATTTAACTTTGTACTTCAACATTTGTACATTTGACCTCTAAAATACATTACTTTTCTCAACACTTTAATCCCTCTACCTATTGTAACAGTTCCACTTAAAAAATTCCTCTAGATTTATATGTTAAAGGGAAAATGTCAATCTTAGTCCCTATGGAATAATTTTTTAAGTAATGTATAAAGAATGTGCCTTTACTTCAGAAGTAAATAAGAGTATATAGTGTTTCTAAAGCACCTACAAAGTAGTGATTACGCAATAAAGACTTAAATGCAATTAAACAAGTTCATCAATATTTGAAAGTTTCTTGCAATTCAGATTTAACAGTGACTTCAACCATGTGCAAAAATTCATATGGCAAAACTTGCTTACAAGGTGGTGAAAGTTCAAAGAAATGTGAAACAGTGGTGTATGCAGTGATGATCTCCATTAGCAGGACTTCCACCTGTAAACATCTCTTCTGGGGATTTTCCCAACCTCCAGAGCAAACTGGTTGTGACTGTTATGGGGAGATGGGACCCTCCCGTTAGCACAAGCTCCTCTTGTAACAGGATGACTTCATTGGAGACAACCCTGTGTAGCCCTTAAACCTGAATGGAAACCAGGAGGCTTAAGTTGGTCTACACCAGTTTATAGGTAACAGCAGTCATGTGACACAGGCACATGTGGGAATGGAGAGGCACCCCAAGTAGTTCCCTGTTCCCTAAATCTACACAAGCTAACCAGAACATCCAGCTATTTTAAATAATAAGTAAATAGTGAATAGTGGTGGGTAATGACTGCTCTTCAGCATGAGTTTACATTCTTAGTCAACTCCGTTTCAGTGGTTATTGAAAAGTCTGAGTATTTCTGCTGCTGGATGAAACTACTAAACTGGTGGCAGCAATTAGTGCACCAATTTCTGCTGGCAATACAGTGCTCATTTCAAATCAAGAGGGGTTCCAGTTTTTAAAAGGAAGTTTTATTTTAACAATTTTCACTTAAGCGCAAACACCTAAAAGTAAATCACAATACAATGAAAGATTAAGTCAAGGCCTCAGATTTCATACGAACACCAAGACCAAAATCCTAAAGGTAGCCGTATTGCGTCTCACATTTCCCCATTAACTTAAAAAGCTTAAATGTGCCTTACAAGATATTAAAAAGAAAAAACTAGAACTAACATGCCAAATGTTCACTTTTGAGATTCCAACATAGCTCCTATATCTTGTTTGTACAAAAAAAGCATGTTCTTGGACATGCTCTGAAAACAGCATCTGGTGTTATATGGTATAAGAGCAACATTTAACATAATTGAAACAGCTTTAACCTAAATACGCTTACTGCTCAAATACACTCCTACAACAAAAACTGGAAAAAAGCTGAAAATTGTTTAACAGGAACTTCTTTACTTGACTTATATCCTAATGAATGTTTCAGCATATTCAAAAATACTGAACCTGAATGTTTTAAAATGATCCTGATTTCACTTACAAGTAAAGCATAAATCACAAGCTTGTATTGCAAAACTGTTAAACTTAGTTTGTTTTCTTAAAAAAAGTTGACCAAAAATTAGACCAGTTACATTCCCCAGCCCCCACTCATGTTGGACATGTTAGACATTCCAGCCATGCCATTGACTCCCATGGATGCACGATTCCCGCTGCTGTAGTAGCTGCTGTTCATTGCACTCTGGTTGCCTAAGACAGATAACAAATAAGACAATTCAGTGAAGAAGTGCAGTCACACACATGGCACCACATTTCCCTTACCCAAAGTTAACCTTTATAACATTGCTTTATATTCTGTACTATCACACAATGGAAGTGGCAGGCTAGCTTCATATAGACTGGATCCAGCTCTGCATCACCCAACATCTTTTACGTGTGTTTTTTAAAATCTAGTCACTGAAAGCTTTTCCTGCTCGCTCATCTAGACTGATTTTCTAGCTGAAACCAAGAATTTGGACAATATAATATTTTATTTTATTTTATTTTCAAGACAAGTTGATCCTTGCATTAGGTGGATAGCTAATTACATAACAGATCCAAGACAAATAAAAACACCTTACCATATCCACTCATGCTGCTTTGACCACCATAGCCTCCTCCATAGCCCCCACTCAACTGCTGGTTAGCTGGACCACCATAACTGGATTGACTTCCTTTCAAGTTAAGGACACACATGTTAAGAACTTGGCTATCATCACAACCTACAAAAAGCATATGCCTACATGCTACCTACTCTAATATGAGAAGATTCTTCCCAATTTGCTCTTCACTCAGGAATTTGTAGATAAGCAATTTATAGATTCTTATAGCACCTGAGTTTTCAAATTATATGAACAATTGAATTAGAAGCAGGAGGGTGCCCCCCCCCATGAAACTTTTATTTCTTGGCCAATCATTCATTTCAAACTTATTGACGTAATCTGAAGTAGCATTTGGCAATATAGAGCATAGCCTTCATTATGTGGCTAACAGACAACACAAACCCTTTTGTATAAGTAGCTCTAAACAGCTCAGGCGAGTTGCCAAAAGAAGTTAAGCCTTTCCAAGCTGTGACTAGGAAACCTGCACCTGACACAAAACACCTTCTACATGTATGGACAAACTAAATGCAAAATACAGCTGGTAACCCATTTCACATCTCTGCAAAACTCTTTTGCAATTGAGGATATGGAAGTTTTCATTTTTCAACTTAATTGTATCTTGTAAAGTACAGCTTCTTAAGTTTTATAATTTGGTTTTACCGAAAACCAGATATTCAAGTTAGCAGGACATCCAATAAGAGGAACCACCATTGTGGTATAATCACTGCCAGTTTAATTCTACCTTCTGTTCAACATCCCTACCCTCACCTTCCCAGAAGTGACTGCCGTAGGTAGAGAACTGTACCCCCAAACACCCAATGTTACCACTCTGCACCCTGGAAATCACTCATACTACCTTTCACACATGCAGTTTTTATTTAACAGCCTAATTGTCAAAATGTAGACCAAAAAGGTTTATATACCTGCCAATGTGTTCGTGTTCCAATCTTGAACTACCCCTTCCGTTTCCTTGACTGTGATTAAGACAGAATGTTGAATATTAGTTTTAGGCCACTGAGAATAAACAGAACTGTAAAAATTAGCCAGTTTTGTTAAACATCAGCAGAACATGAAACTGAATTGCTTACACATACCCATTGCTCCCATCATTTGACTGCCATATGCACCACCACTTCCTCCAGCTGTGGAATTCAAGAAGAGTTCTACATATCGGTGTTCTAAGGAAACAAAAAAATAGCAATGCTCTGAACACAAACAGTTCAACTTACCTCATGCACAGTACAAAGAACTTGATGCAAAACTTGAAGGCTGTTCAATGCTGTGCACTTCACAAGCACTAGTGAACATCACTCTCTCACCAAGTTACCACAATGTTAACAAAAGCAAAGCCAGTATAGTAAACAGATTCATTCCCCTGCATACATCTGCAGGGGAGCTATAACTTACGCATATTTGCTTTGTCTTTGGACATTGCAGCAACAGCATCCTCATGAGTAGCGAACTCAACATCTGCCTCTCCTGTTACTCGACCATCAGGCCCAATTTCAATGTGTACTCTTACAGGATTAAGAGGCGAGAAGAACTAGGTAGAAAAGAAACAGTCATTAACTCAATGAAAATTTCTCAGGCAATGTTCTGCAGCAACACATCATCCAAATAAAAATGTCAAGACAGTCGCTTACATTGTAAATGTCGTTCTCTGTAGCTCTGTAAGGTAATCCTCTCATGTGCACACAGTGACCAGTTGTGCTTTGGAAAGTAGAGGATCCATCCCCATATCTGTGGTCTGACATCCCTGTGGAAACAGTCCATTCTAAATCTTTTGTATGTAGGACAAGTTTCCTCAATTGCCCTAATCAAGAATTCTTACCTCTTCCAAATCGATCTGATCCAAAGCCATAGCCATCATTATATCCATTATAATCATCATAGCCACCATAACCTGCAACCCACAATTTAGAGTATGTTGAAAATTATCTTCCAACAGAACTATTAGTTTTTTAATAAGAAAGCTCTATATATTTACCTCCTCCGTATGCACCACGTCTCATTCTTTCAAAACCACTTCCTCTACCAAGGCTGTTGTAGCCTCTTCCCACGCCCGGCCGGTCATATGGACCTGGCCTCTGCATGGCCATAAGCTTGCGAGGAGGATCATAATGAGTGCGCACTTCTGCTCTGCTACTCTTGAAGATTTCAATGTACCTAAAAGGTTCACACACATAGAACTAGTTGAGTTTTTTTAAAAAAAATAGTAATTGCATATTAGGTTATACAATATAATACATTACAATACCACAGCCTTGGAACTGGCAATTTTAAGCCAGAATTTTTACATTTAGTCATAGAAAATAATCCAAGGCATATTCAGTAAATCAGTTTGAGGTTGCTCATTAAGATATCCCAACCTTAAGGGTTAGGGAGAGCAAACTAGTTTAAGCTTCTGAAGAATCAGAACTGGAGGGACAAATGTCCACTCAACAGCACCCATATTTTGCTCATATGGCAAGATGCAAGAGGGTTAGAAATCCAGCCTCCGCCAGAATTCTAATCCATCAATACATTCCAAAAAGCACTGTGTGCTCATGAGCCCATCCTATGTATTTGCATGGCAAATTAGCAAATGCAAAAAAGGTGCATGCTTCAATTAATACGTCACAAAACTTAGAATAAATCCCTTTGTGACATTTTCGGAAATTATGTGTTTGTGAAAAATTATACAAGAAAATATATATAGAACAAGTTTAGTAATCACATTTTCTTATGGTAATAAAATGCTAAGTGTCTTTAGAGCTAGAGGCATAAATGGTGCTATTGGAAATATTTAAAGCCATAATCTCTCAACTTCCTTAAGCATTATTTAAACTTGTTCAGAATGAACAGTTTTGAGAGGTCTAGGGAAGGGTAGCTGAACTAGCCTTTCACAGCCAGTTTGCACAAACATAACAAAAATTAATGTTTCATTGTAAAATTGGGGGTGTTAGTAGGGCATGAAATTACATGTTGTGAGGTGAGCACTTAAGAAGAGAGAATATGGATTTAATAACAGTTTACCATAAGAAGAGCGACATATCCAACCAACCATCCATCCCCACCTGTGCCCTATTCTTTCCTTGTGTTTCTTTAGAGCCTTTTCAGCTATTTCCTGTGAAGCAAACTGCACGAAGGCCTCCCCCGTACTCCTCCCCTGGAAGTCCACCGGCAATGTTATCCCATTTGGCACGATTTCCAACCCTTCAACCCAAGGACAAATAACCCCAGTAGGGGGGTAATATTAACATCACAAGCCCAATCATGATTTTCTTATAGCTTTAAAATACACCAGAAGTTATACTTTATAAATTTCAGAATCAGTAAACCATACTATTAAACACTATAAAAGAAACATGTCAACAAGAAACACTTATTACATACTATTTAAAAGATTCTTAACTCAGCCTGCTTGCATAAAATACATTAAAAGCAGCAATTTACTAATAAATTCAATTTAACAATTAAAATTCCTCTAAAAATATATCATGGTCAATTCTAGATCTTAACAAGAATCAAATTAAACTCAAAGATAATTTCATGCAAAATATTTAACAGATCTAGTAACAAAATCAAAGATTTGCATTTTCATAAACACTTCATTTCAAGACACTGTATATACATATTAAGTTTTATGAAGAAAAAACAACTTAGGAAAAGATATTTCAACAGAAATCTAATACTATGCAAGTTGATCGGTTCATCACAATTCATCAGAGTACATTCACACTTATCTGGACTACTGCAATATATTCCAAACATTCTGATGTAACGCTCACTTCCATTTGCTTTAACATTTCAGTTTCAATAGTTTTAACAAAGCAAATTACTTTATGACATACCAAATCTTGAAGCAAATATTTTAAAACCTATCAGACAAATACTTATTTTCTGTATTCCTTTTACATGTCATAAAGAGGTTCTACTACACATGTGAGCGTTTCCTTCCATCCATTCAACCAAACTACAGTTATAACATTTATTCAATAACCTTATTCTAGACACTCAAATTTAAGAAAGCATTCTAAATGCTTGGCTGAGTGGAGTGGAAGAGTTAAAATGGCAACTTTGCTTCCAATCTTTACTTTATGGTTTAATGATTAGTTAATCCTTAAACCTTTGCAGGGTTAGACTGGAATAAAGTTTTACTTGCTAGATCAGGTTTTAGAGGCAGTTCTCAAATTATCAAATAATTTAAACTATTGTGTCTGTCTTTAAAAACACCTAAAGCATAAACATACAGAATTGGCCATTCAAGGATTATTTATTAGTTGGCTAGACATCACTTCAGTGCCATTGCAATTCTAATCTTTACCAATACAGCTATAGCTAGAACTTATACCCCACATACCTGAGAAAAACTGAACAATTTCTTCCTTGCTACAACCAAATGGAAGTCCTCTAAGACGTACAAAACCATCATTAGCAGTATCAGGGCTGTTAGGACCAGTATGCTTCAGAACCCAATCCATTTCAACGTTGTTTGACTTGAAGACTGCAAGAGGCACTTAGAATTAATGAATTTTGGAACATGGCACAAAAAGGTCAATGCACGACATTCATTTGGAGAACAGGTTCACATTTACGTACACACAGAAGAATAACCATGCATCTAAGCTCCACCCAACCGAAGAGCTACTTAAGTCAGTTACTATGTCAATTCAATCCAAACCTTCAACATATCTGTGTCCCATTGTTTCTCTGTCTTTTTTCAATGCCAGCTTCACATCTTCTTCGGTCTCCAGTTCAACAAATGCTTCTCCACTTGGTCTTCCTTCCCTTGTGTAGATAAAACGGACCCCTGAAGATCCATTTAGTATTTTGCATTCTAAGAAAGAGCGGAAGAACAAGTTGAACACACTGACAGAAGCACCACTAACTTCATCAAGGACTTCTAACTATGCAAAGGCTTGGCTTGTAAGGCTACAATCTGAAGTGTTCCCTTGAAATATCAGTAGAAGTCAATAAGGTTCTTTCAAGTAAACAGTTTCATCCTGCAGTACAAAATATATTATTTATGTAATTATTATGTGTTACTTCAAAAAAAGAACAAAAGCAAAATTAACTTAGCCATAATAATATTATGGGGGTGGAAAGCGACAGAGGAAATACCTTTATTGTCAATGTACAACCTGTGTACAATGAAATTAACCGAGCCCCCCCCCAACACACAAACACTCGATCTCATTGCACTGTGTGCTTGTCGCACAACACACCAACCCCTAAAGTCAGTTGCGCTATATTATTTTCCATTCAGCAGCCTAACAGCCCACAGATAGAAACTGTTTTTTAGCCTGTTGGTATGAATTATACTTCTGTATCTCCTGCCCAAGGGTAGAAGATTAAAGATTAAAGAAACAACCTTGTGATCTTTCTTTATTTCTGTTCTCATTACCATGAGCTGTCATTCTCACTTTTTTGCCGTTTTAAGCATTGTAGTCCTTAATACTATTTGAAGTAAACTCTAAACAGCACAAATCTAACCTAACCATGTCTACTCAAAAGTAAGTCCTACTGAATCCAATGATGTTTACTCCCAGGTAAGTGGGGTTAGGATTGGAGCCTAAATTGTGAACTGTTATATCCTTGAAGGGAGCTTCCCCTATTACCAGAGGGGAAAGTACTTAATTGTTCACGTTACTCCTTTTCTAATTCAGAGTTCTAGATTTCATCTAACCTGCAACACAGAAGTTGTTGGAAGGGCATGGAGAAAAACAACAACTCTACAGCTTGTTTACCTTTCACTACAGTGAGTAAGGGAAGGAGTCTGTTCCATGAAGACGGTTGGGGGGGGGGGGGGGGGAGAGAGAGAGAGAGAGAGAGAGAGAGAGAGAGGAGAGAGAGAGAGAGAGAGAGAGAGAGAGAGAGAGAGAGAGAGAGAGAGAGAGAGAGAGAGAGAGAGAGAGAGAGAGAGAGAGAGAGAGAGAGAGAGAGAGAGAGAGAGAGAGAGAGAGAGAGAGAGAGAGAGAGAGAGAGAGAGAGAGAGAGAGAGAGAGAGAGAGAGAGAGAGAGAGAGAGAGAGAGAGAGAGAGAGAGAGAGAGAGAGAGAGAGAGAGAGAGAGAGAGAGAGAGAGAGAGAGAGAGAGAGAGAGAGAGAGAGAGAGAGAGAGAGAGAGAGAGAGAGAGAGAGAGAGAGAGAGAGAGAGAGAGAGAGAGAGAGAGAGAGAGAGAGAGAGAGAGAGAGAGAGAGAGAGAGAGAGAGAGAGAGAGAGAGAAGAGGCAGACACGCGAACGGCTCTTACCGGAGGAAAAACCTCTGCACCTCATCTGCGGAGCAGGACCAAGGCAACCCTCGCACTTTCACGACGTACCCCTCGCCGCCTTCGGTGTTTAACATCATGCTGGAAGTGAGCGTGGTCTCAGTTTCACCTTCTGTTGCTACGGGGCAAACAAAGACGTCGCCACACTGAGTGGGGCAGAAGATCGGCAACGGAGCAACTCGGCCGCCCAAACTCGCCGCTCGCCCTCCCTCTTCCCCATTTCTCAAGTATCTTCCCCACGTACACATGGCAAACCTAAATGCTGGTCCCCCGCGGGCGGGTTTTAGGGTCACTTCGCCTCTGCGAACCAAGTAGGCCGGGCGGCGGCGGCGGCGACGCGCTCTAGGTTCACTTATGAAATGGCGCCGACGGAGAGCTTGCGTTTCCGCTCGGCCGAGCCCTGGCGCCGCCTCAGAAAAAACAGGCCTCGGTCGTCGACAGCAGTCCGAAGAACCGGCTGCGCAGAGAGGCCCCTCACTAGTCGAAGCAAAAAATACTCGCGGAACCCGAACTGGGACAGAACAAACGGCTACAAAACTACGAGGGGGCTCACCTGCTTCTTGCGCGGCGTGGCCGAAAATGCAGCACACGGCGCGTGCGCGCACACCCCCACCCGGCGCATGCGCTGCGTTGCATGCCAATCCCTCCCCCGCGCCAAAAATACAAGCGCCAGTTGCGCATGACTCGTAGCAGAAATAAAACTTCCCCGCCCCCTCCCCGCTGCGAGTCTAAGGCTACCAATCGCTGTGCGCTTTTATTTGGGAGAACGCCCTTAGTGAACTTAATGGCATTTACTTCCGAGTAAAACCAAGTTGGTAGGATTCCGCCGCCCCCTCCCTCAACAACCGATACTGCTCTCGTCCCGCTTCGCCCGCCCAGCTCAATCCCCGCTCATGCGCATGCGCCGAAGAACAAAGCCAACCCCCTCCCCCAAGTTCGCTCTTTTGATTTGCCCTTACAAGCAACACTAGGCCCATACCCTTCATTGCATAATCCAGCGGAGGAGTCATCCATGTTATACGTGCTTTCAACGCATACAGAAATGGCCATCAAACATGGCAGCACCAATAAATCACCACATTTCGCTCAAGACAGCACCAACGGCACCGCAAGCTATACCAGTATAAGACTAATGTACAATGTCGGTATAATTAGCAGCTTCCAACTCAAAATGGCACAGGAACACAAATGGCGCTAAAAGTACCTTAGAAAATATGCTGGGGGCTACACAAACCTAACGATTCCTTACATGCTTTTAGAGAGTATTTACTTTAATGCCACTCCCTTGATGATAGGGGAACTAACCTCTTTCCACTTTAACCCGATTCCACACGACCTCGTGCGCCCAATTCTGCTTATGGAACATTCTGGTTCCCTAATTCATGGAAATTGCGATTTTACTACAACATAGGTAGCAATTGCAAAGCCCCCAATAATACAGCCGAAACAAAAATCCAACCTGAAATTGCGAGTGCCAGAGGCACTTTGTGAAAGGGGAGACACGCGGCAAGACAACGGCGGATTTGCAGCGATCCTGCTGCCACATAGGGGTGAGGACTGCAAGAAGCAACTTCAACCGCGTCTCCCTATAAGAAGGGCGGGCGGCAAGTTTCCAGAGCGCGGGAGTGAAGGGTCGAGCTCTCCTTGGCAGCAGAGCCAAGAGGGCGGGACAGGAGAAAAAGCAGAGGCGGGCCGCCGCTATGGATTGGCTGAGCGCAGGCGGGATTCTTGAGGAGACGCGAAGGCGCGGGAAGAGCTCGCCTCAGTTCCTTTCTGAAGCCTGGCAAACAAAGACCGCTCGCCATGTATCCCCCAGCCAAGCGCCCCTGCGTCAGACCCAGTGCGTTGGACCGCAGCTTCCAGAAACGCCTGAAGAAAATCGCCATTGAAGGCAATATCGGTAAGTGCCTGGCCGTGGACCCGCCTATGTTTGCTTGATAGGAATGTCTGAACTTTGGTGTCTGCCTTTTAAAAAACTAACTCCTGTAAATTAACGGTGGTAAAAATGAAGCCTTTGCTTCAAGAAGGGCTTCCTATTTATAAAGACAGGGCTATTGGGACGGCAGTGGAGTGCTCTTTTTCCTTTTGTGCCAGTAGCAGGTCTTCCGCGCCAAATTACAGCTAGGGAGACGGACATTGATATGGTGGGATTTAAGGCGCTGGCGCCTAAACACTGATAAGGACAGTGCTGTGTTCGCCTGTGACTTGCAAGCGAGCATCCACTGTTACCTCTGCTAAAAACAACGCTCAGGGCTGTCCTTGTTATCTATTTACTGAATAGATTCACAGTATATGCTTATGGAACATCCGCTTATATAATATTAGAATGCCTCAATAAATAATGGTAGCAAAAACAGTTTTTAAGACAAGTCACTGCAAAGGTCTGGATTGAAACAGCCAAGTCATACAGCAGGCTTCAATGAAAAGGGTGCAAGAATAATAAAGCCATAAAAACCTGGAGCTTCTCATACTCAATACATACTCCCAATACTTCTCCAAGTATTTTCTGCCCTCATACCTTCCACACAACACACAATATTTTGTCATTTGGGAATTGAAAACAAAGTTACACAACGTTATAAATGCATTCCAAATCAGGAGCTTGGTGAGGAATGGGTAAATAGGATTCATAGGACCAGCAGAACAGCCTAGCCTTGCAAGTGTTTTAATACCCCAGCTTCTGGAAAGGCCAGTGTCTCTCTGTATTATACTACCAATGCCTCATCCCAATAAGAGCTGAATTTTCTTAACAGCTGCAGGGAAGTCCACATTTGTCCAACTACTAGCAAGAAACAGTGATGAGTGGGAAATAATTCCTGAACCAATTGCCAAGTGGTGCAACATCCAGACAACTGAAAATGAGTCTGAAGTAAGTAAGCATGCTGGCCCTCTAGTGCTAGATGTTGCAATACCACAAATGTTGAAATTGTCAATGTAACTTAGCAATGCTTTATGCTTCTTAGGTTACACTAGATGCTTTGTTTTACTTTCGCAGCAGATACAGTATGTCTAACGACCAAGTGACAAGATTACTGACAGACTTTTTTTATCATTATCAGGAACTTTCAACATCTCAAAAGAGTGGTGGAAATCTCCTTCAGATGTTATACAACAAACCTACAAGATGGGCTTATACATTCCAGACTTATGCCTGTTTGAGTAGAGTTAAAGCACAATTAAAACCAATTTCTGCCAAGTTACTTGAAGCAGAACATCCTGTACAGTTTTTTGAGAGATCAGTCTACAGTGATAGGTAAGCACATGCATACATTTACAGAAATAGATATTGTAGCATTAAGGGGCAACTTTACATACACCTTGCTAAAATAAAATATGAAATATGCATCCAAAAGTCATTTTAAATGTAAACAGTACAGTGAAAGACCCACTGAGTTCAGTGGATTTGCTTTCATGTGGGGAACCTGTGGGCCTGCAGATGTTGACTTCATCAGCAACAGGGTGCCATGGCTAATTGTCAGGAATGATGATGTCCAAAAAACACCTATTTCTGGTATATAGCAGCTGTGATCAATAGTAGCATTCTGAATCTCTTCAAGTACACAGTATCAATTTGCATTTAAAAGCCTTTTCTATTACAGGTATGTGTTTGCCTCCAACTTATTCGAATCGGGAGATATCAATGAAACAGAGTGGGCAATTTATCAGGACTGGCATGCATGGCTTCTGAACCAGTTTGACTCCAGCCTAGAGCTAGATGGTATTATCTACCTCAGGACTACACCTGAGGTATGCTTCCTTCTCCCCAAACTGACTAGTTTTAGATGCAATACTAGTACCAGAACTAGGAGCTCTGATACTGAATAAGTACAGGCAATTCCCCATTTGCACAGGGGTTGTGTTCTGAAACACCATACACAATCTTACCTTTTAGTCCAATATTCATGAACAACAACTTGATGCTTGATTTTATGCACAGTCCTGCTCAGTTAGAGCACTGTAAACCTAGATCTCAAGCCTTTTAACAAGACATTCTGATGTCAACAGAATCCACATAAACACTGTTGCCGAGAGACAACAATGGACTTATGTAGTCCTTTTAAACACTCTTATTTGTACGATATCCATTTAAACTAAAGCATTGTTAAGAGTCTACAATCCATTTTCTTAAGTTTACTAAGCATTAAGAAGGCTGGAGTCCTAAGCCTATGTAGTTGGGAGCAAATTGAGTTTATCACACTTGCTTCCAAGTCGGCATGCTTTGAATCAAAGTATTAGGCAGTGTTTAAGCTAATTGAAAAGTTCTGATTCAAGTTTAAGAAGCTAGTATACCTAAGTAGTTCCACTTCAGGTATGTTTCAAAGTCCAACACTGATGATTAGGTAGCACTCATTTTAGATATACCATGTTTCTCCAAAAATAAGACACCGTCTTATATTTATTTTTCCTAAAAAAAAAACACCACACAGTGGCTTATTTTCGGGGTATGGCTTATTTTCGGAGAAACATGGCATATAAAGTATACAAGTCTAAGTAGATATAAATTTACAGCAATTCACCACAGATAGAGATTAGATATATGTGAGAACTTTTCATAGTAACAATTCAGCCTGCTAAATGTTATATTGTGACATTAAAAATTACAGAAATGCATGGAGAGGCTACGCCATAGAGGCAGAGAAGAAGAAGAAGGAATTCCACTGGAATATCTAGAAAACCTTCACTATAAACATGAAACCTGGCTTTATGAGAAGACAATGAAGTAAGGAACTCTCATAGCTTTGACACTAGTTTTGCCCCACACAACAAGAAACCTTCCATTTTTATCATCACTGCAATCAGTTGTTACTAGATTATGTTTAGCTCATTCAATTACTACCACTTTTTCTTAAAAGTAACTTAAAGAATGCCATACTGAAATGGCAAAAAGTGTTCTCTTGCAACACAGTGGCTACATACTTCTAAAAGTGTTTTTTGGTGCTTGCTGGTGCATGTCTTTAGGAGATGCAGGTGCAACCCTAACTTGACTCGAAGTTTAAGCCACAAATTCCATAAACATGAGTTTAGAAACTGACAGGTTAACAAATGGGATGTTATTGAGATGCCTTATTTTCAAGTTAATTGAGATTTCTTCCAAGTAAACATTAAATGTATGACAAAACTGAACATTGTGGATTTTGTTTTGTAGGGTGGATTTTGACAATCTTAGAGACATACCAGTTTTGGTTTTAGATGTTAATGATGATTTCAAAAATGATGAAATAAAACAAGAATACTTATTGGAAAAAGTAAGTATCTTCCATCCTATGTTTTTTAAAGCCCACGTGCTTCTGATTTAGCTCAATCTACCTCTTATTTTTTTCTTTTAAAAATATAGTCCAGCCCCCCCCCCAAGGAACAGTGGACCAGCCCCCTGCTGAAAGTTTGCTGACCCCTGGTTTAAACCTTAGCTGTTCCTATTGTCATCAAATTTGCCTATCCAAAATTTACAGTTCTGTGCAATCCAGTTAAATGCTAATATTTGTGGATGTCAGGTTTGCCAACTACAGTTAAACTGAAGCAGATATATTTAAAGTGATTTGTTGAGATTGCCTGTGCAAATATTAACACTATCTCTTGCAGTAAAGCTTGACTAGTGTTTTACACATGAATCAAATACCATTAAATTAAGGTTCGAATTTCCAACTCATTGTATTAGACTGTTGCCATGAAAGTTGTCTGCTACAGGTTAGATTATCTAATGTGCAGAATGGTAAACATTATTAGCTAGCTTTCTTCCTTATGTGTCAATTTTTAAAGTGACCTCCATGGACATTTTATAGACAAACCCAGATGCAAATGTTTAACACCTGGTTTGGCCCTAGGGTTTTGATCAGAATTATTTTCAATACCTCATTCACGTATCTTGTTTTTACAGGTCAAGGCTTTTTTGACAACTTAGCAACTAAAAATACCAGTCTAGGAGGATATTTGGAGAAGTGCCATTTTATCTAGTGTGTAACTTTGTACAGTAAACAGTCCCTGCTTTATTTGTATGGACATAAGGTGAAAGGTTGCTACCCAGCAGAAAAGAAAAGCTTTAATACATAGATGTAAAAAGTTATTCAAGACACTGGGAATATTTTCAGAACCAACTCATCTTGTGGTCTGAGTTTCTCTGAGGTAAAATGAGAGAATTTGTGCATCTTGCTCAAGTATACAACTTAGAAGAAATTCTACTCATTACTGGAAGTGTCTAAAAAGCTTACTTGAAAGTTATGTTCAGATAACTTGTTTTGTGTATATCGCATGTTTTAAGTAGAATAAACATTTTGTAAATAAAACCTTTGTGAATGCCAGAACTTGACTGCAGCAAATGTTTTCTCCAAGAGAATAAGGCCACTACATTCACAAGTACTATTGGCCATGTGCTTTCAGGAACTAAATTGATACAGATCAGATCTCTCACCAGCATGAGCCCACTTTGGTGCATTCAAAGCATATTCTTATCAGTACACCCCTTAGTCACAGGGGTTCATAATGTAAGAACTGGCAGGTTGAGAAATGTCAAGATTTAAGACTAGCAGGGTTTTTTTGTGGGGGTTGTATGAGATTATGGAGGAAAACAAATAGCTTAGAACCATGAAATGTAATCTTTATCTTAGAAGCAACTCAAAAGTTCAACAGTGCTCTGGAGTGAGACTACTGTATATAAAATACAGTACAGAGGAATTTATTTATACAGAAAGACAAGTTTTCCTTTTAAGTTTGATTGGTGTTTTTCTATAAAGGTCTTACTCCTCACGTTTGCTTAGGTAGATGAAGCAGAGTAATTAATATACTTCTAAGTAAAGGACCTCTTGGCTAGTTGAGCCTATTGCTAGTTCCCTAATTGAAGAGAGGAAGGAATCTGATATCTTGCTAAAGAGCCACTGCCACGTGCGCCATAAAACACGGAACCCAGCACCGCCTGTATTGCAACAAATTCTTTATAGCTCGATTAAGATGTCGGAGAGGCTATTATTTTTATTTTCCAAGCGTGCCAGCAACACATGGCACGGCCATCTTCAGCATACAAGCCGCGGAGCAAACAGCGCGGTGCTTTGTGCAAGGAGACGCGCGGTGGGAGAGGGGGGCGGAGGACTGATACAAGTTCAACCCACGTCGCGCGACGCCCGACCAGTCTCCGAACCGCCGTCGGTCACGTGTCGCGCTACCCTCCATTTCGGGGATTTCCACTCGAAACGGCTCTTCTCTTACCCTCCCCCTTCTATTTACAGCGCGATCCTCCCCCCCGCCGCAGTCCTAGTTCCCTGCCATCGCCTCACTATAAGTAAATAAGGGCCCGACGTGGGGGGTGGGGAGGAAGAGAGGCGGGAGAAAGGCGACCAACGGCCGGGCTGATTCCAGCCGTTTCCTTCGGCGGCGGCCTCCAAGCGCGGCTCTACAGCCTCAACTGCCGCCTAGGCCCCAGAATGGCTGCCGAGCGCGCAGATTGGGCAACACCCACCACAATGGCGGAGGCAGGACGTGGTCAAAGGAGAGAAGTGGGGGGGGGAGAGGAGAGAGAAGAAAGGGAAGAGAAAAGGGGGAAGGCAGAAAGCATATGAACGGAGAGGGCCGGGAAAGCGAAGGGCGCGCTCCCGCCGCTTTCCCCACTGGGGAGGCTGGTGGCGGCGAGAGGCCTAGAAAGGGAGGGATGAGGGAGCCTCGTTGCACTTACACAGGACGGCAGAGCGGAGGACCAAGGAGTCTGCGCCGAAGCCCCTCCCCTCCCCCGATCTGCGCCAGCGCTCGAAAGCCGCAGCAGCAGCAGCAACGGCCTTAACAGCCGCGGATTCCTTCCGCCGCCGCCTCCTTGCCAGTTGGCGGCGCCCACTCACCCAGGCCGGGGATCTCTGGGCCAGTTTCTTCAGTGTGGCAAGGATCCATCGCGTCGGGCCTTTTTTCTGTTCTTTTTGTGTGTGCGTGTTCGCGCGCAAGTCTGTCTTTCGCTCGGCGACGATCAAGGCGGCGTCGATCAACCGAGCGTGGCGCTAAAACAATGAAGGAAGAACACGAGAGGTGGTAAAAAAAAAAAAGCCCTCGTCCGGCTTCCCCAGCCGGAACGTTGCTTCCTTCTCTCCCCCCCCCTTCCCCATAGCGCACCTCAAATTAAGGAAGATTGTGTTTTTGAGAAAAAGCCGAATCCGACCGCGCGCGCCTCTCTCAGACTCACCAGGCTTCCTCGCAGTTGCTCTCCGCCTCTATAAATAACTCCTTCCCCCCACTTGTAGGCTTGTGACATCAGATTAAGTAACCCCTCCCCATTCCCGTCCAGCGGAACCAACCAATCGCTTGGCTACAGAGGAGCCGGAGGGGCAGCGTCTTCCCCATGCCTTGCCCCCCGTTAAAGCGACAAGGCTCTTTTGTAACTTCAAGGGTAGGGGTCTGTGGGGCAGGTGGGAGTGGAAGGAGACCTACTGTATCGACCACCCCAGGGCTGCAGTCCCTGATCCTCCCGAGGAAGAAGTGAACGCCGCAGAACGCGCTAGGGAAGTGAACACGCTTAGGCTGGAGCTGTGGATCGAGCCCCCTATCTTGTAGCAGCTAGAATCCTTTGGGCGTTATTACTCCGTCACATAATAACTCCGCATCCTTATCTCCGCTGGTGGTTCTGCTCCAAGAGATGATCTGAAGAGTCTTTACAGACTTTAATAGAGAGGGCCCAACGAAGGGCAGTCAGTAGTATCCTTGCAGACCCTCCAAGTGTCCCTATTTTATGATGTCCATGTTTTTGATTTGATCCCGGAATATCCCACTTTTCCTTAGGTTGTCCCTATTTTCATTGGAGAAATGTTGGAGGGTATGGAATTTCCAACCCCACCGAGCCATCTGAAGGCAGCCCTGTAAAGGGAAGTGGTTTTTTAAAAATGTTTAATGTTTTAACTATGTTTCTATGTATGTTGGAAGCTGCCCAGAGTGGCTGGGGCAACCCAGTAAGATGTGTGGGTTAAAAATAGTAAAATTATCATTATGGAATGGGACGTCCCTATTTTCATCCGAGAAATGTTGGATGGTATGTCCTTGGCGCAGGGGAGCCAGGTATTTCCCCCTCAATTTAGCTTCCAGTGTTGGGCTAGGGTAGAAGACTAGGGTTAAAATCCCTGCTCAGCCATGAGGCTCACTGGGGCCAGTCAAAGCCTTTCAGCCTAAACTACCCCACAGTGTTGTTGTGAATATAAAAAAGAGAGGAGGAGAACCATGTGTGCCACCTTGAGCTCATTGGAGACGAAGTGGGATAGAAATGTGGCAAATAAATTTCACCTTTTCCCAACGTTCCACACCTGACACACAATCTGTTCACTAGCACATTGATTTCAGCCTTATCCCCCTTCCCCCATCTCTGTTACATACAGCCAATTATCTCTTGATCCTAGCTCTGAGCTGGCATAGTAGAGCACTAAAGTTTAAAGTCCAAGTTTGTCCACTTGCAGAAAAGTCTGGTTTCTCTTAGCAATCCTCCTACTTTAACAAGTGAATGTATCATCCAAAGGTTAAACCGACAAAACGTTTGTCTATCTGCTTTTAAAGACTTCCACTGATTTCACCTGGTGTATGTTTGGCAGGCAGTAAGTTACATGAATTTCAGTGGGCCTTACTGCTAAGTAAGTTTGTATGGGATTGCAATCTTAGGGTTATCTCTTAAAGAATTCAGCAGGTAAAATAATGTAAGCGGAGGTCAATTCTTTGCAAAGACCTGGTGGCTGCACCTCCTAGTAGCAGCACTTATGAAGAGAGCAAAGCATTGGAAGATGGTAGGAAAGTATACCATGCAGGTTTTCTTCATGTGGCGGGTAGCATTATCATCAGGGAGAAAGATATAGTGGGGAAAAATAGGACAACTCTGTGAATATATGGTTCTTCTTTTTCTTACACATCAAACAGGGTAGGATGTATCTCTCCTCTGATCATGCAGAGCTCATTCTGGAGAGACTCAGATGGTATATGATATAGCCATGATTCCTAGCAAGTACCGGTATGAGAAGTCAGAGGTTGAATTCATTGTACTCAGGCTGATGTTTTATTGTTTTGCTTTTTTATATTAAAAAGCTTTCACTTACTTTAATATTTTAAAAGGCTGTCCCATCAGCGCACTTGTCAGACATATTAGGTGCAAAATATTCTATCTAAGCAGAGTTTGATAGCAGATATTACTTTTAAAAAACATTCAGAAAGTGATGTTGGGGGATGAGTTTTCAGACCCCTGGGTGTGGGATGCCTCAGGGTTCCGTCCTCTCCCCCATGCTCTAGTTATCTCCCACTTGGACTACTGCAATGCGCTCTACATGGTGCAATGTGCTCTACATACCTTTGATGGTGACCCGGAAACTGCAACTAATCCAGAATGCGGCAGCTAGACTGGTGTCTGAGAGTGGCCGCCAAGACCATATAACACTGGTCCTGAAACACCTACATTGGCTCCCAGTACGTTTCCGAGCACAATTCAAAGTGTTGGTGCTGAGCTTTAAAGCCCTAAATGGCTTCGGCCCAGTATACCTGAAGGAGCAACTCTACCCCCATCATTCAGCCCAGACACTGAGGTCCAGCAGAGGGCCTTCTTGGTGGTGGCGCCCTCCCACCAGATGTCAAGGAAATAAACAACTATTTTTAGAAGACATCTGTTTAGGGAAGTTTTTAATGTTTGAAGTTTTATTCTGCTTAATATTTTTGTGGGAGCCGACCAGAGTGGCTGGGAAAACCAAGCCAGATGGGCAGGGTATAAATAATTTATTCTTATTCTTATTCCTTATTTTTAAAAAATTTGGCTGGGCAACTATCCATGCCAGTCACAGAAGATTAGAAAATGAAAGCATTTTAAGGCATAAAGGTAAAGGTAAAGGGACCCCTGACCATTAGGTCCAGTCGCAGATGACTCTGGGGTTGCGGCGCTCATCTCGCTTTACTAGCCGAGGGAGCTGGCGTACAGCTTCGGGGTCATGTGGCCAGCATGACTAAGCCGCTTCTGGCGAACCAGAGCAGCTCACAGAAATGCCATTTACCTTCCCGCTGGAGCGGTACCTATTTATCTACTTGCACTTTGACGTGCTTTCGAACTGCTAGGTTGGCAGGAGCTGGGACATAAGAGGTAAATTATTAGCCTAGTATGAGTTTTACTTTGCTTCTTAGTATCCCTCATGTGAGGTGTGAGTCTCTAAACTGCTATATAGGGCAGAGAGCTGTATATAGGGCAGTGGAGCAGAGATGTGCAGAAACAAAGCTTATTTAACAGCAGAGATGACGATGATGATGATTTTGATGATGACTCCTATGGTGCTATTTACCAATTATCTGTGAGCCACATAAAAAAACATTTTCTTAAAGAACAAACCCACTAAATCAGCGAAGGAGGGGAAGAGGTACCGGTGATATACATTTGCTTTCATAGCTAGGGGTTATTTGGAAGTATTACGATGAACCAAAATGTAACAAAAGTTTTTGAGTCTCCAGAACTTTTTATCAAGCTGAATATTATAGCAAAGTGAAGTAGGCTAAAATATTGGTTCCATTAGCATGACAGCTCTTACATTCTGGAACTCCCTGCTTATGATGCATACTTCTAGCTGTTGATTTGCCTGCACATAAGGCTGAATAATTAGACTTCACTTAGACTTACTTCCAACCTAAAGAGTGCTTAATTTTGGCTGGATAATCCCCCTATTTTTTTAAAAATATATATATCCAAAGGGACTAATGGCAGTGATGAATTATATTAGAAGTTGTCTGATTATCTGAAAGATAAACTGGATTTCTACATGTCTTTGGCCAGTTTTTCTTCTAAATAAACTGCAACAATCTGTTTATCCATTTGTATCAACAAGGCATGATGAATAATGAATAATGAATAATGAAGAAAATATAAAACGAAGCATATTGAATTTTGCATACTGTACCAGTCTGAGAGGGGAGGGGATGTTAGCCGTTTCTGAAAAACATTAACAGAACCACAGATCGGAAAATATATCTGAAATACAGCCTTGAATGTTGAGGGAACTGGCACTGTCCTCCAGCTTCACCTTCTGGCTTTCAGCAACTTTGTCATATACCCATTCCGTTCATTGCAAAGAGCAACCCTAATATCATTTAAAACAGCTGCAGATTATTTGATAAAAGCTGCTACTTATCTGAAATGGCAAAGAGGCAGAGGCCACTGCTCGGAGCCAAGTCAGCAAAAGATAAGTTTTAAGTATCAACATATAATTTTCCAAGTAAGAACGTTTCCAGTGAAATGTTGTATAACCCCAGGGATGAGGGTAAAAAAGAGAAGCAGTTGTCACAAAGACCAAAGTGGGGGAAGAGCTTTTGAGTAAATTATAATAAAATATTGATGTGCACTGTCGTGTTACTGATTAGATTTGGATTTATATATTTGTGAAAGTTTCTTCTGTAGCAATTCTGCCAAGAAAAGTGGATTTCACAGCTCGTTCTTTTCTCCTGGGCCAACTCAACAGCCGTATCTGCCTGCCTTTATATGGAATGTTTAGAAATGGAGCAGCCCAACTACTGGGTTTACTACACATGCTGTAGCTAGGCCCTCTCAAGGAGACCTGGGCCACTTTCAGTTTTTGAGGCCCCTAGTCAGTGGTGGTTGGTGCCCATTGGACTTGGTGGGGCTGCTAGAAGGTCATGGAGGCATGACCATGCTGTTCCAAGCAGCATTCATGGTAACATGCACATCCCGGCACTGAAAAACTAATTAACACATGTAGTGGGATAAAACCCATTATCTTGATTCAGGCTACAGACATTAGGATTAGATTTATTAAGAAATTGTAGTCCTGTTGTTTCACACTCCCTCTGAAATTATTCTGTTCAAGAATGCCCCCCCTTTAAACTCAGAATATCCAAAGACCACCCTTTCTGATCTGTAATAATTTTACCGGCCTGTTTGTTCCATAGAGAATGCAGAAAGGCATTGCTGACCGATATCGCATTGGAAGATGAGCAGATTGAACCCTTGATGTTGTGGCTGACATGGTGTTTTGTAATCGTGTGTTGCCTAAGAAATATTGGTCCAATGTTTGTGTGCCTGCTCTGTGGTCTATTGTTGCTGACAAGTAAGTGTTTTAGGTTAGGGTGCTATCTGCCTATCATCATCATCATCATCATCGGTGTATCCAGGATTTATGTTGGGGGGGGGGGTGAGGCTTCATGTTAGAACCTCAGTTAAGTTTTTTTATTGATTGACTTGGGCAGCCCTCCCCCTTGGCTATGCCCATGATGATCATGTTATGTGTGCTTGTTAGTTGTGCAAGCTGCTACCTTTTTGCAAAGGGCCCAATCAAAAATGGTTCCCACTTCTTACTCCCAGTTCTCTACCCACACTGCACATTTTGATACATTAAAATGTTCTCCTGCTGCATCCATGCTGCTGTGCTGTAACTGACCACTGAATTACTAGGAGTCCTGTCCTCTGGTGTTGCTGTGGGGGTGGAAAGGGAGGGTAAAGGTCAGATTTGGTTGTATGTGGCTCTCCATTGACTTCATTCAGACAATTTAAATTATGTTGCCTCTTTTGCATGTGTGACATTTCATTCTTGGAGGTAACACCAGCCACCAGTAAGCATAAGATTCCAGCTAACTTCCATTTATTCCCTACCATGCCCCAAGCCCCACATGATTTCTCCCTTTGCACTGGGGAGATGACAGTCTGATTTCTCTCTCCCCCCACCCTGCCCAAATTGGTGTAGCATTGTCTTCCAGCAGCTCAAGGAGTTTCACAAGCAATTCTATCTCATCCAAGTAATCAGTCAAAAACAGTATCATGCAGTTCATTATAATGCAGTTCATGTATTGTTTCTGATAGCTCTGGACTTCTGTGATTACACATTGCAGTACATAGAAATGAAGTGTGAGATGGATGGGAGAGAATACTATAATTCAGCGGTAGAATTATTTCAGTGATAGCCGTGAAATATAGCCTGTCAGTTGGGGTAACATATAATGGGCTAGGATATTTTGAATCACAGATGTAAGTTGGCTTTTAAGAGGCGGGCTCTATCAAGGATATTGTAAGTAGGAAAAAGAGATCAGGTATATTTGTGGCTTGTTTCAGTTATGATCCTTCAATCAAAATATAAAAACCATGTGCTATCCCAGGGAATGGAACAATAAAAATTATTGATCCATCAAACAAAATCCATTACAAAATCATTTTCTTCAAGATTTTATTTAATGTCTGGTCATGGGAAGGCAAACTTCTTCAGAAATACAATTCTCTCTGGTCTTGGGTCCAAGATGTTTATTAAGACCGGAGCATCAGCACCTTGCTTGGCTTCCTAATCTTTGGGTGCCATGAAGTCATGTCCAGCTTTTTCTCCACTGAGTGTAGTCGTGCTGTGGTCTCTGTCAGCATGTCCATTAACAGCTCAAGCTGCAGCTTCAAGTAATTGTTCTCTTCCAGTAGAGCTTTGTTTGCTTTCTTCAGGGCCTTGTTAGGTGATTCCTTATCATGATGAGAGGAAGAGGAATATAACTGTAGTAAGGGCATCTGCGGAGGGACACCGTCACCCTGCCACGCACCCTCCTGGAAGACAAACTTGACTTTGTTCAGCTGAGTACTTGGAGGGCCGTAATCCATCCCTAGTTCAGCTTGCCGGGTTTTGTAGTCCAACAGATAGTAAGTGGACAAAGAGGTTGTTTGGCGAAGTGTTGGCCGCCTGGGTAGAAATCTTTGAGAAAAATGATCAGCCCAGTAATCACGCACATCCTGCAGAATTTGAGAAATGGTTTCCATGATGAGGAGAGCTAGGGATGGAGGATGTCAATAAGAGTCCTACAGAAGAAAGTTCTGGAACAGAAAGCCAACATGTGCAGTATTACAGAGACATTACAGTATATGGCATTGCTAAAATGAAAAAACAACAACCAACAAGAAGCAGAAAGTCAATATCACACTATGACATTGAGGGGAGGAATGACAGGGAGATAAACTGTTAGGGCAACTATTGCAAAACAGTGCAATACTAAAGTGATAGTGAGGAGCTTCCGTGGTGTAGAACCTGCCACTTCCTAAGCCCTTCTGGTTTATGCACACCAGGGCAGAAGGGGTGTGTGTGTTTTTATTTATTATTCGCCATTGGGCCTTTTAACGAAATGTTGCCCCTCCTAGCGGAAGGGGATATAATTACACCCTGGGTAGATTTGATTTAAATCAAATCGATTTAATTCACGATTTAAATCGCTAGTTAGTAAGTCTTGATTTAAATCACTAGTCAATAAGACTTGATTTAAATCACTAGTCAATAAGACTTGATTTAAATAATTTTTTACAGAAACACTTATTTTTGCTGTTGTGATCTTAATATTTACAACCAGGTGGTTTCATTTTTGGAATAATAAATTTTCAGAGTAGTTTTTATTTGTTTATCTGAATAATTTATATATTGTTTTTCTGGTATACACCCTCCCAAGGGATGCATTATTGATAATGATTAATATAATCCCTTTAAAAAAAAAAAAGCCAGGTTGACCCATCAGTCAACCTTAACCTATTTAAAAGCCTGGGCACATTTTTAAAAGTCTTCAGCCAAAAATTTAATACTTCCTTTGGGAAGCAAGTTCTAAATGTGGAGCACCGCAATGAAAGAGGACCTACCCCAAGTCGTATCATGTCTCGTCTAGCATCAGGGAGTAGAGAGACCCACAGACATCCCTTCATTGAGGATCATACCTAGTCATAAGCATGTGGAAAGAGGCAGTCCTTTTGGTAATAGAAATAAGATCCCCAAGTTAGCAATTGCTTGTGAAATACATATTTTCCTTATGGTGGCCCCCATTTCATTTTGGACAAATTGAGTAAACACAACACTATTTGGTATTTGGGTTGTGTAAAGTTTATGCTCCAGCACCTGAGGAAATACAGTGGGATTACAGTACATTTTATTCAACTAGTGCCTGCCACCAATATTACAGGGTGGGGGTGGGGCATACCGGTAAGTATATCTCACAGTTACAGCGAGGTACCACTGTACTTTGGTTTCATACCAGTTTAGCATGCATGGCTTCCTCCTAATAATTATAGGAATTGTAGTTTAGTAAGAAGTATCTGTTTAGAGGACCCTCCAGCTCCTTCCCTTACAGAACCATCAGGGGGAAGAGAATGACTATTATCCGGTGTATTGCAATGGGGAGATGGGGAACCTGTGGGCTTCCAGCTGTTGTTGGACTCCAGCCCGTATCAGCTCCAGCCAGAATGCCCAATGGTCAGGGATAATGGAAACTGTAGTCCAGAAACACAGTAGGGATAATGGATGTTGTACTCCAAGTATTTCTGTGTGACTCACAGTGTCTATACAGTACAGTGCTGCTTTTGTTTGGATTTTTTTTGGCTTGTTTTTCTCATTGAATAAACTGTTTTACTTGTTTTTTAATTATGTAATTATAGTGTAACCTGCCCTGGGACCTTATGGTGAGAGGCAGGTATAGAAGTATTATAAATAAGATTCTTCATCCCTGCCATTGACCTATCTCCTCTCAAGTATCAGTGGGTGATGTTATTAATGACTACCTGTACAGATAGCAGTCATATAACCACCCAGCTTCACACTGGCTGGCAGTGCCATTGTCACATCACCAGCACCTTCCCATCCCCCCCCCCGCCTTTTCTCTTCCTTGCCTAAGTCCTATTCCACGTAAACAACAGCAAGGGATTGATGTAAAATAGAACATTGACTTGAAGGATTGCCGTTGCTCAAATCACTAGCACCTCCATGCAACAACTTGATAGAATTTGGAACATGGATCCTAGTAGCAGCATGAGAAGACCATTTACCCCATTGGATAATTTATTTTAAAAGTTAAATGAGTCTGACCTGGATCATTTCCGCAATGAAGAAAGTCATACAAATTAATTTTTCCCTTTACTTGCCTCCCCCCAGCCCTAAGAAAGCCAACTGGCACTAGGGCCAAGACCTTGGTGAGCTTGACACAAATGTCAATGTATGGCTCATGGAGTCCAACAACACCTGGCATGTCATTTCATGGCAATAGGATCAGTGAGCTACTCTGGTGGGTGTGAAGAGATTCAGTCTTCCCACTGTACAGCATTCTGTGGAACTCAGTGCAGTCATAGGAGCTGCTGAAGTTAGCACATGTACGCACCAGCGGAATAAGATTAAGGGAAATATTAAAGAAATGCAGGGTTGAAGTCAACTATATTCTATTCACTTATGTTAGCCAATATTTCAATGGGTCTACTCTGAGTAGGGCTAACATTGGCTACAGCCTGCAATTTGGATCTCAGTTTAATAAGGATGCATTGTTTTATCTGAGGCACTTCTCCTAATTTAACCAGTCACAACCTTGCCACACCTATTAAAAGGCTTTCTAACAAACATATGGAGGCAGGTCACCCACCAGCCATTAAAAAAACATTTTCTTCCGTTTCTCAAAATACTCTGCTCACCAGTCACTTAATTTTTTGCTTCTGTTGACACCTCAGAAATGAACAAGTTGGGCATGGGAAATAATCTGTTTGTTGCTTTTTCAGTAACATGCAAAAATTCTGCCTGACATCATGTTGATTGCCTCATGTCATCATGTGGTTTGCAGTGTCTCACAATTACTTTTCTTACTTTGGCCAATCATATTTTTGTAGGCAGTAGACACCCTGATGTGCATATCTGTGCTTCACTGCTGTCAGCAATCAGCTCAGTGTTTAGCTTGTGCTGATTAAAACAAACTGGTGAGTTAACTATTTACATATATGGCACCTGTAGTGGGCAAAGTACTCAGAATTAATTCATTAATCAATACATTGGACATTTGCACAATAACCTGTTCATTACTGGTGACAGTATAGATTTAATGTTCAAAGACTTCCTAACCTCCTTGATGATTGCGGCTAGTAGCTACCGTAACTACCCAACAGTGGAAGACGGCTACCAACCTGAATTTAGAGACATGGTGGGGTCGAGTATGGAATGTAGCCCGAATGGAGAAACTGACAAAACAACTTTGAGCACTGCAGAATATAAAAGGCAAGGAGGACTTTGGAACAGTTTGGCATACGTTTATTCAACATGCTAGAAAAGACAGGATTGCTGTATTGCCACTCGTCACTATCAACAAATGGTTCACGTTGGAATAACCTGTTAGGAAGACATGCAAGATACTCTTGATCTGAACAGAGAGATCAAAATGAATGGCTGAAGTATTTACAAACTTACCTATTACTTACCTAACAGGAAAAAATAACATTATTGGATTGTCTGGACAGGAGGGGGGTTTCCTGTTAGATGTATTTTTGAAAATGCAAAATTTAGTTTTTATTTTTTTTTAAATGGAGGCTGCTGGTTCATATTTGACACAAGGATGTATTGTGCAAATATAGCAATTAATATGTTCTTTGAGTATATTTCCTGCATATATCTTTAATCTTTCTGTATATTCCTTAAGATACTTAGTTGAGAAGCTTAAAGCATGTTATAAGGTCCCAACTCTCTGAAGCTACAGTACATTCATTTTGAAAATCAACTTCATACAATATAGTAGCTTTCATGCAACTACTTCAAGGTATATGGACTTTAAAGGTCATTATTAGGAAATGTATGGAGTAAGCCAGAGAACAATCTGTAGGATTCCAGCATGTCTGAATATAACTAGCGCATGAAGAGGTTAAACTATAGAGAAAGCTGTTCTATCAGGCTAAGCCCATGTCATCATTTCCTGCCTTGAGATGAAATGGGTCATGTTGTAACCTTTGTTTTCTCTACCGTATGTGGATTTCAGTATGCATGGAGCTCTGAACTGGTCACTCCAGCTGCCTACATGGCCTTAAGGATCTTCTTTAGTGTTAGACCAGGATGGAGTAGAGTAGACCCATTGAAATTAATTAACATTATTAAGTCAGGCCCATTAATTTAAGAAGTATACTCTGAGTAAAACTCATCTGTGGTATCATGCCACTTTGAGCAGTCATGTCTTCCCCCAAAGAATCCCGGGAACTGTAGTTTGCTAAGGATGCTGAGAGTTATTAGCAGACTCCCTATGTGCTTCTCAGTACTACAATTCTTAGATTTCCCTGGGAAGAGAGATTGTTAAATCACTTTGGGAACTGTAGCTCTTTGAGGAGATTGGGGATTCCCTAATAACTCTCAGCACCCTTAAAAAACTACACTTCCCAGGATTCTTTGGAGGAAAGTCATGATTGATTAAAGTGGCATGGGCAATAAGTATACTTTTAATGTTTAGTGGAGACTGGGCCTCAGTTGAATACCATTCTCAGTAATTTGTAGGAGCTTTAGTTTTGCATAATCAAAGTGGACTGAAGTCACCCTAGCATGACAAATCCATTTTTAAAAAATCAATACTTTTCAGTTTGGAAAGAAATGGGCAAAGTGTGGATGAACAAATTATTAATGGGAAGATGTGTAAACACCCCACAAGCAAATCAGAATGAAAGCTCAATATCATATAAGTTCCCCATAAACAATTCAGAACAAAATACACAACAAAGACCAGGCATTGTCTAAGCATTGTGAAAGCTTTGTGCTACCAAATCAGGATGAATGCTGGATAAACAGGTTGTCTGAAGGAGCCCTAGGATTCCCTTCCTTATAAGCAAGCCCCATTTGGAGAAAACTGGTCAAGGCAAAGCAGCTTTTGGACAAAACCATAGCTCCTGACTGACGCTTCTCTGCTTTAGATCACGTACAACCCACACTTTATATTTATTTGGGAATGCTTAGAAATCTTACGCAAAAGTCAAATCACTGTCAGAGCTAGTTAGAGCCTAAATCTTTTGGTCACAGACCAAAGTGGGTCAGAAGAGAATTGGAGTGCAAACCTGTGCACACTCACCTGGGAGGAAGTCCCATTAAATTTAGTCAGATATGCTTCAAGTAAACTGTGCATTGCATTGGGTTGTTAACTGTGAGAGGATTTAGACCCTCTAGAAACAAAATGGAGTTGAGCCGTTTACTACCCAATTGCACACTGTTTAAGATCCGTCTTAAGACAAACTTAATACGAATGTCCAGTTAAAAGGTTGCCTCTGAATTTGTTTCTTGGACTGAAAAGAACAAGAAACCTTTTCTCTTTCTCTCTCTTTTTTAAACATCATAGGTTTCTATCCTTAACTCTTGTCTCTAGCCTTCCCATCTCTCCTCTTCTTTCCCTCACTGATCTGGATGTGCTTTTTCTGATCAAAGTGAGTATTATTTAGACCAGTCTGACCTACTTCTGCCCTGCAGCTGGCTCCCTTTTGTTATGGATGCAGCTACTATGGCAACCTGTGTAACACATCTGCATCACAAAGAGTAGCTTCAAGTAGACTCATTTCCATTGCTACTTTGGGGTTTCATGGCAGGCTTTTTTCACACACTTGTCACAGGCTATTTGTTCACATGCTGGGAAATACATTGATGCTCAGTATGACATGCACTGCATCCAAGATACTGACCTGTATTCTTGTGAAATTATAGCTCTAGGATTCAGGATATTTCATTAGGCCTTCAACACTCTTGATAGTAGAGTATAAATTGCTATTGTTTGTAAATTGGATGCTTACTAAAAGTTAATTTGTGAATATATTACCTGCTTTGTGCTTATAAAAGTATAGTGACTCTGGAGGCAAAAACACACATTTTGCCCATTAAAGCTGAAACTTAAAAGCGATAGGCTGTATCCAGCTAAATCATACTAAAAGTAGATCCATTAAAATCAATGGACATGGGTAACATAACTCCATTGATTTGAGTGGCTTTATTCTGAGTATGGCTTATGGATACAATCCCATAGGGACTATTGTTTTAAGGGGGGGGGAACCAAAAGTTTCATGATGTGGGGTGAATTAAAATGTTGTTGTTTAGTCGTTTAGTCGTGTCCAACTCTTCGTGACCCCATGGACCAAAGCACGCCAGGCACTCCTGTCTTCTACTGCCTCCCGCAGTTTGGTCAGACTCATGTTCATAGCTTCGAGAACACTGTCCAACCATCTCATCCTCTGTCGTCCCCTTTTCCTTGTGCCCTCCATCTTTCCCAACATCAGGGTCTTTTCCAGGGAGTCTTCTCTTCTCATGAGGTGGCCAAAGTATTGGAGCCTCAGCTTCAGGATCTGTCCTTCCAGTGAGCACTCAGGGCTGATTTCCTTCAGAATGGATAGGTTTGATCTTCTTTCAGTCCATGGGACTCTCAAGTCTCCTCCAGCACCCTAATTCAAAAGCATCAATTCTTCGGCGATCAGCCTTCTTTATGGTCCAGCTCTCACTTCCATACATCACTACTGGGAAAACCATAGCTTTAACTATACGGACCTTTGTCGGCAAGATGATGTCTCTGCTTTTTAAGATGCTGTCTAGGTTTGTCATTGCTTTTCTCCCAAGAAGCAGGTGTCTTTTAATTTCGTGACTGCTGTCGCCATCTGCAGTGATCATGTAACCCAAGACAGTAAAATCTCTCACTGCCTCCATTTCTTCCCCTTCTATTTGCCAGGAGGTGATGGGACCAGTGGCCATGATCTTAGTTTTTTTGATGTTGAGCTTCAGACCATATTTTGCGCTCTCCTCTTCCATCCTCATTAAATGGTTCTTTAATTCCTCCTCATTTTCTGCCGTCAAGGTTGTGTCATCAGCATATCTGAGGTTGTTGATATTTCTTCTGGCAATCTTAATTCCGGCTTGGGATTCATCCAGTCCAGCCTTTTGCATGATGAATTCTGCATATAAGTTAAATAAGCAGGGAGACAATATACAACCTTGTCGTACTCCTTTCCCAATTTTGAACCAGTCAGTTATTCCATATCCAGTTCTAACTGTAGCTTCTTGTCCCACATAGAGATTTCTCAGGAGACAGATGAGGTGACACTCCCATCCTATATAATAATGTCCAAGTTGTCCCTGCGTCCAGTTGTCCCGTGTGTCCCTGGGTTACTGCGCATGGGCCCCAGGGACACAGGGATTGGACAGCAGAGACGACGTACACACACACGCACACGCTCTCCCCCCCCACCCCTCTGCCAACTGCCGCTCCCGGCCGGACAAGCGCCTCAGTGTGCTTGCGCTAAAGAGCAAGGAGGAGGAGGAGGCTGCTTTAGCCCCCTTCCCCCCCCCTACGACCAGCAGACCAAGGGGCTCAGTACCTTGGATGCCGGTCTGGTGGGACATGACGGCAAGCAGCCGCCAGGAACTGCCGCCTCTTGGGCCGGGGGCAAAGGCAGGAAGCGGCGCCGGGGAAAGAGAGCCGCAACTCAGCGCCTCGCTTGCCTTCGCCCCGGCGGAGGCTCCTTCGGGCCAGGCAGCGGCGCCAGGACTCGGGCCGGAGACACCGGGGAAGCGGCAGAGACACCGGGAAAGCGACAGAGTCACCGCTGCCATGTGCAGCTGAGGAGGCGGCGGGCTGAGGAGGGCGGCCCGGGCCGAGCGGCGGGCGTCAAGCCGAGGGGGCCGCCGGGGAGGCCGCCTCGAGCTCCGGGCTCCTTCCTTCCTCCTCCTCCTCCTCCAGCAGCAGCAGCAGGAGCGCGACAATGGTGGGACCCCCTCCTCCCATCTCCCGGCAGCTCCGGCCGCCCCTCGCGGCTCCTCACGGGCGTCGCCATAGCCTCTGGCTGGCTGCTGGAAGAGGAGGAGTAGGCTCGCTGGCCCTGGGATCCACCCACCGCCGCCTCCTTTCCGCCCCTTGGCTGCCTGAGCCCCGCCACCTCTCCTTTTCCTAGCGGCGCCCATGGTGTCCTGGCCGAGGAGGTGGCGCCACGGCCCCGGCTTCTGCCGAGACACGCGCTCTAGCGCCCGTTTTTAAACGGGCTGAATTCCACTAGTTTCTTTAAGAACTTGCCATAGTTTGCTGTGGTCAACACAGTCAAAGGCTTTTGCGTAGTCAATGAAGCAGAAGTAGATGTTTTTCTGGAACTCTCTAGCTTTCTCCATAATCCAGCGCATGTTTTCAATTTGGTCTCTAGTTCCTCAGCCCCTTTGAAATCCAGCTTGCACTTCTGGGAGTTGTTGGTCCACATACTGCTTAAGCCTGCTTTGTAGAATTTTAAGCATAACCTTGCTAGCGTATGAAATGAGTGCAATTGTGCGGTAGTTGGAGCATTCTTTGGCACTGCCCTTCTTTGGGATTGGGATGTAGACTGATCTACATTAAATATACATTTTTGTTAAAATTATTAAATTTTGTTAAAAATATACATTTTTGTTAACTTATTTTGTTAACATAATATTTAATGTTTAATGCTAAAAGGACTGCTAAAATAAGAGATGACTCACATGACTCCTATATGCTGGGGCTGTTCACCAATTACCTCTTTAAAAGTTTATTAAATGGATTTTCAATGTATACGTTAGTATAAGAAAACAATAGGTAGGAAAAATGTCTAGAAGGAATGTTTATACATATGAATTGTGCATACACCAACCTATTATTATTATTTTTAATGATACTCACCTGGCATTTTTCTACCTAGAAGGTCTTCAACACATTAGAATAATAGAATTGTAGAATTGGGACCCAGGTGGCGCTGTGGATAAACCACTAAGCCTAGGGCTTGCTGATCAGAAGGTTGGCGGTTCGAATCCCTGTGACGGGGTGAGCTCCCGTTGCTTGGTCCCAGCTCCTGCCAACCTAGCAGTTCGAAAGCACGTCAAAATGCAAGTAGATAAATAGGAACCGCTACAGCCGGAAGGTAAACGGCGTTTCCATGTGCTGCTCTGGTTTGCCAGAAGCGGCTTTGTCATGCTGGCCACATGACCTGGAAGCTATACGCCGGCTCCCTCGGCCAATAATGCGAGATGAGCGCGCAACCCCAGAGTCGGTCACGACTGGACCTAATGGTCAGGGGTCCCTTTACCTTTACCTTTACTAGGGTCCACATGGCAGGGACAATTAGAAGGGTCCACTAGGGTCATCCAGTCCAATCACCTGCAATGCAGGAATCTTTTTGCCCAATGTGGAACCCAGTACCCTGAGATCAACAGTCTCATGATCTACCAAATAAGCTATCCCTTCAGGGAGCTTCAGTCTAGGATATCTGTACAGCCTGTAGAATGGCAGTCCTTCAGGTATGTAAAATTACTTAAGTTTTGCTTGTTTTCAGCCACACCTAATAATCAAGCAGGGTTGAATCTGTGCTTAAAGTTTTGGTTGATTAATTAAAGGCTGCAGATTTAATCCACACATTAGTATACCAGTGCCAAGTATTCGCATGAGAGGGATAGGGTTTGAATTTCTGTTTGCATTTTCAAAAACAGAACCCCCCCTCCGCCTCCCCCTATCCCACTTACAACTTCGTACCAAATACAGCATATATACATATACCATATGACTTCCCTTCCACCCTTTTCCTGGTTCCTTTGCTTTTCTACTACTCCGCGTATTCCACATCTTTTTAATCATCCAATTTGTTATCTATTAAAAACTCTTATATATTTCAACTCTGCTAGATTTACTCGAGACCTGCTAAGCTATGTATTTGTTTATACTGGTTCTTAAAATATTTGATAAACATATCCATGCAAAGCTTTGGTTGATTAATTAAAGCCTGCAAATTTAATCCGCACAAACATACGTTAGTACCAGTGGCAAGTATTAGCATGAGGTATAGGGTTTGAATGTCTGTTGATGGGCCATGTGAGTATTCTCAAACTGTGCCCCACCCCCCACCCCAAAATCTTGGCTATGCCCATGGTTGGTTGCACAATGTTTAACTAAACATTACAAAATAAACTTTCAGGTTTATTCAAGGTTTTGCAAAACAAGTTCTAGGTAACTCCTTGTTTTGACTACACCACATATTCCTAATGCCTTTAATCTTCGCGTCTGTGTTTCAATCTAATAGTGACCACCATGAGAATTGGCAAAGGTCTCATATATCTTGCACACATACTAAGCACACTGAATCAGTATGCCTGCTGCTACCCACCTTATCCTTATCACAGTCTTCTGGAAGCACTGCTAAAATATCCCCCCACCCCTGAAGAAAAAATTGTAATAACTACGGTACTTTGTCATTGCAGGACTACTGAAATGGTGGGATAACATTGGTTAAATAAATAGATTTGTATAACAAATCATAAATTGTTTGAGCCTCAGGCTTATTAAACGTGCTTTAAAATGCTGTGATTTAAATTATTATCCACTTTCTGTCAGCAGCTGTTTTTCGATTTCCAGGCCAAATTCCATAATCCAAGACCTCCAACCCAGTCCAAGTCTAGAACTTGACTGGCTTCAGAAGCCTCCTGCTTTTGTTGACTTACAATAAGAGACATTATGTTTTTGCCCCTAACAAAGCTTCCAATGAAAATTCCAACAGGAAGCTGGGTGACATGTGTAGTCTGTTTTTTAGTTTTGACACAAACAGCAGGATGCAGTACTTCAGTTAAGAAAATCTGATTTGTCTGAAGTGCATAAAAAAAATGTGGGTGCTAAACAAGAAGAGCAGGTAAGACACTGTTTCTTAAACTAGCTCCTCATGTGATTATCAGCTTATCATGTCAAATCTGGATACACCCAAATTACAAAACAAAAAAGTTCAACTGTGCCAATGATACTTGGTTCAAGGACTGGTTCAATGTACCTTGTTCAATGACAGTGCCTTTGTGAACAGTGCCATCTGGCGTGAAGGTGGGGTATTCAGGTATCCCAAAGAGAGCTCTCCTTGGTTTGCCCACTTGAAATGGATGTTTGACTTATCTTTCCTTCAAAACTGAGCAGATACCAAACAGAAAAATTGTAAAGCTATACTAGTAATTTTCCTTGGAGCCATATCTATATGTATGCTTAAAGATTAACCAGTTTATTATGGAATAAGCTTTCTTGGGCTAGAGTCGTTCACCAGAAGCAGTTCACCAGAAGTGGTACCTCAGGTTAAGTACTTAATTGGTTCGCACCCCAAAAAGTACTTAACCCGAGTGGTGATAGCGCGCACGCGCGAAGGGCCGACAGAGCGCTTCTGCGCACACGCGCAGAACGATTCTGCGCATGCACACACGGCGGAACCCGGAAGTGTTTACTTAACCTGAAAGTATGCAACCTGGAGCGTACTTAACCCGAGGTATGACTGTAATCCATGAAATTTATGCATTAATACTGTCTGATGCTGGTCCATTTATGAAAATAAAATATAAAAAAATAATTAAAAGACAGAGGTGGATGAAACTGCCCCAAAGGTACACAATAATTTTGTATGTGTGCATTTTGTACACCGTTATATGGATTTATTTATGTAAAATTTATACTCCGCTTGATTGTGTGTGGGGAAACCCTCAAAGCAGTTCTCAAAAGATAAAACAATAAAATCAAGAAAAAATTCACACATCTCCTTTAAAACTAATGCAGATTAAAATTACCTCAACTTTTTTATGCATCTGGGTAAGCTTGTCTAAACAAGAATATTTTTAGCAGGCGCCAACAAATAGTGCAGTGAAGGTGCCTGCTTGAGCTCGATAGGCAGGGAGTTCCAAGGTGCAGGCGTTGCCAGAGTTCTTACAAATGCTGGTATTTTGTGGCACCTGTAGTAATGCCGGTTCCGTCCTATAGCGCATGAGCGAGGCCTTACATACTGCAGGCTGAACAAGGGCTGAGTTACAGTTCACTGCCGCATCCCTCACAGTCTTTCCACTTTCAAAGAACACCTCCCTGCCGCTGCCTACGGAAACGCTCGGTGCCCATTTTCAAAAGGCGCACCAAACTACGCCTCGCTCCGGAGCTCTCGGAACGACGCGCGAGACTACACCCCCCCCCCACGCAAAAGCCCCTCCCTGCAAGCAAGCCCGCTGTCTCTTTAAAGAATGAATCGGGATCCCGATTCACGCGACACTCCGCCTTCCCCGCCTCTGTCGCCCAATCCGCGGGCTCTTCCTGCCAAGACGAGGGAGCCAATGGGGACGCTCCACGAAGGGCAGCGCCGTAGGGACGTGGCTAAAGGCGAGAGCCTCGGTAAGTGACATGCCCTCCCGGCCAATAGGATCCAGGCGTGAATCCAAGGGCGGGAAGTTAGTACCCGCCGGAATCAATGGGGTAGGGAAGCACCCGAGCGTCGGAGGCGGAGCTCGGGCTGGGAAGAGAGGCGGCGGAGTGGGTGGGCGGCTGGCGGCGGCGACTCTCTCTCTCTCTCTCACTCACTGACTCTCCTGAGGGGCACGTGACAGCAGCCGCTGGGGCTACTACGACCGAGTGCTTCGGCGGGTGGGGTGCGTTGAGAGGTGAGCGTTCCAGTCTGTCCCCCACCCCCTCAAAAAAGAAATAATCCTTCGAATCCGACAGGGTGGAATAGAAGAAGCATTTGGGTGGGCAGCCCCTCACTCGCCCGCAGAGAGAATGCCGGGACTCTGGAGGGGGGCACGTTGACCCCAGGGAGGGCGGTGAGGGGTGCGTTGTACCATTGCATGTGGGGGGGGGAGTGGGCCATGGGGCTTAAAAGAGGTGAGATGAGAGTGACGGGGGAGGGGGCCAGTAAGGCTAAGTGTCTGGCCAGGTTCTGGGGTAGGTATTGATGCGATGGGTCCGCAAGGTCTGGGCGGTTGAGTCTTTTTTATTTTATTTTTTGGCAAGGGCCCTCCAGGAGCAGCCAGGCCTGGCCTGCTGGGGTTTCCTCTCTTTTTTGTGTTGGGGGTGTAGAGGAAGGAGAGGTGTCGCAGGCGCACCGCGAGTGGGGTAGTCGGGCCTTCCCCGTTAGGTCATGCGGACCGCTGTGGCAACGCCGTGAGACCTGCTCGCGAGTAGCACATGCGCGGTATGACTAATCACTTGGTACCGTAGGTCTGCGCGGTCATTCCTTTGAGTTTTTTTTGTGGGGGGCGCCTCCTCCGACTGGGCTGGGACACGGGGCGTCGAAAGAGCCCACAGTTTCTCACGTCGCGTATTCTTGAATATCAGAAAAGGAAGATGGGAGAAATGTGACGGTTGTGGGAGAGGTGGCGCGGCCTCACCGCAGGAGCCCTCCCTGCCCCCTGTTGGGTCTAAAGAATATGCGTGACTTTGTGACTACAGTATTTTCTGGCACTTTTTCACGTGAGGAAAGAACACGGGGCATGGGAGTGGATTTGGCACAGGCTAGTTTAATAAAATGGAGTACAAGTCATGTATGATGACGTTTGAATGGATTGATGACTTGGGAACGGTTTTGCACATTTTGTTGCTGTATATTTTCTAGTGGGCATTCGCAATACTGGAATATAAACTACCGTATTTTAGTGCTGAACTACTTATGCAGAGTACCAGGTCTCCTAGGACACATAACTCTGGAAATAATTGCGTGGGCAGGGAAATGTGCAACATAAAATAATTGAAGTTAAAATCAAGTCTTAAGACTGGCTTGTACTTAATATAGATTACTGGCAACAGTTGTGTGAATGTGATTATTATTTTTTTACTGGAATTGGGTAGCCAAAGAAGATAAGGGCAAAAGTCCTGTCTGGTGTAAAGAAGGAAGTGATAATTTTGCAATGTGCCATGTGAAAGCAGAAAGAGGACAAAGGTGAACTGCAAAGGGAGGGTAAGGAATGCTCTAAACTATAGAGGCCTTGAACTTCAAATGGATACCGTAACATGCACATGAAAGTTATCAGTTTGCTTTAGTGTAGTAACTTACTGCATTTCACACAATACTAAGGGGGGAAGTATTGGGGTATTGTATTGGCACAAATAGTAACAATTACTTGTTTCTATTTTGTTGCAGTTATGTTGAACTGAAAATGAAAGAAATTTCCTATATTGTATATGTTAAGAGAGGTTTAGGTGTTGCCTTAAACACGATTCACTGCCTTTATTTGGTATGGAGTTAAGTAGCTGGTGGGTGTGGTGTCCTAAAATAACTAAAAGCTGATTTATATGTAAGAGACATACAGTGGGTGAGTCTGACTTCATTGCCTTCCTACATTGCTGCCCCACTGTGCACACTCAAGCTTTTTTTTGTGTGTGTGGTTAGATTCAAATCAAATCAAACTTTATTTGCGTAGCCGACAGGCCATAGCATCAAAAGGACAAACACTAACAAAAATACATTACATATATGGTTACCTATTAAACCTATTAAAACCCAGGGTAAAAGCTGGGTTATCATTCATCGATGTCCCTCTGTCCCATGGGCGGCGACCTTCTCTCTGGTAGATTGTTCCGGGCCAGTTAAGTGTAGGGCCCAGCCAAATTGAAAGATTGTGAATATGGCCTCAGGGGGATTGTCAGGACAAGGAGAAATATAATAATAACCAAATAAGCAGGGGGTAATAAATAAAAATAAGCTAATAATCTCATTCATTAAAATTTAACATAAATAAAATGATAATAATAATACTAATAAAATCCTAGACGGGGAATCCGGGTGCCTACACTGCTATCATTCAAATAGCGGCTCTCAGTCTCATTGCTCTCTCAATAAATCTGGCAACCTTCTCTGTTATCGAGCTGTTCTGGTCAGCTAGGAGTGAGCGGCCCAGGATGGCAGATAGGATCGACGTGATGGTCTCATCCCTCAGATCTTTATACGTATAGGGAGCAAGACAAGAGAACGTGTGACACAGTCTCTCCGTAGCCGGATCCACAGGGGCAGAGCCGGTTCTCGATTGGAATTTTTTGGTATCTACCTTCGAGAACAGCTGAGGGTAACATATTTAGTCTGGCCAGCGTAAAGGCCCGTCTAAATTTTGGGATAATTAGGTTAGACAGATATGGTGCCCGAGAGTCAAAGTGGGAGGGGGGCATAAAAGCGTACCAGGAACTAAATTTCTTAATAGAGGCCAGATTATTCTGCAGTTCGATGTCCTTCAGGCGTTGGTCAATATGGGTTTTTGCCCTGGGGAGACCCATTTTAAGTAAGTGCTGTGCTTAGAGGCCACATGTAAGTAATTTTTGATGCACTGCTTTGCACATAGAAGTTTGTGGTCCAAAGCAGTGCACGCTCAAGCTAATTTTCCCTTCTTGCCCTCTCACTTAGGAGACAACACGGGGCAGCTGCTATTGGCACCCTTCTAATCTTCTTTGATGTAGTTCTAAGGGCTGCTGCTCTCCTTCAAGACTGTTGCTGCAGGCTCCAAAGCTGGAAGGAAGAACAGTGGCTTGGAATTTGCATTTTGGAGGCCCTCTGTGGCACCTCAAGAATGAAGCCCCATCTTAAAATAGATTATGTGTATCTCTCCTTTTTTGTTTGTGAAAAACTCAGATATATAAGCTAGGTGCCAAATGGCTCCTTAAACCATTGTTACAGTCGCCAAAATGGAATGCCTAGTTGCCATTTTTGGGCCAGACAGCTCAGAAGACATTTTTCAATTCTGATTGTGCAGATAAAATACAATGGATAGAATTGTACAGGATGTGTTGCTAGTGTGTAAGAACAGTCCAGATCCAATGATCCCCAGGTATGTAACTCCAGATGGTGGAGATCTCAGGCAACATCCATGGTGCCTGGGCATCTTCACTTGGTCACAAGTGGCCGATAGCCAGGTGCAAAATGTACCTGGCGCCTGGTGAATTTTGAATGCTGGCCACTTTTATTTATTTATTTATTTATTGAGGCTCAGGTCACAGTTAGTGAACCATGGATTTAAAATATTGATAACTTGCTAGTTCAGTGGAATGCAAACTTGAATAAAATCTCTTCCTGCTAGTCAGCCTAGTTTGATCTAAGAAATACACCTAATGTGGAACCTAATATCCTCTGTAACCCTGGGTAAGGGGTTAGGCATTATTAGTACTGGGTAAAATCTGGCCTCTAAAACAATTTTAACCGACTCACTACTGCTGCACCAAATTTAAATAAAGGGGAGAGTTATATGAGAGAATTATATGGGTTTAATAATAATAATGTCAGAAGTGTTATAATTTTTATTTTACTAGGACTAGGGCAGATAAGGTAATAGCCCCTTAATATTTTATTTATTTATTTATTAAATTTGTATACCACTCTCCATCCATAGATCTCAGGGAGGTTCATAACATAAAATAGTTGAGTAGAAAAGCATGCATTTTGACCACTGTGTTGGAAAACCTGGTTCGGAAATAAAGACTAAAAAACGACACCCCTGTGAGATACCGTATTGAACTGTATATTGGGGAGGAATGTGATTTTGTATGTGGGCTTGCATTTAGAATAGGAAAATTTGGATTCAAAGAAGATAAATCTGTCCAGCTGTTTTCTTCTGCCTCCTGGTTTCATATTATGTCAAAGTACTTTATGTTGCTCTATTTTATCACACTGTTCTCAGCATAAAACCTCCCAGTGTGTTACTAACTTCACATTCTATTTCTGTGAGTGGTAATACACACATTCCGATACCAACAACTGTACTCTCTTCAGTAGCTGTGAACTGTAGCTGTCGCCGAATTGCCTCCTCCTTCCCTTCTGCCGTGAATGGACCTGCTCGAGCCCAACTGGGTGGCTCGGAGCAGCTTTCCCCTGATCCGACCGTGATGGCGCCACACCAGAAGTTCCAACATGCAGCTTTTCTCAAAAGAACAGATAAAGCAATGTGCAAAGGCTTTCCCATGTACTCTTAATAACCTTTAACAATTAGTGCTTGGTGTGCACAACATAATAGTATTTGCTTTAATTGCTTCAAGACAAGTTGTAGACAATATATAGAAAAGGGGCAACTTGGATGTTAAATATCCATGTATGTATTCTAAAACTTCCAGTGTTTGCCAAGTAGGAGATGAACTTCCCTAAACAGTTGTAAAAAAAAAAAAGCCAAGAATTCTTCTTGGAAACTCTCTCATAAGAATTGGCTTATTTTCCCACCAACAGCCAGCCATGTGCCTATGGCATACTTAGAATCAGAATGTGAAGGCTACCCCTTTCCTATTTATCCTCAGCATTTGATATTCAGAGGCATATTGATTCTGAAGAGAAAGGTTCTATCACTCAAATTAAAACTGTCAATTACCTCTAGTTCTGTAGGATCTACACATACCCTGATCCACTTTATAGTTAGTACCCTAAATTAAATGCTAAAAGCAAATTAACCTGCTTGCTGTGTAGGCTTTGGTTCTTTTTGCTTATAAGGCTATTTTTCTAATGGCAGAAGGACAGAAGTGTTGGTTACCACTAGAGCAGACTAATTTGCTTTTCTTCTGCAGGCGACAAATGCTCATCATGGTAGAAACAATCTGTTTACAAAGCAGAATTTGCTGGAAAGCCAAATTAATCAGCAGGACTATCGTAGATAGGAAAATAAACACTTGGTAGTAATATCCACAAATCAGAATATGAAGGGAGTGTAGCAGAATACCTTTAAAAGACAGAAATCTCCAGCGTACTCTCGGGTTGTCCTCTATGCAGTTTCAGTTCAGGTATTGACTCTAGCTAAGCATCACTGTCCTGTAGAATGTACTTGAGCTAAGTACTTGCATTCTGGAAGCACATGTGCATTTCAGCTATCCATTTTTGGATGTTCTCCCCCCCCTCCATATAATACATAGTCTGAATGAAGAGGCAACAAAAATTGTACACCCCTAGGATTATATCACCTCTACAATTGGCTTGCTTTGTGCTAGAATGTTGGGGTCATGTCCAAGTTTTGACTGCAAGACCTAAGAAAGACCCAGACTTCCATAGTACTAAGGTCTTGGATTTAGTATATTACAGCTTTCTCTGTAGCAGAATTCTCACTAATGTGGGAGTAGGCTAAACATTTTGGGATAAGACTGTGTCCCAAGCATCTTTGTATGTACAGTATTATATAAACAAAAATGTCATTCCAGTGAACCGGTCTGCAAGCATATGTCTGTAGCTTCCTTTGTGCTTGATTTTGGACCTCTTAGGAAGTATTGGATTCCCACCCCCCTTTTCAGCTGACACCTGTGAGTATAGGGTAGTATACAAATTAATAATAATAATAAATAATAATAATAATAGGCGGCTCTGGAAATAGTTTAGAACACTAGAAATCTTAACAGATGTATTATATAAGATACATGACGGTGCATGGCAATCTCAGTCTCTTCTGTTCCCTAACACTTGGTGAAATGATCAACATCTAGGCTGTTCCCTCCAGAATGTGGAGTTGGAAGGAGCTGTTTGTTGCTGGACATGACTGGCAAATGGGAAAGATGCCAAGCCCCATACGTGAAAGATGCCAAGTCCCATACGTGTCTTACCCATCACTTCCAAATTTGGGCTGAGTGCAAAAATGTGTCATTTTAAAATCTTCTAATATGTGGTGGGCTAATAAATGTGCACCAAATATTAGCTTCCTTGTTCCTTAACCATGTAGGGGTGAACTTTAAAGTTCTGGTTTGGGGGAGAGGTGTACTAATGTCCCATTCTCTCCTATGTATGATATTTGTCATGCTTTTTAATGGCCCTCTTTTCTGGAATTGTAGAGATATGACCGAAGAATTAGTTTATATGCCATCTTTCCTCCAAGGAGGTCAAAGTAGTGCTCATGGTTCTTCTCCCAACTTATTTTATGCTCACACAACCCCATGAGGTAGAAGTTGGACTGAAAGGCTGTGCCTGGCCAAGGTCACCCACTGAATTTCATGGCTGAGGGGGGATTTGAATACACATCTCCCAGAATGAATCCAGCACTCTTTGCACCACACGGGCAACGTGCAATCCTTTTTATATTCCAAAAAGCTCCTCTAGGTGATGCATACTGCCATGCAGACATATCCTATAAACATTTGTCTTTATTTAGTAAAAGGTTACTTTTCATAGTTCTTGTAATGCAGGGGTAGTGAATTGGTTGGCCTTATTTGACTCACCAAGCCATTTTCAAAAGGCACACCAGCCTATTCTCAGCACCCCAATCTGCTCTCAATGGTAGCAGGCTGTTCTGTGCCATCACAGGGAAGCTGGAGGAAGAGAGATTCACCACTGCTCTGCTATCTGTGCTTTTAACTATAACTGCTGTTGCTACTCTCAGTGGAGCAAGGGAGCATGGTGGAAACAAGTGCTGGGGAAATTCCTTGCAGCTATTGATGTTGCTAGTGTGGCAATGTGTATTGTATATATGGGAGTGTGTAGGTGGGTGTCTGCTTTCTGTTTGGCCATGTGCATCTGGCTTGTAGTGGTCCACTGAGGTTGGCCATCATTGAATACTGCCCTTGGACAAAAAAAGAAACTAGTCACCCCTGAAGGTTGGAAAGGAATGCAGGCAGTGTTCATGAAATGTTTATGTAGCAGTAGGCAGAGATTTTCATTGGCCCAGAGGTAAGAACATTTAACCAGTGTCTCCCTCTGTCTCTGTTCACAGAATATCAATGTAAGCATTTTGCACTTGACTTGTGTCTACATCTATGACAATAATAGCATGAAACCAAAACATGAAAAGAAGACCAAACGGAACTTTGTATAAAATGCAGGTTTGCTCATAAGAATGGAACAGCCACCGAAAGCTTTTTTGTTTGTTTTTTAAAAAAGGCTTTTAGTTATGAAACTTAGATAAATTGATTTGCTTGTTTCTAGTATGGTGTTTTCCTGCTAGTTCTGACTCATTCATACTGCATTTGCTTTTGCAAGCCTCTCTACAAGTTTTACTTGTTTGCTTGTGATAAATCTCTTCATTATTTGAAGTGAAAGGATGGGGAGGAGCTCCTGTAGTAGTATTAAAAGGAAGTTGTGTCTCCATGGAACCAGCACTGCTACTTTACCTTTGTCCTCCTCCTGTGCTTGTCTATGTCACTATTACACGCCAGAAGTAACCATTTCATACTGGAAGCATGTGTTTTCAGCATGGGAACCATGGCGAGAAGCTTGAGCTAGTGAAGAAGCCAGTCAGGAGTTAGAACATGGCAAGGCAGAGTTCCTCAGTGACCTTAAAAGCCAAATAAGGAAGGGGGTGGTTGCTATGGGGACTGCTTCCTGTTTCCTCTTGGGTGGGAGTTCTGTGTGCTGTGTCCTATGGCAACAGCCCCTTACTTGGGGGAGGGGTTGTTGTTTGGATACAGTAGCCTCTCCTTCCTGATATTTGTGGTCCACCCTTGGGACGCCTGATGTCGTAATCAAAGGGGAAGGGTGTCTCAGAGTATGTGAAGAGAGCCTTTTCATTTCCATTACCTAAGTTGCTGCCAGTTGGGGCTGTTTAATAATCCTGTTTCAGTTTTATTTTACTGGGTGCCACCTTACAAAAACAACATTTAGCAGGGCAATGAATGACTCACAATTTTTAAAAGTCTTTTCAAAGCTCTACTGTTCAAACTATAAGCCTTAAAAAAATGATAGGCAAAACTGCTAAATTACGAAACAACACAGAATTTTACCAGGTATCCCATAGGGGAGTAATCGGTCAAGGGAACCAGGGACTCATAAAGGTTGAAAACCACAGGTCTACACCATTAAATAGCATTTTTGTGCATGTATTGGCTGGGACCTAGTGATGAACAGAGAACCGTTTTGATAGCATATGCCTAATAGTGTGCATATATGTTGTTTTATGTTGATTAGCCCTTTCCTTTGCTGGTAGGCGTGATATCTCATGCTCATTTTTTACCTTTATGCATAGACCATGAAGCAGAAGTGGTTGCTGTGTGCAGCATTGCTGTTAGCTGGAGCCTCTGCTATCCTGGCACATGAAACTCACGATCATGATGACGACGACGTAATAGATATTGAAGATGACCTTGATGATGGCGTTGAAGAGGTAGAAGAGTTGAAGCATGAAGCAAGCACTCCACCCCCACTCCCTAAGGTTTGTTTGAATACTTAATTCAAGTGTAGATCTCCAGAAAGAAATTATTAGCAAGTTCCCTCATTCTGATGATTGGACCAGGTCTGCAGCTTTCTAGCGATAATTCTAATTTTAACCTGCCCATTATCTGAGTGGGGTGCACTTGTAAGTTGTTGCTTTCCTTTGGCTGCTAGAACTTGCTCTCTGAAAAGATGTTGAAAATTTCTGCATTCCAGTTTAAGTTGCTGCACAGTTCAGAGAAGCTTCTCTGGTTGTTTAAAGCTTTGTGCTGTTTGCATGGGTGTAGTGTAAGGAATGCCCATGTGGTGCTATCTGTTTGTTTTGGACTGCATCTCCCAACAGCCTCAGACAAAATAGCAAAAGGTAAGGAATGATGGGAGTTGTAGTCTGCTATATCTGGCAGGCACTACATTGAATGCTGTGGTGTTAGTAAATAGGAATGCTTGGGGAACTTGTTCTTCTGAGTTCTAGTTTGAACTGATCCATTCAATGTCTTCTGGATGACTGTGTGGATCAGAAGAAAGTTATCCTTGTGTGATGTAGTTGTTGGGCCTAAAAATGAACCAGACTGCATATAAAAATGCATATATGCTTAGAAATGCATATTTAGTGAGAACACATTCAAAAACATCTGTTTAAATCCAGTTTTGTGCAGATTAATATGGAAATTGGACAGAGCAGGCTTTGTCGACATGTGAATCTGATACAGATGATACCAGTGGGAAAGTAGCACAATGTATACATTGGAGTTAGTTATGCTTGGAAACAGTTTATGTCGCCATCATAGAACTATACCAAGATATTATAGCAATGCAGCATAGCTTTGTGATGTACCGTGGTACCTCTAGTTGCGGACACGATCCATTCCGGGGAGCCGTTTGCACCCCGAAAAGTTCGCAACTAGAGCAGCACTTCCGTGCAAGCGTGGAGCGTTATAGAGCGCTTCTGCACATGTGCGAAGTGTGCAGAACGCTTCTGCGCTTGCACCCACAGCAAAACCTGGAACTTCCAGGTTTGCCGCGTTCGCAAGCTGAAAAGAGGCAACATGAACCTAACGCAACACGAGGTATGACTGTATGCCTAGCTCTCTCTCATGTTTGCCTTCTGGGCTCCTAGATCTTTAAGGCAGAAGGAACATGAAAATTGAGCCCAAGGCAGACATCTCCAGCATATTTGTCAATTCTACTTGATCACAAATAATATGAATTGGTTTATAATATTGTTCAAGATATCACTTATCAAGATATATCGGACATCTTTCTCAATCAGGTTACCTATAAGGCCCCAGTCCCAACAGGAGACGTTTATTTTGCTGAGAACTTCGATAAAGGAACTTTAGAAGGGTAAGTTTAAGCCCAAGAGGTGTTAGTAGATTTACAAGAGAGATGTTTCTGTTGTGTGCATTAAAAAACATTTATATCCTTTTTGCCTCAGTATGAGTAATTCAGTGGGGCTCACATAACGAAAAAGCAATTGTAAACAAAGTCAAAGCAAAATGTACACAGGTACTTGGCAGCAACAAATAATCACAGTGCATCACCATGCAGGTACATGGTAAAAGATTAAGAAGCGGGTTGTCAGATCCATGTGCGGATTAAAAGCAGGTCCTGGGTCTGAAAAGGTTGAAGATGTGTGTCTTAGGGCATGGCATTTCAAAGCCTAGGTGTTGAAACAGAAGGCCCTGCCTTGCATCTCTGCCAAAGTATATCTTAGGTATAGTGCACCAATCACAGAGACAGCAGTTTGTTAGCAGTGAGTCATTCAGTTGCAAGTTCTTAGGCGTAAATATTTCAAATGATGGACATTTGGTAATATGCATGTTTATTGAATTTGTTGCAAGACATACTAATTCACTAAATTATGTAATTACAGAAGATAAAAAGGTGTTTAAACACATTTAAGCTATGCAACGCTCTCATATCTGGTGCCTCAATTTGCTTGTTTTCCTTTACCCTTCTTTCCCCCCTTCTCCTTTTTTGCTATGTCTTTTAGACTGTAAACCTGAAGCCAGGGACTGGCTTGCTTGTTAATGATCACTTGGTAGCCACTCTGGGAACTTTTTCAGCTGAAGAGTGGGGGGTGGGAAATGCTTTAAATAAAAAACAAAAAACAACTGTTTTTAAATTTTAGGTGGGTTCTGTCTAAAGCTAAAAAGGATGATATAGATGATGAAATAGCCAAATACGATGGTGAGTATAATGCTTTGCTTGGTCTTCACTGTGACTGGGGTTAGTACCGTAGCTAAGCACAACTACTTTAACTGGCCCAGACTCCTCCCAGGACTGGGTGATATTTTTGTTTAGAACTGTTTTATGTGTTTTTATAACAATTGATTATAGTGTTATCATATGCCATGGGACCTTATGGTGAAGGGTGGGTAATAGATCTTAATCTCAGAGTTGTGGGTTCGAGTCCCACGTTGGAGAAAAAATTCCTGCACCGTGGGGGGCTGGACTAGATGATCCTTGTGGTTCCTTCCATCTCTACAATTCTAATATTCAAATGTGGCTAAATCTCTATTAAACCTTTGTCTTTCTGTGGCACTAGTGGCTTAGTTTTCACGGAGGTGATAAATCTACATCTGGACTGTGATTGCATGCATCCCGATTAAAAAAAAAACCAAGAAACATTTTGCACATAGAAACCATCTAGCCTTATTCCTAAAACGTTTTTCTCTGTGGAAGAAATGTTTTTTTTGCATGGAAGAACACTCAGTCAAATGAGCCCCCACCTGCAAAACTGTACAGACCTGATACAGATTTACTGCATCAGTGAGATCTGGGCCAGAGTCCTGGGAGAGCATTTAAACATTTCTGTGAACTATTCAACAGCACTCATGTGAAAAACACACTGCATAATACTTGGCACATACCTGATTCTAACAATTTCATTTTAATGCATATAGAATCTTGTTTATTGTTAGGTTGCAGTTAGGCGGTGTTGTGGATGTGTGGCTCTCCTGAGCAAAGTTCCTTGTGTGTTGTGGAATGTTGTATTTTCTCATAAACTAGAGCTGTAGTTTATTGCAGTCAGTGGTAGCTGAATTGTGCATATGGGTTCTAAAAGTGGTAGATATTTTGCGCAATGAAATTTTGGCTGCTTATGTAAATATGGTGAGTAGAAATGACATGTGTATGTGTGTGATTTCTTATGAATAGAGTATTAAAACAGCAATGGGCATCCTGATGTGTTGTCTTGTTTCTTAATAGGCAAATGGGAAGTGCAGGAAATGAAGGATACTAAACTACCAGGGGATAAAGGACTTGTGCTGGTTTCTCGAGCTAAGCATCATGCAATCTCTGCCAAACTCACCAGACCCTTTGTCTTTGACTCCAAGTCCCTCATTGTACAGTAAGTGACCCTTTTTATTCTCTCTCTAGCAATGAATGGGTGTGTACACTGAGCAGTTAAGTTCAGTGGAAATGCACTTTGTGGAAATGCACCCACTGTATTGTATATAGGCCTATAAAGACTGAGCTCTGTGGAAGCAGGTTCTGCCAGTTCACAGCAAAATCCGACGATTCTGTACAATGGATAGAAACTGCCATAGGCTTTTTTTCATAACCAAACTCGAAATGTCTTTCCTTCCTCACAATCTGGCCTATAAGCTTGCTTCACTTGTAATGTTCAAACTATGGTTTGGCAGTTGGGGACTTGCTTCGGGTTTCCACTCTAGATCTGTCTTTCATTTGGTGCTTTCATTTGGTATCTGCTGTGATACATGAATTGGAAAAATTATGATTTGTGGCAAGCCAGAATTGAAAAAGATGGCTTCAAAGTGGGGTTCCATTTCTGAATTGAGTTGCACCAAAGAAAGAATTGAAGTATATGGGGTGAGACGAGGAGAATGCCGCCTCAGTTGTGAAAGGAGGATGTGGTGGTTGTTTGAAATGACTCATTGTCTTCAGGAATAAGGTGGTTTTTCTTTTTTAAATGAGAGTATTATTTTATATTCCAAACTATCTTAGGTATGAAGTCAACTTCCAGAATGGAATTGAGTGTGGTGGTGCTTATGTAAAGCTGCTTTCTAAAACTCATGAGCTGAACCTGGTAAGTGATGTGCGGACTGTCTTCCAGTTTCATTCATACAGCTGTTGCCTTCTGAGTTTTAGCTCCTAATGTGTATTGGGCTGTATCCACACCTATCTTTACTGTGCACTCACTGTGTTTCCAGTGCTGGGTTATGATTTTTATCCAAAATACATATCCTGTACTTTGTTATAAAATACTACTACAGTGAAACCTCGGTTTATGACTACCTCCATTTACGAACGCTGCGGACCCGGAAGTGTTTACATCCGGGTTCCGTGGCGTCGGATGCGCAGACACGATCTGTGCAGCTTGCGCATGTGCAGAAGTGATCTGCGCAGCGCGATGCGTGCGCAGAAGCGCTCTATCGGTGCTTCGTGCACGTGCAGAAGCGTGCCTTCAGCAAGCGAATACCTCGGCGAGCAGACGTCTGCGCAGAACGGGTTGCGTTCGCAAACCGAGGTACCACTGTATTTGATGCATTGTTTCTCCAACCAGCTTCAGACTGTTTGGAATCCTTATGTCATTCCTAATTTGTCTGTGGCTAAGGTGTGCACACCTTTCTTTGCATAGAGTATAAATCCCCACCTTCCCACCCTCAGTGTCCCCTGGTGTGTACACAAACAGAGAACCTGACAGTAATGAAGCCACATTGATGTGAACATCTGGGTGGGTGGGTGGGGGGAGAGCTAAGAAGTGCATGGGCGGGGGAGGGAGAATGTCACTGCACTCTAAGGCAGTAACGTGAGCACACCTTTGGACTTCACTTCCAAACTGAGTAATGTTCAAGGACTAGTTGTGGCTGTAAGAGTAGTCTGCTGGCCTACTTATCTACAGTTAGAGCAGTTTGTGGGTCTATCATTATTCTCATGATTTCTGTGGTCTACCAAGTATGTGTTTGCTGAAAAATTATTAATTCCTTGCCTTTTGGATTACTTTAGATGGCACATTTCATACATCTCATATGCTAATACCATGAAAAATGCCCTTGAATTGGTAGCATGTGCGACAAATCCCCTCGCCGATGTTCCCAATAGATTATGAGGCGAAAGGGTACAGGGGTAAAGCAATCCCCACTCAATTCCTTACATCTTAAATAAACCCCTCAATTCTGGGCTTCTCAGTAAAGAGAGTCTAATTCCAACTTTCGTGGCCTGATCTCACAAACAGGGCTATTTGAATGAACAACCTCTTGCCCACAGAACAGGGACTCCCTCAACTCAGATCCCCACTGTATCAATCTGCCATATCACCCTGGCAAACTTGTGGCACTCTAGGTTTTCAGCATACTGCCCTTCCTGTGTGACTCTAGGACACAAACTATCCCCTCTTCCTTAGGTAAGTTTTGCCCTTTTCTGAGTCTCCACCTCTGTGAGTTTTAATACGCTGCTGGGATAACCAAGACAATACTCTTTGGCATAAAAAGAAGATGATTCCCTCCCTTGAGAACATAGATTTTTCTTTTCTTAACGATGCATACGTTTATGAGCTTAGTTACAGTTATACATTAACTCTGTCCGACTTTAACTTCAAGTTATCCTAAGCCTAACCTAAACCACCACTATCCTGGCCCCACACCCTTCTTCTTCCCTCCTCGTCACCACACTCCCCCTCTTCCAACTGCCAAAACGGTTATTCCCTCCTTTTTAAACCGGGCACCGTCCGCCTCCTAAAGATGCGCTGTTAGTTAAACTGGAGGTGGATTAACTCTTTCTAATCCAGGGTGTAATAAATCTTCCATCCTGGGGCTAATCTGTTACAGCATGAATTTCACTTTTTGACTAAGCACCCCTGACTTATGAGTCGGTTGGTGCAGTGTTAACAGCAGTTTTTGAAACTTCAGGTTCCTGAATTGCACTATTAATACTCCTAACAAGGAAAGTATTATTTTTTAGACTTTTACAATTTTGGTTGACGCAAGTCTGCTTATACAGAGGTTATTGATTTCTAGATTTGTAGAATCAAAGTGTTCATAAGATGTAGCTTAGGAGCTTGTCCTGAAAGTTAACTTATGCTGTGTGTTTGAAGCTTGGGCCATATTTATATTTTTAAGGATCAATTCCATGACAAGACTCCCTATACCATCATGTTTGGCCCTGACAAATGTGGAGAAGACTATAAATTGCACTTCATCTTCCGGCACAAGAGCCCCAAAACGGGCATGTATGAGGAGAAGCATGCAAAGCGTCCTAATGCTGATTTGAAGAACTACTTTACTGATAAGAAGACTCATCTATATACTCTGGGTAAAGCAAGCACATATTTGGATTTCTTTGTGAAAGTCTAGTGCAGACGGCTTTTATGGAATGTGGGAGAGGCTGTTTGCAACAATGGAATGTATTGTAAAGCAGGAAGTGAAGAGTTTTTTATTTTATTTCCTGTGTAAGAAACCTTTAATGATAGAACAACTTCCTGCAGGAGAAGAGTAGACTATAAAGTAGGGATATGGACCTTCTTGAACCTATATTTTTATAGGTTCTTCTCAAAAGTATTCAAGTTAACTTTGTTTTCCTTGGTCATTCTACTAGTTCTGAACCCAGACAACAGCTTTGAAATCCTGGTTGATCAAACTGTTGTAAACAGTGGGAATCTTCTTTCTGATATGACCCCTGCTGTGAATCCGCCACGAGAGATAGAGGACCCAAATGACCAGAAACCAGAGGATTGGGATGAGAGAGCTAAGATTCCAGACCCAGATGCTGTTAAACCAGATGATTGGTGAGTAGCCAGTGAAATTTAAGGAACCTTGGGAGAAGCTTGCTACAACAGCTTTTTCCGAGAGCGGCATGAAAAGAAGCATAAAGGGAAGTAACGAGTGTAGTTTTTCTAGCGTATTCTCTGGTTTTCTAGGTAATCCTTAATTCCACTCCCATTTATCTGTATGAGGATTGGGCAGAGACTTGATTGTGGTTGAACCTCAGGAAGGTTAGAAATGGGCTGAGGGGAGTTAGTCTGACTATTGTTCTGCAGATTCAGTCACAAATCAGCTGAAGTCTGTGTCTTTTCTGCAGTCTGTGCTGTTGCTAGAGACTGGAAGAACCAGGTTTATGGCACCACATTTTACCTCTCATGTCGCCATCTGTAACACTGCTATACTCTCACTTGCTGATGACATAACTTGGAAGGTAGTTTTCAGCACTTTTGCAAGGCCAATTCTTCTGTGTTGCTTCCCAATCCTTAGCAAAGTGAGAGAGATAGTAAAAAAAACCATAGCATTTAGTCCAGCTGCCAACCTGTTAACTTGTTCATGAGCTTGTTTGGCCTGGCTTGGTCCCAGTGGATCAGTCACTTCTTTTTTGTTTTTTTGTGAAGAGGTGAAAGCCTTCGTCACAGATTTTTTGGAGCCTCCTTGATTTTTGCCTACTTTTCTGAGGAGGGAAGGGCAACTAATAGGTTTTTCTTTCTCCTGATGAACAAAAGAGGAAGGAGGGTGACTGTGAATTGTACTTGACCCTGAATATGGGTGTTAGATGTAAGTTGGGAAGACACACCAAAACTCATGGCTCTGAATAGTCAATTAATTAATTAAAGCATGTCCTGGTTGCATTAGTACATAATCTGCTTTGCATCTTATGTATCTAAGAGTTCCTTGGGACGCAGGTGGCGCTGTGGTCTAAACCATTGAGCCTAGGGCTTGCCGATCGGAAGGTCGGCGGTTCGAATCCCTGTGACGGGATGAGCTTCTGTTGCTCGGTCCCAGCTCCTGCTAACCTAGCAGTTTGAAAGCACGTCAGAGTGCAAGTAGATAAATAGGTACCGCTCCGGCGGGAAGGTAAATGGTGTTTCCGTGTGCTGCTCTGGTTCACCAGAAGCGGCTTAGTCATGCCGGCCACATGACCCGGGGTGGGGGGGAGAACTGTCTGCAGACAAGTGTTGGCTCCCTCGGCCAGTAAAGCGCTATGAGCGCCGCAACCCCAGAGTCATTCGTGGCTGGACTTAACGGTCAGGGGTCCTTTACCTTTTAAAAGAGCTCCTTAGCCCCAGATAGAGAGAGCCAGGATGATCCCTGTCAGTAGATGGCGGTGGCTGGTGCTTCAGGCACACCCTCTCCTGGCTTGCTAGCTACAGACAACTGGAGACTCGAGGAACAAGTTGAGAGTGGGGACAAAATGGAGGACAGCTGGTGTTCTCTAGTAGCAAGGCCTTATTTTGTTAACCATACTTCTCATGCTCTGTCACAGTGCTCCAAATAGCTCATGATACCCTAAAAAATTATATGATACAGTAACATCACAATTATTACAATTGTAAAAGATATAACAGGGTGAAATAACTTGAAAATGAAAGACTAAACAGAAGGCAAACCAAAGCTTGCCTAAAGAAGTCTTTATGCCCCTTCTCTTGTTACCAGCTGCGGTCATGCAGGTGGGTCTCTCCAGCTGACCACAAGAGATGCGCAGGATCAAAGATACCCTTCTTTTAAATTGTTGGGGACATTAAGGTGATTCACACATTGAGTTGCACCCAGAAATGTCGGAGAAGCTTCTAAGATCTACAGGTCTAGAGCAACATGCTTCCTGAAAATGTTAATGGTTTCGTCCATCTTTTAGGGATGAGGATGCTCCTGCTAAAATTCCAGATGAGGATGCTGTGAAGCCAGAAGGTTGGCTAGATGATGAACCAGAATATGTTGCTGATCCTGATGCAGAGAAACCAGAAGATTGGTAAGTTAACACTGATTCAACTTTGCAGTGTCTTCAAACTAAAATAGTAAGTCTGGTGGTGATCTTTAAAATAGGGTTTTTTGTGAGCATTTCAGTAACTCCTGTTTGTGTTTAATATATCTACTTGGCATCTAGTTGTATGTGTGGAACATGGCCTGATGTACTTCAGTATATTCTGTGTGTTCAGGTTCATTTTTTCACTGATTGAAAAATACAATTCTGTTACTGGTCAAAGACAGACACTTGGCTTGTTTGCCCCCTTTCAAAAGCAGGTGAGAGCTGTTGCCTTAATGTGCCACTATGGCTTTTCTGGGAAACTTCTGCTTAGTCCAGCGTTCCCCAAACTGCTGCCCAGCAGCTCTTCTGGACTACAGGGGAAGGCTGGATTGCATGGACCGTTGGTCTGTACTGTTTCTTTGACTGAAATGAAATGGAGTGATGGTCATAGTGAACTTGATCATTGAAATATGGCACATGAAAGACCATAGCTACTGGTCCAGATAGTCCAGATAGTCAGCAAATGGGCAGGTTGATGTTATTGTGATCTGTAAGCTATTACTGTATATATGACCACTGCTGGAAGACATGACGCATAGTTAGTTCCAGCCCATCTAGTCATGGTTACAATTGGAATTCTTTTAGATGAACAACACAAAGAAAACAGAATGAGGAGTTCAGGAGTTTGGATCTGAATTATTATTTGATTATAGTAGACTCGAGACTTCTTGCCCTGACTGTCCAAAGCCAGAAGTTCTTGGATTTGTTTCTTAAAAGACTTTCTTTCAAATGCACAAGTTGATGTAATCAAAGTCTATTGTTCAATCAAAGCTGGAGGTTGCATAACAGCTTTAAGACTTTGCCCGATGAAGAGATTGCTCTAAGCAGCTGTTGATAAGATTAATCAAGAAAAAAAGATAAATGTGAATGGCTTTACAGATAGTGTGATCAGCATTGTGTTCCTTACACAAAGAAAGGTGCAAGCAAGTTGTGAAATTTCATTTATTACCAAATTTTGTGTTAGCTAGGGTGAGAGAAAACACAGAGTATAAGAGGAATTTAGTAGTTGATCAAAACCTATAAGCTTTGTAACATTACTTGTATCTCACCAGCTTAGAGGCATTGTTAGTGGGTGGTTTGCTAGACCGTATGGGTAGAATATACAGTATACAGTATATGTTTAGAGGTGGCAGTGGTGTTGGAATTGGGCATTTGGTTACCTGATGCAGGCAGTGAGGCAGAGTGAGACACATGGCTTGCCTATTGTTGAGTGGTAACTTGGGGGTAGGAGTTTACATGTCCTTACTGGTGGATGTTATATGAGAGGAAGTGAGTGTTGGCTGAATATAGCCTTCTGCCTGAATTTACTGGCTGCATGTAAAGGCAAAAATTACTCTAGGTTGCTCATTTGATAACTTGGTGGAGGGAAATACTAACCTGCAGGTAGATCTAGTCAGAGTAACTCTGAAAGTGTTGTAGTCCCAGTCAAGCTATTGCTGTAACTTATTTCTGCAGTAGCTCCAGATCTGGGAAATTAGTGGCCTGTTCTGGATTAAGTCTGACTCCTCCTTGAAAGAGTAGGTTCATAGCCTGGGAATGCTACTTGAGTCGTCTTACTAATTGGAGGCCCAAGTAGCTTCAGTGGCGAGGAGTAGCTGGTTTGTTGGCTACCGTCATTCCTGGTTTGGGATAGGCTCGCCACAGTCTTGCATGCTCTGGCAGCCACCTATCTCAACTACTCTAATGTGCTGTTTGTAGGGCTATCCTTGATGAACGCTTACGGAAATTGCAGCTAGTGCAGAATGCTGTTGGTGAAATCTGATGGAGCACCTCTTTGCATACCAGCCTTCCTGGGCTTTGAGTTCAGTGTAGGAGGCTTTATTCCATTCCCTCAATGGTTGAGCCTTCTTCAGGGTTGTTCCCTGCCTTTAGGACTCATTCCCTGGAGGCACAATTGGCTGTCTAGTTGATGTGTTTCCATTGTCATGGGAAAAGAGTTCTGTTCACCCAGGCTTTGCAGTGGATTTGATTAGCTTGCTCTGGATCAGAGGTGTATGTTGCTGTTCGAGTTTAATGTGCTTATGCTGTGCTTTTTAATGAACATAGGTTTTCACTTCTGTGTTTTCATTTTATTAAACAGTGTATATTGGCAAAAGGTGGTCTTTAAATAGTGGAAATAAGCTAAATTAAGCATTTTCTGAATTGTTGACACAAGTTGATTGTAAAATGGGTTTGCTTAAACTTTGAATTTATTTGATTATGCTAAGGTAAGGAATTCTAGCATAATTGGTGTAATCATTTTGATTTTCAACACTGATGATTATTTCTAGTTCAAAATTTCTACCATAGGTCAGAGACCTTTTAAATTTCTTGTTAAAAAAATAAATGGAGTCCTAAAACAGTGTTACCTTTTTCAGGGATGAAGATATGGATGGAGAGTGGGAGGCACCTCAGATTGCAAATCCCAAATGTGAATCTGCCCCTGGTTGTGGTGCTTGGCAACGTCCCACAATTGACAATCCCAACTATAAAGGCAAATGGAAACCACCCATGATCGATAACCCTAACTACCAGGTAAAATATCTAGTATTACAAATTATATTTCATACTCTGTTTCAGGGTACATTTTGGCTAAACTAGCTTGGGGTATCATTATTTGCAAATACAGCCGTTACATGTTGTAGTGTAAGAGCAGGATAGAACTAAAATACTTCCAACAATGTTTTAGTGATGTGTGCCTGAATTTTCCAGGAAAGGAAGCTAAGTGGGTTAAAAAACAACAACACACACATACATACATACATACACACACAAAGTCCTTATTTGAATTTAGACCTGTGGTCTATCTCCATATAAGAGAGTTTCTATCTACAGGATCTAGACCAGGCATCCCCAAACTTCAGCCCTCCAGATGTTGAAAAGCTGAACCTGGGATTTTCCCCATACACAGCATGCGCTCTGCCATTGCTCTGTGGACAGACACCTGCTGCAGAAGTGGGGAAAATAGCAAAACAAGAAATGAAGGGAAACAATAGTACATTGTCTATATAGATGTTCAACAAGATTGTGAATATAAGCCAAGAATAAAATGAAATATTCTAATCTGTTCAGGAATCTCTGAAAGGTCATTAAAATGAATTCTTGTGTTATAATTGTTCTGTTTCTTCATCAGGGCATCTGGAAGCCAAGAAAGATTCCAAACCCAGATTTCTTTGAAGACTTGGAACCTTTCAGGATGACCCCCTTTGCTGCTCTTGGGCTCGAGTTATGGTCTATGACCTCTGACATATTATTTGATAATTTCATAATCTGTACAGATCGGGCAGTGGCAGATGACTGGGGTAATGATGGATGGGGTTTGAAGAAGGCAGCTGATGGCGCTGCTGAGGTGAGAAATAAAAGCTTCGTTTCTGACAACAGGCAGGATAGCAGAGACTAGAATCCAAATGTTGTTATTTAGTTAAATTTGTATAGTGCCCTATACCCACAGGTTTCAGGGTAAAATCTGAATATAAAAACACAAAATACATAATCAAAATAAAAACAAGCACAACCTGATAACCCCTCCAACACATTTTAAAAGGGCATAGGATGTCAATCAACCAAAGGCTTGGTTAAAGAGAAACATTTTTGCCTGGTGTCTAAAGGTGTATAATGAAGGTTCCAGGTGAACCTCCCTTTGGAGAGCATTCCACAGACGGGGAGCCAGTTCTCATGTTGCCACCCTCCAGAGCTCTTGTCACGATCTGAGTAGCTTCATATGGAAAGAGGTGGTCATTGATGTGTTGCAGTCCTGAGCCGCTTTAAGGCTTTATAGGTCAAAACAAGCACTTTGAATTGGGCCCGGAAACTAATTGGTAGCCAGTGCAGTCGGACCAGGATCAGTGTAATATGCTCAAACCGTCTTACTTTGGTGAGCAACCTGGCCGTTGAATTCTGCACTAGCTGAAGTTTCCAAACTGTTTTCAGACGCAGCCCTATGCATAACGCATTGCAGTTATCTAACCTTGAGATTACCAGAGCATAGACAACAGTAGTTGGGCTATCCCTGTCCAGTTTAGCTGGACCCCCAGCCAAAGCTGTGCCACTGAGGCCACCTGAACCTCAAGTGACATCAAAGGATCCAGGAGTACCTCCAAACTATAAACCTGCTCTTTCAGAGGAAGTGTAACCCCATCAAGAACAGGTGATCTCCCACCCATCCAGTCTAGGGAACAACCTAGTGCCTCAGTCTTATCTAGATTGAGTTTCAGTTTGTTGGCTCTCATCTGGTCCATTATTGAGGCAAGATACCGGTCCAGCACTTCCACTGCCTCACCTGCAGATATAAAGGAGAAATAGAGCTGAGTGTCATCAGCATACTGCTGACAACATACTCCAAACCTCTTTCTGTTCTTTTTCTCATTAACAGATTTGTATGTCTTTTCTGAGTTAATAAACACACAGATCCCACTTTACAAATGTTCCCTATGCGAAAGTTCATATTGAAACATGAGGAATTGGTACCCAAACCTTGCTATGTACGTTGCAGATTCAGACATTTGAATAGAGAGCATTTTTTACTTCTTTGTTTACCTTTTGCTGGTTGGCTGAATAATGGGGAGGTGTGATTGGACAGATCACATAGCTTCTTTTCTGGGTTTACCTGGGCTTTTTGGCTTGGAGGGGGGACAGAATTCCATGGTTGGGTGATTGTTAGATCTCTTGGGCAGCTATATTGCCTCATGATCACTGCTAAGTACACAGAACTTCATAGATTTTGATTTGTCTTCCAGCCCGGTGTTGTGGGTCAGATGATGGCAGCTGCTGAAGAGCGTCCCTGGCTTTGGGTAGTCTACATCCTTACTGTGGCTCTGCCTGTGTTTCTTGTTGTCCTCTTCTGCTGCTCTGGAAAGGTGTGTGCTTTGAAAATAACTGGTTTCAAAAGTATGTTGAGTAGGATTGGAATTGGAAGTTAATAGTCTCTGAGAAACTTACTTGTGGAATTCCTACAACTGTTTCAGAAACAGCCAAGTGCTGCAGAGTATAAAAAGACTGATGCTCCTCAGCCAGATGTAAATGAGGAAGAGAAAGTGGAGGAAAAAGACAAGGGAGAAGCAGAAGCAGAAGAAATACATGAAGAAAAGCCAGGTAAGCAAAGTTGATGATATTCACTAGTCCCAAAATCACTAAAGCTTTATCCTTATAAAGTTACATATTTTAAAAATTGAAGCCTAATGTTGAATTGGAGAGTAGTCAGCAGAAAACAAAAGTATCCATGGTGTAATAAAACCTTTTTACACACTTCAGAAGAAAAGCAGAGAGGTGATGGTGATGCTGGAAGTGCTAGTCAAGAGGAGGAGGAGGAAGAAGAGGAGGAGGAGGAAGAAGAGGAAGACGAAGAAGATAGCAAACCTATTACAGAGGTAAGGGGTTTTTTTAAATTGCAAAGTGTTGCACTAGAGCAAGCCTGGAGGTGGTAACCTGTTTATAAGAGCAGCCAGCAATGCAGTGCTTCCTAAATTTGAATTACAACCTCAGTGCCATCAGTTGATGGGATCATTTCACTTCATAACCTGTAGAATCAGTTTTGTGAATTCTGAAAAGCCAATGTAACCTTCAAATAAATATTGAAAAACTTGTGCGAACGAGATAAAGACAGTACTGTTGATATGAGTATTGTAGTTTAAATAAGTGGATCCTTGTCCAGGGTTGAAGAATTCATGGCCCTCTAGATGTCGTTGGACTCTTAACACCCATCAGCCCCAATGGTCATGGGAGCTGTAGTCCAGCAATATCTAGAAGCCCACAGATTCTGCATCCTTTATCTAGTGCATCCTGCTCGCTAGTACAGGAAATCCAGCACTACAGCATCACACAAAAAAGATGAAGAACCACTATTTTAAGGTGATTGGACAACTTTCTTCTATGCCTGCTTTCTGTTGGATAATCCACTATCATAGACATTATGCCAACCAATAACAGCTGCTCAGTTCCCCCCCCCCCGGGGGAAGGCATTACAGTTCAATTGAACATAAGCTTTAAATGTTTTCTTCTTCTTCTTGGTTTTAATGTATTCATGTGGAAGTGTTGTCTGTATGTCTGTTCATTAATTCCTTTTAAGGCTAAGAGGAAATGGAGCACAGGAAGTGACTTCATATTTATGTAAGAGTTGTGTTCTTTTACCTTTATAGGAGGAAGAAACTGTGAATAGATCCCCCAGAAACAGAAAACCAAGAAGAGATTGAAATATCCTAAAAACTTGATCTGATTAATTTTCCCCAACCTGGTTTTGGGAGAGGACCTTGGATACCTTTTGCTGAAACTCAAATAAAAAAAACACCTCAGACTTCACCATCCACAGGTTCCTGTCAAATGCTCTGCAGTGTAAATGAGTGTTAGCAGTAAAATATTCGCAATTGTGTTTTTAAATAGAGTATTCCTGTAGAAAAAGAATGCATTTAACACAACCCAGCTAAGAATTTCTGGAATGTTACAATAACTAACATTTTTTGTTTTGAATAATTTGTTTTTGAATAGAATGATAGAATTGCCAGTCTCAAAACCTTGGCTCAACTTAATGTATTAATCTATCAATGGAAATGAACAGCAAACCTTAGAAAATTGCTTGGTATACAATTTTTATATGTTTATTTTTCTTATTTTTATTTTTTATTTTACCAAAATGAACATACATCACAGTTCCCTTAGTTTGATCATGTCAAAGTATGCTGGTCAGTTACATTAAAATTTATACTTCAGTCAGATAGGATAGAGAGAGCTCAAATCTATTTCAAGAAACTATTGTCAAGTGCTTAAATAACTTTCCTTCTTATTGGAGGAAGGCCATAATGAGGCCATGAAATATATATATTAGTCATGGGTACTGCCCAGTAAAAACAGTATTCATAATCAACTTGAATTTGAGAGTAAGTTCTGGTTTAGGTTACTAAGACAGACTGGATTTAGGCCTTGGAATTCTTTTCAGTATAGAATTTATTTTCATGGTGTTAGGTTTTTTTGTTTTTAAAAACAATCCCCCATGGTTTTAAAACTAATTCCTCCTGTTCTAGCTTCTGCTGCTGCTATGCAGTTTGTTCAGAATGCAGCTTAGCTGCTATAGAATGCATATGCTCAGTTCATTAAATCTGTTTGTGATGTGTGTTTTTAATCTCAAAGGTAGAACTACTTTCTGGGGTCCAAACACTGTGGATAGTACAGTGTTGCTAACATTCTCATTATTGCCATTGTATGTACATTCATGCGCAGAGATGAAGCAAAGGCAAGCCAATCTAAAGATTTGCACCAAAAGCAGATGTCAGTATTTTGTGGCCAAGGAAGGAGCATGTGAAAGCTTCCTGGGTATATGTACCATTTTGAGACTCAATTTGCTCTTCATGTATCAAACTATATTGTTAATGTAGGGGGTTCCAATTCCAGCTGAATAAATTTTTAAAAAATGTGTTGCATTTTGTATCTAGCAATTGTAATCCCTTTTTTGTGGAATACACACTCTGCCTCTAAAGATAAAATGTAATTCTGTGCTGTTGTATTGGAAGACTAGGGGGTTGGGAAGAAAGTAAATGTATTGCCACTTCTTGCTCTCCATTTAAGCTTGTGGGCAAAACTACTGTATGTGCACTGAATAGAAACACTCCAGATTTTTATGTGTGGATAAGAGGTTCTCAAAGTCACAGAGGTTTTGCTTCTTTAAGGTATGATTTTCACATTCAATTTTGCATATATGCTTTTCAGCTATGCTTCCTGGCACCTGGTTTGTTTGTTTTTCCACAATAGTGTTGCTATTCTCATTGGAGGCTACAGAGCTCACAGGCTTAATTAACTCATTTTAGTTGTTTAGGCAGCTGATGAAAAGAAATTGCTTCTGTAGCTGCCTCTTCTGTCTTTTTCCCCTCACATGCTTGACTTGCAGTGCCCCATTCAACACCTCAGTTTGTGCTAATTGTAACATACTTTATTTAATGCTGTGTGTCTTGTGAACAATCTAAGTTATTCTTTATTTCTGGTGTGTTCCTCTTTCTCCAGACTGTGAGGGAAGTTAATTTTTAATTTCCTTTTCTGATGAAAGTCATCAGGCAATCCTTAATTTGGAGCTAAAAGTAATATATTTTTGGCATTTGTAGGACCTCTTCAGAATATGCCTGTATGCATCTTTTGGCTTTTTTTTATATCAGTGAAATTTGCAAAGCACTACATCATTTTTATCAGTTGTTTTAAATGTACTACTTAAAGACTTTGAGCCTAGTGTGTAATTGTGAACCCATATTAATAAATATTCCACACAAGAAGAGAGGGTTGTCCCATCAACAATTTCAGATTAAAGCATGAATTTGCATATTATGGAGTAAGTTGAAGTTTCCAAGTAATTTGAGGCTCTTATTCTATCTGACTTGGAGGATGATTATTTTTGTTTGTTTGAAGAAAATGTTCAGCTGTAGGAAATCCTTTATTGCCAACACAGATGAATTTATAGTGAGGAAGGAGCTGAATCCTAAAACTGCATTGGTACCTTGATAAGACTTCTAAAGGAAAAGGTCCCCTTCAAAGAGGATGACTTCAAGGTTAATGGGATGTAAGACTACTTATTTGACTTTTTTTTATGTAAAAGATAAAACTGCATTCGAGCAACTTCAAATCTATCTGTATTAGTGTGTTGAGTAAAAGGTAGATTATTTTAAGCAAGGTAATGCTATACAATGAAAAAGTTGTTTTTCATAGGATATTAACACTGCAAACTTGCTTAAATTTTAAAATGCTGATGTTAAAATCCACTGAGATGTGGATGTTGCAGATGCCTGGAGTCTCGTGCAATCAGCCATGAATGGGGAAAGGTATCTTGGATCTTCAGTGCTTGGTTCCACTTAATTTGTGGCAGTAAATATGGTGCTAGACTAATTTCTTGGCACCCTGCTGCCTTCTCTTCACTATAGTTTTCTAAATGCCAGTATTGCCTCCATACAAGTTTCAGATGCAAACCCCTTAAGTGTTGGTAAACAAGACTGTGACTTTCTTTAAAAAGTCCTGACTGTTATTAAAAAAATCTAAAGATGCGGTATGCATATAAATATATTGGTTAAGTTATAAACAAATGTAAGCTTGCTCTGATTAATAAAGAAACTTAAATCACCATTTTTGTACTGTCTAGTCTGCTATATTTTTTATCTTTTAAAGTTCAGCTAATCTAAGGGCAGAGGATTCAGCAAATGCTGAAGAAAAATCTAGGTTTCTTGGGGCAAAGATTTCCAGAGACAAAATAAGTACGAACTGGAAGACATTACTGTCGTACAAAAGGCACAACAGTAAAATGTACTCCATTCTCATATGTGCTACTGAAATACCTTGAGCCCAGGTTTAACTGTCTTAAAATCTCTGAATTGCAACGTTTCACGAATAGCATCCTCTTGTTTGGATTAAGAAAACTGAAACAAACAAAGTGTGGGAAATACAGAAGAGGGGGGAAAGGGTTCGGCAAAATTTAGTTTGGGACAGAACAGGTGTAGGGTGAGGGAGAATTCTATTTATTTGTATTGGCTGATTAAAAAATTCAGAATGTATTAAGGACTGGCTGAAATCTCTGGAGATACCGATTCCAAGGAAAGGGGGGTAGGCCTAGTTTTTTTGGGTGGGAATAATAAGGGGGTAAAAGATTTTGATAGTTAAGTTTGAATATTTTTGGGTAAAGGGTAGTGAATATTAGGTAAAAAATAGCAATGTGAAGTGTGAAGGGTTAATAGTTAAAAAGAAATAATTTGGAAGAAAGAATGTGAGTTTAGAATTGGAAACTGCAAGAGTTAGTGAATTATTTAGAACTCAAGAAGGGGGAATGAGGAAGTCGGAAATGTTTAGATTTGAAGTTGTGAAGTATGATTATTAATTTTGGTTTCTTTTTCTTTCTTTTTTTAATCTTTTTTCTTTCTTTTTTATATTATTGTCACTTATATGTGAAGAATTTTGGGGTATAAGATCTGATACCGCTTTATATTTTTTGTATTTTTCTATTTTCTTTTTTTTATGTAAAACCCAATAAAAATTATTTGAAAAAAGAAAACTGAACTGTTAAATTATAAAAATGGAATAGTTCTAAATTGCACCTTGCTTTCAATCCTGGTCATCAAAATACAGTGGCTTGGCTTGTTCATATAGGTTTTTAAAGATTGATTTGTTTTAGCATTAGCAGTTGTGGACATGGTAGGATTTTAAACTCCCATAACCTTTGTAGAACTGGCTACAGATGAAATTGCCTGAAAACTGTAACTAAACTAATTTGTATTTGTAAGATTTCATTGCTGGGTCACATCAAAGCAATCACACCACACCTTCAAAGACATTTGAGATGTTAATGTGAAGTTGCCCCCCTCCCCCAAACGAGGTAACTGACTAGTCTGGGAGTAAGTTGTTTTATTTTGTCCAATTATCTTATAGGTTTAATTAAAGCTCAACACTTCTAGGCCATTATTTTGTGTAGTGTTCCAGAGTTGGTGGCTTTCAATGCTTAACTGAAAATCTGACCAGATCTTTAAAACATTCACGTGTTTTCACTCCGAAGTTTGCTTTTTCCTCGCTCTAGTCTGGTACCTTGTTCTAGTGAGTCTAGTTCAATCTTTTACATTCCTTGGTTTTAGCCGGGGTGTGTGTGAGACAGAGGTGGGGCAGTGTTGCCTAAATGGTAAAATGACTTGATAAAACTACTTCATAAAAGAAGTCAGAAGATCTTGTTTGTTTGCTTCTGTGACTACAGCTTCCTAATTTCCAGAGCCTACACAAAAGAAATGTTTTTGCTGCTGGTAGCTGTGTTTTCATTTGTGTGTTGAAGTCGAACCACCGTATTTCCCAATTAATGAAGTTTTTAGACGGTAAACCTATCAGACCCATACAGCTGCACAAAAGTATGCCCTTCTTCACTGCAGGGGGCAGAAATGAGACAGTTGCGGTGCAGGGGGGTTTGGAGTGTTCTTATCCTCGAGTCTTGCGCGTGGGTTTCCCACACAGCCATCCAATAGGCTGTGCTGGACTTGATGGGCCCACTGGGCTCATCCAGCAGGATTCTTATGTTCTCAAGAATAATTTGGGTGGGCAGTTGATTAAATTGTCGTGTCCTGCTGTATCGACAGAGGCATAGAGCCTACAGAGCTTGTGTGCTGCTTTTACTATGCATCAAAAGCCTCAACCCTAAAATGGTAGGCATTTTGCTTTAAATGAATTGTGGGCGAGAATTCTACATTTTTAATCTTGGCCTTAAGCTTTGTATAATACTCCATTAAGTCACGAGTTGTTGCTTCTTTTTTCCGGCCAAGGAGACTACCACTAAGTCACCATCTCTCCCTTCCTTGGTTGGCGGAGCAGCAGCAAAGTTTCAGCTATCACCTTTTAATCACACCTAAAGCCCCGCCCTTTACCCACTTCCGGCAAGGGCGGGGTGGCGTGGGGGAGGGGGAAAGAGGAGATCAGAGGAGGAGGGGAGGGGGAAAGGGAGCTCTGCCTCGCGTTTTCACCCCCCCCTCTTCCGGTCTCGCTTCCGATAGGCTTCCCCTGGTGTCTGTTAAACCCCGTGAGCAATGAGTGTGGGGGCCGTGACGTCAGGCACCACATAGGAAACTCCTCCGCCTTCTTCGCTGGGGCTGGCTCGGCGGGGGAGTGGAGGGAGGAAAAGGGGTGAAACAATTTCAAGATGGCGGCGACAGAGGCGCGGATAACAATGGAAAACGGGAGGCTTGGGTGGCTCCGGGCCTGAGCTGGGGTCGGGGCAGGAGCGAGGGAAAGTCGGCGGCGCGTCGCCAGGCTCCTGGCAGGAAGCGGGGAGGCCCCGGCCTTTAAAGGGTGGCGGCAGCGAAGGAGGAGGAGAAGGACGACGACGACTACAGGGGAAGAGAGCCGAGGCTGTGAGGGCTGCCCGGTGTCTCTGGCCGCCAGCCATGGCGGAGTGAAGCGGCCGCCTGGTCTCGTGTTGCCTTTCTCGCCCTCGGCTCATGGTCCTGCCCCCCTGCCCCATGGCGGAGTTCGTGGTTCCGCGACACAGCGCGGTGATGGAGCGGCTCCGCCGGCGGATCGAGCTGTGCCGGCGGCACCACAGCGCCTGCGAGTCCCGCTACCAGGCCGTGTCCCCGGAGCGGCTGGAGCTGGAGCGCCAGCAGACCATCGCCCTCCACCAGCGCTGCTTGCAGGCCAAGGCCAAGCGGGCCGGGAAGCACCGCCAGCCACCTCTGCCTCCCCCGGCAGCCGCTCCGCCGGCCGCCCCGTCCCAGCCGCCTCCCCCTGCTCCGGCCCCGGGCTCCATGGGCTCCTCTGCCTCTACCTCCGCTCCTACCGACAGGCCTGGAGTCAATGGCCTGGACGCCGACACCGCGGGCGGTGAGCAGCAGCATCAGCACGGCCGGAGCAGCGCCCTCATCGCGGTAAGGTCCCAGCTGGCGGGCCCCTGGGTTGGTTTGGGCTTTCCCCGGGGGAATCCGCGCCACCCCTTGAAAAGGACCTGTAGGGCCGTGAACACTGAGGCCGGTGGTCAGAAAGGAGTCGTGGCTTGGCGTGAACTTTGCTTTAATAAGGCTGGAGAGGTTTGAGGCCTCCCTCCGAGCTCGAGTTCCTCATATTCAGAACAAGATAAGAGGATGTTTGTTTCCATCTCCCCCGGGCCGCTCCAGCTGTGCATGAAAGAGAAACTTGATTGTTTGCTCTCCTGATTCTATCTATCCTAAAAATATAGTCTCGTCTCTTCCAGCTTATTAAGGCAGCGAACATATATAAATAGTGATTAAAGAAAAAGCGGGGATCTCTAGAAAAGTATGTAGGAAAAGTAAGAAATGGTAGGCTTCCAGTTCTGTTATGCGCAAAATAAAGGGTAATGCGATTCTTTACTTCCTTTAGCGTTGCTATATCTTGGTTTTACAGCGAATTGTGGCATTAGAATGATCCATCCATCCAGGCAGGCAGGAAAGTTGGTGAAATGTTCTTGAAGCTCTCTGATCATGCCCAGTGTAACAAGCCTGTGCAGATAGTCGTTTGGCAGGAAAAAAAATAAGGACCGTATTTCTCCCGTTTATATATTGTTTTTTTCTTCGAGGATCTTAGAGTGGTTCACATGGGAGACACTGTTTTTATTTTCACAGCAACATTGTCTGATAGGTTATGCTGTGTGTGAGCAACTGGCCTAGTCCCTGCCATACTGGCTATGTAACAGAGGGGGAGCTTCAGTATGAAAAGTTTTTTATGGGGGTTTAGGGACCAACTTGGAGACCGGCATGGAATGTCTGCATCCACAGAAATTGAGAATTTTACTCCATATAGTGGAACCTGTTTGTTGGTTTTCTAAGCATATTGGTCCAATGACTCAATCCATCACATCATGCGTATGAGTTTATGGAAAATAAAGAAGATTGCTTATGCCTTTTCCTACTGTGGGTTTAAAGATGTAAAGATGATACCTGTCTTCCCTGTAAAAGGGTAAAGGTAAAAGTTGTGACCGACCCTGGGGTTGTGACGCTCATCTCGCTCTATTGGCCGAGGGAGCCAGCGTACAGCTTCCAGGTCATGTGGTCAACATGACTAAGCCGCTTCTGGTGAACCAGAGCAGCACATGGAAACACCATTTACCTTCCCGCCGGAGCGGTACCTATTTATCTACTTGCACTTTGACGTGCTTTCGAACTGCTAGGTTAACAAGAGCTGGGACCAAGCAACTGGAGCTCACCCCATCACGGGGATTTGAACCGCCAACCTTCTGATCAGCAAGTCCTAGACCCTGTGGTAGTCCCAAACAGCTGTAGGTGACTATGTTTCATGTTCACTTTGAGATTATGCCTTTGAGTTTAGGTTTGCTTGCTGTTGATCCAGTGTTAGAAACTTAGATATATAAGCTAGGCGCCAAATGGCTCTTTAAACCAGGGCTACCTTTGCAAAGTAACAGATGCGGGTTGCGCTGTGGTCTAAACCACAGAGCCTAGGGCTTGCCGATCAGAAGGTTGGCGGTTAGAATCCCCACAACAGGGTGAGCTCCTGTTGCTCGGTCCCTGCTCCTGTCCTCCTAGCAGTTCGAAAGCACTTCAAAGTGCAAGTAGATAAATAGGGAAGGTGTTTCCATGTGCTGCTCTGCTTCGCCAGAAGCGGCTTAGTCATGCTGGCCACATGACCCGGAAGCTGTGCGCCAGCTCCCTCGGCCAGTAAAGCGAGATGAGCGCCGCAACCCCAGAGTCATCCGTGACTGGACCTAACGGTCAGGGGTCCCTTGATACAAGGGGTCCCTTTACCTTCTACCTTTGCCAAAACAGAATGGCTAGTTGCTATTTTGGGGTTAGACAGCTCAAAAGTAATAATTTTCAATATAACTTTCTGGCTCTTGAAATTCATTCTGATTGTGCAGATAAAATATAGTGGATAGAATTGCTAGTGTGTAAAAACAGTCAAGATCCAAGGATGCCCAGGCATGCACTCCAGATGCTGGAGACATCAGGTGCCATCCTGGCACACGGGCATCTTCACTTGGTTGCAAGTGGCCGATAGCCAGGTTGCAAATGTGCCTGGTGCCTGGCAAATTTTGAATGCTGCTTTTGATCACAACTAAAAAATAAAATGAAGCTGCAACTGTCTATTCAGTCTAGCACCAGTGCTTCAAGGTCTGAAGTAGAGGCCTTTCTTAGTCTTAACTTCTGTGATTATTTCACCAGTATTTAAACCTGGGACTTATAGACAGGCAAATCACTGTGCTGTGGCCTCTCCCAAATAAGTATCAAAATTTTGGACTCCTATTGGAATTGGAAGATATACTGTACTTTCTGATGGTAACTTTTGTGTTGAAATAGTGAAGTATAATTCCAGATACAGTGGAGAGGTAGAATACTATAAATTTGTTGGGAGTTTAGTTTTCAAATTTTTCCTCGTACCCTTACTTGTGCTTTATATTATAGGTCTGTGAAAGGATGGGTAAAGACTCAGAGACATCACATAAACATATTTTCATTATCTTAAGTAAGGGTTGAATGTTTATGTATTTCTAATGGATTATTAGAATTTATTAATTAACATTGTAATTTGAGTTGCATTTCAGCAGCCTTGAAGAGAAGGACATGCCTTGGGGAAAGTTGCTTGCTTCTGTTATTAGTTGTAGATCAGGCATCCCCAAACTTCGGCCCTCCAGATGTTTTGGACTACAATTCCCATCATCCCTGACCACTGGTCCTGTTACCTAGGGATCATGGGAGTTGTAGGCCAAAACATCTGGAGGGCCGCAGTTTGGGGATGCCTGTTGTAGATGGTCCCTAAGTCAAAATAAGCAACCATACATCGGATTGTATCCAAAGGGCATATTGTTTCCAACATTGCGCCTTTCTTTAGGTGTAATATTTTATCATTTAAATACAAAAACCAAATTAATTACAGCAGGAACAATATGGTTGGGTATTATCCAGTGATTTCCCCCCCCCCAATGTACAATACATTAATTTTCTAGCAAAGCACTGGACTTGGTTCCTCCTCTAGTTCTTTTAAAATAATCATCTAAGCTATCTCCCAAGTGCATTTGTACAAATGCATTAATGATAGAGCTGTAGCACTTTTTCATAAGCAAGGCCCATTAAATCCTACATCCTCTCTTCACTGTCCAAGCCTATGGGAAGCCTGCAGGCAGGATCTTGGTGCAGCAGTGCGGTCCCTACTTGTGAATCCCAGAAGCTGGTATTTATAGATATACTGCCTCTGACACTGAAACGTGTTATTTTTTCCTACAAAATGAACATTTAAAAAACTATGTGCCATCTTCCTTTAGGGTAGATAAAATGTTACTAATCTATGCTTCAGTTTTGTCACCAGTGGCTATTGGCAAGTCTCCAGTGGGTAAGATTAAGTGGGAAGGAAGAAGTACCGTATTCTCTTTATTGGTCACTGAATATTTGGCTAGAAAAATGAAAGTAAAAATTTAAACCTCTTACATTCCTTGTAATATATTGCTATTTATTCTTGATACAAGAGATTGACATATCTAATCTTGAATTTCTGTGCCTGAGTTCACTGTGATTTTTAAATATTGAAAACAAAGAAAATTAACTACAGTATGTTGGTAAAGTTAAAGTGAATTGCCAGGCTATTTAGGTCAGTATGGTTAACAACACATCTGAAAGATGCATCTAAAATGATACTGATACCCTTAGTAAGCTAGGGAATGAGAAAAGGAACAAACCAGGTAACCCTTTCTATGACATTTTAGGTTGTGATCTTTGCATCTGGTAGAGTCAGGAGTTGCCTGTCCTATTAGTCATTTGTCTGTTTTAGAATTTGGCTGGACAGAACTAGGACATAGTCAGAAGGATGGGTCACTTTAATCTTTTTCTGGCAGTGAGGTGTAAGAAGGCCCTGTGATTTAAGACAATGTCTTAAATGGTATGTGTCCCAGACAGAAGGTTGTTCAAAACTTTGTAAATAGAGATTGGTAGATTCCTTGATACTTTAAACTTCATGTTGCATTTCAAAATGTAAATTTTAAAATACACACTTCAGAAAGGAAAATGGCTAAGAACATAAAACATAACTGTATAGCTTTCTGTTTTATACATATTTTGAATTGTATCCAATGCTGTCAGTGCGTGAACAGAACAGATTTCCACTCACACAACTGGAGCTCACTTCCCTCTTTTACCGCTGCAATCCTCACACACTCTAAAAAACTGCTTTGTAGGTTTGGGAGACCGCAAGAAAACATTTTGGGGTGTGCAGGTGTGGAGCTGCAGGGGGTAGAAGAAGGTGATTCCTTGTTGCTCTAGTACAGGGGTGCCCAAACTTTTTTCAAAGAGGGCCAGATTTGATGAAGTGAACGTGTGCGAGGGTCAACCAAAGTTGTTGTTTGAGGATTGAAGTTGTTGAGCTTTTTAAGGATTTGATCCCCATAAAACCAGGGGCTGGATAAAACAGGCTGGGGGCCGGATTATGCCCCCCAAAATGGACTTTGGACATGCCTGCTCTAGTAGCAATGTTGGGTTCCACCCTTTATTGTCAGAAAAATAAGTGTTAAGCAGAGCAATTGAATCTTCCATAGAGTTAGAAGGGACCCTGAGGACCATCTATTTCCTGTACACTCTACAGGAATATGCCAATATTTCACATATACCCTGTAGCTCTCACGCTGCCTTTCCAAAGCTAGGTAAGCGAGTCCCAGAATTCAGTGCCTTGCTTACCTAGGAGGACAGTACATCTGCATGAGGGCTTGGGGGGCATCAAATGTTGTTGAGGGCTACCAAAAAAGGCTTCGAGGGCCATGCATTGGACCACCCTGCTCTAGTACTTTCCCTTAAACCTTCTGGTTTTGAATTACCACATCTCCTGATTATTTTCAGGTGTTGACATCTATGTAACCCTTTTGCCAAAAGGAAAGCAAAAGGGTACGAAAAGCCTCAATACACCTCTTAATGACCTTCTATTGACTAACTGTTTTTAACATTGTTTTAATTGTTGTAACTCGCCCTGAGACGTTAGGGTGAAGGGTGGATAATAACAACTTTATGCTTGCTTTTGAACAGTTTGACCATACAGAATGTGACCATATAGTATGGGTTAAACTTCCTCCTCACTCTGAAACAGCTTTTCAAGGCACACAAGTGGCTGCAAGTGCCAGCAGAGCTCCACTGAGCACATTAGGGTTGAACCCTATGGAAATTATGTTCTGTGTTTATTAAGATTGTGAGCACCTTTTAAAAATTTAGCCAGTATATATCCTTTCCTCGTACTATTGTTGGTACTGACAACTTTGCATCACTTGCAGACAAGAGGTGTATGTTGTCATCAAGAACACTGTTTGCTTTTTATTGCTTATTAGTGCACTGAAACATTTAAAAGCTTTAATTAAAGTACTCCTGCAATGAGGATGTTAGGGCAAAATTCTGGGTGCGAGAATGCTCAGTCACCCAGCTCATCAGGCAAGGGCCTGTGGTCGTTGCGGAGTATAAAAGGAAGGAGTCCAGCCATGATCCGGAGCAAACAGCAAGGTTTATTACTGCGCAGCAGGTTCAATGCCAGACTGAACACCATGAACAGGGCTGCAAGAACTTTTAAAACTTCCCACCACCATCCCATAATGCACATCGAAAGCATTATACATACATCACTTGTGACAGGGTAAAACGTCAGAAAAGGGGAAGGTGCAAGGGGCATTAGCATACAGGTAAACAGGAGGTAAGCAGGATTAGCATAAGGTAACAATGCATGATGTCCCAGGACATTGTTAAGCAAGTCCCAGTAAGTATCTGGGAGGGGATCCTTGAGTACCTGGTGGGGAAAAACAATGGGTCCAGGTGTGAGTATTGCCTCTGGCTTCGGAGGGTTGGGAATGGCAGGAGATGGTACTTGAATGGATTATGGATATGCAGAGCACCACCACCCTGGCTACCTGACCTCTTGCTTAAGGGATTATGGCTGTTCCCTGCATCCCTGAGAGCCCTTGGCCAGAGTAGAAAAAGGGGGTTTCATTTAGAAATAAAGATACACTGTATTCATTCATAAAGAAATATGGTTACATAGAGTCTCAGGCAACAGAGAAGGGGTAGGAAAGGGAGCCTTTATTACTCAGGGCTTGATCTTGAGGGGGTTCGTGTTGGTGCGATACTAGAGTGGTGTTGTAGGATCAAATGGGGTCCCCTTGAGGGCATTAGTGCCAATCTTGATTCCCAAATGAAGCCTCGTTTGGGTGCCCCCCCTATAAAATTCCCTAACAGTGGATGATCCTGTTGTGTGTTCTGAAATTAATGTTCTCCCTTTTACATGTAGACAATTACCAACAAAATAGTGTATCTACATGCTTCTGTGGTTTATTCTCATCAGAGGTCCGTCATTGACCTTCCTCACTTCTGTAGTTCAGGTTTGGTATACATAGGTGTACTTAGGACCCAGAATTTTTGCAGGCAGTGCCACTGCCCCGAGCAGTTGTATCCACCCTGATTTGGAGATTTTGTGATTGATTAGAGACAGGACAGTACTGATAACAGTTACATTGTCTGTAAGCCTGTGATAGTTGCCTTCCAGGCATGCCTAAGATCTGCTTTGGCTGCCTGAGGTAATGCAAGGTATGGAGTTGGGATGACTGCAGACCTTTCTGTGGGATTACTGTACACCCACAATTGCTTTCAGTGCTTGCATAGAAGTTTCTGCTAACAAGCTGAATAACTTGTTGCACAACAAGTTGAGGTAGGGTGTTGTTTACTGGTCTGTATGCTATTGGCAGTTTAATGCTGTCTTCTCGCAAGTCTCATTTCATCTTACTGTAATGGTGTTTTCTGAGATATAAAGCACTCAGAGCAACTAGTAATGCTGTTCGACTTTAAAAGAGGTGGACTGGCTAGCATTTTGATTTACAAGTCACAGAAGTTCTGATTTAGAAAAAAAAAGTTTCTACTGTAGCTGTGAATTACCATATTTTTCCGTCTATTAGGCGACCCCATGTACAAGACACCCCCTATTTTGGGGGACTCAGGTTTAAGAAAATAGGGGGAGATGGTCCAGAGTATAAGACACTCCCTAATTTTTGACATTATTTTCTAGTCTTATACATGGTACTTCACTAATAGGTTGAGCTCAGGAATAAAGGCTCTATCATTAAAGTTCGTTCAAATTTGATTTTTCCTTCAGATAGGTCGTTGTGTGTTTGTGCATTGGGAACAAATTGTTAACATGGTTCTGAATCTGCTTATATTTCAGTGCTGTTAACTGAAATATGTAGAATATAGAAATAAGTATTTTAAAATATTTTATATTTACAATATTTTAGAAAACTGTTGATCTCTATTGTAGATCAAATAACATTTGATCAGGGGAGATAATTCATATTGTGAACTGCCCTGAGACCCCTGGGTATAGGGTGGTATATAAATTCAATAAATAATAATAGTAATTGTAATTGACTCTTGTAGGAAATAAAGGAATTATGAACACTGTCATTAGCAGATGAATACATTTTTATTGTTCTGCAGACAAATTGTCCAGTATTTCCCTTTTTATTCTGTTCAGAAAGCAGAGAACAGAATTTTTTTTAAGAAAGACTTATCAGGGTGTTAAATATACACATATTGCTAGAACAATAATTTCATTAATTTTTAATTCAGTGCAATTGTCTGGCATCCCTTAAACTGATCAAAATGATGTAGTATCTTGGCAGTTAGTATTGAATTATTTTTCAGTTGTTTGCTCTCCTTTGAATTTTCATCTTAGAACAGGTTTTTCTTGCCTTGACATACTTTGGTGGGGCTGCTATCTGACTCACTTGCCAAGCTGTTGTAAACTGCTCTTTTGAGAGAGTTGTACATGGTAGTGTAGATTTTGCCCATTTTTTGTAGACTGCCAAATACATGATTCTTAAAGAATGGAACACAAAGCATGCATGTGCAAAGTCATAGAACACTATCGTGATGTTCACAGTATTCTGGTTAAACTGAGAATAATTAAGAGTGAAGCACTATCGCATTCTTTGTTTGTCTGTGTTAAGTTTGCAGTGATATAGTTTTGTAACATTGAAAAACAAATGAGAACCACAACAGTGTGGAGTGCTCCCATTTAGAGTACCAGGCAGCCATTTCTTTTCCCAGAATTCTCCTTTCTGCTGCTGACCTGCATCCAGCTTATAGTATTTTGTAGCCACTGAGGATGCTCAGTCCTTATTGTGTGTTTTTGGAGAGTGTTTTTGTCAGCCTTGTTGGGGGGGTCCCCTCAAGTAAGCTGATAGCACCCTCTTGTGGGTGAATGGTATTTTTTCGCTACATACAGACCAGCCCTAGAGAATGAGTTTGCTACTAGTGTACCGGTATAAGCTTTATTTATTACTAGTGTAATTCAGCCCGTTGAGTAAACGGGCGCTAGAACATCCCGGGGTTCGGAGAAGCGCTTGCGCAGCGCTTCTCCGAACTCCGGGACCTGTCCTTGTTGTCGGTGGCAGGGGGACAGGAACGAAGGAGGAGAAAGCAGCCCTTTCTCCTCCTTCCTTCCTCTCCCCCAGCTGCCGACAGGAAGGAGACATCCCGGGGTTCGGAGAAGCGCTTGCGCAGCGCTTCTCCAAACCCCGGGACCTGTCCTTGCTGGACGCACACGCGCGCACTCTCCCCCCCGCCGCCGCCGCCAACACTCAGTCCGGCTGGGAGCAGCGGTTGGCGGCCGCAGGGAAACGGTAGGTGGGGGTGGGGAGAGCGCGCACGTGTGTGCGTGCAGTCTCTGCATCCAATCCCTGTGCCCGTGGGGTACATGCGCAGTAGCGCGGACACAGGGACACAGGGAATTTGGACGCAGAGACACTTGCACTTTATTATATAGGATTATACAGTAGCTCATTCTTAAGTGAGATTATTGCAGGTGAGTTCACTCTATACTTGTACCTGTATAATTTGAAATAGATTTCGTTTCAGGAGTTATAGTGAAGGGAAAACTTGGACATGTACAGTTTCTTTCATTACTACAGTAATATGATGTTTAAATCAGGCTTATACAACCCACAAACCTAAATATGGACATGTTTGGCAGTGTGTCAGGAGCCTCAAGTTCTTGTTTTTGGCTGTCTGACTGGGACTGCAATACAGTGGGATTGATGAGCACCTGGCAGGTGACAAGTTGTGAAGGTCTAAAAAGTTAGTAAAGTGGCACAAAAATCCCAGCTCACAAAAGCAGCCACTAGAACTAGAGTGAATATACAATTGTTTGTTACAATAAGGTGGAAAATGCGCCATGTGAACTGGCTTGAAAATCAAAGTTAAGAAGTCACTTGTCCCAGAAAAGTTTGACCTAAGATGCTTCCTCAAAGCCACTTAACACAAGATGGTTTTCACATCCAGATGGCAGTATCAAGTTGGAAAACTAAAGTGTAAGTTGTGACAAGGGCACATGTATCTCTTTATTCTACATATGGGCACATGCAGTAAGAATCTTTGTAAGCTTTTTGTACCTAGCAAAGCAGATAATATGCATTTGTCCCAATGTTAAAGTGCAGTATTTATTGCACTAAAGTGATATTCAAGTAGAAAAATGATTTTGTATAACATGTCCCTTTAGATCAACGGTTGCATTTCAAATTAGTGCAGGCTGCTCACAAAGAACGCATATCAGTACAAATCTCCAATATTTCAGTGACTCACTGCAGTTTTGTATGATAACAAAAAAATGAAGGCTCTTTACAACGCAGAGTTAGAAAATACATATTGACAGACTTTGCTTCTTTTTTAGAGGACTCTGACAATAGAACTTTCCCCCTACCACTTAACACACAGGCTATTTTTTAAAATAGTTTTTATCTTCTTAGGGCAGGTTTACTTAGGATAGGCACAGGTTTTCATTTTCTCTTCTAATATGTATACAGTACTGTACAGCATTTTTCTACAGTATTTTGTATGCTAAAGCTCTTTAGCAGTATGTAGATTGTATCCAATTCTGCTGTTCTGCTCACCCAGCAGACCACAGTGGAACTTCCCTCCTCTCCTTCCAGCCCCCCATGCACCCTCCAGATCAGATTTTGGAGCACACAGTGAGAAGAGGGGGAAATCTCATTGTGCAGGTGGAAATCTCCTTGCACAGTGTTGAATGCAACTCGGACTCTATAGACATAACATCTTCCAGAGGAGTAGCCATGTTAGCTTGCTGCAGAGAAAACAACAGTCCTGCTACAGACTGAATTTATGGCCACTTAGCCTCATTGTTTTTTTCTTTGTTTCTGTGTGTGTAGTGGGTAGTAGTCCACAAAAGCTTATAGCAGAAACAGTCTGTTAATATATTAGATGTCACATCTCTTGTTCTTATGCCAAGGTAGGCATTGTAGTAGGTAAGATTCAATTACCTTAAAAATTGGTAGAAAATCTTTTTTTACAACTGATTCATGGGAGAAGAGAGTACAGTGGTACCTCTAGTTACGAACTTAATTTGTTCCGGAGGTCCGTTCTTAACCTGAAACTATTCTTAACTAGAAGTGTGCTTTTGCTAATGGGGCCTCTTGCTGCCACTGTGCTACCGGCACACGATTTCCATTCTCATCCTGGGCAAAGTTCTCAGCTTGAGGTAACTCTTCCAGGTTAGCGGAGTTTGTAACCTGAAACATTTGTAACTCGAGGTACCACTGTATTTATTAATATTGTAGTTTGAGGATAGTACCAGAGAACAAATAAGACATTGTGGACTTGAAGGGCTAAACAATTTGCAGTTTCCTTTAGTTACATCTAGGGGGCACCACAAAATAAGAAATTGCATCATAGCTCATGAACAGAGCATGGATCGTTGAATGCAATTGCTATGGGAAGACAATCTTCACTAGTAGATTTATCATCTTGTGATATAGGAACATAGACCAGTTAGTTTATAGTCAGATATGACTAAGGAAATGAAAATACATAGCAAAAGTTGATTTTGCAAATTGTGTGGAGTAGGTCAGCAATGTGGTCTGCCTCTGAAAATCTAACAGCAACTGAAAGTAATGCAGAGTTACACGTTCTTATATGCATTTCACTGAAAATACTGTTGCATGGGTTTGGAAAATTAAAGGTAGTAATACTTTATTGATGGACAGGAGGGTCACCAAAATGCAAATAATATGATAATTGAAAATGCAGGAAGTTCAGTATCTCCTTAGTTCTTATTTCATATGGTTGTATTCTGCTCTTGAACCCAAAAGTTCTCTCCAACTGAAGGTAGTTGACTTTAAATGGGGAAAATATTTGATCCACTGGAGGAATAAAACAATAACAAAAGGAAAAGGGGTAGGGGAGGACTGACATAGCATATAGGTGAAAATTGGATAAGAGTTTAATAATCAGTTAAAGAACACAGCTAGATACGCTTGCCAAATTCCACAGAATTTCTCTGCATTCCCTGTTGTGCCATATAACTAGGCCTCTTATAGAGAATTTTAGAACGTCCTTAAAGCAATTATTAAATAGAGGTATACATTGTGTCATCCAGAACTGTACCACATCTTGTTTTGCTACTCATTCCATTAAATAGTAGTTTTTTTATAAAAAAAGTACCCACATTATGCACATATGTTCCTGAATGAAGAAGTTTGAATGAGAATTCTAGTTTTGGAAACAAAGTTAAATTGGTTTTGCTACTTTTTCTAAATAGATTTAATGGTGCAGCAATTCCAAAACATGCAGACAATAATTTCCAGTGAAGTTCTACGGATTATTTGTTACATGCTGGAGAGGCTAAAATGTCCACAAGGGGGTAAAATGGGGGTCGAGACCTAGGGAGTATGGAATTCAATTTCCTGCTGATTAAGCCAATTTCATTGGTCAGTTGATGAGATTTGAGTGCAACCTTCCATTGCTGTTATATAATGTTTTGCAATAAATACAATCCTCTCTGGTTTGGGGCTACCTGAAATAAACTGGTATAAAATTACACCTTACCTCAGGAGGAAGGGTTGAATGTTAAAGGAGGAAGATGGATTTCAAGTAAGTCTTCAAAAGGTTTTATTTATGTAATGATAAGATGAATTCAAATAGGAATCAATTCCAGTATGATAATGAGGCAAATAAAAATAAATTCCAGTGAAAAAATCCCAGGACAAGGCCCTGTTTCGCCAATTCTTCATCAGCAATGTTTTAATGGTTAGAGTGTACCAAGTACCGTGTTTCTCCTAAAATAAGACACGTCTTATATTTATTTTTCTTCAAAAAAACACACTATGGCTTATTTTCAAGGTATGTCTTATTCGGGGGCTGGATCATAACAGGGAAATGATTTTTTATATGAATTTTACAGATGCTGTACAACAGAAATCACGTTTCTCTCTCTCAGGACTGATTAGCCAGATGCTGCCTGAGATCACAATTGGCTTTATCAAATAGCTGTTAAGTACTTTCCTTTGATGCCCAGACCATAAGGTTTCTACCTTTCAGGACAAAGGCAAGGTGATAATAGGAAGTTGTCTTTATCTATCTCCTTAATCTCCTCTTTCATATGCATAACCTTTGAAGCCTAGGAATGCAAGTTGTCTGGGTCTCTCGGCAAAACGAGAAGGGAGGGGATGTCAGTTTTAAAAAAACCACCCACGTGTCTGCGAGAGCTTGCTACTTTCCTACCGTAGCTGCAGTTTGCCTGCCTCGCTCTCTGTCTCGGCCATCAAGAGGAAATCAACAGGCAACTCATGGCTGGGCACATACCGGTAGAATGGAAGGGGGAAAAGGTGGGGGGAAGCGAGAGGTGGGCTCTGTGTGTGTGTGTGTGTGTGTGTGTGTGTGAGAGAGAGAGAGAGAGAGAGAGAGAGAGAGAGAGAGAGAGAGAGACAGAGACGCACGGGGGAGAGAAAGAGACGCGCACAGGGGGAGAAAAAGAGACGCACACGGAGGTCATTCACGAGGCGTCTTTAATCGCTCCTCTTTTCTTCTTCGTGCCTTCCTCTCCTCTCCACCGCAAATGCCACTTTTGTCCTCTTCACCAAGTAGCACTACGGCTTATTTTCGGGGTATGTCTTATATTTTTTCAACGCATGGAAATCGTGCCATGGCTTATTTTATAGGCATGTCTTGTTTTAGGAGAAACACGGTATGTTTGCCTCAGAAGTTCTGAGCCCAGTCTTTTGAGGTGGACAGAGCTGTAAGTGCTTCTGTTAAGATTTTTATATTTCTTGGAACACTAGTCTGCTCTGCAAATTTGTAATACCCCCCCCACACACTTATTATAATAAAATTCTGAAGAGGAATATTATCTACTCTGAATCATTTCTCTTCCTTTTTAAAGTTGGAAGTTAAAGTGTAGATTTGTAAATGCTTGCCTATTAGTCATAAAAACATAGGTTGATTGAGTGGCGAATTTTCTGAGGAGCATAATGCAGCTTGCTACTAGACTGGTGAGTAGCAATTATCCTCAGTCAACTTTTTTTGGGTCAAACTGTATTACCTATGGCTTGTTTGCTCCATGGTGAGCTTTGTGCTGCCATGACCTGCTGTGCTGGTGAAGTGCTATTACAACTGTATATTCTACTGTAAAAGCGTGAGTAATTGTTTGAGTAGAAGGGCAAAGAGAGACGCAAATTGTTGGACAGCTGTTGCATGGCTGCCTTGTGTTGCAATGCAGGCCAGCCCTGTAGGAGTTGCATGTACAGTGCTCTTTTGCAGCATTAGCCCTTTAGAGTTAACAGGTACATTGTTCGTAAGTTCTAAAAACATTTATGTATAATTATTTTATTTAATTATATGGGGCTTCCAGTGCTCTCCCATCCAAGGGATTGATCAGGTCTAAAGCTGCTTCAGCATTTCTGTAACTTCAGATGCTCTCAGACTTTTCACTGAGTTCCCAGGTTATACTTCATAATGGTGTTGGAGGCTGAGCCCAGGCAAACAAAGCATTGTTGAGGGGGATGTGGGGGAAAGATATCCAACAAGATGCAAGTCTTGTTGCATTTTAGTAACTCCAAAGCAAACAGGTTTTTAAATCGCATGGTTTTAAATAGTTAAAGAAAAGGGGATTTTATTCCCCTGTGATTTTTCAACTGTGATGCATGGTAGCTAAAATAATGATTGCTAGACTTAAAAAACCAAAATGGCACACGGTGTGAGGCATAAAACTAATTTAGAACTGTCTCTCTTTCAGCAGCTTCATGAAACAGTCAAAAGGAAACTCGATAGTAGTTCCGTTTCACCGCAGAATGGCGACCAGCAGAATGGCTATGGGGACATGTTTTCTGTTCCCAAGAAATTGCGTCATGATGATGGTCTTGTTGGATTGAGTGGCTCCTCTAATGGAATCCCTCCTGCATCACCTCTCCACCAGCTTGACAGCAAATCTTCTGGTGGAGACACCTTACAGCTTAATGGAAAACATTCCATGGGTCTAGATGGCATCAACAAAAAGTGTCTGCCAGACTCTAACCTTCAGCTGAATGGCAACAGTGATGCTGATGACCCCTTTGCTATGGTTATTAACAAGGAGCTTAAACAAGAACCAGATGACCTTCCTTGTATGATTACGGGACCAGGAAGTTCAATATCTCAGAATAATTTGATGTCTGATCTTAACCTTAATGAGCAAGAGTGGAAGGAGCTCATTGATGAACTTAACAGATCCGTGCCTGATGAGGATATGAAAGATCTATTTACAGAAGACTTTGAGGAAAAGAAGGATGTCGATGCTTCAAATTCAGCTGCACAAACTCCATTACCACAGGACATCATTATCAAGACTGAATTTTCCCCAGCAGACTTTGAACAAGAGCAGATGGGATCCCCACAAGTCAGATCTACTTCTGCTGGCACAACGTTCATTGGTACCTCTTCTGTTAGTGCTACTTCTCCATCAGTTAGTAATTCTCAAACTATGATTCAGCCTTCCAGTCAGTCAGTAACTCAAAATTCCAACCAGTCCATGATGCAGCCATCAAGCCAGTCTCAGAATGTTCAGAGGCCTCTTCCTAGTTCAATGTTATCTGGTCAAAGTTCAGGGGGTGCCAAAGAGATGTCATCTGCTAAACAGCTTCAACAGATAGCTGCTAAGCAGAAGAGAGATCAGCTGTTGCAGAACCAACAGCAAGTCCATCAACCCAACCAGATTCCTAGCTGGCAGCAGTCTGGACCTTCACACAGTCCATTAACTGTTTCATACACTATGGAAAATCCCACTAGCCCTTCAGTTTACCAACAGGACTTCAATAACCAGAAACTCATGATGTCTAGTATGCCAAACAAGAGTTCTCCGAGGGCTGGAGTTAATTATCATGGTGGAAATATGTTAAGCCATCAGCCAAACAGCTTAAACCAGAACTCTGTATCTAGTCAAAACTCTGTGCTAGACTATGGGAATACGAAACCTCTTTCACATTACAAAGAATGCGGTCAAGGAGTTACAGTATCTGGACAGAACAAGTCTCCAATGTTGGCATACATGCAGCAGCGTCAGCAACCCACTCTGCCTCATATGAGCGATGAGCAGAATGGGATGTTTGTAATGAAGAAGTCTGGAAATACTGCTTATAGACCTCTAGGGCCACACAGCCAGGTAAGTGCTTGAAGTAGAAGGTTTGATAATACCGTAGTAAAGGAGGAGGGCTGAATAAGCAGAGCAGCCATGCAAAGTAGTTCCATTGTAAGGTGCATATTTTAGAGCTTAATGTAAAATAGTACAGTGGACATGACAAATAGCAACAGTCTTAATTGAGAAAGAAACATACTGTTTTTCATATTCTCTGAAAAGATAAATGCCATGATAATATACTATTTCTGTTCCAAAATAGTCACAGCAGTGATCTTTATAAAGACGGGGGTACAGTTCTTGAAGATCTGATAAATAGGATCTATTTAAATTTTAGGAGATCTTTTCACTGCTCTGATTATTTTTTGTTTGCATAGGTGTGACTAGGATTGAAGTTTCTTATGAGATATTACTAGTTACTCTGAAGACTGGAAAAGGGACCATCATAAGAATATTAGGGGAGTGGGCAGGGGAAGTATGGTTTTGTTTTATGCAGTCTTAAGATGAGGACTAAAAGGGATGCGGGTGGTGCTGTGGGTTAAACCACAGAGCCTAGGGCTTGCCGATCAGAAGGTCGGTGGTTCGAATCCCCGCGACGGGGTGAGCTCTCATTGCTCGGTCCCAGCTCCTGCCAACCTAGCAGTTCGAAAGCAGGTCAAAGTGCAAGTAGATAAGTAGGTACCGCTACAGCGGGAAGGTAAATGGCGTTTCTCTCTGTGTGCTGCTGACCACATGACCTGGAAGCTGTATGCCGGCTCCCTTGGCCAATAACGCGAGATGAGCGCCGCAACCCCAGAGTCGGTCACGACTGGGCCTAATGGTCAGGGGTCCCTTTAAGATGAGGACTAGACCATGTGAAAAATGAACATAAGATTTTAGCTGCAATTCATTCATTTTTAGCTTTGTATTTTTATAAAAAAAGCATGCCTAGACACTCCATTGCGGCGGTGCCCATAACCTAGGTTTAAGATGCCATTTAGCTCTTAGCTTTCATATCTCAGTTTCTAACACTGCCTATACCAGGCATCCCCAAACTTCGGCCCTCCAGATGTTTTGGACTACAATTCCCATCTTCCCCGACCACTGGTCCTGTTAGCTAGGGATCATGGGAGTTGTAGGCCAAAACATCTGGAGGGCCGCAGTTTGGGGATGCCTGGCCTATACGGCTTTATTAGTCTTCATTTCCTTGAAATCATCCAAGGGTAAGGATTGAACATCACATACTGTATTTATGGGAACCTAGAGCCAGAAAAAACAGGCCTCTTAATGAAGATGGATAACTGTTTTGACCAGTGAGGAGATACATTCCATCTCTGGTACAAGTTGTCTAAAAAGCCAATCAGAAATTTACTTAAAGAATGCTTCCACCTCCTTAATGAATAATACAACTGTTATTACAGTGTAATGTAAGTTATATTACAAAAGTGGCCTACTTTAGGGGTACCAGAGCACATATATTATAGTGGGTACTGTTAAGCTGCATCAGAATGTTGGGGTTTTCCCCCAGTGAGAGCACAACCCATAGAGGAATTCCATTTCTTTTCCTTATTATTGGAAAGTATGTGTGCTGTGTTTCTGTTCAGTGCTGTATTTAATGAATCCTCTTGGTTATAAAAGCCCTTTGTGCTTCTTCACACAATGAGGTTCATTGAATCCTGTCACTGGATGGTTGCTGCTCCATGCAGCCATTTCATGGATCTTTGCTTACCACTCACTAGACATTAACAGACTCTGACTTCATTGTGTGGTTTTGTTTCAATATCACCGTTAGTATGCATGATTGCTGCCTCTTCAGAAGTGGCATTTAATTTAAAGAAGATTTTTGTTAGACAGGCTTACTTTCATTTATCTTCTTTGCTACATTGTAATAGTTGCTGAAAGCAGCAGTCACTTTTAAAACCTTTTTGAAAGGGTGATCTTTGTGCTGCCCTCTGCTGCTGCTGCTGCTGCTGCTGCTGCAGTCCTCCTCCAGCCATTGGGCTTGAAAAAGCCTAATTGCTAAAAGAGGAAAGAATGGGGGAGAGAGTGTGTGTGTATGTCTGTGCGCATCCACCCACCCACACGTGTTGTGTGAGATATGTGTTGTGTGTGTGTGTGTGTTTGTGCAGTGAAAGCCACACCTATTTTTTTTTTGTAAGTGGCCCCCACAGGTGGTGAAGAGGGACTGTGACCTGTACTTCCTCACCCACTTTATAATGTGTGGAAATACAGTATGTCTCTCTGTTTCTCCAGTCTGGTTTGTGCTTTTGCACAACGGTGGCATCATAATAAGAGAGTGGATTTCAATCAAAACTAAAAGTAAAATTCAATCAAAACTAAAATTACGTTGAGTATCACTTCTTGGCAGATAGCTATGAATATATGATGAGTCCTCCATCAGAAGCAGAACCATAGATTTAATCATGTGTTCCGAAACTGAATTCCAGGCTATCCATCTAATTTTTGTGTTTGCTTTTGTAGGATCAAAATCCTTCTGCTGGTGTTCCTCGCATTCCTGTTTCTGTTCCCGGCTCTGGTGTGAATGCACAGTCACCCAGTGTTTCCATGGCAGGTAACCATGGCAATCCAGCCTATCTCAACAGCCAGCAGCAAGCAGCTGTAATGAAGCAGCACCAAATGCTACTAGATCAGCAGAAACAGAGGGAACAGCAACAAAAACAACTGTTAATGGAACAACAGAAACAGTTTATAATGGGGCAGAGACAACTAATTGCTGAACAGGTAGGGGACATCAGAATAAGTGTAACTTTTCCTTTTTGTATTTGTCTTATTATTTTGATGGACTTTAACTCCTTCCTGTTACCTGATTATATTAAATAAGGTTTTGCTGAAGCCAAGGTGCATGTTATGCTGATTGTTTAAGAGCAGTTCAGTTCTGCCTGTTGATAATACTGAAGACTTCCTGCTCCACAAGCAAACAAACAAAAATGGAGGGGATTACAGTCACGTATTACAGAGGAAGAGTCGCATACCACCTTTCTCCTCTCACTGATACCGTGTTTCTCCAAAAATAAGACACCGTCTTATGTTTATTTCTTCTCAAAAAAAAGCACATGGTGGCTTATTTTCAGGGGATGTCTTATTTTTTTTATTAAGTATGGTACCGTTTAACCTACAAGGTTAAACTGCTTATCACTATGGCTTATTTTTGGGGTATGGCTTATTTTCGGAGAAACACGGTATCTTTCATTAGCTCCTGACAAAGCACAGAGGTAAATATGAATTCTTACGCAACCAAAATGGTAGCCCCTCCCCCGCACACACAGCAGACCTAAATGGATTCCCAAGTTTTGCAAAAATAAAAAAATCTTTAGAAAAAAAGGATTGTAATAACACCTCAAACTGGTTTACAAAAAGAATAAAACAATAACTATTAGTAAGATCAGTTAAAAACAAGTATCAAGAACATTCAAAAATAATTAAAATCAATAAGCTAAAATGAAATTAAAACACTCAGCAGCTTCTACATGTCTGGATAAGCTTGCCTAAACAAAGTATTTAGTAGCTCTACAAAGCACTTGGCAAGACCCGCCTATCAGCTGATTGTCAGGGCTTGATAAGCCTCTTGCAAAGTGCTTTGCAAAACCCATTGATGAGAAGATTGTCACATCTTGTGAAATGTTTTGAAAGGCACTTTGTTGCAGTTTGATTTCAGACCTTATGGGGAAAAAAATGTTCTGATGACATTGTGACATCAGGTAATGGGCCGGAGGGCAGTGCTGCCCACTTGCTAAATTGTTTCTGTGAGAGATGGGGGAGATCTGGCCAGATCCTGTTCTCTAGTCCCCACAGTGCAGTGTAAAAATGGTTCTGGTATACTGTACTACCATATTTATTTAAAGTGACGGTACAGCAATGTATTGCTGGAATCCCAAAGGAATGTTTCCACTGTACTTGAACATAATGAATGAACCTCCTCAGGATTAAAATGTCTCACTATTCTTCCCCTTTAATACATTTATTTGAGAGGAGGCATTGCAATGTGGATGTAGAGTCCCTCAAAATACCCCGTTTCCTTGACTTTGGAGCATGTTTACTAGCGAGGAACTACAGTACAAAAATCTGTGAAGAACTCCAGTGGAAGGCAAAATCTGTTATTCTACATTCCCTTCTGTTTTAGATAAAAAGGCTTAACTGTTCTCAAATTCTTCTAGGCAGTTTGCCTAGTTGGAATGTCAGTTTATTATTGAGTGAAGCTCATTGTTTTATAGATATGACTCCCTTTCTAACACCTTCTGTGATATATTCTGCTGTTTATTTTACTCTATACATTAGCCTTGATTTTCTTACATACTAAGCAGTAGCATTTTTCTGTACAGTGGTGCCTCGCTAGACGAATTTAATTCGTTCCATGGGTCTTTTCTTATGACGAAAAATTCGTCTAGCGAATCCCATAGGAATGCATTGATTTTTCCCCGAATTTTTTTTTGCCCATAGGAACGCATTAATTAAATTTCAATGCATTCCTATGGGAAACCGCGATTCGCTAGACGAATTTTTCGTAAAACGAATTCGTCTAGCGAGGCAACCTCCACTAGAGAAAACCTTTCGTTAAGCGGAAATTTCGTTAAGCAGGGTATTCGTTAAGCGAGGCACCACTGTAATTGTTTTAATGATGTTATTAACGTGATTGTAGACTGCTTGAGACAGCAATCAACCTATATACACCATTGCTTGTTTATGGCAAAGTTTAGGCCGTGTGTTCTTACAGCTTTGCATCTGCCCTGTTTTAGGAAAAGCAAAGGCATCATCAGGAACAACAGCAACAGCTCCAGAGGCATCTAACACGACCACCCCCTCAATACCAAGACCAGACACAGAATCCTTATCAACAACAGTTCACAGGTAAATAGGACCATGGGATTGATTTGTGAAAGACTAGCTGGAAAGCAGGAGAGGTGTATGCAAAAGCAAAGTGTCTTCAGCTTCTATGGATTTGTTCATTGGTTAACTTTAAAATGTTCTTTTATTGCCCTAATTCATAATCTTATGCTCTGGGTTTAAGTGCTTGGCCTTTTTAAAAAAACAAACAAACTATTGCATCCATACAAGTTACAGAGGAATCACTCCTACTGTGAAGTGTGCAAATGATGCATTTTATTTTTTCTCAGTATTGGTAGCACTGCTAAAGAGAAACGTAAGCTGATCATCTTCCTTACTTGCTATCTATCAATTAAATCAAGTATGTTAATTTTGGGAGGGTTCAGTACTAGGGTAGTGGCAGATGAGACAAACTGGATTGGCATATTTTTGCATGTGGTGATGGTAATTTTCATGCTAGTGCATATTCAGTGTAAATTTCCAACACAGATTGGCTCTGTCTAGGCTAGCTTTTCAGTATGTGCAAGTGACAGCTGTGAATGAGGACAGAGGTTTCCACATCAGTGGTTCATTTGAATTCACCCCCTGTATTGCAGAACTCATGCATTGTTGTTTTCTTTTTCCTTGCCCTTGTTTGGCAGTTAACAAGACTTGCAGAGTGTTCCTGGTCTGCCTTACAGCCTCTGCCTCGCTATAGACTTTATAGCAGCACTAATGAAGTAGACACATATATAATGGTACAGGTTGCCCTGGTCTCAGAGCTTCTTCATTCTCTGATACAACCAAAGTTGTGCTCCCAGTGTTCTAGTAATTTTGCCTAATTACTGTTGTTGCAGCAGCTGAGAAAATAGCCGCTGTTGTGATTTTATCCATGTATCATCCAGTTTACAATAACACTGTCTTGTTTGGGCACATGCACGGTCAGGAGTGGCTTGGCTCATGTGTGATGGTATCAATCAACCCTATGCTTGCATTAAATTTAAGCAGCCAGCTCAGATAGTTTTATTTGGAACAGTACATAGGTGACAGTCATGATTCTGCCCTTGCACCATAATATTCTGTTTAATAAACAGTACTTATTCCTGTTATTAGCTGCTAGCTTTGTGATGTGTGAAAGGTACCTCCACCCAATTTTAGTGATTGCCCTCATCCCCCTGCAAATACCACCCTATTCAAGAGGATCCCCTAACCCTTAAGAGAGGTTTTTCCATGGGGCTGCTGGGGGGAGGTAGCAGTGACAGGAAAGTCACCTTCTGCTGGCACTTCTCAAGGTTCAATGCAATGAGTCCTAAATACACCTACAAAATGCTGCAGTATATGTGTAATGTTGCATCTAAATTGAGGATATGTTCTGGTTAGTTTTTATAAACGTTGAAACTCTCCTTTTGTGTTATAGGCTCATCTCCAGCGATGGCAGGGGTAAATAATTTAGGCCAGTCTAACTCCAGTAGTCCACGCATGTTTTCTCAGACTCAGAATATGATCCAGATTGGCCCAGGACACAGTTCTGTCTCCTCAAGCAGCAATCAGCAAGATCGAGGAGTAACTCAGTATCCTGGTTTGCAGAGCATTCAGCGAGGTACCTTGTACAACATGGCATCTGGTATGACACAGATGGTTCCACAGCATGCAAATCCAAGTGCCAATGGACAGCCACAAATGCAAAGACAACCCAGTTTGGCACAGGGCACTGCTCTTCCTGCTGGATATGGACAGAGCACCCTAGGAACTGCCAGCATTTCTCAGCAGCACAGTAAAGGAGCACTGAATCCCAATTTATCCAAGCCACAAATGGCAAGGATGCCAACATCTATTGGGGTCCAAAATCAATCATGGCAGCACCAAGGTATGTCAAATATGAACAACCAGGCACAAGGGAACAGTGGTTTAGGGACATTTACTGCCAACTCCACTTTCCATATGCAGCAGACTCACCTAAAGTTGACCAATCAACAGTTTGCGCAAGGAATGCCTCAGGTAAGCCTCAACACCAGCAGGCCAATGACGTCCATGAACTCTGCTGTCTCTGGACAGATGTTGTCATCTATAAGTGCCCAGCAGAGGACGAACCCTCCTACCCAGCAGGCAGTCCCATCACAGCAGGTCTTGCCAGGCATGAATCAAGCTGTCCCAGATATGACGTCTTTCAGCCAGAATCAAAATCAGCAATTGCCTAACAGAGCCAATCTGCATTGTAGTCAAGGTTATCCAGTGAGGACACCAAGTCAGGAACTGCCCTTTGCCTACAGCAACCCATCTGGTGGGAATGGACTGCCGAACTTAACGGGGGATACAGATCTTATAGACACTTTGTTGAAAAACAGGACTTCAGAAGAATGGATGAATGACTTGGATGAGTTGTTAGGGAATCATTAAAAAGAAGTTTGGGGATCCTCCCCCCAAAATCTTTTATTTTTAATTACAACGATCTTTGGACCAAATACCTGTGGAATTGAGAAGATTCACAGGCACTAGTGGGAATGTATTGGAGCTGCTCCCTTCTGGGTCTAACAGCATGAGAAGTATGCCCCAATTTGATAGGATATAACATTCTCATTTTTGTACTGGGTCTGGAACACTGCTAATGGAAACAGTCCTGGTCAGTTTGGTGTGCATCCCAGCCAGCCCTTCAGAAGTTTCAATTTTAACAGTGTTTTTCAGTTGAAGGTTTAAATGCGAACCATGCTGTGGTGATGCAGAAAGTAAGCCAGCAAGGAAAACTCAAAATACTCAGTGTTAAGGCAATCGTTTCTACAACTAGTACTTGACAGGCTTCTTGATTCTAACTTGACCTGCAAAGTAGTGAAAGTTAACACTCTGCAACCTTTTTCTGAAGGAAAGATTGTGCAACACTTTCTTTGAAAAATCTACTCTAGTTTGAGAAGTCGTTCTTCTAGTCCCTAGTGATACTTGGCAAGCAAGATATGAGAGTTCACAGTAATAATAGCTGATGGCTTTCTGTGCTGAAGATCATTGAGTGTTAAAACTTGTCCAGCAGTAGGTTGCTAGAGCCCTAAACTGGGAACCTCATTCGTAAATATCTTATGGCTTACTAAGCTAAGCAATTTGCACTCTGCTGTGGGGGAAGACTGAGCTCTTGGTTTTTTGATGATTTTTTTTTATCGGAGAATCAGCTTAAAATCAAGTGTGCACTTTTTCTATCTCCCTTTTAGCATCCATTAAATGAGAACGTTGGGTTGATCACAGCTTATTTCTTCTCTTGGATTCAGAGGGCATTTATAATTAGCAATTTTTTGTTGCCACACATATGCTGTACCAATAAGAACAGGATCTGTTACTGTTACTCTGGTCAAGCAAGTGAAGGAAGTTTTGTGCCTTGGAAACTGTTACTAACCTGAAAAACTTTGCAATAATGGCACAGAGAGCCCGGGGAAGCGTAATACTTTATTAAAGGTTCTTCCATTGTGAGAGCCCCCATATTTTTGGGGATTTTTTTAGTGATTTAATCTCTTTAGAAATATGTAGACTAATCTCCAGTGAAGCAGATGCTGCTATTTCATCATGGTTCATGGAGACCCCTTCATACATATGTTGGGATGGTCCCATGCAGGGCAAGGAAAAGAGAGAATTGTTCTTAACAGGTTACCAAAAATTCTTCTACTTGCCAACAAACCACCTTTTGCCTTAACCTTTCATTTATAAAGGTAATAAATTTGAAAGTTGTTTTAGATGCACAGATACCTCTGTTCCCTACTCTGAGTCTGGTTTTGTTCTTTAATGAACAGGACTGTTTACCTCCTTAATTCATCACACCTGTCACTGAGAATCAAAGAATTTTCTTCAGGCCTATTCAGGAGCATCTCTACACAAGAAAAGTGTGAAGATTTGAGTTTAGGATATTTTAGACAGGGAAAAAGATAAGGGATACAACAGTTGAACCATAGGAAGGAAATATTTTACTGTATCTGCAGTGTTTTTCTCAGATGTGCACTTTGGAAAAAAAATCCGCTTTAACACTACTTTTATTTAATCTTTTCCCAAATTACACATGGATATTAGTTCTGTTTTATATGCTTGCTACTCATGAGCGAGTTATGTATGCCATGCTAAGCAGATTTTTGTATTGTATCTTGATGGACTGTTGATGGGGGTTAAATTGTGGAAGCTGCATGTTGATGAATGATTTCACTGCTGAATGTCCAAACTGAAGCAAATCGCATTGTTTGTATATTTTTAAAACACCATTTTCTAAGAGGCGGATCATTTTAATGAATGAAGCATTGGTATGACTGATAATATAAGTAAATTAGAGTTAAATTTACTAATATTTTCCACAAGTCAACGATTGAGTGAAATTGTTTGTGAGCTCAGTTTATTTAAAAAATTGGTCCAAAATGTCACCAGAAAATGTTTTAATCGCTGTAGATTTTTTTGGCCAGGGAACACATGCAGGGGCAGGGAGAGGGGTTAGGTATGGAAATAATTGAACTTTGCTTATAAACAGTTTGGAAATTTTGTACCAGCGTGCCTTCCTTTTCTTATTGGAGGTGTTTGGAGCCTCATAGTTTTTTAATTGTCTGGGTTCTGCTGATTTTTTTCTCTCCCTCAGGCCCACTGAAAAATAGCAGGTTTTAAGGAATTAAATAATAATAAATTCTAGTTGGATTTCCTAAACATAATTTGTGTCAAAAGAAAATGAAACCTCTTGTATTTCTAATGCTGCAATCAGATTTTGATGTCCAGTAAAATGCTAATGTCTTTTTCAGATGTGGACATACATTGTTTAACTTTGTTCAGTTTTAAGCAGAATGGCCTAGAATATTTTTGGCAGTCATAATTGAGTATGGAGGCTTGGTGGGGAAGGGCTCAGTGCTGCCCTTCAGCCGCTTGTAGCAGTTCATAAATGAATATTTACTTGAGCTTTCCATTTGCTGCAGCTTTAGAGCAATAAGATGTGGCTCCCCTGAGCTTTACTTAGCCTGCTGCCTCAGCTTTATTTATATACTGTGGTCATGGACAGGTGAAAAGGTGTTCAACATCCACTGCCTTCCAAACCCCCTACAACTGAATCGAAAAGGGTGCTCAGTTTTCTATACTACACATTTTTTGTGTGTAAATAAATGTTTACAGTTTTATATTAAAGATTGAATAAGAATTAGATCTGAGTGTATATTTTTTACTTTTTATAGATTTTAAAACTATAATTCTTTAAATATATATATAAATATATATATATATAATGTGTGTGTGTGTGTGTGTGTATGTGGGTCGGGGGTGGTTATGATAAATATTTCACTTGTTTAAATGAACAGTTCAAATTTGATGCTAACCTTTTTTGTCATTGAAATGTATAAAGAGCCCATTAATCCATTTATTTTCTTTAACTACAATTACTGTGGCACACCAAAAAGAAATATTTCACTTCTGTTACATCATTATAAAAAAATAAATATTTTGCTAGTGTATTAAACAAATAGTTGTGTTTTCTGTAGCATCACCTGAACTACATATAGTTTAGCTTTGCTGTGGAGACTGATTTTTAAAAATTCTGGTTCCTTTTATCTGGCAGAAAACAAACTTAACTCTCTCCCTTTTCTTGAACTAACCCTAATATTGAAAGACAGAACTAAAATATGTTTGAAAGTCAAGACCATTGTTGTTGTTGTTGTTTAGTATTTCAACAATAGGTAGAAAAGCTTTTACAAACATTACCCATTTATTTCTGATCACATTTTGGTACCCTTTAACATGAAGAGTTGTTATATAGGAAAGAAGCTATTTTTCACCATTTTGAAGAGGAGTTATATAGGAAACAAGCTATTTTTCACCATTTTGAATTGTTGGCCTTTTTGATGCTTGTAGGCATTCACCCCCTTAGGTTTTGTTAATCACAGAGGAAATGAAAATGTTCAATAGATTTGTATATTGGAAAACATCTCATTCATATATATATCTGAAGGTGGTGTGTTGCTCTAAGCTCTTTAAGGGCCATTTCATTCATTTTGAAGAGGCAAACTCCGGGATTGCTACGTACAGGAGTTAACCTGTATGATGTATATTTGTTTACATTCTTGCTTCATGTTTTATTTATGTAGGCATTTGTGTAATGCCTTTCAGGGCTATATAGCCCTTTCAAGGCAGTTCCCATCATAAAATAATGGGGGAAAGTAATTTCACAAACAGCAGCAATAAGCACACTTCCCACAGGAGGGAGTGCCATAACAATTGGCCCGCCTCTTTTTATTTACTTAACCACCTTAAAGTATATCGTTTGTACCTGCCAGCCTGATAGACCATGTTAGTGGTCCCTCAGCACTGGGTCTTCAAGGTCAGGAAAATTCATATGGGTCTCCCTGGTCCCAAGCCATTTAGGGCTTTAAAAGTAATAACAGTAGCAGTACAGAATCACAATTAAATATTCCAAGCAACTGGACAGCTGCGTTTTTCACCAGCTGAAGCTTTTAGACAGTCTTCAAAAGCAGCCCCACATAGTACGTGTTATCAGTAATCTAGTCTTCCTGCAAATAGGGCATGAATTATTGTGGCAATATCTGCTTTCTCGAGATGGCAGTGCAGCGGGTGAATCATCCAGAATTGATAAAAGTCTGGGAGAACCCCAATTATTAAGTACAATAATCCCTTACTTTATGCATAGGCTCAGTTTCAAGTGTTCCATGTACAGTATACATGAAAAATTGCATATACTCTCAAACCCTCGGAGTCACTCTATGGCTAATGGGTGAGGGAGAGAGCGAGACATCCAAGTACTCCCACAAAGCATGGTGTGCATCTTAAAAGCTCGTTTGTGCCAGGTCTGCTTGGGATTACGTGGTGCAAAAAGAACCTTTAAGCTCTCAACCTTGCTTGTGACTTGTACAATTTCAAACAGGCCACCTTCAACTTCATATTGTTGAAATTGCATAATTCAAATGCACATAAAATGAGGGATTACTATACACCTAAAATGTTAATGTGTGAGGAGGTCCTAACTATGCTGTTGCTATTGTGTATAGGTTAGAGTAAAATCCCATGTACAATTGTGTGTTGCTCTTTTACATAAAATGTTCTTCTGCTCCTTACCAAGAAAACTCAGCTTTGTAGGCTACCGGTTTGCATGACAAATGCAGAGACCACAGAATGATAGCAGCCAGCGCTTTGCATGGTAAGTAACTTTTATCTGTTTCCCCTTTCAAACTGAAGAATCATGTTTTGCATCAGAACAAAAATAAAGTATTTCTGACTTCTATCAGTCCATCCAAGCTGAATCAGCAATTTTCACAGTTCTAGTGCAGATCTTTTGCAGAAATCAATTATGCCTTTAGCTCGAGAGTCTATTTTAATCTTTTTTGTGGTTACAGAATATTCATATTCTAGTCTGAACCCTTAATTGATGCAGTATCAGGGGGGAAAATAGACTGTTCCATTTCAGATACTTAATTGTGTGTTTTGTAGTCACTCTACAAAGATGTGCAATTATTAGATAAGGGGTTGCTAACCTCCTTTGGCTTGAGGGCCACTTTCACCCTTGGTTAACTCGCCTGGGTCTGTATGCCAGTGATGGATGTCATCACCTGCATGTACACACACAGAATGGACCCAGCCACACGGAGCTCCCACTCCTCAGCTGATCTGTGCAGACCAGCTAAGGAGGAGCGGTTATTGCCCCCTCCATGCTCATCAAATGACTGTTGATCTGATTGACTGGAGAAGCTGCAATTCCCATTCCCATCAGGATGCTGGGCTGGATGGAGAAGTTTAAACGGGGTCTACTCCCCCCCCCTGCAGATGGCGCTGTGGGCTTGCCGATCAGAAGGCCAGTGGTTCGAATCCCTGCGATGGGATTCAAGCTCCTGTCGCTTGGTCCCTGCTCCTGGCAACCTAGCAGTTCGATAGCACGTCAAAGTGCAAGTAGATAAACAGTGGGAAGGTAAACGGCGTTTCCATGTGCTGCTCTGGTTCGCCAGAAGCGGCTTTGTCATGCTGGCCACATGACCTGGAAGCTGTATGCCGGCTCCCTCAGCCAAAAACCTTTTTCATTCCTAGGGCATTTCCCCTTCCTTCCTGGGCAACCAGGGGCTGTATGCAACTGGTGGGTAGGGCCAGAGACCAAAGTGAGCGGAGCAACAGATGTACCTCTAAGCTGCATCCCAGCCGTTCAGAAGTCAGGTGTTTCTCTACATCTGCACCCACATCCATCTCTCCATTTAGCCAACCAAGAGATGGATACATTCCAAACAGGCACTTTGGGGTAGGGTGGGGTGGGGTAGAATAGGGCTGGCGAATAGCATGGTCTTAGCAGAGAGTCTTGTGGTCTGTGGAGAGTCTTTAAGGATCAGATAGGGAGCCTGGATTTTGGCCCATAGGCATGAGATTTCCCACCGCTGCTCTACTGTATCAATAACCTTTTGCATCAGTTTCTCACTTAGGGTCTTGCTAAATGATTTGCCAAACTTTGTTCAGCCACCAGTTGTATATTCAATTAGGAGGCCAGTAGAGATGCAACTTTTAGCTGTGTGTTTCTCTTATGGTTTTAAACACCCACAGTGCAAGATGCTAAAAAGAGCCGCTTTTTCTGGTGGTGGAAGAGGGGTGCAACATACTGGCCACAAACTTGACAGAGCTGGGAAGGAGTTTAAGAAAGGTTGGGCTGCCGTGCCTTAAAGACCATCATGAGAATCACAACAAGAAGTTGTGGAGTAGCAACTTGTCCTTTGGCATTCAGAAGAGACTTTATAGCCCCATTTGCCATGGATCCACTTGCTAAAAAGCACATGTGCGGGTTTTTCTAGAGTTCATGGCTTTAGAGTTAGCTGCAGGGTGTTGTACAGAGAGCCTGACTCTAGTATGTTCTGCCATCTTAAGTTATTGATCCATGAAAAATGGAATAATCCTCACAGGTGTCATGTCTTTTAGAATTATTTTGGAATGTGTTTCAACTGAGGTTAAAAAAATCTAAAGTAGATTTTAAACTCAGGAGGATACTGGGTCAGTTTTTCACACACACATTTTTGAATTTCTTTTGTATTTCCTAGGGAGAAAGCATTATAAACGCCCTGGAAAATCTTGCCTTAGTTGCCACAGATTTTTGATAGTATTCTGATATCAGACCTGCACCCTAGATGGCCTAGAACAGGGATGGCCAACTCCCAAGAGACTCTGGTCTACTCACAGAGTTAAAAACTGGGAGTGATCTACCCCCTTTTGGGGGGTTCAGGTCAAAGCTGTTTAGTTTTTTTAAGGAAGGGAAGCCCTGTTTTGGTTTAGGTCAAACTTGTTGAGCTTCTTTTAGGAGGGAGGGAGGCCCATTTTTGTTTAGGGCTTCAGGTCATAGATCAGCTTTTTTTTAGGGAGGAGGAAAATTTTGGGTGAACGTTTTTTAGGGGTGTCAGTGATCTACCACAGACATCCAGTGATCTACTGGTAGATCACAATCCCCCTGTTGGACGTGCCTGGCCTAGAAGATGGTTCACGGATGAGCAAGCAAGACACAAGTTCTTGTTTCACTTCCATCCCTCAGTGCACAGGGCTTGCAGAAAAAGACTGTAGTCATCTGCATACTTTCTTGAGCTGCATTATTGAATCCTGTGGGATTTCTAAGCAAATGTAATTTGAATACACCTGCAAATTCCATTTTTTATCAGCTCCTTTAGTGGGGAAAAATGGAGCAGGAGGATTTTAATATGAAAATAACTTTCAAATAAGTTGTGTTCTTCACTTGCCTCCAGTTAAACTACACAGTGGGTAACATCCAGTATTAGTCATACTTAGAGCAGACTTGTTTAAATCAATGGGTTTACTCTGATTTTGACATTGCCTCCTATTTCTATGAGATATCTAAAGTTTTGACATTGCTATAAGCTTCAAGAAGTGCTTTAAGAAAGTACATCAGACATTTCAAAAAAGGAAGATTTGTATTCAAGTATAATCTTCAATACAGGTTTTTGTTTTTTCTTTTACTGCAGATTTGCTATTTGAAAATCTATCCCTGCATCATCAATACCATCTGATGATTTGTTTTTACATTTCCTTCCTCCGCACATGCATGAGAGCACACAAACAAAGACCACTCTTGAAAAGGCCTTTTCGAATAAGAATTGTGATTTGCATTCCCTGGATTTTGTTTTACTATTATTATTATTATTATTATTATTTATTATTATTATTATTATTATTATTATTATTATTATTATTATTATTTATACCCCGCCCATCTGGCTGGGTTTCCACCACCACTCTGGGCGGCTTCCAACAAATAGCAAAATACATTAAAATATCACAGATTAAAAACTTCCCTAAACAGGGCTGCCTTTAGGTGTTTTCTAAATGTCAGGTAGTTGTTTATCTCCTTGACCTCCGATGGGAGGGCGTTCCACAGGGCTTGACTTGTGCTTGGCACTCATTTTGCCAATCTGTGTGCAGTATTTTCTTACTGTGATAATCTATCAAGGCATTCATAATACCTGAAAAATGCATTGTGAACAGCTTGCTTATGACTGTTGATGTGTGGCCTGAGACAGCTGGTGGAAGTGAGTGAGGGGAAAATCTTGGCTGCTGGAGCAGATATAGAAAGTGAGTTACTTGGAAGGACTGATGGGGGTCTGGAGTAGTGCAGAGAATGGCAAGAGTTGCACAAGTTTTATTTTGGAGGTCAAGGCATTTGTGCCAATGTGGAGCTCTTGGAGCTCAGAATCCAGATAGGAATGTTTATTTTGGGGGAGCAGAAGCAGCAAGTTGGATTCATTTAACCATGTATGCTGCTGTACTGATAGGTCAATGTCCGTGGAGCAGTTCTTCTTGTAGTTCCCACTTGGATTTTGGGGAGGGTGGTTGTATATAGAAAGGCCTCCTTGGTAGGACTCAATCTTTGGAATGATTCTCCTACAAATGTATGCCATTATTGTTGGTCTAAAGATGTAAACTTTCTATTTCTATTTTTCCATAGTTTCGTAGATTGATGGTGGGACATTTAAGCCTCAGCAGGAATATTTGAATTGGTGTTTTAATGAGTTGCTGCTATTCCTTTTTAGTATTACAATTTTTTGTTTGATGTACATTGCCCTGAATTCCTTTGGAGGAATGATGGTTCATAACAGGCATCCCCAACCTGCGGCCCTCCAGATGTTTTGGCCTACAACTCCCATGATCCCTAGCTAACAGGACCAGCGGTCAGGGATGATGGGAATTGTAGTCCAAAACATCTGGAGGGCCGAAGTTTGGGGATGCCTGGTTTATAAACATTTTAAATAAACAGAAGAATTACTAGGAAGTAAACCTGACAGCCCAATCACCCTACATGGTGGAAACAACATGCTTCACAAGGTACAGTGGTGCCTCTGGTTATGAGCCTAGGTAATTCGTTCCGGAGGTCTGTTCTTAACCTGAAACCGTTCTTAAACTGAGGTACCACTTTACCTAATGGGGCCTCCTGCTGCTGCTGCGCCGCCGCCACACGATTTCTGTTCTCATCCTGAGGTAAAGTTCTTAACCCAAGGTACTACTTCCGGGTTAGCGGAGTCTGTAACCTGAAGTGTTTGTAACCCGAGGTATTTGTAACCTGAGGTACCACTGTACAGCCCTGGGTGACATTCGAGGAGTGGTTGAGGAAGGTCATAACAGGAGAATGGCTGCAACTACAAAACAGACATACCAAGGCTGTGGAAGGCATTGATTGCTGATCATTTGGACCCACAATTACATGACATCTCTGGCAACTAGGTGTGGGGAGATGGTCCTCTGGAAATAAAATGAGAGAAAGAGCATGTGATGGCCACCTATTCTGCAAGAAAAAGGGTAAGAAGAATCTTACTCTTGAGTAGCAGCACTTTGTTTACCTTTCTCCCAGGCTTACAAAGCTGTTTCTTATACTGATCTTGGGTTATAGGTTCCAGAAAGCTTACAGCTTTCAGATTTTTCCTCCCTTAAGCAAGAGATGTACCATATTTGACATCTGCAGGACAATTCTACTGCCTTTACTCAGGGCAGATCAGGCTTCACAAGTTAACCCTATGTTTCCCAAATAAACAGACAGGAAAGATGCCCATTTCTGGATAATTCACAATAACTCATAAAACAAGATCCATGTAAACAGTCCAGGACAGCAAAGTTCAAAGGAGCACAAGTACCTTTTTGGTGAAATTGTCAACAGGAAGCTGAATAAGTGCATTGAGCCTCTAGCCAATGAGGCGCTAATTGAAGTACCCCATGTCCAGTAGAAGGCCATATCCCCAATCTGGCTGGTTGGAACCACTGCTCACCGCCTCCCCTCCTCCTGTCTAGCCTGGAGATCCACTCCTGCTGCTTCTGCCACCGCCCAAATTAGGATGCAGGAGGAGCAGAGCAATGATAAGGAAGATGGCCCAAAGTGGCAGCGAGCAAACCTGCTGATCCACTGTTGTCTTCTCCACAAAGCAGGCAGCACCAACAGGGCTTCCCCTGTTGATTGTAGGTCCCAAGATAGTTGATATTGATGGAGGGGCTTTTTTAAGCGCTCTGGTTCCAAGTCATTTAGGACTTGATACACTGATGCTAACACCTTGAAAGGAGCCCAGTAGTTCACTGGTGGGCAGAGCAGGGGTGCTGGCTAGGGCAAATAGAAGTTGGAGTCCAAGAACATTTGGAGGGCCACAGGATTCTCATCCTGCTCTAAGTTGTGGGGCATTTATGATGGTGACTAGCTAATAGTGCTCAGAGCAGTAGTTGGGGCACTGTTGCTTCTGCCTGTCATTGCCACCAGAAGGTCCTGCCCAAGGCCCCATAAGACGTGAAATGGGCCCAGCAGCCAATGCTGCCTTTCAGACAAAGGGATCAGGAAGGGAAAAGAAACAGACCCACAATGGCCTAGACCAGGAAATACGGTATGTTGTATTGACTTCTTAAGAAAAACCCTGCATACCTAAATATATTAAACACATTATTCTTTTAACAGGCACAGCCAGTATAATTAGAAAAGGAAGACCTAACCAACTTTGGGATGTGAGTCAATCTGAGATGACTGTCCAGAGGCCAAATTGGATTAAACTGTGTGTGTAAATGCACCTGTGTTCACAAGATATCACTCATTCTCACCTGTTCACAAGTCATTCATAGGAAGGAAGCAGTGTGACTATATCTGTTTAATCAAATGTGTATATGCTGTGTTTTTGCTTTGGTCCAAAAGCACACGGTTTCTAATTTTCATTGCGTTAGCTAGCAAGAAAACAAAGGTTGGTCATTGAAGTGCTCATCTGCTGTCACATTGGTTCAGTATTTCACTAGTGAGCAAGTAAATGTTCAAAAAGAAATCTTTGGCCTCAAAACTGAATGACATTTAAGAAAAGAAAAGAAAAGATCACTAATTCCTATCATACCATGGCTGAAGTGGTGCATATAGTGCTTATTGTAAAAGGCTAGGTATTCAGCCATTGTGAAGTGCCACATCTTAACAATTCAGGCATGTCCAACTGGTAGATTGTGATCTACCAGTTGATCACTGGATGTCTGTGGTAGATCACTGGCTCCCCCCAAAAAGCTCAGCAACTTTGGCTCCCCTAAAAAAGCTCTACATCTTTGCCCTGAAGCCCCCAAAACAGGGCTTTCCTTCCTAAAAAACCACTCAACCTTGGCCTGAACCCCCCAAAACATGGATGGCTTTGCTTCCTAAAAAAAAAGCTCAGCCACCTCGACCTGAACCCCCCAAAAGGGGGTAGATCACTGCCAGTTTTTAACTATGAATAGATCACAGTCTCTTGGAAGTTGGCCACCCCTGCTATTGAATAGGTAAATGAAGCTCAGGCTGTCTCAACAGTACCACTGTTGACGGGATCAAGTCATAACCATCCAGCAAGCAGTGAGTTAACTAACCAGCCCTTTGGAAGAGGAAATGGAGGGTTGTGCTGTCTGATTATATTGACGGCTACTGTGGGCATATATTAAGGAGCAGAGAAGTCATAGCTTCAAAGTCTGTGTAGCTTTGTAGCTGTCTCACTTTTGTCTCACAGTTTCAAGATCCAGCATGCTGCATCAGATAGCCTTGCTGGCCACTGTTACTGTCCTGGGAGTCTTGGAACAAGGTAAGGAATATGCCACTACTATTAGAGACAGGTTTAATACCTCTTTTCAGGCAGTATGAGCCAAATAAGATCTCCCAAGTTAAATAGGAAATACGGTATGCACCATTGATGTTGGGAGAAAAAGATGAACTTTAAAGTGTAAAAATATAATTGACTTGCAACTCTTGCCTTCTATTTTAGAGTAGCAGGGAATGGAAACTGGATTGTAAAGCCATACTTGCAATGTTGATAATGGTGTAAAGAACTTTTAAAAACGTTTGTTCATTAGAATGCCAACAATTGCCTAAAGAAACAAAATTGTAAGAAGGGTCAAGATTAACTGAACTAAATAAAAGAGATAATTTGCTAGGGAATTTAGGCTTCTCTCATGGGAAACCTTGAGTAGTAACAAGTAGAGCAAAATACTGAGTATTTTGAGTAGAGCAAAATACTGCATAAAGTGAGGTACATGGAATGTAAAGTATCCCTATTGCATCCTAACAATTTCATATGCAACGGCAGATTAATACATAAAAGGCACTCAAATCAACTTTGCATAGCTTGTTTTTGCATAATGAGCAGGGGAAAGAATAATGATCAAGACTGTTGAAATCTGGCAACAATATAAAGAGACTTTAATGCGGACTTGATAGATAGCAGCCTGTTCCAAAAAACAAAAACAAAAAACCCAACCCTTTAGTTGTGGTATAAACTGACAGTGAGATTTGTTTTTAGTTCCTAAATTGACAGCTTGACCAATTAAATATGTCAGCTAGAGTGGTGTGTTTATTGTGTGCTGATTTATAATATCTGAAAGTCTGTTCTAGTGATATGCTGGGAACTGTCTTACCCTTAAAAAAAAACACCTGTTCATACAAGTGGGGACTTCATATGAGGGGATAACATGCAGAGCAGGAGTGGATGCTTCACTTACAAACTTTCATGAGTTTATGATTCCCCTTACAACAAAAGTAAAACTGTAGGTTGTAGGGTCCCCCCCCCCAAAGAGGAGACTGCGATCTCACAGGAGCTGATGGGCCCCATATTACGCAGTTCATGTAAGTAAACTGCCTGTTTTTTGTTATTTTTCATTTCAGGGTTCCTAGTATATTTTTAGGAACCAGGTTTTAGTATTAACAATAAGAGTTCGAGAAAATAATCAACTTGGTGGAAACCTGACGGCTAATCAACAGAATGTGTCATTTCAGACTGATCTTAATTGTAGCAAGTGGGACTTGTAACCAGGGCTGACCCAAGACATTTTGGCACCTGAGGCGAACCACAAAGTGGTGCCCCACCTCCCAGCTAGGAAAGAAGGGGTGACTGAGTATGTACATCAGCAACAAGGGTGGAATAAAGATCTACATAGGGATCAGTTGCCCCTGTGGATCCTGCCACCTGAGGTAGTTGCCTCACCTTGCCTCATGGGTGGGCCAGCCCCAAGGGAGGAGGAAGGGGGTGTGGTGGGTGTGGGCCGCCCCAGGTGTAACCACGAGGGGGGTGACCAAATGCCGGGTGGTACTCACCATGCACCTGAGCCATGTGTCTCTCCTGGGAGAGCTGCAGTGGCTTGGGCGCGTGCAGACTCTGCGCTGCCCAAACACTCTGCCCGCTGCCTCCCCCCAGCTGTAGGGCAGCTGAGTGGGAGGAGGCAGGCAGACTCCACCCCTGGACGCTCCGCCCGAGCAGCTTCCTCCGCCCCTGGCCAGCCCTGACTAACAGAAATTTGGCCATGTGGAGGCGCTGCCATTCCTTGTTCCAGTCTGTCAGGCATGTCTCCCCCGTGCTACTCCATTCCCCTGCTCCCCTGGTTTTCCATTTCCCCCCCTCCCCAAACAGTCAAGTCAGTACCTCACTGGGCTGCTCCTGGGTTTCTTCCTTCAATATTTTTTTTCTTTTGTGGTACTTCTGCAAACTTTGGGGTTCCTCCGCATTTGCTGATCCGTCCAATTTATGCATGGCTGTGACTGTTTTGGCATCTTAAGGAACTTTTCAGAAATAGAGGAAATTATGCTCCCTCTCCACCGAAACAAAAATAATTAAGCGTTTGTGCAGGAAGCCAGTGCGATCTTATCTTTACCTTGGAAAGGCAGTACCCAGGCTAATATGAGTCATATTCTCTATCATTTTGGCTTTCCCGTTAAAACCTGACAAATCCTTAGTCAATTAATAAATCTGTCCCTTTCTTTTCTGGAATAAGTCAGTGGGCGTGGAGGCAGAGAAAAATGAGGAATGCCGGTCTTATAGAGTGCTTTGTGCAGCAACTTAAGTAGGTATTCCTTAAAGGCACTCACAACTAATACAGTAAATATTGGTTTATTCAATTCCTGAAACAGCTAGGCTAGTTTCCTGGTAAAGTAATGGTCCTCTAAGCATGGGCCATTAAGGTGACAAAGGAAGTCAGAGTTAGAAAGACAAAGGCCAGAGTTGAGAGTTGAATTATGTGAGCTAGAAGCTAGATGCTGGCAGGTTGCAGGTTGGGCATCTGGGAGACATAGCCATGCCTGATTTCTGTTGGAATCCAAGGCTGTGGCTTTGAGGGAAGCAAGATCCTCTTGGGGTGATAATGCTGTGAACCCCTCCATCGTAGGCTCAGGTTGTATATACAGTATGTGTAAATAAGCCTTTTATCATAAGGACACCACAGTCTCCCGAGTCCCTCATTTCAAAGGAAACACAAAGGTAAGCACCTTTAACCCCTGGAATTTCACACCGCTTAGAGATTAGGGCGGCATGCAGCGATATGAATGAGAGATGCAAGGTATGTGGAGAAATAAGAGAGCTGAGAGATCGAGGAGTCAAATTGGGAAAGGGGAGTTGAAAGACATAGTAGAGAAAACAGAGTGAGAGTAGGCACAAAGTGAAGAAGTAATTTGTAAAGAATGTCTAGAGCATGCAGTAAGATAAAAACGCTGGAGCATGAATAAAAGTCACACTAAAAGCCTGAGGAGATGATAATGGAAGAGATGAAAGTGGCCAGAAAAATGAGCTAAGCATTACCAAGAGATGTTTTGGAGAGGAAGACTGAATCTGAACAAGGCAACGTAAGAGAGGCAGAGTGCTGGAGTAAAAAAAAAAAGGACATAAAATTAATATAATCTAGGAGAAATAGATTCAATGCCCGCCCCGCTGTCAAGGTGTTATGCTGCAAGGGCACAGTTCCTAAGCACTTAAAAGAAAGCAGTCTGCACTGAGATGGAGAATGGAGCGAAATCATTGGGGGATAAGGGGCAGTTGTGATGTCGAGAAATGCCTCTCAGAAAGTAAAGCAGGGTGCAACAGGAAGCAACTTGCTAAGAAACAAACCAAGTTTTCACTCAGTTCTCCCACAACATGTTTTTAATAAGTGAGCAAACCTTTAATATTTTTCTTTACGCGATGCATGATTCTGCGGTTAGATCTTTGCTGAGATGAAAATGGAGCAAAATCATAACAAGGGCGGAAGTTAGTTTTCCCTGGGCGTTGGCAACCTCTGCCAGGCTCTCTTCAAACCACCATTGCTACCTGGGCTGAATTCTTACCTGTATTGCTTTCTCCTTGTCACCTTGATGTTGGCATCTTTAAGTCAGAGAGCTAAAGACCATGTTTATAGTGCCTGGACTTCACCTTTGATCAGGTGCAGAGGGAACATCCTTCATGGTCTCCATATGTTAGGGATGAAGGCTTTCTCTTCCCATATCTATGAAATGCTCCCTCCTGGGAGACCTGGCTGACTGTCCTTTTTGTGAAGTCTTTTTGAGAGCAGGGAAATGCGTTTCCCCCCCCCTCCAAATTTTTCAGTAATTTCAGGATGTGTTTTGTCTTAAAAGTTAACTTAAAAGTTAACCTCTTTTAACTGATGGTTTTTGTTTGCTGGGTTCACTACTTTTTCTTGTGTTATGAGGAATTTTCTTTTATGAATAGTTTTGTTTAACAGAGGGGTTTGGTGGTTGTTTTTGAGATATAATAATGATTCTCTGTGTTTTCGTACGCTGCTTAGAGGTTCTGGTGCAGGCCATACACATGCCAAATTAAATGTACAAATAAAAAAAGAAGACCTTCCAGTTCAGAGTGGTGTGTGTGTGTGTGTGTGTGTATCCTTTTCCTGGGCAGGGTTGAGCTCTGGCATCTCTTTTTCTAAAAGCGAAGTACCAGGGTATATAGCAATTGCTGTTAAAGTTTTCACTATTAAATACATTCAGCCCTTTAGCCACCTAGTTCTCCAGTCATTATGTTTTGACTGCCCTCCATGGTTGTCACTTGACAGTGCAATGTGGACTGAGCAATCCCAGAGACCATACAATTCTGTGTATAAGTTGGTAGAGAAATGGAAAATGCGGGTGTGGGGGGTGGGCAGGAGATGGAATGGGTATCTTGGGAAAGAGCATGGCTGGCTGTCACTTCACAGTGCAGGACTCAAGTCTTGATTTTATTGGCCTTCTTGTGTTAGGATAAGCCACAATGCTAGGCTAAGGGCAGCTAGGAGCAAATGTGTGTGGTTGTGTTTCTAAGAAGCGATGGCCTCATTGGCTTGATTCCTTGCTTAATTTAATGGCCTTGAGGGGCTGCTGAATTATAATTTCACTCCTTACTAGAGACCAGGCTTCCTCAACCTCAGCCCTCCAGATGTTTTTGGCCCACAACTCCCATGATCCCTAGCTAGCAGGACTAGTGGTCAGGGATGATGGGAATTGTACTCTCAAAATATCTGGAGGGCCGAGCTTGAGGAAGCCTGCTAGAGACTATCATTCAAGAACTGATCTGATGACGGTGCTAATTCCATTTATGAAGATGAAAAGGGAGAGGGAGATGTTATACAGTCAACCATTTTTCTTAATAATCAAGTTTATATCTCAAGTTTTCACCTCTTGATTAGGGTAGGTGTAGTGGAATCAAAACGTTAATTTAAATGTTGTCATTTTTGTAGCTTTCACTGTTTGGAAAGAAAATGTACAGGATGTTTCAATTAAATGTTTAAAAATGTGAAAATGGTTTGGGTATTAGGGACAAAAACAACAGTTTTGTGGCCCCTTGAAGTCTTAACAGATTAATTGTGGCACAAACTCCGGATGGAGAAGCTGTAGCCCAAGATGTTCTTGGACTCCAGCTCCCATCATCTTCACTTGGCATGGCTAGTGGTCTGGAATGATGGGAGTTGTAGTTCAGCAACATCTGGAGGGCCACAAGTTCCCAATCCCTGGGATAACCTTTTTCTAGCCTAGAATCCACTTTGTCAGGTACATGAAGCATAATCTTCAGTTGGCAGGCTATCTTTTTGCATTTCACTGCCATTGAACTCCAACAGTGTCCCCCTTTTACAACTGCATGCATCTGAAGAAGTGGACTCCTATTTCATGAAAGCTCATGCCATAATAACATTTGTGTCTCTCAGCCAAGGGTGAGCAGTTGGAACATAAGATGGAGAGGTTATTAAAAGAGCATCATTCCAGTTAAGATGTGTATGGAGTTGGGGGAGGAAAGCCACATGGCTCCAGTTTGGTAGTGGTGCCCCAGTTCTGGAGACTCTCCTTCTGGAGGCATGCCTGGCCACCTGTCTGTTGGACCTCCCTGTTCAGTGGAAATTTTACTTGTTTCTTTTCCTAGTTTTTGGTGGCACTGGTTAGCCTGTTTTTGAGCCTTGAGTCTGTTTTTGTTTTATAGTTCTGATTTTGTGGTTTTACTATTGATAATGAGGTTGTTGATATTTTACTGCTATCTTAATTGTGAATTGTAATTATACTTTATTTTTTAATGCAACCCCGCTTTGCCATCACTTTTGATAAAAAGTGATATACAAGTACATTAAAGATAGGAATCATTTTTAGGAGCCACAAGGTGTCTGTCCCTCTTGTTTGTTTGCTGCCACAGACTATAATGGCTCTTCCTCTGAGTTATGGGTTTTCATGCGGGATCTATACCCATTTCTGTTTTAGCGCCTTTACCCTTATTCCCTTGATATCAAGTGTTCTAAAGCAACCCAAAGCAGAACTATGCACCCAAAATGAAGTATGGACACTAATCAACAACATAAATCTGCTCAGATTGCACAGTTTAAGCCTCTTGCTGAGAATTGTGGGTTTTTGGCTGCACAGTTTTAGAATTTTGCAGGCACCTTTATTGCTGTTGAGAGGAAGGCGAGACCAGGATGAAGAGACTAAAGGTTACCGTAGTTTGCAAATGGATGATTCTGTAATGAATGAGACTTTTGTTTATTACTCTTGCAAGTGAAACATGAATGGTGCTTGCCAGTGCAGATGAGCAAACTATGGGCATGCTGCTTATCATCCATCGTGCAACTAGCTGCTATTGGTTGTTGTTGAGTGTAATAAACATAATTTTAAAAACAATAGAGAACCCATTGTGCTTCATTGGGTGAAATAACTGGCTTCTCTTTCCTCCTTGTTTTACTTCCCATCCAGCCTATTTTGCCATGCAGGTGATCTACGTTCGGCGGAAGTGCAAAGTCTCTCCTCCTGTGACTTCAGGTCCACCAGAATTTGAAAGGATCTTTAGAGCTCAGTAAGTTCACCTGCTTCCTCTTTCCCTTCCATGCCACCCCTCTCTATAATTTAATTTTATCCCAGCTTCCCACCCCTGGAGATGTGAATCTAGATTACTCCAAGTAGGCATGTCTGGCAACGGCATACTTCCAGTCACGTGGTGACATTGGTTACCGATACAGTCGTATACTTAGTTCCTAAACTATACTTAGAACCAACTTCTATTGGCACCAGCAGCTGTAATTCTGTGTACACATGTTTTATGTGATCAGGGTGTTAACCAACCACATACTTCCTCCATCCCCGTTTCAGTCTCTCCAGCGGGCTGCATAGACTGGCAAAGCATCATCTCCAAACATTGTGTTCAAAAAATTCTTAGAAGTGAGTTGCAGCAACAGGAGATGCTGTTGTATTGTTTGGGGGTTTTCCACAGGCATGCGGTTGGCCAATGTGAGAACAGGCAAAGACATTTTGATGAAACCTTTGACCAGTTTAAGAGACACTGACATGCTTGTTGGCACCGATGAGGTGCAACCACATACACTTTGCTCTTCAGACTCTTCATATACTACTTCTTGCCGTAGTTGTGTGACAACCGTGTATTATACTCACTGGCTTCATGTCTGTGTGATGTGGCTACAAGATCACTGAGTTTAAACACCAAACCTTCCATATATTGCAACATTTGTGGAACAAATAGTCTTGAGTATTCTGCAGTTCAGTGAATGTTTGGCATTGAAGTGATTTTGTGGCCCTTATTATTTTGTTCCTTGGGTAGCATTTTGGCCAGCATGCAGCTGAATTCTGATGGCAGGGAATTCTGAATTCTGTGACTGGGAGGCAGAGGATTGTTTAGCAGAGGATTCCTACCCACTCACCTTTGCACAACTCATTTGACCACCTACTCTGGTTTCTAACTGACATTTTCAAAGAAGATGCTAAAATTGCTTTTAGAATTTCGCAAAGACATCGTGACAGCCTGCATTCAATGTACAGTGGTACCTCTGGTTAAGAACTTAATTCGTTCCAGAGGTCCGTTCTTAATCTGAAACTGTTCTTAACCTGAAGCACCACTTTAGCTAATGGGGCCTCCCGCTGCCGCCGCCACGCAATTTCTGTTCTCATCCTGAAATAAGTTCTTAACCCGAGGTACTACTTCCGGGTTAGTGGAGTCTGTAACCTGAAGCATTTGTAACCCGAAGCATTTGTAACCTGAAGTACCACTGTATTGAAAAAAGGGATTATTATTATTATGCATTTTCTCTCTCTCTTCTCCTCACTCCCACCTCTCGGCTTTTCATTTAGGAGATGCTCCAACTGCAGGAGTAGAGCTTTTAAATTCTGCAGAAATGTGAATACCTTGTTGTGGGTTCCAATTAACACATTCATTTTAAAGGTAGTAAAGCTTGCCATAGACTAACAGTGATGGTCATAAACCCATGTGTTCCCATGGAAAGTCACAAAATATATGGGGGGGGGTAAGTTCTATCAGAGAAGATGCTGCTGTTTTTATACTGAAATGATAACTACTTAAGAGCAGTCTGTACTTCACACGGACAGCCCTGTATCTTCAAAGTTCAAGGTAGGAGGGGACAATTTGCTTTGAAGAAAGGACAGGGAGAAATGGACGGCTTCCCTTATTGAATGTTTCCATTTCCCTCTAAACCCTCCCTCTGGGTTCCAGACCCATTTTTGTGAAGTAAACATGTACCTGGAACACAGTTGTGGGCAAAACCTGCTACCCGCAATTTTCAGAGGAAAAGCAAAGTAGCTTTCACTTCTCCAATGCAATTTTTCTCTCCAGTGGGAGTTTTATGAGAGCAAAGAGGACCATGGGCCTTTATTGTACACAGCTGCAGTACAATATGTAATTTGCCTCTCAGCTGAATGTAGCCGCCTGCAGACTTTACCATTCTAAAAATAAGCATCAGTCCACCCACATCTGTTCATAAACAGACACACGTGTGTCATTTAAAATTAAATGGGCTCTACTGTGTCCAGCTGTATCCTATTCAGATTTTTAATGATTGATGCGTGTATTGGCAATCACCAGATTGGACTACTGTAACATAACTTTACATCAGCCTGTCTTTCTGAAGACTGAATAGAAACTTCAGTAAGTTCAAAGTATGTCTCTCTGATGGATACAGTGCAGAGGAAGCAGATACTACCTGGGCCAATATAAATTCTTTGGCGCCCTATCTTTTTCTGGGCAATTTCAAACATGAAATGAGCTAAACTCTAGAATACATTGGGGAAACAAGTGCCCATTCCCACATGCCAACCTTATCCAAGATCTGGCTGACTGAAATAAGGGGCAGGGCGTGCAGGGCCTAGTGTGTGGTGGCACCTATATGCTGAGATTCCTGCTCTGTAATGTACCTTAAGAGCACTGGTTGGAGATGGTGGCTAATCAGATTTTGGGTTTTTTTGTCCTGCTGTTTTGAATGGTTTCTAATGGATTTTAATAGCCATTTCATTTTATTATATGTTCTGTTTTATATATATTTTGTTGAGACTGTTTCATATTTCTGCAGTGCCTTGTCCCATGGGCTCCATTGAGCCACAGTATGAGATTTAAAACAATTAAATAAACCTTGTGTTCTTCTCCACCTCAGTTCCCTTATTCTTTATTCAGCTCTCCAATGGCAAATATATCCACCTCTGTTAATGTTGCAGTTCCGTGATACCACTGCTTAGATCTCTTCCCTCTTGGCTTCCTGTCTGCTCTTACATCCAGCGTGACCTCTTCATCCTTTCTCTTGAAAGCCTCCAAGCAGTCCTTGCCCCCGCCTCTTTTATTTCATCCCATCACGCTAACCTTTCAGAGTTCCTTGAGAGTGGCAAGCATGCAGGCAGAAGTAATCCAGTCAACACAGCATACATAAGACTTCACAGAACAATAAGCAAGTTCCTCTTTTGGATCAGTAACTGGTTACAGAGCAGAGAGGATGCATCAGTACACACTTCTGGGAATGAAGGAAGTAGAGTCTCTCTCTTCCCCCCCCCCCAAAAGGCATTGGGACCTATGCTTTTTCTTGGCTGCTCTGAAGTTCCCCGTTCACAACCTCCACTCTTCTTACCTCTGAAGCTCTTCTCTCAAATGACTCTACCCTTTCCCCCTTGCTGCCCTGTGTGTGCTTCAAACTACCTTGTAGAACACTTGTAGGGTGCCAGCTGTTCCTTCAAATTTCACCTCTTCTTTTCCATGAATGCTTTGGCACAACCTCCTTTGACCAAACTGCATCTAAGCCTAAGTATGTGCATCACTGTACAGTGGTACCTCGGTTTAAGTACACAATTGGTTCCGGAAGTCTGTACTTAACCTGAAGTGAGCTTTCCCATTGAAAGTAATGGAAAGTGGATTAATCCGTTCCAGACGGGTCCGTGGAGTACTTAAACTGAAAGTACTCAAACCGAAGCGTACGTAAACCGAGGTATGACTGTATATAGTTGACTATGTGTCCCTTGTTATCTGTCTCCTTTGCTACCCCCCACCCATTTCTTCGCTTGTCTCCCATTTGTTGAATTTTTGAATGTGAGCCCATTGATGTTTTTTTCCCTTAAACGTAACACAAGGCACATTTTTGGCAGTATATAAGCATAGTGAATTACATAGCACAAAATTTCCCCTGTATTTTCAGTATCTCTCAGCAATAGAAACAACTTCTTTGTTCCTTTTTAACGAAAATCTTAGATTCTCTGCATTCAACAGGAGTACCTTGCTGCCGTTCCTCACCCACCAAGTACCAGAGTAGTATGGCCACAATCAGATAGTACGTGGATTCTTCTCCCTTGTCATGTTCATTGCAGTGATTGAGCATGTCAGAACCTTGCATTTGCCTCATGAAATGTCAAGGAAGCATTAAGATAAGTCTTTTAGATCAGGCATCCCCAAACTTCGGCCCTCCAGATGTTTTGGACTACAATTCCCATCTTCCCTGACCACTGGTCCTGTTAGCTAGGGATCATGGGAGTTGTAGGCCAGAACATCTGGAGGGCCGCAGTTTGGGGGTGCCTGTTTTAGATATTCCAAATGAATTGGTACCGACTTTCACCTTCTAGCTAGAGGTCAGGGGAGAAAGGTTCTATTCCAGCCTTCTCTCTGACATCCTCATCTCAGGGAAGAGTTTTGTTTGCAGGGACATTCAGTCATGTAAAATGTCTTACAAAGTGGTACAGCCCAGACACGGGTCCATTCTCTGCAGTGTGAACTAGACCATAGTGTTGCAGGTTGGAGATAAGGATATTGTGTGTGGGGTGCTTCATGATAAATCCAGTCATTCAATAAGCTGGTTAGGTGGGATATTATCCAGGGTCTAAGTCTCTGTGATCGTTGTGTGTCATCTCCCTATCCCCAAACTACAAATTAATTAATTTTCTTCTTTGTTTTGTTTAGAGCAAACTGCACTGAATACTTCCCAATATTTCTTTCACTCTTATGGGTGGCTGGAGTCTTTTCCCATCAAGGTAAAAAGCAAACCTTACTTCATAAAACTCTTAATGTGAAAAGCCTAAAACGTTTTTGTCAGCTAAGCTGCTGCCGCTGCGCTACTTACACAGCTGCAAAATGATGTTTGTTGCTACATAAAGGGTGGCACTCAGCTGCCGTGTCATGTCAGTCCAAGTGTTCTGCTTGTGCAATGGGACTTCCCCCCACCCCTCTTCCCTGTCTGTGTGGGAGTAGGAGAGAGGGAGAACTTTCTCTTGGGCAAGTAGAAATCGTGCTGGTGGAACAAGACACTGAAGTGTTCTGTTGGATTTCACCCTATGCTAACATTATTGCATATTTTGAGCAAAGGGTTCAAGTCTTCTGCTCTTTAAATGAGGTGGCTTCATGCTTCAGGTTAGAAGTGGGCAACTTATTTTGCTTCTGAAGATCACATGATGTGATGGGTGGCCACTCAGGGCCTCATTCCACTGGGATGATGTTGGCTGCACACAGATGCTCTATGTCTCTCATGTGCAGACACATGTGCTCTCTCTCTCTCTCTCTCTCTCTCTCTCACACACACACACACACACACATGCACACTCTGTCGCTTGCACACACATTCATGGTAAACATGATTGCTGCAGGTGTCTTTCACTGCAAAGTGTGGCTAATATAACCTGTAAGTCATGGCCCAATCAGAGATACAGGCACACAGGGGATTTAAGATGTCAGTATCCTGTCTGTACTTGACTTGCTTGCTGCAGGAAGCAGTGGTGAATGTACAGCAGTTGTGTCTGCCACATGTAATGTGTGAAGCCACTCTAACATGTTTTTACCCTCAGTTTTGCTTGCAAGTTTGTGAAAGTTAGGGTGAAAACAAATGCTCATTTGAGCCACTTCTTTTTTGTGTAGCATGTGACATAATGGCCCAATCCATGTAGCAAGTCCTTTCTCCCCAAATTCCCTTTGGTTGTGGTAGCCTAGGGGAAAAATGTTTAAAGTTTCAGAAAAGTCACTATGCTGTCAGGGGGAGGGCTAAGTAGAATCCTTCTCCTCTGACCTCTAGCTGGGAGGTGCTATGACCGTCCACGTTGGTGCTGATTCATTTGGAAGACTTCGGAAGCTTATTTTAATGCTTAAGTCACAGCAAAAACAAGAGTCCTGTGGCAACTTAAACACTGACAAATTTATTGTGGCACAATAGCACAAAATGCTTTCAAGTAGTGATGGTGTGGTAAATAGTTGTTTTCACTATTAAGGTAAGGCTAATGCAGAGGCTGTTGTGACCTCAGACTAAAGGCCTCCTGCTTTGCTTTGGTTCCCTCGTCCAAATAACTGATGGATGTGGACTTCTGCATAACTTTGGATGCTTGGATGTATCTTGTAAGTTGCAGTAGCATAGTGCTTAAGAGCGGGAACTGTAAGTGTAAGCTTTTGATGGGTTTTTTGTTTGAAAGTAGGGTCAATCTTCCAGAGACTTTCCATAATAACTACTTTGATTGTCTCTTCCTATAGTTTTGGCTGCATGCTGTGGGGTTCTTTATCTGATTGCTCGCTATCAGTACTTTAGTGGATATGCACGATGTGCTCAAGGAAGGTGAGTTGTTTTAAGCACAATGCTCTGTGTTTTTCAGTGTGCCAGTCTCTCAAATAGGCAAGTGCCTCTCTGCCACCTCCGGATATTAGCTGGCATCTGCAGTCTTGATGGCAGCCTAACCTTGTATCCCTTCAGGCTACTGAAGGGGGGCAGGCATACAGAACTGAGTGCTCTTCCATACCAAAAACATTCCTTACTTACAGAAAACTAAGTATCAGGGGCATTACCGTTTTCCTGGCATCTAGATTTCTATGTGTAGGCATGTGTTGTTGTTTCTTGATGCAGAGGTGCATTTAAACCTGTGAGCTCCAACTACACCCCACAAACAGACTGGCCACTTTACTGAGAGCTAGGTAAAAGAAAATGCTCTAGCAACCACAGGTAGCTCACATTCTTGATCTCCTTTTTACAAAAACCTCTTTGAAAACCCCCACAATCCTGCTGTTCCACAGGTGTATCATTGCATGTGGTCTAGTACTGGCAGCCCAGCTTAAGGATGTCCCATGGCAGGAGATAATTGCCCTGCAATCATTATAGGGGGCGGGGCTTGGACTTGACTGATGACTTTCTTAGGAGAGAGAACAGGAAGGGAGTCACAGGATAGGAGCTTCATAAGTCCTGTAAGTAACTGTATGGTTACATCCCATACTGGTCCCGCTTGGTTCCCAGTTCCAACAGGATCCTGGGTTATATGGAAAACTTTCTATTTGTTGAAATTCTGTTTGTTGTCTGTCATCAGAATGGTCCAAATAAATATGAAAAAGATTTAAAACCAGATTTAACAAATAGAACACATGAGCTAAAACTTTTCTATACTTTCAAACTAATTGCATATTAATATCCATTTGTCATATTACTATGGAAATCATTACGCAAGAGAAGCTTGTAATAAGTATCACAACTGACTACCCGATCCTAATAGTAACTAGCATCTTGTGTTCTTGTTCCTCTCCACAGACTCACACCCTTGTACCTCAGTGCTGGAGTTCTTTGCATTCTTATCGGCCTGTCTGTCACAGGGCTCCTTGTCTATTGGCACACCCACATTTTTTATTCCTGAAGTGAGCTTCTGAGTCAGCGTCTAGTGCCCTTCTGCTGGTAAATTATCCTGCTTATGACACCATAGGTTTCAACTTTCATTCCAACATTCATTTCATTTCATTTCTTTAAATTAAAATGATTGTACATCTTTCTTTCTTTTTTTTAAAAAAAGCAAGTTTGTGACAGTACATTTTCTTAGCTGTGTTGTGGTTGCAACAGCTTTTACATTAAAAGTGACATTGGGTCAACTTCAACTGGTAGGAGTGAGCAAGAGATTTAGAGTAACATTTATATGTGCCGGCAAGTTTTGGGAGTCATCAGTGAGCTCTGAGATGCCAGCCCGGTTTGCTTCTCAGAAACTCTGCTCCAACATGATGGTTTCTAAACAGTATCTATCATAACCAAGCTGTGAACTCAATACTGAATTCCTGTCCAAAGCAAGAACTCAGTATCTCTGGTAAGAGTGAGGGCTAACCTGTGGTCTTTCCGATGTTGTTGAATTTCAGATTGTTTTGGAGCGTCTCTTCCGCCCCCCCCCTTTGAGGTGTTCTATCAACCTTTACCTTTGCTTACGTGTGGCTGCCTTATACAATAGGTACATTTAACTCAGTTATGTATTCGGTGTGGCTGCAACTCTCCAATATCTCAGGCAAAGTAGGACCTTCCTCCATGCAAAATGGCTGTACTTTGTGCTCCAGTTAGTCCCCCCTCTTGGAAACCACAACAGTTTTTATTTATGCCTCAGTGGTGAGCTTCGGTGCCTGTGGGAAGGTGGTCTTTGATTTGGTCACAACTATTTTGCAACCTTTTGCTTGCGTTTGTGCATAGTGCTATCCGTCAAAGGGAACCTACTACCATTGTGAGTTCACTAATGGATCATCACATCACATGAAGAATACCTGTGATAAAGGAGGAGAACATGCAGTTTGATGATGTTAAGGGCTAGTGTGTTAAATAGGTAGAGGAAGTGTCTGTAGGTTTTGGTTTAAATAGAAATCTTCCCCATTGCAAAATCTGTCTTAGCTATGTCTGTGCAGAAAACATGTCATACTTTTAATAGCCCTATAAAATCACACTTTGCCTTTCTGACTTTCCTAATTAATGAAAGAGCCAGTAAAATAAAATTTTACAGTGCACATTTTAATATATATATTTTATATAGATATACTTAAAAATCAAATGTATCCAATAATAAAAAATACAGCACATTAAAGTAGTATAACGCATTCCAGTGTATAGCTAGAGACATTGGTTTTTTTCTTTTTAAATTACTCTAATCCCTACCATTTGAGGACTGGCCTACATGGTTTATTTTTCTCCAAAATTCACACCAACCAGTAAATAACAGATATGGATTTAAAAGGATGGACTTTAGCACTCATTCTCAAGGCATGAAGACACTGGAGACTTCGACAGGAACTCTTATTGTATGAAGGGCACATGTACAACCCTGGCAGGCACAGTGTGGTTTTTCATTTCCCTGCCATTCTGTCCCCTCCATACATCCCTTCCCTTCCCTCCCACCTCAGACCAGTTACCCCTCGTATTTAATCCTCAGCTTTAGTCTGGAGCAACTGCTTTTACTTACACACATGGGGCCGGAGGTGCAGTCTGCTTTCCTCCCAAACTGCGCCAGTGCTTCACTTGACAGTTGAGCTGCCCTCGCAGTTAGCCTTCATAGTCCTTAAACCCGTATTTCTAAATGCACCCTTTAGTGATACATTCAGGAATCAACACCCAAGGGGCCAGGGGTGGGGGAGGGGTGGGAAGAGAGGAAGAGGCATGGGAATAGTGTGTGTGGTCCTTGCTCAAAGGAAGGGGGGAGAACAAATCTTTTACACAGAAAGTTAGTCTCCAAGGTCCTCTTTTTGCAGCTGCAGCAGCTGGATCCAAGATAGGCCGGCACTAGTGCTTCATTTTTTAAATTCAGTCCAGCACCTGTGCATAAAAAAATGCTTCTCTTCTCCCAGTAAACGTGGTCCAGCATCCCTTAAGGCCCTGCCAAGTTTCACCAACATTTTCTTCCTGTTCTGGGAGCAGCAGGTGCCCTTCAGCAGGCACCTTTTACTAGGCTGCTCCTAATCTGCTGTGTCTGCAGTTTCATAGACAAGAGGAAGAAGAGGAGAAGAGCTGACAGCCATGTTGTGCATTATCCCTGTGTCTTGAAGTTCAGTCAGCTTTCTTCAGGAATATCTGAAAGTACATGGATTAGCAAAACAACAGAAAAAGGTCACAGCTTGGCAAATCTGTTTTTTCTCCTCTAGAATATTGCCCTATTAATTAATGCCAAGTGCAAGAGAAAAGAGTTCTGTCTCTTCTGGACAACTGTACCTGAAGCAAATCACAGCATGAGATCTCTGTTGGAAATAGGGGGGGGGATTTCACAGTTAACACATAAAATCACAGTTGCAGGCAGGTGCAACTGCTGTCTAGAGCAGGCATAGGCAAACTCGGCCCTCCAGATGTTTTGGGACTACAACTCCCATCATCCCTAGCTAACAGGACCAGTGGTCAGGGATGGTGGGAATTGTAGTCTCAAAACATCTGGAGGGCTGAGGTTGAGGAAGCCTGGTCTAGAGGATCTGATTACCAAGCTTCTACTTCATCAAATCCGTTTGCATCACCTCACAAGCCCGATGCAACAACCAAATAAGCAAACCACTCCTGTTCATCTGAGCACCAAAGTGTGTTTTATCTTCTAAGCAACATACATTCTCCTTTCTGGCTTTGGGAGGTAGGTCTCTTGAGTTGTGCTGGGTGGGGGACTGCTCCTGTGAAGGTGGTTGTCAGGAAGCTAAGTCTGTCTCTATGGAGGCCTGTGGTCAATTACTGTGGTTACTTACCAAATGCATGCCTGGGGAAAGACCCAGAGAATCCCCGGCAGGTTGCATTGCCAACTGGCATCTGTGCTCAGCTCCTGGCAATTACAAGCTGCAATTTTAAAATTCCCCACTGTGCCCCAGATAGAACTGTCTGGGGCATTGCAGGCAATGGCCCTCAACGGGCACTGTATCTTTCAAGAACTTTCTTTCCCTGTCCCGGCTAGACAGATCAGTTGGCGGAAAGGTTAAGTGGGAGCTGCTGTAATCACCACCCTTACAAAGGAGTTTTTCCCAGGAAAACATATTACCTCGCTCAAGATGATCCATACAGGAGAGTCAGTCTGGATGGTTAGCCGTATTGCTTCCAGAGGCCCAAAGGAAGGGTCCACTTCTCCTTCAGCAATGCCCTTTGAAAAAGAGCCTGCACAATGGACAAAGAAAATAAACTTCAGGACAACTCTCAGTTCCTCTTAGTGGCAGCACCACCACTGCACGCTCAGCTCTCCATGGTGAAACGGGGGTAATTTCTGCAGGCTGGCTCCAGCATATGCAGTCATGCCTAGAAATGTCAGGGCATGCACTGGAGCCCCTGTGCTCAAACAAAGGGGTGCTGCTTGCAATGTGAAATGCAGTCAGTCATGGTAACTGCTGTGGCTCCTAAGCCACCATCTCCCTCTTTCAGAGAAGTCAGTGGAGCTACCTAAAACAAACTCCTCTTTTCAGTTTACATGACTGGCTGTAGGGGAGTGTGCTCATGAGGAAACATTTCCTACCCACTGTTCTACAAGCTGACCCGGTTTATAAAAACCACGCCTTGTGTGAATTCGCATGACTGGATTTTCAAGTGATGAGCATGTCACACAATATTATTGCCCTACTTGCTGCAGGGTTACTCAAAATATGTACAGCAAGCCTGGCGTGGTCATGTTAACATTAAAATGCCACACACCTGAATATTTAGTGATGACCAAGTGATGAACCTCCTGCTAGCTCAGTGTAGATGTTTCAAATGCAGGCAGCCTCCTGGGTTTGGCTTCCGCTCCTGCCTAATTTTTACACACTGGCCTCTTCCCTTTTTAACAGAGCTAACAACCATGTAGTAGTAAGAATGACTTTGTGAATGAGTTATGCTCTGTAGACATACAAAGTTTTTTTTCCTGAAAGAAAATACCATATTGCCCAAGAGGAAGGATGTGGCTATTGACATCTGCTTTTAAAAAGAGTTCTTGAGAAATCTTAATCTTAATACATTACATGATGAGGGGGCACAATGTTTGACCTCCATACTAGTGGTCCCCAAATAATAGCTTTCTGGAGGTGGAAGCAATATCCAAACAAGACATAACCATGACAGTTACAGACCACCAAACAATACCACTACACTAGGTTGTGGTGTGAATGGCTGCAAACTTCAATTCTTCCCTCCCCTGAAGAAACTTAAAGGATTACAGTAGTACCTCGTCTTGCGACCGGGATCCGTTCCGGAGCCCAGGACAATGGACAAAGTGCTGTGCATGGAGCGGTTTGTGCTTCTGTGTATGCGGCGAACCCGGCAGTAACCCATGCCAGTACTTCTGGGTTTGCCGCGGATGTTTGATGGAACAGGCGCTTGACAAGGTGGATGCTAGACGAGGTACTTAGTTCCATTTTTTTATATATATTTAGTTCCATGTTTTTATGCTTTGCAAAGCTGCAGCTGTCCAGTAGGTGGTACTGCTTTATCATATATTATAATCTCTCACTCTCATTCTCTCTCACACACAAATAGTGAATTCATTCTCTGTGTACTGATCCTTATGTAATGAAAATGGCACTATCCATAACAAAGGGGGTGCCCCTACACACACATGCAACCCCCCATCTAAGATGGCACATGGAGAGTGCCAGTTGTCAGTGCTTTTTTTTTTCTAGAAAAAGAGGTGCCAGAACTGAGTTCTGCAGAGTTCCTGCTGAAAAAAGCACTGCCTGTTGTTGATGTAAATGGAAATCTGGAGGGGGAAGGAAAGGAAAGGAGTATCCTGAAAGGTCATTAGGAATCCTAGGAAAATCAGAAGAGCCTGCTGGACCCAGGACCCATCTAGTCCAGCATCCTGTTCTCACGGGCCAATCACATACCTGTGTGGAACTTGAGAGAGCAACAGCACTCTGCCCATCTGCATTACCCAGAAACTGGTAATCAGAGGCACACTGCCTCTGACAGTGAAGGTAGAATGTCTGTTAGCCACTGATAGCCTTGCCCTCCATTAATTTGTCTAATCTTTTAAAGATGTCCAAGTTGATGGCCATCACTGCCTCCTGTGGCAGTGAGTTCCATAGTTTACTAGGCACTGTGTGAACAAGGACTTTCTTTCATCTGTCCCGACTCTTCCAACATTCAGCATCATCAAATGCCCATGAGTTCTGGTGTTACGAGAGAGGGAGAAACACTTTTCTATATCCACTTTCTCCATGCCATGCATAATTTTACAAACTTCTACCGTGTCCCCTTGTACTTGCACTTTCTAACACTTCGTGTTCTTCGTGTATGCTCTCTTGCCATACTTGCCACAAGCCTGCAAATCAGAGTCAGTCTTGTGCCATGTGGCTGAGGCTGAGAGAAGAGCAGTTCGCCAAAATGACAGGGGTGATATTTGAAGGAGGGATTTCTCAATTTGTAGCACAATTTCCTAGTTGTTATGCTTTTTTTGCAGGGCTCTAATCCTCATAGACACTGCTACCTGCCGTTCATAATGTAAGAGCCACTTGATTCCTCACATCTTGTACTTTGGCACAGAAACGAGAATAAAAAATACATGTGAACCTTCACACACACACACACACACACACACACGTATATATGGTGACTCTCCAGAATCACAGGCCTTTTACCTGCTACCTGATCCTTGCTAACTGGTGATGGAAGGATTGAACCTGGGGCCTTTTACATGCAAGGCATAAGCTTGTATGTACATACAACACAGCGCTTTGGTTTGCCCCAATGGCAATTGTGAAGGACACAAACTTTCATGCAATCAATTTGTTAGTTTCATCTGCATGTTATTTTATTGCTTCCAGGCATTTTTGTAGTTGCATATGTTTCTGTAACTCTACAAAACTATTAAATAAATTGTTCTTAACACTGCATAGAAGTGGCATCTGGCGGCGGAGTATATGGCTGTGCTGCCCAGGGTGGGCGCACTCCCAAGGGGGGTGCCCTCCCAGGCACAGGACAGCTGCTCAGGAGCCAGAAGCGGTGTGCGCACCCTGCAGCTGGGGGCAGAGCAAGCTGCCCATGGCAGACATTCGGTGCGCCACCCACCCGTGATATCCAAGCCTCCCCCAAGCTGTCAAAACGAAGGGGGAAGGGTGGAATGCCGCCGGTAAAGCGGCACAGCTCCCCTCCTTACCCTGAAGGTTCGGGGTAGGCTTGGGAGTTGCGGGTGGGCGGTGTGCCGAATGTCACCCCCCTCAGTGAGGGCGTCCGGGGCGGTCCGTCCCCACCGCCCCCCCTTTCTACGCCCCTGGCATCTGGTAAAGGACTGTCCCTACTTCTGCACATTTTAAGGGGAAATAGCTATTGATCCACATATTTGCCCTTGCTAACTGAAGCTATGTATGGATATAATGTACTCTTGAAATCTATGCCTGCATGAAATGAGCCGCCATCTTAAAACAGCTGGGAAAAAATCTTCTTGCCTCTCTTTCTGCTATCCCAGCCATTACCATGCATTGCCTTTTTTTCCTCTTCAACATCTCCCAAATCAATTATTTTCTCTCTGCTACAATTTCTCTGCTACAATTATCATTTGCTATCAGTTCCTCTCTCTCCAAGTCTACTGTAACTTTTTGTCCTGATCAATATGCCTGCAGTCTTTCCTTTCTCGTGTCAACTAGAAACACCTTTGGTAAAATTTCTCCACCCACCTGTCACACCCTGTGCAATCATGTCACCTCTCTCCTCAAGTCAACACTGGTACCCTGCTGTTTTGCATATCAAATCCAAGCTTCTAGCTCTGGCATGGAATGCAGACTCTTATTTGCCTCTGCTTCTCTCCTTGCTTTCCCTGTTTTGCACAAGGACATTGTGACACCATACAACTTTGGCTGCCCTCTCCTGCTGCAGCTATCATGGAGTTTCCTAGGCCTGGAAAAGCACTTCCTGTCTTATCCAGCTAGTTACCTCCTCTGCCTTCAAAAGTCCACCAAATTCTGCAAAGCCTTTCCTGCACTGCTAGAGTCTCCATTTTTCCTGCCACCACTTAAACCAGGCATCCCCAAACTTCGGCCCTCCAGATGTTTTGGACTACAATTCCCATCTTCCCCGACCACTGGTCCTGTTAGCTAGGGATCATGGGAGTTGTAGGCCAAAACATCTGGAGGGCCGCAGTTTTGGGATGCCTGACTTAAACCCTTCCCACTCACCTTATTTCTCTTAACGTTCCCCAAAGGCCACTTCAATGAGGCTTTAAATTACAAGTGAGCAGTAGCCAGGAAATGACTGGATACCTACTCAAGGACATTTTTAGAGAGAGAGACAACTGAATATACCTGTGGACTTAGTTCCCATTGATATGTACTGTATAGCATATGTATTTTGTACTCATAAATCATATTCAAATTCCAAAACAGCCTGTTTTCAAGAGGACTGCAAACCCTCTGGGCTGGGCATGTGCAGATCACAGCTTCATAAATGGGGTTTGAAGGCACAGCAAAACCAAACAGCTAATGCACTTTGGGTGAAGACATACCTCTGGTGTGTACAGAAATATGCAAATAGGACTTGGAAAAGTGGCAAGGAAGAATGACTTTGCTTCATTTTAAGCCACTAATGTGTACACAGCCTCAGACCTGGTGCTCAATGAGGCTTAAGCCATTCTAGCAACAAGAATGTGCAGATTGCTTACAAGGTGCAGCTATGATACTTCCTCAGCTATAGCTTGTGCCTCTCAACAATCAAGGAATTCTCTGATTCACACAACATAAATGCATAGGCTGAGGACCACTTCTGATGTTACAGTTCCTGCTCCCTTTTGCTTTTGCTTATTCATTGGAGGTATTGCAACTTTTCAAATACAAAACATCCCTCTTCCATGTCCTCCTTCCCCCAATCCCAGACACACAGACACTCAGTGAGATCTGAAAGTTACCGTACTGGGGCCAGAAGTGCGTAATCTAAGTCCAACCCCTAGCATGGTTTTTGACTTGTTAAAAAAACCCAACAACAACTGGTAACAAACAACCAAGACACACCCACTGGCTGGCACATGTGGAAAGTGCTCAGAGTAGGGTTTCAGACCCACAAGTACCCAACAAGACACCATTCCTACAGGCAGGAAGATGTAAACCTGTAACCATTTGTTCCCCTAGTTCCTGCAATTGTTTTCAGAAAGCAAGTAGGCAAAGGAGATGATGCTGGAAGCTGCCCAGAAAGAGCAGCAGGATCAGTAAATGGTTTCTGCCACAGAGCGCCAAAGCTCCAATCATAAAAAGACAACACATGGGAACAGGCTCCACTGATTCCACACATCAATGTGCTTAAGAAGAGAACTAAAGAGAAAAACACTTTTCATTTCATTTCATTTCTTTTTTTTACTGCCCCAAAGAACAATTTGAGATTAACTGTATAATCAAGCTGTTCTTTTCGTCCTTCAGGTTTATCCGTACTTCTTGACCTCTGCAGTGTTGTCAACATTTGCATTTGCACAGTGTTAGCCAGGAAAATCCACCTCAGCAAAGTCTTTAAAACGAAGACATATGCAAATTCTAACCCTTGGAAAAATGACAAAAATGTCATGTGTGTTCTGAGTGAATGACTTTCACTCTAAATTCCAGGTCAAGGGTGGGGTGGGGGTGTGTGCTAATTAATTCAAGATAAGTTTGTCTCGCACCCCTGAAACCTTCCATGCAATCACTCTCTGCGTAATTGTGTTATCTGAACAGCAACATACCACAGTGCATTATCCACAACCAGCAGGCTGCTGTTTGCCTTGAACCAGCAATTTACCTATCTGTATGTAGCCGTCAGATGTCCTGTGGTACTTGAATGCTGTCGCTCTTCCCTCCTGCAGGGCTTCCTTATCTGACTGGAGACTCTGTGCAGGAAAAGAAACAAGAAGGATTTAGGCAGCCTGCTGCGGGTACAGTTTAAACCACTATGGTCATAAAACATCAGGCAATGTTTACTTTTTCAGAGACACAGAATTACTCTAGCATACTGGGTTGCTGGAAGACCTCCTCTATGCTTTCAAGGACCCCCCCCCCAAAAAAATAAGTCTATTAAAATATACCTTGTAAGGACTACCTTTTTCCTGCCACAGGTACTGTACTTTAAATAGAGAATGAATAAGCAGGCTTGCTGCTAGGTTTTGGAATAATGCCTCAGGAATTTGAATTTGAATTCAGATTAGGTGGCACAGGCTTCTCAGAAGCTTCCATTGCTAAGCCCCTTGACCCCATACCATGCTTACCAGATTTTTTTCAGTGAATCCGGGGACCCTTTTCTTTTAATTTCATGCTTTATTAACCATAATTAAAGGAGGCACAAGGGGTTCACAATCCACATTAAACCGAGCTATGGACAGGCCCTTGGAAGTTTTGCCCTGGTGTAATATTATATTCCTGTCATTTAGAAGCACCACTTCCATCCAGGGGCGAAAGGAGACTTTATTTCACCTGGGTCAAAGACCCAGTTTGGCACACACATTTGTGTACATACACCATAGCTGCCAAGTTTTCCCTTTTCTCGCGAGGAAGCCTATTCAGCATCCCTTTAAAAAAGGGATAACTTGGCAGCTATGACATACACACATAGGCAGGGGGCCTGAATGCCCACCCCCCTCTTCGGAGGCTTCATCTGGGGCAAAAAACCCAGCTAGCCCCTCTCCCCCAGTAGTTATGACACTGCTTCCACCAACACAACAATTTCAGCTTGAGTTGGCTTTTGTACCTGCTGGATAGCTGTGAAATGGAAATTCTGCTGAGTTGACATATAAAAGTATACTATATTTTTATTGCTAAAATTCATAAATGCCTCCTCCCACAGATATTACACTGACATCCATCCACATAAGTTGCTAGCAGAGCCCCAAGCTCCTTCCCAAGAGGCCCTCTAATTGGTATTCTGCGTTTTCTCAGAATACAGTTATACACACACACATATATATACACAGAATACTTAGCTATACACAAACATATATACTGTATTCCCAGTCACACTCAGCTCATGACAGAAGAATCACAGAATCCTACAGTTGGAAGGGACCCCCGAGGGTCATCTAGTCCAACCCCCTGCAATGCAGGAATCTCAATCTGAAACCATTCAATCTGAAACCATACCAGACCCTGCTTAGCTTTGCAAACGTGCCAGCAGTTTTAATGCTGCGCCCATTCTTACCCATAATGCCCTTCTGAATTCAGGGTTCTGCTCCAGCTCTGCAGAGCTCTCCCCTTCTCACCCCACTGCTACTTCCTGAACAATGGACAATAAGGTGCCTTTGCTCTAACCACAAGGCCACATGTCCTCTGCAGAGGTATCTCCCCACTCTTGAGAAACCCCAGAACCCCGAATTCCCAGACAACTTCCTCTAACCTACTACTATGCACTCTGTTTCCAAAGCCCTTTTCGGGATCCAAGATTAGTTTTATTTATTTCCAGCAGGCCAGCATGCTTCCCAGCAAACCAAGACTTTACGCAGTAGTGCCAGCCAACTTCTGTTTCCCTTCTGCAACTTGCACGGAGGGTGCAGGGCTTACCCCACCACCCAATCTCCCCGTTTACTCTCTCCTGACTTTTAAAAAAAGAGTCATGGAAGACAGAAACCATTAAGAATGCTTGTGCCTTTGGGACCCGGGAGGCTCCAATCGGCAGCTGCTGCAGGCAGAAGAGGAGGAGGCAATTTTTTTTTAAAAAAAGAAGAGCCTTCTGATGGTGAAGAGAGAACTCCCAGGCTCCACCTGGCTCAGATTGAGCTTGGTGGGATCATCAGCTGGGAGTGCCGGCACCCCCCCAACTCCCAAGCATACCCCAAGCCTGGGGGAAGAGGGTTGAGCTCCGCTTTCCTGGTGGTGCCGGCAAAGCCCTGCACAGCCTCATCAGGATGGCACCCGGAGTGCGCTGCACCCGTCTTGCTCCGCCACTGCTGCCCCTGCCACATTTCCCAGGGACATTTAATGAAATCCGGAGACATTCTGGGGGTGGAATTTTTCTGGGGACAGAGTTGCAAATCTGGGGGCTGTCCCCAGGAAACGGGGATGTCTGGTAACCCTACCCCATACATATTCTTCTCATGGAATCCAACCACAAAGTAACAAAAATCTGGGTTATAATCTCCTAAACCTTGGTCTCCCACCTCACACGAACTCCTATGGTAAGCTCAGTAAACTTACGTCAAAAGGTAACACTTCCACAGTTGTGTTGAAGAGCTTGTCTTCAGGGTGTTCAATATTGCCACTGCGGAAGAAAAACCTGTGGGGCAGGAACCAGCAATGAATGCACAGCTTCATAGGGGATGGAACACAGAAGGACCCCACCAGGCATAAGCTCACCCAACAGGGGCCTCTCCTCCCACAGAAAGCCTCCTTTGAGAGAAAGATGGCTCAAAGTGCACAAACAACTAATTATGGATTGATTGTTTGATTGCGCTTGCAAATTAAGCACTCCATCGCATATGAATATCAGTAAGAAGTGCAATTATCTTCTCCTATGATGAGAACAGTTCACTATTCAGTGATACCAAGCTGGAAACGTAAGAAGTGACTTCTTGTGCTTCCTGAACGGATTCTGGGAAGGATAAAGCCACACACCCAAGATGTTCCCATGTTAACAAATCAAGAGGGAGAGGGGGAACACCCACCCACCCACCCCGGACATTAAATGCTCAGGGAAATTTAACAGACAAACAAATGGACTTCTGCATACCACATTCAATTTTCCCCATAATTCCTGCACATGATTTAAGTTGCAAACCAGGGGCCAGATTCAGTTCATGAGTTCTGCAAGTAGAAGCCAGTGCAAGATTCTTCTGCTAGCACAATAGGACTTTTCCCCCTCTCACCTCCCACCACCTTCCTAAATTGTCTGGGGTGTGTGTGTTAGGGGAACCCCTAGACTAGCACATGGGGGAAGGAGAGGGGAGATCATTCTGTCTGGCAAGCTGACGCAATAAACTCAGCACTACATTAAATTCCTCCCCTGGAATGGCAACTTGTGGCCCTCTAGAGACCGCGGGACCACAAAAGCCCTGCTTGGCCTATCATTATGTTTTCATAATTGGCCAGCCCAATGCCCAGTGCCTATGGGAAACTCACAACCAAGACATAAGTGCAACAGAATTCTCCCGCTCATGAGCCTCATATCAATGGCTGGGACTGATGGGATTTGGAGTCTAGTTACATCTGGAGAGCCACATTCCTATTGCAGATGAATATTTCTTAGAGGTATCAGAATGAGGCAAAACACACTTTCATGAAAGCACTCAAATCTTGACTGCACATGATTCACAATGGTATCGGAACAAAAAAACCCCAAAAAACCTAATTAAGCATACCCTATTAGAAAGCAGGATGGGCTCTAGGTGACTTGGGCGCCACTGAGACTTGGGTAGAATTCCCTTTGTAACTGAATAAGCCAATTAATTACATCTGTGCTTTAGTTTACTATCTGTAAGGCTGTGCAGGCAGAACTGAAAGCTAAAAGGCCGTATGTGGGAGAAGCAGGGCGATGAGTGGATGAGATGCAACCTGCCTTTCAGATGAACTCTTGTTCTACCACAGGGGAGAGGGGATGAGTGACTTTTAAATGTCAAGCTAACCTCCCCCCACAAATCCCCACATACTCACCGTTCAATGCGTAGGGGCTTAAAGAAGCGAAAGCGTATGAAGTCACCCGCCGTGGGGGTAAATGCCCAAAAGAAATCTTCCCTCAGATACGCTTTCTCCAAGGAGAAGTGCTGGTAGGTTTTCAGGCTGGTGCTAACTTCTGCAGGAGGGTTGACGTGTTCTTTTCGGAGTGCTTGCTTTCCAAAATCTTTGTCCTCAACATGCAAGGTAAAAGCAAAACAATTTAAACTATATAAAACTGTGTTTCCTACTCCCATTGCACTTTTATGGAAATACTGCTATGCTAATGCATGGGCAGTGGGGGGGGGGGCTGGTTTAATTAAGGGGGCTTTAAATCTTTCCTCCCTAGCCTCACTCTTCATCATCTCATCACCATCCAGGCTGCTGTTCGGGCTTCACAAAAACTTAGCTTTATCTCTTGTTCTCTCCCTCTGTGTATTCAGTCCATCACCAAAGCCATGTCACTTCTGCCTGCACATTGTGAAAATACACCTCAGCAAGAAACTCTGGTTCACAATCCAGTCATCTCCTGCCTTTGTACCTTTTCCTTGCTTGGCTTCTGTTGTACCACTGCTCAGGCCCCTCATGTCTATCATTCACCTCTCTCATCCCTCCAGTCTCTCAGATGATGTCATGCCTCTCTTTAAACGTCAGCAATGGCCCTCCCGTCCACCCTGCGATCCAGCACAAAGCCCTCACTCTTATCTTCAAAAGCACTCCATAGCCTTGGCTCCCCTTTTCTTTCCACGCTTGGATGTCAATATATTCCTGATTAAGACTGTTTATTATTATTTTTGTTTAGAAAAATATATATAATACTCTTAATCAAAAATCAATAAATCTATAAGGGGTATACATAAAACAATGAGAAACAGACAAATAAGCAAATATTAGTTTGCATAACTGTTGCTCTTCAAACTCCCTTCCTCCCACCCCACCCCAACTTCTGTCTGCCCTTTCTCTCACATTGCCCCACATGCCTGGAACGCCCTTCCAAGAACATCTATGCAACATTGCCCTTCTCACTCTGTCTTCAAATCTATCCTCAAAACTCCCTATTTCTGTGATCCCTCTGGCAATACCCCTCTCTCCTGAGTCCTCTCCTTGGAAAAGGGAGGGAGGGAGGGAGGGAGGGAGGGGTGGGGGGACTTAAGAGAACCAAAATCTGTGTGAAGTAAGAGAGAGAGAGATAAACTTAAGAATCCTAGAACTGGACCTTTAGATTAGTTTTAGTAGAGCTCACTGAAACTAGTACAACTCTCAAATGTGTCATGATGCCCAAGTTTTACAGTCAAATATTTGCATGGAGTTCCCGTCCTCTGCCCAGAGTCACTTTCCAAAGAACACTGCTGATATGAGGCTTTTAAAGCTACTGCAACACATAGCTACTGAATGCTGGCTAGCAGCTATTAATCAGAGTTGATACCTGCCATGCTCCAGTTCCCTTGGCTCCTGACCCCGATGCCTCCCCTTTGCTTCCAAGCCATTAACAATTTCTTTCATACTCTGTCAGTGAAGCATCCACTCCCTCTCTGCAGAAGAAGCACAACTCACCTCTCTTCCCTAGGGAAGACACCTGCATTGAAAGCACCTGCTTTCCCTGCCTAAACTGCTACACTTATTTGAAAACTTATCACATTTTACATATATATTTGCCCAATGCATAGAGATGCAGTTTCCCAGTCCTATGACCTCACATACTCACTTTCAGCTTCTGTATTTTACCAGCGAGGGAGGAGTGGGTTCCTACGTGCTGGAAGAGTGAGGGCTTGAAGCGTATCCTCAGGTTTGCCTTCTGTCTGTCACAATGTTTCTAAAATAAATAATAATAATAATAATAATAATAAATCAAGATTTGTGCTTCACACTTAGGAGAAAGTACAAAGTAGGAAATAGGTTGGTTAACCACTTTCAGTCAAGTTTGCCATTAGGGACACAATTACATTTCAACTGTAAGTGTGAAAGCAGTGGCTTCCAAGAAGGCATGTCCAAACCACACTTAAGCTGCTATTTCCGTCTTCAGTCTAAGGCTGTGTACACACAATGGGTGGGATTCAGCTAATGACTCCCACTAGAGCAGGGGTAGGCACGCGGGTGGCGCTGTGGTCTAAACCACAGAGCCTAGGGCTTGCCGATCGGAAGGTCAGCGGTTCGAATCCCCATGACGGGGTGAGCTTCCGTTGCTCGGTCCCAGCTCCTGCCAACCTAGCAGTCTGAAAGCAAATCAAAGTGCAAGTAGATAAATAGGTACCGCTCCAGCAGGAAGGTAAATGGCGTTTCCATGCACTGCTCTGGTTTCGCCAGAAGCAGCTTAGTAATGCTGGCCACATGACCCGGAAAAATTGTCAAATGTTCTGGCTCCCAAACACCACAAACGTTCAATGCTCAAAACGTTCTGGCTCCCGAACACTACAAACCCAGAAGTGACTGTTCCGGTTTGCAAACTATTTTTGGAAGCTGAACGTCCAATGGGGCTTCCGCGGCTTCAAATGGCTGCAGAAGCTTCCTGCAGCCAATCAGAAGCTGCAATTTGGTTTCCAAATGTTTTGGAAGTCGAACAGACTTCCAGAACGGATTCTGTTCGACTGTACTTTGAAGTGCTCCTATTGCATTTAAAGCACATTCAAAACACATTCTATCCCTCAAAGAATTCTTGGCCCTGTGATTTACCCTACACAGAATTACAACCATGCCCAGAATTCTTTGAGATATAGAATGTGCTTTGAACATGCTTTAAAGGTATAGTGTGTACACAGCCTAAGTGTTGTGAAAGTATTTTGAATACATATTTACTACCCTGAAAACAAATATCTCAGAATGAAGCAAATGTGTGTATAAAAATGTTTCTGCCACACTTAAAACGCTTAGGTATGCCTTCATCTACATCAAAGTTGGTATGAAGGTCTAGTTCCAAGTGGACCACTATCTTCCCTTGACTGGTATTTCAACTTCTTAAAAATGTTTAAAAGATGATGGATATGGATTGAGACCAGCAGTCCAGCTCAATTCTGGTGTCACCACTAGTGAGCCATTTGCCCCAGTCAGAATGAAGTACAGCTCAGGAATGTTTTCTTTAATTGGATTTCAACTGAGCCAGGCTGCTAGACTCAACTCTAAGAGAGGTTGGATGTGTTAGGATCTCACTAGGAACACAATGATTAGAATAAATATATAAACTTGTGCACACATGTTTGCCCTTCGTTTTGTTGATACATGCTTGGTTGTTTATATGGAGCCTGAACAGCAATGTATTGTTGATCTCTAGCAACCTGCTAGAGTCAGGGAATGGGAAGGAGGCGGGAAGGAGGCAGCTTTGGGCATCTGGACACCATGACCTTCTGCTTGGTGTAGGGAGTCTCATGAATGTGCCATTTGTTGTTGTTGTTTAGTCGTTTAGTCGTGTCCGACTCTTCGTGACCCCATGGACCATAGCACTGTTAAATTAATTAAGTAGCTGCCGGGATAAATCATGGGCCTTCCTCCCAACTTCATATGTTTGTATTGTCTGTTCATAAAATACTGTTTTGCTGGTGTCCATTGCAACTGTCTCATTTTGTCTCTACACAGCTAAGAGGAAACTGAGCCACTTCCTGTTTCTACCACCAGTTTGTAAAAGATAAAATTCTGAACAACTCTAGATGGGTAGCAAGCAAATCTGTGGCACTTTTTCTTAAAAAATAAAAAAATCCTCTACCCAACTCTGTCACCTGGGAGAGTTTGAGAATACATTTGTGAATGAAAATATGCTGCACGTAGGAGACTTATGAAGAATAGAGACACACAGGCATGAAGGAGAAACTGAGCGCTGAGCAAATAAGCTTTTGAAGTTGGTGCATGCACAGACTATTTTACTTATACTGTAGTACTGTGAAAAGGAGGTATAAACTGTGCCCAATACCACTTTCACTTCTACCACCACCTTCCTGAAACACAAAACTTGTCTAGAAGCAAGTCTGAAGCTGTTTCTCTTCTTGTCTACTCATTATCGACCCCTCCTCCTTGCATCACTAGAGGCTTTTTTCTCTTTTAAATGTCTGTAGCTGTATGCCGCTGAACCCTTGCGCCAATTCACCTTGTTAATTTAAGTTGCTAATTTCTCTTAGAATAAGCAAAAGCTGCCCACTTAAGAATACTATTTTATTATCTTTTCCCAAGGTCATTCCCCACTGCCCTGCCCTGCCTCCCTTTCATGAGGCAAATGGCAAACGGGTTTATAAAAGGTGTGATTGCCTGATGCCAGCATTTATTAAGGAAAACGTATTTAAAATCTTAGCCTGCAATTTTATGTGAAGGAAAATGTGCAACCATTAGGAGGACTAGGACAGCAAAAGACAAAGCAAAATGAAATGTGCCCAAACCACCATGTCACTCTCTGATCTTTTTTAAAGGCATCACCTACCCCTGTCCCATTTTTGTCCCCTACAAAAATCCTGTCTGTCACATGTTTGCATTCCCACCTCGTTTCTTGAGGTGTGGCATACTTTATGGCTGGTCCCAAGAAGTGGTGGTCTGGATGTACATTTTTATCAATGTGAGGTGCTAAATCTTTAGCTAGGAAATTATTAAACAAATATAACAGAAAACAACAACAACAGAACTCACAAATCCCACTGGGTAGGCCTTTTTAAAACCGAGAACTCGCACGTTTTTGGAATGGCAGTCACCTGTGGTTCCACTGCCAATACAGCAGTCTACCTAATATGGGTAAGAAGGGGCCCCTTGAGGCAGCCCTCTCTCACGGACACAGGTTGCTTTCCAAAACCATTTGTACTACCTGTAACACTTGGCATTGCAGGCATATTCCCTGAAGCCCTGCTCTAAAATAATCCCTAATCCAGCTCTCATTACTTTAGAAAATTAAAAACCTGGCTCCATTCATGAGAGAATTCCTGAATGCAGCTAGCAAAGGGCTCATTCCTGCCTGATGTTAAGTGGGACACAGCAGTCAAGAGCGGTTCCACTTTCTGCCTTGTGCCTTCTTATTGTTGTTACCAATGCAGCTAATGAAAGCAGCTACAGCGGGGGAACTCTAAAAGTTGGTTTTCAGACAAAAGGAAGAGATATTCAGATCAGGCAAAGCATTTCACCACTAAACCTCAGGTCAGGCAAACTTTCAATCAAGGAGACAAATCCTACAAGTCACCAATTTGATTCTACACAGCAGGATTTACAAGAGCAAGTCTGGTTTAAAAGACTGTTGTGCAGAGTTAATCAGGCAAGCAGCAGGAGTGGGAGCCAGAAATCTATGCTGGAACTAGGTTACATTTTAAAATAGACAGTGATTTAGATGCTCTCAGGATCCCCTGGAAAGCATGCCAGGGGGCGGGAGGAGGGAATTTGGAAGGGGAAGGCAAGCAAAGGTGGATGCACAGTGACATTGAAACTATGTTCTAGTTCAAGGCCTTGTAAACAAGATAAACACCAGCAACACCTCATTATTTTGACACAAAGCAAACCACAAGGCAAATCCCAGCCCAAGGAAAATCACTATCCACCCAGCAAACCAGGTGCTAGTCAGCCTCAGCTGCAGGGGAAGCAAAGTGTCTCTTTTGGCAAGTAGATATTTCTTTCTGTGGCAACTGCTGGTCTTTCCTGAGCATTAAGTGTTCGGGGGTGAGTGAACAAGCTTTGTTTGTTCCAGAAAAGGCTACATGTGGGTGCTAAAGATGGATTGGAACCAGGCAAGGAGATAGGCAGTAGCCGAGTCTTACTCTGGGTACTAAATGTCTCTTAAGAATAAGCAACCATTAAGTATGATGTCACAGGCAAATGGCTCTCTCCTGACTACCTTGCATCCAGTTGCAAGAATTACTTCATTACCCAAACTATTTGATGTGGTTTTTATTGGAGAGCATTTTGCATCAAAGCAATGCAAACCAGCCCATCTCTCTCCAGTGCCAGGAACTCTCTCACAGCATGCCAGAGGGAGGAGTCCTGTGACTTGTAATAGCTATTAGGAACCACAAATTGTATCCCCTCCAGCCAATACCAACACCCAGTATTCCTTAACATCTCCACAAGTGATTCCATCCTTTACAGAATTCAGTTTTTAATTTAATGTAAAAGAGAATATAAAAGAGACTCAAGAGACTTAAAAAAAAGACCCACTGCAGAATCTCTGCATAATTTCAGTATCATTTCATTAAAAGGCACATCTGCATAAGTTAGAACTAATTTGGGGTTAACTTACTGCATCTTTCTCTGGGTTGCAGACTTTTACCCAGAGGATATGATCCAGGAGCCAGTCTATGGGCTTGTCCTTATAGAACATGAGTATGAATTCCACAATAAGACTGAGATCCAAAGACTTGAACATCTTCCCTGAAAGTGTGGAGAAGAGAAAAAAAATTAGAAATGCATGTTGGATCAGAGAAACAACCCTTTCCTTGCCCTGGAGCAGGCACCCCCAACCTCGACCCTCCAGATGTTTTGGGACTACAACTCCCATCATCCCTAGCTAACAGGACCAGTGGTCAGGGATGGCGGGAATTGTAGTCACAAAACATCTGGTGGGCCGAGTTTGGGGGTGCCTGCCCTGAAGTGTTCTCTACAGGTGTGAACTTCTTTTTAAAAAGGCATTCAGCCTGCTGATGCTTAGCCAATTAGCAGAATCTAATACTGGCACACTGCTAACCCCTTACATATGGCCGTTACTTCAGGCCAACTTCTATGTTCTCAGGGGCCAGTCTATTCTCCAAACAGTGGTCTGCGAGCCAGAAGTAAATTTTGCTACATGTTCTGACCCCCCTCACAGGAGGTCAGACAGTGTAAATAAAGTTAATGCCTCATATCAGTGAGGGCTTTATAAGAGTGGACTGTATATGCTCTGGCACAGCCTAAAATCAATATGTGCTATTCTAGGGAGAAATGTAGTATCGAAGCAGTGGTGGCTAACTTGTGGCCCTACAGATGTTGCTGAACTATGACATCCATCATCCCTGATGATTGGCCACACTCACTGCCTGGGGCTGGAGATGTAGCTCAGCAACATCTGCAGGACCAGAGGTCAGCCAGCCAGCCATTCCTGCATTTGAAGAGTGCAATAGATCTGCCTCCTACAACTTTTGGAAACAGTTTTTATTTTTCCTTACAAATGAACCTAACAAACACACACCTTGTGCTTTAATGGTCTGCCAATGAGATCCTGCTTGGGGTACCATTTGTTGCTTCAAGATAAGCACCCACTCAGAGCAGGGCCTTCTCACTTGCTGCATCAGTATAGTGAAAAGCCCTCTCCCTGTCCCAGGTGATATTGAAAAGTGGGACAGAAACACTGCAAATGAATGAATGAGGAGGAAACTTCTTAACCCAACCTTGATTAAGTTATAGAGAACCAGTGTGGCGTACCAGTTGGAGTGTTGAACTAGGACGTGGGAGACCAGGGTTCAAATACCTACTCAGCCATAAAGCTTACTGGGTGACCTTGGGCCACTTATTCTCGCAGCCCAACCTACTTCACAGAGTTGTTGTGAGAAAAAAATGGGGAGGACAACTATGTAAGCTACCTTGAGTTCTTTGAAGGAAAGGTAGACTACTAATGCATTTATTATTATTATTATTATTATTATTATTATTATTATTATTATTATTATTGTTATTATTATTATTTTGTTTGTCCATGAGCCATGTCTGCTCTGCTCCTTAAATGAAATGGAGGTTTGAAGCAACATTTCCTGTTAGGCTTCATTCAAAGCCACCTTTCCAGTTCCTGATTGAGTTGCATTCAGTGCCCCCATATCCCTTCCAATATTGTTGCCACCCAAATAGGAGTAGTAGGACAGACTAGGTTTTTTCCACCTGTAAACAGTGAAAGATCTCTGCTGTTTTAACATCATAGTAGTAGTAATAATAAATTTATATGCCGCCCATCTGACTGGGTTGCCCCAGCCACTCTGGGTGGCTTTCAACAAATTAAAACACAGTAAGGACCCAGGTGGCGCTGTGGTTAAACCACTGAGCCTAGGGCTTGCTGACCAGAAGGTCGGCGGTTCGAATCCCTGTGACGGGGTGAGCTCCCGTTGCTTGGTCCCAGCTCCTGCCAACCTAGCAGTTCGAAAGCACGTCAAAATGCAAGTAGATAAATAGGAACCGCTATAGCGGGAAGGTAAACGGCGTTTCCATGTGCTGCTCTGGTTTGCCAGAAGCGGCTTTGTCATACTGGGCACATGACCTGGAAGCTATACGCCGGCTCCCTCGGCCAATAATGCGAGATGAGCGCGCAACCCCAGAGTCGGTCACGACTGGACCTAATGGTCAGGGGTCCCTTTACCTTTAAGACATCAAACATTAAAAACTTCCCTATACAAGGCTGCTTAACGCCTCTCTCTTTCCATCTCCACAAGACAAGCATGCACATGAACCAGCTGCTCCTCCCAACTAGTAATTAGAGCCTCTTAAGACACTTGGCCTGTTTAACAAGCCACATCAATAAAACATTTGTGTCACACAAAAAAGCAATGTGAAACTAGAGGTGGCTGGCTTTGCTGTATGATCTTTCTGTTCTGCGTTGAGTTTGGAGGAAGCCAGAGTGCAACTGTCACAACTCTGTGTTCCATTCGTGCCAAAAGAAGCACAACTGAAAACATGGGCGGTGCTTTTCTTTCTCCTGCAGGCAGAGTTAGGCACAACACTGAAGCACACGCCGCTGGGAGAGGTTTCTCCTCTAAGCAAAATGCACCTGAAGGTGCTGTTGGTGTTATGTTGAAGGGAGCCTTACCAATAAACCCAAGCTGGGAGAACTCCAGGATCATCCATTCCTCTGATGGCTGCTGCAGAGCAAAGTTCTTCATTGTGCTGAGATAGTTTGGCTTGGCTACAATATCATCTTCCAGCTACAAAACAAACAGCGGGAGATGCCAGTACTCGTGACAGATCATGCACTCTGCTGAAGAAAAACTCTACCCTACAACATGTCCAACAATCGAAGATGGGAGGAAGAAACCTCTAGCCGGGGACAGGATTTTAATAAGGAAGACAAAATCTTCCAGCAGTTTCCTGTTTTTCCTAAGCGAACTAAAATAATGAATAATACTCAATTAGCAATGGTCAATTAGCTCCAGGCATGCCAGCATTATACAAGAAAAGACCTGTTCCCATAATCAAACACGGATCTTGTTTTTCTAGCCATTGGAAGCAGGCAAACATTAGAAATAGACCCTGCTATCATAAGTCATGTTACGTAATAAAGTACCAGCAGCAATATGCTGGTTCCAAAGTTAGGCTACCAAATCAAGACCACATAATGTCAAAGCTGAAATGCTGTTTTTTTTAAAAACAAAAACAAAATGCCCCATTCTACCACTCCAGCTAACTCAGGATATAGGAACATATGAAGCTATCTTATACCGAGTCAGACCACTGATCCATCGGGCTCAGTGCTGTCAACACAGACTGGCAGCCAGGAGCCTGTCCCTGCCAGGAACTGAACCCGGGACCTTCTGCATTCAAAGCAAATGCTCTGCCCCTTAACTATGGCCCTTCCTTAAATCTTGTGGAGGTTAAGGTGATCATTTCCCCATCTAAATCTTAGCAAAATTCATCTGGCCAACTGCTTTTAGAACACCAAGGTCTTACCCAAGAACGAGACAGAGTTAAAATTAATAGTTTCAATGCAACGCATAAGAACCAGATCAAAATAATGAACAACATGGTCTACTGTATGTACCCTCCCCCTTCTAAAACACAGGCTTCCCACACATACTTTTGTGTTTGATCAAGGACCCAGACAAAATGTTCCTTGCTGGGAGCAACAGAATCTATACTTTAGCCAATGTTTAACTTACCTGGACATAATAGATGCCTTTGGACTGTGCATACATCATTAGAAAGCAATAATCTAGGTTCTGTTTAGTCCTCCACCTATAAAATAGAGAAAGACTATAATGGCACACAAGGCAGAAAGTTGTTCCATTGCTGGCAGGCAGCAGGTGCTTTCAATGGAGAAAAACACAAGTTCAGCAGGGAATTCAGAATCCGGTACACTCTCATTCTGAGACCATAATGAGTTCCAGATCTATTCTGAGTGCATAGCTATCATTCTAGCTTGGACTCTAGGTGATTTTAGGACCAAACGACATCTGTTGTTATTCATGGGAGCAACATGTAGTTTTAAAAAACTAAGTAACACAGCAGTCATGGGAGGCGGTTCAGTCCAGATTGTAACTGCAGCATGAGGAGACAGGGGAGAGTAAGAGATTTAACCCTTTGTCCCTGCCACAGTCCCTACTTTCGTGTGGAAGGGCCATAGCTCAGTGACAGAGCACCTGCTTTGCATGCAAAAAGTTCCAGGTTCAATCACTGGAGCCAGGCAGGGCTGGGAATGTCCTTGGTCTGAATTCCCAGAGCGCTGCTGCCACGCAGTGTAAGCAATATGGACCAACAACAGTCTTGAATCGGCATAAGGCAGCTTTCTATCCACCCCTCTTCTGGCTGCTATTTGCATTAAGAATTTTTTTTTCCTGTGGGTGCCAGTGGGAGTTTCCTTCCTGATGCAAATAGCCATGGGAGGGGACAACATCTGGATCAGAACTGCAGTGGGAGCAAAGGTTGTCCCCCCACCCACCCTTTGCCACAGCTGCTGCTTATGTTAAATGAAAAGAGCTGTCACATGATTAGCAATTGTGTGAATAATGGCACTAGCTCTAAGGCACGCATTGCATTGGAGCCACAAGAAAAAAGAAACAGCGCTGTACACAATTTGAGCAGCTTGCTTAGGCAAATACATTTTTGAAAAGAAGTACAGGCCATTCAACAGCCAACAACCTCTACTTGCTCCCTTTAAATGCCTGTTTTCTTCTCTTACAAAGCCATGCTTGGGGGCTGGGGGCTGGACAAACACAGAGTGCCAGTGGCTTCTCTCTTACCTGACCCTTTCCTTGGGGTCGCCAAAGGATTCCCGGAGACGAGAGAAGTCTGGGTAGAAGTGTGGAGAAGGTGAAATAACTTCTAGAAGACCAGAATGTATTTCATTGGGGAACCTGTGAAGGAGGCGGGGGGGGGGGGGAGTTAAGGAAGAAGCTTTCACTTTCTGCAGAGAGGAGAATGCAACCTAACACAAGCGATTAATAGCCTGAAAATCATGGCACACCACAGGGCAGGACAACATTAAAAGGTCTGTGGAAGAAAACCTCCACAGGAGGTATTGTGCTTTCAGGTCCTATTTTAAAACAGAAGAAACAGCAGCAGGGGGAATTGTTGCCATTTTGAAAAGCTCACCCCCTGCTTTGGATTTCTCAAATACTGTACCTCACAGCAGCTGGTAGAAGGTGAAGTTAGATTTCCCTACCACACTCGTGCCCCATTCTTACACGAACATTACTTTTGAATGCTGCTCAGTATGAGGGCTTGTCTCTCTGCTTGTTCATTTACTGTGAATTTTTACGTATTACGTGCTAAATGTCCTGATTGTTACAAACGACAACTGGGTACCAGTTCCTCCCCCTAGTAGTTCATGGATGTGGGGCCTGTAGCCCTCCTGATGTTGTTGGGACTCCCAACTGCCCTCATCCCTGACCACCAGCCAGTGTTGGAGTAGGAGCTGGTTGAGAGTGTTTGTAACTGTTTTTAGAACGTTTAAAAACTGCATTTAGTTTTTATTTTTAATGTGTTGTTATTACTGTATCTGATGGCTGGGCTCCTTCAACATTTCCTGTTGACAACCTTGTGTTCCTTTCAATTAATCTTCTTTCTGCAATATCTGAACTGTGGCTTCTAATTGGGAATGCTGTTCTCTTGATACAGGAGCAATTGCTTTTTCCTCTAAGCCATCTGAACTGAAGATAGCATTTGCCACCACTGTGTTTCCCCTCCCCACATGGTTCTGCCTGTTCAGTTTAAGGGAGATAAAGCAAGCCATTTGTGTGCGTGCATGCCTGTGTGTGCATGTGTTTAGAAATCAAACTGCTAAACTGATAAAAGGGAAACATTTGAGGCATTTGATAGAGACAATGTCCATCCATTTCATCACAGGGTCCATTACACAGTCGACCCTATAATGACTTGTTAATTGTGTGGTTTTGTCCAGAGCTGAAAGGAGTTTGCCAGGCTCCACATAAGCCACGGACTCTTCATCAGCACTGGAAACACAATGACTCCCACCTTAGCTATTACAAGAGCCTTCTCTCATCACCTGTGCAGCTCAGGGAGCAAAACTTTAGCTAGTAGGTCACATCCTTTTTTCCAGGTCTTGATCTTAGCTGCTGTTATTAATAGGCAACGTGCAGAATGCAGAAGTAGTAATGAAGACGGGGACTACCGGTATTATCTTCTAAATCTTTTGTCCTCTGAGCACTGGTGCTACTAATTCCTGCCCAGTGTCTTCTACAAACTTGCTAATCATTAACAGTAAAATAAAAAATACAGCAGAGCCTCCCATCCAAATCCTTAAAAACCCCAGAAAACGCCCTGAGCAACTTATTGATGAGAAAACCCTGACACTGCAAAAGGAAAACCCACAGAATGCTTTGAGATGGAAAATAACTATTAGGTTGACATAGAGCTCTGGAGAAATCAGATGCAGACCTGGTAGGAGCAGCAGGGAGACAGAATATAACCCTAATGCAGCAAAGGACATCATGGCAGGGATATTGATGTTGGAACTAAGCCTTATTTTGGTTTGAGGTCTGTGTTGCTGGCAAGCAGCCGCTTCTCCTGCTGTGAACAGGCTGTAGAATGAAGATAACAAGAACTGTCTGCCCAGGACCACTGTAACTCTTAAGGCAGCAGTTAACTGACATGGAGCCCACAAGTAACGTAAATACAGGCCAAAGGCAGCATATAGCACATGCTGCTGTTCCAAAATAACGACTCTCCTGATAGTCTAAGAAACAAACGGGAAATAAATGGATGGCATGACTGATGCAGACTCACAACTGGTTTTAACAGGGGAGGGAAAATTAAAGCTTAACCAGCATGCAAACTCAATGCATAGGCTTAGCAAAAAAAAGAAAGAAAAACCTTCCTCAGGAGGAAAACATAACATGTAAAAAAACAACAACTTTTGTTCTCATTTTTTAATTAAAGGTAAAAATTGGTATTTTTCCTAAGGTGAATGCAATATTAATAAAGGATGAAAGAATGCTGCTTACAGGCCTTTGATATTTTCTGCCACTCCTGTTGTATACTGTGGATCTGTCTGCAAAGGAAAATTGAAGAGGATAAGTCAATAAGCACAGGCAGATTTAAGAAGTTGTCAATATGCATATTCTGTACCTCAGAGATCATGCTTACTAGCCCTACTTATGCCAACATGCTTGTCCTGTTGCCAAGTGCTGCTAGTCTTGCCAAGGGCTGCCAGATACACTTTATTTTTACATTTCCTACTCTAGAAGATGCAGTATGCATTTACATTCTCAACGGACTCCTAATAGCAAGATAAGGCAATTTGAAAAGTGAGATCTGGCAACAAAACAAAATAACGAATGAATGAAAGGTCAGGATTTTATGCCCAAGATCAGAACCATCTTGGAAACAATGTTAAGAGAACAATAAAAGTACATTTGGAGGGGAGGTGGGAAGAATCCAAGGATGCTTTCCGTTTCCCAAACAAGGAGTGGTTTCTGATCTAAGCAAAATGAAGACAAGGTTGATATAGGCAAAAATCTGCCCTTATTCCCTTATTGGGTTCTCCATCGGTTGGAGAATATAACAGAGGCCAACCAGAGAAGTTTGAGAAGCAAAGCCTTTATTTTCGCTGTTGCAACAGGGTCCTTCCTCTCACGCAGGAGAACAAGGAAGGAACCCCAAAAAAGGTGTCTTGCCCTTAAAAAGAAATTTGAAATTGGTTTCAGCCCACCCCCCAGAAGCATCATCCATATGTCACAGAAGGGGTGTAGCCCAATACCGCCCTCCCTAGATTCATCATAGGTACATCATGAAAGGGGAGGTCTGGTGGCAGTAATCTGAGCATCCTGGACCCTGCCCCCAAAACCTAATCAACAAAAAAGAGATATTTACATTTCCCTGTTTCCCAGCCAAGTTAATCACACCCTTTTGTCTGGCACTCAGGTATCAGGATGCCAGGGATTATCACTTTAATTCCTGAGACAATGAGAAGGTTCCCCCCACCCCCCTTCTTCCTTGCAGAGGAACACCTGGTCAGAGAGAGAGAGTCAAAATGGTGTCAGTCAGGCCTGTCTTCCTGTGCTGCTTCAGACATGTTTCTGTACATTCATGTACATGTTTTATGAACAAATATATATATATATATGACCTCAAGATTCTTATAACAAGGTGCTTTATGTTCTTCGTAAATGGGTGCAACACGCATCTGCTCCAATAACTGCCTCAGAACTTGGCACCAGAAAATGAGATGCGCACATGTGCCTTCAGGAAATGCCACCTTGCCTTGCTCTGTAAGGCACTTCCTCATCAGACACCCAATTTAGAGGAACTCTGCCTGTTCCATTTCAGTTGTGCCTTAAAGCACCCGGACACCACTTTAGCAGCCATAGGTTCCCCCTGCCCCAAAGAAAGAATCCTAGATTGTCAAGAATGCTGGGAATGTTAGCTCTGCGAGTGTAGGGTGTGGATGTGACCGTGGTCTCTTGGTGAGCAACATATCTTCAAATTTCCTCACACATTCAAAAGACATATATAATGATATTCTTCTTTCATTTGTGGAAGTGACTTTGTTTTAGCAGAGCCTCATGCAGAAAAGGGGGGGAGTAGAGGTGATGTTCACCAATTTAAGCACCCCCTCCCGGCAGCCCCTAGTGCCACTTTCCATGCTTTTCCAGAGTGTTCTCTAACTGTCCAGAGCAGAACTGGGGGAGAAAAAGGGGGTGCAGAGGCATGGGGAAGTCAGCAAAAATTGCATCCCCCTCTTATGCCTAATGGGGCAGTTAGTGGAGTTCCACTCTGGGCAACCTGAAATACAACCCATTAGCTATTTCAAGTTCACTATCTCCTTAAAATTCTCAGAAGATGCACAAACATTGGCTAAAAGCTAAGATGGAGACATTAAAATGTGTGGTCTGCAGGCAAACAAAGCGTGCCAATCAAGCTCCTTAAAATTATTTGACATGCCATTTTTTTTCTTTGAAGAAGAAAAACATGTATCCAGGCAGTAAGAAAAGGACAGCATGAGTATCTTATCCAAAACAAGAAACAAAGGCACACAGAGGCTTTCCAGTGCACGCATGAAATGCAAGAGAGACTCAGACACCCCTTGATACATTACAGATCAACTTAAGTGTTTATATATATATATATATATATATATATATATATATATATATATATGTGAAGCAGGCCCAACTTCCAGTCTTGGGGAAAATTTGGGCAAGATGGTCTCAATGGTCCCCTACTGGTGGCTGCCCTTCCCCCACTGTGGGTAGACTGCCTGCCCATGTCTGCAGCAGTCAGTGAGTTAAAGCATGCTGCACAGTTCTGGCACTCCACTCAGTTTATTTGCCCTAGCACTGTTCCTGTTGCCATACAGCTGAGCCACATAAGGTATGGTGGCAACAACACCAGCAGTGCCTCCTCCTGGGCTCCAGAGCCTCACCATTTGCTGGAGTATATTCTGTACTGGGCCTGATGTGAAGCAGCCCTGAGTTCTCCTTTCTGCTAAGCAAAGTACTGTATCTCCCGTTTTAGGATAAGAAGCCATTTGCTCCTCAAATGCAGCCATTTTCTTCTGCTTAATTGCAAAGTGGGAAGGAATTCCACATACAAAAAATACCATCAATAAATGCTGAAAAAGGGAATCAGTAAAGGAGTCATTAAGGGCTGCTGTTCTTTTAGAAATAATTTGCTACTGAAGGCTATTTTTGCAGAAAGGATTTCTGGAAAGAAAGAAAAACTAATTTGTTTCAAGCTTGAAACAAATAATCCCAATGGGACTGCTACATGAAAGAAATACTGTATATACACACACAAACCCTGAGACAAAAAGTGGCCACAGTAGATTAATGTGCAAAGGTCATCCTAGCTCTCAATCCAGAAGCTGGTTATGGTGAGAGGCATTTAGCACAGCAAAATGCATAGGCTGCGCTATGCATTTTTTAGTTAAGGTTCTTTTAGGGATCTCTAGCAGGGGCTGGCAGCAAATGCACAGGATCCTGAAAGAACACCCTTAAGGCAATTTTGAACCAGGCCCCCTTTTTTTAGAACAGCTGCCTAGCATTCTGCTGGAGCAAAGGTCAACAAGCTGAGTGCAATTTAAATTAAAGAGACATACACAAGTGCCTTCTTGGCAACAGCCATGCAGCCTTCTGCTAACATATTGACCCTCTACAGCTGAGTGCATCCAAGCATTGTTTCACACTGGAAACAGCCCGCTGGGCCCCATTGGCGGGATGTGCCCGATGATCCTTGTCGGACAGCAGCCTGAGGTTAGACTTATCTCCCTGTGCCAAAGGAGAGGTTGGCCCGCAGCCATGTGGAGAGAGACATCCTGCTGTTTCATGACTACATGCTGGCTCCTGGATCAGCATCAAGTCCCTGTCAGATGGACAATAAAGGGATACGGAGTTATCAAAGCTGGATTCGGAGGTGAGATGATAACTTTACCTCTGCAATCATGACAACAATGACAGTGTCTTCCTTTTCCTGCTGGTTGAGCTCTGAGATCAGAGAGTTTAGGGTATCTGTAAGATAGGAATGCACCTCCCGCTTGACACTAGGGATCCCCATCACTATCGATACTGTAAGTGAGCAGAACAAAAATATAGTTAAAGTTAGCTTGCTTAAAAAAAACACAACACTTTCTCATGTCATACTTCACACCTCAATTTCCTTTTCTACTTGTTTTCAGCAAAGTTCTCCATATATTCTGGATAATGAAGGTAGCTTGTCAAACAGGACATCAAGAGCTTTATGGCAGGCTGATCACTGATCGTCATTGTTCACGTGGGGGGGGGCAGGAGGGGCAAGACAGCAGGAAGATGGGCATAGTGCAAATGCACTAGTGGGTGAAATATGGTAATCCTGCCACTACGTTTGCACCAAACCAACCTCCCGGCCACCTTGTCCCTCCCACTCCCGGTAAGCAACAGTGACCCACATTCCAGAAAGCTAGCAAAGCGCTTCTGCACCACCCAGTAGCCGTTTCTGCTGGAGAATGAACTAATACCCGCAAACACAGTATAGATGGATGTGTAGCAGTGGCCACCGTGGCTATCCAGGGATTGTAAGCTGGCAGAGAGTCCTCTTACACCATATTGCTTTTGACTGAGGAAGCAGAATCTGCCCTACATTGCTAGAACAAGACTTGAGGGAATCAAAAGTAGAGATGTAACAAGTATTTTACCTTCTGGAGGATTGGGTTTGTTCTAACAAAGGCTTCGCTCAGGCATCCCCAAACTGCGGCCCTCCAGATGTTTTGGCCTACAACTCCCATGATCCCTAGCTAACAGGACCAGTGGTCAGGGATGATGGGAATTGTAGTCCAAAACATCTGGAGGGCCGAAGTTTGGGGATGCCTGGCTTAGCTTAACCAGATCCTCAAAAGACACACTATACCAGGGCCCCCACAATCTTTTTAGGCCAGTGGGCACACTTGCAAATCTAAGAAACTGTTGTGGGTACCATAAAATACCCATTTCACAGAAGAAAACCTGGTGATGCACATACCTAAATGTCAAAACAACAACAACAACAACAACAACATAATAATAATAAAGGCAGGCAACACCCTCCTTCCAAAAGAAAGGTAACTCCTGATGAAACAACCTCATCCTAAAATAAAACAACTAAATTTAAAACATTTTGAAAATTGAGGGGGCTTTGCAGACACCAGCAGGGGTACCTGAAGGTGCAATGTGGGGATCCTTCCTTTATGCAGTAAAGCATTGTCTCTTAAAATAATATAGCCTTGGCAATATACCCCTAAGACAGTTTCTGAATGGAAGGTACACAGCACTCGTGCTCAGCCTGTGCAGGTCATCTTGGCCATCTGTGCCACAAAGTGGTGTATAATGAGATAAGCGCAGAAGGAACAGTTCACATAACTGAAGGAGAGACTCTAGCAAAGCAAACTGCCTGCCAGACCATTTTCAGGAGCTTCCTTCAGCCTCTGCTGGCTTGTGCACACAAACAGAATGAGAAGGACGGGAAGTTCATGTCCATACATACCCTTGGCAGGTTAAAAGGAAGCTATTTTCCATGGAAGCACCATCTCAACCGTATCAGAAGCTGGCCAAACAACTGTCCGGCTTCTCAAAAATGGCCACCACAGGAAGCGGCCTAGGTATGGCAGCAGCTGTAACATGTAAATCAGTCCCAACTTATGCATCCTTAGCTTGTCATTTGATAATTCCCAGTTAGGTATGGGAAACAGTAGGCATGGGGGAAGAGTTGGAAGGGAAGTGGCCTAAAGAGCAACAAGAAGTCCATGGCATCCACTTACCTCCGGTACGTCCCTGTCCAACATGGACAGCCGGCTGCAGGCTGTTCTCCTTGGACAGCAAATGAGGCAAATGATGGAAGATGGTGGGGAGATGCAGCACATTCTTGTTAGTGATATTCCAGAGTTTCAGCTTTGTTTCATCTGTTTGAGAGAATGAAAGAGGAACGTTCTGACATTTCCCCCAATGTTATAATGAGGAAGGAGGGAGATTGTTAAGCTTGAGGGGCATGCCCACTCATAGCACCATCTGGCCAGCTGAGATGATCACTTAACTTGGGTTAATCAGTCCAATCTTTTTCACTTGTACCCAATAATCCCATTAAGTTTAGCAGGAATTATTTAAGGCTCAAGACAGTTAAGCACACACCCAAGTCAATTGAGAGAAGAATAAAACTTAAACCTTTGGCAAAAAGGCCTAAATTTGCACCTGGTATTTCTGCGCTCTTACCAAATCTCAAGGACCTAATTTTGTCCCATTTGTACTAAATCTGTGCTATTTGTGGAGACTGAACACACTAGTGATCAGAAACTCCAACAAGTCATTAAAAAACCACTTTGTTCAGGGTAGTAAAGTGTTGTTTAAAAGCAGCTGTATTGAAACTTTTATTTTAGAAATGGTATTTATATTATACATCCCTCTTGATTACATTCATGAATTTTTATAAATAATGAAAAGGAAAAAATTCCACATTCAGCCCCTCTGACGTGCTTATGCAATCACCACTATGGAGCACTGAAGGCCATCTTCTGCAGGCTGCCTCTGCTACCATTGTAGCCTATGAAGGCAAGAATGGGCTTTCACAGCAGAAGGAAGCAACATTTACAAGGTTGCCCAAAGCAGAAATGATGAACCTTTGGCTCTCCAGATGTTGTCAGGCTCTGGCTCCAGCTACCATAGCCAATGGTCAGGGAAGGTGGGAACTGTAATTCAACATACTTGGAGAGTCTCAGGTTCCCCGTCCTTGGCCTATGGGAAGCTAGGATAATTGCAAAAGAAAGAAGCAGGCAGTCAGGCCATTTGAAAGCACAACTGCGCAAGTGGGTGCGAGGAATGATATTTGAGGCAATTCATTAGGGACCAGACTCATAAGCAGGAGGAGACAAGTAAGTCGGTTGCCAAAGTTTAAGCGCATAGAAGTATAACTTTCACAGATATTTCACATACCATGTGACAGTAGCTGGTGAGTTGAAGATTACTACAGTATATGTTTTTACTGGATTTCCAACCTTTCCCCCATCATATTCACATCACATACATAGTGAGGGTTTGATATTATAGGTCAGGGGTGGCCAACTCCCAAGAGACTGTGATCTACTCACAGAGTTAAAAACTGGCAGTGATCTACCCCTTTTTGGGGTGTTCAGGTCAAAATTGTTGAGCTTTTTTCAGGAAGGAGGAAGGCCCATTTTTTAGGGGTTCATGTCAAAGTTGTCAAAGGTTTTTTTTGTCAAAGGCTTTTTTTAGGGGGAAGAAAGCCCCGTTTCTTTGGGGTTCAGGGCAAAAATGTTGAGCTTTTATTAAGGGAGCCAAAGTTGTTGAGCTTCTTTGGGGGGAGCCAGTAATCTACCAGTGATCTACCACAGACGTCCAGTGATCTACCGGTAGATCACGATCTACCTGTTGGACGTGCCTGTTATAGGTGAAGGGAACTGTCTTAATGCCACTCACACTGGCCCTACCAATAATAGTTTCAGTCTATATATGCTCAACAAAACATCCAAGTGACCTGCTCCCTGTGGAAAGGCATGCCTGTCTATCTGATGATCTGTGGAGAAGCTTCTTCTCTGCAGCTTCAGTGTATCATGAGCTCATCCTTGTTAAAGCCAGATTTACCAGATAAGCTGCTCCACGTCCGGTTTATATCCCTCAGGGCCTGCTTCTCAGAGATGGCTCGCTTTATCTCATCCAGGACTAGGTTCAGCTCCTTCGATCGCTTGAGGCTCTCCTGTTCTGCAGCATGCAAGCGGTCTCTTAACGCTAGGAACTCTCGCTGATAGATATCCACAACATCACCTGCACAAAAGAAAAAATGCTGATTATTATTATTTTGCTGAAAAAGGAAGGATTTCTGTAGCGCAGACAAATTGGTTCCATGTGGAGAGGGGGAGGCAGGGAAGAGGGAGCACCCTCCTCCTCTGACTGGTTTGGAAGGGGGGGAACACTTTTGATTTAACTAGAAGTATATTACTCAGTTCAATACGCTCATTTGGGTCCTACACACCTCTAAACATTCGCACCTGCATTCATGGTTAATGCCTTTGGGCAGGAGTACAGATAAATTTAGAAGTAGCCGAGAGCAAAGTCACTGTTAAATGGTTTATATATAAACTGGATTCCTTCGAAAGTCACCTTGAGCTGGAAGCTTGCTATGCAATACATAGAATTGCCCATTTTGTTAGAATACCTACTAAGGAAAACAGAGGGAAGCAGTGACTACCAGTAGTTTCTTCTGCTTCACTGTGATCATATATGTAGAATAGCTAAGGGAGTAATTTGTTTGAAGAAGTAGTATAGTGTGTCAGAAATTGGCTCATACACACACACTCTAAGGTGGGAGGGAGGGTTAGCCTACTGGCATGTCCACTGAGAATTTGCAAGTGAAAACACAACAGGATGAGCATGTCATTTTTTTTAGCATTCCAAGTAAGTGGATAAATACCACAGAGATCTATAACCCCCTCCCCATCGTCTTGAGTTTTGTTTGCTTATGAGTCTTCATGTGTGGGCTGATCTACTTCGTTTGGAGTAAAGGTCACATTAGTGGGTCTGTGCCCTGCCAAGCACATCCTGGCATTTTGAATAAGACCTCAAAAACATTTCAGAAAATAACCAATGCTAACTAATTTGATATTCCTAATTTCCCAGGTGTTAAGTTCATGTTTTACCTATCCTGAGGAAGTGAACACCATTTTAAAACATGCCATTTAAGGAAACAGGGAGAACTTACTGTGTCATGGAAATACTGTTCTGGCTTGCCCTTTCAGACCCAGCAATTACAGGAAACGTCACTTTGCTAAACCAAAGGGGTTTTTTTGTGTAGGAGTGTGTGTGTGCCCGCCTCAGGGCTATATTTGAAACCAGGAATGATAAATTAATCCTAAGTTTAACCTCATCTCAAACATTCAAATGGTATTTCACAATGCTAAGTGATGTTATTATTAATATTACTATAGCAACCAGTGTTCCTGAGACCAGCCACCAGAAAGACGCAAAAATAGCCTCTCCACACACATACAAAACATGAAGGGGAAAAAAACCCTCTCTGGATTGTTTCCCACACTCCTGATGTATTGTGTACAAACTGGAATTCCAGCAGCGACCAATTTAAAGAGAATGGAAAAGTAATAAAAGGGCTAAATTAAAATTCCAGGCCAAAGGATCTGTAATGGGGAAAAAATGCATGAAGACTACAGAACCAGTATTCTTGCGACCATCACCTCATGGCCAGGTCAGGAGAGGCTCAAATGTCAGATCTGCAAGGCACCTCTCTCCAGCTGCATCCGAACTGCCAGCTGCTTCCGAACAGACCTGCATGAATAATTAAGGGAAGGATACAGGACCTCAGACTGCCCCCTTAGACAGATGGCACAAGGCAGCTCTTGGGAAAACAAAATCAATGGATGGAGCGAGTATTTAATTAGCAGGCTGTTAGGCAATTCCCTGAGTGTCCTATATGTAAACCATGCTTCTGATTAGCTAGAAGTACACTGCAGGCAAAGTCAAATTCATATTATTTTCAGCAGGACATACCCAGAAGGCAGTGATGGACAAGCAGCTGCTCCCCCAGCTCTGACTTTTATCTACAAAAGGCTTCTGGCTCAGTCCCTCCCTCCCCGTCTTAAAATCAGCAATGAGTGAAGACTGGAAGATGACCCTGCTCAGATCCTGCTGGCACAGAAATCAGAGAGATTGCTCCTCCACAGAATTTACACTGATGGAGCATAAGAAGGCACTTGGGCAGAAATAAAGCTGTAGCAAAGGTTGCGGTTTTTCACGGCAGATGTATGCTTGGCTTGCCCATTGCCGACTCACAAACTCACCAACAGAGTCATATTTTCAAGGTATTCGTTACCTGAGTGCAACAGTACAGATACTGTACAGAACCATCAAATGGCTTTTTATATTCTGCAGAAAATCTCTTAAACCCCATTCTTGCGCTGTCTAAAGGCCAGCCTTTACATGATCCAACAATCTCTCTGTAAAGCCAAGCCCTTTCCTCCTTTGGACCCTACAAGCTGCAACAGATAACAACTGTTCAGAAGTGCCAAGGTCAAGGCTTAAGGGAACAGGCCTTTCCAGGAGCAAGATGTGAAACTGACCTCCACACTAGTTGTAAGAATGAACATGGGTTCAACCTGTTCAGAGAACCAGAATACTTTCAAGCTAACTACCAAAATAAAGGCCAAACACACAATATGATGCAGAGACCCAGAACACAAAGTAGGGGGCAGGAACCTACAACTAGACACGTGAGTAGGATTCAACAGAGTGCAACAAGAAATGGTTCCTTGAATGCTTATGTTATTGATGGCCCTCCTGTCCAATCCCAGAGGATGTGCTCAGCACAGAGTAAGAGGGAGGGACCTGTGGCCCTCCATACATGGTTGGCCTCCAACTGCCATCAGCCCCAGGAAGTATGGCCAATGGCCAAGGGTGGGAGAAGGGTACAGGCTCTCCACCCTGATGCAGAGAAAAAAATAGGCTTACTGAGGTTCCAAATAAGTTTAAAACTGAGGATATCCACAGACCTACCACTGCTTTCAGAGTTTAAAATAAGGACCAGATATACCAGGTGGAAGGGGAGTTGGATGCATCTGATGGGCCAGATCCATATCGCTCCTACTCCCCACAAGCCAAGTTTGACAGCTTCTTGCACAGTACTTTGAGGTCCTGCCAATCAGGTGATCTCTGGCTCTCCAGAAGGCATGTACACAATGTTTCTGAAGTCACTTTTGGCCCAGTCACTTTTTCCCCTGCCCACTGACCTCTGGGTGAAAAGTGGGTAATAAATTGCAACAATATCAAGTCAGGTGAGTGTGGTTTGGCTAAAATGCTGCAGTGGGCCTAATTAAGCCTGAGGACTGGATGTTCCCCACACCTGAACAATAAGATATAATGTTTTGTGATTAACCATTTGACATAGCGTTCTCATATTAATAAATCTCTGACTATCACTATTTCATAATTATACACAGCATGTACACAAATAGGAAGAATTCACATATTGCAGGTGGAAAGATGCCTCCATATTATTCCACATCATTTTCAGCGAATTGATCCAATTTAGAGTCTGAAGAGGAAATCTTGCTCAAAACAGTAGTACTGTATGCCTGTTGGAGGTCTTGCTCATCCCAAGGGAGGAAAAATTGTGGCAAGTCAAGCCTTTAAGCACTGTCTAAACCAGGCATCCCCAAACTGCGGCCCTCCAGATGTTTTGGCCTACAACTCCCATGATCCCTAGCTAACAGGACCAGTGGTCAGGGATGATGGGGATTGTAGTCCAAAACATCTGGAGGGCCGGAGTTTGGGGATGCCTGGTCTAAACATACCCATGTTATAATTCTGGAGCAGCCCAGCGCAGTTAAGGAAAGCAACGTGCAATTTAACTTTTGCTTCCAAATATTTTACATAAAACCTGGAAGATGAATAGAAGTCACTATTCAGTGGTTTAAAAAGAAGCCAATTCCCCCACCACAGGTGCAGTAGGAAGAGAAATGTCACTGATTATTGGTCATTTATGATCTGCCTGTTTCATCAGAAAGTGGCACTGCTCATTAACCTAGAAAACTGAGGCAACATCGGAGAGATTCCCTTTCATTAGCTGGAAATTTCAAATGTGAAACTGTATCTGGTTTTAATGCTTCTGATTTGTAAGACTCAGAGCTACTTTGCTCCCAATTTCCTGTCTCTGTCTCTCCCCAAACCCCAAACAATTTTAGCCTGTGAAGACAGAACAAGCAATTTATAAGTAGTCCCTTAATTGTGAAAGATGATGATGATGATCATTATATTTATGCATACCCCCACCTTTTCCCCTGATGGGACTCAAGGTTGCTTACAGATAAAATCAAGAATCGCTTAAAACATAGAGAAAGCAATCATTAAAAACAATTAAACATTAATAGAATTAAAACCAGATACATAAATAAAACCTGTTAAATAATAAAACAGCACAGCACCAGCCCTTTCATTAAACGCAATCAGTTCTCAAGCTAGCACAAAGGCTGTAAAAATATGATTCAGACAATGTCTCCCCCACCTACAAAAGCCAGAAAGAAACAAAGAAACAGCTAAAACCATCATTCTAATAGTCAGAGGCAGGCCTTCTTATGAAATACTCTTAGTTTCCCCTAATCTAATTTTGAAATGTGGAGCAATCTTTAGCCTTCCTTAGGTCTCTCCCTATGAGGGTATTAAAAGCATGCAAGTACTTTGGTGAAGGGCCATAGCTCGGTAGAAGGGTCCCAAATTCAATCTCTGGCATTTCCAGGTTGGGAGATGAAATAAGTACCAACACCCTATGCTGTACACACGAGGATGCAGACTATAGAGACACATTAAGAGATCAAAACTGAATCATTTGGGGTTCAGTTGTTTGCTACGTATGCCACTTATAGCAGTGATAGATGCATGAAAGACAGTTTCCCACTTTTAACCACACACTCACCATATTGATGCCTGTCTGTTTAGTTAATACAAATATTTATCTTTTGTTTGTGAAAGGTAAGATGACAATACTAACCAAATATATGGGGCAGGAAGCATGTTTCCTAGTAGACATAATGTAAATAACAGAAAATCAGTCTCAGCGCAACTCAGAATGGGATTGTTCTGAGGCCAAATGTGGAGAAAGTTTGAGGAAATGTGTTGTTGAGCGGGATTTCAGGAATAGTTTCCAACCTGATGCTGTAAATGATATGCCAGAACACAATGCTACAACCATAAAATAAACTAGTTTGAGAAATAGTTCATACATGCCAGATCTATGCTGGAACACATCAGACAAAGTATTTTGCCAGCTAATGAACAAACTGTACTGACTTGAAAACCTACACTTTGGGGTCTGTGCCAAGTTTTGCAACCTGGCACATTTGCTACTCAGCTTTTACTGCCTTGAATTTCAAAGCAAACACTGACCAAAATATCTACAGCCACAGCACCACTTGGCAAATGTATTACTGCACTGAACCATTTACAAAACAATCCGGCAGAGCCTAGATGGATAGCACCAGTGGGATCAAGGAGAGACCCTGCCTAAGATGACAGAAATACCCTTGAAATAAGTGCTTTAGGGCCCTGAAATCCAATAAATGTGCCTTTCCACTTCATGTAACAACCTGAAGAGATCCCAATAATTAGCTAGTTCTGGTGCACCTTAATGGCTACCATCAAGAAATGGCTCCTGTGAAAATACTAAGAATTTCAGCTAATTATTAAAAACTTTCTAGACTAGTATAAATAAATTGAAAACTTGAAATGAAATAGGAATACATATCTGGGAAACATTTAATAAGAGACAAAAGCAGTGACTTACAAGGGATGACCATTTTTACCAAACCCACTGCATGCTGCTATTTATTTTTTTTAAAGAAAGAGGCCAAGGGTTAGCACATGTGCTTAAGATATCAAGAGTTGACTATAACAGCAGGCACCCCTTCATTTTTTCCTCTTTTATCCCCTGGACTCTCCCCTTCTTGCTGCAATTTTTTTTTTGCACCCTTCTCCTGCCAGCTTAAAAAAAAAAAGCTCCCTTACAATTAGGATTTGAAAATAAGATTTGACCTTGAATAATATTTAGATGTGCATAGGGACTGCAGCCACTATAACTATATAGATTTACTCACACAGCATCTAAATAATATTTATGCTACTCATTCAAAATATAGTGTGGCCCCCCACACGGACGGTGGACCGGCCTAAGACTGAAAAAGGTTGCTGACCCCTGATCTAGTCCAATCCCCTGCAATGCAGGAATCTCAGCTAGCTCATACATGACAGGCAGCCATAGAAGGAGAGTCCGCCACCCCTCGAGGGAGTCTGTTCTGCTTTCAAACTGCCAGAAAGATCTTAGTAGGAATCTCATTTCTTGCAACCTGAAGACACGATGATTTACCTGAATCATCCTGCAACCTGAATTATGATGATATAATCCTTCTGAACTTTTAAAAAATGCAACCTGTGTCCAGTTAATTCCACGAGGCTGCAATGTCATTCATAATCCAAATGGCACTTGTGGCTCAGCATGCACCTTTAAAAGTTCTCATATATATCTAAATTAAAGCTTAGCCATAAGACACCCCTCCCCATTACATACCATGTTCACCCAAAGCTCACAGTTAAAAAGTAAATGCTGCACATCAGATTTTTTAAAAAAAATTGAGAAAATGTAATAATAATTTTGCACATGATCATTCAGAGACCAGCTGATTCACATAGCTCAGTCTCTTGAAACGCTCATAAGACCAACACTAAAGCACCATACCATATGGTAAGGGAGGAACAGGAATCTTCCTGCAGTGAAACATCCTGTGTCTGGGGCCCAAGGCAGTTGCCAGGAGGAAGAGGCTTGCTGGAGCGCACAGCTGACAGATGCAACATTGTGATGGATAATAATCTGTGCCATCTCTGACCTGCTGCTTACAGAAACAAGGGGGCAATCTTATCACAAGTGCCCTTTTTTTTTTAGACAAGGGGGTGGGGGTGGGGGAAGAAAGCCCTTACGTAGCAAGATGAACGTGACTTCTTCTCTGAGAATATGTTGTTTCCACGCTGCCTTTTTGTGAAGCAAGCCTTCACAAGGCAGCTATTTTTTTAATTTTTAAGAGTAAACGCAAAAGAGTGGAGTATGCCTGAGCTAATGTCAGAGTGTGTCTGAGGCCTTTACAGCTGGTTCTGATGTTATGGTTAAGTCCAATCAAAGGCAACTATTGGGTTGCAGCGTTCATCTCACTTTCAGGCTGAGGGAGCTGGAGTTTGTCCACAGACAGCTTTCTGGGTCATGTGGCCAGCATGACTAAACCGCTTCTGGCACAACGGGACACTGTGACAGAAACCAGAGCGCACGGAAACGCTGTTTACCTTCCCACCACAGCGGTACCTATTTATCTACTTGCACTGGCATGCTTTCGAAATGCTAGGTTGACAGGAGCTCAGACAGAGCAACAGGAGCTCACCCCACCACAGGGATTCGAACCGCCAACCTTCCGATCAGTGGTTTAGACCACAGCTCCACCTGTGTCCCGGTTCTGATGTAGACCTCTCCTCAGGGCCGTCTTAAGCAGGTCGGGCGCCTGGGCGCCATGGTGTGCCGATCGCTCCGGCGCCCCCACCCCACCCCGTTTCTGCCTGTGGCTGGTGGTTTACGCGCGGCTTTGCCGCACAGCGCCCTCCTACCAACCCGGCGCTCCGCACCACCCAGCTGCCCCCCCCATCAGTAATTTAAACCGATTATGGCTTACATTCAAAGAAGTTCAGTACAGATGTGATGCCAGCTGACTGCCTAACCCTTGGGAGGCGATCCACAGCACCACACCACTCCACTCCATTTCAGTCTTGGAGCTAATGATGGCTACTATCGTGTCTGCACAAGTGTTTTTTGTAGCATCCTATTTCTAACCTGGTTTGCAAACTGTCATTTGGTGCTAACTATGATTAGCAAAACACTAGCGCAGTTGTAACATCACGATACAAGGGAGAGGGGAGAGACGGCAAGGAGTCGGTGCAAGCTCAGGGATGCCTATTCAGCTTTTCCCAACCTGGTGTCATCCAGATGTTTTGGTGATTAGTTTACCTATTTTCATAAACTGCTTAGGGCTTTTCTTGCAATCAAGTGGTATAAAAATTTTGTGAAATAAATACAATTAATACTTCCACCATCCCTGACCATTGGGCTATGCTTGCTGATGGGAGTTGTAGTCCAACAACACCAGGCTGGAGAAGGCTAACCTAAGCCAGGGGTTCCCAAATTGTGGTCCATGAGCTTCATACAGGTGGTCCACAGCATGTATGGAAAAAGCAATGAAAAATCTTACAGCATCTAGCACAGCACACTACAATTGCTACAACAGTTAGGAAAACCATTAACTGCTCCACCAAGACCCTCAGCAATGTTCAAGTGGTCTGTGGGGTGGGGGGAAGTTTGGCAACCACCAGCCTAAGCAATTGTCTTGACAGCTTTAAGCCTTCACTAGGCCAATATTAGGAAAGCAGATCCACACGGTTTAAGGCTCTCCTCCCTTTTATTGTGGATTTTTGCTCTAAGCCCCCCCCCCACGATAGAGCTACTTCATTAACAGACTAATTATTCAAGGCGTGCAGCACAAATAAAGCTTCCTAAGAATTTTCTCTGTTCTGTACAAAACAGGAGTTTTGTTTTTGTTTCTATGTTCTCATTTGATTGGGGAATAAAACATGCTGGGAATAAACAACAGAACATATTATGGGGAAGGGGGGGCAGATAATCAACATCTAAAAATAACATAATAGAAAGGATGGATTCCTAAGTTAATGAATGCCTGTTGGTTACCAAAAAAGAGAACATAAGCAATTCTGCATGGTGCAATCGTAATAGTCCTATTTTAAACAGTAAGTGTTCAGCATGACTCACTGCAATTGCTAAAAGAGAGGAGTTGTGAATCTGATGAGGACCCAGTGCTACTTTGGGCTGGAGGTGAAGGAAGGTGTGTAGGATCTAATTAAGCAGTCCAGAGATATATAAAAGATGGTTAAACCCAATGAACTATAGTTAACCAACACCATAGGAAAAGTCTTTTCATAAAGACATATGAGAAACAGCAAGGTTTAAATCCCACTTTCTACACAAATTTCAAATTAGAGCAAAGTTTTAAAATGAGTAGCTGACATTTGTGACTTGTTTAAAAGTCTCACTTCTCAGCTGCTTCTTAACTAATGTAAAGCTAACATTCTTGTTAATCTTCTATTTAAAAGCTACTATACACATCAGAAAGCATTTTTATTTTTGCAAAGTACTGCACACCACTTGGCATCCTGCAGACTAATGAATTCACCAGACAACCATTAAAAATAGAAGGAAGGTTTTCAAAGAAGCAAAAATTCTTCCCTTTGCAATTTATCTATAATTGCGATTTCCCACGAGCAAAAATACATTATTTAAAAGTGCAAGTCAATCATTTCAAAAGATCTCTTAATCAACATACACTAGAAAGTATTAAACAGATATAATTCCTCCTCACACAAAAAATTATTTCAGTACTTGTATATACTCTCAGATTAATAATTCTGTGCCACCTGAATTCTTGGTAATGCAGAGGTAAATTTAAAAGTTCGGTAATTATACGGATCCTACCAATCAGTTAGAGCATCTAAGATACTTGAGTGAGTCTTCCAAGCAGTTTCAAATTAGCCAGAAAGAGAAAACACAACGATTTGAAATTAGTGTTCTTTGGCATACATGTACAATCATAACCGACAAAATTCATAGACAAGTTTGCAAGTTTATATTTTCTCTTATTTTCATAGCCATTCCAATCTGGATGGGCAGTAAATTATGCCTTATTCTGAGTTTATAAGTGATGCTAGAAGCAGGGCCTTCTCAAGCAGGTCGGGCGCCCTGGCGCTGAGGCGCGGAGATCGCTCCGGCGCCCCCGCCCTCGCAGCGTGCAGCATGGTTTCCGCACGCCCCCCCTTGCCGGCCCAGCGCCACCGGGACTGCACCTAGAGCCGGGCCTGGCTAGAAGCAACTTGCACACAGTATGGAAATGCTTCTATAGCAAAACACAATTATTTCGCAACAAAGCAAAGCTGGCCAGTGTCAGACAGAGGCGAATCTAGCTGCTCTGGAACCCATGCTGTGCACCCAGGAACAGGGCTAGCCATCCATGGGGGTGGGACAAGCCACCCATGGGGCGAGGCAAGCATCCCAGGGGGGGAGTCGTGGTGATGTCACCCCCCTCAGGGATGACACCCAGGCCGGACCGCACCCACCACACACCCCTTCCTCCACCAGTGGTGTCAGGAAGACACAAAGGATATCATATCCCGTATAAACAGCTAGCTGTACATTGACGACAAATAACGAAACATATATTGTAGATATTTTCCCATATTTATTATGCTATTTTTGTGATATACAAATGACATGAGAAAACTTGGTATACTTGTTTGTATAATATTATTTTTGTTAATTAAACCCAATCAATCAATCAATAATTTTTTATTAAGGATTTTCTTGGGTTACAAAAGCACATGCGTTGTCTCCATTTTCAGGTCATAGAGTCTTTTCTACAGATCAGTTTCATTCAATGTGAAACATAAATGTTGCATGCAGCATAAGGTTGGGGTACAAGAGTGGTGTAGAGAGAGGGATGGTGGTAAACTTGCATTCTTTTACTTGGGGCATGTGTGAAGTTTTTTGTGTCAGTGTCACTTGGGTAGGTTCTCTTTCTATTCATTTATTAGTTTTCATTGGCAGTGATAGAATGTTGAGCGGGGAGCTCAGGGCATGCTTGGTTGCCTTTAGTTGACTGCAGTGAGATGTGTTTTTGTGTGTGAGGAGGGGGAGGGGTTGTTGGACCAAGCTAGCCATTTTGATTCATATGCTGTCAGTGGATTCTAGTTGTTGTTTTGTTGGGCTTTGTGTGTAAGAAAAGGGAGCCATACCAGGGTGAAAACTTCCTCCTTTATTTGTCTCTGTGTCAGTTTCAGTCTGTCGGTTACCTTTTCTAGTAATGCTGTTTCACATACAATTTGGTACCAGTGGTCCAGCTTCACTCCTGACAGGTCTCTCCAGTGTCTAGCTACAATGCTTCTGGCTGCTGAGAGTAGGTGGGTTATAAGCTCTTTATAGTGTGAGTGAGCGACTTGGAAAATATTCAATAGGGCTAGTTCTGGGGTGCCTTGCTATTTTGCATATTTCTTGTAGGACTGCCGTCCAAAAGGGTTGGATTTGGGGGCAATCCCATCACATGTGGAGCTACATGCCTGTGGAGGTGCAGCCTCTCCAGGATTTTGGTGAGGTTCCTCACCAAAATGAGGAACACCAGCACCAATCAGTGCCAATTTCCATGGTGTTAGGTGCTATCTATAAGTAAGATTCAAAGAGAGTTCCCTACATTTGGCTGAGATGGATTTAAAGGGAGGTTTAGACCACATTTTAGTCCATTGGGTAGGATTTATTTCATAGCCTATGTCATGCTCCCATTGGTTTTTTTTAATGTGTTGAGGGGGGTTGTGGGATTGTGGAGCACATTTTGTCTATTGTGGATACCATCCCCTTGCTGTGTCCCTCTGCTGTCAAGAGAAGGTTTTCAAAGGTGGTCAAAGCCTAGTGGCTGCTGTTTTTACTGCTGGGTTGTTCAGGTAGACGTGTAGTTGATGGTGTGTTAGCTAGGGTATTTGGGTGTCCCCTAGTTTGTCTTGTATTTCTTGTGTTGATATGGGTTTGTTGTTTTCATAGAGGTCTGTTAGGCGGTATAGGCCTTTGGCTTGCCAAGTTTTTATTTGGAAGTTTTGGGCTGCGTGATGGAATAGTGGGTGATGAGCCAGGGGGGTCAGTAGGAATGGGGTTGGGGACAGTTTGCCTACTTTCTCCTTCCATGCTTTAAGCATGGACTGTGCAAACCTGCTTGGTATAAACTGCTCTTGAAGCCAGCTGGAAGACTACAGTTGGTGCATGATCAAGAAATGATATTTGGGATACAAAACACAGTTTAAAATTTTACGTTTTACAGTACCTGAAAATTTACTAACACAGAAAAACATTTGGCCCAAACAGTCGACCCAGTACAGGCATAAGAAGGTGCTAAAATCCCCAAAGGGCTTGAGATAGAAAAGAACTGTGTTTTCTATGCTTCACTGAAATTTGGCCAATCCACAGATGGTCTTTGTGGGCAACTATGCACTGCATGCATAATTGACTGGTAGCTTTGTTTTCGCATGATGCATGATGCGAAAGGCTGCATCATGCGAAAGACTGGACTAGATGAATCCCAAGCCGGAATTAAGATTGCCGGAAGAAATATCAACAACCTCAGATATGCAGATGACACAACCTTGATGGCAGAAAGTGAGGAGGAATTAAAGAACATTTTAATGAGGGTGAAAGAGGAGAGCGCAAAATATGGTCTGAAGCTCAACATCAAAAAAACCAAGATCATGGCCACTGGTCCCATCACCTCCTGGCAAATAGAAGGGGAAGAAATGAAGGCAGTGAGAGATTTTACTTTCTTGGGCTCCTTGATCACTGCAGATGGTGACAGCAGTCACGAAATTAAAAGACGCCTGCTTCTTGGGAGAAAAGCAATGACAAACCTAGACAGCATCTTAAAAAGCAGAGACATCACCTTGCCGACAAAGGTCCGTATAGTTAAAGCTATGGTTTTCCCAGTAGTGATGTATGGAAGTGAGAGCTGGACCATAAAGAAGGCTGATCGCCGAAGAATTGATGCTTTTGAATTATGGTGCTGGAGGAGACTCTTGAGAGTCCCATGGACTGCAAGAAGATCAAACCTATCCATTCTTAAGGAACGAGATGGTTGGACAGTGTTCTCAAAGCTACGAACATGAGTTTGACCAAACTGAGGGAGGCAGTGCAAGACAGGAGTGCCTGGCGTGCTATGGTCCATGGGGTCACGAAGAGTCGGACACGACTAAACAACAACAAAGCTTTGTTTTCAGCTGGCAAACATCTGTTAGTTATGTTACCATCACCAGCACGTAATTGCATTTCCCCCTTTGTTCCTCTATGAACAGTATCCTGTACATTGTGTTCTATTTTGTTAAGCCCATAAATCCTGCTTTCACTTTTTTGTCTGTGACAATCATGCAAAAGAGTCCTGTTTCCATGTCCCAGTATATGATGGTGAACTATTAGAAGCTTGTCTCAAAACAAGTCCTCATATTGCCCTGCTTCACTGCAGAATGGCCACAAGAGGAACTTTCCTTGCTTACACAAATCCTGTTTAAACTCCGGTGAACTTGCAACATGAGTCAACATGAGTAAAGTGCCCATATCAGTGGAAGTAATAGTACCTTGGTCAGACCCCCACCTGGAGGTCTGTGGCCAGCTCTGGGCACCACAATTTGAAAAGAATATTGACAAGCTGGAACATGCTCAGAGGAGGGCAACCAAGATGGTGAAGGGTGTGGAAACCAAGCCATATGAGGAACTGTTGAGGGAGTTGGATATCTGGAGAAGAAAAAGACCGGGAGGTAGCATGATAGCCACCTTCAAATATCTGAAGGGCTGTCACATGGAAAATGAAGCAAGCTTTTCTACTGCTCCAGAGAGTAGGAACTGAACCCATGGATCTAAATTACAGGAAAATGAGATTCTGACGAATCATTAGGAAGAACTTTCTGGCAGTGAGACCAGTTTGACAGTGGAATGGACTACCTCAGAAGGTGGTAATTCTGTAAAAAATAAATAAATAACTGCAATATTGACAGGTCAGCAATATTGACAAATAATCCCATCTATACAAATACAAATTATTTTACAATTTACAGGTTTCAAGCTAGCAAGCTAGCTAACTTTTATTATGTACAAATGTGGAAGCACGGAAAATGAATACAACTCTTCAATATAATTTTTCACCAATAAGATCAGTAGATGCCACAGCCAACTTTAAAAGATTGTTTTGGCAGAATCTGAATATACCCAAGGAGGAAAGAAACCACAGAACCTTGATATAACCAAGTTTCTTGTACAACTATGGATTTATTCTATGGGAACATCTGTCTCGTCAGACACATATGCCTCTGGCTAGAATTTAGTAGCGCAAGTAACTGCAGAGCCACCATCTCAGGGCCATTTCGCACAAGGCGGAAGTTGTTATACTGTCTGATTGGTGAAGACACTTCTATTCTGGGAGGCTTTTGCCAGCTAAATGCCTGGTGTTTTATTCAGAGGTTGTGTTTTATTGGCAGTCCCTGCCTTTGTTGTATTTTATTGTATTTTTTATGTAAATGTATCTTTTAAACATGATATTGTGATTTTTAATTGTTGTGCATAGGCAGTAGGACAGGAGATAAGATTTTGTGTGTGTGTGTGTGTGTGTGTACAAACACACACACATATATGCATGCTGATATTACTTTTGTGTAGGAAGTTATACATTCCCTGTCACATACAATTAGCACACAAATGGTTTTCTGCTGTTGCACTGAAGTGAGAGAGACGTGTGCTCATTATACTGACAGCATGCACATAAATTTCCTATATAAAAGCAAAAGTCATGTAGGAAGTCAGACAGTCTCATTAGGTGAAGCACTCCTTCATCTGAACAAAGAGCACTCCTAACTGATTACAATAGTCTTTTCAAAACTTGCATCAATATTGACTGCAACTGTGTGTGTTTATAAAACATTTTTTTAAAAAAACCAACTAGACTTTTTTTATAACATTTCTCATATCATTTGTGCTTTCAGATTCCAGGCTTAAAATGAAATAAACTTTCATATGAAAGTATAAACACTGAGGGTAGAATTAAGGTAACACTTTTCTTTTTCTCAAATATTTGGCACTTTCTGCTCCCCAAAAAGAACTCACTAAAGTTATGCAATGTTAAGGTTTCAGTAAAATGAGTCATTTTTTTAGTCCTTGGGCATTTGGAGAAGCATTTGAAAAAGCTTCTTCAAAAGCTCAATATCAAGATTAGAGGAATCCAAGTTCAAATGCTCTGAAGGTCAATCTTGACGGGTTTGGGGGGGGGTGGAGGGTACTGCAAAATAACAAGCGTTGACCCTGCTCTTCCTTTACCCCACTTTACATATTTCATCAGGACAAATAACTGAAGTTATATGGCAAAAAAAAACTTATCAAGCTGATTGGTGCTAACACCTTTTAAGCTGTAGCTGTTTGAGCCAACCAAATCTGTTAAATAGTTTGCAAGAGTAAATTTATGTTACAGAATAAGGGGAAAAAACCACACATAATCTAGAGAACTACAAAATAAGCTACACATGCCCACATGGCTTTGAATCTGTATTTCTTAAAATCAGAAAAAAACAGGACTTTTATCTCAATAGTGTAGCAAACTGCTTTTGAAACTCAGGAAAGCCTTAAAAGCACATGAATGTTTGTTGTCCAATTAAAACAGAATCAAAAACCCCTCTAGTTGTACACAAGGACACACCTAAAAGAAGTAGCTCCCTGGAACGTGGCCAAGATAATCAAAGTCTTAGCGATTTGGAGTTATTAACATTTCTGCACCAATAAGTCCAGGGACATAATGTTTCTGTGGTGCTTAGAGTTTGCAAATCAATAAATGAGCTCCATTATGATTTCTGATTTTTCCTTTGTTCAGGATATTTTATTGGCAAGAAATATAGCCATTTGCGTTAATTCTGAGTCTAAATATGTACCAAGTGGGCATGCAAATTCTCACCCACATCATCAGCATTAAGAGCTTCTGCAAATCTGTGTAATACCCAGTAGCATTATGGAAATGGATTTTACAAGGGGTGGGGGAAGACAAGAGAGAAGAACAGTTGGAAGGGATTATAAACAAGCATGAAAGCAGGCCTTCTAATAAAAACGAACTCTATGGAAATTAACAAGAGCAAGTGGAAATAATGGCATGGGTGCAGTAAATGCGGGCTCTTATTACCAATCAAAGCTAGAGGAGCTGAATGCATTTCTGCCTCTTCTTCACTTTGCTTTCATTAATAGGTCAACTCAAATAGGCCAACTCACAGAATATCTGTGAACATTTGCTATTAGTTTCATGAGAGTGAAACTTTCCAGTTACAGATTAATCATAGATAGGAAAATGTGTTGAAGTCATTGTGCAATAAGATGCCTTTGCAGCAAAGGAAAGCTTATTGGCAGCACTACAGTGGGGTAACCACTGTAACCCACATGTTATAATAAGGATTTCCAATATATATATTGAAGGCTGCAAGGAACCTTGGGGGTATGTTAACAGGTGGTGTCAGAGGCAGTGCAGCAAGAGATCGTTTGGAAGGGAACAACTACATAAGCAAAACCAGCAGGCAAGTCCCAAAAGCAGTCTGAAGCTGCAAGGATGGTTTTATCTTCCCAATTTCAAGAGAACACCTGTTTCCTCATGGAAATAAATCACTGAAAACTTGCAGGACTTCTTCTTGTTGTTGTCGTTTAGTCGTTTAGTCGTGTCCGACTCTTCGTGACCCCATGGACCATAGCACGCCAGGCACTCCTGTCTTCCACTGCCTCCCGCAGTTTGGTCAAACTCATGTTCGTAGCTTCAAGAACACTGTCCAACCATCTCGTCCTCTGTCGTCCCCTTCTCCTAGTGCCCTCAATCTTTCCCAACATCAGGGTCTTTTCCAGGGAGTCTTCTCTTCCCATGAGGTGGCCAAAGTGAGCACTCAGGGCTGATTTCCTTCAGAAACTCTTCTTGCAGTCCACGGGACTCTCAAGAGTTTCCTCCAGCACCATCATTCAAAAGCATCAATTCTTCGGCGTTCAGCCTTCTTCATGGTCCAGCTCTCACTTCCATACATCACTACTGGGAAAACCATAGCTTTAACTATATGGACCTTTGTCGGCAAGGTGATGTCTCTGCTTTTTAAGATGCTGTCTAGGTTTGATGGATCAATGCCTTGTCGTGGCGAAGGGGCTTGAATAACTCAGAGAAGCTATGAGCTATGCCATGCAGGGCCACCCAAGATGGACAGGTCATAGCTGAGAGTTTCGACTAAATGTGATCCACCTGGAGAAGGAACTGGCAAGCCACTCCAGTATCCCTGCCAAGAAAACTCCATGGACAAAGACAACAGGCATTGCAGGACTTATATGCACTAAATAAACAGGTTGCACTAGCACCAAAGCACTGTCAGCCCCACCCCCCACTGAAATTGCTTCTTGCCCGCTTTCTGTGAACATTAACTCCCAAAATGCAAACCTGCTTCACAAACCCAAAACCTCAACTGGTATTTCAGCCCCCAGCCAAACAAAAACATGATGTCTCAAAATACGGTCTTTAAAACAAAACACCGCCATCAGAGTTTTAATGGCCGCTGCCTCCACCCCAACCTCAAATCAGACCACAAAACCTAAGGGAGGAGGCATTAAATGGAAGAGCCAGTGTGTCAGTATTTTAAGGTTTTTAAGTAGAGAGAACTATTTTAAATTCTTTGGCATAAGTGTTGTATGTTTAGAAACCAAAGACAGCATGAAAGTGTTTCTGGGTGGAGTGGGGAATTAATGGGGCATTCATTGTGGGAACTAAGGAAACTTCTGCAGCACATCTGATGCTCACACTCCATGCACTTAAGCCTTCCCTTCTTTCCTGTCCATCCACTTGGCAAATACGAATGGCTGGGGAATTTTGGAGACCAAAGGCATTCCAGGATTAGGGGAGAAGAGACGAAAATACATCTTCCTAAACTTGCAATTCTGAGCTTCATTGCCCAAATCAGAGTGCAGACAGCTGTAGACAGATGCTAACAGCTCAGGTAACATATGTATTATATTGCTCCCATTTAGCCATGGATTTGCATTTCTGTGCCATCCAAAATACTGAGACGCTGTGCTACCTTTCCATAGCCTAGGAAGGCAGTACGGGCCCATTTCTGCATTGTGATCAGCTCAGGTATGTGAACCCCAACCCTGCCCTCTTCCCTACAATTTGCTACTTGCAAGTCGGAGACTTTAGAGCAAGGACATAAAAGGGATGGACATCTCTATGTGTCTCTCACAATGAACCTGATGCTGGAGCCAGACTTGTTTCCCTCGTAAAGGAGAGTCAACAGACCCACCAATGCTTCCCTGCAAATGCACCCTGGGTTTCTGTATTGATCAATAGCTAGGCTCCAAGACCAGAATTAAGTCCAGCAGGGGAAATGTCTAATGGGTGGATTTACAATAGATAATTGACAGGAATAGAAGAGGTTAAGCACCACTATCTCTGCTAACCCTCCTGTGCAAATGAGTCCCTACATTTCAGCAAATGCAGGTTGGGGAAATTGTGTTTCGTCAGGATGGAGCCCAACTCTGAGTCAAGCTAAATATGGGGCAGCAGATAAGTAAATATAATTTATTCATATTGTTGTTTTTTTAGTTGAAGACTGCAGAAAGTGCTGTTATGGTGAAGTTCTTTAACCCTTTCATCCCACAGCAATACTTTTCTGATCTTACAGACAGTAAAGAAAGAGGAGGCTTTTCCCTACCAGATCTAAGGATTTATTATGAAGCAGCAACTTTTTGCTGGTTGAAAGAATGGTGCCTTTTAGAAAATTCAGAGATATTAGACCTGGAAGGCTTTAATAATGTATGTGGATGGCATGCGTATTTGTGGTATGACATGGCAAAAAGTCATAAGGGATTTAAAAATCATATAATTAGGAAATCGTTGATAAACGTATGGAATAAATATAAAGATTTGTTAGAAAAAAAAACCCCCTTTGGATTTCACCATTGGAAGCTAAGGCCCGGAAGAGGGTAAATATGGGGACCAGATGGCCAAAATATAGAGATATTCTGGTGGAGGAAGGAGACCAATTAAAATTAAAGACGTATGAGCAATTAAAAAGTAAGTTAGATGACTGGCTCCAATACCACCAGATAAATGAATTGTATAAAGTGGATAAGAAAAATGGTTTTTCCTTAGAAAAGTCCAAGTTGCAGACAGAGTTATTAGAATCAAAGACAAAGAATCTTTCAAGAATGTATAATTTGTTGCTTCAGTGGCAATTGAAAGATGAATCGACAAAGAAAGTTATGATAGATTGGGCAAAGGATGTGGGACACAATATTATGATGGATGATTGGGAAAGATTATGGAAGAAGAATATGAAATTTACCGCCTGTACGGCCTTAAGAGAATATATGATGAAAATGTTTTATAGATGGTATTTAACACCTGTAAAACTTGCTAAGATACACCATAATCAGGATAATAAGTGTTGGAAATGTAAAAAAGCGGAAGGAACTTTTTTTCATATGTGGTGGACCTGCCCATTGGTAAAGGCTTTCTGGGAAATGATTTATAATGAATTGAAAAGGATGTTGAAAAACACGTTTATTAAAAAACCAGAATCCTTTCTATTGGGCATGGTGGGAAAAGAATTACCGATTAAGGATACCAATCTGTTTTAATATGCCACAACGGCAGCCAGAATATTATTAGCAAAATATTGGAAGACACCAAAGATACCGACATTAGAGGAGTGGCAAATGAAAATGTTGGACTATATGGAACTCGCTGACCTGACCGGAAGATTGCGCGATCAGGGAGAAGAGAAGATAAAAGAGGAATGGACCAAATTTAGAATATATTATAAAAAATATTGTAAAATTGAATTATGAAGAGAAATATAAGCAATTATGTATGTTGCAGGTTGAAATGTAAGGATAGTTTAATGAAAATTGAGAAATAGCAACTATAGATATAAAATATGAATAGAATCTGCATGTAAAAGATAGGCAATGAACCGCTAAATAGGGGACACGGGGAAGTCCCTAAGGGAAATAATTTAGAAGTCGTTATGAATTGGGTTTTGTATATATTCTTTTCTTTTTATTTTTCTTTGTGTATGATGATGTGAATGTTTGATCTGTTGATTACCTGTTGTTTTCTTCAATATAAAAATTTCTTCAATGTTGATGATAAGATCATTGATGATATGTTGATGATAAGATCATTTTGGTGTGAGGTGAGGATATTTATAGTAAGAGTAATAAAAAGAAATTGTTATTTAGGGGAACTGAAGTTAATTCTAAATTATATTCTGGAAACCTGGGAGATTTAAAAAACCTGGTATATTAGAAGCAAAAAAAAAACTTGTTTTGATGAGTTGGAAGAGCAACAAAAAGATTCCATTGAGCACATGGTTTGATAATATGGATAGATTAGCTACATACGAACAAATTGCATGTCGATGCAAAATAAGAATGGATAAATATGAAGAAATCTGGAACGAATATTTAAGCGATAAGGTGGATAGTGGTGGGAAGTAGGGGGAGGAGAGAGAGGTGGGAAAATATTGTTTAAAAAGGTGTAGCCATAGGTATATCAGTGTATTCAAATCTGAATTGTCAACTTGTGTTATTATTGTTATTATGGTTTTTGTTGTAGGTGTCTTTTGCAGTTGATGTTTGTATTGAAAAAAAAGATTAAATAAAAAAATAAAAAAGAACAAATAATCTTCTTTTCTTTTAAAAATAACAACTCCTATATAGAGGTTTTTGCTCCGCCACTTTTAGCTCCCACCCCCTTGTTATTATAAAAACTAAATCTAGGCAAAACTAGTTATTTGTGTTCCCAATTTGTTTCCCCTGCAAATCTGACAGTGCTGTCTGGAATGAATCGGTTTTACTCTTTTGAATTAATGGTTTCTGTAGACCTTCTGCTTACACATACAGAAAAGCAACCGAAAACAATGTGATTAATAAAAGGGGAGGGGCGGACAAAAATGCTGTTATAATTACAGAGATGGGAAGAGCCCTCATTGAGCATGAAGCTGATAGTGTTGTCTTCCAAGTGTCAGATGCATGATGCCAGTTCACTGCTAAGTCCCTACAAGAGGTGTCCATTCACAGTGCCAGGCCACAAACACCTGCAAGGTTGTACTTGTGAGTAGTGCAACAGTAAGGTTGTAAATAGAAACAACAAATAAATCCTGCCAAATTCACATGCTGTACCTCTGCCAACTGAAGGTTTTTCTGCAACCTATAACTATCTCTTTGTGTTCCTTAATCCCTCTATGTTTTACAAAGCCACAATAAGCCACAATAATAAGCTTGTTTACCATAACCTTGGGGTGAACTGAAAGTTAACAGAGGCTTTCAAGTAACAGCTGTCCAACAGGACAGCTACCACAAAGCAGGCTGCAACTAAAATCAATAGCCTTGTTGGAGGAGATCTAGTTGGCTATGAAGAGTCCTTGCTGTCAAAGTGCCTCAGCAAAACTATGCCACAACCAGACACTAATGCCTCCCTCTAGGGAATCCTATAAGCTTTTATCATTCCTCTGAGGATATCCCCCCATTTGCTTTCCCCAGAGGCCTTGTGTTGTTTCTGCTCACCATGATATTCAGCACACAGCTTCTTCTAATCCAGTAAATGTCATCGCTATTTCAGATATAGAATGAATCCTAACCAAACAGTGCACTAAAAATATGTCTAAAAGGCAGACATCTGGCTGCTGCAACTGACCAGCCTATGCAGGTGTTGTGGTGAATTCAGGGTACTACAATTAGGTGCATTTCCCCAGCCCCGCTTTCAGTAAATGCAAGAAAAGCAAGCAAGCAACCAACCAAGCAACCCACCCTGTTGCTGCCAAACAGCATGAGGTAATCAAAACAATGCATTAGAAAAAGGGGTTTTATTAAAAGTTGCCTAAAACAGAAGATGGATTCTGGGTCTCAAAACAGATGGCAAGTTTAGCACAATGGGCTGTTTCCAATTACAGTAAGTTCAACAAAGTAAAGCCATTAAAATTAATAGACCTAAGTTAATCATATCCATCCATTTCACTGAGTCTGCTCTGAGTAGGGTTATCACTGGATACAACCCACAGCTCCTTTATAAGGGTCACATCTATTTGGATAAGATACATTAAAAGGTTCTGTTCTGTTCTAATAAAGTGAGAGAGCAAGGCCACACCTATGACAGACCTAGAAGCAAAAGCAACAATAGGAACAATAATCCACCCATCTCCCAGCTCATAGCCATGCAAACCATTCCCTTTGAATCTTAGGTATTTTAAGACTTCATCCAATTATGAAGCCCTGCAGGAATTCACATGATTTCATACATGCGATTCCAACCACATGACTAGAAAAGAAACTGATACTTTCCATTCTCACATGGAAGTGGTCAGGCCAAGTGTTTCTTTGCCACAGATTAGGAAGCACTTTTATATAACACTAAAATTCGCACTTTCAGACTATGCTACATATCCCCAAAAGCCTCGAACTGTATATCCAGATTAGCTGCATCGAGAGAGATGTTATATAATAAGATGTTTAAAATGTTTAAGCTCAAGACTATTTAAAAAGGGCGAACAGGTAGCATGTATAGATGCTGGTACTCTGTTTCTATGTTTTGTTCAGTGAACAGCTTGTGTTTTGTGCAGCTTTATGACAACCTTTATGAGAATTTTCCTATAGCTTGAAAAATCTCCCCAACATTTCTAAAATCCTACTTTTCTTAGTCTGAAAAATAGCAGACGAAATATGAACAGTTTCTAGTAAAAAAAAAAAAGCTTAAGATAAGTGTTTCACACAACCAAGTGTGTAGGAAAGCTCAGCGTTAATTTTAAAAAAGTATTCCAGTCCAATTATAAACTCTTGTTTTCTCTTGTTTTCTATTAGAATGACAAAAGTCCTGCAGCATCTTAAAGATTAACAATCCACTGCATCCCACCGTGAATGAATATAAACTGGCCAATTTAGAATTTCACTTTGTATGTCTGATAAAGGGGGCTTTGGTCCACAAATGCTAATGCCATGATAGAATCATTACATTTGTAAGATGACAAAAGATGGGTTTTTTTGTCCTTGTTGCGACTGACTAAAACGGCTACTTCTCTGGAAATGGAACCATGAATGCATAAATGAGCTCAGGAATATAGCCAAGGAAACCAATGAAGCTACGCCTGAAATAAAATTACATGTTGTTTTTGACAAGCCACTCCAGGTAAATGACATCGCTACCATTTCTATATCTATCCCACTAATACCAAATTCCAGGTACCTTGTCTTTTTATCCCTGCTAGTATGTCTACTAATATATTTCTGAGATTTACTGAGTACAAATAGAATCTCTGCTGGAAGCTGTCTTGTACGAATTCACAACCATAATTCTGCCAGCCTTTTTATTCATCCCATCTGGATGTATTTTATATTGCTTTCTCTGGTTTTATACAAGAGCTCATTCAGATTAATTGTTAAGCAGAAATATTTTGGACATTGGCACAGTCCTCCAGTGTGTTTGTGCCATGCTCTCACTTTTTGATAAATAGCTTTTGTTAGGGAAATATTTATTCATTCTTTGCTCATGTAAGGAGGATGCAGAGATTGACCCTCAGGTCAAAATCATGTGTTGGTTGCAGCAAAAGAGAAACAAAACAATTAGATTCATAAATCCAGTAAGTGGGGGTGGGGATGGGTTGGAAGAGGGAAGAGCAGTGATGCTGTTAGCCCTGGGCTTTGTGGCAGAGGTCTAGGGCCATGCCAGCCCAAGCATCGCCCAAATGACTAGGAAAGGCAGGTGGCAACATCCCATTTAAAAATGAGAGAGAAGTCACTTTGTTGCAGGAAGCCAGGACAAAGATGCCACAACCATCTGTGTTTGCCCAAGGTGCCTCTGGACTCCCATCTGGGGCCCACCAATGTTCTGGAAAATGAAGATGGGAGTGAGAACTCATGACTGGAGCTGGCTCTCAGCTACTCTGCTCCCAGTAATACTCCTGGACTGACCGTTTCCAATAAATCAGAGGAACAAAAACAGAGCCCCTGCTCTTCCCAACATTAACAGGTTGGGTGGGTCGGTGGGGAGAGAATGGAGTGACCTCAGCATCTGCCCACCGTTTTCTCCTCCACACTCACCAAGCAGTGTCAGGAATGGGTTTATTACTCTTCCTTGTAAGTAACATGGTAGCAAATGTACTGCGCTGAAAAACAACACAAACAATAAAAAGGAAACCCTTTCCAACAACTTTTGGTAAGCTTAGGACAGAACAGGGAGCAGACCAACCAGAGTGGCAGGGGAGGGATAGAAAGGTGTCAGCTTCATGGGTGAACAGAGGATCTGAACTCCAACGTTATTTCCATTATATCATACTGGTGGGTTGAAACGATTCCTTGCCTGTGTTTTATATTCTGTAATGATCTCACTGCCAGTAATGTGTGGTTCTGGGTAGAAATTTTGCCTCCACATAGAAAAACCCACCTCCCTCAAACCCACCAGCATGAATAGAGAAGCAGAGCCACATGGAAGAAGGCCAGACTTCTGTTTCCCTTACAACAATGAGTCACTTCTGGCTATACATGCCCAGCATAACTCAGCTGTAACTTTGCTTCCCATTGCAAAGTGGGACAAGATTAAAACGAATCCCTTTGATGCATTCACAACCATTTGTTCTTTTCTGAATGCTAGGTCTCCAAACCTAAAGGACAGTTGTGGATTAAGTCATATTCATAAAGGTTTATGACAGTTCTGCTGTGTGCAGTTCTAATGCAGCACCTGTATTTAGATCTCTCCCAGGTCACATTTTAATTAGAGATGCCCAATATAGGTTTCTGCACCCAAAGATATCTACAAAAAGGGTTTTTAAGAGTAAATGTGCATGGATTGATTGTGGGATGCTGAGTCTCTAGAGAAGCCAGAAATGACATATTATTAGACAGACTCTCAGTCATTGTGAATTCCCGTCACCATGCAGCCTACTCCATGCACGTATTCTCCAAAGGGACTTATTCTCATGTACCTTTTCAAAGGACTGCAGCCTTAAATTGCTAAAGGGTGTAAATCAGCTTTTGTCTGCATAATCAAATGATTTGTGGGTCACATTGGCCTGGCTCATATCACATGGTAAACCAAACTACAATCTTCTCCTGGACTGCACATACTCCCGGAGAGAAGTGTGCAACCCTGGTCCTTTTGCTCCCATGCTGCAATGCGCTGAGCCAAGGTTTGGCTTAGTGTGCTATGTACACCAGGACTTGCAGCTAAGCTCTCTCTTCAGTAACTATGAGCTGTAGCCAAAAACAAACCTACATGTCTCAGCACGGGATGACAGCAGAAAAGAGAAGGGAGGAGCAAAGTGCGGCCACTCCTCTCTGAGAGCCCATACATTCACATAATACCAATAAGTTATAGTTTGGTTTAGTATGCCGTGCAAACTAGGCCATTATCAGCTTCTCTCTTTGTGTATCCCAATACTTGAACCTTAGGTGAAAAGCAGGAAACTATAATCTTAGCTAGCAAGTCCAACATTAGATGCATGACAATTCCCTTAGTACACAGTTTTAAAGATATTATTATTATTGTTTTTTATACTAAACTTTCCCTAAAGGAACACAGGGTAGCATGGATGGTGTACTCCTTGTATGGCATGTATGGTGTATAGCCTAGCTTGTGCGGTAAAGGTAAAGGGACCCCTGACCATTAGGTCCAGTCGTGACTCTGGGGTTGCGCGCTCATCTCGCATTATTGGCTGAGGGAGCCGGCGTAAATGTGGCCAGCATGACAAAGCCACTTCTGGCGAACCAGAGCAGCACACGGAAACACCGTTTACCTTCCCGCTTGGAGTGGTACCTATTTATCCACTTGCACTTTGACGTGCTTTCGAACTGCTAGGTTGGCAGGAGCTGGGACCGAGCAACGGGAGCTCACCCCATCGCAGGGATTCGAACCGCCGACCTTCTGATCAGCAAGCCCTAGGCTCTGTGGTTTAACCCACAGCACCACCTGTGTCCCTAGCTTGTGCAGTAGGTTAGGCTAAAAGATTGGAGCAGACCAAGTTAGTGTTAACTGAACTGAGCTCATTGCTGAGTGGGAGGTTTGAACTCATATATTTTGTAAACTTGAATCTGCCACTCTTTAGAAAATACCATGCAGTTCCTACTTCCTACTCTTCTACCTTTCCTTACAAACTGAGACATACCGTAACTAGCAAGATAGCTCAGTTGGTTAGAGCATGCTGCTGATAATGCCAAGATTGCATTGCAGGGGGTTGGACTATATGTTCTTCAGCGTCCCTTCCAAGTCTATGGTCTATAGTTCTAAAAGAGAGAAAAGGGGCAAACAACATAAGCACACAGAAGTAGGGAAAAAACTGCAAATAAATGGTTAACACAGCAGCAGGAGACAGGGTGGCTTGTAGGCGACAGCAGCAGAGGGGCCAGATAGTCGTGGAGGCTTCTGAACACCCAAAAGAGAAATACCATTCCTGAAATACCATTCCATGATTCAAAAAAGAGATAACCAGTTACATTTTGAAAGTATCTAGGCAGGTTTAGCACTCCAGACTGTGGAAACTGTGTCAAAAGCAAGAGTAACCTACTGAAAGGATGGATAGTTAATGCAGCTGAGATAATTATCTGGATCCCTCTTTATTCCATTAGTAGTTTTCATCCATGTCTGGGAATACCATAAGCGGATTGCGCAAGCATTATTTGTCCTTGTAGCTTCAATCCCGATTGGAATTATCTCTATACTGTTGTATCAAATGAAGATTACACACTTTCTAGGGCTAGCTATAATGCCTTCTGCTCAAAAGCTTCCCTATCACATGACAAAGAAAAGCACTGTATTTATTTATTACCAATAAATAATGAGAGGACTCTACAGCTGAATAAATAAATACAGATAAAACAGATAGATAAATAAATAAATACAGATAAAACAGTGGCCAGTTACGAACTTCAATGTATGCCCATGATTAAAATGGGCATAACAACTGCTCTATAATATTTACAAGCATCATCATATACAAGAGGGAGGAGAAAAAAAATGGTGAAACTTTAAGGCAAGGACTACAGTATAAGTCTGGAATGGCCAACCTCTGAATTATTTTTCCAGACAATGGTTTGGGGTCAGAAATATATTTTGCCATACCATTTGACCCTCTCACATACCATTTGACCCTCTCACAGGTGTTCTATAGTCATGTTTACAATGTTTGGCTCATTTTAATTCAAATCCCAATTAAAGCCCCTTAAGCGGGAAAGTGGGGCTAGAGTAAGAGAATGCCTCTCTTTTCCCATCTAGGAATTTTATCAGAAGCTTATTCCACTGCACTCTCCTGTTACATGGAACGTGTAACATGATCTATTAATTAACTGCAAAACAAATCTCATTTTATTTGCTTAATCCTGCAAGCCTATCAAATATGTAGCAACTACTGAAAAGGAAAGCAGCCCACCAGATATGCTGCCATGCAACCTCTGCTCATGTAAGTGGGGCTTGGACAGCAACACCACCAAAGAGTGTGGGAAAATGGAGAATATACTTGGTTGAGCCTCTCATGGAAGGAGAGAAGTTATATATTTAAGGACCAAGTTATATGTTACACACAGATGCTGGTGATGAAACCCAAAAAAAATCATAGCTGCCAAGTTATCCCTTTTTTAAAGGGATTTTCCCTTATGCTGAATAGGCTTCTTCGCGAGAAAAGGGAAAACTTGGCAGCTATGCAAAAAAAATTTTAAAATGAAAAGCAGATAAATGAAAAGCAGATAAAAGGTTTTGAGTGGAAGACTGGTAAGGAAAGGGATATTTGTTTACTTTCTTCTACTAATCATTTTAATCCTAAATGTGCATTTATGTCCCCCCCCCCCACGGGATTCCAGAATTCTGGGATTCTTATAAACATGCTTTTGGAACTTCTTCATAATGAAAACACAGGGGTGGTTTTTGTTGTTGTTGTTGCTGCTGCTGCTGTTTTGGAAGTGGGGAGGTTCTGGCTGCAACTTTGCCATTTATCTAGGATTATCCACAAACACAATAGGACTTATACCAGTCATCCCCAAACTTCGGCCCTCCAGATGTTTTGGACTACAATTCCCATCATCCCTGACCACTGGTCCTGTTAGCTAGGGATCATGGGAGTTGTAGGCCAAAACATCTGGAGGGCCGCAGTTTGGGGATGCCTGACTTATACTTATCTCTAAAGAGAAGAATGCACAGGATTGCACTGAATGCAAACAGCACCTTTTACCACCACTTTTCTACCCATCACCGCAAACTTTCAAGGCTACTTTCCATTACAAAAAAACACCACACACATTTGTGTTTCATGTATATTGTGCATCTAAGATATCTCACGTTAATATGTGCAAGCCATTTAACAAGTATATGTTACAACGCTGTAACTGTAGCCGTGGGAGAGTTGTCTTACATAGCAGGATTTACGCTAGCCTATAAAGAAAGGAGAGAGCGAGAGTGATAACAGGTGCCAATTATCCTTAAATCCTCCAGTACGAGTTCCTTTCACCTTTCACTAAAGAAAGCTGCAATATTACTTGTAAAACTGTTAGCACAGCTTTTCCTCCCCCTCCCACAGAAGCAGTGAATGTTTTTTTAGACACTCCTGAAATAAGCACTAAAATTCTGATGGACACTGTGTAAGCATTCCTCCCATAGATTTCTCTACAACAGCCCACAAGTCAACTTGAAATCAATATAACCTTCAAGGTGTGTTAGTAATTCAACAAACACTTAAATATTTCACTATATTGAAAGGTATAGAGAACCTAGATATCCCTATTAACCAAAGTGTCAGCAAATGCCCTGGGTTTCATTTTAACTGCAGGGCTTTATGGAGGGGAACCTGGTGATGACACAATTTAGTATTTAATTATAGGAAGCACATCCCTCAGAGGTCTTATTTAAGTGGCACAAAAAATACCTTATACGTACAGAAGTCATTCACATACTAAACTGGCTTCATTTTTCTCATTCAACAAACCTCAACCTTTTTGCTAAAATTGGCTTTGCTATCACTATTTTCTTTTCTTTTTTAGTCAAGTGACTTGCATTCAGATGATGCCAAAAAAAAAAGTGGGTGGTCTAAGAAGTAGGTACATAACAGAATGGCACATAACAAGGCAGGCTTTATCAATCTGCAAATACCAACCCTGGTTTTAAAGACATTCATATCTTTAATTAATTCCTGTTACAACAACTGTTTTAATAGCACATAAGATGGCAGTAGATTACACAGTTATGCTTTAATTTAAAATCAGGATTATGTAAGGCAGAAGAACTGGAAATAGGCTTACTGCTGGCAAATAAGAGGGAAGGGGGAGAACCAGTGTAGTAGTTACAGCATCAGGCTGAGAACAGGGAGACTCTGGTTCAAATTTCTTCTTCACTATTCAGCTCAGCCACTGGCTGATCTTGAGCCACTCACAATCTCTTAGCCTATCCTCACAGGATTGCTGTGCAAATAAAATGGATGGGTGAAACTGTATGAATACCTCCCTGAGCTACTTAAAAGCAGGGCAGAACAAAAAATAATAATAAATAAATAATAAACACCATACCGTAGATAAAACTGGTGGAGAGAGTGTTATCATAATGTGTGGCCAAGACCCAGGATCCAGCAGGATCACATATAAAGTCTCAGCTCACAACTCCACCACACATTTAAAACAGTAAAAGAATACTGCTTTGGAAGATAAAAATGGTATATTGTATAAATCAATCTATATTGTGGTCAAAGACCAGAGAGCAAAGTTACCAAGAAAGGCAAGCAATTTGCAAATAAGCAGATCGTTAAGGGTGCTGAGAATTGTTAGGAGACCTGTGAGAGAATCACAGTTCCTAACAAACTCACTGGGTGACCTTGGGCAACTCACCATCTAACCCAGCGTTTCTCAACCGCTGTTCCGCGGCACACTAGTGTGCCGCGAGACGCTGGCTGGTGTGCCGCGACGAGAAGGGCGATTTGCATTGTCACGTGCCTGGCGGCCGCCAATACACAACACTGACCCGCCGGAAAGCAATATTTCTCCTCCTCTTTCCCAAAGCTCAGTGCAAACGAGCCTGGCAGCCGCCAATACATAACGCTGACCCGCCGGAAAGCAATATTTCTCCTCCTCTTTCCCAAAGCTCAGTGCAAACGAGCCTGGCGGCCGCCAATACACAACACTGACCCGCCGGAAAGCAATATTTGGCAAGTGTTTCTTACAGTCATAATTATAATATAGGGCGGCACAGAGTTAAATTTTTTAACTTTTTTAATGGTGGTGTGCCTCGTGATTTTTTTCACGGAACAAGTGTGCCGTGGCCCAAAAAAGGTTGAGAAACACTGATCTAACCTACCCACACTGTTGTTGTGGGGAGGAGAATAATGTACAGCGGTACCTCGGGTTAAGAACTTAATTCGTTCTGGAGGTCCGTTCTTAAACTGAAACTGTTCTTAACCTGAGGTACCACTTTAGCTAATGGGGCCTCCTGCTGCTGCCGCTACGCAATTTCTGTTCCCATCCTGAAGCAAAGTTCTTAACCCAAGGTACTATTTCTGGGTTAGCAGAGTCGGTAACCTGAAAAGCGTCTGAAACCCGAGGTACCACTGTATACCACACCTTGAGATCCTTGGGAGAGAAAAACGGTATATAAATGTATCGATCTTTATTATGGTCAAAGACCATAGAGCAAAGTTACCAAGAAAGGTAAGCAATTTGCCTCCTTGGGGAGGCATGGGAGGAAGCAAAAGATATAATCTCCAACACAGAACATGCTATAACACACACACAAAGTATCAGAACTGCAAGGTTATGAAAAAGCTGCACTGTATGAAAGAAATAGGGAATATGAAGGAACTTACACGGTATAATGCCCTTCCATAAAATTCACTCAGGTACAACAAGAGTGTGGCTTTGCAATTTAAATACACTCCAAAATACCCAAGAGTTTGTCCTACATGCAATAAATTTATATAACTCATACAGTTATGAAATTAAATATATTTTACTCTAGTGCCTTCAATACACATGGCACTTTACCAAGTAGCATAAGCAAGAGAGTCAGGCCCTTTCCCATGGCGCTTACTTTCTCATTTTTGTTGTGGGTCTTTTGGTTGCAAATTCACATTTTTCCCCAAGGAAAAAAAAGTGTTGCAAGAATCTAATCTCTGACCAGTGCAATTTCTATTACATTTGCGACGCTGGTCGTGAGGATTCTTTAATCAGTTTCTTCCTGTGAAGGGAGAAAAGAGGTGAGGCTGCAGGACCTTTCCTTTAGCAGAGTGGGGGGGGGGGCGAGCACATTTGAACAAGTGAGAATAGCTATAGGCTATGACTTCATTGTTAGGCTGTGTTGCATAGGGAGGACATTTTGGAAGTTTATACCCATAATGCATCCCATTCCAATAGCCTGCTGAAAATTAGATGCTTTCCAGCATCTCGATTCATGCTGACTGGTGTCGATGGGAGCTGTATGATTGCATTAAAGTGTAGAGATCTACTCTGAAAGAGAAATAATCTACAGGAAAACACAGAAACTACCTGGGAATTCTGGATAGTAAGGAAGAGAGCATGTGAAAAGAAGAAAAAATTCAAACTAGGGGGGAAAAAACACCTGCAAATATATATTAATAGGCTATCAGTTGATAAAATAAGATGCCACAAAGGGGACAGGCTTGTCTGACTTAGCAAATGGGAGGCTGAGAAGACCTCTGCCTCAGAGCAACATTCCCCTGAACTATATGTTAACTACAGTAATAGATATTACAGCAAAATAAGGAACAAGCAATTAGAAAACACAGGAAATGTTTTATTCCAGAGGGTGGTACCCAAGTAGTAAGGTAAAAGGGTAGTATGTCCCATCAGCACAAAGATCTCCACTTGAATAACTGGACTCCCCCCCCCCTCTTCCCACATGTGCCCTGTACCCTCTACATATCTGCTCTGAATAGTTGGAGAAACCCCATAGAACAGATTTAGGGGGCATGCTGGGGTAGGAGAGGGGGGTGGTGGAAATGTTCTTCTGGCCAGTGGAGAGAGCAGCATACAGGAAAGAGTGAACGCCTCTTCAGCAGACATAGAGTCAGATGACCAAACAAAAAGAAGAAGAATATTTCCCTCTGTCTAGCAGGAAGAGACGGGGAAACTCCCTCCAGTCACCAGACTTGGCCACTACAATAGCAGTAAGAACTTGTCCAGAGGAATATCTATACAGTATTTACTTAACTGAAAAAACATAACTACTGTATTTGCAATGAGGAAATTGATAACTCCTAAGCAACAGAATAGGGACCCAGGTGGCACTGTGGTTAAACCACTGAGCCTAGGGCTTGCTGATCAGAGGCGGTTCGAATCCCTGTGACGGGGTGAGCTCCCGTTGCTCGGTCCCAGCTCCTGCCAACCTAGCAGTTCGAAAGCATGTCAAAATGCAAGTAGATAAATAGGAACCGCTACAGCGGGAAGGTAAACGGCATTTCCATGTGCTGCTCTGGTTTGCCAGAAGCGGCTTTGTCATGCTGGCCACATGACCTGGAAGCTATACGCCGGCTCCCTCGGCCAATAATGCGAGATGAGCGCGCAACCCCAGAGTCGGTCACGACTGGACCTAATGGTCAGGGGTCCCTTTACCTTTACCTTTTTAAGCAACAGAAGAGGGGGGGAATGAGAAAAGGCTACAGAAAGTAGTGGGAAGTCCTGACTGTATTACTGGAGTAAACCACAAAAATTCAATACACCCTATGTGCAGAATGAAAAGCTACCCCAGGGCAGGTTCAACTTGAAGGGTGGGCAAATGGGGATGCCTCTGTCGGATCTACAGTTTATATTCTGTGAAAGAGATGATGGATGGATAAGCCTTGGCTTGCTGGTCTGTGTCCCAATGATATGTGTGTTGGGGGAGGGTTGAGGCAGGAATCCAATGATCCCCAGCTGAAGCCTATGGGACATTCAGGCTTCTTTCCAAGCAGCAGGAGGAACAGGAAGCTGAAAACAGAGGCACAACACCTGGGAGACCCAAGAGAGTCCCAGCTACCTCAGCTGTTGTGTACAATCTATTTCAGGGCAGGGAGGGCCCTGCCTACCTTCCCTGCCTCTCAGTATGTGAGGAAAAGGAAGTGAGTTTTCCCCACCTAATTCTAACTAAGAGCTGATGGAAGGGGGTCTGTGGCTTCCCTGAGGGAGAAAATAAGAAAAAATAACTATGCTTCTCAAAAGAGAAGAGTACTTGTACCCACTAATGGAGAGTACAGGAGGGACTCTCCTGCAGGGAAGTTCTCTCCTCTTCCACCTAGAAACTGAGAAAAAAAATCATTTTCTTGTCACATGACCCTCCCTTCTGAAAAGGAGTTAACCCCTTCCTGTAAGTTCCACTGTGCATATCTCACTGTGCAAGAAGAAATCCTTGCAGTGGTTGCACTGCTCCTTTGGACGCAGTCCAAAATAATATTTTTGGGATGTCAGCATACAACAGATGATGAGTTACAGTAATACCTCGGGTTAAGAACTTAATTGGTTCTATTTTTTTATATAACAATTTTATTAATTTTTTATACAAACAAGACACACAAAACATACAATATAACACTGTCCCTTCAATTTCCCTCCACCCACCCGTCCACTTCTGCCACCAGTAGGACCCATGGGCGTTGAGAATCAAAGGGGGTCCATTATAAGTTGGGTTTGACCTCCCCCCTCCCTCCTCATCCCCTCCCTGCCACTGAAGGGACAGGGATGGAGGAGCTCTAGGAGTTGGCTTCCCCCCAGCTCTTTCAAAAAAAGACACATTTAAACAAACACACACAACAGTAGGGAAAAAATAAATTCCCAAATTCTTATTATCTTAACATTATAATTGTGACTTCCTCGATACTCTTCCTCCTGGTTTTCCTAACTTCTCTAATTAATTGTGGCGGGTTTTCTATTCCAATTCAAAATCTTATTCTTATGCTATTAACTCAATCCTCCTCCCTTTCCATGCTGCCCTCCCACAGGCCCCCCCTCTGCCACAAAAGGGACCTGCAAGGCACAGCACTTCCAAGGTTCCATTTTTGTGCCTGGGTTTCCTTCCACCCCCTCCTCTCCTCTCCGAGCACCCCCTGCCACTGGGTGTCTCCAAGTAAAGAGAGGAGGGTAGGCAGCTCTCTGCCCAGACACCTATCTGAACTCACAAAACTTAATATTAAACTAAAAAAAAAATTCTTTCCTCAGCCATTCTTCTAACTCCCTCCAGAAAACTCAGTTCCCCCCCCCTTAACATCAAATCACTACACTAAATCTTAACCATATACTTTATTACACTCTCCTTCCCCTCTCCCTATGTCTTTTCCCCCAATTGGCTCAGCATTTCCGTTAACAAACCAAGATTTCGAAGACCGTCGTTCAAAAACAAAAAAAAAACCTTTTAACTAAAGTTTTCACCCCACACCAGTTCTTTCCCAATTCCATCTCCAGGCCTTTATTCCCCCCTGCTCCTGTTCTTCCCATCCCTGAATAACACCGCTCCACATATTAACTCCTCCAGGATCTTCAATTCCATTAATCTTCATGTCCCTTTGCTTCTCATTTTCTTGCTTTTCTTGTTTTTCTTCCTTTTGAAATCCATACTTTGCATCATCCAAAATATATTTTTTGTAGTCCAAGTCGCCTTCAAAATTCTCCTCAGGTTGTTTCTCCTCACACACAAACTCAGAATCAAAAGTCTCAAAGTCCAAATTGTCCTCTAAATCCTGAACTTGGACTTCAGCCTCTACTGATGGTAAATTAGGATGTTGCCGTTCCTTGTAAATGTCCTCCCATGTTTGTAGATAGTTCAACACCGCCTCCTGGAAGGCTCGAGAATACTTTGTTTTCATAGCTCTTTTAACCGCAGACGAACAGGAGGTAGGGAGCAAAGGGTGCTGGAAAATTCCTTCCTGTTTAGACGATCGGCTCCATCTTGGTTGGTCTTTCCCTTTGTCTTTAACTCCATCACCAATCCATTCTTAATTTCAATTTAAATAGTTCTACCTCATTTTCAATCGATTTTTACTGTTCACAGCAATGCAGTAAGTCCACCCGGTCTTTTAACAGTTTGACAGCTTTTGACAGCTGTCAAAGCACTCTTCCCCCCCAACAATGCTGTACCTCAAGGGGTGCCGGACACGGGGGCTGAGAAGGTTCAAAAAAGTCTTTCTTTCTCTCGGGTCCACCGTCCCTGGAACTTTTTCGTCTTTCGGCTTAGGTTTATTTAAAGCGCCTCCCGGTTTGCCATTAGGAAGAGACCGACTTCCGTTTCTTTAAAGTCTCTCCTATTTTTCCAATTGATGATTTTAAAGTCCAAATACAAAAATTCCACTTACTTTATGGAAATCTTTAATTTTGTTTGGAAGAATCCGCCGCTTGCCGGGTCAGGACTCGGAGCTTCGCTTCTCGGAGGTAAGATATAGCCCAAAATGGCTCCCGCGGTTCCACCCCGCCGGCTCTCGATTGCTCTACTGAGCTCTCGGGCAGCGGGGGATCCGCAAAACGGAGCAGCCGCTGGGCGCGTGAGTCACCGGGACTCTCTACCCGGTGTTTTTACGGGGAGTCCGCTCGCTCTGCGGACTTCCCCCCCCTCCGCGAGGCCAGGGACTTCGGCACGCGAAATCCTTGCGTCCTTCTCTCCGCCGCGACGGACCGGAAGTGAGAACTTAATTGGTTCTAGAGGTCCGTTCTTAACCTGAGGTACCACTTTAGCTAATGGGGCCTCCTGCTGCCGCTGCGCAGCGCGATTTCTGTTCTCATCCTGAAGCAAAGTTCTTAACCCGAGGTACTTTTTCTGGGTTAGTGGAGTCTGTAACCTGAAGCGTCTGTAACCCAAGGTACCACTGTATTCTTCTTTCTCAATTGTTGTCTGAGTGTCAAGAAGAAATCTATAAGAATACTGTAGGAAGAAGTGAATATTGCTTATCACTGTTTCTCCTCTTTTCTATCAATTTGCTGCACTGATAATATCACACAGAATATTGGAGCAAGAATTCTCCATTCTGCAGAGTTCCTTTTACACAGGGATTGTATGTTGGTCAGGAACATCAGTCTGGTATTGTATTCATGCTTATGCTATAGAACCAGCTCCTCTGTAAATAAGAATTAATAATGTCAAGTATTCAACATCACCTAAAGAATTCTGGGCTTGGCACAATGGATAGATATATAATGTACCATTGCAGCATATTCAAAGGCCCAAAATAAAAGGAATTGGGCATGGCGCCCCACAGCTCCTTTTGGGGGGTGAGGGTAAACAGTGCAATGTCAGGCCAAGCATGTTTCCATGGGAATTTGGAGAAAAGGACATTTGTCTGACTTTTGCAGTTGGTATGCATTGAGAACAAAGTGGAATTAATTCATCTAAAGGGTTCAATACATCATGCTGATTGTACATTTTTGCAGCTTGTCCAAAGGACTGTGGTTACAAACTCATTTTTCCACTCAGCCTCTTTAAACTTGTTCCACTTGGTGCTCAATGCACGGTGGCTACAAAGCTCAGTATTCTGGGAGAACACGTTCATCTGTGCATTAATTAACAGCCACCCAGATTTCAAAACTTGTAGACAATGACCTACAATTTAGAAAATACCAAAAGCTGCTTCCCTTCAGAGATGACCTTCAGAGTTGTTGTTTTTCGTTTCACATATACATATGTGCTCACTGTGCATCACCTTGGCCGCACATATTAATGCTCATGGAGAAGAGCCATAGCTCAGTGACAGAGCATCTGCTTTGCATGCAGAAAGTCCCTGGTTCAATACCCAGTATCTCTGAGCATGGCTGGAAATGTTGTCTGCCTAAAACTCTAGAGAGCTGTGGCCAGTCAGCGTGGACAATACTAATCCAGACAGACCAATAGGAAGCTGTCTTATTTTGAATCAGACTATGTTTTTGCACTGTTCTTTCCTTAGGCACGCTTATCACATACTAGCACTTTTCACAAAGCAAATGCCCTATTTGGAGATTGGGGTGGGGATGGAATAAAGCATGCAGTGAGCATGAAAGGCCTCCACCCCCAACATCCATACGTGCACCTGCCCTGCCAGCTCCACTGGACCTTCCCACATTTGGTGTAATGCTATTAGAAGCCTTCCTGCAATCAGGAACATTGCATGGTTGGAGTTCCGAAGTGTAAGGAGGATTCTAAGCACATTCAGCTGAGCACACAAAGAATCCTGTTTCAGTTCTTCCACCCAATGAGCACAAAGGTCTGATTCTTTACCCCGAGGGGATAGGGATGTTGGCGGCAGGGCTAGTGTGTGCTGCTCTGCTCCTCCCTCGACACATTTTCAGGTGAACGCTTTAATAGGGCTAAAATCACAGGCTGTTATATTATAAATGACTCTGCATAAATAATAAACTCTCTTCCTCATGGGCACAGAAATCAATGGTCTCTTCTACTGGATATTAAACATTTCACTATGAAAGTCATACCATTATTCCAAAAGGAGATAATACCCAGCTATTTCTTTGCCTCCTTTGTAAATGCCATGAGGTTTTTTATTTTTTTATTTTTTATTTTTATTCAGGGCAACCATTGGCTACATTTTTTGTAATCCTGTATGTAGTTGCTGTTGGTTCAAAAAGCTATACAAATAATACCAAATGCCAAAGTAAAACTTCCAAACAGGCTGAGCAAACAACATTAGTCGCTCCCCACCCCTGTTTCTGAAAGGGATAGTTCCATCTGAGATGTGGGAAAATGAGTTATAAAAGGGTTGGTTTTAAGCCGGGATTAGTGAAACATGACTCTAAGACAATCTGGCACATGTCGTAAGTCAACATTCACATGCAGGTTTTGGTAAGCCAACACCATGGTGAAAATGTTTGCAGCAAGTCTTCATACCAAACAGTTAAGCTTGACACCCAGCAAAATTAGTAATTCTAAGACTAAACTGCTGCAGCCGAGAGACAGCAATTTTTAAGCTTACCCATGTGAAACAACCACCATCAAACCACCCACTCAGCCCAAACTAGCACATTAAGGAGAAAGCTAAGGTTTATTTTACATGGAGGAATGTTCAAAATGTGACACAAACACACGCACCCCATTTAAAACTGCAAAATTGCACAGTACCACAAAGACTTTCCAACCTAATTTTGGTGGATATTTGTAGATCAACCCCTGGTCAATGTCATATTTTGGAAAGGAAAGCTTTTCAGATACCATGCTGTCCAGTTAACTTGGAAGATGTAGCAACCAAAGAATAGATGACCATATCAAAATTGATTCATAGCCAATTAAGGAGCAAGAGGCTCCAAGATTGGCCTGAAATCCATGCTTCAGACATAATTAGCCCAGGTCTCCACTGGTGGTTCTGATTCAGCCAGTCATGCTGCTGTCAACAAAATAACAGTAGGTCCTCGTGCTTGATCACTGGGTTTGTGTCAATTTCCAGCAATAATAGGCATAAGGATTGGTTGGGCATTCATTCCAAGCTTATTACGCAAACAAATCTTTTCTCAGAGTTTTGCACTGTATTGCAGGCCCACCATGCATGAAAAAAGAACCATAATACCAACAGCCTTTCCAACATAATGGGGACAAAGTCTTACTTATATTAGATAGTTGCAGTGTGCATGCACACGAAAGCTCGTACCAATGACAAACTTAGTTGGTCTCTAAGGTGCTACTGGAAGGAATTATTTTTTATTTTGTGGGAACCAATGGCAGCGGAGAAGGACCTTAAGGCATGCCTCTTGAAGGTGGGTAGATATTGTCTTTAATGTGTGCAGGGGACTTAAGCTTGTCAGGTTTGTGGGTTTTTTGTGTGGCTGCCTGTGCTTGCAAGAGACACAGAACATACTCATTTATTAAGTTGGCACTTCATAGCACACGTTGAGGTTTGGTTGAGAAAACATCCCCTCCGAGTCTTCCAAGTCTACAAGTTCCTTAGAAAGCTGTAGTTGGATAAGTAGCAATGTTTGTGATACTGGCAAATGCTGAGCCAAAGTGTAACAAATACCAAAAGGTATCCAGTTAACTGCTAGCCCCAGGAGAACCATTTCACTTTAAACTCTCCAGACAAGGCTCGACAGTAACTAGAAAAGAAAGGGTGCCACAATTGTTCCTGGATAGTCAAGATGAAGAGCAGAACACCTATTTTGCAACAGAGGACCTTGAAATGCTTATTATAAGGAAATGTCCTGTGATCTTTAATTAAAAACAGAATCACAACAAGAGATGCCTGTTGCTACGAGGGGGAAATGTGCCTTTCTCCTTAGGTACTACAGGGTACCTCTACTTACGAAGTTAATGCGTTCCGCACGCACATTTGTAAGTTGAAAAAAATTGTAAGTCGAATCCCATAGGAATGCATTGGGAGAAAATATTCGTAAGTAGAAGCAACCCTATCTAAAGATTCGTGAGTATAAAAAATCCTATCTAAACCACATCCAAGATGGTGGACGGAGCTCCATTTGTAAGTAGAAACATTCGTAAGTAGAGTTGTTCGTAAGTAGAGGTACCACTGTACATCTTACACTTGCTTATTTTTCAAGCCAGGATACAATCTCCCACACCTTATTTTGGTTAGATGAGCACCACTAATCAACAGCATTTGCTGAGATCTCATAACTAACATTTATCTTCTATTAGAAAAATAGCATGCCAATGAAATATGTGTGGGCAGGATAAAATTAACTACATATAAGAAATGCCATCTTGAAGTGGTTTCAATAATTTTTTCATTGCCGCTTTTGTTCTGTTCTTTCAGTTCCCCTGACCTCCTTAATAGTTTACTAACAATTAAAAGGGAATCAAAGCAAAAATTTAACAGGGAAAAGAGATTTGATAAAATTTTATATTTATATTATTAGAAAGCCAGAAGTTTTCAAACTTTACTTTTTAAAAGGGAACAAGTGACTTCAGCATAATCTGTCTTAAAAACCCCAAAGGCTGATTACTCGGGCTTAGCTAACCTAAAGATGGAGGAAAAAGAAGCAAATACTTTTACTCTTAGCAAAAAAAGAAAAGAGGGGTGTTAATGCAATATGGAAACAGTAAGACACTTTTTAAAAAATCATTCAACAGGTATTCCCTTCAGTGATGATGCACCACAGAAAATCTCAAGTTCTATGCATACAGCAACTCTAATTTTACTGCAGAAGAGTAGACAACACCTCTGTCACCCAATCTGCCACTCCAAAATACAGGGAACCAAATAGCAGGCACACACCTTTGCAATGTTACTGAATTAAAATCTTAAAACAAAGCAAGCCTTCTTCATATTTTTGGTATATGAGGTGAGAAATAAAAGGAGAAGTGTAGGGCAGATGCTGTCATCATTTCAATTTCCTAATTTCCTATGGATTTAAATTAAAGTGTGTTTTCAAGTACAGGTAATGTAGTTGCTTAACCAACCAAGAAAGCACAAAACTAGCTGGCCAACACCAATTATTAGAATCACAGAATTGAGGGGGTATCTATTCTGGCCTCCTCTTCCCCAACAGATGGCTGTTTAGCTTCTGTCTCAATGCTTCCAGCAAGAGATCTTACCACCCAACTAGGTAATTGGTTGAACTGCTCTTGGCATGAAGACAACCAAAATCTACCTTTCCATAATTTCAGCCAATTAAGTCTTCCCCTTTTAGGCATCAAAGGAAAAAGTATTTACCTTATTCTAACCAACTGCCTCTCAGATATTTGGAGAGCGCTATCCTATCTTCCCCCTCAGTCTTCTCTTCTCCACGTTGAATATACTTAGTTCCAGTTACAGGTAGGTAGCCGTGTTGGTCTGACGTAGTCGAAACAAAATAAAAAAAATCCTTCCAGCAGCACCTTAAAGACCAAAATAAAAACTTAGTTGGTCTTTAAGGTGCTGCTGGAAGGAATTTTTATACATAGTTCCTTCAACCATCTCACAGGATTTGTTTTTCATACTATTGATCACCTTTGTTTCTCATCTCTGAACCCATTCCAATTTGTCTATATCCTTCTTAGTGTGAAAACTAAGGTTCTACTAATGCAGCCTAAAATCACATTAGTCATTTTTGTAGCTGCATCACACGGCTGGCTCATGGTAATTTTGTCATCTGCTACAATCCTGAAATCATATACTACTGCAAAGTCACATATACCCCAACCTATCCAATTTGCCTAGATGCAGAACTTGTTAGTTGCAGCCCAGCCTTCCCTTCTATCAAGATCATTGTATTACTTTCTTCTGAGGTGTTAGCTATCCATCCCAGTTTTGTGTCATCTGTAAATTTGATGATGATTTCTACATGCCTTCTAACCTATTGGTAAAAGGCTTAAAGGTTACTAGACCCAACCTCCCCCCTGTTTGATGAGGAACCATTGATGAGCACTCTTGAGTATGGTTTTCCAGCCAGCTGTGAATCTACCTGATGGTACTATCATGTGGCCCACATGCAGTCAGTTTGCAAACGAAAGGAGGCTTTGTCAAATGCCATGTTGAAATCAAGTCAAATTACAATCATTGCATTCCTACAATCTACATGATAAAAATAAATTAGTCTGACAGACTTTATTCTTGAGAAAGTCATGCTGGCAAGAAGAAGAAGAGAAGGAGGGAGGGAGGGAGGGAGGGAGGGAGGGAGGGAGGGAGGGAGGGAGGGAGGGAGGGAGGGAGGTTATGCTGGCTCCTACTAATCACTAAAGTTGCTTATATATTTCTTACAAATTGACTCCTCTATAATCTGTTCTATTACCTTTTTAGATATCAAAGTCAGGCTGACCTGTCTGTTAGTTTCTCAGATCGTTGAAAGTTGGGACACTTCCCCATGGTACCTGTTCTCCAGGATTTCTTAAAAGACCCTGATAGTACACCAACAAGTTCCTTAAAATACAAGTCATATGGCTTTAAAGATATGCACTCATTTAAATAAGCTAGGCACTTCCTGGCCAGCTCCTTATCAATCTTAAAATGAATTCCTACCCCCATACCAATTATGCTACTTATGTACTTTTTGGAAATAAAACAGGGGCAAAATAGGAATTTTTGCCTTCTCTTCATCATTTGTTAATTTTTCACCATCCTTACAGAACAACTTCACATTAAATTTTGTGTGTAATTGTGTCAATCCTTCTTTTACTGGATACTGGGGGAGGGGGATAATCTCATGTTATCCTGTATAACAGTTAGCCTAAACAAAAAGCAGATACGGCCACAGACATACGTATAAGTTATCACCAGCTGGTAATAAGCCTGCATTGGGTAAGTGGATCAAATTCTGTTTGAACTTGGTGCTAATTCAGATAAATAATTTGCTGAAAATTTTTCCGAAGGTGTGACAAGGAGTCACTCCTTTGTGGAATGCAGCTGCCACATTGGAACATAATGGTGCAAGGGTTTAATTGCTACTTGGCCACCAGAGCATTTCCCCACCTCCAGATCATCAGTCATACCCGTCACTACAACCAGCAGGAAGAAGTCAAGGCTACCTGGTAGCCTATTAAATAAATGGCTTCCATCAACTTCCTAATGAGCAGGTTTCAGCTGAAAACAACTCTGCTTCCTTCACAGATTCAGTGTGCAAAGAGAGGGAGGGAGAGAGTGCCTCCAGGGGTGAAGGCAAACCACTACCATTAGTAGCACTACATTAGCAACATAAGCCTGGGCAGTGTGTATGGAGGTCCTGGGCTGCCCAGACAACAAGACCCACTTTCTCAGCTTTGCTGATGTGGTCCAAAGGAAAGCAGAGCAATATGTTTGGCAGCAGCTTGGCAGCAGCTTCCAAGGCTGGAAGGAGGCATACCCTATATGCCATCCAACTGTCTTAGGGGCTCTACTCCGGAAGCTGAAGGCTGGAAGATTCAAGCACAGATAAAAGACAGTACTCCACAGCACATAGATAAACTATGGAATGCAACCGAGATAGTGTTTAAATTCATGGAGGAGAGAGCTAATAATGGCTACTAGTTGCAGGTGGCAATGTTTCTGAATACCAGGCATCTGGTTGGCCACTGTGAGAACAGGATGCTGGACTAGATGGGCCATTGGCTTGATCCAGCAGGCACTTCCTACATTCTTCTATAAAGTCAAGGCTTCCTCCTTCCCACATCCCCTAAATCTGCTCCAGAGTCCCCCAACTATTCACAGCATATTTTGAGGGTGCTTAGGGGAGAGCTGCTATCCATTCTGAAGGAAATCAGCCCTGGGTGCTCATTGGAAGGACAGATCCTGAAGCTGAGGCTCCAATACTTTGGCCACCTCATGAGAAGAGAAGACTCCCTGGAAAAGACATTGATTTTGGGAAAGATTGAGGGCACAAGGAGAATGAGACGACTGAGGACGAGATGGTTGGAAAGTGTTCTCGAAGCTACCAACATGAGTCTGACCAAACTGCAGGAGACAGTGGAAGACAGGAGTGCCTGGTGTGCTCTGGTCCATGGGGTCAGGGAGAGTCGGACACGACTAAAGGACTAAAACAAAAAACAGGGGAGGGCTGCAGGGGGAGAAAGAGGGAAGTGAAGTCTCCGTTGTGAGAGTGGAAATCCATTCTGCTCATGCACAGGAAGCATTAGACACAACCCTATAAAGACACTGTTTGTTATTTGCAAATAGTCAATATGAGCATAGTCCATAGACACATATTTTGAAGAAAGAAAAACTTGAAAGTTTAACCCCCTTAGATAATGAGGCAGGGAGAAAATGCTGTTATTTTGCTACATGAAGTTAAGAGGAGATGATTAATAGTGTGAACAACAAAAATAAACTGCAGAAAAGACTCTCCCTTTAATCTGGAGGATCATCTCAGTATAGTAGGTAAGCTTACCTATGTGACATTTCTTTTTTAAATAGAAAATCATATTAATTTATCTTTTGTAGTCATCATACACACAGTCACATGCCCATGTTTTCAAGTGTCCAAAAGAGCTGAGTGCCAAAACAGATTGTATGCAATATTTTCAAGAAAAGGATCCAAATAGCAATAGCTGCCATAAAGAATTTCTTCACTGATATCAGTCCCCAAATCTCTTTAGCTGAAGATCTGTAGGGAAATGGTTTTAATGAGATTTAAACCACAGCTGAAAGAACCTTTTAGCTGATGAGTAATGCAAAGGAAGCAAGTAACAAAAGCATCACAAAGCCAAAACCCATTATACAGCAGTAACAAAGACACATTGTTTAAATGGGTAAGGGGAAGTAAAGTAGCCTTGAGACAGATGGATGATGTGGCCCTAATGACTTTTAAAGTGCAGAAACTAGCAGCAAAAGTAGAGACACTAAGTTAATAAAGAGGCTAAGCAGTGGGCAACACATAATATCCATTAGCTTTGCCAGACTAACACCAAGAGCCATGAATGGCTATGCCTTTAAGCAGTTGCTTCCGAGCGCAGTTTGACAGAGGCCAGGCTTAGCAAAGCTGCCCCCATCCTTTACCCTCAAAGCAGCACTAACAGCTCATGCCTGTAACTGTCCATTAACAGTATGCACCTTTTGTTTTGGGGCATTGTGAAAGCAGAGTGCTCCATAAAGGAGGCAAAGCTAAAGAAAATCATTGTGCAGAGTGTCCTTCCCTCACCTTTTCCAGTCTACCCCTGTCACAAAGATAACATGATGTTGACGGCATGATGGATTCGCTCTGCCTCGTAATCAGCGGCTCCCATTATTGTTGGCAACGATTTTGCAGATGCCCTTTCCTTGCATGTATTCCCAGTGCAAATGTGATCAATGCGGAAAGGGAATAACATAGTATTTTACTGGCACTTGTACTCTGCTGCGTACATCAATCACCCTGGTTAAGAGCCACAGGTTTTACCAAGTTAAAATGTTAAGCATATGCCACCACCAGTGATGCCATTAGACAGGCCCTGGGGCAAAATTCCACAGCACTCTTCAGCAGTACTAGTAGGAGCACCCATTACTATCAAAACAGTCCCCATAAGAACATAATCTAAAATTGCCTAACTGCACTACTGTATCCTCTGCACACCTAGATCCACTTTTAAACACATATGTTCCTCTTCCTTGTTATAGGCTCATACTTCATCCTATTAAAAAGGAAAACATGAGTGATGTGATGGGAAATGATACTCTTATGCTGTTATGAGATGTAAGGTGCAACATGATAGCAAAATCTAATCCTGGGTAGGCCAGTATAATAATAATAATAATAATAATAATAATAATAATAATAATAATAATAATGTTAACCATATTATGAAGAATTCATGAAAACAAAATACTTTGGGCACTCAGCTTACCGAGAGATGAAGAGCTGAGAAACCAGCTAATAGAAGTTGTATAAACAGCTGGGTAAAGTGGCAAAGAGAAACACTGAGTCCAGGTAAGATGACTGAAGATGGTGAGATTTGGCAGAGCTCTACAAAACACATTCCACACAACTAGATTAGGGCTATAGCTCAGTGGCAGAGCATCTGACTTGCATGTCGAAGGTTCCAGGTTCAATCCCAGGCATGTCCAGATAGGGCTGTCATTGCCAATCAATGTGGACAACTATTGAGCTAAATGGATCAGTGGTCTAACTCCATAACAGTGGCCTACATTCCTAACAGTAAAAAACAAAACAGCACTACGTTTACTAGACAGAGGCAACTGTTGCCTCTTATTCAGTTAAGCAGCATCTAAAGGAAAATCTTTCTATTCCAAGCACTGATCAATCCATATATTATATACAATGGATTCTTTATGACCAAAACTACTTCAGGACTGCAGCTGTCTACACTGTGAGTTATTGACAGGTAAAGACAGAATACAGTCCTAGATCCAATAGCAATCCACTCTTTTTCATGAGGTGCCCCCCCCCTTTAAGGTATCATGACCCTTTTTGTTTGACACTGGTTTATGCATTCCATGCATGTATTAATTTCAGGACCTTTTCTTTTTTTTACCTCTCTGTTAATATTCTGTACCATCATATCAATTATTAGGTGAAGGAAGAAGACAAAACTCTCTCAGTTCTTCTCTAATAGATAAAAATGTACTAGTCTTGAGAGAACCTACTTTAGAAATGATTGCTTTCACAAGGCAAACTTGTCCTACAACCATTAACAGGGTTTTGCTTTTGCTGCTCTTCCAGCATAACTGATGGGAGCTGGGTGTATATATTAGCTTGTGGGTGGCGGTGCTAACAAGACTAAGGGAGTGAACTGCACAACCAGCATGATATTCCCTCTGTAACTTGATAGGAAAGTTGATTTGATTTATGCCGCACTTAAATAGTTTTCTGTGGTGAAGAAAATAAGACAAGTTGCAAAATTATAACTACTTGATCACTAGAAGAAAGGGGATACTTGTGACCATAACAGAATATTCCTTAGGCCCTTTGACAAGTAGATAACTAGATATTTCTACAAAAACAAAAGTGAGTAATCTGATAATGTTATAGCCCAACCCTAAAATCCAAAGCTCCATTCGTAATAGACCTCTTTAAACATGTTGTTCTGTTATTCCAATAGCATAAGTAGTTAATAATGGGATCAGGATGCAGGTGTACCTCAGTAACTAAACTTTCATCTTGACAGACAACTCCTCCTCCTCAGTCATTAAACTTACCGGTACATCTTGGAAGCAATGTGTCTACTCGTCTGAACTACTGTGCCAGCAATGTGGTGCATATAACTGAGGACAAGGATTGTTCTGCAACTGTAATATTGCAGAACTGTGGCACTGCAACTATGATAGGGATTGGGACTGGGTTTACAACAGTATAGCAATCCTGATTTTTAATGCTGTTACACTGGAAATAACCACTACTGCCAGATGTGGTGTAATATAAGGTCATAAAGTGAAACAGAAAAGAACATGAGAGGATGTGCCAGAATGAACTGTGCCTGAAATGGTCAAATCTCAGACACCAACATAAAGTCCATTTTTACTACTCCAGAACAAAAATTGCTAGCACTACCTTTATTATTTTTGTTCACCATTGTGATTCTTAGCTCCCTGTTATCAATGACCCCAGCAATAGTCCATGATAAAAATCGTAGGTATAAATTCTTGCCCAAGTTCTTAATGTAATTATCCATGCAAGTCATTATTAACACTGCCACTACCATACATACCATACATACCTCAAAGTGCCCAGCAAGAAAGTCTGGGATAAGTTTTATTTTATTTATTCACATCCTGCCCCAACAATGCACAACATTTCCAAGATAGATTTTGTTCCTATTGTGCATAAGGAGCAAGGGTTATTGTTCCACTGAGATTATAGGGGAAGACTTTTATATGCAATACACTAACTGTGACCAATTAAATTCCGTATATCTGACTGGTCAGCCACTGACCTTTATATTTTACAAAACACTTTTTCTTAATATGGAAAATACCTTTTCCAATACAGAGATCCAATTTCTGTATATGAAAAAGTAATGTATGAAGTAGCCTCAAGAAAAGTAAACAAGTGAGTGGTGATGCAGATATTTTTCATCCTCTCACATTATGAAGTTAGCTGCCAGATAGTCTATTACCTACCCAACATATGCACTTTAGAGTGAAAAAACAACACTTGAGCCACCATTCAACACATTATTGTGTTCTTTCCAACACAAAGCTACAAGTCTCAAAAAGTAGCATGTGAAGCAGTTCTCGAAGACCTTATAACATGCCTCCAACATGGTCTCTTGCTCTACCTGCATCGAATGTGGTCCCTCGTTCTACTTACATGCCTTAATGCGCCATAGCCATCACTTTACCAAAACATAAGAAGAGGTAGATTGCTTTTGGGGAGGTTCAATATTACAACTATATTTATTTTATTTAAAACACCAACAGAGGAAGATATGGGGAGAATGCTTAATATTCAGATAAAATGCAGAATGTGGAGAGAGGGATGCAAAGAGGCACTAAATGCGTAAATAGGGGGGGGGATAAAACTAGCAGCATAAGAACAAACCCGACATATCACTGCTTTATTTGATAAGTGCTTGGCAGCCCTTAAATAAATACAACGATCACTGACAGCAGTGATGCAATGTCAAGCTAACCCACTTGCCTTCCCTCAACAGGCAAGCTAACAGATATCACACAAAAAAGTCTTCAAGAGCACAGGTCAAGACTGGAGAACTCCATTTCCTCCCCTTCAGTTCACTTTGAGCAGTACAAAGTTCAGGGTCATTTTGAACACAAGGGTTGCATGCCCTGCCTGGCCACTTTGGCTACAGCCCAGAGTTAAAAACGGGCACGCATAAAAACATCCTGTATAAATGGGCAATGCTGGGAGTCGTAGCTGTTCTATCAAGAGCAGCATAAAGAAAACAAGGGTAAAAAAAACAAAAACAAAGGGAGCTAGGGTGAGAGACAACTACCTGTTCCAAGGAGGCAACCACAGAACAGATTTTGTCACACTCTCTCTGAGGGCACAGAGAAAAATGGTGGTGGGTAGGTGGGAATCCTTGACCACCACTTTCTCAGAAAGAGGGGACCTTTTTGCGTCAGAAGCAAGAGAAGAGGAATTGATGAAAAAACAAATGACCACCAGACAACATTTTCCAATACAGTATCTGAAGAAGTGTGCATGCACACGAAAGCTCATACCAAAATAAAAACTTAGTTGGTCTTTAAGGTGCTACTGAAGGAATTTTTTTATTTTACTTCGATCCAGACCAACACGGCTACCTACCTGTCACCAGACAACAATTTGGGATGTGGGAAAGACCTGAAGAGGAGGAGGCAGTGCTGGGTAAGTGTCAAGGAATCTGGGAGGAGGGGGTAGTTTTCGGGGGACGCCTCCCCTCTCCAACCCCAACAAAGCTCGAAAATATTTAAGTTGCTTGTCAGGGTCTCCTGGCCTCATCCAGCACGAGGAGGGGACCTTCTCAGCAGGTGGCGGCGGCCTTTTGGGGTCCCCTGGGGCGGGGGGAGATGCTGCCTCTTACCCTCCGGTTCTGCCCGGGGTGGGGGCTCCCTCTCTTCTCCCGGGCCAGGCGCAGTGCGTAAGGCGGGAACCCTCCCTCGCTCCCTCCCCGCAAGGCTCCGAGCGAGTCCCGTCCTTACCTTTGTGCCCGCCGAAGGCCCCGTACCAAGAGAGCGAGAAGAGCGCGCAGAGGCAGCCGAGCAGCAGCGTGAGGAAGGTGCCATTGCGGAGCCTCATGTCCTCCGTCTCCTCGGCGATGGCTGCGGCTGGAGAGGCCGCATGTCCCGGGCGCTACGCGGCGGCCTCAGCCTCCCGGGCCCGGCAAGGAGAGGCGGCGGCGGCGGCAGGGGCTGCCAGTGCCCGGGCGGGCAGGCGGGCGGGACTCGCCGCCCCCGCCTCCTCCTTCCCCTCCTTCTTCTTCGGCGCCTCCGCCCGCTGCCCTCATGCACTGGCCGCGCCCCACCGGGCCGCCGGCTCCAGCAGGCAGCAGGGGCTGCTCTCGCCGCCGTTTGCCTTTCCCCGGGCCTGGAGGAGAGAGGGGGGCTGCTGTGCCGCCGAGGGAAGAGAAGGGGCGGAGATGATGGCAGCACCGTTAAAGGAGCCGTGCGCTCGCGCGACTGGGCGCCGCCGGCAACAGTCTGCAAGCGGGCGATGGGGAGCCTAGCGACAGACACGTGCAGGCAAACGCGTGCGGGCAGGCGGGCGCGTGTAGAAATCCGGGGTCGAGGAGGGGGTGAGGAAGAGCGCCTGCCGAAAGCCGCTGGACTGTAGGGGCGACTTGTAGAGCAGGACACACTCACACACCCTCGTGTTCGAGCTTACAGTTGGGTTAGCCGAACATCCCAAAGGCAAGACCCCACTTCAGTTGAAAGGAGAGGGGATGGTCTTATAATGGGGAGGTGGAAACCTTGTCCTACCTCCGGAAAGCCCAGTGACACCAGTTACACGGTCTTCGGACACGATGGAGAAACCTGCGGCAAGCTCAGTCCACAATTACAGGCACGGTTCTGCCGTCTGCTCCGGTTCACACGTGCATTTTAATCGCTTTGTGACACTTTGTAATCACAGGTTCAACACCACTGCTTTCCTATCCTCTCAGAAGACTTTTTTTTTTTTTTAAGAGGAGCCAGTGCATCCATTAAGTTTCTGGTCATCAAATGCAGATCCGTGTGTGAATGGGTGCTCAGGAAATGGTCCACCAAGTAGCCTTTTTCTGCAACCATGATCCACCGAAAATAAAGAGGAGGCATTTGTCATTCAAGCTCATTAGTGGGTTCAGTAAGTTCCAAGGAAGACTGAAGACAGGTTCAATTCTTCTGCTTCTTTTCCTTATCCTGCCCAATATATATTTATGTGGAAGCTGTTGGCACTGGCATAGAGATGCTCCACATGACAGCACCAGCCTTGTAGTGAATTATTTACAAATGTTAGCTACCACACGGGAGCATCACTGCAGGGACCATAATCTCTGAATCGACTATGGACTTTCATACCACACACAGTGGAGAGTCTCTCCAAAGTTATGGCTGTAGATGCATATCCTTCAGTAACATTTGTCTGCTCATTCTATGGCTCCCTGCAGAACACGTGAGCTGGCTCTATGAGGCTGAATTCACACATACAGTTCATTGCTTAATAACTGATGCAGCCTAAAGCTCGATACTCTTCAGCAGAGGCATTCTCATATTTAGCTTGAGTCACGCAGCATTGAGTAATCAAGTGATGAGTGTCAGAAGCTGCTGGGAGCTTCAGCAGGCAGCATCTGACTGAGCACAAACTCTTTGTGATGAATTCTGGTGTGTTTGTGGATTGTTTGGTTCTGATTCTATCTTGACCCTGATTCCTGACTTGCTCCTAGTTTGTATTTCAGTCCTGACTTCCTCTGTTGGTCCTTTCTACTAAAACAAAATAAAAAAATTCCTTCCAGTAGCACACTTCTTCAGATACACTGAAACAGAAGTCACCAGACCCTTATGTATAGTCAGAGGGTGGGGAGGGGTATTACTCAGAAGGGTGGTGGGAATGGGTGTTTGGCTGATAGGAGAGACCTGGTCTGAAACCATGGAGAGACCTGGTCTGAATAAGGACACTGGATTCTTATCTCATTATACATAATAAAGCTTTCTTTAGCACCTCAGCTCTTGCCTTTTCCTGCAAGACCAATTGCAGTCGTTAACAGTCATCAACAGGTTTACCACTCCCTACTAGGTGACCTTGAGCCAGTCACTGTCTCAGCCTGACTCTCATAGGCTTCTTGTGAGGATAAAAAGGATTGGGGGGGGGCGGCAAAACCATGTACACACCATATGAAATTCCTTGGAGGAAAGATGGAATATAAATGGCAGAATAAAAAACAAAGAAAAGATGAACCGTACTTTAGAAAAAAGACAAGAGTGTGCAAGAAGGAAATGAACTATTAAACTGAAAACAACTCTCTGTAACAGACACTATGTACTAGCCAATTAGTTACAGATAACATCATGCACCATTGTCACTACCATTTGGGGATTTGATTGCGCAATTGGGCAATTGTCAATCACCCTTTACTCATTTGTAACTGAGCACTGTGTGCATTACATGTAACCAAGGCTGCAATCCTTTGCATGCTTACAAGGGAGGAAGCCAAAACAATAGTTTTGCATACCTTTGCTGTGGATTGAAACAAACACGATAGCTACCAATACCAGAAAGGATGGATTTGTGTAGGTGTTCGTCTTGCATAATACTCTTTTCTTCAACTTCAATCACAAATACATTTATAGAAACCACTGAAGCAAAAAATAACTGTCTTGCACATTTACCTTTCATTATATTAGAATTGATGGGCATAGTTCTTAATTTGTGTTTCACTTATTTTTATTCTGATGGCTTTTGATTTTATTCTGTATCTGATCTATTTGAATAAGAACATTGTGTGTGGTTTTTATATTTTAAAATGAAAGAAACCTGAATCTTGTGGTAAATGCAAATACTATTTGTGCATTTGTGTCTTGCAGAGTAAATCAATTTTAAGGATGGGTTGGGTTTATGAGTGGTGTCATGGATTGGTTGGATGGAGAGGAATGGTGGGTGTAACCAGCTGGGGAACCCGCAAAAGAAGAAGGCTCAGAGCCAAGAGATTGGTGGTAGGACGACAATGAGTGGTCAGAGGGAGAAGACTGGGAGGAAGGAAGTGTTGGAAGCTGAAGAGGTAACAGGGCTTAGTGAGCGGGAGGAGTCTGGGGCAGAGAGAGGTCCATACTCAGAAGCAGAAGCTGAAGCAGGACAGGAGGGAGGCAAAGAGGCATGAGTGTCTCCCCCTCCTGCTGCAACAAGCTCCCCTCCTCCAAGTCTCCCAGAACCAGGAGAGGCATGAAGAGGGCAGAGAAGTTAGCTTTACACAGGCGCAGTCTTGGATTGCTTGGGGAAAACCCTGGGAAGGAGACGACTTAGGCAGCTGTGGGGAGGCAGGGGCCTTCAGTCTCAGCAACTGCTTCATGGGGGCAAGACCTGCCAGAAAAGAGATGCTGTGTTCATTAGGCCTGACACTCCTGTGCAGATTCTGTTTTTGGTAATAAAGAGTTAACTCCAACTTGCTCAGTGTAATTTATTGTGGGCTTGCTCCTGTCAAGTGGGTAGTGAAAATGGCATGGTTCTCTACTCATTACTGCCTCTGTTGTGTGGTATGATGGTAGATTTTCATGCTTGCCCTCATCACCATTCTGCTGAATTAAAAACAGGTACAGTTCCAGAGAATGGGTTTGCACTATGGCCCTGATTTGTACGTTTTTAATAGCTTTGTTCAATGGGGGGGTGTTCTTCATCCCCCCTTACAAGTGTAATAGACCAAAGACAATGGCCAATCAAATGTCTATGGGAAACAGGACATGAATTTCTCCATCTAAGCCCCTTTCCTACCCTCTCACACTAAATCAACAAGTTTTACTAGGTTCTACCACTTTATTAACTATAGTTACCAGATATGGTCTATGTGAGAATTGTTGGTTTTTGTTATTTCAAAACTACGTTTTACACACAGCTCCCTTGTCTTCTCGCCCCCCAGTGAGTAGTACAGCTATCTGGATAATTAAAGGAGTTTGAGAGGTCATAATGCTGCACACATTTGTTTGTACACAGGGTCACACATGTCATGTGCAGATTTTTTAAAATGATGTTTTGCAAAGGAGAAGATAATTAGAAACAACCCCCTAATGTGGCCAGTGTTGTGGTGGTGGTAGACCAGGAGACCAGGTAGACCAGGAGAGCCCAGAATAAAAATGGGCATTGGATAATTGCAGGCAGCACCACATAGCAGCAGCACATATATATATCAAGAGTGAAAAATAAAGTGTGGATAAAACACATGGTGCCAAAGATATGCATAATCTCAGTCTAGTTCTAAAACCTGAAACATTTGCAGTGAAGTTTTCTGAGAGTTTGGCAAGGTGTTGGGGGTGGGAACCCCCTTTTCTGTCAAGAGTCTTAAATTAAAGCATCAGCACTAGAACATGCTGTGTGCCAGCATACACTCAAGGTTGAATCAGTATGTAGGCAAGGTTGAAGACTGATTTTTCTCTTCCTTTTATAGTTCAGCACTGGGCTGGCTGTAGCTGGTTTCAGACTGCACCACTGTGCAAAAATTATAATGCTTATTCACAAACCCCTACAAGTATGCACACGATCCCAACTCTCTAGTAATCCCAACAGTACCCAAATATATATATTTATTACAAGCACCAGCTAGGATTAATTGCCCCAGACACACATATGCCCACCTCAACTGCAGTAGCATACGAACTAGCCTTAATCCCTCCATGTCTCTCTTCCAACTGTTCCTCTCTATCTACTCCTACAGCTGTCAGTCAATCATTGCAGCAATCCCTAGTCTTAAATATCCCAACTGGAAGAGGCAGTGAACAGCTGCCACAGAGTGCAACCCTCCCAATACGGTCTATTGTAGGGAGGGGAGGGGACACAGAGATGCCCGTAGAACTTTTTGAGCAAAGGGAGGCTATTGCAAACTATGATGAGTTTTCCCTACAAATTGCTCAAGTATCCCCAAGGAAGATATTAAATAGCAAAGCTCAGAACACATTGAAATACAGTATTCCTAGCAAGATATTTCGTTACAGTGGCAGAAGATAACTGTATCTTTCTATAGGCTTCAGGCGGATACGAATGCTAGAAGCTAGTCGGAAAAACTCAGGTTTTGTGATGATGAAAAACAAAAAGATGCCAGGAAGGGCTCCTCTCTGTCCTTTCTTGTTTGTACTCTGTGGGCACAGAATACAAGAGAAAATACTCACGTCTGTCATATGTGAACTCCAGCTAAGCCAGCAGCACCACCTGCTGTTCTTACTGTGAATTTTGCAAAGGAGAGATTGAGACCACATATGTCCTTGGGTTTATCCAGTCCGTCCTAACCTCTCAAGCATTTCTTACACCAAGTACTAATAAAGAGAACAGGGACTGGGGATCCTCCAGACATCACTGGACTCCAATTCCCATCAGCGCTAACCACTAGTGGAATGGACTACCATGGAAGGTGATGGACTCCCCTTCATTGGAGGTTGGATAGTCATCTGTCAAGGATCCTTTAGTTACAATTCCTGCACTGCAGGGAGTTGGATGAGACAACCCTTCAAGTCCCTTCCAGCTCTACAGCTCTATGATCCTTTTAGTCTATGACAAATGGTCAGGGATGATGGGAGTTGTAATCTTAATACCAGCTAGAGAGCCAGAGGTTCCCCACCTCTGCAGCAGAGGGATAGTAGTAATATCTCCAACTCCACATCATGAAAAGAGACGGGGCTGGTCTGACTGCTATGAGGCCAAACCAGACTTGCTGCTGTAGCAGGGATGGAGGAAAGTGGAAGGAACATCTCCACCCCCGTCATTCAGCCTGGACACTTGAGATCTAGCTCCAAGGGCCTTCTGGCAGTTCCCTCACTGCGAGAAGTGACGTTGCAGGGAGAGAGTAGGCAGAGGGGCTTAACGGTAGTGGTGCCCACCCTGTGGAACACCCTTCCATCAGATGTCAAGGAGACAAATACAACCTTTAGAAGACATCTGAAGGCAGCCCTGTATAGGAAAGTTTTTAATGTTTTATTATTATTATTTATATGCAGGAAGCTACCCAGAGTGGTTGAGGCAACCCAATCAGATAGGTAGGGTACAAATAGTAGTAGTAGTAGTAATTACTACTACTGCATGTGTGGTCATAAATGCCACATTGGAGACCCCTACTCCAAACCTCCTAAAGTGATTAAGACCTGTATGTAATTCTAGCACGGAACCATACCCTCCAAAGTACACACACAAGCAAGCAAGCAATGGGGTATTATGTTTCTCTCGGCTGTGAAGTATGAGTGCTGCCTTTCAGTTTTGCTGCCTCTGTTGTGTTCTCTGTTACTCAGAACTAAGCCCTGCACACAGGAGCGCAGGCTGTGCCATTGCACAATTCATCACTCCTTCTGTGAATACAATACATCACCCTTATCACCCAGAGCACATTTCTTAGGGCTTTCTCTAACCCTCTTAATAGTTCATTGCCCCTGGCATCAAATTGGAAATAAACTGCAGTGGTGCACAACAGAACAGGCTGTTGCTGGCAAAGGCTTTGTGTAACCACAAACGCGGTTTATAGCACAAAGAGTGACAAAATATTTCAAGGAAACATGCATACGAACAAACAAAAATAATTGTTTGAAAGGAGGGGGGGGAGTAGAATGGCACTTCTGCTTAATTTGTTAGTGAAGCATGATAGGCGCTTGCTAGGTGCTCAGCATTCTGCAGCAAATGCTGGAATTCTAATCGGAGTGGCACTCAGTCTCAGAGGCAGCAATTGCTCCAAAGGGACCCAACAATCAGCTTGGATCCAAGTATGTTTACTCAGAAGTAAAATACCACTGATTTTAAATGGGCTTAACCCTAGTACTATGTGTATAAATTTGCAGCCTTCAGGTAACACAAACTTTTCATGTTTCATCCTTCAGGGGGAAACAGCAGCTTCTGGGAGATGGGGTAATTTTAATCAGGAAAGCTGTCTAGAAGGAAAGGGTTAATCTCTACCTCCCCAGCACCCTGATCTCAATGCAAATACCTACGCCTGATAGTTGCACATGGAGGGAATGAAAAATATAGTGTATCTCATGATACTCAGGGTCATAAACTGATTAAATTTATCAACAGTCAATTCAGAGCAAGCAACAGGAAGACAGCATAAATAACTTAGCTGCCACCTTAGGTGCTTGAAAAGAGAGTAGACTAATTCATGACAGATGGCTCTGTCTGCTACTGTTAGGAAAAGCAGTGAAATACAATCTCTGCAGTGTTCGAAACTCCCATTGTTCATCTAGGTGCATTTTGCAACAGGGAATTTCATTAACATGAGCAGTTTCTGAGCTCTGGGCGCAGTACTGCACCTAGGATTTCAGATTAAAACTGCAGAGTAGAAGGAAAGGAGGACCTTTCTCTGCCTCCCCACTTCCAGCTACTCTCTGAAGACTGGAGAAGAGACCCTCTTAAGAATATTAGGGGGGTGGGCAGGGGAAGGAATAGACCATGTGAAAAATGAACATATTCTTTTAGCTGCAGGTCATTCATTTTCAGCTTTGTATCCTTGTTATTTAAAAAGTACGCCTTGACATTCTGTTGTTGTGCCCATAACCTAGGTTTAAGGTACCATTTAGCTCCAAGCTTTCACATCTCAGTTTATAACACTGAATCTCTAATACACAACATTACAGCAGGCAATACTGGGGATAGAGTTTAGCTGTCTGTTGCTCCAGAGAGTGGGACTGGAAATAGTTGGTGAACATTTCTGAGAGGCAGATTTTAGCTTAACATGGAGGGGTGGGTACATCCCAATGGTAAGAATTGCTCAGCAATGGCAGAGACTGCCTGGAGAGGTGAGGGACTCTCCTTTGCTATAGTTCTGTGCATCACCTGGTGAGAAGAAATAATTGTTAAACTGGTTTGTTTACAATGCAGGTATGCCTGAAGTGATTTCAGTATGGGAAATGTAACAGTATAGACACCTGATTTGGAGTAGTTCGACATTCTGGTCTTGAAGTGCCCTATAGGTTATTGTTTTTTTAAAGTACCCCTGGAAATGTATGCATTTATTTTATATTAAAGCTGAAAAGGGCTCCCAGGGTGACTTGCATAGATCAAGAGTAAGACAACCCCTGTCCTAAAGCTTACAACTGAAAAGACATGACAGAAAAAGGATCCAGCATCTGCAAGCACCCTCAGAGAAAGTCTTCTACCGGTAATGGCTTTCCTGAGAGCCAGCAAATAATGTGAGATCATACAGAATAAGCAGATAGCCTGACAGTAGAAGAGCATTAACAACAACAACAACAACAACAACAACTTGTAATTAGAGCATTCTGCTGTCTGGCATGATGTGATGCAACCAAAGTCAAATTACTTAATTTTATTTAATTTTATTTATTTGAGGTAGTCCATCCCTTTACTCAAGTGTCCCAGGACATCAATACAGTGGTACCTCGACAACCTAATGCTTCGACTTCCGAAGTTGACAACCCCGGAAGTTTTTTCGCCGTGCGCGCGTTCTGCACCTGTGCAAAGCAGCACGTGTGGTCAGCGCATGCGCAGAAGCGGTGCTTCGACACCCGAAGACCTCGACTTACGAAGACGGCCGCGGAACGGATCGTCTTCGTAAGTCGAGGTACCACTGTACCATTAAAATAGAATCACAACTAACAATAAAAAAACAAAAACAATCAGCATCACACAATTTATAACCACCACCAAACAAAACAGGCAGCAGAAGTGAAAACAAAACACTATGCCAGGGGTCAGCAAACTGTTTCAGCAGGAGGCCGGTCCACTGTCCCTCAGACCTGGGGGGGGGGGCGGACTATATTTTTTTGGGGGGGGGGAATGAACGAATTCCTATGCCCCACAAATAACCCAGAGATGCATTTTAAATAAAAGCACACATTCTACTCATGTAAAAACACGCTGATTCCCAGACTGTCCACAGGCAGGATTTAGAAGGTGACTGGGCCGGATCCAGCCCCTGGGCCTTAGTTTGACTACCCATGCACTATGCACTTCATCCCTCCTCAAAAACCTGGATAAAGAAGTGGATATTTTACCTGCCATCTACACCTGCAGGGCCATAATAAATAAAGTACACCTCTAGGCCCCTATAATGTGAACCTCACTCCATGGAGGAACCACCAAGAGGGCTTCCGCTGCAGGTCTTAAACAAGTATGACATATTTGGGAGCAATATGTCATAATAACCACTTTAAATCAGGCCTGAAATGTCACTGGCAGCCAGCAACCAGAAGCTCCCATTAGCACCCTCGTCGTCACATTCTGCATCTGTAACCTCTGGACTGTTTTCAAGCGCAGCCCCATGTAGAATGCATTCCAACAGCCTAACATGGAGGTAATCAGAGGATGGAAAACTTATGGTTAATTTAAAATAGCATAAATGCATTGTTATGTGATGGGGTGGTGCCCGCTATTTTGAAAGAGGCGGTGGTGTGTCCATCCCTAAAAAACAATGTCCACCCTCGATCCCCTAGTCTGTGATAGCTATCAGCTGGTTGTTAATATACCATTTATTTGGCTTAACCTGGAAGCTGCAGCTGGTGCAAAATGCAACAGCTAGGTTGTTGTCTGGGTTCAAGGTTTTGCTTTCAGTATTTAAAATCCCAAACAACTTGAGTTGTTTAAGGGGCTGCCTCTCCCACTACATTCCTCTCCAGCAACTGTATTCTTCAGATGGGGCACTTCTGACAGCACCATCTGCTCTAGCAGTGTGCTGAGCCTGTACTAGAAATCAGGTAGTGCTACAACTCCACCTCTCTGGAATCAATTAGCAGCCAAAATCAGACAGGTGCCTAGTGTCATGATGCTTAAGCACCTACTTTAAGACATTTGGGGGGGGGGGGTTAAGCAGGTTTTTCCTGAGGTGTTAACTCAATCATTTATGGACTATTTTATATCTGATGGAATTGTTTTGCCGTTTTTGGAGTCTGTAGGGATGGTTTTTATTGTTTATGCAGTTGGTTGGATTGCTTTTGTTGTTGTTTTTTTTGTGCTTTCTTATTATTATAATCATGTACAGTATAGTGCTTCAACAGCTTTATGAAGTGCAGTGGTTTATAAATCTGTTTGAGAACAACCATTCAATCTAAGAAAGGCCATAAACTGGCAAAGCAGCCAGAGCTGGGCATAAGCCTCCAAGGCAGCGGTCGGCAACCTAAGGCCCATGGGCCACAAGCTGCCCAGGGGGGTCGTTTTACTGGCCCCTGAACCGAGCCACCCACTCGGCGAGTCCCCATGCGCTGCGCTAAACCAGTGCAGCGTGGTGTGGGGACTCACAGAGCGGTGCCAGAAATCACGTTTGCGCAGATGCCAAAAATCGTGGGCGTTGTGCGCTCACGTGCACCCGCAATCCAGCCCATGGAGGGGGCTCCACAGCAGTGAACCGGCTCAGGCAAGGTAAGCCTTGCTGACCCCTGCTCCAAGGCTACCTGGATTTTTAATGGAACATAGGGAACAGCCTATCGAGCCGGACCATTGGTCTATCTAGCTCAGCACTGCCCACACTGACTGACAGCGGGGCTTCATGGAAATTATTGTGGAAATTAGAAGCATCATTCCAAACCAAGTCATTTCTAATTGTAACACTATAGCTCAACTTAACCACTATGCCAGCAAATAAATGTTTAGGAGGTAGCGTAATGTAGCTGCGGTTTGTAAGGTGATCCAAGATGGGATACAGATTTCTGCTGCATCTAAAGCTATCCTGATCATTATGGCCAGGCATTTGTTGTCATGTCAACTCTGTTTATAGCATTTCTTCCTTCCTTCTTCTTCTTCCTCCTCCTCTGGCGATCACTCACACCCAAGTATGAACACAGTCTTAACAGTGAGTCCGTAAGTGACTGTGGAAGTGAAATCTGGATCCACACGTCCTTCCACAGTGGGGACATAGGTTTCCGGGCGAGAGTTGTTCACGGTGAGGGTTTGCCAAGCGTGCCTTCCTCTTAGCACATTTCTCCCTTTCGTCCTGCGTCTGAGTGTCTTCAAAGGCCATGACACCTTTGGTTAAGGGTGTGCTCCAATTGGAGTGCTCGCAGGCCAGTGTTTCCCAGTTGTTGGTGTTCATACTACATTTAAAAAAAGATTTGCCTTGAGAGTCTTTTAATCTCTTTCGTTGATCACCAGTATTACACTTTCCATTTTTAAGTTCAGAATAGAGTAGTTGCTTTGGAAGACAATAATCAGGCATCCGCACAACATGACCAGTCCAACGAAGCTGATGTTGAAGAATCACTGCTTCGAAACTGGTGGTCTTTGCTTCTTCCAGTAAACTGGTATTAGTTCACCTGTCTTCCCAAGTGATATGCATAAATTTTCAGAGACACTGTTGATGGAATCTGTCAAGGAGTTGGAGATGGTGTTTATAAGTGGTCCATGTTTCACAAGCATACAGTAAGGTTGGTAGTACAATAACTTTGGTTTCCCTGCGAAAGTCCTCAAACACTCTGCACTTAAATTGGAAGAAAGCTGTACGCGCAAAGCTCAGGCGATACTAGATTTGCATTTCTAGACATTGGCAAACACCCCCCACCCAACTAGGAAATGGAAGAGGAAGTACCTTGTAGAAGAAGACTGCAATCACACGACTTTAGTATGACCAGCGTTGGAGCAATGCTGTACAGATAGAAACAGTTGTCATAATCAGATGTTGCACAGCTGCACCACAGAACTGCTAAATAGCATAGAATTGGACAGTGGTGCAGCTTCATGCTCCAGCACTGGGGGGCAGAGAGAAGGCAGGGGAATGGCTGGCATGCGTCCTGGAGGCGTGGCACGCCACCCACAGGGGCGTGGTGCGCGCCTGGGGGTTTGGTGCACCGCCTGCGGGGACATGGCGCTCAACGCAGGAGGGAGGGGGGCCAGCCGCGATGGCACCCCACCGGGATTGTGGTGCTGGGGGCGATGCGCTCCCCCCGCCCCCCTCTTCCTCCGCCAGTGGAATTGGACACAACGTAGGACTAGAGTTTGTTTTATTTTAAATATTATTAAAAGTTACTCTTAATTCCCTTGCATTAGTGACCCATTGTGCTAGTGGGAGTCCTTGTTTTGGCTTCCACTAGCACACTGAGTTAGTTGAATCTGACCCTGTAGTTTGTTAAGCGTGATTAGAATTGTTAGGAGACCAATTTTCTCCCAAAGAGCTACAATTCCCAGAGTGCCATGGGAAGAGGGGCTGATTGTTAAACAACTTCTGGAAATTGTAGCTCTGTGTGAGGGGAATAGGGGTCTCCTGACAACTCCGTCAACATTCTGAATAAAGTATACTTCCCAGCATTCTTTGAGAAAATCCTTGACTGCTTAAAAATATATGGTCCTGCTGTCTAGAAGGAACACCTTGGTAATAATGATTCAGGTGGTGCAATTTCTTCTGTCAGCCCTGGCTGCAATCCTATACCCATTTACCTGAGAGCAAACCCTACTGAACTCAATTGGATTTATTTCAGAGAATTATAGGAAGGTGATGTAAGCAGAGCAGGTAGTAGCAGAAGACAGGTAATGACAGGGCTAATGAATAGATTTAAGACCTTCTGGCAAAACTGCTCCCGCCACACCACCAATTCATTTGAAATGTCAAGATCACCAGTGGCATCCTAACTGCAGCTAAAGTTCCAATCTGAGTATAGTTATGTGCATTCATATACATTTATTTATATACCCTGCCATTCAACAGATTAAAAAAGGTACGCTTTCAAAAAGGCCATAACTGCAGCAGGCCATAACTGAAAGCCAATTTTTACACTAAATGTCCATGATTTTGGCATGCGTATCTGTGGTATGATAAAGTGAAGGTTCACAAAGGCTTTAAGAATTATATAGCCAGAAAATCGTTGTACAATGTTTGGATTAGATACAAAGATTTGTTAGAAAGGGAAACACCTAAATGGATTTCACCTTTAGAAGCTAAAACACATAAGAGATTGAATATGGAAACCAGTTGGCTAAAATATAGAGATTTGTTGATAGAAGAAGGAGACCAATGTAAGTTAAAAACATATGAGCAGTTGAAAAGTAAACTTGATGATTGGCTCCAATACCATCAGATTAATGAAGTATTTAAAATGGATAGGAAAGTTGGCTTTCAATCGGAGAAGTCAAAGTTGGAAACAGAATTGATAGAACCAAAATCAAAAATACTTTCCAGAATGTATAAGTTATTGCTTGAGTGGCATACGAACGATGAGCAAACAAAGAATGTTATGATATTGTGGGCAAAGGATGTGGGACATAATATTTTGATGGAAGATTGGGAAAAATTATGGAAACAGAATGTGAAATTTACTGCGTGTAGTCTTTTAAGAGAAAATATAATGAAAATTATGTATAGATGGTATCTTACGCCAGTAAAACTAGCTAAGATTTATCATAATAAGGATAACAAGTGTTGGAAATGTAAGAAAGAGGAAGGTTCCTTTTACCACATGTGGTGGACTTGCCCATTAGTAAGAGATTTCTGGGGAAAGATTTATAATGAACTTAAGAGAGTGTTGAAAAACACATTTATTAAGAAACCAGAATCCTTCCTATTGGGTATAGTCGGGTATATATGCCACAACAGCGGCAATAGTATTACTAGCCAAGAACTGGAAGTCTCATGAATTACCAACAGTCAACGATTGGCAAATGAAGATGATGGAGTATTTGGAGATGGTGGAGATGACCGGGAGAATTCGCGACCGGGGAGAAGAAGCGACTGAAGAAGACTGGAAATATTTCAAAACCTATTTGAAAATATATGTTAAAATTGTATATTAAGATTAGATTTAGAATTGTATAGAAGCTGTGGATTTAGAGAATATGTGAAGTAGATAGAGGGATGAAAGATTTGAAATAATATGAAATTTATATAAAAATGTATAAGAAATTGCTAAAGATAAAAATGAAATGAAGCGCAGATTGACGGAACTCGAGGAGGTCCCTATACACAATGTTAAAGGAATTTGTATTTGCATTTTTCTGTTTTTCTTGTTATTTCAATGTGTTTTTTGTATGTTTCTGTTGCTTTTCTGTTTATAAAATTAATAAAAATTATTATAAAAAAACCTAAATGTCCATGATAGCTGGTGTAATGAAGTAGCTAAAAGAGTAAACTCCAAATCAGGAAGTCCCCAGTTCAAATCTTGCCTTTGCCATGAGCTCACTACTTATTTATTCAGTAATGATGCGTCGCTGTACACTTATATGCTTTGCAGGAGAGCAGTATATGAAGACACTCATAAATAAATAAATAAATAAATAAATAAATAAATAAATAAAATTTGCATGCAGCCCCATATAAAGTTTTCTGGGTGGCTTACAATAAAATATAAAAGCAATTTAAATACAAAATAAACCACGATGCAGTAAAATAGGAAGCAACATGTATACAGTAGGAAGACAAAACTTACCACAACCACAAAGTTGATAGACCGATTTTAAAACTGAAAGGACCAGACCACACATGCTATTTAACCAAGTACTATGTACATGCTGTAGTTGTGCCCAAGGCATTAGGCTCTCTGAGGAAGGGGCAGAGGAGCATCGGTGGATGCTGAGGGGAAAGGGAGACTGAAGTTTTAGAGTATGGTTTTATTCTGTATAGAGTGGTACCTCAGATTAAGTACTTAATTGGTTCTGGAAGTCCGTACTTAACCTGAAGTGTACTTAACCTGAAGCGAACTTTCCCATTGAAAGTAATGGAAAGTGGATTAATCCGTTCCAGACGGGTCCGTGGAGTACTTAAATTTAAAGTACTCAACCTCAAGCGTACCTAACCCGAGGTATGACTGTACAGTATTTGTTATGTTTGTTCTGAAACTCAGTATAAAAAAAAAACTAGTAAAGGAAGTTATTTTAAAGGTAAACAGAAAGATCTTCACCAGGCACTGAAAAGACCCACAAGAATAGTGCAAAGTGAGTTTCTCTGGGAAAGCAGTTCCTATAACTGGGGTGCCTTAGGCAAGCAAGCTACTGTCTGTCTGTCAGCCTGAGCCCCACCACTAGCAATACAGATAGGGTACCTTCCCACACTCCCACTACATAAGCTTATACAAGCCTTTAGCCACACATCGGACGTGTGATATTCTCAATGGTCTAAGATATTTTTATCAAGGTTTTTCTGAATTGAGCTGATGTTCCATAAAGACTACTCTTCACCATCATTTAATTCCCAGTCCATTTTCTCCACAGCCTTTTAAAATTGTGTAGGGAATGTCCCACACCTTGCCAAAGGAGCATTTCATAAAGCTTTGAAACTAATCTATTTTCACTGCCTTCTACCTCCATTAGTATTTTACTTAAAATATGTGAAAGCTCTGCTTCCTTGCTCTCCTGATATTGTTGTCTAATAAATGCCTCAACTGGATACCACAGGAAGTATCTTTTAAGCTGATTTCTCTGCAGTTCTTACACGGTCATTGTAAGAAGGATAATGCATCGTAAGCGATACAGCACCTGAAGTGTGCTAACACTCAAAAATAAAGCTATACAAATTGTGTCAACAATTTGATAGAACTAGTCCAGCAGGTGGCCTCAGAACAACTGGTGATGTATAACTGCTGCAGCTAAGCACAAATAGACCTGGGCAGTCCTGTGGATGAGAGGCTAGGATTCTGACAGAATAAAAACACAACAAATTCCATCAGACCCATAGCAAAGCCAAGGGTCAGCTGTGCTGAGTCTTGTGATACAAAACATCTGTAAGGCACTGGGTTGGGAGAAAGCTGGTGTAAACACCCCAGACAATTTGCGTCTCACACCCCCCCCATATGAAGCAGCCTTATATTTCCAGGACCCTCTAGCCCAGAATCACTTCCTTGGCAGTTCTCCAGGGTGTCATGCAGAGTAATGCCTTTTTTCAGCCCTACAACCCAAGATCCTACTAAACGGAGATGCCAGGAAGTGAATCGTCCAACCACATGTCTTCTGGAACCCTGCTGATTACACCGTAGTTCAAGCATCCTCAAACTGCGGCCCTCCAGATGTTTTGACCTACAACTCCCATGATCTCTAGCTAACAGGACCAGTGGTAGGGGAAGATGGGAATTGTAGTCCAAAACATGAAGTTTGGGGATGCCTGTTATAGTTGATATCAAGCTGGAGAGCTGAGTTTGCAAGCATGTACTCCTACAGGGTGGGCTGGGCTGTCTCTTCACGCCTGCACTGATGGGTAGCACATCCTTGGCAACAGAACTCATGCCCAGCCCTGACTCTCTCTGCTTCCAAACTAGCCGGCTCTCCTTCCCCTACTAGGATGGCCATTAGCCCCTGAGCAGGACCCTCATCCATATCACTGCTGGAGCTGTCTCTGCTCCTTACCGCGATCTCAGGGTTCTCCTCCTTCTCTGTCAGATCCTGCCATTCCTGCCCCATGCCGCCTAGTGACATAGGGCCCATGACAGATATTTTATATGAAAATGTAAATTTAAAATATTTAAATAAAATAAACAAATCTGAGACCTTCTGCATGTAACATCTGTGCTGAGATATTATCTATCTCCATAGCTCCTTCAGCACTGGGAATTATCTGTCTCAAGGTATAATTCCGCAGAGGAATCTTTTTCTATGTAAATGATTGATGCAAACAGAGGCAGTCTAGCAGCAGAGAAAATTACATTCCTTGTGTCATAACAATGAAGCAAAACAGTATCAACAGGACAAAATATGTGACAGAGCATTCTAATAATGGAAGGAGAATTCAGAGGAACATTATAATCCTTTCAGACTTCTCTAGGTTGCAATCATTTTCTGAAATAGCGATGGGATGTGTTTAGTACCAAATTGATTAAATACTGAGCACTGCAGCAACTTCAAGATTTTAATACCTATACACATAAATAACATGTTAATACCTATACAAATAAACATCAATGTGGCCTGCAAATTTCCTTCTTTTATTCCCAAATTCTAAACTAGAGATTCTGTGTCCTACACCAATGCAGATTTGTCATCTTCTGAATAAACAAAGCCATCCTGTTTATATTTATAGTTATAGGCCTAGCATTTCCTTCTCTTCCTTCAGCTTACACTTTCAGCCATGACTACAACTCGGTTCAACATCCTAATTCTATGCACGTTGTTTTATCTTCCTCCTACCTAGTCTTTTTACATTCACCTTCCCCTATTTATAATAGCCCTTTTTCTTATGGGTGTAGGATGCTTTAAAGAGGTGGGATGTAGGAATTGGCAAGCAAAGCAAGCACAGGCGCCACTCCTTAGTATTCCTATACGTTGTCACCAGGATGCTCTAAAATACTATCTTCCCACTAGGATACTTTTCAGATACACCTGGAGAAAGTACTGTAGTGTCACTTTTGGAAATAAAAATTCAACACATCTTGTCTTAAAAACCAGTTTGGGGCTTTCTCTCTCTCCTTGCTATTTTACAAGAGAATTATAATACTAGCTGGCCCAGCCACATGTTGCTGTGACTCATCCCTGTGATTGGCCCCACCCTGTCCCGACCCATGATCTATCCCTCCCCCCTCCCCGGATCATCCCTGTGATTGGCCCCACCCTGTCCCGACCCATGACCTATCCCGCCCCCTCGGCCCAGACTGCAAAGCTGAGCCTAGATGCTGTGGAGAGGGAAGCTTTCCTAGCTGCAGTACCAGTGTAGCCATCACTAGAGGGCGCTGTTTTGCAACCTCTCCTGTGCTCCCAGCATCCCCGGCTGTCTGAGTTTTGTGTTCGGGAACAGTGGGTTTTGCCTGCTTTACCTACCATAGGTGTGACATCTACGCAAACTGTATATGGTCACTCGCATATTCACTTGGGACGTTGTGTCAAAATTTGAACGCAATCGGTCAAGTGGTTTCGGAGAAAAGTGAAGACACACCCACATGGCCAGTTTACATTTTTATATACTGTATATAGATTTCAGCCTGAGAGAATTTTTCTTCATGCTTTCTCTGTATAAGACTAGTTGAGACAAAAAAAATTCCTTCCAGCAGTACCTTAGAGACCAACTAAGATTGTAATAGGTATGAGCTTTTGTGTGCATGCACACTTCTTCAGATACACTGAAACAGAAGTCACCAGACCCTTATGTATAGTCAGAGGGTGGGGAGTTGAGAACATTCGGATTGAGAATCGGTGGGGGATTGAAATCCTGTGTTGCAGGCCAGACTAACATAAAAGAAACATCTTGCAAACCTGTAATCTGTGCTTTTCTTTCCTCCAACTATCCATATAATTCTTCAGGATAATAGCAACATCATAAGGAATAGGAATGTTTTTCCCCCTTCAAAATATCAGTATAAAATGGAAACATTCCAGTAGATTCTGGAATGCCCTTGACTGCCTCAGCAGGGCTTGAATCACTATGACAGAGCAAGCATATAGATCCAAGGAAACACAGCCTAGAGCTCCCTCTTTAGGATTTGGGGGGGAAAGAAAAATGATCATGAGACTCAGCTGAGTCATAGTCATCATAGCCATCTGATGTAAGTTCCTTCAAGTAGCCCCAAAGGGCCCAGCAAAAGGGTTTCCAGAGGGCCAACAGTTTGTTGTGAATTTTCTGGTCTGCGAACAAAATGGTCAGTCAAAAAACTAAAAGTACACCAATGGATGTGATGGCATTTAGACTGCCTGGACAAAAAGATTCCCGTTAACTCGCTTACACCATATCCCTCATGAGAAAAAGGAACCTGGGGTACAGTCACTACAAGCCCACCTTCAGCACATTTAACTGGCACGTAGTTGCCATTTTTTCCTACTGGGCATGCTCCTATACTTTTGACAATGGTATAACATATATAAATTAACCATAACTTTTCCCCACTTCATTTATGAGGGTCAAACTACATGCAATAGGGAAGGCAAATTTGTTTATTCCTATCTACATTCACATAAAAATCTAGGATTTTGGGAATGGATGAGGGCTGATTGTTACAAGAAGTGGGCTAAGGGAACAGAACCCCGCACTGCCAGTTGCTGTTGACACCTGTCATTCAGTTCAGCCCCAATTAACAGAAGGACTGGGAGAAAATGTCTCAAGTAATACAGCACAGGAAGGCAAGGCCCTACCATTATAGAGTAAGATGATTGCCCTAGGCAGCTGATTTGGCCCAGCAAATAACTAGTTATTTATTACTATGGTATTTTTACTGCCAGTGAGAGGGAAAGGCACTTGTTGGATCTTCTGCCAAAATAATTTTACATGTACCTTGGCAGGGGCCATTATTTGCTGCTCTGTTTCAGGCAACAAAATGTCTTGGATCAGTCCTATTGCCATATTTTCTTTACTGACGCTGCTCCCATGTCCTGAACAGCAGCCCAATGAGCAGATACTGAGAGACGATACTTCTCCCAGCACTGAGATAAGTGATGGAGAAAACCCCAGCAGCTAAATACCTGTGGCAAGGCACAGTTGAGGAGACATAACAACTGCATCCGCAATAAGAAAAAGTGGTAGAAGGAAAGGCCGTATAGATTGAATGAAAGCTAAATATTTTTTTTAAAGAAGAATTTATTCTGTCCCCCAGGAAGAATGCTATGTAGGATACCTAAGTAAATAGTAGACTGTACTTGAGGCATTTATGCATTTTTCTGCTCTGTGATTTCCCACTGCTGCAGAGGCACTGAGAGGCAAAATGAGTATGCACAACAGGTACAGGTTTCATTTTCTTACTAGGCCAGCAAGAGAGAAGTAGATGAATTAGAAAGAGAATGGTCATGGGACTCAGGTGAGTCATTAGCAGCTGAGCTAGTTTCCTTTTAGATAATAAGGGCCGCAACAGAGCTGCTGGAGTGGAATGGCAAGGGCTGATGTAATTGTTTTCTTCACTTCAGAAACCTCTAGAAAAAGCATGATGCAATGAGAAAACCAAACATGAATTCACTGATAAAAGAAGGAACTTGCACCCCCAAATCCTGCCCCTAACGCGAGCCTTACCTAAGTGAGCAGTTGCTCATTTAAATGTGGATAGTAAAATTCAATACATCTGAGAAAAATATGCCCAGACCTCAATTGGGGCAGGGGAATAAACACTGACTCCAGTATTACTGTTCTAAATAATATTCAAGTTGCTAATAAAGAAATATTGCTATCACTTGATGGAAGTGTGATGTCCTTAAGAAATACAAAGCAGTTTCCTATAACATTCCCTGGTAAACATTCTCCACCTTCACAGTTGGTCTAATCTCTCCGCTTGCTGACACTTCCTCACCTTTTGTGGCATAAATGAAGCACTGGAGTGCTCATCTAATCATTAAATAGACAATACCTTCACCTTACTACAATGCTCCCCATAATTGAGGGCTGCTTTCTTTCTGTTAAAACCAATGGGGGGCAGTTGCAATATCTTGAAAATCCAAAGTCCCTCAAACTAAGGCCAGGACGATGAGTCTGATCGTTCCCTTACACCAGGGGTCCCCAAACTAACGCCCGGGGGCCGGATGTGGCCCAATTGCCTTCTAAATCCGGCCTGCGGATGGTCCGGGAATCAGCATGTTTTTACATGAGTAGAATGTGTCCTTTTATTTAAAATGCATTTCTGGGTTATTTGTGGGGCCTGCCTGGTGTTTTTACATGAGTAGAATGTGTCCTTTTATTTAAAATGCATCTCTGTGTTATTTGTGGGGCATAGGAACTTGTTCATATATTTTTTCAAAATATAGTCCGCCCCCCCCCCCCACAAGGTCTGAGGGACAGTGGAGTGGCCCCCTGCTGGAAAAGTTTGCTGACCCCTGCCTTATATGGTGTAAAACATAGCAAACCTTCAAAAATTCACAAGAAATCAATGGTTTGTCTGATTCTCTTCATTCCAATGGCGTATTACTCCTAAAGGGAAGGCAGATCCAGGCTACTGCCTTCCTCCATAATCCCCTGAACATACCACTCCTCCACAAGGTGTGAAATCAAACCCCACAGTGGGGAGGCAGGAGGTGTTCAAGAGCAACAATGTCCCAAACAGAAATCCATCAGTACAGTGGATTGTGACCAATCTTTTCAAGGCACACAATCAGGAAAGCTGGAGGCCAGAGAAATGTGTAATACAGAGAAACCCATATCTAATACGTTACTAACTCCATTAACCAGAACTACTACTACTACTACTACTTCTCCTCCTTCTCCTTCTTCTTCTTGATTATTATTATTTCTATCCTTCCTAATGCAGCCCAGGGTTGCAAACAACCAAGCAATAAAACAATACAATTAAAAATCTATGCATAGTTAGGTAAGCATAAATTAGGCCATTTCAATTGGCTTAGAAATGGGCTGCATGTCACTCAATGTATCACTTTACTACTCTGAAATGCGAAGAAATTTGAGCAGTGGACCCTTAAGGAGAAAGGTTATAAACACTGAAAAGGAAACTGGTTCACAATTATCTACCATCAGCTACTTAGAATATTCAGATGGCATCTTCTGCAAACTGCACATTATCTAACCAGCTTGAAAAGCATGCGAGCAATTATCTGAACAACATATTGTGCAGCCAAGAGCCTTTGGAAGTCTAAAATGTCACCTCTGATGTGAGTAATATTTGCACTGCTATCTGATTCAGGTTCCAGAACTGCACATCCAGAAGAATCTATTAGCTTTAGCTAAGAAATTGTTCCAAAAGTGTGAGGAGAAAAAGAGGGTCAGTTACCTAAAGCGAAGGACCAGAATGCATAAATATTTTTTTCCTAGCTGTTAACATATGTTACTATTGTTATCATGTTGTTTTATTTCAGCAAATAGGTTTAACGGTTCTGACAAGCCCCAATATTAAAACCAACCATCAGCTGTTGGATAGTACAGAAGACTGAATAAATCACTCCTAGGTGAACAAAATTATATTTCAATACTACCACCAACTTCAACATTAAAACATCTGCATTAATCTGTTAATTTGAAAGTACTGCTGTATGTGGTTTTTTTTGTTTACTCTCCAACATTCAGTTTAACTGTTGCATGTTCAGTCAGGCTTTAGGCCTGGTTTTGGAACGGCAACTGCTTTGGTTTCCTTAGAAACACAGCCTTGGCCCAGAGAGGGGCAGGGCAGGTTCATGCAACCTTATTAGTTTTCTTGGACCTCCCAGGGACCTCTGAAGCTGCCTGGGTTGTTTGGTGAAGACACTGTGTTGCAATGGTTCCACTCCTACTTGGATGGTAGATTCCAAGGAGTGGTGCTGGGCCATTACTCTTGACTATATAAAATTTCACAGGGTTCCATTTTATCCCACTTACTACTGTTTAATATCTGTATGAAACCACTGGGACAAGTTATCTAGAGATGGGGGTCTGGTCACTAGTGTAGCTGAGGGTTGACACCAGGGGCGCAGTGGGTGGATGCGAGTCCCATGCTGTCTTTTCAGGCGGCGCAGTACCTGCAACTGAGGGAGAGGAGGAGGCGGGTGGAGTGGACTCAATGAAGGCGCCGGTTCCGCACAGCGCACCCTACCCCAGCTTGCCCCACCCCAATAGATACTGTTAGTAATGTTCTGACCCAACATACTTTGGAGAGTTGCAGCCCCTTTAAAGCAGGGGCAGGGAAGCTTTTACAGGCCAACAGTTTACATTCTTAACAGGGCAACCCTCTGGGGGTGGCTAGAAGCAAATGCCAAAAAGAGAAGAGTGAATAACCACATTTGGCCCCAAGGTCTAATATTCCCTGCCCCTGCCCTAAAATACCAGTTTACTGTCTCTGGAGACACAGGTGGTACAGTATACTAAATGTGACCCTATTGGGATTAAGACAGCCATGCTCCGTTTTTTCAATTGCTGCAGTATTATACAGTGGCATTTGAAAATGGCCCAGAAATGTCAGCAGTTCCGAAATTCAACAGCAAGATACTTAACTGGTACTGGTCAATATATTATGCCAGTACTTTGCCACTTGCTTCACTGCCATCCTGTTTCCAAGCCCAATTAAAAGTGTTGGTACCATTTAAACTTTAAAGCCCTCATGAGCTTTGGGCCAGGTTACCTGAAGGGTCACCTCTTTCTATATAGAACACATTTAGAAGCCTTTCTCTGGAAGCCCCAACAAATGAGGGGTAGTAGGACGCATAGGCGTAGCCAGGGGGGCAGCTACCCTCCAGCAAGTAAATAAATATACATAACTGATCAATTGTGTTGCAGATAACTCAGTTCTGTCCCCCCTTAACATAATGCCTGCCCCCCCCCCAAATAAATTCTGGCTATGCCCATGGTGGGAGGCTACTAGTGTGGCATCCTAAGTATTACATTCATGTCACACGGCATCTAGAAATACATTGAATGGCCACTTCTGGAAGCAGGTGGTTCGGTTGATCCCCTGGCTCAGCAGGCACCTTCTTGCTGCTTAAATTGGCACTATGTGCGGGTTGAGGTTATGGGAGGCATACCTAAATTAACATGGCACAAAAATGTAAGGAGCATATCCGGACAGCGGGGTGGTGTCTGAGCCTCTGAGGAATAGTGTTTTTGCTTTAAAGCATTCATACTGAGCCAAAACTGTGACACTAAAGAGGGATCCGTTCTTTCCTTGAGTTGCAGTGACAGAGCCATCAATAATCCTCAATTAATGAGCTTCATCGTCACTTTCACTTCGGCGAGAAACCAATTTTTGAGGGGGCTTTTTGTTAGCGACCTTGAGCAACCTCCTACCCCACTTCAGCCAAACGTTTTAAGCCCCGGCTGGGCACGAGAGACGGGAAGCTGTCCGAGGCCTACCTCCTCTTGCCCAGCCTCGTATGTATTAGATCCAGCACACAGTGAGTAAGCAAACCACACCGGGCGCAGGAACCGGAGCGGGCGAGGCAGCAGGAGGAGGTTCCACGTCTCGCGTGTTTGTTTAGCTCGCCTTTGCCACCTCCCGCTTCAAAAACCACCTCGCCTTTGTTGCCTGCTTTCCTCCGCCCACCTCTCTTTCTGTAGGCCGCGGACGCGGAGCAAGAAAGTGCTGAGTAATGCTTACACACGGGGTTTGCAAAGGGAACTAAACCGCGTTGGGGAGATCAGACCTCCTCCTCCGAACCGCTCACGAGGAGGCAAACGAGACGCCACCTCCAGGGGCACAAAGGATAATTGGCTTGCCTCCCCCTCTCCCCACGTTAAAAATCATACGACTGACAATGACACTACCCGTGTCCTTGGCGTTCTCCTTCCTGAGCAGCAACCCCGCTCCCCTTTGCCCCCCCCCGCCTCCTTTCATTCCAGAAACAGCCTTTTAGCGCAAGGGTCGCGCACGCCCCCTCTATTATTGTTGTTGTTGCCGCTCCTCCCCTGCTTGTCTCTCTGGGTGGGGACTTTCCCAGCTCAAGCCCGCCCTCTTTGCAAAAGCGCCTATAAGAAGCCCGGGGACGAGTGGCGAAGCAGCAGGCAAAGCAGGCTCGAGGACTGAGAGTGAAAGGAGGGTGCCACGCGGAGCGGTGTCGTCGTGATCAGGTCCGCCCTCCCGCCTTCCTGCGTGAACCAATTCTTGCTGCGCCACTAGATCCAGCTATTGCCGCCGCCATGGCTCCGATGACGGTGAAGGCCTACCTGCTGGGCAAGGAGGAGGTGACTCGCGAGATCCGCCGCTTCGCCCTCGACTCGCCTGCCCGCTACCTGCCGATACGGGACAAGATCGCCGATCTTTTCCAGGGGCTGCTTCGCAATTCCGCAGCCGCCACAGGCGCCTTTCAGATGTACTATAAGGGTGAGTGGGGGACGGGGGGGGACCGTTAACAGGCCACCGTGGTGTTTTATTTCCAACTCCGGTTTTTTATTTATTTGTGCGACAGGATCGCTGCAGTAGCCTTGCACGCAGAAAGGAGATTCCGACTAAGCGTCGGGAAGACAGTACGTCTTCAAACAGTATGTCCGTTTCTGACAGTAAGGTGTTCGACAGCGGAACTGACTCCCACGAGAGGTGGCGGAGTCTCCCTCAATGGAGGCTTTTAAGCAGAGGTGTTGGAGGGATGGCCACCTGTCATGGATGGATTTGAGAATCCTGCATCGCAGGGGTTGGGCTAGATGACCCAACTATAATTCTCTTCCAGCTCTATAATTCTATGATTCCATGAAATCCGGCCTGGGAAACCTTTTTCAGTCACTTGATCTCTGGGTCTGGGGAAAGCTGCTTTGTGGTTCAAGGTACAGCAACAAGGCCAGGGAAAAGGGTGTTTACCTTTAAAAGGCGCCTTTACTTTAGTGAATTGATAGTCCTAAGGCTTTTCATGCTAGATCTTGGAGGCAGGGCTCTGTGTAGCCGTTATTGCTGCCTGTCGGGCTGAAATCAACAGGTCAAGGTTTCCCAGACTAGGTTGTGCAATGGAGAAGCAGTTGGAGGTTCTGTTCGGTGCCTGTGTGCATAAAAAGCAAAGCTAACAATATATGCTTTGCTCATTAACCTTTTGTAGTTGTCACGCCCTTCTGCTATACTCGCTCAAACCAGCGCTTAATCTCTAAATGAAATAAGATCTGGAGTTCCGGTCTCTTAGGAAGCAACCTCCCTAGTCTAGAAACCTTACTTGCGAATGGAAGCTGTCTCTGATAATGTATAAGAAAAGGCACTCTATACTAGTTCGGATGCAGTCTTTTCCACACAGTTTACTCCTCCAGTGTTGAGGCCTTAGCACAAAAACTGCTATCTATGTCTCATTAAACCTCAGTGCAGGTAACAACCTCAATTTACCTGTTGAGGTTGGATGGAGAGAGGGAAGGCACTGCAGTGGCCTTAAGTGCTCCAACTCTAAATCTGGTTGCAGTTGCTCATTGCTAGTCCCACCATGCATACATACACCATTTCATACATACAAATAACCAAAAGTGTGTGGGTGACCCAGTTTTTCACCTGGGAGGGTGGACACTGATCAAATAAGAAGGTTCCGTGTGGTTGCATTATTGATACTCATACAGAGTGCAGTAGTGTGGAATCTTGCTCTGATATGTATCAAGGGATCCATGGCGTGAAACTAACATGTAAACAGATGTATGCTAAGTTATTTTGAATATGCTCTTGAACGATTTGGGCAAAAAGTATGGCACATAGAGGAGTGACATAAGCAGCAGGGTTTCCATTGCAAAGAGGGGACTGCCACTGCAGGCGTACTAGCTACTGGTGTCCAAATTTCTGTTTGGGAATTGTCAACATGTTTCCTGAGGGTGGTGGGATCCCCTTAGTAGTAAGATATGACGTGATAGGATATGGAGCTCATTGGTACTTCTCATAAATTCATTTAAAATAAGTGCCATTGTGTGATGTTGCACAGTGACTTGCAATCCAACTATAAATGTTTGTTTAAGCATGTTTGTACACATGGGCAGAGTTACTTCATACTGGATATTCCTGTAGCAACCAGAATTTATTCTAGGGAGCTCTGCCAGCCCTGTAAGTCTTGCACACTTTTCAATAGAAGTGTTAACCACTCTTGACTATTGGTATGTAAGAATATGAAGTGTGTGAGAACTGCACTGTGTATTAAATAGTTTTCAGAGGCTGATTGGTGAGTACACAAGAGTGCAGAAAACTATCAGACTGTTGGTCCATCTGGCTCAGTATTTCTTAAACTTACTGACTGAAGGTCTAGCCTTTACAGCAGCATTTCTGCATGCAAAGCAGATGCTCTGTCATTCCATTAAGTATTACTTCCAGAAGGCAACCCGGTAATGCCTGGGCTTCCCAATTATGAGGAAAGGTAGCAAATTTATTTGTACCTGCATGCATGTTGTGTGCTGTTTTCAGTCCTGCCTGAAGGTCAGAACTGATTGGCAATGCCTTATTTTTGTACTACTGAACAGTGCATGCTGCTTTTAAGGTCCTCTTGAAAGGAATGCTGATTCCCATTAAAGGAAACATAAACAAAGGCTTTTCTCATCTCAAGAACCAGGTGTTAGGAGGTTATTGTCTGTTGCTGCTTTCATTAACAATAAAACCTCCAATAAAACCTGTCCTGATCTGCCATGATAGGAATTGTAGTCCAAAAACAGCTGGAGGCCACCAGGTCGGGGAAGGCTGCTCTTTTTAGTTGTTGTTTGTTGTTGTTTAGTCGTTTAGTCGTGTCCGACTCTTTGTGACCCCATGGACCATAGCACGCCAGGCACTCCTGTCTCGCACTGCCACCCGCAGTTTGGTCAAACTCATGTTCGTAGCTTCGAGAACACTGTCCAACCATCTTGTCCTCTGTCGTCCCCTTCTCCTAGTGCCCTCAATCTTTCCCAACATCAGGGTCTTTTCCAAGGATTCTTCTCTTCTCATGAGGTGGCCAAAGTATTGGAGCCTCAGCTTCACGATCTGTCCTTCCAGGGAGCACTCAGGGCTGATTTCCTTAAGAATGGATAGGTTTGATCTTCTTGCAGTCCATGGGACTCTCAAGAGTCTCCTCCAGCACCATAATTCAAAAGCATCAATTCTTCGGCGATCAGCCTTCTTTATGGTCCAACTCTCACTTCCATACATCACTACTGGGAAAACCATAGCTTTAACTATACGGACCTTTGTCGGCAAGGTGATGTCTCTGCTTTTTAAGATGCTGTCTAGGTTTGTCATTGCTTTTCTCCCAAGAAGCAGGCGTCTTTTAATTTCGTGACTGCTGTCACCATCTGCAGTGATCAAGGAGCCTAAGAAAGTAAAATCTCTCTTTTTAGTAGCTTTGTATAAATCACTGCCTAAAGCATCGGTGCATCTTTACTAGAAATCAGCTGCTGGAACAGTAATTCAGTTGGTAGCTGAGAACTGCATAGCTTTTCAGTGGAAGGTTACATTTCTTTCATCAGAGCTACCTTGCATTACATAGCCTGCAATCTGAAGCTTATTTGCCTTTAGATTTTAATTCAAGTAACTGAATAAAAGCTGTAAGTCTGTCTTCTGAAAGCACTACTTTGCTATGTGAAATAAATGTGTAATCAAAGGATACTTTGGCACACATGCAGATGGCGCTAGGTAACTCTCTTAACAACAGACTTGCATACAGCCCACAGAGTACATATCGAGTCCAACAGTGTTTTCTGCTGCCCTATGCAAAAATTTCAGGATAAGGCTGAGTACCTGCTGTCAAAGTGAGTTAACTGTTTTCTTATTTCAGATGAAGATGGAGATATGATTGCTTTTTCCAGTGATGAAGAACTGAAGCTGGCCCTGCCCTGTGTGAAAGATGGGATTTTTCGCATTTATGTTAAAGGTAATCTTAGCCAGTTTAGTATTCTCTCTTAACTGCTTTTGGCAGCTAGTGTTTCATGAGAATGGCTGCTACAGGATTCTCACTTGAGAGTAAGGTGAGAATCTATGAACCCCAGTGACTTAATGGGAATTTAAACTGCATTGGCAAAACCAGTCTTGAAAACTAGAAATTCACCCAGACCCAGTACAAGGGTTTGTTTGTTGGCCACTGCATTTAAATCCCTTGAAGTAGACTTTCCCCCATTTTTTATTCCACCCTTATTCTTTCATTGACCATTGTTCCAAGCTATTTTTGACATGTGTGATATTGTTTTTCAACTAATACCAATGTATAGTTGGAATGCAGCAGCAGTCATGAGGTGGTAGAGCCCAGAAACTAGGCCAATGGGAGATTATGCCTTTCCCATAGAAACTCTAGTAAAGGAGATTTGTTGAAGAACTGTAACATGAAGTGTATAGCTGATCCAAAGTTTACATGACCAGGCTTCGTTGTTGTGCTCCAAGAGGCTTGAAATTCCTCCTAACAAAGCTGTTGCATACCAATGGGGCACAAGCCACACACTAAAAGAAAGCTCAGTTGGACAGAAGTTGGCCGTTTCATGCTAGATTTCTGCAAGAAATGAGACATTGCCAGACACATGGGAAAGGGTGAGTATCCATCAGAATAGCATGCTAAGAGAGGAATGGTGATCTAGAAGAGATCTAGAATTTGCCTTCTCTAACATTCCCCAATATTGGAATTAGTGGTTTTAAGCCCTGAAATAAGAATGAGCATTTATATTCATAAATTATGAGCATCCATATTTAGAACATTCTTAAATATGCAGAATGGGTATATATTGTATAACCCTCTGCTTATCATTGTTCCCTGCCCACTCCTACCTTCAGAGCAGATGTTGAAACCCCCCCAAATTGGGAAGGTTAGAATAGGAAAAGTTATTGGTGGCCCTGATGGAAAACTGAGTCTGTTGGTTTTTTTAAAGTCTTAGGATATAATAGAGAAGGCATTTTGCAGACTTGGATAGCAGAGACTGCTGGTGAGCAAAATATATCAGTAACAATAATCTCAGGTTACAGTAAGAGCCATGCTGAGAAAAAGACTCAGTAGCTACTCTCCTTTGGAAATAGGAAAACAAACAAACACGCAAGTCATATGTATCTCTGGTAATTGGAACTCATGGATCTCTTGTCTGCTGGTACAAACTGTGCCATGAAGATTTAAAAAAATCAGAGTTGGCTACAGTAGTTTGTGGTGCAACTTGATAGGAAAACAAAGTTACGATCACTCATAACAAACAAGTCCTTGATGAACTGGGTTGTCAACATTTCTGCAAACAACGCTTCAGTCACTTTTTGCAGAATGTGACTTTTACATTTGTCATCCTCTATATACAAATACTGATTTGACTCTATGTTCATGGTTATCCACACCACAAACACATGGGAGAGAGGTAGTGGCAGACACTAAAGGCTTTTATGAGAAATTGCTTAGTTCACTTCTGGGCAAAACAAAGTTGGAGGTGCAGGGATGAATAAAGTATGCACGCTTCCATTCCTGTCCTTTTACAACTGTCCAGTTCTGCAGCTCGATGGGTATTGGTTCATTTATCTTGGGCATACTTCAGCAACAGCCTGTGTTTGTGTCCTTCAGAGAAAAAGGAGCTGAAGCGTGACCACCTGCACCGCCAATCCTGCAGCCAGGAGCGCCCACCGAACATGGTGCATCCCAACGTGATCTGTGATGGTTGTGATGGCCCAGTTGCGGGTGCAAGATTCAAATGCACCGTTTGTCCCGACTATGACCTGTGCAGTACTTGTGAGGGAAAGGGTATCCATAAGGAACATAACATGATCATGTTTCAGAGTCCATTGCTCCATCCATTTGAGGTAAGTAACATGAGGAAAAAGTAGTCGCCCAGAGGGGGCTGTAAAGATCATCTTGCCTAAGATGAATTGCAACTATTTTCTAAAGTGACAGTTACCCCTAACAGCATGTTCTTTTACCCTTTAGTGGCTTCCCCGAGGTCGCTGGCTTCGTAAGATGAAACATGGTGTTTCACCTTTTGCGTGGATGCAAGGCTGTGGTCACCCTTGTCCTGCCCGCAAGTGTCAAAACCCTGGCCAGGCACAAGGTAGCACCACTTCTCAGAGCGCGGCTCCTGAGCAAGGTATGCGTTTAGTTTTCTGATGACCATAATGGTGATTGTAAATGCAAAATAAAAAGGCAAACTCTGTCCCAAATTCCTTGCTTTCAGGAATTTACTTTTGAATAGATGTGTTCAAGATCTCCTTTAAGAATGCTACATTGAGTTATAAATCAAATCATATTTAAGAGCTAAAAGAAACTTAGTTTGTTAATCCTTGTATTTAATGTTACTCATCAACTTTTCTCTTACAAGATCTATAAATAACTTTTCCCCCTTATTAAAAATAGCTTCTAGCAGTCAATCTCAAGATCCCAATGCCACCTTTTTGAAAAATGTCGGAGAAAGTGTTGCTGCATTTCTGGGTCCGCTTGGTAAGCAGTTGCTTTCATCTGGCTATTATTGCCTTTCATCTATGATTTGCCTTCATACTCTGCATGTGGGCTTTCAGAAGTATCAAATGGTTTAAGTAGCCTTTTTTGGTTTGATCAATTGGGTCTCTTACTAGCTGCTATACAGGACATGTGGGCCTTCTATTTTGCCTTACCCTTTCCTCCCAAATAGTTTTATGTCAAAAGTCTTCTAATACTATGGTTAAGCTTTTGGGGGGGGGAGTGGTCCTAGCAAGTGTTTCATTTGTGTTTGTCTTCTCAAATACTAAATGCCATTACATAGGAGAAACATAAAGGCAAAAGTGGGCATCTCCTGTGCTCTGATTTTGGAGTTTAAGGTGACTGTCCTTCAGATGTATGACTGCACTGTGCAAAGGCAGACTATAAATACTTTAAGCTGTTGTAGAGCAATGTAGTCCAAGGAGAAAGTTGGCACTGCAGGTCAGTCAGCAGTAGGTGAATATTACAGAATAGCTGGCACATTGTCCATCTTCTCTCATATCAACCAGCTATCAGTCTTCACATTCTCCCCAGTGATTGCTCAGTGGGAACATGAAACCTCTGTCCACAATTCCTGGACAAGGTTATTGGAGAGCTACTTTTGTCTGACCTTCAGAATGGGAAACCGTTGCCATTCTAAGGAGGAGGGGGAATCCATCCAAGAAGGCTGCATTCAAATCCCTAGAGATGTAGATGTAGACAGAAACATAGTGATTGGAGATTATTACCAGCTTCCAACTTTTAAATTGTTTTTCTAGGTATTGATGTTGATATTGATGTGGAACATGAGGGACAGAGGAGCAAAGTGTCACCTAGTAAAGAACCTAGTTCTGAGAAGAGAGGTTCCAGTGACCCGACCGGACCAGAAGCAAGTAGCAACAGCAAACCAGCTGCAGATGCAGATACTCTTACAGACCAGCTGCAGGAAATGGCAGTATATTCTCCCGCTACACAGATGGAAGAAGAGGAGGGGAACCTCTTGTCAGAGGTACGAGTATGAAGATCAAACTGTCAGTTCCAAAATGTGCAGTCAGTAGGGTAAAGATGTACACAGTTCACTGTATGCTTGTCGATAAAATCAGCACTGATGCTTTTTATATTGGGAACTTAAATCGATCTTTCATTTTCCTATGCAAGACAGAGTACTAATTTTTTTTAGAGATGGTCATGAGTAGTGGTAATCTTCTAGCCTCTGTACAATAACATACAACAGAAAAAATGTATTATTTCTAAACACACTAAAGCTGCAGTCTTAACCCCACTTAGGTGGGAGTCAGCCCAACTGAATTCTGAGTATGCATGGTTACTTGGCAGGGCATTCTTTGTTCGGTTTTCCTGGTGGACATTAGGCTCTGAAAAGGCAACATATTGTATATTTCTAGCTTCAGGGCTCAGGAAAAAAACCATGCTAGATATCCTGAAAATAATCAAGAGTATATTATTGACCAAGAGATGTTTGGTAAGACAGCATGAAATCCATTGTCACATGTGGACTTCTGCTTGCACAACAGGACTTCCCACTGCAGCTCCCCACTTACACTTGTTCTGGGGGGCCCCCCAGTGTTGTGTTGTGGAGTGTGGAGGTGCTGGAGGGAGGAGGAAGTACTATTGTACACGTGGAAATCTGTCTAGTGTATGTTTTAAAGCCATAGATTAGTAACATCAGCATGTATAGAAGGGTTTAGTTTTAGATGTGAAGCTAGATCTGTAATACACACTGAAGTGGCTAAAATTTTCGTGGAAGATTGTGGTTAGCAATGTTGCATTTGATGTGTTTTCTTGGGCATCAAATGTCTGTTTAGCAGTCATGGAAAATCTTAGAGAAAGTATATCTGCAATATTCCTTAAGGTGAGGGAGGCAGAGAACTTTAGTGTTGGGGATTATAAGTTATATATTGCTCACTGGCTATAAGTGTGTGTGCTATTGGTAAGTAACTTCATTAGGCGCAGGTCTTTTAAGGGGTACTTTGTGTTATTCTGAAGCAGGCTCTCCACATTGTGTTTTTGTGCAATCCCAGGAACCGGCTGAATCCAGCAGCAGTTCAGGGGGAGATGAGGACTGGACCCATTTGTCTCCAAAAGAAGTAGACCCTTCAACTGGTGAACTGCAGTCCTTACAAATGCCAGAGAGTGACAACCCAAGCTCTCTGAATCCAGCTGAAGCTCCCACTAACACAGGACCAACAGGACTGCGAGAGGCTGCACTCTATCCTCACCTTCCACCAGGTAAAAAAGAGATTGGAAGGCTATATACAGCTCTGGCATGTTAGGAAATCAAATCCTGTTTGCCTTGGTTACAGACTAATATTACATGTTACTTGCTGAAACCTGCATCCCCTTACCCAAGAGTAAGTGCCACTGAACTAAGTGAGTTTATGTCCGGAGTAGACATGCATAGGATTGCATTTGAGTCACATCTCTTCTAAAGCTCTTGAATAGTATTATTTACAAGACAACTTGGTCACTTGAACTTGAGTGTGTAGAAAGTTCGTTAGCTGCATTTCAGTATAAGCTTCCATGGCAACATACAACTAAAATACAACAAAACAATAAACCATAAGCCCCAACACTAGTTTATAAATGTCTTTGTCTGTCTGCAGGTCTAATTTGGAGAAGAGCATGTCATGATGATTGTAAGGCTTGAGCAGATATTACTAAAGGAAGTTCTTCAGGAGTCAGGTCTTGAGCTGTTCAGGGCTTTATAACTATCACTTGGGTTGCCAGGATAACTAGAAAGATTGTTACCTAATCAAGGTCAGCCTCAGCTGGTCTTCCTATTGGTAACTTTTCCTGATAAAACTTGTAAAAGTCCAGTTTTTAAAGAACACAACCTAGGGATAGGCAATTGCCCACAGCATAGCTGCCAAGTTTTCCCTTTTCTCGCGAGGGAGCCTATTCAGCATAAGGGAAAATCCCTTTAAAAAAGGGATAACTTGGCAGCTATGGCCCACAGCATCTTAAAACAGCCAGCTGTGGATTTGCAGATTGGGGTGGAAATGTAGGCAAGGTGGTACGGACAGCTGGATCAACTAATCCTATTTCTACTTATTTACAGAAGCAGACCCCCGTCTCATTGAATCCTTGTCCCAGATGTTGTCTATGGGCTTTTCTGATGAAGGAGGCTGGCTCACTCACCTGCTGCATTCCAAGAACTACGACATTGGGGCTGCTCTGGATACCATCCAGTATGCCAAGCAAGCAAAAACTTCCAAATAGCACCTGTGTAACTCATAATTCTTAAAGCAAATTGTTAAGGCTGCTGCAACTGAGTAGCCTACCTTTTTATATATTTTGGCCCCTGCAAGGCTCTGATTGTCTTTCCATATTCTAAGTTCATACTATCAATAAAGATTCACATTAACTTTCCCCACTTAATTCAGTAGTGTGTCTAATTTGTGGTAATACTTCATATTGCAGAAGATACTTGGTAGGTGCCAGTACTTAAAACAATGGATGCTATTAGGCACAAGTTCTGATAGCTGGTCTGGGGTTTTTTTACTCTCAGGTGGTGAATCAACTGCAAGCCTTGCTTTCACAGAAAGGAATGGTTTTGGAAACTTGGCTGAAAGGTGGTTTTGCATTTCACGTTACATTTGTGGCACTTTCTGTAATCGGTTCCTGTACTCAGGACCTTGTATTCCACAGCTGCACAAGCTAAGCAGCAGCTCTTGTGTCTTTAAAGAGGACGTTCTAATCATGGTGAACATGTCAAGGACAAGTAGCAAAAATCTGCAAGTGGGGTTGCTAAGGCTTGCACTGACTGGCTGCAGCTTGTCTGCCTGGGTCATGAGAAATGAAGGCAGCTGACAAAAAAGGGTCCTAGGGTGTGATGGAGCAGAAAAAGTTTTAAATACATAGGCCTATCATTGTTGTGCTTTACCCCATGACCTGAGAATTTCTGTCACGTTCTATGAGACAAGTTAATGAACAGTGACACTAATTTTTTAACTACAGCAGGCATAGGCAAACTGGTCCTCCAAATGTTTTTGGCCTACAATTCCCATCATCCCTAGCCAACAGGACCAGTGGTCAGGGATGATGGGAATTGTAGTCCGATATGTCTGGAGGACCAAAGTTTGCCTGTGCCTGAACTACAGTGTACATACAAGTTTCAGCACCACCTGAGCCAGCATTCCTCCTACTACTCCCACTACAGAACCAGGTACAAGAAAAAAATTCCCCCCTTGGATGCAAGAGAAAACAAAGCTAGCCCCAATTTGGTACTCGGGTGCAGAAAAATGCCTTTTTAGAAATTTCTGCCTATACATAGTATACAATGAATACTGCTTTGCTGGTTTTAAAGTCTTGTCCCGACACCACATTTTTCACCACAAATTATGAACAACATCATACATGTCAAAGATACTGACAGTATTTAAGTACAATCTCCTTTATTATACAACATAGCTTTATGACTTAGGTCAGGCTACAATTTATTCTTCTAAGTCATCTCACATAGACTAATAATGATAAAAGTGTTGGGAAGAAAAAAAGAGCATTTAAATATCATCATCAAAGTCATCTCCTGTAGAAAAGAGGTTTCTATGCAGATTCTTTGAATTTGAGACACTAATAAGAGTATTTACAAAAGAAGATTGCTCTTCAGGCACTTTTTCTTGAAGCACTTTTTCTTGAAGATGAACATTAGTTAAAGGAGGAAAGTGTTTCCTTCTTCCCACAGGTATGTCAGCTATGGGAACATGTTCAATGTTGGAGAACTGTTGTACTCCAGCTAATGGAACGGATGCATGATGCCAATTACAGGGGCTGGAGGTTGCTGGCCTTTCAGCACTTCTCCTTGCAGCAAACATTTGGACTAGCATTCCCTGCCTCTCTTGCATCATGGCAGTTTCATTGCCACTATTACAACTCTTACCAGATAAAAGGAATTTCTCCCACTTTGAAAGTTCAGCAGCTCTTGACTCTGAATCTTTATTCTTCTGGCACACCAGATGCTCTTTGACAACAGGAATCACATTTAAAGATGTATCATCTCCATAGGCTGAATCTTTTCTGTTCTAGAATAAAATGCAGGAGACTGAAATAATCGGAAATGCCAGATTGCAAATAAGTAAAGTTACTCTTTATTTGATGCACGTGTAGCTCTTTTGCTCTGTTGCACACTCGGCTAGACCGCATGGGTTGATCTGTTCTAAGGTGGGTAAGTAAGTGGTCGACCTATCTGCAGGGAAGTAACAGGCATCACAGGTGGTGGTACTGTTATTAAGACAGAACATTCTCCTTAGATTCAGAAAGCAACTGCACAGCTTGCTAAGAAGCCTTGCTGAAGCAGAACCAGCAATGGTTTCTGCAAGGGCAAGTCCAGTTTTACAAACCTATTAAGAGTTCTTTTAGAGTTTCACCAAGCATATAGAGGTGATCTGGTAGAGAATAGGGATCAACAGACAGTTCTCTGAATGGACAGATGTAGAAAGCAGAGTCCTTCAAGGACTGGTATTGGGACCTGTGCTTTTTAACTGGTTCATAAGAGTTAGGAATGAACAGTGAGGTGGCCAAGTTTGCTGATGATATTAAATTGAGACTTAGGCCACTGGCTGATCCTGCAGGCTTTTCATGCATTCTTTAAGTTGATACTCATTGACAATCTAGCTCTTCTGCCTCTCCTGGTATGCCCCGCGGAGGACCTTAAGGTCCACAAATAACAATATTTTGGAGATCCCGAGCCATAAGGTGGCTAGATTGGCCTCAACTAGGGCCAGGGCCTTTTCAGTATTGGCCCCGACTTGGTGGAACGCTCTCTCACAGGAGACCAGGACCCTGCGGGATTTGACATCTTTCCGCAGGGCCTGCAAGACGCAGCTGTTCTGCCTGGCCTTTTGACCACTATGTTTTTCCTCCCTTATGGTTTTTATTTGGGCCATTTTAAAATGAGGCTGCATTAAAAAAAAATCTAAAAAAATCTGGATTGTATTTTAATCCGCATTTTAATCGATCGTTTTTCTTTCTTTTATGTTTTCCTGTGATCTTGTTGATGTCAGCCGCCCTGAGCCCAGCTCTTGCTGGGGAGGGCAGGGTATAAATAAAAATGTATTATTATTATTTCCCATAGCAAGGTTAACATTGCATTCTGTATAGGTGTACACTACTTACATGGTGGAAAAAAATAGAGTAGGGCCTCATATAATGGCTGTAATAACCTCTACAGGCTCACTGCATGATAAGTATAAAGCCAATTCACTGGCAATGAATGCTGTAAACTTGATTTGCCGGGCAAAAGAGTTGGTTAGGATATGTATATAAGAACACCACCTTGCACTTTCAATGAGACTTTGATTATACTGAAAGTGTTCACTAATGTAAGCTCCACTCATTTGGTAGGCTGCTTTGAGAAGTGCTATGGTAGTTAGGCAGATATGAAGCAACAAGGCAGGGAATACAACATGAGTGAAACTTTTATGACATTTAAAAGAGGGTCCTGTCATACTATAAAATATTAAGTATTTGCTATCTTGGAGAAAGAGCGATACCTCAAAACATAGGACATCCTTTGCAAATCCAGGAGCTCTCCTTTTTCTAGACCCCTGGGAATCACTGATGTGTAAGCTGGTCTTCTGACACTTCCTAGCAGGTGCAACAAAATTAAAAGTGGTCCAATGAATTCGCACAAAGCATGGAAAGAAAAAGCAGGTATCTCTTAGATGAACCTTGTGATTCAGTTATAGCATTCTGGCATGTTCAAACAAGGCACCATTACTTACTATGTAAAAATAAGAAACTACTACATATCCACCTTAGTGTGTTCTTGAAAGAGTAGCTCTGTTTTTCTGTATGCACCATTATCTCCTCCTCATCTTCCTTCACTTGCTCTTCACATCTTCCATTGAGATATTTAGTCCAGCGGCTGACCAACTTTACCTTTTCCTCCTACAAAAATTACAGAATGTCTTATCGAGAGTCATAACTCGCTATCCATCTCAGACTAAATGCTCTGTTGCTTTAGTGATCTGCTTTAATCATAGCAAGAAACCTGATGATTATTTTTATTAATACCACTGCTGCTACCGGTACTACTGTCCAGCCATCTCAAGTACCAAGAAAAGCTGAATTTGGTGAATTAGGCAAACTCAGATGCATTTATCCTGGTTTTGCTTGTCATGCAGAAGGACAACAGCTATGCAGGGCACTAGATGGTTTCTAATTAGTACCCTAGGCTTCTAAGATTTCATTAGGAACTGCCTGTGTTTCTTCAAGCCCATCCTCATAACTATTTAAAATGAAAGCATGTATGCTCAGAGAGCTTAATTCTGAACCCAATCCAGAAGAACTGTGTTCCACACATTTTCCTGTGTTCTGAAGAACCATGACCTTTTTACACAATCCTGCTAATATGCAATTTGCTTCAGTAAAAACAAAGGTTGCCGCCCAACGTCACATGGAGAAATGGGTCCTTACTTAACTAAACAAATGGATAAATTACACAAAAATAAATCCTGAGAGTATCGGGGGGGGGAGGGGGGTCAGCTGAACCGTCATCTCCTTTCCTTGATTTGTATTTTAAGGGCTTGGGACTGGTTGTCCTTCAATTTTGGCTTTGAAGATACACTTTATTTAATCCAAAGGGGTTTACCTGCCCGCCCGAATTCTCTTCCAGTTTAACTATTGTGTTCTCACCATCTCTCTTTATTGGTTCTTCTATAGATCTGAAAATCAATGCACCTAATGTTATATCACTATATAGATGTGTGTGTTATAGAGTTCATATGTACTGAAATGTGAGCACAAACTGCAAAGCATCAGATCTCTCTCTCTCACCCACATGATCAAGGTGTCTCCCCTGCCTGGTAAGTATACAGGTAGAGGACATCACACACTATCTGCTGATTTCCCCCCTGAGGAAAATTTATATCTCCAATTCTTTTAGAGGAAAGTTTTCCTTTTATTTTCTGTCATTCATTGTAAAGACCTTTAACTAGCTATCTATATATAAATGTAGGCATTGCGTATGTAGAGGTCACAACTGCTGAACTGTAATGTAACAAATTTGGTCACAACGTTCCATGCCCATCAGTGAGAGACCTGGCATAATCTCCCCCCCAAAAAATCAAACCTTTCATACCTAAAATAATGATTAAACACTCAAAAAAGTGGCGTCCAAATTAGACGTCACCAGCAGAAGCTCTGAAGACTCCAGCAGCATTCAATAGAAAGGCAGATCGCCCACTGCTGCCTTGAAAGCAGCGCCACCAGATGACATCACAAAATTCCACAGCAACCAACTGAAAACAGGCCTTTTGCAGCAACAAGGCCCAACATTGCCAAGTGGAGGTAGGGGCCTGCCTGGGGTAGGGGTGCCCGAATAGGAGGAAGGGATAGGTAATGGGTCAGAACAGGGTGGGGGGAGACAGGGATGAAACCTGCCCTCTCCACAATATATCGCCTTGGCTTTGCAGACTAGGCAGAGTAGATTCAGGGGCCTGCCTGGGTGAGGGATTGGGGGGGGGGGCAATAGGCTGCAGCATAGAATCAACTGAATATGGGCCTTTTACAGGGCCGTGACTTTGGGTAGAATAAATGTTATTTCAAATAACACACATGGGTAGGGGAGTCAGGGTTGGAACAGGGCAAAGTTTTACAGAACATGCGCATTGGGGGAGTGATTGTGTGCAAAATGAACGGGTCACAGGGATAAGCCGGGGGGGGGGTGGATGGAGGAGAGGGGGGAAATCACAGGGATAAGCCGGGGGGGGGGAAGAGGGGGCATAATAGGCCATGGATCAGGACAGAGTTGGGGGATTCACAGGGATGAGGGGGCAATCACAGGGATAAGTCGGGGGGTGAGGGGAGGAGTGGGGGAATCACAGGGATACTTCATAGATCGGCACAGGGTAGGGGAAATCACACAAATAACCTACAGCAACATATGGCAGGGCCAGCTAGTATACAATAAAAATTGACTTGACTCTCACCCACATCCATACCTTTTAGAAAATGCAACTATGGTACTTAATAATTGTTAATAATGGAACAAAGGAAATCTGATACAACATGCAATGAAAAATGTTAAGATGGTGTGCATAAATCCCACTAGCCAAAACAGTACCTATGGTCTCAACAAAACCTCAACTACTGCAACAAATAAGTTTAGGCAGCTGCACTGCAGTTGACTATTGTAGAATCACTGAACATTTCTAATTACAGTAAAATCCACTGGGTGATAGATGTACTCAGAAGACACCCACTGAAATCAATGGACTTAAGTAAACTTAAGTCCACTAATTCCAATGGGTCTACTCTGAGTATGACTTTGCTCGATGCCACCCATTATAGGTAATTTAGAATGAAAATTATAATGCAAATGTATACAGACACAAAACAGCAAATAATCAGTTAATACCACACCTGAGCATTTCCGTAGGTCCCTGCTCTACTTGTCCTTGTAGCAAATTGAGTTTTTGTACATGGCGCCTGCAATCAGATCCAGAACCCTGACCAAAACTCTAAAGTAACAAAAGTTTTGTTAACACTTATTTTCACAGTTCTTTAATGTTATATTGGCAAGGAAATATCTGAGTGGCCCTAGTTCCAGGGAAATTACTTAATAACGGGCACTTCCTGCTTGTAAATCTGACATATATACAACCTTTTGCTTTAGCAGGCTTGCACTGTACATCTTATCACTCCACACTTTAACAAAGAATGCAGTATACTCTTCTTTGTGTACTTTAACCTCCACATAGCTTATATGATCAGAATAATTACTACAACTCCCTTCTTCCAACACATGTTTTATAGTAGCTCTCCTATAGTACTATATTTGGATCACATTTTTATCAACATGATAATGTATTAAAATAATAATAATTATTATTTATTATTTATACCCCACCCATCTGGCTCGGTTTCCCCAGTCACTCTGGACAGCTTCCAACAGAAGAATAAAATAATCGATTAAAGATTAAAAGCCTCCCTAAACAGGGCTGCCTTCAGATGTCTTCTAAAAATCTGGTAGCTGTTTTCTCTTTGACATCTGATGGGAGGGCATTCCACAGGGCAGGGGCCACTACTGAGAAGGCCCTCAGCCTGGTTCCCTGCAACTTGGCTTCTCGCAACGAGGGAACCACCAGAAGGCCCTCGGCACTGGACCTCAGTGTCTGGGCAGAACAATGGGGGTGGAAATCTCTTCTAGTTGAGGAGGTACAAGAAAAAATAGAAACACTCTACTGCTTAACCTATTTTTAACACCAGATTATGTGAACAGATTCCTATTGCAAGATAAGGAGATTTTTTTTAAAAAAGAGATTAATGTGGGCAACATAGATTTCTAATACTAATACAGCAAAATCCTATTCATGTCCACACAGCAGTAAGCCCCGCTGAATCCAATGAGATTTGTTCCCAGTTAAGTGTGCGTAGGATTGCAATTTGAAAATCTGAGGAAAAAGAATCCACCTACTAAAAAGCCAGTTCATTGATAGCAGGACTTAAATAAAGGAACTGTGGGTACTCACCTTTAGAACTGACTGCTTTTCATCACATACTTTGCAATTCCATTTTTGGCTCTTTTTAATCTAAGACAGAATTGCAGATATAATCCATTAATAACCCACACAATTCATATTACATGGGTGAAACATTCGCCACTGTGCATGTTTCTATAAATATTCATCGATTTTCAACAGAAGCCAAGTGTGTATTTTAAGGGGCTCAAGGACAGGTCTATGATCAGAGTGTTGTGTGTACTGTGCACTTATATTTATATCAGAATTGTGCACCATCATTTGAATTCTTCACCCTGTCTGAATGATGTCAACAAAGTTAATTGTTATTGACTTGCTTAGCTTGCCAAATTACTGCATTCTCACTGAGAAGAATGCTTACTTTTCCACCCAGTAAGTACTAAATACCACATTTGTGTGGCAAAATCATGGAATAGAGAACACCTGGCCATAATTCAATCACAATCCATAGATTTAATGGTCAAAGGAATCACAACTCTTTACAGACGAAATGCAACAGTGACCATTCTACAGATTGGGGCATGTGCAAGTGCAACACAGGCTACAGTTTGCTATAAGCCACATCTGACTGCCTTGCAGTCATTGCATTTTATGCAGCCCCGAGTTCCTCCTATTCTTCCAACCCATCAGCATTTGTTCCTTCCTGCTTGTTTCCTCCTTAATTTTGGCCACAGTTAAAGCTGAAGCAAGACTATCTTTATTCTGGAAAACACATCCAGAATAATACTGTCTCTTTTTGCCCCATCCACTGCTAACATCCATTGACGGATTCCACCCAAGGTAATGTGGCCTTTGACAGAAAAAAGGTTGCCGCACTCATGCTTTGACCAGGGAGCAGGAGCACTGCAGAGTGGCAGAATAAAGAGCGGCAGTGGCAGAATAAATAGCTGCAGCTGGTTCAAGTCAAAGTACATGGAAAGGCAAATTTAAAAAAAGGAGTTTCTAGCCCAGTGGTTGCCAAGCTTTCTTCCACGTGGACCAATTGAAAATTGCTGAAAATTGGCAGCCCAATTAATGTTTCTGCCTGTTGCAGCAATTGGTAATGTACTGTGCTAAATGCTGTATGATTTTAAATTGTACTGTATTTTTATTGCTTCTTTTATTTCCTATTTTATGTATGTTACTGTATCACCACAGAATTCAAATTATAATACAATAAAATACAATATACAGAAGCAAAATAAATACAATTAAAAATCAATGTGAGTATATAACATGCAATGGATGTGCCATTTCTCATCTTCAAACACAAATCCAGAGACACCACAGACCACCTACCATTTTATGGCTATGTCTTATTTTCGGAGAAACAGGATAAATGAAGCTCATGAACCACAGGTGGCCTGTTGACCAGTTTGGGAATGCTTGCTGCAGCCAGTGAATGATGCACAATGATTTGATGGTAACACAAGATGCTGGTTTTTAGTACTATTTTTACTTAATTCATCAATAAAGACCACTGGTCTCGAAGAAAGGTAACACCCACCCACCCCCCACTTGGTATTCATTTTGGTCCATTTCAGTTAGCAATAACCTTTGTGTAACTGTAAAGTAAAGGTACCCCTGAACGTTAGGTCCAGTCGTGACAGACTCTAGGGTTGCGGCGCTCATCTCGCATTATTTGCCGAGGGAGCTGGCGTACAGCTTCCAGGTCATGTGGCCAGCATGACAAAGCCACTTCTGGCAAACCAGAACAGCACACGGAAATGCCGTTTGCCTTCCCGCTGCAGCGGTACCTATCTACTTACACTTTGACGTGCTTTCGAACTGCTAGGTTGGCAGGAGCTGGGACCAAGCAACGGGAGCTCACCCCGTCGCAGGGATTCAAACCGCCGACCTTCTGATCAGCAAGCCCTAGGCTCAGTGGTTTAACCCACAGAGCCACCTGTGTCCCGTTGTGTAGTTGTGTAACTGTAGTCAGTGCTTTTTTTCCCTGGGGGGTATGTGCAGGGGTACGCATGTGGCATAACCCTAAACATTTTGTTAATCTTTGTACTTTTGTCCATTTACTGTATTTATTTCCCCCGATTTGAACTATAAAATGGTGATTTTCTTGAGTCAAAGTAAGAGTACCCCTAAACATTTTTTTCCAGAAAAAAAGCACTGATTGTAGTGATGGAAATGCCCAAGTTTGCCCAGATGGCAAAGTCAGCTTGCAATACCTCAACTTACATCCTTTGACCACCTTTCGAATTACTTTTAGCGTCCTGCACGGGACTAGATGGCTCTTGGGGGTCCCTTCCAATTAGGGTTGCCAGACTCAATAGTGGACAGGACTTCTGTGCCTTTAATTGCCCTGCTCTCTTTTGAGTCTGGAAACCAGCAGACCCTTTGCTTGGAAATTAAACAAAGCGTCTGCTGGTTTCTCTTTAAGGTTTCCAAACTAAAAAGAGAGCAGGGCAACTAAAGGCACAGAAGTCCTGTCCTCTATTGAGTCTGGCAACCCTACTTCCAATTCTACAACTCAACGGTTCTGTGAGCACGAGGAGGGTAGAGCTCGGGTTCAAACAGCCCGCGCGCTCCAGCCGGCAGGTCCCGCTCCCCCGTGACCTCACCTGCTGGACTTGGAAGACGTTACAGAAGCAGCACCTCAGCACCTGACACTGCTGAGCCATCAGGGACACTGCCCAGCAGAAGAAGAGCAGCTCTCAGCGCAGCTTCTTCACTCGCATGGGAGAAAAAAACACACCTTCCATCTCTCCCAGGGGGCGCGAAGGACTGGCGCAGAAAAGCAAACGCCTCAGCAGCAGCAGCACACTTCCCGCTTACGTTCCCTTTATGCCCAAACATTTGGCGGGAAATGGCGCACGACGCGCAGATAAGCTCCTCCTATTTCCTACGGCTTTTCATTGGCCAAGCCGCACGCCGGATCTAATTGGGATGGGCGGGGACGAGGTTCCTCCATCATCGAAGGGCTCCCTTTGAGAGGCGGGGTTGTTTTGCCCGCGGAGTGAATTGCCTGGTTACCTTTGAACCCTCCGAAGGCGTTTGGAGGTGATAAAAAGCAAAACAGTTGTGTGCAGGAGGTAGCGAGAAATCCAGGATAATTACCTGGATAGTAATGAAGAGTCGGACACGACCAATCGACTAAACAAAAACGAGTATCATCATCCCCATTTTACGGGTGGGAGGGACGAGGCTGAGAGATGGGGTGGGTCAGGAGGCTAAGAGTGGCTTACGACAATTATCCTTCATGTAGACTTTATACCCTGGTAGCCGGGTCCCACGTTTTCCCCATTCCCCTCCAGTTTGTCAGAGCAACTGATTCATGCATCCTTTTTACTTTGTTTATATGCCATCTAGTGGGCAGACTGAAGATTTGACATTTCTTTACATCCCAGTTTGTGAGGCTGGCACTATTTCTGTAAGATCTCTGCTTTATAGGCTTACATATGTTCATTACTGTACATTTGATGAATGGTAGCTGCATGTATCAGCTGGTTCTGCTGAAACTTTTTGCATTTGAGACGGTATCAAAATGTTATGTCTAGTGGCCCATTTCTGCATCACTTGATGCTGCAGTCATCAAGTGAAGGGATCATAGAATCATAAGACGCTTGTGTAGTAGCCAGTTACAAGCAATTCCTAGAGTCAAGATGATTCAATGCCATTAAACATATTCAAGGTCTTCATTACAGTGCTATTTTTCTAGAAAAAGAGGTGCCAAAACTCAGCATGAAAACCTCCCTCATTCTCTTATAATGGCAATGGCACCCAATTGAGAGGTGCCGGAACTGAATTCCAGTTGAAAAAAGCCCTGCTTCAATAGCTTGCAAGTTTTACTTCTGCACACACAAGAAAACTTCAAAATTGCTTATGTTTCCTGATCACATGGCTATTCATTTCACATATTCTTCCCGAAGGTCATTGTTATGCATGTGAAAAAATGAGGAACTGTGGAAGAGAACAGGCATTTTTAAAAAATTGTCCTGAAGTTGAAATAAAGGAAAAAGAAGTCTTATGTGTGATTCTGTTCATTTATTGAATACATGATTGATCAGACCAAAAACCAATGTAAAATCACATGTATTTGGTTTTTTTTAAAAAAATTACAATAAATTACTGAATTAGTAAAAGCTCTCCAGGCCCATGGCTAAGAAGACAGTCTTAAAACAAATACTGGTTGTGAATACATTACAGAGTACGCCACAAAATTGTAGTAACACTGGGTATTGCACCATGTGGTGTATTCCTTGTATATTCCAAGGTTACTCTTGCTCTTTCTGAACTGCCAGTATGTTCCATACTCATCACTGGTCCAACAACCGCCACACGCTAGCATTCACACTGTTTCAATGGTGCTCATATGACCGAGTAAAATAATTATGCAATGAGATGAGCAGGTATACAAATACTGTATAAACAAATATAATAGTGCTTCTTTAGAGTGAATGCCTTCCCATAGGGAAGTTCTCAATCCCAAAATGGAGCTCCAGTTTTCCTCAGGCCTACAACTGATTCTCAGAGCACAGATCTCATATCCGTACTCTATGCCGCTGGAAAAGAGGGTTGTCTAAACACCACACAACATTATAAAGTAGGTAACAGACACTGTTAGGAGGGTATAACCAGCAAGATTCCTATGGTGTGGAACTTCTGGACCAGCATGTAGCCAGTAGGTTAGTTGGTTCAGATGAACTGGACTAATCTCTCTGCTTTCTGCTTAGTCCTAAACTGTGTACACACTTGCATTACTTGAGCCCAGCACACACACAAAAGCAATAGATCCACTTTCCACCATGGTGAGAAACAGATCAGATAAGCAGCCTGTACAGTGATGCAAGTCTTCTATGATAAGTAGCTTACTGGTGTAGGGGCTTAGATCTTCCATGTTATTAACTTCTTCAAACCCCACATTTCTGAGCCCTTGTACCATCAAAAATTATGAAGTAAACACTCTAATGCCCCAAAGCACCAAGAATTGTGTTCTTATCAGTCTCCATAGCTTTTGCAATTCTCAGTGCTGCTTTTTCCCCCCTCAGGGAAATTAAAACAAACAAAAAACAAAAAAAATCACATGGCACTGAAGAGTTAAAACTGGGCTAAAACATATTAGTATGCATCTTTCTTGGGCAGTGTTGAAAACCACAAGCTACTGTGATGGTATATCATCTGGGATAGAAACCAGCTGTCCCAAGACACTGGTACATTCTAGCTGCAGGATGCCAGGCGTAACAGAGCATAACATCCTTTACATCTGACTAGTTATTGCGTAACATCTAGGTTCCTAACAATGCTCTCTCAGGCAGGCTGGGGATCTCTACAGCATTTTGATACATGGCGTTAAGGTCACAGGGAGGCAGCCAAAGATATAGAGGAAAGAATTCAAGCTAGGCTGCATTTCTTGTGAGCAACTACCAAGGAACCTAAAGCAATAGTGTGACTGAAATCAAGCTTCATTAAAGAAAGATAGGCAGAGGCACACATGCATAATTTACCATAGTAATTCTAGGTCACAGAGGCTATTAGGTTCTAATGGCTTTCATGCTTTTGAGAATGTAATGTAAGCACAGCAAGCAAGGTGTCCTCCAGGGAGGTATCTATACCAAAGAGTCATTGTGATAAGTCCCTTACTCAGCTGAAGAGACTTTAATTGTTGGGTAGTTGTAGGTGTTGGTAAAAAACAAAAAACAAGTGTCCAGCTATCTGCTAGGTTTCTAGTTTTCCTGCCTCTATTATTTACACCTCTCTCTTGAGTTCAGCCTGATACTGAGGTAAGTTCATAATCACTGGATGCACTGAACTGCCTCTCCACTTTCTTTTGTTCCTTGATCTTCTGTGCAACGTCAACTTTCTTCTCAAAGTAGTTTACCAGTACTGTCTCTGTAAGCATGGAGGCCAAGATCTGTTCAAAGGAAATGGACCAGTCTGTGTCAATGGTACTGCCATATCGCGCAGCTGAACTGCCCGCCTCACAACCAACCAGCACTGTATCGTCTGCAATATCTTCGCACTGCAGAGAGCCTGTGCTGACCATGGAGTATGAAGACATGGACATATCGTCTTTAGTTTCATCATCTGAAAACAGCTGTATTGGAGATCCTGGACCCTCACCACCTCCATCTACCAAAATCTGGTTTTCCTGTTGCTGTTTCTCAACCTGAATGTCTCCAGAAGCTTTTTCTTCTGGAGTAGCTTGGGAATACTGCTCCACAGTTGAATTCTGACTCTGGTCAGATGTTGGAGACTCTTCTTCACTTACTGGGTCCTGAATGCTGTTTGCTTTTAAGTCATCAGCTTTCTTAGCAGGCTGGTGGGAGAACTTTTTGCCTACTTCCCCAATGCGCAGGAGAAGGCTGGCAACGGTGGCAATGGCATGGTACAGCTCTTGCTCCACGGGGTCTTCACTGAACATATTGTAAAGGGTCTTGCAGAGCTCTATAAATTGCTCCTTGAAAAGAGACAGATGCACATTATAACAACTGCTTAGAGTTTAGGTGCAAAATATTCAAACTGACAATGCTGCAAAACAACAAGCTTACCAGTCACAAATTCAAATAAACATTTTTTTTAATCATCTCAAGCTAACAATCATGCTGACAACACAGAAAATGTTCCAAAATGTAATGCATTTCCACTTGAGATGTGCACTAATGTTTCATATATGAAAACTGAATGCAAAGAACCAAAATTGGCTGTCTTTTAAATGTTATTAAGTTAACTTGGCTAAACTCCGTATTTCTAAGGGTTGGGAAAATCCCATTTCCACCTGTCTGCTCATGAAGATGTGTAATGACAGTAGCAGACAATTCCTCCTTGGGTGATGCTGAGGTAGCTAGAAAATGAAATGCAGGCCTCCAGCCACCTCACTCTCCTTCTTTCCCTAAATGTCCCTGAGCTGCACCACCCAGAGGCATTTCTCTCAGCAAAAGAGGATGAGGATGGGGGACCAGGAGCTCCCTTTCTTGGCCAAAGCAGACCTGGTTTTCTTCTCTCGCTGCTTCTTTGCATTTTATCCTCCTTCAGCAATCAGCCACATATCCCTGGCTTGGGTAAATCAGAGAACAGAACCCTTCATGAGGATGTCACACATGCTAGTCTTAGAACAGCTCTCCTTTATTGACTGGTAAAATATGGTACAATGATAAAACCACCAACCCTTCTGGCTCATTCAGTACCTTAATTCTAGGCAAATACTAAGTATTTCAGAAATTCATCTTTAAAAGTCTAACAGATCTTAAAATAAATTCCTACCTGACTCATTTTAGGAAGATCTTTGATAGTTTCTTTTTTGGAATCTTTTTCCTTGGCCCAAATTCGCAGGTGATATCTGTAATCTTGGGGACTGGTGCCCTTTTCCTCTGAAAGGAAAACCATATCAGCATAACCAACGGAAAACTGTATGATGATGCATTTTATTGACATTGGTGACCTTGACATAGATTTTGAGATTTATTTTATTTATTTTATAAACTTTCTGCCATAACATGCTGCTTCAAAATGGCAGCAATAAGTAAAAATTCTGCTGAGGCTTGGAACACACACCAAACATAACAAAACTGTTGAAAGGACTATTAAGACTTGTTGCTCTAATCAAGACATTTTATTCTATGTTAAAGGGAAATGTTAAAACTAGGAAACGAACCAGGTTAAGGTTCTGGGGAGAGATAATTTCTGAGTCACAGTAAGGAAATGTTGGGATACGTCGGCCATTACAAATAATAATTAATTACCTTGGTCTTTGGGGTTCCCATCTCTTGGTGCTTTCTCTTCCCGCATAGCTGCTTCTAATAAAACAGACAATAAAGTAGTAGGTAACTACCGGTACTTTAAGAGAAGTACATGAAACATGTACCTGAGGTATGACTGTATTGGTATAAGCATTTTCTGAAGAGGAATGACTCTTCATATACAAGGGTACATAAAAAGGACTTGGATTGGTTGAATTTGGTATACTGGTCAGGAAGCTTGCCTCTCAGCTTTGTTCAGTGTTATAGATAAACAATATATGGAGTTAGAGGAACTGATAATAGATTAAGAAAATAAAGCACGCTTGTTATGGTGTCAGCTAGCTAGCTTAATCTATGATATCTATCTATCTATCTATCTATCTATCTATCTATCTATCTATCTATTTGAAATTTTAAACTATTAATCAAATAAATCCTTAAGCAGTATACATAAAACAACCATCAATATACAAATAAAAGCAGCAAAATTTAAAAACAAGTATGCATAACTAAATCACATGTCTGAATAGGCTTCCTAAACTATTTTTTTAAGGCATTGGAAACAATATGTGGGTGCCTGCCTAATGTTAACGGGGTGAGTTGACCACAGCCAAGTGGTCAAACACGTAAGGAAAGGACAAGAAGATCTCCAAATAAAGGGTTGCCAAAGCTTTTAAGGCCTTTGTATACCAATAAAATTAAGACCTTGATTTTGGTCTGGTAGCAAATTGATGGTCAGTGCTGATCTTTGAGCAGATGATCTCACTCTGTCAGCAATTACAGGTAAAACTCGGAAAATTAGAATATCGTCGAAAAGTGTATTTATTTCAGTAACGCAATTTAAAAGGTGAAACCAATATATGAGATAGATGCATGACATGTAAAGCAAGATATGACAAGCCTTTATTTGTTGTAATTGTAATTATTTGTCATTAGGTGGGTAAATTATAAATGGAATGTAATTAATGAAATGTAATAGCGATGTTTATTTTTGTAACTTTTTGTTTTATTATTGTGGAATTTCCAAAAGAAAGCATTTGTAAAAATAAAAATAAACAGTAAGTTGCATTACTGAAATAAATGCACTTTTCAACGATATTCTAATTTTCCGAGTTTCACCTGTATTCTGCAGTATTCTGCACTAACTGCAGCTTCTAGACCAGCTGGAAGGGGAGCCCCACACAGAATGCACTGCAGTAATCCAATCTTGAAGTTAACAATGGCTAAACAACCACTGACAAAGCTTGACTCAGAAGGACCTCCCAGACTGTGTACCAGACTGCTCCTTCATATGGAGTCTAACACCGTGCAGCACAGCAACTGGTTGATTTCTTGGACACACGAACCACTCACCCACAGAGCATCCACTCTGCTGCCATGCAGTGAAGAGCAGCACTAACGCAATTCCATTTTAAATGAGCTTTCACTCACGTAGTAGGCAGGTAAATTTTAGTACATCAAGAGTGGCCCACCTTTGCAAGGGCAGGCGGACTAACCTTGAGAATCACAATGCAGGAAGAGATCCAGTTCTGAGACAAAGGGAGATACTAGAGAAGCAAAGAGAAGAGAGAGAGAGAGAGAGAAGAGGAAGGGGGGGTTGAGGTCAGGGAATAAATTCAAGACAGAACAAAAGAGAGTTAAAATACAGAGCAACAGAAACAAGTGGGGAAAACAAAAATGGAAAGAGCCTTGGGCAGAAAAAACCATCTGATAAGTGGTTTTAGTCTTCCTCAGTAGCCGCCAGTCAATGCTTCATATAAAAGGAGAACATCTCTCCACAGTCTACAACAGAGGCTAAAGCATTTATTTGACACAATCCTGCTTAGAGGAATAGCTAAGAAAGCCACCATTGAGTATTCATTCCTACAATCAGATGAGACCAACCCCTGTTACCTTCTGTAGCATTATCTTCTGTGAAGTAACGTGTGGCCTCCAGAGCAGACTCTGCTTCCTCTGGGCTCAGAGCTGTACAAAGAAAGAAAAGTATAAAGCCATGGCCTTTTTATTTATTCCCTGCTTTATTTGAAGAATTTAAGGTAGCTTACAAACAATAAAAAGCCTAAGCTAGCCTTGGGCTTGTGTGCTTCCCCACTCCACTCCAGCATGGCCACAATGAGGAGACTCAAAGTTTTTACATTCATTTTTCACAAACTACAGGTAAGCTGTATGTCTGAACATAAAACTGTGGTTGTATGAACAAGCCATGTTTTATGACAAAAACTTTTTCCTTAAGATTAATCACAGTCTAAGGTTTGGACTTAACAGCAAAATGTGATTTAACGTTTGAGAAGCTCATGTATGCAATGACAGACCATTGTTTATCGTTAAATTCAAATCTGACCTGTGCTATATAAGGACACAAGTATTCAAGTTCTTCAATAGGCAGATTAACATGATAGCAATTTCTAAATAATATTCAGGTCACCTTTTCTGCTCAACTCGTTTCAGTAAGCCCAACCCAAGTTTCTTAAAGACAGGAGAAGAGATGACATATACAGGAAGGGCTGCAATGAAGAATTACAGTGAGAATCTCCCAAAGCACTGCCCCAAACTTAAAATGCTACTCAGATAAGCCACTGAACTGGCACAGGAAGAAGGGAACTCATACAGAGGTGTACTCTGCATGACCCCCAAACTCTTGGGCTAGATATTAATTTCATTGATTAAACCACACCAGTGAAGTGAATTAAAACCTTTAGCTCTCGTAAGTTATTTTAAAATCATTTCTCCATGTAGATGAAGTAGCTGGTCATGCTAAACCAGAATTACATTTCCAACTGGTATAGACTGACACCTTAGGAAAATGAAACCTCAGTGAACACAGAATACTGAACATAGACATAATGTATTTGAAAGACTCTATTACCAACTTTAACAGGTTGCAGCATTCAAGTACCAGCAATGTACATTTGAAAGAAATAAGTGGTTCACCTGGAGGTAGGTGTAGTTTGTAAAGAAGTTTTAGCTTCTCAGTCAGATCACCATGATACATTCCACCTATTAGGAACAGGGAGGAAGGGAAAAGAAATTTAGCATTAGGAGGCACTTCAATAAATTCTGAAAAGGTTATTATGCTTGATATATGTTTGATATGCAGACATTTAGCAAGTGAAGCTTTCCCATATCCACACTGAAATTTTTGTATGCCATCACAGAGCTTGTTTACATTTCGCCTCCCAACAGCCTTGTGAGGCAGGTCACACTATTCTAATTTAGAGATGGAGAGCTGAAGCTCATAGCTATTGACTTCGCCAAGGTCAAACAGTGAATACATGGCAAATGTAAGATTCAAGCCAGGCTTCACAACCAAACCACACTGGTTCAAACATCTATCTATAGATCCTACACAAGCCATTAGAAGCTTTATCTGCTAATTTGGAGTAGAATATGGCACTAGGAGAACTACCATTTATATTTCTCACCCTACATTACAGGGTAGGGGAATGAATTGGCCTAATAATGAAAAAACATTTCAACCACAAACATATTATGAGGAAATCATTCAAATATGCAATTGTATTATTATCTCACAATTCACCAGCAGATAGTAGAAGAGGGGAGGGGGCAAGAATTTATGCTTCAGCAGTACATTGAATCTTTTATACAAGCCACTCACTCATCCCTGTTGCAAACTCCTTGAAGTTAATTAGTGCATCTTTGTTCTCATCCAACATTCGGAACATTCTTTCTGCTAGCACTGGTGTGTGGAGGCCACAAGACCAAGGAGTAAGAGATGCAAACAACTCCTTGAACTGCTCCATGTTAATGCGGTACTGCTCTAAGTAGGGCAGGCTCTGGTCTCGCTGGGCAGATACAGTGTGATTTCCCCAATAACAGCTCATTAGGTGTTTTGCCTGTGAAGGGAAGGTGGTACAATAATTACTGTGGTCAGACAATAATTACATTTTCAAAAATTCAGTCTTGAAGCCAACCCAAACCCATAGGTGATGGTGGGGAAACCTGTGAGCTGAACACCGACACCATTTTACATTTTTCAGGCTTGGAAATAACTTTTAATCAACTGCAACAGGCAGAAAAGATACTACATTTAAGGTTAATCATAACAGTAAGATGGAGGTAGTGGTTCTCAGCAGATGTGGCTGAGCTACAGCTCCTATCATCCCTGAGGATTGACCATCGTGGCTGGGGCTGGTGGGAGTCCAAACACATTTGGAGGCTGCCACATTGACTGCCCCTGCAGTAAGCAACACCACCAACTTGAGATGCAGATTCAGGTAGAAATGTTAATGTGAATGAAATGTATGGAAATAAATGGCATTTCCTTCTGCAGTTCTATAGCCATTTAAACTTTCAATGGATGCTTGCATCAGTTGGAAGAATTCCACTTAAATCTGTTCAACAAGCAGATAAGTGAAATTAGATTCTTACTTCTTAACTGCAGTGGCAGAGGCTACGGAAGTTTCAGCCAAAGAAACTGAATGTATTCATTAAGCTTAGAAGACCAGAGTACAAGTTAACAGATAATACTGTAACTAATAATTTTGGTTCTGCTCTCATGCTGCAGTCGCAAGGATACTCAGTAGGGAATTAAATCCCACTGAAATCAGTGGGTGTTATATGTGAGAAAACATGCCAAGATTACACTGTACATTGGCAAAGAAAATACACTAAGGATTACTATGGAGCAAGTCCCAGTGAAATTTACTTCTGAGCAAACATGCTTATGATTATGCTATATATTGTTAAATAAGCTTTTGTGCAGGGTTCCTACCTTAAATACTACATAGAGGTCTTCTAATTCTTGCATAGAAAAACCAATGTCACCAGATATAGCTCGGACCTACAGACACACAAAGAAACAGATATATTTTCATTATTTCCGCTGTGAACTTGGAAAAGTTAAATTAAAACACACCAGGAAGGTTACTTCGTACAAAGCATGACAAAATGACTTTCAAAGTCTGGGGACCTGACCGGAGAAAGGAAGGAACATGTAATGATTTTGAGCAGAATACTAAAGTCTGCATTTGGGAGCTATTGATCTGAGACAGGAAGATGCAAAAACCTCAACAACAGCTAGTGAAAAGTAGCTCTATTCCCTTGAACTCAGTGGGTAAACACAGCAAAAAAGTGGTCAAAAACATTAAATGCATTTCCTGCTCTCAGTGCACTGTAATTGGAAGTGGGAACAGGAAATGTGTCAACTCCTTCATCCTTTCAGCTTTTATCTATTTGATCTGCTCACAGTCAAACATCTACAAGGGCATTAGAGACATTTGCTTGGAGACATCTGATCCTATCTGGAGGGAATGAACACCACAATGGCACAAACAACGGAGGGGGGGGGACAGAAGCAAGAACGTGAAAGCTATTCTTCCCTTGAGATTCTATGGCACAGAAGTTCTGAGGATGAGAAAGGTCAGTATCTCCTGTTGCCACACCCTCAGTGGAGGAAAAGAGGAGAAGGTTTTTTTTAAAAGCCTGCCAATTTTTTCTCACAACTTTTTCAGGCCAACCTCTCATGTCTTCAGACAAATATATGGCAATTTCTCAGATGCAGCAGGTGCACCCCCAAGATCATCACTCACAATTCATTAATTCAAATGTGATACAAAACAACTCTCTGTAGAATAACTTTAAGCAAAGTGTCCTTCAGTGTTTGCTAATCAGTTGATTATCTGATTTACATTTTAAAAAACTCATCCTATCCACAAAGGTAAAAATTAGAAAACCATCAATATACCCAGTACCTATAACACAAAACTGGATGCAACATACCACACTTCTCTTAGCTGTGTCCTCTAAAGAATGGATCACTTTCAATCTCTGCTTAAAGCGCATCTGCTCAATGTCATCTGCTTTCAAATGGCCAAATTTCTGTAGTAATAAAAGTAAACAAGATTCATCTTTAGAGCCACAGGGGAATACCACGTATTTGATGAAGCATTTGAAAATAATTCCCTAAGCAATGACTTCACTGGGGAGAAAGCAAATCTCTGTCTAAAGCAGGCATGGCCAAACTTGGCCCCCCAGCTGTTTTGGGACTACAGTTCCCATCATCCCTGACCACTGGTCCTGTTAGGTAGGGATGATGGGAGTTGTAGTCCCAAAACAGCTGGAGGGATGATGACCAATTACAGCCCTCTAGCTATGTTTGAAAGCCATGAATGGAAATACTAATGGCAGAGGAAGGGGAAGATACATTAGCAAGCAGCATCAAGTCACTGTCTAAACAGGAGAAGTAAAACACTAAGGTTTTGGTTCCCTTCTATTGCATTAACCATGCATGCAAATTTTCAGAAGACTAGACTCAGATAAGAACGTTTATATGAAAGGTGGGGCAGAGGGAGAGAAGCCCATCAAGCCCATATCCAGAAATTGTGCATGTATCACAAAGAAGTTTGACTGATTAATACAAAATTTTATACCCCACTTTCCCCCCTCAAAGGAGTCAAAGTAGCTTCCAAAATATAAAAACAAACACAAAGATAAAAATAATAGTAATCCCATCTTTTAAATAATTACCCTGAACAACCCAAGATTAAAAGCAGCATGAAGGCAGAAAAGGGGGGGGGGAGTTCAACAAGGAATACAAGTCTGGTAAGGTATTTAAATAAAAAGGAATGAAAAAATAAGACAGCACTTGACCTCATAGGCTGTTTTTATAAGTTCAAAGATATCAATTTCAACTGGTGGATCATCCCCACTTGTCAGTAAGGCATGGAGGTGGGGAATACGTGGGAACACATTCTGTCGATTAACTACGTTGTCCAGGTACCTACAGGAAAACCAAAAGTAAAAGACAGAACCTGGGATTAATGCATAACCCAAGTTTAGGGTTACCATTTTGAATAGTTTATATAGTTCTACCTAGCCTGCATAATTCCACTGATGATTAATTCTCATTACTACTGATTCAATCTCTATACAAATCATTTATATGCTACAAGAAACCAAATGAACATGCTATATTGGTGAAAGGTTGAATCTCTAGCCGTTAACAGGAAAATGTATTTTGTTTATGTATGTGTCATATGTATCATATCTATCTACAGATTTCCTTTTTCAGCAGAAAAACTCAAGGGAACATGCAAAAACTAGAATAAAATATGAATGATCAAAGCAGACAAATGGAAGTCCTCACAACCTCCCCTATTTCTTCTGGCAGTTGCAAATGGCTTCTGCTCAGCAGCAGTCTTCATTGTTTCAACCCTCTCCTCCTGTTAGCTGGGGAGTAGCTGGTCACTCATTCAAACTAGGAGGGGAAGGGCAGGAAGGCAGCTGACCCCTGTACAAGTAAACCCACTGACTCACCGTTTATCTTTTAACATGTGTGGGGAAGCTTTGGCCCTCCAGATGTTGCTGAACTACAACTCCCTTCTTCCTTGGCCATTGGTCAAGCTTGTCATGTTTGCTGAGGCTGATAGGAATTGTACTTTAGCAGCTTCTGAGGGGCCAAAATGTTCCCCACACCTGTCTCATAAGATGGCTGGTTGCTAATGGAATCTACTCTAAGACAAGATAGGCTGGGTAACAGCTGGTTCCAGCAGAACTGAATTGCTATTTGAAGCAAACCCTTCTTGAAAGACTTCAGATCATTACAATGATCAAAGTTAGCACTGTGATTGTTCATTTCTGACCCCTGTTAGCCCACATGCTCCTGGCTGAAAGAGATTTCACTAGCCTCTTTCATGGAAACCAGATTTCCTAGTTACATGTCTATTAATTGAGCCATAAATTACTTATAAATTTAGCCACAAATTATCTATTTTGGCTAAACGGATCTTGCAGTTACAATAAAGCTTTCTGGGCTTCACTACCTACGGTGGACATATCTCACAACTCACTGAAACATAGTGGCTGGCTTTGAGCAAATGGCTTTAATTATTATCCTTGTAATAACTGATCCCTGCCAAGTGAAAAGCAAGAAGCTTCAGTCACTAGCTAGGGATAAGAAGGAAGAATTAATGGTAGCTATTACCATATCCATTACCATTCATTTCATTGTGAAACAGAAAAATGAGACTACCTGCCCAAGACAGTCATGGCCTCGCCTTCATCACAGCAGTTTAGCAGCTTCTCCATGTTGGCATCCAAGATGGCCAGAGATACCTGCAAGATGACTTTGATGCCTTCATAGAAGAAACAGTCAACAATGACCACAGCACTTTCAAAAGGCATGACGCTGAGAAAGAGTGTGAGGAACCAAGAAAGCGATATGCTGGAAATGACTCCCAGGTCTTGCATCTTCTCAGACAGCTGGGGAAGACAGTCCCGTGTGAGCTCCTCAAAGATGCCCTGGTCTACCAAGGCACCTGAACAGGGAACAGAGAGAGAGAGATCGAGATCTGTAACATGGATCTGGAAGTGTAGCATAGACTCAACATTACAGACAAGGGGCCGAGGTAAACCTAGAGCAAAACAAACATTTAGAGAATAACTGATTTGCCTCAGGGTGAAGCCACCTGCACACTCACCACTTGGCTTGCAAATGAATATTGTGAGTGAGCAGAAATCTGAAAGCCCAACTGAAATCTGAAAGCCCAACTGTACAGTTCTGTAGGGTGCATGGGGCCTGAAATGGGAAGGAGAGAATGAGGAAGTCTCACTGTGCAAGTGGAAGTACACTGGATACAGCCTTCTGATTGCAATATTTAGGTTACAATGGCTGGTTTTTTTACTCAAGGGACATCATTACCGCATGTACGGTAGCAATCACTGAGTGTTAAGTATTAATGTGTGAAATATCCCTTATTAGCTTCTTCAAAGGATAAGCACAATACTAAATTTAAAATGAATGATATGTGTCTTTACTGAAATGACTGAACCTTCCACGCCTTTTAGAGCAAAACACAACCTGTTGGGAGACTCAGCAGTGTCTTAATAGCAGATTAAACTTCTTTTTTTAAAAAAAAATCTACACAAGAAATTAGGCATCAAACATAGTGGTTAGGAAGATACCAGAACTTCTGCCCTTTAAGATTTTTAATCAAAAACTAGACAGGCAAGTGATTTGTCTTTTTCTAGGTATCTTGTATTATGACAGGTGATTGAAATGACTTGTTTGGCTTTTTCCCAACTGTATGGATATTTAGTAGCAGCCATCAAGAGTGGAGCAGGCTTCCTCTTTCTCTCCACCCTCCTGTATGCTCACACAAAATCAGTGAGACTATAATTTTAAGAATATATTCAAAACCTGGTTTTATGAGGCCAAGGCTTCCAACGCACACCTCCTGATCTAAGGACAAAATAACTTACTTATCCAAAGGATTGCTCTGTAAAAACAAATTCTAGCTTTTAAGGTTAACTGGAAAACTTACCAACCACTCTGGTGTTATAATAATCTGGCAGCATCCTCTCACACAAGGCCACAAGGAGCCAGAAAGCTTCTTCTTCATTACAGTACAGAAGCAGTACCGATGTCACAATGTTCATGGCCTGAGAGGAAGTGGGCATGCAAAAGTTGAATAATAATAATCCACACTAGGTGAGAAGCTCGTTTAGGGCAGCAATCATTTATTATTTTTTAGTTTGTCAGAGCATAAGACACAAATGATAAATGAGATACCTCAAATAAAAGATTTTATAGCTCAGAACCACATCCTTGGCTTCAAGTAACTAGTATTAGTGCTTTTATTAGAAATAATGACATTTAGCAGGTGGAGAGGGAAGGGAGGATGCTTCCATAAAAGCTCCAGGAAATTCTACAGATGGAAGACAGGGGAATTCCATCAGACTGGGCAGAGCGATCAGCCCTGGTTGTGCTCAACCTAGAGTGGTGCTTAGGACCATGCACAATATTATTTGTACTCCACCCATCTGGCTGGGTGGCTTACAGACTACATAAAACATAATAAAGCATCTAAAAATAAAAACTTCCCGATATAGGGCTGCCTTCAGATGTCTTATTTAGGTTATATGGTCCCGGCGGCCACTCCCAATTACCAGTCTAGCCGCCGCAGTCTGGATTAGCTGTAGTTTCTGGGTCACCTTCAAAGGTAGCCCCACGTAGAGCGCATTGCAGTAGTCCAAGTGGGAGATAACTAGAGCATGCACCACTCTGGCAGGACAGTCTGCGGGCAGGTAGGGTCTCAGCCTGCGTACCAGATGGAGCTGGTAGACAGCTGCCCTGGACACAGAATTGACCTGCGCCTCCAAGGACAGCTGTGAGTCCAAAATGATTCCCAGGATGCGCACCTGGTCCTTCAGGGACACAGTTACTCCATTTAGGACTAGGGAGTCTCCCACACTACTGGCAGCATTAGTACCGATAGGTAGCTAGAGCTCCAATATGAAATTCAGTTGGACTTGGATGTAAAGTGCCAAACTGCAAGCTAATCCTTGACCACCACTCTCTTACCTGGCAGTAGCCAATTGTGGGATTCCGAAAAGCATATGCTGTCAGTACTCTTCGAAGTGCAGCAATCCCCAGCTCATTCTGGAAGGCAGGGTGCTCTGGCATTGATCGATGTAAGTCTCGTTCTATTTCCTCTGTAGCAAGGCTATACTTTCCCACTGACTGTTCCACCAAGTCTGCATAATACCCAGGGTGAGTAGCCATCTCGTTCCAGGCTCCTGCAGTGACACACAAAAAAACTAGTCAGTTTCAATTCCTTGTGGCTGTGCTAGACCATGGATTAAATGCATAATTCTGTTATATGTGTATTTAGATATCATTTTTGAACTCATGTCAGCTATCTTGTAATCCATGCATATGATCTCTCCATTAATCTTTCAGGGGAAGAAAACTCAACATGGGCCACCACTGGTTAGGGGAAATGCAGGGATGGGGAACAGCAGGTGCTGTCAGACTCCATTCAGCCAACATTGTCATTGATCAGCAATGATGGGAACTGCAGTCCAGCAACATCAGGAGGGTGAAGCGTTCCTCATCCCTGGACCATTGAAAGGAATTATAGATGATCCTTGATGTCACTTCCAGCTTCGGGAAACCTACATCATAACAGTGGAAGTAGCCCACAAAGATTAACTGGAAAACTTCTATTCCCATTAAAAGGGAAACCTGTTGAGCATATAATGTCTCACCTGAAAATAGGAGCCATAGCTCTCCACGAAGATTCTCTGGAATCCCTTTTAGCACCAGTTCACGGGTCTTGGGTGTGCGATACATACACATTCCTCTCCCATACTCAAAAAAATGAATGTTCCATGACTCCTCTTTCATTGTCTCCTTTGCCTAGAGAAGAAAACATTACTGGGATCTCAGTACTGGAAACTTCAGATGACCAAACCCAGGGCTTTTCTTTCCACTCTTACACAGCACACTTTGCTCTATAAATAATCTATTAACATCGATCTCTTATAGTAACTGGCAAAGATATTGTAATAGAAATGTGCAAGATGGGGCTTCCGGATTCAGCGCCAGCGTCGATCGGCGGGGTTTCGTCTCGTCTCCGAGACGGCCCGTCTCTGCTAGGAGTGGGGAGGGCAGCGAGAGCGACGCTGCGCCCCTTAGAACCTCGGGAAGGGCGTCCCGAGGGCAATTTGCTCGGCACAGACCCAATCCGGACTCCCCAACTCTTCGGCTAGCTCTAATAAGAGCTCCGGAGCGAGGAGGGTAGAAGTCGCGGGGGCCATTTTGAGCGGCAACGTTATTCTAGCAGGGAGAAGCTTCAAGCCGAAGGCGGAGAGCGCTGGATTCTTCCGAAAATAAAATGATTGGAAAAGACTGTAAGTAACCTCATGATTTGGATTATTATAAAACAATTTGGATCTGGGAGAGAGGGGAGAAAAGAGGAAGCCACCCCCCCCCACGGCAACAAAAGAGACAGTAAATAGAAACCCGAGGCCATAAACAGAAGATTTACAATTCAAAGGATCCCTCAAAGGCATCAAAGAGAATCTCCCCTTTGATGCAGGGTGAAAAGGGGAGAGAGACTGCGGTTTATGATGCCCTGCAATAAGAGGTACAGCCTAAGAAAAAAAAAACCTTTCCACTCGGGAGCCGGCAGCCCAGACAACCCAGTGAGTTGTCAGGATTTATGAGTCAAATTTTACTTCACTTTGTATTTCTGGACTTTGTGGAAACTCTTTTTTGGCTTAAGTGTTTGTGAAATGTGAGTTCGAACTTTATGGTTAATAAGACTTGAAGAATGCAGCCAGCTTGTTAAAATGGAGTCGAAAAATAAACTGTGATCATATTCCACCCCACGTGACAAGTTTTGACCTTGGCAGGACTGAAATATGTCAACAAAAAAGTGTTCCCCTGAGTTCCAGCGGTCTGTTTTGACCTTAATGTGGGAAACAAGAATAGAGTTATGTCAAGAGGAGACACGACGGCAAGAGTTACAGGAAAAATTCCAGGAGGTGATGGCGGAATATGATTTTTTAGGAGATGAAGCTTTGGACACTGAAAAAGATGAATGTGAGAATGACAATGATGGGGAAGGAAAAGAAGAAGATGAGGATTGTGATGATTCAACACAAAATGAAGCACACCACGAAAAAAATGATGATTCTACTCTACAAAAAGTTGGATGGAGTGCCCTGCTTTTGAGGGGGGCACGATTGGTATCATTGGAACTCCAGAACGCCCACAGGGAAGAAGGAAAAAATATGCAGAGAAGAGAAGAAATTCAGGGGTCCTGTATGGTGGCCTGGATGACAAAAGACTGTAAACAGGGGGTGGGGTGAAGGGAAAGTGATGTTGTGATTAAGGATGGATTAACAGGTTTATAACTGGTCTGCTGATTTTGGAATTTGCTGGATTGGGGGGGGAAGCCGGCAATCGGGGATGTAAGGTTAAATTGAGAATAGTTATAGTTTTAAAAGTGAATGGATTTTGGAAAATGTGAAAATATGGAGGCTTATAGAGGGAGAAAAAACAAAAAATTAGGCACGGGAAGAGAAAATGGGAGTTTGATTTCTCAGTGATTTGAATATTAGATGAAAATGTTAACAATTGATTTATAAGTTGTATAAGATGCAAAGGTGTATTTTTATAAAGTAAGAAACTGTTGCAGATGATAAAAAAGGGATGAAAACCGGGGAAGGGGGGGGAGGGGAAGCCCACAAAATATGGTTTTACAATTATGAATGCAAGAAAATTTTTTTGTTTTGTATTGTTTTTTCTTTTTTCTTTTTTTCGCTCTTTCTTTTTTTTTTCCCTTTTTTCCTATTTCTATTTTTCTCTCTTTTTTTTGGTATGACAATAGATGGTTGGATGGATGTCCTCCTGCGTACTGCCCTGGTTTGCTGGAGCTCCCTGGTGGCAGGGGGGGGCTTTGGGGTCAGGGGAGGGGGGGGAGGACAGAAACCCAAGCATAAAATGGACCATCTCTGACTGTTCACATACATGGGATACTTCTGTGGCAGGGGAGGATCCATGTGGGTGGGTAGGAAGGAGGTGGAAAAGGGGTTTAAGTATGTACCTTTTTTTTTTTGCTTTTTTGTATTTTGTAAAATTAATAAAAAGTATGTACAAAAAAAAAAAAAGAAATGTGCAAGATGAAACAAGATATCAAATAGCTCCCATCTCAACGGGCAGTTTTGTTTTGTTTTAAAAACAGAATAGGCACCAAGGCAGCACATCTCATGGACTATCTGCTTTAATATACACTCAGCAAAATTAAGCTGGGGCTCAATCTCTAGCATAGTTATATGGTATATTATTACTGTGTTCAGAGAGTAGCATTTTTGGATTAGTACAGGCATGCCTGAATGGACTATTACCATTCACAAGACAAAATAATATGATCAAACCAATTACTTTCTCACATATCTACTTTTATAACACAAGGCAATGCATCATCTCCCCAGTGTAGTGCTCCAACAGACATTTTATGGAACACAAGCACTAGGAACCAACTTTTGCCATTGTCTTCCAGGCCCAATGCAATATTTTTTTTTTAATTTTTTTTTTTGAAAAACCTTTATTTACTTATAAAATTACATAAAGTAAAATACATAAGAAAATACATACAAAGCACATATTATTCAGTTACAAAAACAAAGCAAAATACATATAACAAATAAACAGTATTTTCGAATTATACCGTTATAAGGTCGGCCTCCGAATCTCGATGGTTGAGATTTGATCTTTACAGTTTTTTTTATAATCTTGAACCAAGAGGCTCGAAATATAAAAGCCAAATAAGAAGAAAGCAGGAGCGGAAAGAAGACAGAGGAGAGGAAAGATCCCAGGTAAGGCAATGATAGGGGAAGGAAAGGAGGGGGCAAGACAAGGGGGGATAGGATAGAATAAAAGGGGAGGGAAGACAGGGGGAGGAGGGGGGGGGAGAAGATCCCAGGTAAGGCAATGATAAGGGAAGGAGAGGAGGGGGTAAGACAAGGGGGGGTAGGATAGAATAAAAGGGGAGGGAAGACAGGGGGAGGAGGGGGGGGAGAAGGAAAGAGAGCGGGAAAGGTAAAAGTAAAAGTAATATGTTGGTCTTAAGCTAAAAAGTATTTTAAAAAACCTATCCATGTGAATCCTGAAGGTCACTAAATGGGGTTTTGCTTAAGATTTCCCTCTTTTTTGTGCCTGGTCTTTCTTCTTTCAAATTTATTGCCAAAGGTCAGCCATCCAAAGTTGAGAAAAATATGTACAGCTTTTGTTAAAATATTACCCATGTCTTTAATGCATAGATGAACACCTTTTGAATGCTTTCTTGCAAATTAAATCTCACTGATCCCCACCCCTCGATACTTATGGTTTTATAGAGGATTTTATTGTACTAGTTTTAGAACTATTGACACCCCCCTCCCCCAATAAAAGAGTTGGTGACTTACCCCTTTTGATCCAACGAGCTCCCCAGTGTTGTTCCCAAACAGTTTAAGCAGTCCCTGGGATGCTGTTGGTACTTCATCTGTGCAAAAATTGGCCAGCTGATTGTTGAGAGGTGAGACAGGGCTGGCTGCAAGTGGGCTGCTGGGAGACAGCTCTGAAATTTCCTTAAAAAATGTACAAACTGAAAATTACAAAGGAACAAACAGGCTTCAATTGCAATTTAAATGGCATTTAGTGCAACTAAAAGGAGTTCCAAGGCTTTATAATATAGGTACATTAGAGACCACTGCATCATCCTGCCTATTAGTGCATTTCAATTCATCTTCTTTTGATTCATCACTGAGGTGGCCATCTATGATGTACAGGAAGGTCACTAACAACAATTTATTATGAGTGTGTACCTATTAGGAAGCTATGGCCCCTGTCTAAAACATTAGTGGAAAGTGCCAGGCTAATTTTTTAGAAACCCCCCAAATACTGTGATTTTACAATGGATAGTGCAATTTGTGAATTTGAATCTGTTACAGCAAATATCAGGTGAAGTTAAATCAAAAGCCACATTTTGGTCCACCATCTTAATTCAAAACGGCACCTGGCACCCAAACATCAACATAGATCCCCACCCCAAGAACCCTATTGCTGAACTTAGTGACCGTATCTCAACAGGCGGTTGAAACTATGTCAAAAAATTGACGAAGCCACACCAAAGTGACATTTCAGTTTGCCATCTTGATACAAAATGGCACCCAGTGTTCAAATGGTGTTGAAGTCTGCTGCCCCACCTTTGGAACCCTTGTGCCAACTTTGTTGATGATATATTGAAAGGCAGCCAAACCTATGCCAAAAAACAAAGTCACACTCATGTCACGTTTTGGTTCACATGTTGATTCAAAATGGCAGCCAGCATATAAACATGGATGAATGGCACCCTCACTTTGGAAACCCTGGTGCCAAATTTGGTGACTTCTCAAGAGATGACCAAATGCCAAGAGAACAAATGGACAAACCACTTTCTTAAATATATAGATGTGTTTGCAAATGTTTATGTCTCAGCATACAGCACATTATTATGCATACGCCTCAAAAAGGCAGTATGTGAAGCAGCACTGGGTGGTAATGACCAATAAACTTACCACTACAACAGCAGTCAGGTGAAGCCTGGTGATACTGACCAACAAGCTTATCAACGCTCCATGAGATGCCCAAATTATTGATCAGCATTATGAATATAAAGTGCTGTTCCACCGTCTCAACCAATATGAAATGTCACTGAGTAAGTCTACCGTGACGGTGGGAACAGTGACTAGCTCGTTTTACATTTTCTCTAGCCTGTTGTCCTAGATGCTTGCTTTTTTTAAAAAAAAAAGTTCAGCCAGCTTTCCCCAGTATGCAGAGATTTGCACCCCTCATATATGTTCCTCTACCCACTTGCTTCTGAAGTTCATCTTTCTTTATGCCTCCCGACTTCGAAGCCATCACACAACACTGTTCATTAACCGAGTCCTCATCCCTGTCATTTGGTTCACTACTATGAAGTGGAATGACCGTGAATTATGAGCCCATTACCCCAGGTGGAAAACCATCATTTATGACGTTGCTCCTAGAGAATTTAGCCAGAGTTCTCAGCCACTTTCCCCTCTGCTCAGCATCTGAGGCAGTCAGTGCTGCCTAATCTGCTTTCCCATAAGACTAGCATGGTACGATGCATCATTTTTCTCTGATAAAAGCATAGCATGCTGGATAGAATCCAGGACACTTTGGTAGCTCACTCAGTGTGTAGCTCTGAGCAAACAGCACTGAACTGAGATAAGAAGCAGCTATTAAGCATACCATCTCATGAACAAAGTACAGTGGTGCCTCGCTTAACGAATGCCCTGCTTAACAAAATTTCCGCTTAACGAAATGATTTTCCGAGCGGAGCTTGCCTCGCTAGACGAATGCGTTTTACAAAAAAATTCGTCTAGCGAATCGCGGTTTCCCATAGGAATGCATTGAAATTCAATTAATGCGTTCCTATGGGCAAAATAAGTCGAAAAAAATTCAGTGCATTCCTATGGGATTCGCTAGACGAATTTTTCGCTATAAGAAAAGACCCGTGGAACGAATTAATTTCGTCTAGTGAGGCACCACTGTATATAAGGACGGGTGGAACCATTAAACAAAATGGAACAGAAGACCAATAATTATATACACCTACACCACCAGACACTTCCACCTAATTTGTGCATTCACAGCCAAATCAACACACATGTCACACAAGCTATGGTGTAATTTTTCCTCCCCTACAGGGATATTATCTCATGTAAGAAAATCATTAAGGCCAAACACAAGAAGTCACCTCAGTCTATCTGTCCCTCTAGCGCATGTTTTACTTTAATAATGCTAGCGTCTCTTGATGATTTTTGGTAGGCATAGTGCTTTGGGGGAAGCTGCTCCCATTTTCCCCAGAACTACCTGATGGCCAAACAGAGGCATCTCTGTTAGTTGTGTGCAAAAAGGGGTCAGGTGTAGTTGGGCATCTGCTTATCTTCATTGCCTATGATAGGTAAGGATTTTGATATAAGTCTACCTCTCTACAGAGGAAAGAAGGACAGCTAGGTATGCTATTCTGACTCCCTCTGTTGGACTTGCACATGCCCTTACATGGCACAGTCACATGAAGAGTGAAACTGTATATGTCAAGACATTAAGGGGTATACTTAAACTAACAGTGAGGCAGGGCGCCTTGGGAAAACCTTCAGCATGCAAACACCTGCTCTATCACTAAGCTATGATCTCAGCTTCCCTTAGTCAAGAGTTCCCAACCACTTTCTCCCTCATTCTCACATTTGAGGCAGTCAGTGCTGCCTCATTCATTTTCTCTTCGACTAATAATACGGTAGTAACCTTATAAGGTGTATCATTATTGAAAGGTGTATCATAACATTTTTATGTTGTTAGCCACCCTGAGCCCAGCTCCGGCCGGGGAACAAATAAAAATGTATTATTATTATTATTATTATGAAAATCTTTTCTCTCTAACAAGAACTCCTCACAGGAAAAAACCAAAACTCTATTTCATCTCAATGTTGAGAATATAGGTCATATCTGACTGAATAAGTAGATAATGTCGCAAATCACAACACCCAGTGTCCCTTCCATTGTGTGTCACTGGCTGTAACTCTACGTCATTTTCCCTTTCCACCAAATGGAAATGAAGCAGATGGCTTAGCCTTATGTCCAAATCAGTGCTCATTGTTTGTTTGTTTTCCCCAAACAAACTGCAAGTACTGGATCAGAAGTAACACTAAACCATCTACTTTGTGGTTTGCTTCCCTGTCGATAAAGGTAGGAGCTTAGTGGACGAGCTCAAGTTGTATGCAAAAACTAATTTGCTATAGTTTAGTGCTGCACCTGAACATGGCCACTGTAAGCAAATGAAGCACCAGGGTACAAGCATCTAGCTTTAGAAAAAGGGGCTAGCTGAAGAGACCACATGTCATAACATATTTGAAATTTGCCATGACCATGGCAAATGCTCCATTCTCATACCTCGTGTGCATTGTCACCACAGCTCTTTTTCCGTCCTCCTCCATTGTTACACGATTGCTTGGACGGAGTTTTCTGCAGGAAGTCAGAGATTCTCTGCACCAGGAAATCACGGTCTTTCAGGTTAGCAAAAAGGAAGGTCATTTTGCTTTTGGTACTGATGGAGAGTGGGCTAGGCAATACACTGGAACTGTCAGCTTTTTCAACAATTGTGACCTGGAGAATATACATTGGGATCATTTGGGTATATCAGGCTCCTCTATATTAACATCTCTAGTAAATTTCACTTTTAATAGATTATTAACAACTTTGTTAGTTATCTTACTAGCAACTCCATAATTGATACATATGGAGGTGAATGCTGCCAAGATATTCCTGAAGACACTGAGTTTTTTTTCCTGTACAGGTAGATGCCACAGTGCATGTGAAACATAGAAAACTGAAATGCTGCAAGAAGTGTGATAAAGAAAGGCTATTCTACTTGTTCCACATTTCTGAAACACTTGCTTTATTTCAGACCATTCTCACGCTAAACCAAATAATGGCTTGGTTCTTTCACTCTGGAAGCTGCTCTGACAAAAGTGGAGAGGGAGCCCTTGGATGTGTTTGACTCTCTGTTGTGTATATAAAACTGCTTCTTCAAACAGTGGCCATAGAATTCCTATCAGCCCCCATCTCAAAATATAGCCACAACTGCAAAATATAACTGGATCTTGTCGCCATCAGCCTGGAAAATCATTTAACCAACAGACCAATCTACTAACCCTCAAAAACAAACCTTCAAAATTTTCCTGAAAAAAATTGAATAAGCATGTAACTGAGTAACAATGAGATACTAAGACAATTCATCCTTAAGAAATAGTGTCTCACCTCCCTGAGTGGTATTATGAGATGGCAAGCCTCCTCTGCCTTGCTAGCAAAACAAATATAGTTGTTGGAAACAAACATCTGTCCAGGAATGTGAATTTTATTGAATGGGGTCCACAAAGTACAATCTGTATGCCCATCAAGACGTTCATCCTTAGGAAGTCGAAATGAAGCACGGTACCATTCATTTTTGGCTCGAGCATCCAAATCTCTGAAGAAAAATGATAATACACACCAGATACTAAGTGGGGAAACAATACATTCCACTATCCAATCATTACAGGAAATGCCCCTTTTCAATGCAGCTTACTCAAGATTCTATTTCCATCAAACACAAAGTTAGGCCTGAGTATTGAGAGGCAAAAATCCCTAGTGATGATATATACTTTTCATCCCCATGATCATTTGATTGCCCTTTGCTCAACCTTTTCCAGCTTATGAGATGGTGGCATACAACTATTTCTATATATAAATTAATACATAAATTGTGAAAAGATGCAGGTGATGACAAAAATAATGCTCAAATCAAAGGAAAATACATTTTGTCAACTTCAGTGTCAAAGATGGTGTATCTAGTCCAACAAAGGTTCAGTACCCACAAGGGATCCCCATAGGGTATAATGGAATCCTTTTCTCCCCTACTTCTGTGAGCATAGACACTCAGCACCCCAAACTGCTATAGAGAATGGGAGGTTTACTCATGCCTCCCATCCAGCCCTCCCAGCACTACCTGAACAGAGGAATGGATGGGGAGATGCACAAAAACACCCATTCCCTATAATGGTCTCATCTACCGAGATCTTATGAAACTACAACATACTAGTGTGTTTGATATGAGGAGGAACACAGCCCTATGATGAATTAGTGCAAGCCCATAGTATATAATCAGAAAACTAATATCCTTCCATTGGAATGACACCAAGATAACAACTTCACAAATATTAATTTTTCTACAGTCCATTTTCCATGTCCAGTACAACATCCATGTCAAAGGTTCCTTAATCACTTAGTAGGTTCAAGAAATGTAAATAGGATCCATGGGAAGGGGCTGAGAGCTGTCCAATATAAAACCTAAACCCTGATTTCTGGAGAACTTAATTCACATGGTTTATGTTTCTGTGGTTTCTAGACACCATGATACAATCCAGTCCATGAACATATTTAACTATTCTTAAAATGATTCCTTGTGCCAAGGTGTGTGAGAGTGTAGCAGGAGAGGGAGGGAGATGGACAGAAAGACAGACAGACATACCTTTTGAGTGCTGAAATATTTTTGAGTGGCTTGCTGGGCTTAGGAAGCAACATGTCCTCCACATACCCTTTATTATCAAATAGTTGCCGCATGGCAATGTTAGCCAGCTGTTCCATTAACTTGAAGGTCTCGTTGATGTTGAGGAACATAGAGAAGTAGAGCTCACTGTCCCTGGTACTCACTTTGATGCATTCAGGGAATAGAAGGGTGGCATTCTTCTCCAGCTGGGTTACATCTACCCACTGGACTATTAAGGTCACTAGGGAAACATGCAAATGCAAAGCAACAATTATTATCAGATTTCTAACAGACATTTAAAACAAATTAGAACACAACAGATTTGAAGCCTATCTGTTTTTCTTTTTTTAATTATAGCTTGACTCAGTGAAGTACTTAGGCAGAAAGAAAACAGATTGGGAAAAGAGCCCTGCAAAATATTTTACAAATGTTGTTCAAATAATATTTGGGGGCTGCAGCATGGATGTAGAACTGCTGATTGCTTAAATATCACTAAAAAAACAAGAGTACAACCTCCCCTCCCTTCTGGAGTGCCAATTTCTTCCACTGCCCCCACTGGGCCTCACTATTAAGACAATATGGATGTACAATCAGAGAGAAGTGTTGAACAAACAACAACAACAACATTAAGCAGCTGACCACTTACCTTCTTTGCCCAAAAGGAAAGAATAGAAACAAAGGTGATTAACAGTCAGATACAGCCAGCCTTGCCTGGGGACACGCCCTTTCCAATAGCTGCAGGAATAGTAATTCACTAGTTTCTCTACTTCAGGCATTCCGAACTGTTTACGCATCTTCAGTTCAGCTTCTTTAAATTTACCAGGATCTTCTTCCCCCTGAGGCTGCTGATTCTTATTTTCTTCAGCAATAATGCCCTGCAGAAAGGAGTAGCAAAAGTAGCAGATGAAAATATAATGGCCTCTACAATTCTTTGTTGCATTATTTATTTGCTAAGCACAGCGACAAGTGTACCACTTGAGGTTATGCTTCTGGGTGGATATACTACAATTTCCAATCACTCCAATGTCTGTCGTTGGGCAGCATCTGGAGGGCCAGGGGTTCCTCACGCCTGATCGAAAGACTGAAAAAATATATACAGTACTGGTATATCTGCACTGTACTCTGAAATATGTGATCTCATCCACTACTACTGTGCTTGTTGAGTGGTTGTGCCAATGCACATGTGCATACTGAATACTGCCAGTAACATTTGTGACAAGGCACCCAACATTGTGTGAACTTCCTTTAAAAGTTGTTTATGTTTATTTGTTTTACGCCGACTGCATGCAAAGTTTTAAATCGGGGCTGGGCCGGCTGAAAGCATGGTGCTCTTTGAGACACTGCCTCTTCCACCAGCACGTCAAGCCCCATTGCTGCCAAAGGCTCCCCATGTGTGACCTAGCGAGTGCCTGTGCCGTCATTGTGCAAAAGCTTCTTAAGAATTTCAGTGCAGTAAAGTTTAACACTTTTAAAGTAGCACCCTCTGGGGCCACAATGTCTCACTCAGAGGAAGGGCTCACCGTGTCTAATGAGAGCACTAGTCTAAGCCTCAAGTGCCAAACCTACTGTAAAGAAAATCATGCAGGCAGTGAAGAAGTACAACAGCAATGGAAGGCAGAAAAAATACTTCCAGATGGAAAGGAAGCAACAGTGTATATATCCTTGCAAGGATAGATGAAAATATATGGAAGTCTGTTCAAACTGGACCGTGGCTCAAGCACAACCACAGTGTTGATCTTTAACTATATGGTAGAATGTTAAACATGGGGTCACGAAGAGTCGGACACGACTAAACGACTAAACAACAACAACAGAATGTTAAACTAGCCAGCCTATTTTATTGTTCCAGGTGAAACGAAAACACTCTAGATAGGTGGCTCTACCGTTCTTTCATCCCTTCCTCATAGCATATGGCAAATATTTGTCCTACACCCAGCTTTATGTAGCAATTCACAGCCTGCAGCTCTTATTGCCATTCTGTGGCTAAAACCTGGAGCAGTTCCATGACGAATAGGTGCCACTTACATGTATCTTGCCCTTGACAAAGGTAGTGATATCTTCTTCATTGTCAAAGATAGAAAGTGTCTGAAGCAAGTTATTTTCTAGCCATTCCCAGTGTTTTGTTATTTCCTTACGCGATGAACCTAAGGAGAAATTCAGAAACAATCAGATAACAGCTACTATAAGGAGCAGGTCAATAGTTTGGGGCTTCTCCTGGATCCACTACTATCACTGAGGGCAGAAGTGGCTCCAGTAGCATGGAATGCCTTCTACCAGCTTTTATATTTTATATATTTATCTTTTATATCTTTTATATATTTATCTTTTATATTTAAGACTTTCCACTACTGGTTAAATTAGATAGCCAGTATTTACTTAATGCACCTCTACTAGCTCCCTGCCAGCCCACGCTCTACTTCACAGAAATTTGCTATCAGCCAATTGGTTTTGAAGAGATCTTGAACAATCAGGTTTTTTTCTACTCCATCTGATACAATTACAGAATATTGGATGAAATCTTTGAGTATTTTACTGGCCATAATCCAGATGTGCAACCATGGTCTGCATGTACACCCAGATTTTTCTAAACTTTTCAGAATGTGCCTCTGAAGAACACTTGAACTGCTCAAAAATCCTTTTGAGGATATTGTAGTTACAGAGCATTTAAAAGCTGGCTGTGGGGGAGAGCAATCATACACTGGCAGAATTTATTTGTTATAGAATGGTATTTACTCACCACATGCCACTGCCCAATAGATTTGAGAATCCTGTGTCTGATGTAAAATTCTGTAAGGAGCAACCCTAGCGCTTGAGTCCAAAACCACATCCAAGGTTCCCACAAGCAGCCCTAAGAAGACCAAGATGCAGAGAGAAACATAATGAAAAGTGATCTGAACAAATGAGAGAGTGAAATAAATGGTGGGATGGTTTAAAATAAAGTGTTTATTGATACAAAAGTTTAAAGGAGGTGAGATCCCAAGAAGGGTCTACTGAATCAGACAAAAGGCCCATCTAGTCCAACATTCTTCTTAAGAGTGCCTAAGCAGATGCCCAAGGGAAGCCCGCAAACAGGACCTAAGCACTACAGCACTCATCCCACCTGCCATGAACGGCAACTGGTATTCAGGGCATACTGCCTCCAGCAGTTTCACTGGATGTCTCTGAGTTCCAGTATTATGAGGGAGGAATAAAAAAAACCTCTGTGTTCACTTTCTCCACACCATGCATAATTTTATACTCCCCTATCATGCTGCCCTTTCTCTGAACCAAAGCCCAAATGTTGTAACCTTTCCTCTTAGGGAAGTTGTTCCATCATCCCCGTGGTCATCTTAGCTTGTTTAAGCCACCCCACTTTTTTAAAAACACACACACAGAGATAAAGCAACTGTCTGAAATGCTCGATTCAAGACACAATGCCAAACCATGCCCCTTGTGCATGGGGAAATTCCACTTTCTTTTTGGGGTTGAGAAAAATAATAGTTTCCTAGTTGTCCAAACTATGGTTTGTGCTTTCCCTTCAAACCAAAATTGGGAATAACAAAGGTCAATCCATGGTTTCCAATCCTGATCTGAAGGGCAAGCACAAACCACACTTTGCACATTAAGGAGAGACTGAGGTTTCACAAACATTTGAAAAGCAAAGTCACTAAAACAATGCATTCTTGACAGGGAAAGCAACACTGTGAGGCACAACAGCTGAAGGAGAACTGATGTTTATACAACATCAAAACTGGTTTAATGCAGTGCTACAATAGCATACTTGAAGCTTCTTAGCAAATCCCTTCAGAATGCTGTAAGGCAGCAGTAATGTTATTTACTATTTTACACAGTATTAGGCCTGTTGCACATTTTCTGAGTGCAGAAAGACTAGAGAGAATTATGTGATGGTGAGTGTGTGCAGAATTATACTGACAATATATCATTGCCAATGAAATATTGAAGGAAGTTAAGCTAATGCATTAGCTTTCCAATTGGCACTGTGTACCTGAAAAGAAGTTGTAGTCTCCAAGAGCAGCTGAGAATGTCCTCTTAAATATACTTTGTATATACACGTCCAAACAACAGAGACGTGCATGTAGGGAGGCACTCTCAGTGATGCATCCCTTTAGAACTAGAACTCTCTTCCTTTGGGGATTTTCTAATTTAATATCCTGAGTATCTTCCATAAATGATGCAGGGCATTCCTATTTGTGTCATTTAGTTGTGGGGAGCAGCAAGACAACAAATAACTGCTTGCTTTTCCAAGATGATAAAACTAAGTGTTTTTACAAAGTATGCAAGATGTGTATATTTAATCTATGATTTTTTTATAATTAGGATTTGTTGAAGACCGTTAGAAGTTATTTTCAATATGGTGAATTATAAATTTATTAATTTATAAAGATGCTCAGGCCACCCCAAAAGTCTAAACTTGATACAAACAATCTAAAAAGATTTGAGTAGTTTGCGTTTCAAGGCCATTTCTGTTCCAATTTTCTCTTTCCCTCAGTCTCTCTCACACACCCTACCCAAATGATACCATGCATCTGGTTAAGTACCGTACACAAATGCTTATGCGACAAGAAATCACATACAGATGCAACAATAGACTTTAATGTTTTTACTGGAACATGAGAACCTTATAGGTGTATTCAGGGGTGTAGTAAAGGGGGGGGCGGGAGGCGCACTGCCCTGGGCAGCAGGCTGGGCGGGGGGCAACAGGCTAGACGGGGCTGACCACCTCCGATGGCCATCGAGAAGCCCCAACGCAAGTGAGACTGCCTCACTCTGCAGCTTGCTCGTGGGGGGGGGGTTGCTGCATTGCATGCCTCATGTGTGCGCATTCGTAGTGACGCGCGATGCATGCGTGCGACGGACACCCCGCCCCTCGGCGGGGTGCCTTCAGGTTTGCCGCCCTGGGCAGCCAAGCAGCTAGCTTCGCCGCTGGGTGTATTTCAAAATGTTCACAGTATTGCTAGACCACCCACAAAGCTGAAATCTGGTGCATGTGTAGCCCAAGATACAATTCTTCCTAGATAGCTTGTCCAAACTCTGGACATGATGTTTACTTCATAATAGAGGCCATTCTCTGTGCATTCCAGCACAGAGCAAGCAAATGTATACCTGTGGCAGAAATGTATACCTGTGGCAGAAACAGCCGAGAATATGCATATAAACTTATGGAGTGCAAGTTTCATTTGCTTGTAAAATAAACAAAGAATGCCAGTGCATAAACCAGTGATTTAAATTTGGCAACAAATACAAGCCTGGCTGTGATAAACTCCCCTTAGGACTTCCTAAGTAAAGCCAGTCCCTGCTGCAAGCTTCAATCACGAGCTCCTAAAGAGCAGGGTGTTGTTGTTGTTTTTAATGTGTTTGAGATTTTACAAATAAAAGGAAAATACTATAAAAATCCATTTACACTGTAGACACTGACTGCATAGGGAATACTTTCCAATTTCTTAACTATGATTAAGAGATTCAAGGCATTCCACAAGCTTCATCCTTCCTTCCAGAATATATTAAAAAATTAACAAAATGATGTGGACCCTGGGGAGGGAAGACTTTTTTTGTTCATTACCTATTATTATTATTATTATTATTATTATTATTATTATTATTATTATACCTCCCTATGCCCATAGATCTCAGGGCAGTTCACAGCACATTATCAGGGACGCAGGTGGCACTGTGGTCTAAACCACAGAGCCTAGGGCTTGCTGATCGGAAGGTCGGCAGTTTGAATCCCCGTGACGGGGTGAACTCCCGTTGTTCGGTCCCAGCTCCTGCCCACCTAGCAGTTCGAAAGCATGCAGTGCAAGTAGATAAATAGGTACCACTCCGGCGGGAAGGTAAAGGGCGTTTCCGTGCGCTGCTCTGTCTGCAGACAAACGCTGGCTCCCTCAGCCTATAGAGTGAGATGAGTGTGCAACCCCAGGGGTACCTTTACCTTATGCCCATAGATCTCAGGGCGGTTCACAGCACATTATCAGTGATGTCACAGACTCTGTTTAAAATGTGTTATGGACACTTCTGTAATTACACAGCTCTAACTAGTGAAATGAAACCAGAGGAGGGAGGGAAATCACATGTTCTCAGGAGCAGAACTATTTTGAGTGCTAGGCACATTGTATTTCCTGAATGGCAACCTTATTTTAGTAAATCTTTTTATAACAAATAATAATAATTATACATGCACTACTTTTCTAAATAGACAGATAGATAGATGGTCTGTGTGGTGAGGTAAACAGGGATCTTTTAAAACACTGTTTGAGAAAACAACACACATGTGTATATGAACATTTTCTCCTGATAAAAGCAATGTTAGCATTTTATTGCCACATTACCAACGGACTGTTTTTGTCTTAATCTTTCTTTCTATATTAAGAGGCCTGTATGCGACCTGTACAGTATGCATATATGTGGGAATTTGCAACGCCTGACACACTTATAACATGAGGGAATGAACCTGATGAAATATCCCTTCTTATGCAAAGTACTGTAAAGGAACCCAGCTTCACACTAGGGAGATAGCAGCTGAAATACCTGAAATACCACTATATTTAAGCATTTTGCAGACTTTCGCAAGATTTACAGCTGCAAAGATACAGCTACCTCTACCACATACATATCATGTGTGTAAACTCACTAGCTTCTTCTGCCCATATCAAACAAATTACCAAATCAAAGCATATTCAACAAGCAATATTCCAAATTAGGCATGAAAATGACCAAGGCTACGGATCTAAGTTAGCTGAACTTAGGTACCACTGAAATCTGTGGGATAAATTAAGCATGACTTATTGATTCAACAAACAACACAGTGCAAACCTATGTATTACTCAGAAGTAAGTCACACTGAGTTCAATGGGGCTTACTGTTAGGTAAGTGGATATAGGACAGCAGTCTTAGTCTGGATCCAATCTATTGTCTGCACTGTCCTATGGAGATTAACTTTTGTTGAGGCAAATGAAATGATAACACAAGAAAGTATAGTTTTGCAGGAAGACTGTGACAGAAAACACCACCACAGCAATGTCATTCCTGTGTTTACGTAGGCAACACTTACTGTCTTGGGACCAAATTTATCTATAATACAAATATATGCTAAACAAATGTGCAGCAATTCAGAGCTACTCTGCATTGGGCCTTCAAGAATCTGCAGTGCAGATGTACTGCATATAGCGTGAATAAATTCAGCTTGTCTCTGGGAGCCAAGTGAATGTGTGGGTATGCTACTGGCATAAGGGAATTTTACCTGAAATTAGCTTTTATTGTTTAAAACTACCACAAATGTTACAAGTGTAATACTAAGCTGCTGAAATAATATGGATTCTCCAGAGTGTCAGCCTCTAAAAAGCAAAATAATTAGCTCCTTTGTTTACACTGAAATCCTTTAAAACTGTGCACATATCCTACAAAGCTCTAAAGCAAAATGTTTCAATACCGACATATTATTTACCAAATGAAAATATACAAGTGATGTATTAATCAAAAACCTTTCAACAATGTTTTTGTTTGTTTGTTTCCTCCCCATGTCAGACGTTGCGAAAATCGAACAGAGCCCCTCCTCTGTATTTCATTGGCACACACGGGAGGGGCACATTCAAATATACATATTTACGGGGCACGCATTCCCCAAATTTCACCTGTGTTGGTGGTTGGGGCGGGGCGGGATCACAAGTCAAGAAGAGCCTGCTGATTTGAAAAGCCTTGGGAGAAAGGGGAAACCACTGTCGGTGCTTTTGCGCACAGGCACCTACACCCTTGGGAGGACCAAACCCGTTCAGCACCCAGAAGCATCCTCTCTGGTCCACCTGGAAAAAGGGTGGGGAGGCAGAGACACCCACAGGCAACGGGCGATGCCACCAGCCAACTACTTGGCTGGGTGGGGGTGGGGGTGGGGGTGGGCACTGGACCTGACACCCGCAAGCCGCAGCGGCCCTGGGCGAAGAGGCCCGGCTCCCTGTGCGTTTTAAAGCGAGGGATGAGGGGCAGCTTGCGGCTGCGAAGGCGCTTTCGGGCGCTGCCCTGACTGGGCCCATTCTCTCCCTGAGAGGCCTTCCCAGCAGCGCCTCTGCTGCCCGCGAGGCCCCGGGCGGCGGCGGCGGCGGCCGACGGACTCCCCTCTTCCAACTCCTCATTGTCCTCCTCGCCCAGCTGGTGACCGGCGGCTCCACTCACCCGTCAGGCCGCCCCCCTTGCCGTGGCCCCGCCGCCGCTGCAGGAGGAAGAAGGGGTTGGCCCGCTCCGTCACCCACAGCGCGTTGGCCAGCAGCACCTCCTCCGGGCCCAGCCACATAGCGGGGCCGTTGCCGCTGCGGCGCCACCGCCGCCGCCGCCACCCGGGCACGCTCCGCCGTCTCCGAACCGGGGCCGACCCGACAGTCACAGGTGGGTCACGGGGGCTACGCACGTCGCGGACCGAGCCCAGCGGCGCCGTTGCCTGCCTACTGCGCCCTCTAGCGGCGTGGCTGGCGCACCGCGGCGCAGGGACAAGCAGCCATTTTTTTTTTGTCGCCGCCGTCCCACTCAGTGCGAGGCTGAGCCGAGGCCAGCCTCTTCCCAAGCCGCCTAAAACCACGACGGTCGTCGCCCTGTGGCTACACGGTCCTGCGCACACATTGGGGAAGTAGGGCTGCATTGCTGCTATACCCTTTCGACCTGGGAGTAACACCCCCCTCCCCTCTGAAGTCAGTGGGGCCTTCTCATGAGGAGACCTGTCTAGGGTGGCACCGTCAATCCCGTTGCACCTGGCGAGACTTGGGAGTGTGTCGTGTGGTGGGCAAAACTGTGTGACCCCGCAGAGAAAGGCCTTCGACATCCGGGTATTTCAGTTGTTGCAGCTTGGAATCTGGGCCTTAAAAAAATTATTCCCGTTTTTGAGTTTGGGCTCAACCGAGTGTGGCATTTTGCAGACACGCCTGCCCTGTTAGCTGCTTAGGAACCAACGCCCTACTTGTTCTAATGTCATGGACGCACCAGGGCTAAGCTCAGCTGTTTTGCTACATGAGAGGAGGGGCAAGATGGCCACGGCCCCAGCTCCATTCCAGGCTGGAAGAGTTCGCTGTTGGCAGAGGCGCAGTTCAATTGCCCCTAAACAGCAGAGTCAGGGGGGATACAGGACAGCCTACCTGGCACATCAAGCTCTGCAAACACCCTGCTGTTTCTCCCTACCCCTAGTTGGGGTCTCTGCCTCACTCGGCTAATGGCAGGACCAGCGCTGAGTATCATATGCAACCCTAGTCATTTCTTCATGTGATAATAGGAACCCACTTTTAAACCAGAGTCTTCTGACACCAGAGAACGTCCCATCCCCATTTCACGCTGCTGAAGGTCCCACTCCAGCAGTGCATGCCAAATCCATTTGTTCTTCAACAGGCTTGTGCTGCACTGTTTTTTATTTTAAAGGGCAGGAAGATGGTGGTTCTTAGGGCTAAGGGTATTTTAGAAAACACTGTCATTCCACAAGGAGCTCAACATGGGCCTCAGCCATCTGAAATAGTAGGTAATGCATGTGTAGAAACTCACTGCTTATGGGCATGCATTTACAAGGAAAAACACGAGACTGGGTGCACTTACCTAGTAGTATGTGGCACTGAACTCAATGGGACTTAATTCTGAGTAGGTATGTCAGATTGTGCTATCAAGGGTGGTACCGTGTTTCCCCTTTTTTAATACGTAGTCATAAAGTAAGCCATGGCAGGGTTTTTATGCATTCGGGAAATATAAGACATACCCCAAAAATAAGACGTACCTTCTTGCTTTCCTTTAGAGCCTCGAGAGGCTTGAAACCAGTTGGGAGGGGGTGCATGAATTGAGCGTGTCACCAGGCGAGCCGCGCTGGGAGCCTCCCCGCTCTTCCCAGGACTTTTTTCCACTTGGGCCGAGCGCCCGGACGGGAAAACCCCTCGATGTCGGGAGCCCTGCTGGCCCCTTCCGCGCTGCCGGAATGTTGTGGGGCCACATGGCCCAAAGCAGAGCGGCGGCGGATGACAGGCAGCGGCAGGAGCCGCGCCGCCGAAACGTTCTGGGGCCGCATGGCCCGAGGCAGAGCGGCGGCGGGTGACAGGCGGCGGCAGGAGCTGCGCCGCCGAAATGTTCTGGGGCCGCATGGCCCGAAGCAGAGCGGTGGCGGATGACAGGCGGCGGCAGGAGTCGTGCCGCCGAAACGTTCTCGGGCCGCATGGCCCAAGGCAGAGCGGTGGCGGGTGACAGGCGGCGGCAGGAGCCGCGCCGCCGAAACGTTCTCAGGCCGCATGGCCCAAGGCAGAGCGGCGGCGGGAGGCAGCGAGAAGTAAAGGGCAGAACCGGGCAAAAGAGCTCGACACTTGTGTGTTGGTTCGCCCTGGTTCCCGCAGACCCCTTTCCGGCAGAAAAATGGCAGGGGCAACCGTGGTGGTGGCAGCGTTAACGGCGCCAGGAGGAGGCGGTGGATGCAGTCTGAGGCAAGGCGCTGCTCCGCTCGCCGCCTGGCTCAGCTCGTTGAAAGGGAAGGAGGGGAGCCAAGGAGGGAGAAAGCAGGGCGGGAGAAAAGCCTTTCCTCTTCGCTAAGTCCTGCCATCTCTGCCAGAACTCGGGCAGCGGGGGAAGCGGAGCGCTCGCGGGAGGCGAGTCGTCTGGGGCGTGTGAACGCGACGCTGTGGCGGAGCGGAGCGCTGTTTTATCGGTGCTGTTGGGTGCTGGCGGGGAATTCCAGGTCTCCCTGAATTCCGCTCACAGCCCCTCCCTGCTCTCTCTCCGGTAAAAGGAAGAATGGGTGGGGGTGAGCTAACGTATGTGTCATGATGGTGGCTGGTGTACGTGTGAATCACTTTGCTGAAGAGCCCAGGGCAGAACAGAGACCAAGGAAGAGCGGGTCTCTCCCCCCCTCTGGCACTCCGCCCTTTGGGTCTTTAGGTTTAGCTCTGCACAGATAATAATAAGGGTAACCCAGGCAAGAGGGGAAATCGCTGCGTCTCTTTCCTCTCTGCTGGTGCCGGGTAAAGCTCCCAAGACCTCGTGTTGTTGCCATTGTTTGGCTTTGGGTTTCCTGCCTTCATTTGTAGCGCTGCTTTCTTAAAGCAGTGTACAGTTCTTACTAGCCGTAAGGAGGTACTTACAGTAATAATAATAAAAAGACACCCCCCGAAAATAAGCCATAGGCTTATTTTCTTGAGTAAAATTAATATAAGACGGTGTCTTAAAATGTGGGAAACACGGTAGTGGATGGAACTTCTAGAGATCCTGGGCATGGAGTTGAGCATCTGAAGAGAGCTATCAACTCATGCTAACAAAAACATTTTAAATGGATGTTGGGAATATCTGAATAAGCAGAGGAACCGGTATCAGAAAATCAGAACCATCCTTGCTTAAATAGAAGCAATTAGAGCATATGGAATCACAACTGGAAGGAAAAGCAGTCATCTTTCCATAATCAGGCAAAAAATAATCGCAAATCATATGACAGGAGCTGGAAAGGGTAGCTACAGGAAATAGTTGTAGAATAGGGCCATCCCCACTTTGCCTGGGCCCTTACTCCTTTAACAGTAATAATAGGAATTAAAGGCCCAGCAAACAACAGAGACAATGCTGCTCTAGAATGATGCCTCATACACCTGAGCTTCATGTGTTCAAAACCTGGGAAGGGGCAATGAATAAATATTCCGAGGCACAAGGCAATCTGATCTGAGGGAAAATTCATTCTTGATCACAAATACAGCACCATTGCCACCTGAGCTCATTCACTGCCACAGGCAGCATTTAGGTTTTGGCACACTACTACAAAAAACACTGTGTGGTGGTGTGCTAGTTTGGCACTGCCCAAAACTAACCACATGGCTGGCATGAGAACTGGAAACCACCAGGTTTCATTTAGGAATGAAGACAGGACTGAAATGAAAGTTGATTCCATCCAATGACCTGTCTGTGACTGAACATCTTTGATGTGCCAGCACCCCTCCCACCACTGCATAAACAAACAAACAAACAAACAAACAAACAAACAAACATTACATATATAGGAAGCACTCATGGAACAGGAAAAGTACCTTTTCCCCTCACCACGCTGTCATCAGTAGCATGGGCAGATAAATAGTAATAATAATAAAGGGCTAGCATGGTTTGTGCTGAATTAGAGTCAGTGTCTGATGCCATATTCCCTGCTGAACGACTGAGGCGACAGATGCTTTTACCTCATTACCTGTTTTAGAGCACTGCAATATCTATTAATAAGTTCTCATTCTTCTGAATGTAGTGGCACCTACACAGTTATTTCTCCACAACATTCCTGAGCTGCAACAACCCATTTTGTTTTAGTGCTTATTACAATTCTTGAAGCACAAAGGATTGCTCACCTTGTTGTTTTTCCTGAAGCTACCGTAACTTACAAAAGGCATGGATAAATCTTCTGAAATGCCTGGTGTTCACTTAAATGTCTCTCTGCCAGAATGACTGCATTTGTCAGGGCAATTCACAAAACAAAGCAGTAGATGGATTAAACATATCCCTTGGGATACATTAAACTAAGGCTATACACTATCCCTGATAAAATAGGGGAAAACATTTAAATTATATTTTGTGTTGCATATTGGCAAAAGCCACAAATCTTGGGCTTTATATGCAATCCTGTTCCTATCTCTAGCTATGCAGTCCCAGAATTGGTCTCTTTTCTGCCCTTTTCCTGAATAAATATTAGCTGCCATTTGTTTTAAGACTACTGAGACAATAACCGCATCATAGATGCACGTTCCAATCTGCTTCTGAGCTCAATTCAAAGTGTTGGTGATTCCCTTTAAAGCCCTAAACTGCTTAGGTATGAGATACCTTAAGCCAGAGGTTCCCAACTCACCCCACCCTCCATGGAACACTTAAAATATTGCTAAATAGGGTCTTAGTCAACAATTTAATAATTCTATTGTAACAATTGTAATGCAATGTGCTAGATGTGCTAAATTTTATTGCTTATTTTTATTTTAGTGTATTATTTTAATCCCATAGAATTAAAATTATTTACAATAAATATTAATATTAAAATCAAATTAATGGCTGTGCCATCTCCAGTCTTCAGCCACAAATCCACAGACATGCCTGAATGAGGCTCATAGACCACTAGTGGTCCATAGACAAGGTTTAGGGATTGCCCCTCCTTCCTATATTATCTTGCCTTACTATTCTTCTTAACTGCCTGCTGTAAAATAGCTGAACACCACAGAACACAAAATTGACTATGTGAAAGTACAGTTTGTGAAGTATCGTGAGATGCGAATCAGGCAGATGGGCTTATTTTTAATTTGTCCACTGGTTCCTTATCTGCCATGTGGTCACATGATATCTAAGTATAACAGGAAATAAAATGCAGGAAGAGCCATCTGAGATACCTAGAAGATAATTTTCTGTGTGTAGAAGATTTCATCTATTTTCTTGAAGCACTGGAGAACAGGTATCTCAGACTGTCTCACCAGTTGTGAAATTCTCACAAATACAGAGCTCATGGAACACCACTAAGCAGGCATAGGCTGTTTTTAAATAGCTTTTTATTGTAATGTATTACATTAGCAAATCCTAACGTAAAGGTATACACTATTAACATATCAGCATATACCACATAGCTACAATACAGTAGTATACTTACATCAAAATATGTAGACTAAGAATTTTTGTGGCTGCCAAGCTACAGCTTATCACACAGTTTTTAAAGTTTAGATTGTCAAGAGGGTGGCATACTGCCTGCACATGCCTAGATTAGAAACAAGGCAAATAATCCTTTTTACTTTGCCAGACCTCTAGTGGCTTGTTTGTATTTTTCGGCTCTCTGTTGTTCATACTGGTATAATTCACAATATGGCAATGAGGAATTCAAATACATAGGCCCTGCCATTGTATTTTACATACACGCTGTTTGATAGTTTAATCACTTTCACTCATCACATTGCAAAAGACCTGCTAAAAGTTATTCTCACTGCATTTTGTGCATAGTTAGTCTTGGCCTGTACCTGGGGATCCTGAGCAGACACATGAGCCTTACGTACACAGTTATCCACTTAATTTTCTATCTGGGCTAACAGTCTGAATTCAAGACTGCTGGTTGCAGTTACATGAGCTCAAATCGTGATTAAGCACATCCACTGAACTGTGTGCTGATACAAATGCAAACTGTTGGTTCAGCATAACTAAATATCCATACAAATAGTTTCTATGGATAACCACAAACCTAAGGATTGCATGCATAGCCCTTAATTGGCACAAAAAGGGAATCTAGCAGATATCCATTTATTTTGCTGCTAAGTTGACCGAACAACTGGGATACCGCTAGCTTTGTGCACTTCAGAGAAGTATTTTCTCCCAACATATAAGGCTTAGTGCAGCAATTTTAATCACCAGAGTGAGCAATGTGCAGATGTAGAGAAGAGAGGAAAGCATGACAAATGTTTAATTCTGGTGGCAGCATTTCCTCTTAAACCCACAAGTGTTGATTTCCACAAATATCCACAGATTTTCTCCCCCCCCCCCTTTTCTTGGCAAGGCTCCTGTGGTTTCAGTTGCTGCATGACAGGAAGGAACTTAGCAACTGCAGCTCCCCCCACCCCCAAAATGACTACATCTTTATGCCAAGAGAAGTTGTACAAGTTGCATTTTAGCCTGGCATGCAGCTGTGAAAGGCACAGGAACTCTTTCAGAAAAAAGCTGGCAAAGCCTTCATATACAGCAGGGGTGGTGTAACTACCCCTGACCATTAGCCATACTGTCCGAGACTGATTGGAGCTGGATTCCAACAATATTTGGAGAGCTACAGATTAGCCATCCTTGATATACAGTGTCTGGATAAAGCCCAGGTATGAGGGTTATTCATCATGCTCCTGCTAATTATAACCACCACCATAGTATCTAAGACAGCACAGCCTAACTACCACATAGCAAGTGTCTCTTCTCTCCAGTTCCCAGAACTGAAAGAAACTTCACTGACCTTGGAAGTGGGGCAGGCAGAGCCATTCCAAAATAGATTATATGATAGAAAAATGGCAACTCTTTTCTCCAAGCTACGGAGCTGAGTGACAGTTATTTGACATGTGCTTTTTCTTAATGCAGACCAACCTCATCAGTGTGTTAACAAATGTGATAGCTGGTGTGTGTTTTTTAGGTTCTTATACCCTCTTACAGGGATTGTCAGAAGTGCTCAAATTACAGGGAGCTCGGAGAGGGCCTGGTCTCCTTCACTACTGTTTTTGGGAGAGTGCAGGGGGCCCAAGATCTGACTAAAATTGGGCAGTCACAGGAGTTGAGCCTTGTGGGTTTTATAAAGGACCATTATTCCCCCCCCCCAATAATTTGAGCAGATCTCAACATAATAAGAACATGGTTTTAGCGATCTAGATGCTTGATGGAACACAACTTCAATAGCTGGCATTTGCTAAAATCCCATCATTGACAAAACTGGCAATTCTAATGGGAGAAATCATTGACCCTTTATACTAGCGTAGACATACTGAACTCATTGGGACTACACCAATTTAGTGAGTCAGCAGATCATCCCTTTAAAATGCCATTTCACTGTATAACATTTAGGAGAGTTACAAGCATGGCCCATCAAGCATAAGTGAACAAACACTAAATAATAAAAAGAGAGGCAGACAATCAGAGTACAGATACAATAACAGATCACAACGCTTTAGCCAACATGGTCCAGTACACCAGAGGGCCTGACCTCTATAAGGAAAACTGGGAAGATATATAAGCAAACAAGCGAACAAACAAACAAACAAACATGTAAGCAGTTACATAGCACCATCCATGCAAGCTTGCCATTCTTAATAAATATTAATGAATGAAGTCTCACACTATTCCTGTGAGGTAGGTATTATTACCATATTATATATGAGGAAACAGAAGCATTGAACATAACTTGCTTGTTTAGCGCTTGGATGGAACTAGATATTTCCTGTTCAAAAACTCACTTGTTTCCCGCCTGGTGCATGTGAATCCCACACCAGATCATCATCTTTTTACTGAACTGATAGGAAAGGGTGCTAAGCCCCTCCTATAGCAAATGCACAGGTGTGCTAATAGCAATACATCATGTACATTCTGCTAATCCTGCTAGTTTCAGAAGACAGTAAAAACTGAGTTTACTGCAGGTCAGTTTTAACTGATGTCATCCCTCTGTAGTCTAAGCTGAAATATCAGGGAACCTATACTTTAAATAGCCACGTGACAGAAGGGAACTCAAGAGGTGCAGCTCCCCCACCCCCCACCACTGCAACTGTATACTAGGATAAGCTTTACAAACGGAGCACTGCCAAAAACAGGCTGTGCGGTTCAAGTGGCACTGTTTTAAAGAGAAGCAGCTATCCTTGTTACAACTGCACTACCCATTAGTGCAGTTGTGCTGCTTCAGTAGAACTATAATACACAGTTTTGACTGCACCAATCAACTGCAATAAATAAATACAATCTAAGAGGGTGTGAAGCCCTTTCCACACATATGGGAGTGACAGGAGGGTAGACAAGCCTTCTAACTGCAAATGTTTTACAGGCGAAGTACAGCTTGAAAATGGAACAATAAAACCAAACTACTCACTTGTTAGCTGCTAAATTTTGTACAGAAAGGATTATGCATACTTCATTTACCCCAATAGCACCTAGTTGAAGGCCATCCATAATATGCTGATTTCACCAAATAATTAATAGGTCAGTTGAAGAAAAGGTTAAGGGGGGGGGATACAGCATTGTTTGCTTGAAAAGTTGCTATACCCGGTAAATATGTTTTTCTTTCCTATATAGGCCAAACAATAGGACTAAACGAGTTTCCATTGTTTAAACATCAGATGAATGCCTGGAGAGCTGATTTACCCCCCTTCTTCCCCACTAGATGTCACTGTAAACAACTGGACGTTATGGAACAATGATGCAGATGCTTTTTAGTTATTTTGTTTAATCTTTGTAAATTCACATGGGGCACATCAATGCAGTCTTGCTGCGACAACCGAGTCTTTGTATAGGCCTGCATGTTTTAAATATGTTGATATGCCCTCTGGATAGAGGTGGGCTCATAACAACTGTGAAAAACAGTATTATTGGGTGTGGCACACAAGTTAGAACATGAATCAGAAAGTGAGCAAGGGAAATTATTAAGTAGGAGGAATAATTAGGAAGCAACAAGGAGTGGAACAAGTTACTAAGGGAGTCTGTCACTGGGCATTTTTAAACAAGGTTAGAGAAATATTTTTAATGGTGGTTTATATGTAAATACACTTATTTAGGAGTAGATTAGATACCTTATGACCCTCCAGCTCTAAAATTGTACAAAACAAGCCTACCAGCTTCCTTTATCACAACCAATAAAAACACAGATGCCAAGGGAAAGTGGTTTGCCTATGGAAGGAAGAACACTAGCTGTCTAAAGTCCACAAATGAATAAAAATGCTCATCTTTAAAAGTGGGAAGGCACCAACTTTTACAATTCTTTTCCATGCTCATGCACTTTGCTGATTGCATTAGTCAATGATTATTTTTAGTCCAGGCTAGACTGAATACACCCTTCTCTTTTTGGCACAAAGGTGACAATAGTTGGATAGGGAGAGACTACAGATCTCTAGCTAAATTAACAGCCTCTCAAAACACACACACACACACACAAAACCACAAACCCTTCCCAGGATTCTGTGGGGAAGGAAAAAAATGACAATAGTGGTATAAAACAGACTTTCATTTATTTGTAGGGTGGCTATGTCAATGGGTTACTATTCTGCCTAACTAAAGTATTTGCACTCCTAAATCAACAAACCATTTGTCCAGTTACTGTTTTACCCACATTTTTGCCCTCACTGCAACAGTCTATTTGTATGTGTATGGTTCCTATTCCTATTCACATTTTTAAAAATCACATTTTCTTAGGGCTGTTTGTCTTAATTGTGTGTGCCTATCTCCTAGGAATTAAGTGAAACAGGCTTTTAATATACAGTACAGGCTTTTAAAAACAATTTGTGGATAATGGACTTGTTCATATATTAGCCATCAATCCTGTGAATACACTGGAGAAAAAGGTGCATATCAGCTTGGATAGCTCAGTTGGTTATGTGGTGGTGCTGATAATGCCAAAGTTGCAAGTTTGATCCCCATCTGGGACAGCTGCCTATTCCTGCATTGCAGGGCGTTGGACTAGATGATCCTCAGGGTCCCTTCCAACTCTGATTCTATGACTTGACATGCCCTATAACTATCCCTCCTCTCCCTCCCACCCCTGCCCCATGAACATAAGATGTGTCTCATGCAGAGGCAAGGGGAAATCATGTATAACTGGTTTGTGAAATCAAGTTGTGAAATTTGGGCCTTTTAGTGAAATGTTCGCTGTATGTGATGCGTGGTTTTATGTGGTGGCTGAGAAGAGCACATGTCTGCTCCTCCACAATGTGAAAATGCCTGTTAAGTGTGTGGACCAGACCACAGTCTGTCGTTGCTACAATTTCCTCCAGTTGCAATAATAAACCTCAGAAAAGTAACAGGAAAAGGAGAGGACGTAGCTTCTATCAATTGCTAAACAAAGCGACACTTAAGAATTATATGCATTCTTAACTAGGTAAATTAGTTATCATACACATATAGGGGGAAAACACAGAGCAAGGATTAACTAATTAACTAATCTTTCAAATGAACTGCCTGAAATCTTTGGGAGTGTAATAAATTTAGAAACAGACATGCCCCACCCCCGTGCCTGCATTACCTGTTTTTGTGTTACCTACAATAAGTAGCCACACCCAGATATTAATAAAATGCATGCTCTCTAGAAAGTTGCAGAGCAGGACCCAGTCTCTGTAGTTGGCTAGGGGTATTTTGTGCAATGCTGGATGGCAAGGCACATGAAGAATCCCTTTTGGAAGAGCCACTTTCTCACATTTTTTCCTTACATGGGATAAACTCAGAAGAAAAAGAAAACGTGTATAGCACAATTCCTGCATTGGGCTGAGTATTTGCTGCACTTTTTAAGTGAGAAGACTGAACAGCCATTTCACATGTAATATAAACATCTTTAAAAACTATGCAAGCTGTTTTTTTGCTTGGTGTGCAGCCAAATATAAGCAGGATGGGAGTTTTAAAACTTGTGTTTATGTACAAGCTGATTTCCTCAGTTGTCTTTTTATTTTTAAAATACTGTTTTTCACAGAGATATTACAACAGTGTCAATGGCAAAATACTAGTGGGTTCACAAGACCAAATCCATCTCAACCCCACCCTACCCACCCCAAATTTGGGCTGATTAGGTACAAACATTCTAGTCTTGAGAATGAATCAATGTGTGCTCACATCATGGGCTGACCTGTGTTCAAAAATCTTGATTATTATTATTATTATTAAAAAAGAAAAACCCATCTTGGGCTAAATAAGAGAGTGAATGATACTGTCAAGATAAAATATATGCCCCTGAACCTAAGTCACCATTGTTCTTAAAGGGTGAGACATAATACTTAAGTTAGCAGCTCAACCCCCTCCCCCACTGCATTCTCTCTCAGGATAGCAAAATATTTTATGCTTGGGAAGAAGGCCCAGTCTTGATGACATCTACTTAAGGAATCATTGAAGTTTAAGCAGCACTAGGCTTTTCCAAAGGGTGCTTTCTTGTGAATTCTGGGGGCTGGTTTGTTTGCTTTTACTGTTCAGAGGGGTACTACAATTTACAGCTTAGACAAAAGCCACATTTGAAAAGCTACAATTGAAGGCTTTTCTTGATTGCTGCCCATTCATAAGTTATCAGGACACAGAATATGCTCCAGTGGCATCTGTCAAGTTTCATCATGAGCCAAGACATGTTGAACGGCCACAGTAGGGCACAACATTCCGAGTCAGACAGATAACTCAATAGTAACTAGTTTGTTTAAGGATTCCATGTTTCCCTTTCATTGCTCTATTTTCTTAGCTTCAGACACCAATGCCTCAAATACCAAAGAGAAATATTAGTGTAGTGGCCAGCTGTAGCTCACTGAATTCTGATTGCCCTGCCTCATGTTCTAGAAACTAGAGAGGGCAGAGCATAGTTCAGTGATAAAACATAGGTTTCACATGCAGAAGATACCAAGCTCATCCATGGTAGCACCTCTATTTTAAAGCATTTGGGGCAGCAGGCCTGGGATCTGGGGCAGCTGGCAGCCAAAACAGGCAATATGTTGCTAGAGGAGCCAATGATCTGACTCTATAGCAGCAGCTGTTTATGTTCAAACAATAGATCTCTCCTTGATTTGGAGAGCAAACATTGTTTATATCTAGTAAACAATGCCCTAAATCATAAGTTTCCTTATTCATCTCTACAGAATGATTCCAGCTTGAAAATCAATTAAGTTAGGAGGAGGAGGAGAAGCCTGGATCTTGCTGAAAATGGTATAAATTTGGTTAAAATAGTGGCCTGTTAGAAACATGACTATGTCTATGATATTACCATTCACCCGTCAAAATGCAAATACAAAGGAATGTAATTACACTTTAATCCCATTGAAATCAGCCACTGACTGAACTACATTTTCTCTGGAATGGGCCCTCTGTGCACAAAGAATTGTTGGTATTTTTGCTTCCAATTAGCATTTTCTAAAAGTTTATCCAGTTAATATATTTTATTATCTTTCAGGCTATGGGCCTACACAGTGACCTTTGAACATTCCACAACATCCTGCCAAACATCCAGTCTTAAATACTTCAATGTTATGGCTGTAAGAATTCAGTAAAGTTCAGTAACAGTTCAGTTTTAAAATTAACTTCAGCTAGTTAAAATTTTAAAATCAGGTAAACTACTGTGATTTATGACATGTGAATAATTGCAGATGTATACAGTAGTTAATAAAAGGGATTGGGCAGGGGCAGAACCTGTTTTAGGCTTTTTAAAATCAAGATTCTAGGTATGCACTAAAAACTCTGCAATACGAGAGCACTTTACATACACTTCTTTCATAATATGCTGTCTTGCCATCAGAGAAGTGTATGGTATTGGCAGGAAAAATGAATGCTAGACTTTGTGTGTCCATTTAAATAATATCATTGTAATCATGAAATCAGTATTACTGATCTTCTCCACTAAATCATCTAACTTTCATTCACAATACTTCAAGACTGTGCTTTTAAACAGATTTTGTAAAGAATCTCTCACAGTTCAGTGGAGTACATTAAAACTTACCTGGCACATATAACAAACAAAACGGCTGCCAGTGCTAAGTCCCTAAGCTCTGTATCACCCAGTTAAGAATGATCAGACACGCAATATGGCCATCTCAGCAACACAGAAAGGGCATTCCTGCTAACGAATAAAGACTTAGGTTCACAGAGCTACTTTCAAGTCTTTGCATAAAACTTTCAGCATCACAACATTTCAGGGCAGGAGAGATCTTGTGAAAGCCCACTTTCTGCAGGAGAAAAACAAGACAATTTTTCATGTGTAAGCTGCCTGAATGGAACGAGACACCCACGCAACATTCCTTACCTTTTCTTTTGGTTTTTAATTTCTTCAACAATCAAGATTCATAAGAGCATTAAGCTTGTGTCCACACTACAAGGATACCACTTCTATCTCTACAGCAGCTCGGATTTGCAATGGGGGGAAAACAACTATTCTCAATCGTTACATTTTATGCAGCACCCACAGTAGGAAAAGCTACTTTAGATGCACCATCGCATAATTTTGTTCTGAATTGCTATTTTTTTTTGCTTAAGCAACACTGCCAACTACTTAAAAAAACACCCTATAGTCTTTGTTCTTTTAGCTGTCCATTTTTGCATCAGTTGGAAAGTTTATTTCCTACAGCCACTGTCCCATTCTAGTAAATATGGATTTACTCCTGGATGTCAAAGTAGCAACTGCATTTCCTCCATACTGGATTCATACTGTTGATGTCCTCTGGAACAGGTGTAGCTTCAGAAAAGTGTTTGTTGCTTCATAATTAGTTATCTCAGGTAAAAACGTATGAAGGATGCTTCCAGTTCTTTCAGTATGTAACACCAACGTACGGTAAGTGGCTTTTTAAAAATCAGAGTGAAAAAGTACACACCTTTTAAAAAAACAAGCAACAACCTATTTCTGATTCCTGGGTTCTTCTTAAGAAGTCTTAATCTAAAGATCAAATATTGGTTTTATAAATTTCAGCAGCAGCATCAGTCTGAGATTCCTTCAGCAGGAAGGCTGTAAAAATGGCTGTTTTTGTTTGTTGTTGTTTTTTGCATTCTTTCTAAGCAGCTTTTGTTCATATTTAACCGCAGCAATGAAGTAGGAACCCTCATCCCCCACCCTTGAAAAATCCTGTACGGATATTGCAGGCTGTAATGCTGCTGTAACGTTGGCTTCTTCTGCCATCAGCTTGTTAAATGGAAAGCTGGAACATTAATACATTTCTCATAAATCCCTTTGGAATGGGGATGTTCAGTGTAAGATCAAGGTTAGAATGAAGAATAACTGGAGCGCTTTGGGCATGTAGCCTACCACCTCCTCCATCAGGCAACTAAGCTGGCAAACACTGCAACTTTTTTTTTTAAAAAAAAGAAGAGAAATATCATGTGCCTACTCAAGAGAGGTGACTGTTGTACAAAATTAAAACTGAGAGTAGGGCAAAACCTCTAGCACACCAACACCATCCCACTGACACTGCTAATGACAGCTTGGTCACTCGGCAACCTCCAACAGCCGACTTTGTGCACACACTTCATCCGTTTACAGATGTCATCCTTGGATATTGCCTCAGCTGAGCTTCACCTTTGCAGCCTGGCAGCCAGGCACATGTTCTGGAAAAGGCAGCTCTTCTTCAGACAAAGGACACCCATGGAAGGAGTACACAACAATAGGAATGAGAAACGGAAAAGGAAAGGGGAAAGAGAGCAAAGCAATAAGAATGCAGATCCCCTTCAGGTCTTGTTCTCATCATACATGTCCAAGACAGGTTCAATGGAAGAGAAGTCATTCTCATAAACCAGGCTCCGAGGAGAGAGGGAGTTACGGTGAAAGAAGTGGCCACCTAGGAAAGAAGCAACAATAAAAAGAATCCTATTAGGAACGAGGCAGAAAAAACGAAGTGACTTTGCTAACAACAAAGTTTACACATTTCAATCTACTCATTTATACCAAGCTCACAGAAATGCAAAAGAAACATCAGTTTTAAAAAATTAAATAAATAACCATCGTTATCTGGCTATGTGAATTATTGGAAAATTAGAAAGACCTCTCTTTTTCCAGTAATAAACCCATTGCATAATTCTGTATGGACATTGTAATAGTACAGGTTTAATAAATTCTCGGCTGATGACATGTAGGTGTGATCTTTGGATGAAGGGCATTATACAAATTTAATAAATTAAATTAAATTCAAGGTAGCCTTTGTATGAAACAGTTGCCAAGAAGGGTCGCAAGGCTTGTGTGCAGAAGCATGCCACTTGTGTTTTGTGTTTCTGTTACATATTAGACACCTGGAAAATAGAACTTCTGCAATGTATCCAGATCTCTTTCATCGGTCACAGTATGAACAACTGCAGAGGGAATGCTCCTCCCCAACCCTGCATGAAAGAATATTTTGCTCCAACTGCCTGTTACTTGGGACTGCAGAAGCGCACTTTGCCCCTTCCCCGACACCAGGCAGATGGCCTATGATCACAAGGCAGGCAGTGACAGTCCTATCTTTAAACATATGTATAACGCTTAAAAAGTTTAGGTGTAGTGTTAAATATTAATACCATCTATCCTTTTACATCTGTTCAATAATCTGGTTACAGATCTGCCTCGTGTCACATTTGCCTATCAAGTTCTCTCTCTATTCGTTTCCTTCAACACAGACTGTCCATTTCCTCTTTTTTATTTGGGTCATTTCACCCACATTGCTCTGTACTCACCAATTCCTTGTAAGCTTCCAAGACATTTCTACCATCCCTCTCATCCAAACTTTTACCTTAGTAACACTCCCCCCCCCAAAAAAAGGCCCCACAAAGAAGCTGCTTATGGTACATCACTGGAGTAAGATGCTGGATAAAACAGATTTCTGTCTGCTGCAGTTAGTTGACTGACAGTCTAAATTGATTTCTATCAGAGGTTTGCTTTTCACTGCTGTGAAAGCAGCAGTATGGACTAAATTTAAACACAGCCATGGGCTTTTTGACTACAAATTGGTTCAATTTTCCTGATCTCTGTGATGAAGACTATATGCCTACTCTCAGAGTGCACTAAGAAAAAGCTGTCATCAAATCTTGCTGTTACTAGCATGAGGAAGGCAAACACACGTGTTATGTGCTTATTCTGTTGCCTTAAAGCAATCTGAAGCTTGCTTATAACTATAGTCTCTCCCTGCAACTCCAATTGCCGAAAATGGAGCCTAGTAACGGACATGCTGCCTTGCAAATTGAAGGTTCTCTTGCCTTTTGACTGGGTTTCAAAAGACAAGCCCATATCAAGAGATGCGAAAAGGACTGACCTACATACATTTTCCCCTTCTCCCATTCATTTAAAAATTCTTAGCTTATATGTTTGCTAGCAACTTCACTACATGCAATGAACAAAACAGAAATCTAGAAAAACTGACCAGGTTCACTATGCTCATGTTTCAAACGTTACAAAACTGGCTAATAACATGTACATGCAGGCATTCAACATATAAAGAACACGTTTTTTGAGCTTTTCAAAACAAAAAAAGGCAAAACAATGTTTTGAAAATTCATGTGGTACTCCCTTCCTCCTCAATTTGACTTTTTCACATTTTCTAAAGCAAAGTCACTTCCTTATTTGTGACATTTCTCTGAACGTTTCAAAGACATTTTGAAATATTCTATTATGGAAACGTTAATACACTTCATTTCTAATTACTAAAAGCTGCTTTCTCAGCTGACGGCTTCCTGACAGCTACAAATTAAGCTACTATTTTAATATAGATGTTGGCTGCTTTCCCAAGTTCAAGAAGTACTTTTAAATCCCCAGCCCCAATATTTCTTAAAAAGCATCATAAAAAAAGGAACGCCAGCTCCTTTTTTGATAGCTAGAAATGCAAACTGGCTTATTTTAATTAAACACAGTACTAAATTCAAAAGTAGGTTAAACTTTGATTGAACAAAAACACAAAAGGTTCTGGCTTTGGCCAGCTTATGCCTTTTTGTCTGCCTGATTCAATAGTCAATCTCATTAAGTCTGACATTAGCTTTTGGCTGGAAATCAAGAGCCCAACAGCTCTACATTCACTAACAAGGCCGCTGTGGATTTTCTTTATAAAGAGCTGAATGATTCTTACTCTATGAGAAAAAAAGAAGAAGAATGTGCTGTGTTCAATGGCTTGGAAGTGCAAGCAAGCACTACTACTGAAAAAGCAGCAGGGACATGAGATTTGGTGTCATTGACCCGATTTGAAATGGAAGAGCTTGCTGTGGAAGCAATCCTATACACCATTCATTTCCAATCACAATAGCTGAACACACTTTCACATTAGTGTTCAGTTTTGATTCCCTAAGAGAACAATTTATGATGCAGAAGTAGCAGAGAAGGGACAATCAGGTAGTTTGCAAGGAATAAATTTTATTTAAATAAACTTCTTTTCCCATCTTTGATAAAGTTAAATTTAGAATTGTCAGGGGCAGTTCTGCCACACCCTGAAACTGAGGTCTCCCTGCAGGAGGAGCAGAAATTGCCCAGTTGATCCCGATGCAGCCAGTGATTCTAAAGGGCCACTGGATCTGTATATCCTTGCCCGAATTCCTGGCCTGTTCGCAATACCCACCCAATCCATTTTCTCCAATGCCACAGGAGAAGAGTCAAGAGAGAAAATAGTATGTATAAATGCATGTATACCTATACACATTATACACCTATTCCTTTATTGATACATCATGTTTTTGACAAACACTCCATTTAACCCCAACAACAATGAAAGCTATCTAACCAGACAATTTCTTCTTTTCCTGAATATTTTGTACAAACAGCAGAGAGCTGAGGTAATTTAGCTTGTTCAAGCTTAGATTTTGCAATAATTTATCTAAAAACAGACCACAATTGCCAGGCTTTATATGCAGAAGTATTAAGGAATGAAAAACGGAAGACAAAACCATGTCGATGCCATGTTGTTGAATCTTGTATGAGAATAAAAAAAATCAAAAAATGAAACAACACAAGCTAAATGTGTATGTAGCCATAAAACAGAATATATCCGATACTTAGTATTTCCAGTTGTAATCTCTGAACAAATTTGGAGTCATAATTATTTAAGTCCCAAATACGTATTGCAAGTGGAGTTTCACTTATGGAAAGGTGATTGCTCACCTCTTCTTTCCCACTACAACCCCCAAAAAGCTACCCTTGAGGACTGAGATACCTTCAGAGCATTATTGAGATACAATACAGTGAGGTGGAACAAGGGAGGATTAGGAGAAATCAAGCCCTCCTTCCTTTAGCAAAAACTACTTCCCATTTACGTTAGTGTTTCATGGAAATCCATAAAGTGAGTGCCATTTTCTAATTTATAGGTCAGCTTTGGCTTGTATACTAAGTTAAGCAAGTTCACAGAAGGAATGTTTGCTACCCTGACTTCTGAAAAGACTCTGTAGAACAGGCACCCACAAACTCGACCCTCCAGATATTTTGGGACTACAACTCCCATCATCCCTGACCACTGGTCCTGTTAGCTAGGGATGATGGGGGTTGTAGTTCCAAAACATCTGGAGGGCTGAGTTTGGGGATGACTGCTGTAGAAGATCAAAGGGCCCTCTTGAACAATATAAAATGGGGCATGCTGGGCTATTAGAGGAGGGAAAGAATGGGAAACTTTACTCCTAGATAAGTTAACTTATCTTAGGATCCGACCTCAATTTTAGGCAATTTGTCCTCTCTGCAGCAGCACCAGGCCTGCACTCTATCTCCAACATTTATCCGATGAAAATAGTGACATCCTATTCCATACCCTCCAACATTTATCTGATCAAAATAGGGACATCCTAAGGAAAAGCAGGACATTCCAGGATGAAATCAGAAACTGGAATGGCTTCTGCAAATCCAGGACTGTCCCTGGAAAATAGGGACACTTGGAGGGTCTGCATCTCGTTGTTTAAGAGGGCCTTCTTGACTTTTCAGAGCAGCTTTCTGGGGAAGAGCGGGCATGCTGGCAGAAGGAAGGGACCTGCTGGTAAAACTTTCCTCCTGCAAACTTCTGTGTTAACTTTTAGTTCACGGAATTAAGCCTTGAATTTACAGGAGAAGTATCAGATCAAAATCTGATTCACGTCCATACATTGAATACAACTAGGTAGAAAAATTCACTGGATGGGGTGTGTGTGTGTGGGCACTTTCCACTGACAAGTGTATAATAAAATTCAATCTCAGAATAATTTTTTATGATTGACCTTTTATTGAGTCTTTTGTAATACAAAGCTTCAGCATTAGCAAATTATGAAAATAGAATGTACAAAACATATGCTTGTGTTACATGATCAAGAAATGCTACATAAAAATAAGCTGCTCTCTCTCCAAAGCGAATAGTCAAAGTGTTTCTTCAATACCATTCAGTTCTGTGGGAAAGTAAAAGAGATTATCAGTAATATTTTATTGTTGCTGTTTAATGCACAAATGTTCAAAATAAATTATGAGCAGAATATTTTCCCCATCTACCAAGTAAAAACAACTTGCTAGTGCTTTCAGTCAATGGGAAGGAAGGCATACAGCTATTCCTTTTTCACAAGTGGCAAATCCATAGATATTACAGTTAAAATAGATGGTTCATAAAAATGGGAAATAAATTATGAATTCTAGCTACCACCTTGACCTCCACACCATGTCTAATTTATTTACTAATTTATTTATTTTTTCGGGGGGGGGGGGGGTGAAATAAAGAAAAATACTGTATGTGGACACAATATACAAATTTCCCTGGCTTCCTATTATACTGTGTCATGTCCAAAATACAATCTCTGCATCTCCTCCACCCAAAAGATCAGAGATAGGGCACTATAACATGTTCTATTTGGGATGCAACGTGGCAGAGAACAGAAAATGTGGGGAACTTGCACATCTTGTTCCAGCATGGCAAAGTAATGACTGAAAGTGGTTTTGGATATCTGTAGTATCTATTTGTGCAAGCATCATTTTTTACTTTTAGATACAAAAATCTAGGACGAACCTTCTAGTTTAATGCAGCTATTACCAGTAGGAAATATTGTGTGAAATCCCTAAAAAATATTGCAGTCTCTTTTCGGAAATATGAAAGCAGGCAACCAAAATGCTACATGAGTAGGTTGTAAGATTATTCCAGACCAGGGTGCTGGTGAACTAGTCAATTATTGTAAAATATGTAGCCTATAGACCTCATTCATATGGCAGTGTGTGAGAGCAAGCTCTGTGTTCATGCTGCTCACCACATGTAGCGAGAACCATAATTTATGAATGTACATTTGCTTGCAAATATATGTTTGCTGCATAATTTGTCCTCCTTACTTGCAGCAGACTGATCACAGGACAAGGAGCTACTAAGTACACATATGTTGGTGAACTCTTAGTTCACTCTAAATACTCGTCCTTAAGCTCTCTCCTATACTTCACTTCATGTAGGATGTACATCATTGTTGGATCTTTATCTCCCTGAGCAATCTTAGACCAGGCTATCTCAAGGATAGTTATGGTAGTTTCCATATAAACCTTTGAGATGTGCCTTGGAAGCCCTGCTCTCTCTGTGTGTCATTACCTCAGGCCATTAGGTTGGTGAACACAAGATTCAGTGGCTGTGTTTGCACAAATTCAGGCTTAATCTGTTTCATGCACTTGTACACAGCCCCTTTGCTTCAGCTTCACTTGTCTCTTCATGTGAGTAAGGAAACAAAGAATCTACTGTTGACCATAGCTTCTCTGGTTTGCAGGTAACAGGAAACTATGGTTAACTCTGGCTTCCTGATTTGTTTCCCAGCTTGCACAAAGAAATAAGTGAAGCAGGAGCAAAGAGGCTGTGCACAAATGCAGGAAACTCATGCACATCATACAACACAAGCCAGCACTTGCTTGGTGATGAGACTGTGCTGGAATCAGGAATTCAAGAGACGCTCCTCTAAACATAAGCTAAGAAGGTTTTCCTTTCAACAACTATTTAAAAACATACAGCACTAAGCCTTAACTTGATTCTTCATTGATTGCTGCTTTTAAATTTTTATCAGGAATTGTTTTTAAATTTGTGTTTTAGTGATTAAAATTATTTGTTCTATTGAATTTTTCATTGCAAGCTGCTCTTGGTTCTCTGGGAGCAGAAGAGAAATATTAAATAAAAAATAGCATCCTTACTACTCTCTGTGGCACTTCCCTTAAGCTTCCCTATTGGAACATACTTCCTGAATATAATTCCTATACAAATAAATAACATTCAGTTATCTAAATATGAACAGGCACTATCTAGGCTTGTTCACTCAAGTCCATATAGGCAATGATCCTTACAATTCTCCCTTAATGGTAGGCTTGCTAATATAAACTTAACCAAACAGGGAGTGCATTGCACACATATCCACACACAAAATGAATAAAAAGCAAGAGTGCCAGAATAGAAAGTAAATTTAAATGTTAATGCACATTCCCCTTTAAAAAATAAAAAAAATGTACCTTCCCTTTGGAAAACATATCCTCAGATGTTCTAACAATCTGATATTGCAACTTATCCCAAATCTCCTTCCTTTTAACTCTTCCATTCATTTCTTTACAATACTGCCATATGTGTAGGCACACTCACAATCTGAACATTTACTTACTCATTAGCATTTAAGCTAGCTGTGGCTTTGATGATCATGTAGCAAAGTGTAAGGGCACTCAGGAGGCCAAAGCTGGCAATAATAAACCATTCTTCTGTTGACAAAGGAAAGGGAGGAAATCACTCGTGGAAGGCTTATGTCAAATCGATGGCAACTGCCCTCAAAGATCAGAAGCAGAAGACAATAATTCTACTCATGAGGGGCACCAGGAAGTGAAGCTCCAGAGGAAAGCAGAAGGCAAAGAAGGTACTAAATGGAGGAGGCCAGCAAACAAGGTTATGGGGAGAAGTGAGAAAAATAGGAATGATACAATAATATTGATCACAGAGTCCAGACATTAATGATAAATGATTAAAGTAAAATGCAAAATAAGGAAAGCATAAGCAATTTTTTTACCTGCAGTTAAGGAATAAGACTACTTCCAAATGAGACCTGTATTAAAACAAATATGACAGCACACACAGAGACCCTGTATCATCTCTTCCACTCCTTTATCCGCAAAAAAGTCCTCTAGCACTTTTAAAAGGTAGAATTCAGCAGGGATTCAATAATAATGCAAAATGAAGTACCAGTATAATTTTAGTCTAAAAATATCACACAAAAGTACATCTTAATTTTTTTAAAAAGAATGTATTTTTTGGACATCATTTCTAATGGTGCATTCTTTGATTTTAATTTTGTGGCATAGGAATGTGTGCAATGTACACAAACTAAAATAAATCAGAAAAGTTTTCAGATGACTGTGCTTGAAATGTTGCATGAATTTCTTCTCCTTTATCATGGTCTCCATTTTAAATGACTAGAAAAGCAACAGGACTCAAGCCAAGTTAATATGCTTGTTTTTGAAGGTGGATGTATAGCTGTACATGTGTATTTCTTGCAACCAGCAGTATTTGTACACTGAGATTTAACCTATGTTAAATGCACAGTTATGTGGATATGAATATTAAGTAAGTCTTTCCGGTCAATGAAAAGAGTTGTCAATCAATTCTTAGACATGTTCTGGGCCTGCAAGCAATAATCAAAACCAACAACAATAGGCTGGGTACATTACCACTGCTCATTCTCAAGATGGTCAAAGTCACTATAAGATATATATCCCACTTTTAGATTATAGAACCAGGACTGTAGAAAGTATTCAATAGTAAGTCTCAATTTTCAGGAGGGATATTTTACTGACAAATGAAATTCTTCACACATAGCAATATGATAACACAGCAAACCCAACTTCTGTGGGAATATAACAAAGCAAAACCTGCCAGCACCAATTCCATGCCTGAAGTTTTTAAACAAATGTGTGGGAGGTATGGGGAATGTTAGGGGCAAAACCAACTCTTTTGTCAAAATTGGCAGTCTCCCATACTACAGAGTGCTAGTATATGTCACATTGGCCCAAATATTTCTCTTAGTTACTGGTCAAATAATATGCAAATGCTTCTGCTCAGGTGTTTTCACATATCTCCAGGTTCCACCAATTCATTTATAGTGTATGAAAGACATTTAGTTAGTAAAACTTCACATAACCATCAAGTCTGCAAATACAGTGGTACCTCGGGTTAAGAACTTAATTCGTTCCGGGGGTGCATTCTTAGCCTGAAACTGTTCTTAACCCGAGCTACCACTTTAGCTAATGGGGCCTCCTGCTGCCGCCGCCGCCGCACAGTTTCTGTTCTCATCCTGAAGCAAAGTTCTTAACCCGAGGTACTATTTCTGTAACCTGAAGCATCTGTAACCTGAGGTACCACTGTAGAGGACCTAAAGAAACTTTCATCCTTATTTGTTGGAGTGCATACTGCATTTTCCCCATAAAATAGTTTTACCTGTCTCTTAGACAGCAGACCCATGCAGGGCAGGGCGGGGCAGGGCAATCAGATACACTTGCCCTGGGCCTCAGAGCACTAAGCTGGTCAGGGGCCCCAGCCAGGGACCGACTGCTTTTTTATTTGAGTTTATTCTAACAAGACTTCCACCCCAGGCCTCAGACAAGTTCTGCACAGGCCTGCTAGGCAGAAAGAAAGAAAAACCATGTGTTGCTACTGATCATGAGGCAGACCAAACAATGCTTAGCACCAGGAAATATGAAAGTTCCACCCTTGAGGAGTTGCAGCTGAATGGAACAAAGTAAGGACTACACCGCTTCTCTGGGGCTTAGACTGTGCAAAAGAAGCAGAAGTAAAATTCTTATCTATATATCCAGTAAGGGTTCTTTAGCTTTTAGGACCTGGTACCGGTACTATGTCTTCTTTTTTGCCTAAATCATACTCCAAACAGCTAGTTCAACACAGATCACTGTTCCAGAGTTCATTTAATGCAAGGTTGTGTTCACAGATAGATTGTTGATTTGGCATATGTGATTTTCATAAACAATTGACATATGTGATTTTCTGATGGCACTCAAACTATAAACTGTTTGAAGACTGCATCAAGCCCAAAAATAATGATAAAAAGATGGCAAATATAATTGGACCAATCTAGATCCAGTCATGATGATTTGCAAACATAATTCACTGACAGAGAAAATTGTTAAAATACTTAACCATCTTAACTGTTAGCCATTTAAATAATTGACTTGTATAATCTATTTTCTTACTTGGGAATTAATTTTGAAAAAGATTTTGCTAAAGCTATTTCCAAGTTCATTGTCTTGATGTTCAATATGAGTCTTTTTCACTGTCACTTAGAACTAACAGAAAACTTTCATGCATGTTATAGTAATAGAGCATAAATCTGAAAGCAACATGAAACCTACAATGCTCAAATTAAAACCAAACTTCACTTACTAGTTACAGCAATATTGATCTCTCCTGTCCTTGGAGTCAGCTCCCCATCCTGTGGAAACTGTGATATTCCAGAAGTACGCAGGGGCTCAAGAGTGAGTGAGGTGTCACTGGTAAGGTCACCAAGAACTGATCTCCTGTTGCCTAGTTGGCCTCTGGTGAGCCTTTCCATGTCAAAGGCCATATTGTCAGCACATGGCACATTTGTCTGAAAACACAGCATTGGCAAGTTAATATATTTCCTTTTTGTAAGCTTCTGGCAAAATCATAAACACTTCAGAGATATTGTAAAATGTCTGCAGAAGGCTATCTGAGGGATGCACAAGCATCCAATAGTGACTAATGATGAAATGTAATTCACAGGAAGAAGCAGTTACTGCTGAGCAGCAACCAGTGGGACAGGGACTGTCAGCAGTCAGCCATACATCCAAATCAAAGGATTCAGTAATCCCATCATAAATTGTTCTGATGATAAATTGCATGAAGAGACAATTCCAAAAGTAATAGTGAGAGGCAAATATACTTGAGAGGGTATAGTTGGTAGGTCCAAACACAATATACTAATGGGAAGGCAGACACCCAGGGCTTGCACAATGCTGACACCAATCACTCTGTGCCTCTATTGAAATCCTTTTGCACCCAGTACCAAGGATGCTTCCAATATTTAGAATTGGAACAGCATTGCAATTTCATGCAAGAAAGGAAGAATGGCTAGTACCCTGGAATTCTGGTCCTCTCGTAAGTGACTTTACTGATTTATGAACATTTTGGAAAGGAAAGCTCTACATTCCTCATTGTTTAAATAAGACTTGACTCACCACAATTCCCAGAGCCTTCAAAATGTTCAGTTTACACATAGGACAAGTGCAGTGTTCACTGAGCCATGGATCCACACAGGTTTTGTGGAAAACATGTCTGAAAACAGAGCAGCAAAACAAATGCTAGTTGCAAAACTATTAATAACACCAGACATACTGGAGAGATCATAATAAGAACAATTATTAGGAATTTTGAACAATTTATTTTGGAAATTCTAATAAATTGGCAATCATCCTTTAGTTGGGTTTAATATACAACTCCTTAATAGGAAAGCTACATTTAAATCTTCTGAGAATGTATGGATTGCATATTTCACTTATAACTTCTGCTTGTGTTACATTTTTGTACAGAACATACCAATTTCAGGGGTTTTAAGTAACAGTCACACACATACCAAAACGTCATTTAGTTCCTCTTCCATTTTAGTGTGTGTGCATATAACAAGGAACATGGAAACTGAACTGGGTTATTTATGCCGTTCAATGCCCATTCCTTTGCTATATATTAAGATGACCACTCAAAAGATTCAGATAAAGACAGGAGGACACAGGACAGAAGGAAGAATAAAAAACTTCATGTGCATTTGTTAAAACATTTTATAGAACAACTGCATGATGTCAAATCCTTGAAAGTTTTGATATACTAAAAAAGTATATAGATCAGAAAAATAATACTTAAATAATTATGAAGGGAAGAAGTCAGGTAGTTTTATAAACTAAATACAGTAATACCAAATGGACTTAATAAGGGAAGTGAATGGATGTCAGATTTGTAATAATCTGAGATCCAACTTCATTGTAATTATTTAACATGTTGTGCCACTGTTAATTTCATGATGTATTAATATTCAAATGCACTAAATACATTTTAGTCTAAGTCTTTACAGATTCTAGCATTTCTTATGTGCTCTGTAGTGAAAAAGAAAGCCCCTTTCCTTCTCACATAGATACCACATACATTCCCATTGCTTCTGTCTCCTGCTTCCCAAAATAAAATGCCTTTCTGGCCAATAAAAGAAGTGGTGGCCACCACCCTACCTCTCCCTTTCCAGGCCACTGCGCAAACTAGTTCAAACATCCTCCATAGCGCTTTCAAGATTTCCTTCAAAGAGGAGGGGTTGCCTTCACAACCAATTAGAGTAGAAGGGGGTGGGCCTTCCCAGCTACAGGAAGTACTCTGCAATATGAAGGCCACACACAGGTCCCATCTTCATTCAGATATCAGTTTGAGCACCTTGGGAGTCACCAATAAAATTCTTCATGGGTACCATGATTGTCTTATTTGACTACCACCACATCTATTCTTCTAATTGACAAACCACTTTCTTTTCAGGCTATACTAAGCATCTTTCACCACCCAGGCCTTTTTGCATAGTTCTCTCACACTATTCTAGGAAATTGTATGCACACAAAATTGCAAAAAATTAATACACAAGTTCTAATGCGTTGAGTGAAGCCAAGAGTGACAAAAAGGATAATGGACTTAAGAAATTAGTGGCTTACTTGCATGGAAGAATGCGGACAACATCATTCTGCTTGTAACTTTCAATGCAAACAGCACAATGATCGAAGTCTGGATCCGTTTCCTAAAATGAACAAAGTGAATATTCAACCAATCTCTAGAGCAGACAGTCACAGAAAAACAAGGGTGAAAGTCATCTGAGCTGGAGGACTTAAAAACATGCTTACAAAGTGTGTGTTTCATATGTTTTACACCTCAATGTCAACAAGTAGGTCATGACATTTGGATCAAACTAGAGACCAGCAGTTAGAATACGGCAGGGGTGGCCAACTCCCAAGAGACTGCGATCTACTCACAGTTAAAAACTGGCAGTGATCTACCCCCCTTTTTGGGTTCAGGTCAAAGTAGTTGAGCTTTTTTTAGGGAGGAGGAGGGGCTTAGGTCAAAGTTTTTGAGTGTTATTTTTAGGGAGGAGGAAAGTGCCGTTTTGATGGACTGCAGAGCGAAAATATTGAGCTTTTTTTAGGGGAGCCATAATTGTTGAGCTTCTTTGGGGGGAGCCAGTGAACTACCAGTGATCTACTACAGACGTCCAGTGATCTACTAGTAAATCACGATCTACCTATTGGACGTGCCAGGAATACGGGGCTGAATATCTGTGTAATTTCTTCTGCTCCTTCCAATGGGGGAAAAGGGGTGACAGCTCAGGAGTAGAGCACCTGCTCTGAATGTAGATGATCCCATGTTAAATCCCTGGCATCTTCATTTACAGGACCAGGTGATGGGATAGACCTCTGTCTGAGCCCCTGGAGAGCCACTGCTAACCTTGAGCTAGCAGACCACTGGTCTGACTTGGCATAATGAAATTTCCTACATTCTTACGCATTGCCAAATATAGTAACAGGTGAATTATATCCTGTAGTAAGACACGTGACCTGGTTTTGTGCCGAGACATGTTGGAAGTATGGTGGTACCATTCACATAACAAAAACTAACACAGAGATATCAACATTTTCAAATGTAGAGGGTCCATGGTTTGGGGTTTGAGAAACAGGAGTTCTGCAGTACTTAGCTAATTGGGAACCACTGTTCTAGAAGATTAGAGGGGACCCTCCCACCCTTTCTCATTTTTCCTCATGGTATTATACTCTTCCCTTTTCTACATATATACCGATGAAAATGAAAAACTGCTATATGGGTAAGGTGCTGTTATTCAGCTTCCTAAGCATCAACACTTTTACCTGTATAGGGTTTAATGTTTTACTCTGTTTTTATATATGCTGGAAGCCACCCAGAGTGGCTGGGGCAACTCAGTCAGATGGGTGGGGTACAAACAAAAAAACATTATCTACATCAGGGATGTCCAACCGGTCGACCGTAATCGACAGGTAAGATCCCTGGATGTTCACGGGCGATCACTGGATCCCTATCAATAATAGAATAATAGAATCATAGAGTTGGAAGAGACCACAAGGGCCATCCAGTCCAACCCCCTGCCAAGCAGGAAACACCATCAAAGCATTCTTGACATATGGCTGTCAAGCCTCTGCTTAAAGTCTCTGCCCCCCACCGCCCTTGCGCCCTCCCTCTTTCTTTGTTTTTGTTGACGAGTTTTGACACGGAAGTAGGCATTTTCATTGTGTCCACTTGTTATCGTTGTTGTTGTTGTAGGTGAGCGCCCCCCTAAAAAAACCCTCAACAACTTTGCCCCCCTCTAAAAACTTTGGTCTCTCCCTCCACTGATAATGGGTAGATCACTGCCAGTTTTTCTTATACTGGGAGTAGATTGCAGTCTCTTGGGTGTTGGACATGCCTGATCTACATCATGCAACATCTTGCAAGGAACATTAAATGCAAAACCTCAGCTCACGATGCTTGGAGGTAAAGAGTTTGATCTCTTATGTAGGCCTTGATTGCATCCCAAAGTATAGCTGCTGAAATGCCAGGAATATTATTACGTTTTTAAAAAGTCCCAATTCTTCCTTGCATTACCATACTTCTTGATTTTTTTACACAATAAACCATTTAATTTCAAGCGTCATTGTCTTTCTTGAATTTAATAAAGTGCTAAATATACATATGTAAGCACACTCCACAAACCAAAAGGATTGGGATAAATTGAGGGGAAAACAGACTTGCACAGATAAGCATTAATACTGTTCTCCAGAAAAATGTGACTAACATTTCATTTGTGTGACTATACCTTATCCCCTTTCTTCACTGTTCTTGTTGTCAATTTACCAACAGCTTTTTTTGCTGCATCTCCAAGACGACGCTGAATAAAACACAGAGAGAGTTATTAGATGTTAGAAAAACTGTGCTTCTTCCTCTTAAATCTCCTTTGGTTATATACTAAAATGGTGATTACAGCTTGTTCACTATACTCTGAAGAGTACCAGGTGCACAGTTCACGTTACTTTCAAAACTAAAGTCTCTTTGGGCCATAAACATCATTTTATGGGAATCCCTTTTAGTTGCAAGCAAGAACGTCTATGCTTAAAGTGCAGATTCACCTTCAACAATATTATCCAAGGCAATTGAGAATGGCCAGCCGCCAAGTGATTCAATAGATTTCTGAGACAGGTCACTTTGAATAGAACAAGCTCACATTTCCTTGCTTCAGTAACCAGGACTCCCAACAGGAGGATTAGGTTTATACAGTGAGGATCAAGCAATGTGTTAGCGTTTTTGCTCTTTAAGCTACTGTAATTATGTTGTTATTTAGAAGAGTATGCCATTACAGAGATGTTTCCTGATATCATCTTGTAGCTATTCTGGAAACATCTGAAACCAGAAATCTCCGAAAGGGAGTTTTTTTTTTAATTTCTCAAGTTTGTCAATAATATGTAAGGAGAGATTCAATTTTGTGTTAATCTCTGCTAGATGTATTTCTTTGCTTTATAGTGGGATGGATCCTGAGTGCCCTTTCAGCAAACAGAAAGGCACCTTCCATCTATGGAAAGGCTCCAGATACAATGAAGCTACCTACTAGAATGGGGAGGGGGACTTGCACCAATTTCCCCTCCCCCCTTCAGCCCTTTGCACCATCTCCCATTCTGTTCCAAAGGGTGCCTAAACCCTCTAGATCAGCTTTTTAGGGGGCACAAGGGAAGGAGGAATCAGCAATCAAAAGAACCATATTTCAAAGTAACATATGGAAAGGGTCAAATAAGAGGCCATTCCAGTGTTTGCATTCAACTGGAAGCTTAGGATGATGAAATGGAGAAGGAACAAGTGGACCATTCAGAACATATTCATTCATTGTGCTAAATACTTTGGCCTGCTTCTGTTTGTTTGTGCCTCTGGGTGTCTCCTACATTATCCAAGTATGTATACAGTATTTTATTTTTCTCATTGTCCATCAAATATGAGAAAAATAGGAAGCTCATCGGCATGGTATAGTTACATAGGCTATAAAGAGAAAAGCTAAAAGGTCCCAAAATCAAGCGTTTTCAGTATACTTCCACTCCTAAACATTGTCATACAATGTACAAGTTTCAACACATTAAAATCCAGCCAGCCCCTTCATAAGCCAATTGCAGGTCTCCTGCAACAAAAAGCTAAGTAAGACTGCCCTTTGTATGCTTCAATCAATACAGCAAACAAGCCAAACAGTCTCTTACTAATCCAATATTATATGGATGGTACTGTGAAGTGAAGAGAACCATTTACACTCCAACTCATTTTAATGCAAAGTTGCTTACAAAATTAGAAGTACACTAAAGGAAACAGAACAGCTGAAAGCCCAATTTAAAATAGTAAAACCAAAAGATCAACAGCAGTAGAACCTGCCCCAGTGGTAAACATCACAGGTATCATTTGAAAAGGTTTTATATATTTCAGTCAGTCTCATAATGGGATAATGGTCATCCCAAAATGGCAAAGAGAAGTATCATTTATTAATTTCCATTGTTTCCCCTAACCTAAGACATTATAAAATTTCAAAGCTGGCTGTTTTAACTACATATTTGGTTCAATAATGACCAAAAAGTTCAATAGTTCTGCTCACTCAAGGCAGCAATGTAGAATATATACTTTGCCAACTACTAGCTGTGAGTACAGACCAAGCCCAGTCTATTGCTAAATGCTTTCTTTGATTTCAGAATACATGTGAGTTGTAAAATGCATTATTGGCATATCAAAGCAAGCTTCATGATATTTAACCTTTTTCAGAAGCAGTAGTTTACTACCAAACTATTGTGTGAAGTCAGCAACAGACTTAAAATGCACAGTTATCCTATCACTTAGCAGCTGTTCCCCCCTATATAAAATAGCTAAGCTTTTCCAATTGTGCTCTAGCTGTTGCTACCTCTTCATAAAATTTTAATAAGACAAGCCTTTTAAACCACATAAAAGTTTTATCAAGTTTCTCCTGGCCTTTGTAAAATTCTGAAGGAAAAAGGTCTAAAGACTTTTACTTAAAGAGCAACTGTTCAGGTGTGGATTTTTAAAATCCAGAAATAGCTAATGTACAGGATTGCTACTTTGTCCAATCAGTTGCCTATCTGTTATGCTTCTCAACTGTCAAAAGTCTGGAATACAAAAGTAATGAAACAACATAAACTCACAGGTTATGAAGCAGAACAGAAAGTATCTCAGAACCTCCTCTTCTATGGGTGTTTCAAGTAGAACAGGGCAAAGTGACTATGCTTATCTGATAAAAGCTTCATTGATATAATTTCAACTCAAAGAAAATTTAAATATTATTGAAGCACAGTCGTACCTTTGATCCCAAACGCCGTGCGAGTCGAACGTTTTGGCTCCCTAACGCCGCAAACCCAGAAGTGAGTGTTCTGGTTTGCGAAGGTTCTTTGGAACCCGAACGTCTGATGCGGCTTCCGACTGGCTGCAGGAGCTTCTGGAAGCCACGTCTTGGTTTCCGAACATTTTGGAAGTAGAACAGACCTCCAGAATGGATTCTGTTCGACTTCCGAGGTATGACTGTACAGAGCATGGGTTGGCAAACTAAGGCCCGGGGGCCAGATCCGGCCCAATTGCTTTCTGGATCCAGCCCGTGGAATCACTGTGTGGATCAGCATGGGAATTCTGATCGTTTGGGCTGCGCCATTCCTCCCCCCACTGTGGTGATGGTGCCTCCTCCCTCTCTCCTCCTGGCCTCTCCCCGCCCTGCCTAGAGGAGGGAGGGGCCTGGGCTTTGTTGAGCCGCGGTTGGCTGAGTGCCATTTTAAGCAGCCCCTCTCTGGAGCCAGCCCTTTTGCGCCACTCATCATCCCTCCGCTGCTGCCAGCCCCTGCCGCTCGCAAGGCACAGGTAAGCAGCCACTGGGGCTCATCCGGTGCTGTGGAGAAGGGAGGGGAGAGTCAGTAGGGGGGATACCCCCAAATATAGACTGACCTGCCTAACGACAAATAATTACAATTACAACAAATAAAGGCTTGACATATCTTGCTTTGCATGTCATGCATCTATCTCATATATTGTTTTCACCTTTTAAGTTGCTTTACTGTTTTCACTTTTTAAGTTGCATTACTGAAATAAATGCACTTTTCAACGATATTCTAATTTTCCGAGTTTCACCTGTATATATAGCTTATTCCAAGCTGAGATATACTTTACACACACCCAATCTTCTCCCCATCGTGTGCATCCTACCAACAGGACCCTGCAGTCATCTCTCTGTTCTTCCCTGAACCCACAGAAACTGCTGGGTTCAGTGAAATTTTACTCAGAGTATACATACTGAAATGGACCTGGCTTAGTCATGTTCATTAATTTCAATGGGTCTACTCTGGGTAAAACTTAATTGACTACTACCCTGTTGGGAATGGTAGCTATTTGCTATATCTTCTCCTTTCTTAGTATTTAGAAGAAATGCCTATATGGCTAGAACAGAGCACAGCTTTTAAGTCGTTTGGACTAGTGAATGTTTGAGAGGAACAAACAATAGAGTTGCATAACAGTTAAAAATTATTAGTTTTGCATACCATCATGATTCTTTGAATTTATGCTCCTCTGACTGAAGTTAAATATTAAACTAAAATTGCATATTCATATTCATTTTGTTTTTCCATGAAATTATTATTTTCACATACTGTTCCTTATTTCCCCAATATGTATAATTTGCTGTTGATTTCTTTTGGATATTATTAAGCTTGTAACTTTCATAAGCTGAAATGTATTCACTGGCCTTCTGCTGATGTATTTAAAACCAATATTTTGAAACAATGTCTGGCTTCTCAGGTCCTGTTTGGGCACTACCCTTTTGTTCTACTGGGGCAAATGAGATGTTAAAATGATGTTCTTAAAGACCTCATTTCAGAATCCAGGCTGAGAAAAATCTTTGCCCTGCCTGGCAATAGGAAACAGTGAGCTACCATTCAATCAAAAAAAATTCTTCTTTTCCATAGCTCTGTAGACCTTGTTTTCAGAACCCCCAAATAAAGGCACACCTATATTCCCCCAATGCAATTTACCTACAAACTTAAAGATGAATGAGAAACACTGAGTAGTTACACACACACCATAAACAAGCAATCACTCAACAATTTATATTAGAACAGAATATTGTTAATAATTGTTGGCAATTTACAATGCTCCCAACTGGAGGAAAATGTCTGCATTTCAACTTCCAAATGGTTTATAGTATATTACACTGGAATTAATTCCTAACAAATGACACACTACATTTCAGAAAGATGTTTAAGGTCTAGTCTTCCATTACTTAAGACTCTCAGACATGTGAAGATTGTCCACATTTTTTAAAAAACAGCACATTATGGGAGTAGTGTTTCTAGGACTAAGGTGAAAATATTATTATTTTGTAAACTGCTTTGAGCTTGATTTTTTGTGGAAAGTGGCATACAAATAAAATGAATGAAATGAAAATGAAGGTTACAAACAGCAGCAGTTTAGTTATGTCTTATTTATTTTATTTATATACCATCCTCAATAGATCTAAGGGCAGTTCACAGAATACAGTAGGAAAACAAGTAAATGATAATAATTTTAAAAACCCAGCAAAACAAGAACACACCCTTTCCTACAGACACACTTAAAAGGCTATAGAATATTGATAAGCCAAAGTCCTGGTTGAAGAGGAATGTTGCTCAAGAGATTTCTGGAATCTAGAGGAAACTTACATAGCTTAGCTTACAAACTAAAACTAGAGGTAGTGATTATGTTCACCAACAGAGAGAGCAAAGTAATTCTTGAAGGCTGCCCTCAGTGATATTAGAACCAAGCAACTTAGTTTGGCTAACCCCAACACTGTAACGTAATTCTCATTAACTGAACCCCAACTGCCTGGGATAACACTTATGACCATTCCCAGTGATACCTGGGTGTCATAACCTGGGACCCAGGTGAATGTCATGACCTAGGGCAGATGTCAAGACCCTCAAGTCAGCACAGCACAGCATGCACCTATGCTCAAATCCTCTGTCACTATGCTTACACAACTGACCACAGCCTGCTAAGTGCTGAGTCTGCATAAACAGGTTCTCACAGGCACAACCACAACTTGTTGCCAAGCTACCGTATATGGAGATAAGAGCATATTTTGAACACACATAAAGATATCCAGTTAGGATAGTTAAACTTTTGCCATAATTGCATATTTTTCTGAAATGCTATAAAAGCTCTGTGAATCCTTCATTTGAGCGCCCAGTTTCTTTTGGGAGTTATCCAACCAGGTCTCTATTCACACTGCAGCATGCAATAAATCTGAACTCTTTCCAAGCGCGGCACAGTATTTGTGTTCTTTTGGCGGGAAGAATCTGCATTTTTATTTGTAGGTACCTCCTTTTTAGGTAACACCAGAATACTTCATTTAAAAAAAAAGAAAACAAAAAGTAACAGATCAGGAAAGTAGTTCAAAACAAGTTGAACATTCACCTAAGTTTAAGGGTTTTACATGAAATATTCCCTTTCTCCCCTACTCCAGAAAGTATTACTTTTGTCTTAAAAATAAAAATGGGTCAACATTTTGTGCAGGCCCATTTATATTCCCTTTAATACTGTATAATTTCATATGATAAAGACCTTCTGCAAAATACAGAAATATATTTTTTATCACAATATGGAACAGCTCACATGTTGCATGTATTAACTTTACAATTTAATTACAAGGGAAAATTAATATCCCACCCTTCCATTGTAGTCATAGCACTCAGGATGGTGTATAGTAGTTAAAGGCAGTTACAAAAAACATTTAATAAAAATCTACCTACATAAACGAAAAACCCCACACATTTGATATGAAGAATCAATAGATAGTTACCTGGTTCCGATCACGTGCACTTGTATATCTGATCTTCTGGATGAAGTAAAATATTAACCATGCTGAAGAAATTATCATCAAAACTATGAATGATATTGATACAAAGACAAGAGAACCACGGCTAAAGTTTTTGTTTGGATAGCGAGTTCCAACTGCTATTGCAATAATGACAGACATATTTTTCTCCAAGTAATTCAGAATCTCCTTAACCTTCAATTCTGTGATCATGACAGTGACAATGTCTCCAGTTCCTATCAAAAGAATAAGCAGAAGAAAACAATGAATCAACATCTGACATAACATGTATGTTTATTAAGAAGCAAATCATTTGGCTGTACATATACATTTAAACAAGCAGGTCTATCAAAAAGCTGATCCCCAATTGTAAAAAACAATATGAGATTAGCAGCCTCAAATTTTAGAAAATTAAGAAAGCAACATTATTTTACAAGCACTTTTTTATATGCACATCTCTTAACCAGCATCTGTTCACAATGATTTAATTTCAAAAAACACACATATGAACTATTCATGCTGATATCTACCAAGTATAAAGCAGTGAGACAAAAAAGCACCTATTTCCTCCTAAATATAGCAGTTTAGTTCTGAGGCTAAAGGAAGCTCAAAAACATTGAAAAGAATTGGCCAAGCTATACCTTCACCCATGAGTAAATGAAAAAATCACATTCCTTCTTGAGTGACCTAGAAGGTAATCAATGCTCCACTGGGCCAAGTATACAGGACAATATCCAACTAAGCAACTGAGTCATACTCAGAGTTAATCTTATGAAATTAATGGTCAACAATTTTCTGCTGATATAAATGAGTCAACTCCAAACATAACCAACATTGGATATAATACACAATCACTAGCTAGCTAAAGATTTAGTGACGGTTTTTGGTTTTCACTCAATCCAAGAAACAGAACTGAAAGTCCCAGAGTAAAATTCAATGAAACCATCCAGCAGCAATAAATAAAATGCAATTTTAATGGTAGAGCTTATTGGGCAAATTGAGCAAGAAAACTTAAAATAATGTTGTGTATATATATCTCCTGTGTACAGCATATCTCTGCCTAACAGATACTGGGTGAAAACAATGGACAACTCTGCCACACTGATTGTGAGCTATAAGAGCATTTTGTTTGATTACTGCTAGAGACAGAATGCTGTACTCAAACAATTGGTCTGTCACAGTTCTCTTGCTGCTCATCTACTCTAATCTTAATTTTTTAACAATTGCCACAAATAACCTAGCAACTATATTTTTCTCCCTTACACAAATCCAGGTAACATTAATTTAGAAGGCAACCATGGGAACTAATAAGTATTTTATACCTTTCTTTGATGCTTTAATGTAGCATTCAGGGACTATGAACTTGAATATAATGCATCTGGTCACAGGTCCACCTAGCCAGTAATGTCTATTTTATGCATTCATGCTTTTTGAGAAGCCCACAATTGGTGTTCAGGTACATGCTGGCTCTGAATCTGAAGGTTTGCCCAGAGCTAAAAACATATCACCAGAAACAAATAGCCTACTTGAATGTTGTCCATTACTGGACGCCAAGTATTCTATATTTTATTGCATTTTGCAGTGGAAAAGCTTCTAGCATTTATTGCTTACTTGACTACCCCTATTACATTAAGGCAGCTTAGCTGATCAGACAGTGAGGGGCAAACAAGCAGGTTTAGAAAGAAGCAGGCCAGGGCTGAAGGTTACAGCAAATCCAATGGCTACCTCAATACCAGCTCCCAGGGAACAACAGGAGAGAACTACTGACTTTGTGGGATTAAACATGTACAGACTAAATTATCGCCATAGAAATGCCATTACAAGCACAACATCCCAAAATATATACAGTAAATGGTTCTTGTATTGTACTCACAATCTAGTACCGTAACTATTTAACACATGGAATTATTAAATTATGATACAGTACATTCAGTATCATTAACAATGGAATACCTATAAAAGTATCTCTTTCAACATGAGGTCTTTTCATGTAAGAATAACTTCTAATTCTGAGGAGGGGGAGACTCTGACAAATTTTAACTTTGGTTGTTGCTGAACAAAAGTCCTACTCATTTAGTGATGTGCTTCCTCCAGTTTGCAAGCTCAACCTGTGTAAATATGCTTCCACAAAATCTCAATCAAGTTTCTGTATCACAAACACATCATCAACCCAAGGAAAGTGATTTTTATATTGAAAATGTGTTAAGTAGTTATACAATTGTGAATGCAAGCATTGTTTATGCGTATTAGTAAGTGTAAATGTGTTTGTGATGCAATTTCTGCTGGTGGGCTTTCCAGAGGCATCTGGTTGGCTACTAAAGGAAACAGGATGATGGATTAGTAATCTTATCACAGCTCATCTTATATTCTTAGAGATAAATAGGGTCCTAGGAACAGGTAACTGAAACGGGAAAGTAGAAAAGGAGAAGAATTATAAAAGCTAAGCTGGAAAAGATAATGTATAAAGATGAGAGGCACATGGCTAGGAGCACAAAAGTATGGAAAGCTGAAATTCAACTATTGATATGAAATACATAGCTAAATCTTTGGCTGCAGTCTTTATTTTAATATAAAAGTGCATATAAAAGTACTTGCTTCCTTGATCATTGGAGTGTGTTTGCACTGAAGATGACAGGGCTGTATTCTGTAAAAACAGTGTTATTTACAACAGCGTTCCTGGGTTTAAGTTCAGCCAATATGGTTTCATGTGGGGTATAACTAAAAATTAGATTAAAGTGTATGCAACTAATACTTGGCTGAGCAAGATTTCCAACATTATTAACCTATGTCTATGAAGTATGCAACTGAAGATTTCCCTTTGTCAGAGAAATAGTATACCTATTATAGTTCAACAGCGCAATACAGGCTCCAAGTCTTGCATTTTCAGATACTCTGCTAATGGAAAGCTGTCATAAAGGGTTTCTATAGATCATGTGTCTTTTGTAGAATGTTTGAGCACAGTTAATGCAATCATGCAAATATGCATTGGAAGGGATTGTTGCACAAACCATACTCCATATACTTATCCTTCTTCCCATCTAGTTTCTGTTACAGACTTTAAGCACATTGTTTTCTTCTCTATCACAAATAAAGTAGACATGACAATATGCTGTGGTCATGCAGCTAGTGGAGACTGCAAGTCTCAGCACTTTTCCCAGCACTTTTATAAATCAAAGAATGAATGACCAACTTCCACGCTTGATAATCACAAAAAAGACAAAATGCTGTTAACTATCCACCATGATGTATCTGAACATATCTAAAAACAAATCACAAATACTTTTAAAAGTCTTACAACATAAGGGAAATAAGGAAAAAATGAGGAGAAAGGAATATCTGATATCTTAGCCTTTACCTGGATGAGTCATGGTGACAGGCTCCTCACTTGACATATTATTGTAAATTACCACAGCTGAAGCATTATGTAAAGCTGCCCGTAATATTTTTTGTTTAAAGGTGCAATTTCCTCGCTGCAGTAGGGCAACCCACTGCTTGTTTGTAGGAACTGGAAACCGAGTTCGTGGATCACAGCCTAAACGATCTGAAACTAAAAAAAGGAAAGAGATGCCAGTTAAAGTTCGTTGATAAAAATATCTTAAAAAGCAGATCACTGGCTAAAATTATTCTCTAGTCATGAGACCAGAACTATTTGCAGAACCCAAAGCAATGTTTAAGCTAAATAATAATTTGCAAGTGTTAACCATATTTGATCATTATGATCATTACATTTAAAGATTTTTTTAGTTCCAGAATACCTACTAGTGAATATTTTCAATATCTGGTCAGAGGAATGGCAAAACGTTAGGATAAATTTGTTCATGTACTACTGTCATCTTGAGTTGCACAAAATTTATGTATATATTTAGAATCACAGAACTGCAGATTTGAAAGCAACTCAAAAGGTCATCCTGTCCAACCCCTGCCCGGAATGTCAGAATCACAGATGGCCATCCAACCTCTATTTAAAAATCTCTAATAGCTTAGTACTCCAATTGCTTGGTATAGGGACGCAGGTGGTGCTGTGGTCTAAACCACTGAGCCTAGGGCTTGCCAATTGGAAGGTTGGCGGTTCGAATCCCCGTGACGGGCTGAGCTCCCGTTGCTCGGTCCCAGCTCCTGCCAACCTAGCAGTTCAAAAGCACATCAACATGCAAGTAGATAAATAGGTACCGCTCCGGCGGAAAGGTAAACGGCGTTTCTGTGCGCTGCTCTGGTTTCGCCAGAAGCGTCTTAGTCATGCTGGCCGCATGACCCAGAAAAACTGTCTGTGGACAAACGTCAGCTCCCTCAGCTAGTAAAGCGAGATGAGCGCCGCAACCCCAGAGTCGTTTGCAACTGGACTTAACTGTCAGGGGTCCTTTTACCTTTCATCAATTGCTTGGTACTTGGGAGACAGTCCTATTGTAAAAGCTAGCTTATAAACTAAGAATATACAGTATAGAGGACAGAGCAAAAAAAGACTTTTATTTGCTATAGTTTGGTATGATTTTATTAACTATGTCAATGATTAGAGGGATGGTATCCGCAATATACAAACTACTACTCCAAAACCCCACGAAATCTCTAGACGCAATAAAAAAACAATGGGAAGATGACATAGGATATGAGATTGACCCCACTCAATAGACCAGAATGTGGTCTAAACCCCACTTTAAATCCATATCAGTGAAAAGAAAAGAACTCACTCTGAAACTCACCTACAGGTGGTAGCTAACGCCAAGAAAATTAGCACTAATACACCCAGGAACCTCACCAAAATGCTGGAGAGGGTGCACCTCCACAGGCACATATCTCCATATGGAGTGAGTGCCCCAAAATCCAACTATTCTGGACAACATCCATACGAGAAATAAGTAAAATAACCAAAGAAGTACTAGAAATCACCCCAGAATTGGCCCTACTAAACATCTTCCAAGACAATAATGCCCACTTACACCACAAAGAACTCACAACCCACCTACTTTCAGCAGCCAGAAACATCATAACCAGACACTGGAGAGACCTATCAGGAGTAAGCATGGACAAATGGTACCAGATAGTATGGGAAACAGCCTTACTGGAAAAATTAACTACTGGGTAATAAGCTGAAACTGACATGGGGACAAATAGGAGAAGACACCTTCACCCCAGTATGGATCCCCTTTATCCACAGCCCAACAAGGTAATGACAAAAATTCACCAACAGCATACAAATCAATATGGCTAACCTAATCCAAAACACCCACCGACCCCACTCACACATGAAAAACACATGAAAAGACCATCACAGCCAACCACAAATGAACAATCACACCCTAGGCCAGGGGTGTCAAACTCAAATTCATCGGGGGCCGCATCAGCAGTTTGGTCACCCTCAAAGGGCCGGTTGTATCTGTAGGACTATGTGTCCACTCTTTATTATCATAAATTATTGTCACTGCATTCAATTATTACTGTTTTTTGTAATAATGTAAGTAATAACTAGCTCTGAAAGCAGAAACATAGTCAGAATAATGGCAAGTAGATATTCAAATGTACAATTATTGTACAATTTATTGAAAAATGATTTTTGGTAACTGCACTGGGTGGTGGAGGCTCGCTAGGGTTTCATGCAGGACCTTTGCAGAGCTACTAGTACCTGGAGATGCTGGGGTCCTTCTGCATGCAGGACAGATGTTCTGCCAGTGAGCCACCACCCTTCACCAAAGGGACTGGCTGAGGTTGACTCACTGAAGCTGCTCTCCTGGTTCCAGGGTTTAAGGGCCAGAAGTATAAAGCAGCATCCTATGTTTCTGAGGAGAGGGAGAGGGAGGGGAGGGGAGGGGAGGAAGGAAGGAAAGAGGGGAGAGAAAGAAGAGTAGGAAATAAGGAAGAGAATAAAGAAGGAAAGAAAAAGAAAAAGGGAGAGAAGACGGAAAGGGAGAAAGAAGGAAGGAAGTAGAGGGAAAGAAAGAATAAGAATGAGGGAGAGGAAGAAAGTTGGGAAGGACGGAAGGAAGGAAGGAAGGAAGGAAGGAAGGAAGGAAGGAAGGAAGGAAGGTAGGTAGAAAGAAAGAAAGAAAGAAAGAAAGAAAGAAAGAAAGAAAGAAAGAAAGAAAGAAAGAAAGAAAGAAAAGAGGGAGCAGGAGGGAGAGAGGAAGGAAAGAGGTGAGAGAAAGAAGAGTAGGAAAGAAGGAATAAAGAAGGAAAGAAAAAGAAAGAGGGAGAGAAGACAGAGATAAAGAAGGAAGGAAGGAGAGGGAAAGAAAGAATAAGAACGAGAGAGAGGAAGAAAGAAAGGGAAGGGGGGGGTCGCCGCCTTGATTCAGCGCCAGAAAAGAGCGCGAAGGGACCCAGGGGCAAAAAGCATTTCCCCGGCCCCAGCTGTTTGTCGCGCTTTGTTGGCACGGCGCTTCAGCAGCAAGGTCCCACTGCTGGGTCCTGCTGGCTGGGGCGCTCGGCGGGCCACATGACGAGGTCTGGCGGGCCGGATTTGGCCCCCGGGCCTTGTGTTTGACACCAGTGCCCTAGGCCAACCCCAACCTCTCTCATCACCAAAGTAACACAAGCAAACAACAGAGAACCTGCACAAGCAACGCTGACAACAAACCCTACATATATTAAGTAAAATAGAAACATTGTCATCCCACCCACCTTCCCTCCCTGTCCACCTCTTTCCCCCTTTTTCTTCCCAATGTCTCAACAAATGAAACAGATTTGTAAAAATGATACATGGAAAAAATACAAGAGACATTGCACATAGTTTTTTTTAGTAATGATTTCTTGATTTACAAAAGTATGTCAATGATTTAAAAAACATGAGAAAGATCCCCCCCCAAAAAAATGTATACAACTTGATATGGCTAATTCAGCAAGATGTAATGGTCAATCTTTATGGTAGCTTTGAATCAGTACAATGTCCAATTGTGCCCCTACATGTATCAGAAAGGCAAACAGGCTGGCAATCTCTGTCCTCTTCATAGCTTCTCATAGAATCTTCCAATATTTACTGGAACTAAGGGATACTACCATACACCTTCAGTGCCAGACTCATCAATCAGCATTGTAAAGGACACAGACAACCATGTCAGCAAGTTTAATTGTCAATAGTTGTCCATTATCATCTGTCATCTATGATCAGTTATTTAGAATCCATTTCTAATGTATATTTTTCCCAAGCTGAGGACTCTGAATATATATGCTGGAAAGTCTCCATGGCATAATGAAAAGCAATTTAAGAGTAATTTCAAGCTTATACAAATCACTTATTTAAAAATATGTGATCTGAAGTCATTTATGTCATTTCACAATCGTACAAAAGGTCACTATATAAAATGTTTTCGCTTTTCAATAAAGTGCCAAATTCCATCAGCCTTGTCTATTTCAAATTGAAAACCACCCTCCACCTTAGCTCACTCAGAATGGATTCTTAACTTCTTGGGTGCAGCAAATTTGCTATGCTTTCCAGTTTTTCAAAGATTTTCAAAGATCATTTGGATCATTTAGAGCTAAGCCACTTAAACTTAATATTCCCTCTGATCTAACACTGCATGCAAAACTGCTATCTAAGGTCTTGTCTTTCAAGTTGGTTAATTCTTTTTTATTCAGTAGTGGTGTTCAATGCCTACAGCACAGGTGATGCTATAATACCCAAATACTCAACAAGTTGCTGTAATGCTCCAATACTCAACAAGTAGTGGATTATTTGGAGAAACTGGTCTGTCCCACAAAACATGCAGAAAATAGGATTTCACCATCCTATTAAGTATCCTTCCTGGTCCTTCCAAGAGCTTGCAATGAAGTATGCAACTGCTTATTTTCTGGTAGCTATTGTACCTGCTAGAAGCAAAATTTTCTGCATTTTCTATGTGTTACGTGTGAGAAACTTTTGAAGTTACACATGGCTCACTTGCTTAGTTGTGCTAATTAGAGAAAAACAGAAATCCCCAGGTGTCATCTTTTGAGCTACAGGAAATAGACTCTGCAGAAAAGCATGTAAGCTGAAGCAAAACTGTGCTCAGACAGTTGCATATTTATTTATTTTTGAAGTAATTTCAGTCCACAGAATTTTGGAGCATAATCCACCCCAAAGGAGAATCTAAATCTCAAAGTGGTACAGTACTTTGTTGTAACACTGCAACACATTGGTTACCAGCTAGCAGACAGTGCTGATCAGATGCTTCTTGTTACAGATGGCTCTCTTGACTTTTATCCACAACCGAGATGTACACATTATATAAATTTCAGGGGTGGAGGGAATCTAACATGCCTCTAACTAAATTGCAGGTGCACTTTTCTGTAAACAAGTTTCCCTGAAACACCTTTTCTTGACTACTTAAATACAGACTCATCCTGCCCATGTGACAATCTGTATTACTTCAGATTACAAATGGATGGATGAAATTGAGAATGTTCACATATTACAAAAGTACACAAATGGGTTGGTAAAGAATGCTGGTCACCAATGAAAGGAACCTGCCAGTGAAATGAAGCAAGATGACAATTCCCCTCCCCACTACAGGTCCCATGCCACCATCTGTTTGAGGATCCCTAATCCCCTGAAGCAGATGGGGTCGGGGAAGCAGGGAGCTATGAGAGGGAGGAGAATTGCCCCCCTCCATTGCCCCCTTCCCCATTCTGCTAGGAGATTCCTTCTAGAGTTCTAATCATCCATGGAGCTCACTGGGTGACCTTGCACCAGTCACTGTTTCGCAACCCTATCTCACAGGGTTGTGACGGTAAAAAGGGGAGAGAAAGAACCATATACATCACTATGAGCTTCTTGGAAAAAAAGGTGGGATATAAATGCAATAAACAAATAAAAGAAACATCTAATCTGAGTTGATATAACTGAAGTTTGGTACAGATATTTTTTAAAAAATAAACAAGCTAGTAAATGCTGGTTTGTTCATGTCCACAGAATGGAAGATGGCAGCATCCCAAAGCACCAGGCCTGTTGACAGACCAACTCTGCATTACAAAGATGACTGCAAATGTGACATAAAGGCTGGCAACATCAACCCTGCTGTGTGGGAATCCCTTGCATATAACAGCAGTGCCTGGAAACAGACAGTTAGGTTGTGTATCCACAGCAGTGACCAGAGAAGGAATAGGACCTCTGAGAGGAGCACAGAGAGAAGAAACGCCTTGGTGGACCTGCAGCAGCACAACTGGGTGCCTTCATCTGCCTGAGCTGTAACAAAACACATCTCATCCATACTAGTGTCTCTACAGCCATAGCAGGTGCTGTAACTCTCCGATTTGACTTCACCCCCAAAAGTGCACTCCTCCATTGTCCCCCGCAGATGCTGTACACCAAAAGAAGTAAACTCCTGATACTGTACAATGGATTTGATGTAGGCATTTCCTTAACACAGCGATGTTGTTCAATTTTAAGCTTATTTGGAAGTACGGTACTGTAAAACTGCTGCAATGGAACTTATTTCAGTGATGGTTGTATTGCATGGAAGTATTAGTTTACTCACTGTCTTTCAAAAAAGAGAAACCAGGCGGACCATAAATGTGCAAACATCCCACTATCACAGTGGATTTACAAGGTAATATTTTGTTGCAGGTCCACTTGTGTTGCAAAAATGCTGTATCAGTATAAAGAGAAAAGGCAGAAGCAGCACTAACACCTAGCAGCATACATTGCCTTCCCCTCACAATTACATTATCAAATTAACAATTTCATGTAAACATTCAGGTTAATTCCCTGATGAACATATTTTGTTTCCTCTCATTCTCAGTTTTACCACAAAATTGGGGACATGTATTAGATTTAACGGAATGTGTGTTCTCTGAAAAAAAAAAGTTTTTGAGAACTCATTCCTATTTTACAGGAATGTCTCAAAAATGTTGATTGTTGTGATTCTAAGCCAAGGATAGGGAACCAGTGCCTCTCCTGGTGTTCTTGGATTCCCATCAGCACTAGCCAGTATGACCAATTGTCAGGAAATAAAAGAGTCCAATAAGCTCCCCATCTTGACTGAAATTCTTCCGACAGATGCAACACAGATTTCCCTCAGTTATCAGTTTCAGCAGTCACCCAAGTTCTGGCTACAACTGAAATTTACTGAAGAATACGGAAGTACCATTTGCTTAATTCAAAGAGGAAGCAGCAGTGACTGCTCAGCAGTTATTTGCTTATAGTTAACAAATTCATTGTGCAACATCTTACTCTTTCCCTCTCCAAAGTGCTTGAACTGAAATAAATGCTTATAACATCCACCTGCTAATATCAAAAACCTTGCCCAAAGTATCAAGCAATATGACTACAGTACATGTGGTAGTTTTCACAGCACTGTGGAGAAAATATGTCCTAAAAAGCTTAGAACTAGAACACGCATTTATAAATTGAAACAGTTTTAAATTAGGCTACTTTGGAATTGGATGGGCAATATCAGAACATTTAGTCACCTGAGGCTCAAAGTACTTGTTAAGAGGAGTTCTACAATCCTTTCATCCTTGTGCTGGTTAAACACAAATCAGCCTGGGACAAGATGGCAGGGGTGGGGAGCTGCTTAATTCTTTCTCATTCAGTAGTTGTTTTAACTCAATATCATACATGTTCAGCTCCTTTTTAAGTTGTGAGAGAAAAGATGCAGGGTTCCCATATGTTTTCCCCCTATGGAAGAAAAGTAGCTTGGGGAAGGCAGTTGTGAGCAAAATGACCAGAGAGGAAGGGAAAACAGTTAAGCAGGTCTCCCCAGGCACCTTTTCCCACAGACACAAATTTGCCCCAAGCTACTTTGGGAATAAAACAAAAGTAGAAATGACATTTGTAATGTATATAATTTTTCCTCTAAGTTTTAATGTATCTTATGTGGGGTTTTTGGTTTGTCTGTCTGTCTGGTTTTAAGTTGCTCTGGGTTGCCCAGGGCAAGATAAAGTGACTAACAAATTCAATAAATAAGAGGAAGAAGAGGAGGAAGAAAAGATAATAGAATTTACTTAATATAGTTAAAATCTATGATACATAAATACTTTTAGCATAGTTTTCTCTTGCCAACATGTGCATGTGAGTGCAAATATTTCTGCTTCTGAACTATATTATATGAAAAAATGGGATCAGATCAATGTGACCAACATTTTAACAATCTTCACATCACCCTCAAACCACCCTCCATTCATATCACATAAGAAGTATAAAATATTCACCAGCTGTGTTCTGTCATCTCTTATGTTCTTTTTATCTTCACTTCTCACTTCCCTCTGTAGCCCCCTAGCCTCGTGCTGTGCCCCCCCCCATTTGTGTGATTTTCACCTGCAGCCCCCTTGGAATATCATGGGGCCTCCCAGGGGGCCATATGGCCCCCAGTTAGAAAACACTGGTCTACACAAATAGCTGCTCTCTAAAAATCCACACATCCACGAAAAACAACTAAGCTTCAATGTGGTGGTTCTGCTACAATACTGCTTACTTCTGACAAAAACACCAGTTACACCCAGGCCAACCCAGAACTAGCTTCAGCTGTAATTTTTGCAAAATAACCCACTCCAGTTCTATTCCAGTAAAAAATCTTCACAAATACCAATACGTTTGGGGCCTTTATAATTTTCTTTTTCTTAAAGAGTATCTCTGTTATCTAATCTTGGAGGTAATGGTTTCCTTCAATTTGAATAAAGTTTTCCTTAAGTTTGATTTATTGAATAAAAACTATCTGATAACATTTTAAAGATTTTTCTGATACATAACCATTTATGGATTAGGATTCATCACATCACATATGATTCAAATTATTTTTTCCAGAGTGAACATTAGATATTGTCTAAAATACTTTTCCAAAGGAAAACTATTTCAGGGAATATCTAATGTTTTCACAAAACACAAAAAAACCCTGTTTCAAAGAACAAGCAGTAGAGATCTGCATCACATTTAACAGCCTTCCCCAACTTGGTACCCTCCAGGTGGAATGAGAAATACATACAAGAACACTATACAGTACAGTCATACCTCAGGTTGTGAACGTGATCCATGTGGGAGGCATGTTCGCAACCCGCAGTGCTGCGTCTGCGCACGCGTGTGACGCGATCCAGCACTTCTGCGCATGCGCGAGTGCCAAAACCCGGAAGTAACCCGTTCTAGTACTTCCGGGTTCAGTGTGGTCCGCAACCCAAAAACGCGCAACCTGCAGCATTCACAATCCAAGGTATGACTGTATAAAATTATTATAATAAAACAGCAGTAAAAAGACAGAACTTTACCTGGAAATGGAAACATGCAAATAATCTTAATACTCTTACCAATTGCAAATGCCTTCACAACTAGAGTTTATTCATGAAATTCAATTCAGTCACTTTACTGAAGTGCAAAAATTTCAGTCCACTACAACACACATAGGCACAATCTTTACTACCTACCCCAAAGTTCAGAGACAGTAAATTTGATGACAATGTCATTTACCTCAAGAACTTGGACTTCTTATGGAAATAAAAATGATCTAGATGGTATCTATCCTTAATCACAATGAATGTGATATCATGGTTAGACTAGGATCTCTGAGACCAGTGTTCAAAACCTCACTCGGCCATTAAACTAAGTGGCCCAGTCTCAACCTCTCAACCTAACTTCACATGGTTGTGTCAATTGAGTAAGAAGGGAGAGAAGCATGTACACCACCTTCAGTTACTTGGAGAACATGGTATATAAATGCTTTAATAAATACTAAAGACCCATTCTTCTCAGGCATAGTAACAGATCAAGAAACGTGCAAGTGCCAGCCCATCTCCACCTGACACTATGCATCTGCTCCTATGCACAGGACTCAATCTTTGCTTTACCACCACAAAATGTCACTTGAACATTTACTGTGGATGTAGAAGGCTGCATTTAGCAGATGTACACAACACACTGGCAAACAATTTCAAGTGCCTTTCCTACCCTTACTATGTATCTTGCTATGAAGCACCCAATCAGTGTGAAGAGTGTATTCATTTTCAATTGACTCACAACAGTGAATGCATGATATAAAAGGGTCACCTGGTACAACTATCGAGATCAGACATATTCAGGTTAACTGACACTCAAAATACTAAAAATAAGCTACATACAGCAGCTTACATGCCTATTCTAAAATGTGTGACTTCAATTTCACTCTCATATTAACTGCTTAAAGACAATGCATCTGATATAGAACAGCCTAAGTAGAGCAACACACAAGGAAAAAAATAAGGGGTAAATAGTTAATGGCTGCTGTGTATTTAGCTTTCCCAGTAAATGATCATCAGACCAAATTTTAATGATTATTTTAAAACTGCAGTAATTTGGAGGGGTGGAATTTCATAACCTATAATGCTGACTAACTAAAATTAGTGGTTTTCTATTTTAAAATAAAACAACTTTTCTAGCAGTCTAAAAGCTGTTTAGCCACACTATTTTCCATTCAGTATCAGAAAAGTAACATACAAACAACAGATGAAAGAATTGCTTTAAAACAGTCTTAAAATTATTTAAATAAAATAAAGCCAACTGGAATAGGGATTCAGTTAAAAAAAGTGCCCCTAAAAATTATTCAAGTTCTGGCTTTTTTAATTCCACCCCTCCCCCAAATAAGGAGAAACCTATTCCTGTGATGGAAAGAGGAACTGATGGAAAGAGTGATGGAAAGAAGAAGAGACAAAATAGATAATTTCCAGAGACGTAAACTGTCCTTCAGAGGCACAAACTGTTCATAAGAGAGGTGTGAAATGTCAGTAATTTGTGGACCTCATACTCACAGCCCACTCTTCCCAAATGGTACAATGCAGGAGCATTCTGTGTCCTGCTTTTTATTTCTCAATTGCTGTCCACGTACAAGATGCTATTCACCATGGTCCCCCACCTTTCAGTTTGGAGAACTCTATTTATACAGACTTTAGAGTTATCAATACGTTTATGTCATTCAGTTCATGTCCTGCAGACTCTGTCTGGCTAGAGTTGGCGACTGGATACAGACAAGCTAACTAAAGCTGAATCCAGATAGATAATTATGGCTGAAATGCTTTGTGCCCATGTCTATTCCTTGGACATTCAGATATACCTGAAACTAAATTGTACTATCAATAGGTCCTTAACAGTCAAGATAACACAAAATGAAGAACATCTATAACCTCAAACAACTATGTATTGTTTTCTATTAAATTTGTTCCAAATAATATTTTTAAATGTTTAGGGCATGTCATTCTCAGCATGCATGTAATGTTAGTTTCAGGGGACAAAAAAGGAAACACCTACAGTATTGAAATGAATTACACAAGGTTTTAAGCAAACTGTTAACATGCAAAGAGCACAAAAATAGAAGAAAATTAAAAAGAAGGTGAGGTATGAAGAAAAAATAGGAAGTAGAAAATAATACAGGCCTAAGCTTGCAATACTATACACATACCTGTATACCTAGGAGTAAGTCCTACAATGAGACTTGCTTATGAGCAGACATGCATAAGATCACATAACTCAGAGTGCTGACAATTAACTGCACAGAAGTACTAAATTAGAACCTATTCACCACTTAACGCTTAGGCTACATGTATGTCCAAATAGCAATTTTAAAAATTAGTTCCATAGCACTTTCCACTTTACAATAGCTATAACACTGCATACTTAATGTATGTCTTATGCTTACATTCCAGAGCAACCATTTTTTCTAAGCAAGTTTTCAACTGTGACAAAAAAATCAAGCTACTGCGTATAAGGATCTGATAAATATATACAAAGCACTCTTATACAACTTAAAACAAATCTTAAGCATCAATTTATGATATCAGGTAGAATAGAACTTTATTGCTCCAAGGTCCTTCAGAACTAAAAAGGTACCCAAGAGACTGTCAGGTTGAGATTTTTTTAAAAAAAGACTTACCCATGTATCTAAATTAATGTAATAGTAATTAATGGATTAACTTTCAAAGGACTAGGAAAAATATTCTTTTTATAGAGAGCTGCTATTGGCGGGATTGCCTGTTCTAGATGGAACTTCACTTTAAAGCAACATATTTATAGACTGACTGGCCTTAGTCTCAGCTTTGTTTTCGAGGGCCAGATGGCACCCACAGTCAGATTGCTTGCAATTAGTTCCCTGATATGTTGCTTACCTCCTTAGAGGGAAGAACCTTGCCACTATTATCACCCAAACCTGGAAGGCTGTAGAAATTTGCAGCAGATGCAGAAACCATCACTCTTGCCTGTTGGCTGAAACTAGTGTGATACCATAGTAGATTCTTATGTGGGAGGCTTAGAATCAATCTTGCGTTCAATGCCCTTGAATACTCACAAAGAGCCATTTCACTCACACATTACATGGCAACAAACTCAGATTTACTTCTGAGGGGCAACTTGACAGGCAGCTCCCAGCAGGCTGAAAAGCAGTGCCTATGATACATGTGTTTTCAACATGTGTGTATGTATTTTAGGTGTACACCTAAAAAAATGTGTAAAATTGTACTAGGCAAAGGTAAAGGAAATTGTACTACATTCACCCAAATGTACTTCACAGGTCAGTCCACAAACTGACTTTCATAGTTACAGATTGCTTAAATAAGGAATTACTGAAACCCAACCTGAACCAATGGGCAAAGGGTTTGATAGTTTTTGTGAAAATTTTTAAAGTGCACTGTAAGGAAAGCTTAACAAACCAAAGCCTCATTTAAACTAAAGAGAAAGAACCAAAGGAAATCCTTACCTCCATTGATTGGCAGAGGTGCCAGAAGTTGACCTCTGACAGCTACTTTGGGAGAATCTTGTCCATAGCGCCCACGCTCAAGTATCAGCAAAGTAGGTGTTGAACGATCAGGACTCAGTACAGTCACATTTATGAGGGCTGTATAATATGCTTGACTAGCATTATCTGCACTAGCTGGAAGAGCGTAACAATTAAACAGGACCAAAATGGGCACAGAGGATAAATAGCTCCAATAAGGCAAAACCCACTTTAGGAACATTTTCAGCCCTGAAAAATGTAAATTTTATCTTCAAAACGTCTCTTGAACAAAATATTATTGTGTGCATAAATGCATGTTATTCCATATCATAATAAAAAGGAATTAGAATCGCTAAAAGAAGCAAGAGAGCCACCCTGGGTGCCTAGTCCTTTCCATACATTCAGCCACTGGAGGAAGCTTAAAATGATATGGATGGTGGGGGAAAGGAGATTTTTAAATATATATATATATCGGGTTTTCAAAGGTAGAAACGAATCAGAACGAAGAAGCCGGGATAATAACCTAAGCGCTACAGCAGCTGCAAGGAAGACGACACACAACAGCTTATTCGAAGGAGACGAGGAAAGGGGGCCACTGGGATCCAAATGCTATAAAAGGAGAGGATGGGGCTCCAGAGGCCGAGCAGTCCGTCATTCGATTCCCGAAGAGAGGGACAGCTCTGGGCCTGGCCGCTCGCCTTCTGGGGCTTCGCTTTCTGCCAAGGAGATGGATGAAGAGGTGGGCAGAGAAGCGCAGGTGGCGGCGGTCGCTCCGGCGGGGCTTCGTATCTCCGGGGGCGGCCGCGGGGAAGGAGCGGTCGCCAGTCTAGTCCGAGGGGGGGGGGGGAAGCGGTCACTTAGCGTCGCCGCTCCACCCGAGGGGCACAGAGAGACAAGACAGCCTGCGGCTTGGCAAGGAGAGCGCTTCGGTGCCGCTGCTTCGGCCGCCCCGGAGCCTTCGGCCCTCCTCAAGCTTGCTGTCGGGTCCCGAGGAGCAGCCCAGTTTCGCGCGCAGCCTCCACAGACTCTCCCCAGCCCCAGGCGATCGACTGCGGCGGAGTCAGGAGCCGCGGAAGCTCCATGGAGGCCGACTCGGCTTCGGCCGCTTCGTGGGTCCCTCCTCTTCCTCTTCCCACACCACCCCCCTCGCTCAGTCCGGCCGCGCGACCAACAGCCGAAAGGGAGCTCGCGGCGCCAGCAGCCCCACCCACCGAGCAACCGTCAAGCCTTTCCCTTTCCCCCCTCAGCTTGGAAACAACCGCAGCCGGCAGCGCCCGGGCGGGTTCTTACGGCGGAACCACCAACTGCAACCTGCTGGGTAGTTTCTCGCGCCGCGTGCGCAGGCGCACTGCGCCAACCCGTTGCTCGCCCTCGCCCCCCCCCCACGCACCGCCACGAGGAGGTGGGAGGGAACTCGAGTGAAAAGTCACACCCACTCCTAGGGGAGGGTGCGCGAGCGTTACAGGACTGAGGCAGCGGAGGCGGGGCTAGTTTAAAAATAGTTGGGTTGCGCTGGATTCAGAGGGAGATGCGGGAGCGTGGTCGCTGTTCTTGGGAAGCTGAACAGTCGAAAAGGTAAACGCTCAGGGACAGCTCTGCCTGCAAACCAGCTCCACATCTATATGTATCTTCTTCATATTGCTTTACGGCACCCCCCCCCACACACACACACATTGGACACTGAGGCAGGACAGGTGTGTATGTGCTCCCAACAGAAACTGCCGTCAAGCAAATCACTCCTTCTCTCAGTCCGTTTACCTCACACCGGCCATTCCATTTCCCAGGCATAAGCCCCCTTTTCCTTCCCGGATTATAATGTGCCTTCCACACGTTGACATAATAGTTCACTACACTCCTCCCCATCATTTAAGGAGGAAATTGCCTCACAAATTGACTTCTCTGATGAGAGCTAGAAATCCCCTCAGGCTTCTGTCCCGGACCCAAGTCCCCTCAAGTCTGCATAATTCACCTTGCCTTGCTCGTCTGACGGTGGAAGGGGCAAGCTCAATGCTAAAGCTGCACATTCAGAAGGTCCTGGGTTCAGCCCCTTTTCATCTCCAGGTAAGGCTGGGAAATATTCCTTTCTGAAAGCCTTGCAAAGATTTTGCCAGTTGGTAGACCAGGAATACATCCTTCTGATATGCCTATATATTAAGTTCTTTGTGAGTGCATAGTGTAAGCACGTCTCTTCTAGTTCCTTTTTAATAAGTTAAAACCTCATATGCCAAGTTCCGGTAGGCTACATTTCATTGGTGTTAAATGTGGCTTAAGCCATATCCTGATAGATATTGTCCCACTGGCAATATGCTGGCCAGGCAGTGGATTCACAGAAATGTCAAGCTACAGAAGCTGCCTATTTACCCTCTGCCAGTCTATCTATATAGCACCTTCTGCTCTGTCCCTCTTGATTCATAACATGCGAAAAGGTTGGTATTAGTGAAAATGGTCCTTCAGATTACTTGGATCCAATCCCTCTAAAGTTTTAAAAGTTAAAATTGGCAAATTGGGCTTGGAAAGCACACCAGCAACCAGTGCAAGTGGCACAATAATGGTGTCATATGACTCAAATGCTAGGACCCATAAGGATTCATGTGGCTACATTCTGAACTAGTTAAAAGTTTCTGAGTCATGTTAAAGGCAGCCCCCCCCAATCCCCCACATTTCAATAGTCAAGCCTAGCTTGCCCATGAGAACTTTCCAGAGGTTTCAGTTGGTGCACCAGCAGATACACCATATACATAAATAATACCACCACATGTAACAATGGTGAATTAGTTGTAATTTTGTTCAGATGCAATATGGAACATCCCATTCATGTGAATCTATCTGAGCCTTGAGATTAGTACGTATCTAAGGTCTTGCCTTGGCCCTGCCATTAACAGAAATACAGAAACAGGGTCCTCTCAGGTGGCTCCCTGACTGTGTATCTCACTCCCTAGTGAGATTTGCCAGCCCCCTCACTCACAGACTTTAGGTTTTATTAAAGGGCAGCCTGAGTCTGAAGGCCTTTTAACTGTCTTATCGGACTCCTGTTTTATAAAGCTGTTTGGTTTCCCTCCCCCCTATTGTTTGCTATAGTTAATTGGTTTTAACTTGTATTTATTCCAATTTTATTGTTTAAAATTGCTTTCTGAAGGCTTTTTGCTCTGAAATGTGGGTACACAGATAAATAAAATAAAATGCATGAAACCACTCCGGATATTTATGTCCTCAGAAATGGATGCCACAAAAAAATCCAAAAAGAAAACTCAAAAGCAACCTTCCATCTAACATTTATGACAGTTAAATGCACTGTTTTATTTTTTATTTTTAGTATTTGTTGCAGAAAATATTTGTGTTTTGAAGCAAATAACCACCTGTCTGCTCTGCAGAGACATGTCCTGCCTAGTTACCGTATTTTGGTAGCAGCAATGGAAAGCCCCACATTGAGAGCAATTATTAATCTTTAGCAGTGTGGTTAAATTTTTCCTTTTGGAGAAGTTAATGTGTTTGTTGTGAATGATACACTTGGTCACCAGTGCGAGGAATCTAGAAGAAAATTGCATTGTGCTAGTGCTAGTTTAATTTTTCCTTTAATGAGGGCCAAGATTACCTCCTCTTCTTGGGTGGCTTTCAACAAATGCAGTACACATTGTGAGTGCTTGTGAGAGCAAACACTGACCCACAGAGCCCACTAAAGGCATATAACTTGTGGATCTGAAAAATCCTCAGAGATGTCATTTATGAAAAGCTCTATAGAAATGTCAATATAATACAGGAAATGTTTTTGAAGCGGTAGCTGAATGTTCTGCTTTCACATCCCATTCCCCCCCCCCCCCGCTTGGGAAATGCTAGGTGATGAACCACAGTGGGTCCACTAATGGCCTTTTAAGCAATCTGCAAAAACTCTTCATCCTTTACTCAGGGGACTATGCAGGAACAAAAATGACAAATATTCACATTTCACTAGTGTCCTTCACAAGAAATATTTACTGTGTCTGACCATGGGCAGATTGCTTGACAACGTTTAATGTTTTCCATGCGTCTGCTATTGAAAATAATACACTTATTTTAACAAAAAAATGGGTTCCTGCATTTATTCTGTCACAGGAACCAGGAGACAGCTCTGTGGGAAAACAGCTTGCATTTTATAGCAAAATTAGAACAACCTTATTAGTTCACGTATAGCCCACTTGCATTTGCTTTTACTTGAAGCTATAAGAAAATAATAGAGCAATAATGGACCGATCCATTTTCTATCATGGTAATATATTCTATAATGAGTGTTTGTTACTGGACATTCCATCTTGTATCTGAATTCACACAGGTGACTGTGACCAGCTGCAGTGCCTAGCAGATCTTGCTAGATCCTTCTGACTACAATGAAGATTTTTATACCTGTTACATACTATAGGTGGTCAGACTCTTGGTCCATCTAGCCTATTGCTGAGTATTCTGTCTGGGAAAAGTTACAGGTAGGTAGCCGTGTTCTTCAGATACACACTTCTTCAGATACACTTCTTCAGTGTATCTGAAGAAGTGTGCATGCACACGAAAGCTCATACCAAAATAAAAACTTAGTTGGTCTTTAAGGTGCTACTGAAGGAATTTTTTTATTTTGCTGTCTGGGAAAAGTTATTTCAGGTCCCAGAAAGAGATTTTCCCTATCACATTATTTATTTTCCATCTGGAGGTGCCAGGGGTTAAACCTTCCACATGTAAATTATGTGTTTTATAACTGACGTGTGGTGCCACCCAGTATCAGAAAAGCACAGAAACAGGCCTAGCTAAAATTATTGGAATCATAGAATCATAAAGTTGGAAGAGACCGCAAGGGCCATCCAGTCCAACCCCCTGCCAAGCAGGAAGCACCATCAAAGCATTCTTGACATATGCCTGTCAAGCCTCTGCTTAAAGACCTCCAAAGAAGGAGACTCCACCACACTCCTTGGTAGCAAATTCCACTGCCTAACAGCTCTTCTTACTGTCAGGAAGTTCTTCCTAATGTTTAGGTGGAATCTTCTTTCTTGTAGTTTGAATCCATTGCTCCGTGTCCGCTTCTCTGGAGCAGCAGAAAACAACCTTTCTCCCTCCTCAATATAAATAAAAAAAATTCCTTCAGTAGCACCTTAAAGACCAACTAAGTTTTTATTTTGGTATGAGCTTTCGTGTGCATGCACACTTCTTCAGACATCCTTTTATATCTTTGAACATGGCTATCATATCACCCCTTAACCGTCTCTTCTCCAGGCTAAACATACCCAGCTCCCTAAGCCGTTCCTCATAAGGCATCGTTTCCAGGCCTTTGACCATTTTGGTTGCCTTCTTCTGGACATGTTCCAGCTGTTCTATTCTGCTGTTTGGAATCAGTCCTGTGCACATGGCACTTTTCTGCATATGGATGGGCATCCATGATGTTTGATGTGAAGATAATGTGGACTTGGCTGAGCTATCTGCACATTTGTGTTAAGAAACGTACCATTAACAATAATTTAAGCACGTGAAATATCTCCTGCCAATCTTTTCTGATTTTTATTGCCTTTACACTCCTTTTCAGTATGCAGGCGTGCTTTTTTCCAGGATACTCCATTACCTATCAACAAACATCCTCACTTGTTTTCTTAGTTTGCTGACATTTAGGCAGAGTTCCCTGGTTTGGACATAGTAGGAAACTTTGACTTAATACAAACTAGACTCTTCATACCAAAGAAGCCAGTGCACAGTTGGAGAATGGATTAGCAGAGGAGAAGCATTAATTCCTGATGGTTGTTCCTGGCTTCATAAACCATGCCTTATGATGCTGGAAAGGCTCGATCAAACTGTGCAAATAAAAAAGGGTTACAAAACTACAATCCAGAAAGGGAAATTGCAAAATATCACCTATGCCTCAGGCACCAGAACAAAAGTACTAGTTATACAGAAAATGCCTTGCTGTTCCGCTATGATTGCTCAGAACTGGTCTTGTGCCTTCATTGTTGTAGAGAAATTTCACAGTTCTGCAATGAATAATATCTCCCAATCAAGTGTAACTTTATTGACAGCTCAGCTGTACTGTAAAATGACACCACATCAGTGGAGTTGACAGTGTTCACTTTTATGCAAAGCAGAAAATACTTTGGAAGAATGCTGCTTTTCTAAATGTGTAAATGTCACGGTAGCACCTTGTGTCCCTCATGCAAGCAGTAACACCAGAACTAAAATCAGCAGCAAAAGCTGCCTGCCTGTCTCCTTGAAATTCCTTCCTATGCAGAATTTATTAAATCTGTCTATAATATCAGCAGCAGGGGATAGAATAGCAGCAGAGGTGAATATAGAGCTTATGAATATCTAGAGAAGGGATGTAACGAATATCACAACAGTTTATATAACAGTTTTCACTGCATTTGGTTCCACTGGGTGACTGCTAAAGTTTTAGAAATGTTTTGGAGATGTATACAGTATTTTGTTTTGTGCTATGTAAATCTCTGAATAGCGGGATGTTCCAGGGAAATCTTATTCTATAGAGCAGTTTACTTTTGGCTAAAGTAACACTAGAGACTTAGTGTGGAATTTGTAATAAACTGCCTATTTACAAATGTACAAGCTGAGCAGGTGGGAAACAAGTGGACAAAATTATAGACTCAAGACACCATCATCCCAGCACACTATTACTGTGTAAAGATCAGTTCTACTGGTTGGCACCTTTTTGTAACATTTTGTAACCAATTTGCATTATCCATGGATTGGGTCAGAGTCAGAAGATTTTAGCTCTCTTGGTACATCCATTTTTCACACAGATTGAGCAAATACAGCCTCCCTCCAAGAAGGTGTGTCTACCTACAGTAGACTAAATAAAGGGGAGCAAGACTGACAGTAGCGATTAGCCAGTAAGGAAATATTGTATTTACTCGAATGTAATGCACATCTCTTATGGCCAAATTAACATCGCGAAAATTAGGGTGCACATTAGATTTGATGGCGCATTTACATTTGCCAGCAAATACATTTTTGGTTTCAAGGTTTTGAAAATTGAGGTGCGCATTGCGTAAATACAGTACATATTGTTCACTATCTACTATCAAACAATTAGAACCTAGAAGGAAAGCTCTAGCTCTTTGCTTAGCTCAACCGCACAACACAGCTGTAACACTATTATTTACAGCAAGTGGAAGCTGCAACAAAATGTTGCTGTCCAGTGCTCCAGCCAGTTAGTCACCTATGCTCCCTTCCAGGATACTCCATTCCAGTTCCCACTCTCCCTGGTCTTTTACACACACACCCCAATACACAAAAATTTGGAATGAAGGGTGATTTTAAATGCACTAAATAATAACGATATTCTGTGGAGCATAGGAAGTTGCCTTATACCAAGTCAGACCATTGGTCTGTTTAGCTCAGTATTGTTTACACTGACTGGAAGCAGCTGGCTAGGGTTTCAGGCAGGGGACATTCCCAGCCCTACCTGGAGATGCCAGTGAATAAAACTGGGACCATCCATATGCAAAACAGACACTCAGCCACTGAGCTACAACCCTTTGCTGTGACCATTGAGCATGATCTCAACTCCTTGGGGTTTGGGGTTGGTTGGCCTCAATAGTTTATTTTCTTTTTGTTCCTTTGCAATCCTCCTGGTTCTCCCTCCCTCTTGCTTTCCAGCAGCTTTGTTTTGGCTACAATCCTAATGACACTCACAGCTTTTTAATGTAATTCTTCAATGTGCTTACCGGTATGTACACAGATGGTGCTATATTTGTATGAAGTAAATAATTATATGACTATTTTGTTTCAAATGAGTCAAAGCACCTTATCAAGTCAGTCCAGCCATTCATTAAGAAATCAAAATGAGAAACAGGTACAAAAACACTGGGTGCATTCATACAACAAACCAGACAACTTGATGTACCGCTATTATTCAGAAGTAAATCTGCAGCACAGCTATACAATATACAAAAGCACAAACACTCCTGCATGGGCAAAGAGAAATGAAAGTAAATCTTACAATGGGAAATATTTTCACATACAGTACAATAGCATCTTGTGTGCAATTACTTGCGCAATCTCAACCTTGTATGGTTGAAAACTGGCTGGTTGAAATCCCACAAATTAATTGCACGCAAGGTGAAGAGCTTAAAAGCTCCTTTTGTGTTGAGTTTTCCTGGTGGAAAGAGCTTTTAAGCTTGCATACTAGGTTCTGGGATGCTCTTGCAGGAACTTGGAACATTTCTTTATTATTATTATTTTTAATCTTTATTGTCATTGTCCCCTTGCGGGATCAACGAAATTACTCGGTTGCTACATCCACTCAGCATTCCGCATAATCCAAAATTACAAAACCTAATTAAAAACAGTAAATGTAATACAAAATAACAAGTAAAATAAGATGACTTCAAAGTCCAGGCTTTCCATTTAAGGCCAGAATTGCTCTAGAGAAGAAACTGTTCCTGAGACGCCTCGTTCTTGCCTGCATTGTTCTATATCTCCGTCCCGATGGCAGGAGCTCAAAGAAATGGTGACCAGGGTGCGTTGGATCTCTTGATATGTCTAGTGCTTTTCTTTGGCACCTGGTGGTGTAGATTTGTTCTAAGGTGGAGAGTGAGCAGCCAATAATGCTCTCTGCTGTTTTAATAATTCTACACAGCCCTGCTCTGTCCTGGGAAGTACAGCTTCCGTACCACACACATAAACCGTACGTGAGCACGCTCTGTATGGCACAGTGATAGAAGGCAAGCAGCAGCTTTTGTGGAAGATGGTTTTTCCTTAAAATTCTCAAATACAGTCTCTGCTGCGCCTTCTTCACAAGCCCCCTTGTATTAACACTCCAGGACAGATCCTCCTGTAACTCAATGCCTAGAAATCTAAACGTTGTTACCCTCTCCACACAAATTCTGTCAATCAAAAGTGGCTGGTCCTTGTTCTTCTGTCTCCTAAAGTCCACCACAAGCTCCTTTGTTTTCTTTGTATTTATGAGCAAGTTATTAACTCTGCACCACTCTGTCAGCTGCTCCACCTCATCTCTAGAGTCCGTTTCACCCTCCTTATCAGAGATGAGCCCGATCATGGTTGTGTCATCTGCAAATTTGACAACCCTATTTCAGAGCTGGCACAAGAGCATCCTACCGGTAGAGCCCACTAAGCAAGGCAGAGAGCTTTTAAGCTTGGAAGGTACAGGTGGTTGCATGGAGGTAGTTCAGAACTACATGAGAGTGCGTATACTCGCTATTCTTGGAACATAACCCCCCCCCCCCCATACACAATTGTACTGTCTTTCTAATCAGGCAAGGGAGCATTCATTAGTGTTTATTACATTACATACTTTTAACTGGTGAACAAACTAAAGTCCTTAGGAAACAAAACACACAAATCAGTGGCAGATCTTTTGACAGAATAAAAAGAACTGAACTCTTCTTGACCCTTCTGTCCTTTAATTTCTTAAATCCTACCACACATACTTAATTCTTAGACCCCTTCTCTCTTTATACTAGGGCAGACCCCAGTCTCTTGGATCCAGTTTCTTCTATGTTGTCTTGTTCCACCTGCCTCTCTTCTTTTCCCCAGGTACAGCTTTTATTTCCATTAAGACCTTGTCATCCAAGAATCTCTCTGTAATCATCTTTTCTCTAGCTTGCATGAGCTCAGATTCTCTATGCCTCATCCCTAGTATCGTTTTCACTAGAGGAACATGAGTGCGCCTAAATGCCCAGACATCAGAACACTAGGAGATTCGGCAGAAATTAAATGACTCCACAATATTTTCTTTTGAAGAAGCATAATTCCTCTACGCTTTATGAACAGATATGATAAGTGGATAGTTCATAATAAAAAGTAGAAAGGTATATAGGCCATAAAAGGTTTTCCTTGATGCTAAGGATAAGGAGAAAATGAGGTCTATAGCATTTAAAGAGTTGTCTGGGAATACAGTAAATGTAAAATAAAATAAAATAAATAAACCAAGGGTGGCTCATGTGCTTTCCATTTACTGACAATCTAAAAGATAGCTTTAAGAGATCTTTTTGACTAAGAAATCCACATATCTGACACTTCTGACAAGCAATAGTGTGCTGTGCATGAGGCTCTGTGTAGAAGTAGCTGCTAAATAGAGAGCTATGATTCTTATTAATACGGTATATATACTGCGTATATGCCAAAATGGCTCCTAAACGGTTTACAACAATAAAATCAATACATCATTAAAACACACAATAACAATTCAATGCGCACCAAAACATCCTTAATTAAAATATGCAATAAAACAAACAATTAAAAAACTGTTTTTAAAGCATTTTTAAAAACCAAAGCACAGTTGAAACCATCAAACCAGAAGTTCAGTTCAGGGGAATGCTTGCCTAAATAGATGTGTCTTCAGGAGCTGGCAGAATGCCAATACTGATGGGGTCTCTTATATATCAACAGGGAGGGCATTCCACAACATTGCTGCTGCCAGTGAAAAAGCCCATGTTACCACAAGTCTGTAATTATGGCAAAACTAAATTGGTTCCTTCAGCCGATCTTAGTGCCCTTGCTAGGCAGTGAATAAGAATACCTTTTTCAGTTAACCTGGTCAGCTTATTTAGACTTTCTATGTAAGTATCTATCAAATTAACACTTTCTGAAACAATATGCAAAACAAAGCACAGCTTCAAAATTCACACATCCAAATTTAGCATTACATTTTGCCAACCAATATTTACAAAAATGCATGTATTAGGGGAAATTACTTGCACAAATGTGTACATTACTGAAAACTGTGTACGATTGTTTATTAGGAGAAATTCACACTAAAATGCTGGTGAATTTTCAAAATTTTCAACAAGTTGCTGCAAAATGTGGAGAACTGGATTTAATATTGGAAAAATGAGAATCTGAGACGTGAAATAGACAGATTCTTCCATCCCTACTCTGAACCAGCTGCAAAGGAAGGCCAACAAAGATTGCACTACAATAGTCCAGACAGTTTACCAATATATATGCCACAGTGACCACATTATCCATGCCCAGGAAAGCTTTGCTACCATAGCTCACCTGTTGGAAGGAGAAATGGTGTGTGTTGGATTGAATTATCCCACCCCAAACTGGTGGATGCTGCATTGCTGCAGTCCAAAGGAACAGTGCAAATGACTCTAGCATTCAGAATTGTGTGTTGGATTAAAGGTCTCACATCACCCTTTTGCATATGCAGGTGAACCAGACCAGAAGTAGTTTGCTCACCCCCACCAACACCACTACACTGAATACATCTATGTCAGTTGTTTGTGTGTGTGCACACATTTTGAACACAGGTGTGTGTTGAAAAATGCTTACTTCATCATCGCTTAGGTTTTCTGAACAAGAACAGCCATATTCTGGGGTATATTTTACGGCTGATTTGTTTAAGCTGGTAAGTACATGAGTTAAGTCATTCAAATTTAGTGTGGGACAGTTACTGGTCCAGATGTGTGTCTAGTAAAAACAACTGATTCTGATTTGCAAGTTTCAGAGTGATTTGCTGATTGTAATACTGATCAGTCACTAAAGCCACCTTGTGTCTGTCACACACAAAAGCACACCCTTGTACACTTCATAAATTAATTTGGAATAAGCACTGCCCATTATGTTCAAAGCTACGAAGGACGTGCAGTTGTACTTTGGTTTGCGAACACCTTGCGACTCGAACATTTTGGCTCCTAGATACCGCAACCCCGGAAGCGAGTGTTCCAGTTTGCGAATGTTCTTTGGAACCTGAATGTCCGACACGGCTTCCACAGCTTCTGATTGAGTGCAGGAAGCTCCTGCAGCCAATTGGAAGTTACGCCTTGGTTTTTGAACGTTTTCAGAAGTTGAACAGACTTCTGGAATGGATTCCGTTCGAGAACCATGGTATGACTATAATACTAACCCCATGTATCTGGAGGTAAAGGTAAAGGGACCCCTGACCATTGGGTCCAGTCGTGACCGACTCTGGGGTTGTGGCGCTCATCTCGCGTTATTGGCCAAGGGAGCCGGCGTACAGCTTCCAGGTCATGTGGCCAGCATGACAAAGCTGCTTCTGGCGGACCAGAGCAGCACACGGAAACACCAGTGGGCTAAGCCCTACTGAATTCATTACAGCTTCTCAGATGACCGTTAGGATTGCGCTGCTACTTCTCATTAGACACATGCAGGATTACACTACAAAGGGATTATCAACAATGCTTTGAGAGGATAGAAGGCATCCATACTGTTTAACAGGTCTGATTGGGAGTACAATAACCAGGGTTTTATAGCCCTAATCATACCAGTCAAAGAATGCTAAATGCTACTCTTTCACCATTTTTAAGTGTGCTAACAGTAAATCATACATATTAATTAATGTTAATATGTTTGTTTGGTTTTAGCCCACTGCATGTAATCAATCTGTGTTTAGAATTCACAAGCAGTCTAACATTCACATTCTACAGTAGCTGCAACCTCCAGACTACAAGGGGAGACCTACATAGAGTGCATTGCAGTAATTCCATCTTGATATTACCAATGCCTGGGCTGCTGTGGTCTAGAAACAGTTGCAGTTGTGACACCAACCACAGCCGGGTAAAGGCACTTTTAGCCACACAGCTCATCTGACCTTCCAGTGACAAAGCAAGATTCAGGAGCACATCCAATGTACCTGCTCCTTCATGGTATAGTCCCATCAGGGCAGGCAATTGACTGATCTCCTGGATCCAGAAGTCATTCACACACAGAGACTCCATCTTGCCATGATTCAGACTCAGTTTATTAGCCCCAATCCAGACACTGGGCCAGGGCTTGCACAGCCACTCCTGTTTACAGAGAAGTAGAGCTGACTGTCATCAGCCTACTTATGAGACACAGGGGACCAAGACTCCTAGCTGTCATGATTTGTTTTAAAATCAACCCTTTTAAGGAGTGTTATTATGAAGCAAATCCTGTAGACACTGTTCTAATCAATTCCATTGTGAGAAATGAGCCTTCTCCCATCTTTCAATGTTTGTAGACAATTAGTGAAGCCAGAGTTAGACTGATGAGTGTTCTAGATAAAATTAAAGTCATATACTCACCAGGGAAGATCAAAATAGTTTCAATATGAAAATGGAGAAAGGACTTTCTGGTTTATTTTGAAGCCGCTTTGAGATCATCCTGGTGAGTGTATGACTAATTTATCTCTACATTCAGACAATGGAAAAGAAACCTCGTTTCATCTTTCTAACTCAGGTCCAATTTAATGAGAAGCTCCCCCCCCCCGGCTAAGTATGAAAACATTTTTAAAAACCTTGTGAATATATATAAGGTAGTTACTAAATTCATATTAAAGGTGTGGCATCATGATGGGATCTTCAGTACAACCTGTCCTGCTTCCTTAGCCTAGTTTGAGTTGAACGTGTACTTCAGAAGGCAATAATGGATTTGCCAAGGAATGCAAGTGGTAGAAGACCCAACATTCTGGAGAATGCTTGGCAACCTTTGCCCACAAACACATGACTGTCATAAGGCTTCCTCTTACTGCAATAGTTCCTGTTCATAACAGCGTAGTATTGCTGTATCAAAATTAACACAGCAACAGTAAAACAAAGTACATTCTGGAACTGTGCTTGGAATTCTATTAAGTGCTATGGAAATATGGATTTTCTTTAAATTCACATACATCTGGTTATATTATGTATGATATGGGGGAGTGCATCCTGTCCATTTTACAGACTGGAAAATGAGACTAGAGAAGACTTATCCCAAATCAACACAGGGTATCTTTGGCACCAAAGAGGCCTGACAAAGATCTTGCAAGTTATAGATAACCACTCTATAAATAGCTCATCCTCCCTCTCAAATGTGAATTTGGAGCCTAAGAAACAATTCTTTATTCTTACCAGCCAATTTCAATTAACTCCATAAGTATTTTTTTCCACACAGGGGACTTTTCATACATCTTACTTGATTAAAAATGTTTATTACTCCATACAGACAACAGATGCATTTTTACAGTGCCTTTAAGAGGTTACAGCAGTGGCAGAAGATCCAGCAGAAAAGAGGTTACTTTTCTGTGGTTTTGCCCTACGATAGTCCTGTAATTTTGAAGTGCCTTTCTATATTTTCATGCTATTTAAGATTTAGAGTCTGCATTAAAATTAGACACTTGCCCATACCAAGGGCAAACTGATTCTTTCTCGGAGTTTCTCAAAACACTGCAAATCTATTCAAGGGAAATGGGAATCAGATGAATACTACCCAGACTTTTAATGGTTCCACTTAGTGAAAACTAGAAAGAGATATATTGTAGAATACAGTAGTGGTAAGGAAGCTGTGGTCCTCCAGATGCTGTTGGATTCCAACTCCCATCAATTTCAGTCAGCATGGTCAGTGATTTGGGATGATGGGAGTTGCAGTCCAGCAATATCTGGAGGTGCACAGGTTCCTCACCCTTGTTGCAGAAGAAATTGAAGCTGTAGCTTCACATAAACAAGACATATCCAGCAGGCAAGCAGCTTGTATAATCTGCATTACAGACAGGTACCAGTATGGTCCCTGATCCAATCAGAGTGTTGGGAGTTTCATTCAGGAGTAGAAGTGTTGTCAGATATGTTCTTTTAAAGAATGACTCAATCAGAATAATAATTTCGGAGTCATTCTTATCAGAGAATGGGGAAGTGAGAGTAACCCTTGCATCTGGAAGATAGCATATGCTTTAAAATGCTCTTTGAAACAACAGAATAGTGCACAAAGAAAAGTTGAATGCTTTGTTTTGCAAGTCTGTATCTGCTTTTATGTTCTTCTAGAATACTGCCCCACCACCATTCTTTCTGTTATTCATTTATATTTCCAGTTTTGCAGTAATTGTGCTTATGCAGCTGGTGTCCTAAACAGAGAAAAAAGAGTTTTTTCTTTGGAGATATAAAATCTGCACACTGTGGATGTTTTAAATTACAAATTTAGGAAGACAACAGTACCATTAAAAGACCATGGTGAAATGGGGTGCATCAATCACTTTACCCACCAAATAACATCAGGAGAAGTAACAGATTAAAAGCAATAGGCAAGTACCGGTAGTAGTGAAAGTGCTCAGAACAAGATAAAATAGGAAGGATGGTGAGGAGCTCCAAATAGTTGCTTCGCCAAAATTGTGTAATTATTTGGGAATTCCTCTCTGGGGATAATCTGTTTATATCACCTATTCTTTACAGTGAGCATCAAGAAATCGTAAAGAAACTGTTGTTGTTGTTTAGTCGTTTAGTCGTGTCCGACTCTTTGTGACCCCATGGACCATAGCACGCCAGGCACTCCTGTCTTGCACTGCCTCCCGCAATTTGGTCAAACTCATGTTCGTAGCTTCGAGAACACTGTCCAACCATCTTGTCCTCTGTCGTCCCCTTCTCCTAGTGCCCTCAATCTTTCCCAACATCAGGGTCTTTTCCAAGGATTCTTCTCTTCTCATGAGGTGGCCAAAGTATTGGAGCCTGAGCTTCACGATCTGTCCTTCCAGGGAGCACTCAGGGCTGATTTCCTTAAGAATGGATAGGTTTGATCTTCTTGCAGTTCATGGGACTCTCAAGAGTCTCCTCCAGCACCATAATTCAAAAGCATCAATTCTTCGGCGATCAGCCTTCTTTATGGTCCAGCTCTCACTTCCATACATCACTACTGGGAAAACCATAGCTTTAACTATACGGACCTTTGTCGGCAAGGTGATGTCTCTGCTTTTTAAGATGCTGTCTAGGTTTGTCATTGCTTTTCTCCCAAGAAGCAGGCGTCTTTTAATTTCGTGACTGCTGTCACCATCTGCAGTGATCAAGGAGCCCAAGAAAGTAAAATCTCTCACTGCCTCCATTTCTTCCCCTTCTATTTGCCAGGAGGTGATGGGACCAGTGGCCATGATCTTGGTTTTTTTGATGTTGAGCTTCAGACCATATTTTGCGCTCTCCTCTTTCACCCTCATTAAAAGGTTCTTTAATTCCTCCTCGCTTTCTGCCATCAAGGTTGTGTCATCTGCATATCTGAGGTTGTTGATATTTCTTCCGGCAATCTTAATTCCGGCTTGGGATTCATCTAGTCCAGCCTTTCGCATGATGAATTCTGCATATAAGTTAAATAAGCAGGGAGACAATATACAACCTTGTTGTACTCCTTTCCCAATTTTGAACCAATCAGTTGTTCCATATCCAGTTCTAACTGTAGCTTCTTGTCCCACATAGAGATTTCTCAGGAGACAGATGAGGTGATCAGGCACTCCCATTTCTTTAAGAACTTGCCATAGTTTGCTGTGGTCGACACAGTCAAAGGCTTTTGCATAGTCAATGAAGCAGAAGTAGACGTTTTTCTGGAACTCTCTAGCTTTCTCCATAATCCAGCGCATGTTTGCTATTTGGTCTCTGGTTCCTCTGCCCTTTCGAAATCCAGCTTGCACTTCTGGGAGTTCTCGGTCCACATACTGCCTAAGCCTGCCTTGTAGAATTTTAAGCATAACCTTGCTAGCGTGTGAAATGAGCGCAATTGTGCGGTAGTTGGAGCATTCTTTGGCACTGCCCTTCTTTGGAATTGGGATGTAGACTGATCTTCTCCAATCCTCTGGCCATTGCTGAGTTTTCCAAACTTGCTGGCATATTGGGTGTAGCACCTTAACAGCATCATCTTTTAAAATTTTAAATAGTTCAGCTGGAATATCATCACTTCCACTGGCCTTGTTATTAGCAGTGCTTTCTAAGGAAAGAAACTGCTATCTCACAATAAGGAAGAACTGGCCATGTCCGGAGGCACTTGGTTATTTGACCTAGCATGAGCAAATTGCCCCTCCATACTCACTGAGTACTATAATTGGTTTTCATTTTTTTCCTATTAAAAAAACCCCGTTTACAATTATTGGTGCATTAATGGGATTTGTGGGATAATACCTTCCTCTAGAATTGATATGGCCTTCTACCATTGCAGTTTGCTTAACGCTTTACAGAGTTTGCTACTATATTGGTAAACATTTCTTTAAATGCTTTATTTAAGCAATTGAAGCCATGTAAAATTAAGCAGATAAACACAGAGGCGTATCAAGGGTCTCTTGCATCCTTGGCAAGGAGCTGTATTGGTGCCCTCCCCCATCACTTTACCACAATATCATATTAGAAATTCTTACATTTTACACAACCAAGTACCCGAAGCATCCGGAGTGAGAGTGAGGTGAAGAGGAAGGGTGAAAAAAAAATGCACGCCTTTCTGTTGTGGTGTGAGAAGAACGGGAGGCTTCTCCAGCGTTTGAGTTCGCCGCAATAGCAGTGTCGTGTTGCCATATACAGTATATATATATATATATATATATATATATATATATATATATATACGTCATACACTCCATATGTAGGTGGCTTTTGCCCCTCCCCCCGACCTGGGCCCCTGATTTTTCGCAAACCCCTAATTACACCTCTGGGTAAACAGGAATATGAGAAAAGAGAAAAAAGATTATAGTTTTTAAAGTAAGTTATTTTAATGAACTGGAAGTACTACTGCTAGTTTAGTATTGCAAGAGAATAAAACTGGAAGTGGAATCTTGAATGTGGCTTCTTCACACATTAACACTGAGGGCTGCTTTCCTTGTGACATTTTAATCCTGTGAGAGGTGGATGCACACACCCCTCCAGATACACTCTGTAATTGGCCACTGTGAGAGGAGGATGCTGGACTAGATGGGCCTTTGACATCACCCAACAGGGTTTTTCTTATCACTGCAGGAACAATGTCACATTTCAAATGCTCTAATTCCTGGATGCTGTGTACTCGAGAGTTTATCCCCCATTAAATATCAACTGGTGCCTATAACAATAATACAGGATGAGTAAGTCACATATACCGGTAGATGCTCATAGAACACTAAACTTGTTATGGTTCCACACTGTCCCTTATATTTTTAAACTAGGTATTAAGTGTCTGCTTGGATGCAAAGAAATGAGAATGAATGAGAATTCTTTGCCTTCCTGCAAAGAAATGAGAATGAATGCTCAATGAACAGGTTGTTCGGTCCTAAGGCAGCTGCAACATGATCTTTCAGCTTTCCTGTAATCTGGAACACTTGATTAGATTAGATTTACAGCTTGCATGTGTACATTGCTCAGGGCAGAGGGACTTCATCTGCATCTGGGTAGTGATTCAGTGCACTACCAGTACATCTGAAATGGGTCCAGTTTGTGAAGTTCTCAGCTGTTCAGGTCAATGGGACTCTGCTAACAGTAAGAAGGAAGGAAATATTCCATGTAGAATTGTGTTTTCCATTTGTACACCATTTACATGCCTCTTTGAGTCCCCCTTCCCCTTTCTACAGAATATGTAATACACACACAGAGGCAGGAGAACTTCCACACCTGATAATAACTAAACCACAATTGTATACTTATGTAGAGAGGAAATGTAATAAAAAGGGGACAAGACATTGAGTGCACTCATAAAGATACAAATCAATGTAGAAAAGGCTTGAACAATGATAATTACAAATGTGTAAATGCATAAAGCCCTCTGATGGAGGAATATATATAATCTGGAGGGGGGGGGCATATGCCCAATATGAAACAAACAAAAAAAGCTAAACCAAAACTATCAGTTCTATAAACAGAAGCCTGGCCTGCAAGCAGAAATTCTTTCACATGGAGACACAATTGAGAGTGTGAGCCTCTGACACTGTACAGAACTACAAAGTGAAGTCCACAAGCTGGTCAAAAGCCATTTCATAAGACTTTCACAGACATTTTCCTATGGCAGCGTCCTTCAGAATTGGAGCTGGGAGGGAAAGGCTCGTAGGGTATGCAAGGGAACAACTACACAAACAAGTTCAGATTGACTCTATACTTATTCCTCATTTATGTAAAAAACAAAACCTCATTGATGCAATGGTTTACAATTAGAAGATGGAAAACTATGCTAAAGACTGTGTCAGGGAAGAATGCAAATGTGTGTAAATGTTTAGCAATATCCTCAAATTCCAGACTCAGGGCTGGGCTCAGCTAACTTGTGTGGAAGCCCACACAAGGAATTCTGCTAGCGCAATGGGTCTTTCTTCCCTTTGGTGCCCCATATCCTCCCCCAGTGGCTCAGGGATGAGGTGTCAGGAGAACCCCTGGAACAGTGGACAACAAGAGGACAGGATAGATTGTTTAATTAGGCAAGCAGAACAGCTTGCACTAACAAAATGATGGCCTGCATTGCATTCCTCCCATTATAAATAATGCAAATTAGATACATTTGCAGAAATTTACTTTGTACTATTCATTCTAACATATGATATCGTGGGAAGAGGAAGTAAGGATGTAGGAATTGGGAGGTAGAGGGACAGAACTAAAAACACCAGTTAAGGGTTTCATTAGATTCTCTATTACTATAAGGTTGCATTCAGTTCCACAAAGTTCCACACTTTGGCGTGGGATCATAAGGGACACTAAATTTTTGAAAATGATGGCTGCCAATAAAGAACATTTTATAGCTGCCCGGGGATTCTGGGGTGGGGTGGGAGATGACTAGACACATAAATGGGTTCCAAGTCTGTTAGTCAGTAGAGAGTGAAGGAAATTAATTTCCACCTTGAACTAGTTAACACCAAATCCCCCACTGCACAGAGATAAAGTGGTCCTCTTGTACTAGAGCAGCCAGTAATGCCATCACAGACATGGGAATGGTGATGGAATAAAATTTATAATAGGCTTAGTGTCTAACATAAATGAAATATGTAACACCATACAAGAATTAAGTATGTAATATATAGTTGTGTACTGATGTGTCTATAGGGAATGTCTATATCTAGCAAAGCAGGACTCTCCAAGTCTGGAAATACTGCTTCTCCTCCATTGCCCAAATTCATTCATTTGCTTCTTCCCCCTCCCATGATGAGATGAAACAAGAGCAGAAGCAAACAAGGCTGCATATCAGGAAGAAACTCAGCTAAGACACATCTATTTTTATCTGACCTGAAATGAAGCTTATTACGGCAAAGTATTTGAATGGAGGCTGAATACTGAGCGGAGGCTGCAGCTCTCTATGCACATCCATCTGCTGGCAGAACAGTCCTGTTTCACCCAGGGAACTGCATCCAATATCTAATTGAGGGTGGCAGGGCGGTGGGGGGCAAATACAGAATCAGATCAAGGAAGTGTGCTAGTGCCAAATGAAAGGACTATATCCCGCATAAAAATGCTTGGCATCTATCTTCACATCCAAGGAGTTCACCATCTGTTCCACAGGGGTTCCCTACGGTGGATTCCTCAAGGATGAAGGGAAAGTGGCCTCCACTGAACAAATGTAGAGCTGCATAAGGGGCGAAGTGTAGTCTCTCGGCAGAGTGTCTCCACAATCTGTTCTTCCCTTCAGTATTGGTCTGAAAAGAATGAAGCATGGAGGAGGGAGGGACTGGCTCCCTCAGTGGGTGGAGTGCAGCTGCCTTCCTCCGACTGTTCTGACAGTTCCCCATATTCACTGTTGTAAAAAGTCTGGCCTCTGAGCTGGGACTGGTACGATGGCCGACACCTACCCCTCAGGTCTGATTGATCCACTATTGATTCTGCATTTCGACTGGATCCTTTACTGCTGTTGGGGGTGGGAGAAGAAAGAAAGAGCAAGAGACAGGAAGTCAGTTCTTCTGAGTAAGAGATAGTATTCTAATTGACTGTCCAGGAAGAAAAAAAAAAGCTTCTTAGCATCAGAAAGCTCAGGGCAAGCACAACTAGTCATTTAGCAGGTGGGTAATCCTACAAGATGTGTGAAGTTACATGATAGAAGACTTCTGTGAACCTCCCTCAGACCTCCTGGTATAGGGCAGTATATAAAATTCATAAATAAATAAATGCAGAGAGCATCTTTCCAATGAGAAAGTGAAGGTGGTGCACCAGAAATGAGATGCAAGAATGTAGTTTTTTGTAAACCTTACTGCTGTCAGGAGCTTGATTTCCTATAGGAAAACTGGATTCAGCTACTGGCAGATTATCCCTAAACAGACTTACTAGAGAGTAAGCCCCATAGAGCTTATACGATTGCACTGTAATATCACTTGTTCAAAGCAGGGAGTTTCATTTTAAGAAACCCAAAAAAATAAGTATCTATGTATACTGATTTTCTTATTGCTTTTAGACCTACCAGCGATGTACCTCATGTTCACCACCAAGGATTCCATTGTTCTTATCCACCATTTCTATGGGAGGATTTGAACAAAGCCAGGAACCATATAAGCCAGTTAAGTATCACCAATGGTTTTGAATATCAGCTGAGTTACGCTTTGAGCTTTAATAAATCTTGTATTTTCCTGTGATTCTTCCCTCCTTGTCAGACTTCAGAAAGTCTGACTTTTCTCAGTAGTGGTTCTATTTCCACAGGTATAGATGTCTTTAGTGCTGCTCTTACATCTTTTTAAAAAGGGCGGAGTATTGACATGGGCAGTGACATATCAGAAAAGTGAACCTATTGCAACTCAGCACATATTCATTATAATTACTACAGTGAATATCATGTTTGACCCCATTTTTTGTTTATTTCAGTCAATCATCTTATGGTTACTGAAACATAACAGGATGTATATACAGAACAAGTGCAATACTCCTGATAGTATGGAACAGTGTTTCCCAACTGGTGGTCCGCGGACCCCCAGGGGTCCGCGAGCTATGCGAGAGGGGTCCGCAAGACTGGGACTCTGGCGAGGCAAGATGGCAGCGCGGAGCTCCTAAACTCGACGAATGTGCTAGCGCCGCCAAATCAGCCCCCAAACAAGCAGAAAGCCACCCAAACCGCAGCCGCTGCTGCGTGGGAGCCGAACCCTTCCCCCGCTGCCTGCGCCCGCTGCCTGAGGCTCCCGCGTCTGCAGGGGGGCGTAGTCAGCCCCCTGCACCAGCCCCTCCCCGTCGCCGCATCATACCCCTCTGCCAGCCAATAGGGCTCAGGGGGCGGAGTCCAGCTGCGGCGGGAGAATCTTTCCAGCTTCCTGTTGAACTTCCGGCGAGGCATTATTGGCGCGCGCCGCGGCGCCACCGAGCTCCTGAGGGCAGCCAGCGTGTTCGCGCTGCCCAAAGGGCTCCTGAGCCGCTGAGACCGCCACCGCCGCGTGCATTCTTGGCCAAGTGAGTTGTGACAGATTTATACCTCATTGATTTCAATGGGCCTGAAGCATGAGTTGGATTGGGATAGCTGATTGTGAGGGTCCTTTATTCTACGGCTACTGCTTTAGTTTAGTATCTGAACAGTACAAGTTAAAACTTGGTAATTTAATGAAATTAGGGGGCCTTTCACACCTCTTTCCTATATTGCCTTACTCCCTATAACAGGGACAAGTAAATAAGTATATTTCTCATTAATATCAGTTCTGTATATTTTCAAGTCATGAGTCCATCCATATTAGCCTGCAGATTTTTCTCTAAAAGTCCGCAGGAAAATTCACATTTAAACATGATTTTTTTTTAAGGGCCTTTCTCTCAAAATGCACATTTTAAATGTTATTTGCTGTCCAAATACAGTATGCATTTCAAGTACATGTTGTTGATGTATTTATTTTTTTGGTGGTGTTTGAGCCAAGAGCAGTATTGAAAGATTTGGGAACTAAACAAGCCAGTGGTTAAATTGGAACTGTACATTATTTCAATACTTGCATTTCAAAACAAGACCAGTGCAGGCTAAATCCTGTGTTTTTGACAGAATTACAAGCCTGGTAGATGAAGGGAATGCTGTGGATATAGCCTATCTTGATTTCAGCAAGGCCTTTGACAAGGTGCCCCATGATATTCTTGTAAAGAAGCTGGTAAAATGTGGTCTAGAACTGAAAATTAAAACTAACTGTATACTGATGGAGTACTCTGTTGTAACTAAAAAGACTCTTAATTTGGCTCTCACTTTTTAATTTTAGGATTAGGAATTAATGGGGGTCCTTGTCACAATAGCGGCTCGATGAGGGGTCCTCGAGAAAATTTTGTTGGGAACCCCTGGTATGGAAAGTCAATTGGACTTCACCTTGTAGCTTAGGAGCTCCCCATCTGGCAGCAGCCTAAGTCTCAATTATTTCAGTGGGAGAAACAGATAAATTCTCTCCCTGAAATCAATGGAACCTAGCCTAGTTTTATTCTATATGTTCTAAAAGTAGCCATAAAATAGTGCCTTGATGGTTTGAGTTGTCATTTGATGTCATATCCACTGTCGAATGCATAACAACTACAGAAACATTTCACATTAGCTGGGGAAAGAATCACATTTTCCCAATGACATTATATTGCAGTTTGAGCATTGGGAACATGTGACAATTACACAAGAAAAGTGTTTCCTTGAAAGAACTGTACCTTTGCTGCTTGATTGTCTGGAAAGATCCTTGATTTCCTGCTGTATTTCATGCCTTCCTCTCTTTATTTCCTTGCACAGAGTCAACTGACTCCACTCAAAAACCATTAAGCTCAATCAACCCTTTTTGTTACAAATGCCATCAGGAATGCTGCCGCCAGCAGCAGGTTACAGGAGAATGGATGCGCTTGCATTTCTGTGCTCCCAGAATATTTACAGGAGGCTGCAGTGAGGTTTTCTGCAGAGGACACCGCTGGGTATTGTATGTTACTGAGGGCTGTGAGATATAGCGAGGAGTACTAAATAACCAAGTACCTGAATGCACTTTCTTTTCTGTGTCTATTTTCTATCCTCTCAAACTCCTCAGATGCCAAAACCATCCCACTGTCTGTCTGATTGTCCTGCAAGGGAGCAGAAAAAAATAAAAAGTGTTAGCAATGCCAGCCTTGTTGAGCAAGCATTCTGAATTTTTCCCACCAGGAACCTTTCCTCTGATGGATGGAGACTGAAAAGCAAATATAGGGCAGGGAACAGCTGCAGATGATGAGCAAGAAGAGGTTAACTCAGCCTTGCAAAAATGCCTGTAAAACGTATAAGCCTGTACAAATTTGTATAAGCATGTTATAGAGCATGTTGAAATGAGGGGTGCTAAAAATTGTAACACAACTTCGGAATTCAAAAGATCTTTGGGTTAAATTAATACAATTTAGTTTTGATTGGTAAGTAAAATGTGTGTAAAATTGCATAGAAATCATTAAAAATGATTGCCAAGTACTTGTAGTTAAATTATATATTGGTATTTATTATTATTAGTTATTGTTGGTTGTTGTTGTTTTGTTGTTGTTATGTTGCATTACCTGACATTTTCAGAAGGTAAAATTTAAATTCTTTGGTTTTCTAAAAGCAGTATATGTGCTTTTGTATCAGAAGTATACTTACCAAACTAAATGTTGTCTAATCACAAAAATAATAGCAGATTTGAATTAACACACCCCACCGCCTTTAATACAGCAGATACCTTTATCTGGGATGTACTTGCCTAAATATAATGGGGATTGGTAGTCCCTGTATTCTATTTTTAGAAGCATTTCCTAAATACACACCTGGCTTTCATGCCAACTGTAAATCATGGTGTTACCAATTTGTGTGAATATTGAACTATGGCAGAAAACACAGTTTAACTTGTCTTTAAACTGCAGTAATGGACAAATATACATTGAGCTGTTTATTTTTCAATTTTTCCTTCTGGCTCACTATCACTTTACTCTACTCACCGGATGTGCTTTATACATGGTTTGTGTCATAGGAAATTCTTCAAAAGTCTTTATTCTGGATGGACACCTTATCTGATTCCCACCAGTTAAACAGCCAGGAAAAGACACACAGTTATAATATCTGGGAAAGGACATAAAGTAAATAGTGAATCAGAAAAGATACTGATGGAACATACACATTAAATAAGGAAATCTTCACTTTGTGCTCTTCCGGTCAGCCATACTGGGTCAGTTAAGACATAAAATTCTGCAGCAAAAAAGTAGCACAGTCTGAATGTGTTATTATCCTTTCCCCTTGCTCCTCAGGAAGTATGTTTAAGGCCTAAGTAGATATTGCACACAGATTTATGTAGCTTCAGGAAAGGAAAAGTGGCCTGGGAGAAGTTCTCAAGGGTGAAAAGCAGGTTGAGGGCTGGTTTTGAACAGGAATATGGATGGCAGGGAAATTTTAAGAATACCCCTCCCCCTGCCATTATTCTACTCCTAAATACAGCCTCGCAAGGCTGCTTTTCATTTAAGGGCATAGTAATCCTAACTGGGGCTGGAGAGCAGAAGGGGAGAGTGAGATTTTTATTTTTATTTTATTTTTGCTGAACCAGCTCCAGACTGGCATAGCTGAGAGGCTGAATAACTGTGCCCCTCAGGGAATCTGTGAGACTTCAGAGAATGGCACAGAGACTATGTGTAACCCTCCACCCATCCTCTGTCCCTCATCTTCTGTGGGTATCAGGTAAGATTGCACTCAAACACAGTAACATTAGGGCAAGCTGGTTCATCTGGTCCAGTGTTATCCTCTTGGACCAGCAACAGCAATCCAGGATGCCCAGCAGGAAGTATTGCACAACAGCTGTTACCTAATCCTTGTTTTAACTGGTGATGCCAAGGGTTAAATTTGTACCCATTCTGCTTTGTTAGTTGTTTTGTGATGCTTCCCAATCATGCTATTAGCACCTTTGCACTGCAACACAACCAAAGCAGGACAATCTCCACCCCCAGCTGCCACATCTGTGTCTGTGCTGTAAAAAGTTAACCATCTTTGAGCAGGAAGGTGTGGGCTGGTACCGACTAGAAAGCAGTATTACCATCCCCCAAAACTTGGGCAGCTACAAGCAGTTAATGCCCCAATACTATCATGAGCACAATAATAATGAATGCACAAGAAAAAAAGGATGTTTGGAGCACTGGCAGATGAAGGGGGTGGGGGGAGCCCCGGGTGCCATCCCTGGTGGGGTGCCATCATCGCCGCCCCCGTGGCGTGCACCGCACACACCCCGAGATGTGTGGCATGCTCCCGCGGGTGGCACACCACACCACGCTCCTGGGACACACGCTACCCCTGCGGGCATGCCACACACCAGCCATGCCCCTGCCGGTTCTCCACTCCTGGTGCCAGAGCATGTGCCAGTAGCTCCACCACTGGTTTGGAGGAACCCTTGCTACAACCCCCGCCCCTGAAATATTGTGATTATTTATTCCTTCATTTATTTCATTTATGAACTGCTTTCTGTGAAACATCATGAAGCGATAAAAAAAAATCAACATGTTTTTTTTTAACATAAAGACCATGCTACACATATATTGCACAGAGTGCCTGGTTTGGCCCTTAGAATAACCTTGGTAAGTACAGCAGTGATTTAAATGTAGCAACATGAAGCAGGATTCATCAGCTGTCACTGGGGATGTTGATGCTTTGGGTGGAAATGACATGTCTCTCTTCCTATGCCACCCCCATAGCTACTGTCACTTTGCATCTCCAAGATGATGGCAAATATTGTGTATCAATGGCCTTCATTTCTTAGTGCTTGGGGTACCCACCTTTTCTAGTCCAGCAATGTATATTATCTGGACATGTATAGAACAAATCTTGCTGTTTCATTATCAAACAACAGATAAACTGTATTTTTGGGAGGGTGAGGGGTTCAAGGAAGTCAAATGCATAACATCCATGAAAAGTAGTTATGGCTGAAAATATTGTTCTTCATAGCCTAATGATATAAAAGGGTTTGATGTGAGACAATACTGCCTTTCTAAAAGGCTTTGCTTTAAGGTTGGCCAGCTCTCGGCTTGACTCTTCCAGGATTCAGCAGGGACTTACCTTGCTGCTATATTATGACAGTGCATCCTCAAGTCAAATTCTTCCTCATCAGAATTCTGCTGGATGGAGGAAGCTACCTGGGAGAAGCCATCGTCTTCAGAACTCTGAGAGTCATTAAGTGGGATATAATCCTTCCCTTCCTAATGGGAATGTAAACAAGTAGTTATGTGCCAGGAAAATTGAAGAATTTGCCAGAAGCAGCAGCAATGAGAGTGAATAGTAGTTCTCCCCCGCTCCCATTTTCTCCTCCAGGAAAAAAGAGGGTAGCTGTTAACGGGTGTGCAAACACATACTTCTGAGGAATAATGGGTAGATGAATTTCATAAGGAAAGCAAATAGATCAAACTGTTTTATATCAGAAAGTGAAACAATGCTTTCATCTCCCCATCTCCTGACTTGCAAATAAAAGGTAAGGACACCCACTTCTGTCATCCAACCCATTTAACTATTTGCTGGTGGCATCAACTCCACAGTCCAATTATACCAAATGTCCTGGGATACAAGACAGGCAAGGGGTACTAGATAGGTAAGGATATATATTTCTGAAACAATTTCTGGTTTTAAGCTTTCCCCCAAGCACTATTAGAAAAACACTAAGGTAAAAGAGGGCAGCATGTGTGCTGAAAAACCTCTCTGAAGAGAGAGAGAAGGAAAGAGATTTGATGCTAGTCTTCTAAACTTAATCACATTCAACTGTCAAAGTTGGGCTGCCAGACAAAAAGGCTCCCCATCTCCACTGTATCTAAATGTTTACGAAATAACTCCTTGCACATAGCGGACTTTTGCAGCTGGTTTCTGAGCTATGATTACAAATGAGAACTTACATGCTGGACGTTCTCCTGAAGAAGGTTCCCCAGGATCTCCACCAAGTCCGAGAATGTTGGTCTTTCCTTGGGATCACCATACCAACAGCTTAGCATTATACGGTAACTGCAAAAAAAACCCAGAACAAGCCTTTGCATAAAGCTGATCAATCTCTTCATCCTATAACTGTCAATCAAATACAAAGCTAGAATTTGGAAACTGATGCAAAGGGAAAGTCTCTCCTTAAGGTAAATGCTGGACTTGAGCACCAGCAGTGTTACTACAGAAGCAAATGAAACAGTTTAAATGGCTATATCATGGTGAGCCTTCAGCACACTAGCCAAAGCATAGGAAGAATGCTTCAGACCCTGGGAACCTCTATGAATCTATATTTTGTTGACTACAGTATTTTCTTTGCTGCTGGCCATGTTTTCAAGTGCTCTGACTCACATTTCTGCAGTGGCATATTCTGGAGCTCTCATCCTGGTGCCATCTTTCAGTCTCTGGCAAAATTCTTCATTGATCTGGACTCCAGGGTACGGGGAGGCACCTGAAGAAGAAAATCCACAGATCAGGCAGGGGCATGAAGGAAAGATGAAAGGGAAGAAGGCACTATTGCATCTGCAAAAAAGCCCCATCTGTTCTTTAACACTGAGAGAACTCACAGAGATATCCCCATTTTTCTTATATTGTGTGAGTGCTCATCTGTCTCACCTGTTATTTTACACTCACTTTAAGGAATCTGAAGTAGCCTACTTAGACAGGGCCAAAGCTACAAGTACTGTACTGGAATCAAAATGTTGCTCAAGAACTAGCCAATACTGGTTCAGATCTTTATCTATAAAACTGGAAATTATGCACAAAAAGGAAAGGCTAACTTTCTGTAAAGAAATTCTATAGAATTGAAACCTAGTTGATAAATTTGAGACAGGAGGTTTCTGGGATATGCATTCAGGGGTGCTAAGATCCAAAAGCAGGCATTGTAATGCACGAAGCAGGTGTGCTGCAGGTCACATGTAGCAAAGTGTTGCATCTACCTGCTCAATGGGACTTCCTCTCTTTTTCCTCTCTCTACCTCCCCCCAAGCTCCCTCCTAATTTACTCTGGATGGTTAGAGGACCCCCCCAACAGATCTGGGGAGGTTGCGGTTCATGTGAAGAGAAAGAGTCCTATTGCTTAGGTGGAAGTCCTTGCACAAGCATGACAACCCAAAATAATTAGTAGAATAGATGCAACTGGAGTGGTAAGGTAGGAAAAATAAGGAGATTTAGGGGGCCCTTCCAGCAACCTATCTTCAAAGTCACATGCTTGTAAAAGTATGGGTGGCCCAGGGGAGAGTTCAACTATTCATCAGTGCTCACCTAGTGAGAAGATCTCCCATAGGAGGACTCCAAATGACCAGACATCACTCTGGGTGGTATAGACTTTGTCAAAGATGCTTTCTGGAGCCATCCACTTTAGTGGGAGGCGAGCCTATGAAAGAGAAATAAATGTGAACGGCTATTACAGCTCAGAAAAAGGTCAATAGCAACTAAATAAGAAAACCCACAGAAAAATCCCTGAACATCCTATAGTGGCTCATGCAGACAGGCACCAAATCAAGTGAATATCTATTTAGGTGCAGATTTGGAAGCTGTAGTCTGATATTATCTACCTAGATCAGAGGTGGTTAATCTGTGGCCATCCAGATGTTGCTGGCCATCAGCCCCAGGCCAATAGTCAGGAATCATGGGAATTGCAATCCTTAGATGCTTGGGCTTCATTCACTCATTAACTCAATGAGGTTATGAATACTTCCACAACAGATAGAAAGCTGATGTTTTGCACACTCATGTTTCAAAATACTGTATACAAAGTGTAGCAATAAATAATTGTGAGCAAAAGCCCTTATAGGGACCTAGGCTTTAATTCAGTTGGGGATGCACAGCTAAACAGAAAACATATGAACATCTTTCAGGTGAGGGAAGCATGATGTTTATTGCAGATGACAGGTGAAATCAAGTAGCCCTACAATACAGATGGCAAGGCTAAGTGCTACCCTCTATACTGTCTTTCTCTTACATGGAACAAAATGCATATTTTGTGCCAAGGAAGTGCATTAGACAAAGCCTCTTAACCATTTTATTTCTCTACTCCATTCCTCTTCGTATCAACTATAAGAACAGACGATAAACACCCTCTCTGTATTTCAGTAAGAACTGGTCATAAGCAAACATATACTGACTATAAACTTTTAAAGCCGATTCCAGTTCCCCATATCCATGACCCACAACTCACGCTGCCCTTCCTGACATAGTCAGGATCCTTATAGATGTCCCGAGCCAGACCAAAGTCACAGATCTTGACCACATTGTTTTCTGATAGCAAGATGTTGCGCGCTGCCAAGTCTCTATGGATGCACTAAAGGAAAAGGAAAAAAAGGGGAGACAGCATCAGGAATATAGATTCCAGTGTGGAAATAACAGGTGGAATATCAGAAACTATGAACAAGTACAGAAGTCTCATTCAGGCCTTTTCTCTCAAAGTAAGTCAAAAGCAGATCATTGATCCTATGAAGATATTCTAGTAATCCCCGTGTTCAGGACAAGTAATAGCTCCTTTGGGGAGTGCTCAAAGTCACCCAATGTGAGCAGACAGGGCTTGAAAGCATCAGCCCTCTATTGGAATACAATCACACAATGGCAGCGTGGATCAATTTTCCAGCCACCCATGCCCTTATCCAGGATACTCCCTTCATTTTCTGTTCCTCTTCCCCAACTGTCTGTCTGCATCCTGTTGTCTCCACTGACCATGCTCCGTCTTCATTGGACTGTTTTGGGATCCACCCCCTCCCTTTATGGATTTTTTTATATAAAAAATGTACTTCTGCAAACCTTGTGACTGTCCAAGCATGCCACTACCTCCCCCTCGTTTGTGGATGGCGCAGTTTTTACTACACACTCAGAGAACAAGATCACAATTAGCATACACGGTACTGTCTCTCAAATTGGATGTACTAAATATCATCCACCATGGCTTAAAAAACATGGTTAGACTGCTCCTTCTTGAATGTGTATAAAGTGTGTACATGGCCACGAGCACACCTTGTGGCAGCACAAATTATGCAGTTTGTGAAGTGGTACTGTCTTTTGCTTGCCCTGAATCTACTGTAAGTCCACTTCACTGGATGACTCAAAGTTCTAGTACAAGAGAAGGAGAAATGCTTCTCTCTGCCCATTTTCTTCACACCACAACAAATTATTTTATAAATCTCTTATTATATCCCCTCTGTTAAGATTGTAGACAAAAAAAGGGGGGGATGGGAGTCAGGATAAGTATGTGGAGTGTTTACCTTTCTGGAAGCTAAAAACTCCATACCACGTGCCACCTGGAAACTGTAGCAGATCAGATCTTCCATTGTCAGAGGGCTCTGCCACAAATCATCCACTGTACAAATGTGCAAGAAAGGAAGTTACATTCTGAAGGTTTGTGGCAGAGAAAAAGACAACTATCTCCAGGTCAGCCAGCTTTTGCCTAGACTAAAATGATTTTCTTCAGAGTGTCCTAGAGAAATCTTAGACTTGCTGGCTAAGTAGGGACAGATAACTGGGATCAGTGACGGCAATCAAAGACAAAGCTATGCATGGTTAAGTACAAGGCGTAACAGAACTTAAGCCTGTGTAGCTGTATGGCCGATATTAAAAATGATTATCATTAACCATTTGTGTTGCTGAAAGCACAGCCTGACTTTATACAATTGATGAGGGCTCTACACTGTGGACATTGTCTCTGCATAAATGGAAAGGTGGTACTGACACCTGCAGAGTTATTAATTTAATTATGAGAGACACTTCAAGCAGATGTGAAGTCTATAGATGAGAATAAAGACAGGGCTTAGTATTTTCCCGATGAAGAAAACTGTATTTCAGTGCCAGACAGATAGGAAAACTGTCTGCCTCCAGGAAAATCATTTTACTTGGCTGAGGTACTACCTGATTAAGACACTGCAGATTGCTGACCTTTGTAGATTTATAAACTTGCCATTTGACCAGGGGCTAATCATCTTTAGATAGTCCTGTAGCTTATTGTGGAAAGTTTTATATATTCATGGGGTAAGAACAGTGGTTTACTGTACTAGGAAAGCCTAGGAATAATTCTCTTTAGAAGGGATTCATTTGCTCCCACAAAAGCTTTGGGAGACTAACAGAGAAACAGGAAAGGTCTGAGAATTGGATCTATATTTACTAATCAACATTAATCACATGTATTTTGTATGGCTGTGATTGATTTTGTTACTGTCCTAGTGTAGTGCTTAGAACAATTACTATTTATGTTTGTCCAGTTGTAAAGCTGTATAAAACTCTTTAATTTTTACAAATATTGTTAGTATTCAATGTTTTTAATGCCCTCAAAATTTCTATACAGGGCACACATTTAAGTTGCACATGATATACGGTCACATGACTGCCTGCATCAGGCCTCCAAGAGAAGGTCCATGGCCCTCCATGACTTTGTTCCATACTCTCTAACCTAGATTTTTATGGTCAAGGAACAGAATGCAATCTTACCCTTTGCACCTCTCAATAAACTTAGTGTAGGCTGCTGTGCAGGATATACTCCTCTGCACTGGTTACACAGACTAGGGTCGCTAAGGACCAATTCCCCCAGCTTCCTCTTCAGTGCATTCTTTTTGGTTCCTTGAGTTCTTCCCACCTTGCATGTGAACTGTGATGAACACCCATAAAGTCTGGCTCCCTCCCTTTCCATCTGCTTCCACATCTCTAAAAGGGAACATTATCCACTCTGCCACTGGCCCAACCCTCACGTGTGCTTAAAGAAATCCTGGGAACTTTCTTTCAAGTTCCCTAAATGTCAATTCCTTGCTCCCCTGCGCCCATGAAGATTCAGTGAGTTCTTTACCTTCTTGTATGAGTGGTGGTGGCAGTGTTGCCTGGCTCTTGTTCATCAGAAGTCTATTAAGAATTGCACTGTCAGTGGTACCAGACCGACTCCTTCTGTCTGCTCTGACAGCTTCCACGATAGAACGAACTTGGACGCGTAGTCGGGGAGATTTTTCCTAGGAAGCACACCCATCACAAAGATTACCATGAAGCAGAGTGTGGGCTTATCCACACCCCAGGGAAAACCTCTCTTTAGTGCTCAATCTGAGCAAACAGCGGTTTGGGTTTCCCCCAGATTGCCATTTGTTCCGATCTATTGCTAAACATTGGGTTTTCCTTTGAAAAGGAGCCGGGACCAGGGGAAAACTGCTTGAATCCGTACTTTTTAGGCATGGCACAAGTGGAAGTGTGGGAAAGCCTTCATGCTTATGCTGCAGTGATTCAATCTCAGCTCAGGTTAAGCAGCCCAGAAGCTCCAACCTCCACTTAGGAGTGACTGACTAGAAGCGGAGAAGCAGACCCAGGTGTCAGAAGGCTCATTTGTTACTGAGCTGTACAGTATTATGGTGAACATAAGGAGAGCCCTGAACAAATGCCCATCATCTATTCTAGCATCCTACCAGATGCCCCTGGGAAGGCTGCAAAGACAGGGCATGTGGGCAGCAGCCCTCTTCCAACTGTTGTTCTCCTGCAACTGACATTAGGAGGTATGCTGTCTATGGGCCTCATGGCAGGGGAAAGTGTGAAGCAGAAAGAGCAGAGCAGGTGAAGAAGGATGCTGGATCCTGCCTCGTCCTGTCACTCTTAACACCACAACCCCCTTCATCTCCTTTCTTCAGCCCAGGCCCCTAGATTGCATGTGGGCCTAGCGGGGGGGGGGGAGTGATTGGGGGACACAGTAAAGGAGGCAAAACCTGTGGGCAAGGGCAGGGGAAGCAGCAGCAGCAGCAGTTTTCCAGCTCCTCCTCTACTTTAGATTGTTTCTGCCACTTCACAGTTGTACATCAGAACTATGTCTAAACCTCAGCCTTTTTATTTATACACCAAGCCATAGAGTTCAGAGGGACTGAAACATTTAATTATTTAATTATTATTATTTTATTTTCAGCCTATCCTTTGAAAACAGAGTTAGGATTATTGCCAAGATAATGTCAGTCACATACCCTATAAGGACTGAATCCTTCCCGTTTGGTCCGCAGATAATTGGAGAGATTTCCATATTTACAGAATTCAACAATAACCATGAGGGGACCTGCAGTAGAGAAGCCAAGAAGAAAGTGTGTTTCTTTCGGGAAGGATTAAGTGTAAGAAACTTTGGATTGCCTTGTCTTTCACACCCACTGGCGGAGGAACGGGGGGGGGGAGAGCGCACCGCCCCTGGCGGCATGATCCTGGTGGGGTGCCATTGTGGCTGCCCCACTATGCTGGGCGCCACGCCCTCGCAGGCGGCGCGCCCCGCCCCCAGAACGCATGCCATGCCCCGGGACGTGCGCCATCCATGCCCCCGCCTGCTTTCCACCACCCCGCCAGAGCTTGAAGCTCTACCACTGTTCACACCAAACTATCCACATGATATATACCCTGTGCAAGGCATTCGTCTAGCTGCATTCCTCTCTAGACAAGCTTCTGAAGGCCACAGGGAGTGGTGGGCAGGGCCAGGAGCAAAAGTGGGTGGAGCAAAAAATGTTAATTTTTGACACCCTCCCCATCAGGGTGAGCAAAAAGCATGATCAGAATTTAAATATGCATTATAGCCTGGTAAAAGCACTCAAGGAGGAGGCAGAGCAGGGGCGTCAGAAGTGTCTCAAGGGACAGACAGAGAGGCCTGGAGGGCCATATTTGACCTCTGTGCCTGAGGTTCCCTATCCTGTTGTACAGGGACAATGTGGGATGGCTCTCGCAAGCTGATCAAGACAGTGGCAGCAGTTGCAGCCTGGTGTGGCACTGGTGCCAAGGGTGGGAGGTCATCACACCACACATCTAGCTGATGTCAGCAAGGCATAAAATTTGCCTGCATTACTATCCAGCAGCACAGTCCAGAACGGATATCCCACCCACCCTCTCTGTATTTTATGGCTTTGCCCAATGGGAAAAGGGCAGCACATGTACAGGACCCTGCTGTTGAATTTTTCAGTTGTATTCATGAGCAGGAAGGAATTTGCCTGCAGATGTATCGGGCCAGTTTGGGGTTTTTTTTTTGCCTTCCTCATAGCAAATGTCACAACTTTTGTGAAAAAAGGCATTGGGTTGGCTCCTTAGTCAAAAGCTTGGGCTTGGTATGTGTTCCACCCCCCAAATACCAGGATAAACTCAAGGTAACCTGGTAAAGGGAGTAGGGTTCTGTCCGAAAGCCTGGACCACATAACATCTTGAATGGCATCCTGGTGGGATTTCCTTGTTAGATTTGCATCAGTGGAGGGTATCCTCTCACCTTGTCCGATTCTGATGGTGATATGAGTCAGCAATTGGGTTAGCTGATTCAGGATCCATGCCCAATGCCTGTGCCCATAGCGTTGCGACTATTTCTATCCCAAGCTGGTGCCATGTCTTTCTAACCGCATTCACACTGTTAATCCCCTCCTCCCCGGCTTTGGCCTGCAATATTTACCATTAGGTTTGGTGCAGGCACCCAGCAGGTTAACCACATTCAGATGGTTTCCTATATGGATGAGGATCTTCAGCTCTGACATAAGCGCTTTGTGTTCACTTGCAGTAGCTCCCTCTGAAAATAATGTTACAATTATCCCTTAATTGCCACTTCTAGCATTCTAGAAAGCACATACTGGTATCTATGTTTGTCATCCAAAACCATTCCTGAGATAGATAGATAGATAGATAGATAGATAGATAGATAGATAGATACAGCTTGCTTTAAGAAAACGTTTGCAAATGTTACATTGTAAAGCTTGATATGATTCATCCAAAACCATAGCTGCCAAGTTTTCCCTTTTCTCACGAGGAAGCCTATTCAGCATAAGGGAAAATCCCTTAAAAAAAGGGATAACTTGGCAGCTATGTCCAAAACAAAATATTAATTTCTTCATTAAGCATCCCATCTTCTAAGAGAGAGGAGAGGAAAGCGTAGTCTTTGCAACTACATAACATGGACAACTTCTCTTGACAGTAAGTTTTTTTGTTTGTTGACACCAGTGCAGCAAAGGCTTTGTTATTTAAACATCTGCCTCTTTGGGAGTAAATGTACTCACTCTAAACTCAATGAGACTTGCTTCTAAGAACACATGCATAGGCTTGAACTTTAAGAATATCATACAATGTAGCCACCATCAAACATTCACTGGGCCTGTACGGCAGTGCCAGTACATTAAAATGTGTCATGCTCTACTATTATATAAGTGAAACTTAAGAAAGCTTAAGAAACATTATTACAAATATGGGGTGGAATTCAGTGTAGTGCTAAGTTCTACTCATGCAGCCAGACTTCCCAACCCCCCCCCCATGTCCCCTAAGCCAAGTGTGGATGATCCCTACCTGAATTGCTCTTGGCCATTTGAAATTATGACTACAAACATTTATGGAAAGCTCTAATTTCAAGGGGTTTGGATTCTTTTTGGTTCTGATTGTAACAGATGGAACCACAGCTTAAGGCCTGACTGCAGCACCGTGGTTAATTCTGACAAACAGTGCAAGGAATACCCAGAGGTTTTCCTGAACAGCTGCTATACGAAGGTTCCTACCTGGAGAATCTGAGCAACGCTATTCTTGTCTATTGAGATAACTATTCTATTGTTGTTCCATTAGAGTATGTCACTTACATCTGTTTTCTCCTTATTATCGTCTCCATTATCTCAGCTGAATTTTTCTCTCCTGTAATCAATCTCTGGGCACTGTAACATTTTGTTCCGAGACTCATTGGCCCACTGGGAGAACAGAGATGACAATTTACCTAGTGGTAACTTACCATGGTATTGAGTACCCATCTGATAAGCAAATAACAAAATGGTTTTTACTAATATAAACAGCTGGCTTACCAACTGGTTCCATGTATACTATAGTAAGTTATCACTTGGGTCATCTATATTAACCGGTTATAGAGAATCCTCTCTGCCCTCATTTTATTGGATCTGATGTTGATCTGACTTTTAGAGCCTCTTTAGGTCAGCTCTGTTTGAAGAAGGCCACCTTCCTCTCACTCCCTGCCCAGCTGTATTGGGAGGAATGGGGCACTCTTTAGCAGTTACTGACTGACAAACAGTCAAAGGCAAAGAAACTGAAGATTCAGAAAGGCTATAGCTAATTACTTCTACGGAGGAAGATCAGCTTAGTGGATCCTTCTGGCAGAAGAACATATTGGGGGTTAGGGTTGGGAGGTGATGAGGAATTTGCTTAAATCATGGGGAAATGAACTTCCAGAAAGAAAAAAATTAACCAGGTGAATGTTACACTCAAGTCATTTATCACACCTACCTTTGAGCATTTTTACTGCCACTGTCTCACAGCTGTTACTCTTATTAATTCCAAATGCAGAGGCTTCCATCACTTTCCCAAAGGCTCCATGGCCCAGGACTTTACCTGAAAAAAGAAAGTGTGGATGGGGGGAAGGGGGGAGAAGAGAGACAGCATTTTTTTTAAAAAAAGGCCAGGGTGCGGATGGAGGAACTCATTATATATAGCTATTCAAAGGTCCCACAAAACGGTCATTGAATGGGATCAAAAACAAAAAAACACACACAAAAAAACAGGAAACTGGGACAAAAAAGAAGAAAAGGTGTGAAAAAAGGAAGAGGAAAGAATGGCATTTTCACCATCTCCAGGTGGCTGTATTTTTAGAGAGAGGGGAGGAAGTGAGACAGACGCAGAGTCAACAAAGCAGAGGAAGGAAACAGATAGCGGAAAATGAGGTGTCGTTTGTTACTGTTGACCAGAGCGCATGGGAAAGGTGAGGCTATACTGCATAGGTATGAGAACTTCATCATTGTTCCATCAATGCCTGCATTTCTGGCAACCCTACAGAGGCTGGGTGCATGGCCTGTTCTAGAATGTGCTGTGTTCTGAGACTGAATAGACCAGGTATAGGCAAACTCTGGCCTTCCAGATGTTTGAGACTACAATTCCCATCATCCCTGACCACTGGTCCTGTTAGCTAGGGACGATGGGAATTGTAATCCCAAACATCTGGAGGGTCAGAGTTTGCTTATGCCTGGAATAGACAATGGCTTCTGTAGTTATTTTGTGGGGCAAACCGACTTTCGTAAATGGCAATTAGATTTGCAATGGCAAGCTAGAAAGGGGGGGGGGGAAGGAACTACACATATTATTCACTTAGCAGTAAACAACATGCTGAACCTTACTGAGTTGAAGTCGCTCCCGAGGGAATTCCCATTTGCTGGAATCATAGGGCAGGTATTCACATTGCTCATCCAAGGGAACTTCACCTGGGTCCATGATAATAGAAAGGTAGCCCGTCTTGATATCTGCATGAGCAGGCTGCAGGGAGGGAGAGATGCTGGTGAATCTTGTTTTGCAATGGGCCCATATTACTGTGCAATTTTCCTCATGTCTTAAACCTATACATTGGGCTTTGCTTGACAAAGCAAAAGGGGAAAGTAGATGGTCTGACTTTTCAACATCCATCTCTCAGTCCCCCATCCCAATAGAAATGGGCCCATCTTTGAAAGAAAACTCTTACTATTAGCTCAGGATATATTGCAATTTTATCCAATTCCCTCTAAACCATTTCCTTCACAAGAAATTGTACACAAGGGTTCATCCTTCAGCAAAACTAACCAGGCTGTTGAAACAAAGGAAATTAACTCTACAATTCTATGATTCTATGGGTCTGAAGTTATTTTTTTAAAAAGAGCCCTAATTTATTTTTTACATTTATATACTGCCTTTCTGCCAAGGCATCCAAGACGGCTTATCCTTGGTTACCCTCCCATGCCAATGCAATTTGTATTCAGTGGTGGTTGCCAAGGCGATTTCTCATTCTACTGGAAACCAGATACTTCTCTACCTTAGGTGAGTGGGGCGAACTGCAAACATAAGGCAGTGGAAATGTAGAGGGGAGAGACAAAACCATCCTATGGCAGGGGTGGGGAACCTTTGTCATCCCGAAGGCCACATTCCCTTCTGGGCCACATTTCAAGGGCCACATGCTAGTAGTGGGTGGAGGGGGATTTTGACCTTTGTGTAATAGGCTAGTTTCTGCATAAACTTGTACAGCCCTCTCTCTCGTCCATTAAGACTAGCAAAAGGCACTATCAAAGTTCAAGGACACTTTCCAGCCAAGCAAAACCACTTGAAGCATGAAGAATGGCCAATGAGGAGATGTGGCCTGCAGAGAGGGCAAGATAGTCATTGAAGGCCATATTTGGGCCCCAGGCCTGAGGTTCTATGGGATCTATGGGATCATCTCTTGCTCATGATTCTGTTTGCTGTTCACCAAATCAGGCTCTATTGGAAGCATCACAGGAGACTTACTCGCTTGATGTTACAGAAGATGAGGATTAAGAGAATCCAAAAGAAGATAGCAATGACACCTGTCCCAATTAAGATCACAATCTCCACATTGGTCCTGTCATCCGAACCTACAGGTCAGAAAGAACCACATAATAATTAGCAAGAGAATGAAGTTTAAAACAGGCACATGACAAAACCAAGGGCATTTTAAAGAGACAGCAGAGGAAACATTGTTGAGAATATTCTAGATTTCCTTCCAGTTGGGATAAATATATGATTTTTTTTAATAGTTTGGGTTAAGGAAGATGAGTCTTGTACAGTACTGTTGTCTCGGCACGGTCTTTATTCTGATGGGATCCCTCTTTCTTTCTTTTGCTTTCTTTCCAAATAACATTTCCCTCTACAGGCTTAGGGGGTTGAAGTTAGTAATAGTACCTTCTACAGAGACACTGGCGGAGGAATTCACACAACCCTTGGCATTGCAGACACTGCACAGGTAAAGGCCAGCATCCTCTTCTCTCACCCTCTGGATACTCAGCCTCTGATTGGAATCTGCCAGGTCAATCCCTGAAACAGGCAGAAGGGGAAGGGCTTTCAGGTGTGAACTAGTGGTGTCTAGGGAGGGCTGGGATCCTCAGGCCTTTGGCCCTAGTTCAAAGTGGAAGCCTGGACTAAAATTAGAGTATGGAAATCAAACTGGGACCAGTCCTTTTCACCACTGCTCACCACATGCTGTTGTAATCAGCACTTGGTCACTTTCATATGCCTCATCGCCCAGCAATGAAGTAATATTTGTGAAAGAAAAGCCCCCAGATGCAGTACATGTACATAGTTCTCACAAAAGGCAGTGTGCTACTACGGAGATATAAACAAATCACAGGTCGTGGCTTCATAATTCACAGTTCTGCAACTCTAATTTCTGCGGCTCTTACAATTCCCAATTTTCTTTTGGAGTATATTTTAGCCCACCTCATTATGGATAAAAGTCAGAAACTAGTTAGATAGCTCCTGAAGGCTGTACAGATAGAAAAAGCTTGTGGGGGTTCTCCGTGGTCAAAGAGTATAACATGACACACATTAATGGTAAAGTAACAAACCACAGAACAAATTTTTTTCTCCATGATCTTTATGGCATAAATCTTCTCTAAGAAAGATTTTTAAATTGATTGGTTTGCCACTGCAGGTCAGTAGAATGAAACTGGGTTCCAAATGCACCGTTTACTTTGGTGAATGGGGACTGCCCATGTAGTCAAATATTTTCCTGTAGCTTTTAAGCACACAACTGATGGAGTAAGCTGTTTAATCATAAAGTTATCCTACCCCACAGCTATCGGAATTTCAGTAGCAAAAACAGAAGTTACTGGTCAAGCATTGCCTGTGGGTCCTTTACATGCATGCAAGTAGTTCCTTGGGTTTGCTGCCCATATTTCCCAAGGGATGGGGTAAAGGTACATGAGGCCACATGATGCTGAAGCTAAGCAGGTCTGGGTATGGTCAGTACCTGGATGGGTGGCCTCAAGGATTCCACATGTATGCTGCCCGGGGTTCCACAACGGAAGAAAGGTAGGATATAAATGTAATTCATATAAATGTAATTCAATTTAAGTTTAAAATGAAGATGCAAGTAATTATTTTTGTGGGGAAGAGGAGGCTTAAATCAAACTGCAGGAATAACATTTGTGTTGCCTGCTTGTTCTTCAGAAACATCTTCACAATCTTTACAGTAGCATAAACTTTTATAATTGCTCTGCTCCTGTGCATTAATTACAGTTATAACTGATAATGCCTCTTGGTACAGGTTTGCAGATACATGTACACAGAGGAAGCAAAGCAGGAAGTATGGAAAGTCTTTATTAATTAATTACACCCTTGCTCTAGTCTAGTAGGCTTGTGCTGGCACACATGGGTTGTTCTCCACTCTCATTTTATCATCACAACAACCCTGTGAGGAAGGGTAAGCTGAGAGAAAGCAAGTGATCCAAAATCTTCCAAAGAGCTTGATGGCTGGGTGGAATTTCCTTGTACAAATCTAACACTCTGCTCACAATACCACATTGGCTACACCAATGTACTTGTGTTGGTATGGCACCTGGAATGTTATTGAACTGAATGTACCAACACACTGTTGCCTGGGCGTACAACCCAGCCTGAATTTGAATTTGAACATCCCAACCCAGAGCCTTGCAAGGCTCCACTAGGAAGCAGGAAAATTCATGTGCCACTCATCCCTCCCACCCCAGATATCTTTGACCAGCCATACCTGAGACCTCTTCTACAAGCTTCTCATCCTTATACCAGTTGATGTTTGGAATGTGTGTGCCATCCACTTTACAGCGCATCTCTATGGAATCACTCACATTCACCAAGATGTTTGACAGGTTCTGCTTCAACCTGGGGACCTCTAGAGCTAAAAGAGGGACGTTACAATAAATGAAGGTAATCAACCACAAGAAAACAGTTTGACAGGACAGTAAAGAAGAAACACTCTATAGCAGGGGTGGGTCCTTCTGACATAGCTGGACTACAGCTGTGACAGGTGGCATTTTGTTAATCATGAAACAATATTTGAAATTTTAGTAAGAAGTTTAACAAGACTCCTGCTGTTGCCAGTATGAGACTCCTGGAGTGTTCAGGACCACTATGAACCTTATTATTGTAAAACTGGATATTTTATATCATGTGTCAGCCTCATAAAAATACAGAAATAATAAATCAGACATATGAATGGATGCAATTTTATTTGGCATTGGAATTATTACTTTCTCCTAGTCTAAGTTTCTCCTTTTCTTGATGTTTCTCCGGCTATTAGGGCTAGCACCTGCCCTTATTATTTCTTTTGGTGAAAACCTATGTTGTTTCAGGATTCTAACAAGAATACGTGATGCAAAAAGAAGTGCCTTCTGGATCAATCTGTGGCTCAAAAATTATATCTCAATCTAGGCTCCAGCCTAGTGGCTGGAATTCCCTATAGCCAGTGCTACCACTGCTTTGTCATGGCCAAACATTCTCTTTTCCATACATCCTTCAGCATCATGAAGTCCTGCCAACTAACCTGACTAGTACAGTACTTTCAGAGTGGTCCTTACCATGCACAGAGATGTATCTTTTGTGGCAGTGCTTTTCGCTGTTCTCCCTGTTTTGCACTTCGCACACATAGTCCCCTTCGTCCTCTAGTGAGATGCTTGGAATGGTGAGTGTCAAAGCAGCGTAATTGGAGTTGGGTTTGAAATGCAGCTCTCCTTGCATCTTTGTCGCATAGTGGTGGACATTCTTGCAGTCCAAGACCAGCGGGTTGCCCTCTTCATCATGCAGTGTCGAAAGGTTGAGTCGGTACCACTGCAGGTTCTCATACGTGTAATTGTCAGCATTGCAGCTTAGCCTCAGGTCTTGCCCCTCAATGGGTTCTTCTGAAGGCTGCGATTCAATTTCAAACCCATTTGGGATGGCTGGCAGGAAAACAAGACAAGGAAACAGATGTGTGCTGGAATTGCAAAAGCTGAAATACCAGTCTCAGGCTGTGCTTATGGAATTCTATTCTATGCACTCAAGGCTGTATGGTTAATGAATGGGAGAAACCACTTACTCATATGTGTTTATTTAAATGCATGCACAATGGTCGCTTCAAATATGCTGAATGAAAGGTTTGGTGTTGTTCACACACAGAGAAGAATGAAAAAAGCCACCAATGAATAAAGCTACAATCCAAACACTGATAAGAGGAAATCATTACTATTATACTATGATTTAGTACAATATGATTTATGATTTACTATTATACCATGAGTAGCAAGGTCAGGGCTGTGTTGGCACACCAGCAGCGCCACTCTGGAGCTCCCACCGGTGCAATCATGCAGCCCCAACCTTGCCACTGTGCTGCTCTACTCTGGGAAGTGGAAGTGACACCAGTGATCAGGAGGCTGACTCCATAGCACAGTCCACTGGGTACTCCTGGGAGTTGTAGTCCCAAACCTGGGAGTTGTAGTCCCAAACCTGGTTGAAGAAATCTGTTAAAGAGACAAAACTCCAATTTTCTAAATAATGAAACTGGGACATCACAAAGAGTCTGTTCAGCAACAGGACACTAGAGGGTGCTACTGCACCATGAATACTTGGGAAATGCATGCTCCAGCATTTTCATGGAAGAGATCTTTGATCTCTTCACTAGCAAGTATCTGCTCACAGGAAGCATGAGGAACTGGGTTTGTATTTTCTCTTTTCTAGCTCCAGGACATCTCTTGCACTATGCTACTCTTTTTTGCAGTGGAAACCAGCCTGGCTTTTTAACATCTCATAGTGGATATGTTTTATTCTGGATGCAGAGTTTATTAAGGAGGCGGAGGCCTATGTTTTTGTTACAGATGAAGCCAGTTTGAAATATGAAATCCCAAATCAAACAATGAATGCTCAAATATAAACATCTGCAAAGTGAATTTCTCAAAAGGGCCTGGAAACCAAGCCTTATGAGGAACGGTTGAGGGAGTTGGGTATGCTTAGCTTTGAAATGAGGAGAGTGAGAGCAGATATGACAGCCATCTTCAAACATCTAAAGGGCCAGGGCCAGCTCTAGGGGTAGTCTGCGTGGCGCGGGACGCCAGGGCGCCGGCCCGGTAGGGGGGCGCCGCCCGCCCACCAGCCGCGGCAGGAAACGGAGCAGGGCGGGGGCGCCGGAGCGACCTCCGCACCACGGCACCAGGCCCCTGCAAAGGGCTGTCACTTGGAAGATGGAGCAAGATTGTTTTATCCTGCTCCAGGTTAGGACCCAAAGTAATGGCTTCACGTTACAAGAAAGGAAATTCCAACTAAACATCAGGAAGAACTTTCTGACAGGAAGAGCTGTTTGAAAGTGGAACAGTCTCCTTCTAAAGATGGTGGATTCTCCTTCCTCGGAAGTTTTTAAGCAGAGGTTGTATGGCTGTTAATGATGCTTTAGTTGAGATACCTGCACTGCAGGGAGTTGGACTAGATGACACTTGGGGTTCCTTCCAACTTTACAGTTCTATGATTCTGTGAAATCCCAATTTGAAAACTCATCTTTCAGCTACAAAGCTCAAATTTTGATCATGATGAAAAATTGAGGTGGCAAATGTATGGATCTACTGACTAAACTATAAGAACCAAAATTGGAGATTTACCCTCAAAATCAAAAAGTTTTGACAAAGTTTGAGGGAACTCCTATATTATTAAAAATCTGATGATCTGAAACTGTACAAATTTTGAAATCAGAGAAAAATAATAATTCACCACTAGCCCTTATTAAAAGGTCCATGTCTTCCAAGTGATCTGTATCTTCACTCCCTGAGGAGGCCATATATACATACACAGGGTGCTGTCTGATTGTGAGCACATCATGGCAGTAAGGCTTTTAAAAAACACACTCATGAACCATTCAAAAGGTCTGTGAGCGAAGGTCAGATGCAAAGACAAAGGATTGACACCCCCCCACACACACACACATACATGCTTTATGATACTCACTAGTTACATAGAAATAGATGAGCCGTTCATCACGGCCAACTTTGTTAGAGGCTGCACACTTGTACATGACAGAAACGTTGGCTTCTTGGATGATCAGTTTGCTGACCGTCTGTTAAAGAAACAGAATGGGCAACATGAATGACATTTAAAATGTGGAAATGCAAGACTTCTCAGCTTCTTACCAACCTTCCAGGAACGAAGAGGATGCTCTAGCTTCATTCTTATGCTCTGGGGAATTGCATGATGAAATATGTAAGGGTATGTTTGCATCACTCATTGAAATTTTGTCCGGTTTCTCCTATCTCTGCATTTTGTTTCCACTGATAGTTTGCTTATCATTCAGCATTGTCCTATGATCTCCATTCACCACTTCCCCTACTGCAATGCTGCTGTTGCACTGAGACACTCCCCTCAATAAAAAGGGTTAAATCAGGGACAGCAAACTTTATTTATGTGCTGCCATTCTGCTTACAGGGAAGTAGGTTGAAAGGGGGTTAGTAGCCAAACACAAACAGATGGCGCATAATGACCTGACACAGAATTTTGGAGAAGCCAAGGACAGGAACAAAGAGGTGTATACCAGACAAATGCCATCTTTTGTCCCTGTTTAAAGAGATGTATTGCAAACTATAGGAAAAGCAACAGATGAGAAATATATGGGTGGGACCACTAGGCTTGTCCACACTAGAGTTCAGTGTGTTTGCAGCTGTTTGCATTCCCATTTAATTTGCTGATTCCACATGATGTCACCCTCAAACAGCACCAATCTCAGTGCTTCCCCCTGTAAATTTGGGTTTACACAATACTCTGATAAACTGGGGAAAATTTGGCTGCAAACCCATAGCTGCCAAGTTTTCCCTTTTCTCGCGAGGAAGCCTATTCAGCATAAGGGAAAATCCCTTTAAAAAAGGGATAACTTGGCAGCTATGTGCAAACCCCTTCACTCAGGGTTGCAGATCATTTGTTTGGGTGTCTTTTGGATGGGTAAATCAATTGTCACTTTCTGCCACTGCCCTTTCCATGCCTGCTACTTCCTCGGTGCTTTCATTGCTTTTCCAGCTGTGCCCGTAACTGTTTTTGGTGCACTCCTGAATGAAGGATTCCCTCCACCCCCAGCTTTTGATCCCACAGATTTGCACTAAACCAGAAAATTGCACAAACAAAGCACATGAAAGAATTTCTACACCAATTACATTGAGCAGCCATCTGAAAAGTGGGTGCTGAAATTTAATAAATGATTTCATTTCTCTTCCAGCATCCTAGTAATAGTGAATCAGGAGCCTAGTCGTGTGTGTGTGTGTGTGTGTGTGTGTGTGTGTGTGTGTATTCTTTTGATCCCTTAGATTTGCACAGAACTAGAAAATTGCACAAGCAAATTTATGATTGCCTGACAGTGTGTTTTTGCACTCTTGAGCAAAGATGTTAAAAACAAACAAACAAGGTGCACATACAGCTACCTGCATGCATGCCCTGTCAGTACTTAACTGGCATAACAGAATCAAGAAATTAGAAGGCCACAACAAACACAAAGAGAATGCCTGCTAGTATGAATGAGAAAGACTACTCCAGTCTAATTTGTAGGGTGGGGTTGGATTAAGAGCTAATTAATGCTCAAATGTCCACTCTAAGATGGATCTGCTCTGCTGACCTTTGCAGATCATCTGTGGAAGGATAGCTCCAGTTCCTTTAATGATATATGCAGTGGTCCACAAAATGTCAACACAGCTGCTGGCTAGTGCAATTAAACCAATATAATATTTAACAAATTCTACAGTACAGAACCATGCAGAGGGAGGCACAATGTCAATCATCTAGATTTAATTCCTATTGCCTCCAATTTGTCTTATAACCTATGCTTGGAAATTAACTATTCTGGTGTTATAAGTCTATTCCACCTATCCACATAGAAACTACATAGCAGTGGCCTTCAGTCTGTGCTCTAGGGAATCCTTTTTGTAAACTGAAAGGCTGGTTAGAAATTCATTCATCAAATGAAATCAATTAAACCAGGGAAGTTTATTCCTCGTTTGTTGTCTTGTAACAGACATTCCATCAGGTTGCAATGAAGGAGGGAAGCAGCTCCATCAGGTTTCTCCCCGCATCAGCGGTTATTTAGTAGCAGCCATTCCATCAGAGGAAGAAGAAAGGAAGCAGAGCCACTTTTGGTTCTTCCTCTACTTGAATTGGTATCAAATGAAACAAACAAATTTAAATACTGGTACCCAGAGCTGCATCTAGGGACCTGTTCATAGACAGGAGACTTTCCTAATGTTCTGGAAAATGAGTATCAATTCCATTAGCAAAAGTTTTGAAGGCCAAAAGACTAGCTATTTTCTTATAATGGCATACTCATACTATTAAACATATAGTCCACCTTTCCACCGGATATGGTTCAGGTAGCTAACAACCATAAAATAAACAAATGCAAAAATGCCATCACATTTTGGAGACACCACTCCGGGAGCATTACAGCTTTCTTTCCCAGAGCCCAAACATTTGAGGGGCTGACTGGAGGAGTCAGAATTGTTATTTACAGATGTTTTCTATTCATGCTTCTTTCCCTACTAGTAACGGGGTGGGGCGGGGGGGAAGAAATAAAGAAATATATGTGGCAATGGATCCTATAATGGACAAATCAGGGGGTTGAAGGAGAGAAAGAAAAGTAAAAGAAGTTAATGTAATATATGTTAAATTAATATTCCAAATAATATCACCAAATATGACTTGTCTATTATTAGGATAGGTTCAGAAAACAAACTGTCTCTTGGTACAAGCCATTAACACAGCCTGAATCAGAGCAGGAAACATGTCTCTCTCCTTCCCATCATCCTTTCCGTTGCTTTCCAACTCCTGACTGAAATTGGAATAGGAAGTGATTTTAGAGGGGCGTATGAAAACAGGAAGTGACTTCAGGAAACTGGGAACCATTTGTTTGTTCTTTAGCCTGCATCACTATTATGCACGCGTGTTTGGTAACTGACATTGTCACCTAGAACAGGAAACTAGTCACAGAAAAGCACACATGACTCTGGCATTTATACAGGGGGGTGGGGGGTGGAATGAAACAGCCTTTAAATGCCAGCTAGTCATGCATCAGGACTGGAGAGAAAGGGAAAAAAATCATTTCAGAAAGGAAATATAGTGTAATATCGAATGGAACCTCACACACTTCAAAGCAACACTTCATACACTTGGATCCACATATCTGTACTGGAATAGTGTACAGGGCCAAACTGTTCATAATGGTAGCAGTCCATTGAGTCTGGTAGCTGAATCGAGAGAAAGTAGGGGGCAGGTGAGTGGGGCAACTGAAAGCACATCATGAGCAAGAGGGAAGACTTGGACTCTTGTTGCCTATGGTTTTTTACCCCTTAAATGTCCTACCTCAGCTGTCCCACCATCCCTGAGTGGCATTATGAAATTCCCACCAGGAGAACAATGGCTGAAGCACAGAAGTTTGGGGGGGGGGATAAGGATATGAAAAGGGTTCTCCCTGCCATTCCACATCAAGTTCTCAATTCCCATTCCCACCCACCCCTTATATTTAGCCGGACCAAGGTGGTTGTGCCACTGCAACATCAAATTTAATTTTCAGTAGTTTCACTGAATCTAGCTTAATGTGGGACAAAGTGTAGTTTAATAATCAGAATGCTGGCCTGAGTCTTAAGAACAGTTGTGATATATATTCTCATGGAATGGAGTTTGGAATAAATATTGTAGGGCATCTTCTGTGGTGGCACCCCAGTTATGGAATGTCTTTTGTCTTTTTGGCACTAACTCTAAATTCATGTATTTCCTCAGTCATTTATATGATTTCAGCAGTGAATTTATTTTGAAGAATGAAGATTGCTGTTATTTAAGATATCACTAACACCAAATAAATATGGTTCCTGCTTATTTTTATGGTAGTTTGGAATTTGATGTATTTATGTTCAGTATTTAAGTTCAGGTTAGAAATATTTTAAATAAACATATACATATACATACATACATACATACATACATATTCATTGCATTAAAATATTCCACTGCACTCTGCCTTCCATTCAGCTTGCTCATAGATGATCTCATTCCTCTATGAAGAATGCTCTGACTCATAGAACTGTCTTTAAACAACCACAGTGGACAATACCTTCTAATTTAATAAAAAAAATTTCCTTCAGTAGCACCTTAAAGACCAACTAAGTTTTTATTTTGGTATGAGCTATCGTGTGCATGCACACTTTGTCAGATACACTGAAACAGAATCCACCAGACCCTTCAGAGGGTGGGGGGTGGGGGGTGATGGGAATGGGTGATGGGCTGATAATTTAATGTTCACCTTTTTAATCACTCTATTGAATAAGCATACATTCAGTACTGAATTCACTGAAAGCAATGTAAATTTATATCAATATTATCACTGTCTCTAGTATTCCTTCCTTTGCACACTCATACGTTTGTCCCCAAATTTGCCAGAGCCATTCACAGAAATCTGGTTCATTCTTAATCTCTGAGTAATATCAGCCATATTAAGAGTACATGACAGCGCTGGAAGTTTCACATTATGCAGCCTTCATTTCTTCAGTGCCACACACCCCTCCCCCCCGCTGCACTGTGAACTACTTTTTATTTCATGTGAATGTACGCTATTCAGAAATGCCAGTCTTCACATTTTATACCTCATTTTTCTCTCTAGTATCATAATTGGTAGTAAGGATCTTAACAGGTTATCCAAAACTGGCTTTGGTTTTTCATATAAACGTATAGATAAGACAAAAACTGATTACTAAATGTGTAGTAATCATTTAGCTGCATAACTAACTGACCATATGATGGAAGCCAACTCACAGTTTGGCTTCATGTTGCAAAATCAGCTAAAACGGTTTGGCCTGAGAAGGCTCTGTCTCATGAGCTCGAGGTGCTTCTACCTCTTTCCAACGCAGAAAGGACAAAGAGAAACATGTGGCCTCACCTTGTTCCTTCCTTCCACAAACTCTGTCCAGGTGTCAATGCTTTCAATGGCATTCACAGCATCCAGCTGCGACACATCCTTCCAGTCCTTACACTCGGGCATCCGGTCTCGCTGATGGCGCCGGACAGTCCTCCTCCTGCTACTATTCATCCAGAAGCCATGAAAGAAGAAGAGACCGAGAGAAACAGGAGATTTGGTTAGCCAACAAAAGAAATTATCGAGAAGATTACAGGGCATTAACATACAATGCTGCATATAATATAATTGGGAGGAGAGGGAAAACGCCTAAGGGGGAGCACGAGATGGCCTTATAAAACTTTGCATGGTACAGAGAAAATGGACAAAGAGAAAATGTTCTCCCTCTCCCATAGTACGAGAAATCAAGGATAGCCAGTGATAGCAAGAGAGTCAGAAGAGATGGAATATAAGCACTTCTCTTCATGTAGTGCACAATTCGCTCCATTTCATGTGGTGATAACCACTAGCTTAGATTGCTTTTAAAAGGGGTAAAAATTGCAAGGATATTTCATACACCCACAGCTATCAGATTGTTATATGGAGCCAGCAGCAGTTGGTCGGGTGGTGAGGTGCAGGAAGCTTAAGGTGGTGCAGGCAGGGTGATGGTGTGGCAAGACCATTGGACTGGCTCCTTTGTCATGCCTGCACTTTTAAGCTCCCTGCACCTTGCCCCTGGAACCCTAACAGTATGGGGTGCCAGTGTCTGGGGAGCAAAAGCAGCAGAAGAATATAGCCTTCATGCTGTGCTGTGTGCATGCGTGTGTTAAATGTATGGTGTGCACACAACCTGAAAGAGTTTTTAATGTGGGAGGTCAGGGGATTGATATGCATCTAAGGGACATTGACTGAGAGGTAGAGAGAGCATGCTACAGGGTGTGGTATCCTGCAACATGTGTCAGAAGGTGTCTGCTGGAAAGTCGGGTTCAAATGTAATGGAATGTGGGTACCTGGGTAAAGTGTCTGGCACTGCTGTGTATGCACTAGACCAGGTATGGACAACTGGTGGCCCAAAACGTTTCTGAGAGTGTTGGATAGTTCTGGCGCCCAAATTAACATCTGGCAGATAGTGTGCTCCTCCACCCAAACAACATGCCTTCATTAGAGAAGATGAGGGGGACAGATGTTTAGCACACTTAGTGTACCATAACAAGAGTGAGAATCTGTTTAAACAACAGGAAATCATGATGAAGCCTCTTGCATCCTCTGAAGCTGGGATAAGCATAAAGATTCTGGCCTTGGGAGACAGTGCTAATAATTCAACAGCTCCTCTTCTTCCTGACAAGGCCACAAAGCATTCTGATGGGACTGGAAATGCCCTCGTTTCCTCAGCCAGTCAAACAGTACATTTACGGCATCAGTATTTTTATAGATGCCCCACTTCCTCCTGGGTCAATAATGCTTCCCTGTCACATTCCTCTCTATCTTAGAGGCCTCTTTCTATCTTTCTGTCTCAATAATAAGAGACCTTTGCTGTAAAATGTCCTGCCAGCAGTACCCAAAGGAACAGGAGGCAGCTTGTCTCCTGCACAATAACCATTCAAACAGAGATAGAGGTCATATAAATTGTCCTTGTTTCTAAGGGCAGTTCCACAACTACTTTCACCACATCCAGAGTCTGGCACACCTGGTCAAACAGTGCCTCCATGAGGAAAAGAACCTCTAGCACTACTGCCTCTTCCAAACTGGTGCATGCTGAATGCCACTGCAAATCACCATAAGCTTCTCCAGTCAACCAGCAAGAGAAAAAGGGAAATTGTGGGGCACCCACAAGGGTCTAAACCACTGAACCTAGGGCTTGCCAATTGGAAGGTTGGCGGTTCGAATCCCCATGCCGCGGTGAGCTCCCATTGTTCAGTCCAAGCTCCTGCCAACCTACCAGTTTGAAACTGTGTCATAGTGCAAGTAGATAAATAGGTACCACTCCGGCGGGAAGGTAAACAGCATTTCTGTATACTGCTCTGGTTTTGCCAGAAGCGGTTTAGTCATGCTGGCCACATGACCTAGAAAAACTGTCTGTCGACAAACGTCGGCTCCCTCGGCCAGTAAAGTGAGATGAGCGCGGCAACTCCAGAGTCATTCACGACTGGACTTAACTGTCAGGGGTCCTTAACCTTTACCTTTTTAGCACAGCTCTTTGGGCTACATTGCTTGGGACAGGGAAAATAAGCACCCTGCTTCTCAGCTAGTTGAAGCACAGATACAAAACAATCTGAGAGAAAACAAGCAGTTCAAGCCTTTCTTAGTAAGCTGCCTACTTCACATTCTCAGAACCGTTGCACTAAGGGATTTGTTTTGGAGTTAAGATGCTGATGGCCAGTAAAATTCTCATTTATGTTTCAATTCTGTGTTAATGTTTCCAAAAACTGTTTCCCTCCAAACACCTATTTGTGGACCACTTTGTTTCCTGCTCTTGTTCTCCCTTTCTCACACATTCTTCTCCTCCCAATCTAATGGGATTTCTTATCTCTCTGCTTCTTGATGTAGTCACAGGCATCTTGGAGTCCAAAACTTTTTATGAGTCTTTGTACCATGTAGTATTACAACAGCTCCATACATTCTGCCTTATGACTTTAACTTGCTTGTATCTGCTACTTCTACATTCATTCAGCTTTTACTGACGCTTCATTGCCACTTTGAACCAAATATGATCTTGGGGTCACACAGGGGTGTAGTGTGTGGGGAGCATGGCCCTGGGCACAGTTTTGAGAGGGGGTGTGACTAGGTGCCCCTCTCAGACACCCTCATTGGGCCTGGCTCTGGCTCCTGGGCCAGGTCTGACCCGGGAGGCAGAGAGGAGGAGGATAGTCACAGCAGCAGTGTTGCTGCCCCTCTCCTTGGCTGGGCAGTGCTGTGTGAGGATGCCGCCAAGGCAGCATTCTGGTGCCTGGCTAGGCCCAGCAGGCTCCCTCTGCCCCCACCCCGCCCCCCTTAGGGCATGCCCTAGGCACCCGATTTAGGCATCCTGTTCAGTCACTTTTGTAGGCTTTCACACTTTACTTTTTGCTATTTCAAGCTTCTGCCAAGGTCTTTGTGGAATTTACTTAAGTAACGTAAGTTCTTTGCGTGGGATAACCAGCCTCATATAACCAACTTGCTTAAGTCTAATTAACACATGAAGGGGTTAATACCATAGCTGTTTTGCCAGGCTTAGTTTTGTCCACATCCCTTCACCTTGGGAGGAACTAGGTAATCAAGCCTATCATTTCTTCCTAGTCTGTGGGAGAAGCTCAGCATGTGAAGAGGCTAAGCCACATGGATCTAACAAGCCACTCTTGAGTTCCTATATCAATAATTTGGGAACTTTCACCTCTGCAACTAATCCAGGTTTTACTGCCTATGCAACTTTTTCTGTACTTGCCACAAACCTGGATTTTGGCATCTAGGGAATTCTTTATACAGTATACCAATTTTTTCATTGCACCAACACTTTGGGGTCCAAACATATTCTTATCTAGTTTTATTTTCAACAGCCACTGGATCATCCCACTCTGACTATTTTTTTTTATAAAAAAAACTCTATTAGCACCACCAGAACTTTCTGAGGTGCATGAATTATACAGCGGAACTAATATAGATTTGTTTTTATGAGATATTGTTCTGGTAAGCAACAAGGGCATTGAAACACATCTTTGTAAAACTTTGTATCAGACTCCCATCGATCTTTCTAAGTCTGTTCCTGTTAAATAGAGTATTAAACTCCTTAGATGCCACTTCCTACCTAGACATTTTCTGGCAGCTACATAAATTTTCTGCAGGAAAAAAACCACACACACATTGAAAACCTCAAAACTCTGCCATTGTAATAATTTCTGCCTCCACTGTCCCTGCAGACAAGCAGCAGGCAAGTTTCGAGTTCTGCCACTAGCATGCTCAGAAACAAATCCCTTGAAGAGGGTAACAAATCTCTACAGTTTCCTAAGATGGTGCAAACCATCAGGCAAAGCAGCATTTGGTTTGATAGATGTCTGTGAAGACTGAAGAGCCACTTATTTATAGGCAATTCTTCATGTTGGACCACTGCATTTCTCGTTCTTTTTCTGTCACATGGCTGTGTTGAGTCCACTTTACAAATTGCTTTTTCATGCAGCTGCTGGCCTGTTCATGTTTGTGAACAATTGCTTCTCGGCTCCACTTTAAACTGGGCCTAGACACTAACCAGTTTTCAGACACCTAGGGCCAAACATGAAATTGATGCAGGAGTTATGGGATCAGGTTCCCCAGCTTTTAAAAATATTTATAAGTAGCCACAGGGTCCCTCATTCAGATGGTCGCTGCCATGTTGTGGGAAAATGGTACTGTATTTGTTTTGTTTTTTAACACCCCCGTGCCCACATTACATTTCCCTGATTTAAATCAACCCTGAGGGCAAAAATGTACACTTACCCACACAGTACTGCTATGTTCTCCCTTCCCAAACACAGCAGTTTCAATCCAAATATGAGCCCTCTGTAGCTACTTGTCTTTCTTTGCAAAAATGAGACACCCAGTTCTTGAATCTCCCATGTCATGCCTAGTTTGGTCCTAAGCCAATAGTTCAGTCCTCAGTGGCCAGAGAAATCAAAGAAAAAGCACTAGCAGGATAATTCTATGCAGGAGTAATCAGCAACATTTTTACATATTCAACACCAGAAGAAAAACCTGTCTAAACCCCTGCTTTTAACCCTGCTCCGTGTTGCTCCATGAGAAATCTAAAATGCACCCCCATGGCACAATTAGTTGCTAGAGAAGCATGGAATCTCTTTTCCAGTAGTCAGGTTCATGCCACTCCAGTCACACCCATAACATAAGGAGGGAGCATTTTGTGGGCCAAATGAACAGCCCCCTTGGAACTAGAAGATGCAGGGAGGAGGGTGAACCTCATTGTTCACTTCACTCTTATGATTTAAAAACTGATGCTCTTGCACAAGGACCACCATTTATACTGCGGGTGGCACTGTGGGTTAAACCACAGAGCCTAGGGCTTCCCGATCAGAAGGTCGGCGGTTCAAATCCCCGTGACGGAGTCAGCTCCCGTTGCTTGGTCCCTGCTCCTGCTAACCTAGCAGTTCGAAAGCACGTCAAAGTGCAAGTAGAGAAATAGGTACCGCTCCAAGCAGGAAGGTAAATGACATTTCCGTGCGCTGCTCTGGTTCGCCAGAAGTGGCTTTGTCATGCTGGCCACATGACCTGGAAGCTGTATGCCGGCTCCCTTGGCCAATAACGCGAGATGAGCACTGCAACCCCAGAGTCGGTCACGACTGGACCTAATGGTCAGGGGTTCCTTTACCTTACAGATGTTGGACAGCACGACATCTCTGAGATCAAGGTGATACCAGCTTATTATGACATTTGAATTAGGTTAGTTTTTATTCATAGGTTTTAAAGTGAATGAACAGACTGCATTTAGCTCCTGGCCAACATGATGGCATTACCTTCAAATGGACAGGTACTCACACCACTCAGCCTAGCCATTTTCTCCATGTCACAACAAATGTTCTCCAAAAGGCAGTGTGGATATATATTGTCCTGTATGTGTAAGAAGCCACTGCACACAAATGGTTTCATTTCTGTTATGATAAGTTGTTTTAATCCATTTTTAACATTGTGTTTTAATTGTTGTAGCCTGTCCTGGCACCTTAAAGTGAAGGGCAGGCAAGTAACAGCAGCAGCAGCAGCAGCAGCAGCAGCAGCAACAACAACAACAACAACATGGAGGCTACCCAATTTGGTTTGGGTCCAAATCCAAATTTGCAAGGAACAAATAGGAAAATAAAAAACAGTTTCATTCTTAATGCACTTGCATTAAATTTCAATGCTTAGTAGCCCCTTCTGAGTGGATAAAGCCTGCCAAATTACAGAGAAATAGTCCTATTATGTAGTTTTTGTACTATAAAGGCAAAGGTAAAGGACCCCTGACAGTTAAGTCCAGTCACAGATGACTCTGGAGTTGCAGCGCTCATCTCGCTTTACAAGCCAAGAGAGCCGGTGTTTGTCCGCAGACAGTTTTTCTGGGTCATGTGGCCAGCATGACTAAGCCGCTTCTGGCGCAACGGAACACCGAAACCAGAGCAGCACACGGAAACACTGTTTACCTTCCCACCGGAGCATTACCTATTTATCTACTTGCACTTTTGGGTGTGCTTTCGAACTGCTAGGTTGGCAGGAGCTGGGACCGAGCAACGGGAGCTCACCCCGTCACAGGGATTTGAACCGCCAACCTTCTGATCGGCAAGCCCAAGAAGCTCAGTGGTTTAGACCACAGCGCCACCTGCGTCCATCTGGTTTTTGTACTGGGCACCTTTAAAAACAAAAACAGAATTGTCTTCTTTTACGTTTTGGGAGAAGGGTATGAAATTTGTTCTCTTGTTTGCCTTTTCTGAGAGGATGTATTCTGGCACTTTTTATCTAGCCATAGGGGTTTACCTGCAAGGGCAGGCTTTTCCATTTTAGGATGGTCAAAAAAGAAATCACTTAAGCTCTTCTCTTATTTTGTATGCAATCTGTATGCAAATAGCATACACCAGACAGACAGCCCCCTCTTTGTAAGAAACCTGCCAAAACACAAAATGTTTTTTGTGCTGGGTGTTTTTTGAGGATGGGGAGAACTAAAAGGGATTTTCTTCTCTCCCTCTGGTTTTGTGGGCAACTATTTTATTATGAAAATAATAAAACATACTTTCCTAGGGACACCTCTACAACATAACCAACTACATTTCAAATATCTAAATAACTTAAGTGCCCCAAATCCCACATCGGTTTGGGGCGCATTGGAGAGATACCACTTCGGTTCGGAGACTCCTGAAATCTGTCCAAAGCGGCTCACTTCAGTTCCCAAAGCAAAGTGGCCCACTTTGGCATTCATCCAATGCAAATCCCTAGTGACCCTCTTGCGGTGACCATCTCATATGCAATTGCATGAAGAAGCATGCCAAGGTCTTCCTCCCTTGCTGCAGCATTAAGAACACGGCAAAGATCAAAGGAGGCCAGCCACTTACAGATTGTGACGGGAGAACATTGGGCAGGGTGTCCAAGGTCTCCACTGCCACTGGATCTTCTCTGGTGCTGGGATGCCATACACAGTGCAGGTGAGCACCTGCCGGCTGTTACGGGAATAGATGTTGGGTGAAGTTGCTTCTTTCTCATGGATTTGTGGAGGAACTGAAATAAGAAGAATGTTGATGCATCAGCCTTGTAAATAATAACTGTTCTGGGATGGTTGCCTGTGCCGCTCTCTCTGCCAATCCTCTAATCACCCACACTATCTCCCTCAATCTTCTCCCTCCCCTCCCAACCTCATGTTGCTGTTGCTGTGTAGTAGTAATTATACTCCTTCCTCTCCCTTAGAATTGCTCGAGGTCCCAGCAGCACTGATGTCACTGCAGCTTACCTGGGCAGGGCTGGAGTGGGGTAGGGTAGCAGCAATGTCAGGGTGGGATCACCTGATTGGCTCAGCTGGTGCTCCTGTACAGCCTCGACCTTCATTGCTGTGTTCTGTCCAAAAGTGGCTCACCCAGTGGGGCGGAGCTGCAACACTAGCTTCCCAGCAGCAAGGTTGTTGCTGCTTACCAGGTGAGAGCGGGGAAGGGATGGGGAGGTTCCATACAGGTAAGGTGCAATAGAAGCAGCAGTGTTGCTGGCATTGTGAGGGTGGTTCTGCAGCTCCACCCCAGCCCACAAGCCAATGCTGGTGCTGCCTTCCAGCAGGATAGCACTATAGAGGCAGTGTACGTTGGTCTTTCCCTGCCCCTGTTGGGAGTCATTGTTTTGAGGAAGAGAATGACACATCATTGCTTGAGGGCAACTGTTACACATGTTACAGGAGAGCAAGCAAATGCTAAATTACCAGCAGGTAATGTACAGTTACCTGGCACACCTCTCATTTAAGAAATTAGCTACTAAATGCAATGGATAAAATGACCTGAGCTTAAGTTATAGGTGCATTTAAAGTATGGCTGGGTGGGCTTCAGGCTTGCGAGATCTACTTTGTTTTCTACTAGAACTTCAAGGCCCACCAACCAGAGCCAGGTGCAAATTAGTGGATCAGGTAGGTGGATATAAGTTCAGAATTAAGGAACAAGGAGCCTCTGAGCACATGCTCAGTCTAGGAATGCATAAGCAGTTTCCATAACCAAGTCCTTCACACAAAACACCCATTCATTGGGTGGAATTCAATGCTGCACTTCCAAATGTGCAAGCATTTCAGCTTGCTGAATGATCTCCCTCTTCTCCCTCAATGTGCTGTTCTTGGAGTTCTCCAGCCCCCTCTGAACCAAGTTCATGGAGGGTGGGAGGAGAGGCGGGGAAGTCCCATTGCACAAGCAAAAGTCCTTGTTCAGGGCTTCTGCTGACAGGGATTGTTAGGAGAATCCTGCTCCTGGTGTTCTTTTTCACCTCATTTGGTGTATGGGGGTGAGGGTGTGCAGAGTTTAAACTGTTACTATTGTTAGACAGCTGGGAATCAGAAGCCCTTGCTGATCTACTGCAAATCATCCAAAGGTCTGCCATTAGATCCCAATCTACCTTCTGCCCAATCCTAATTTAAAACACTGGGAAGTTATTTTCTTCCTCTATAAACACTACAGTGATGTGACTGCCAGGCATGTTATGGATGCTGGACTAGCTCCAGGCAAACTCACTTATTACAATTCTTTATTGTGCATTGACATCACGGAGTCAGAAGATTGCAAATACTTTGGTAGCCTGAATGAGGACCCCCCCCATTTTACTCCTCATACCCCTCCCACATTTCACTCTTCTGTCTGCTGCTATTGAGGGCCGAATACAGGGGCCAGCAACCTTTTTCAGCCATGGGCCGGTCCACTGTCCCTCAGACCATGTAGTGGGCTGGACTATATTTTGGAAAAAACAATGAACAAATTCCTATGCCCCACAAATAACCCAGAGATACATTTTAAATAAAAGGACATATTCTACTCATGTAAAAACACGCGGGTTCCCAGACCGTCTGCGGGCCGGATTGAGAAGGTGATTGGGCCGCATCCGGACCCCAGGCCTTAGGTTGCCTACCCCTGGCCAAATACAATGTGACCCAGACTGGTGGTGCTGAATCCTTACAAAGCAGAGAAGGGTGGGGAGGGGGGGTTTAATGTGCAGGATGGGGGGGGGAGTGAAATTGTTTTTCCCACCTCCAAATGATCTTTTAGCATTTCCTTGGCAGTGGTAGCAAAGCCCCAAGCAAAGAGAACTTTGTTTAGAATGCAGTGTCAGTGGGGGTGAGAACATGGGGGTGGGGGAAGATTTCTGTTTCTCCCACCTGCCTGCACTAAACCTTTTTATATAGGGATTTTAGTGGGAATCAAATCCTGATTGCCATTATGTGCAGTCAGAAATGGTATTTGAACAGAGGGTCCCCCACCATTCCAAACCTGAAACTCTTTCCTTGCCCTACTCATCATATTTTATTTTATTTTTGATTTTTTTTTAAAAAAAGCACTGACCCCCAGTGGCATTCATTTTATAACTTTCTGATCTGAAAGGACAGAGCAGTCCCAGAGGGGGAAGGATGACACAAACCGATAAGGAGTCATTCTAGATGGAATGTGATCCTCATTGTTCAGCCTTGTGTGGGGAGAAGAAGGGTTCCAACCCTTTTGCCCTTGCCATGTTCCCAGACTGAACCAGCTCCCCTCTTGCCAATGACAGCTCCCCTCCCATTGTGAATAGGATGCACATGGGGCCAATTTGGACTGGGGCCTGGGGGATGGTGGTTAATGACTATGGCCTTCATCTATAGCATGGACTTGTTAAAATAAACAACCACAAGGCCAAATGACATCAGGTACAAACATCTGTCAAACTGCACAGGGTTTCAGGACATTCTTCTCCCATTAGTCCAACCTCCTTACCATTGACTACCAGCTGGAGACTAATGCTCTTCTCCAGTCCAGCTGGCCCATTCTTCAGAACCAACGTGTAGGAGCCAGAGTTCTGCTCTGCCACATCCTTGATCTGCAGGGAATATTGAGACTGCCTGTTGGAAATTAACCTTCCATCCTTAAACCTGGGCAGAAGCAGAGAGAGAAAGAGAGAGGTGTGTGTGTGGATTAGCACATTCCTCCCAAAAGGCAGTCACAGGGCTTCAGTCCACAGCAGGAGGCACTTCCTCAAAGGGAGACCTCTCACGAATTTCTCCCCTTCCAGGAAAAGTTTACTGCATTTTCTGGCCAAAGGGAAAACACTGACAACTGCCCAAGGCAAAATTCAGATGTATAAAATGCAGGGGCAATTAGGTTTGGTTCACACTGTAATGTCAAATTACTTAATTTGCATTTCTTAAAACAATACAAGATCCCAAAACACAGCTTTTCTTCAAAATCCGCACTTCTCCAAATTTTGCAATGCATTATCAAACCAAAGAATGTGTAAAAAATGTATATACAAGGGTAAATATGTGCATTTAAAAATACATATGTTTGTGAAGATAACATCCAAAAATGTTACGGAAAATCACAAAATTGTGCATAATAGGTAAAATTACATACAAAAATGTGCATATGAGAAGTGCACACTAAAATTCTGATGAATTTTCATGAGGATTTTTTTAAATTGTAAACTGAAATAGAAATATGGAGAACTAACCACGAGACTGGGGGAAAATGAAAAAAAGGAGAGAAATTTAAATTTACAGGTGTGTCCAGCTCTTATGAAATGACTCTTCACTGCCTTGTGGTATCTTGCAAAAGCGCCATTTATGGCAAGTCACTGCTACGTAGTTGAGCAAGGGGCTGAAGTGAAGGGCTTATACTACTTATAATTTTACACACAGCACAAGCTGATATGACAGAATGAAATGAGTGTGTGAGAGATGGAATCCATTTCCCTAACTCTGCTTTCCTTGCTTTCCTGTCAACAGCTGGCTGATCAAAATGAGATCAGGATATATGTGGCACCCCCCAGGGAGCTCAGCTATCACCCCCTCTGACTGGGACTGAGGTGCAAGTCTAGACCCAAACACTTGCCACCTCAGTACCAGATTCCAAGACTTTCCCTTAGTCAGGAGGGCCTCAGCTTTCTAAAAGTATTAACAGGTGTTTACATAGCCACAGGGAATGTGAGACAGCACTTGTGTGTGGGTGGAGAACATTTGTGTGTTTGTGTGGCGTGCGTTTGCAAACAAAGCGAATGATGAGAAAGATTGTTTCTCCCTGTCTCTAACATCTGCCAAAACTCTGGAGAAAAGACAAGGAAGAATTTTTATGTCTCCAGTGAAAAGAATAGCCTGCTTTGCTATACAATGTTAAAATGCTGGGTAATGAGTCAAGCTTAAAAGGATCACAGCAGTCCAGAAGAAGCGCTCAGGTTTTGAAACAGACCTCCAAATCAGAACCCTCAAGCCATGTGGGAGGGCAGTGTCACCCCTCTCACAAAATCAATTTCAGCCTTTCTCCTCCTCTTTTTTCCCTTCTCTACAAAGCTCTGCCCTGAAGCCCGCTAAGCCCATATGCTAAGAGGGGGAGTGCATTACCACTGGAATTCAGGCTGGGGGTAGGCAACCACTTTCACCGGCAGCTTCGCCATTTCATCTCCTGCTGTTGCTTCAATCACTGGACCCTTCCTCCACTCCACATTGATGAAGGGTTTCTCTGTGAAAACCAGACAGATAAGAGAGAAGAAGAAGAAGAAGAAAGCAGGGTGAAAGCTGTGAGATGAGCATGCTGGAGCTACAGCAGAGATTAGATAGCATTAATCCATATACATAGTAGAAGTATGCACTGCTCGGAAATAAACATCACGTATGCACAGGCGCCCATTAGATACTGAATCTGTGTATCCATGCATTTGTGCAGGCATGAGAGCAGTTGTTCATCACTGATTTACAGTTTGCTCCGTGAAGGTACAGGGACCTGTCTTTCTTAAACATTGACAAAGGCTACCATGCCTTATCCTGCAAACAACCTTGCATCGGATGGAGATTTTAACTAACAGTTACCGCTACTTTTGCCAGAACTTTTCAGCTAAAGTAAAAGTTTTCTTTGTATGGGTGGTGGTTAGTTTATAGTTACTACCTATAGAATGACATAGGTATAAGGAGGGCAAGTGGACAGTTTCAGCTGCTATAAAAACAGCAGTCCTTTGGGGGGGAGGGAACATCTGTTCTGACATCTCAGTGATAATATGGAGTTTGGTATCAGTACCACCATGACTTAACTCAGAATCATGTCAGCTTACTCCTGGGAACATATCCTTTGCTGTTGTCTAGCAGGAGCATTGGAGCTGTGCTCTGCCATGCCATAATTCTAGAGAACATGGTGTGTCACACAATAATCTCTCTCTCTCTTACACACACACACACACACACACACACACACACACACACACACACACATGTTTTCATATGGCAGGGATCAGAGGACAAAAGGTCAGTCTTCCCAGGAAGTTCTTCACTGCCTCCTTTATCTTGTCTGATCTTCTCCACTGTTTCACAAAGACATCAGCTGCCTTTGAACTGTTTACCACCATGCTAACACACCAGAAGCACCTACAAGGTTTTCTTATCCTGAGTTAATGGTTTTTACCATGTACGATGACATCTATGCTCTCCTTCAAGTCTTGCTCCCCATTGCTAGCCTTGCATGTATATTTTCCCAGGTCTTGTAGGCTCACATTTTGGATGATCAGGATGCTGGAAAGTTCAGTGTGTGTCTGCTGGGAGCGCCTCTCAGGCAGTTCTGTGACTTTCCGGTTCATCTGCCAGAAGAAGGCAACAGAAGGAAAGGAATAAACATATTAGGATATTAGGAAATATAAAGCTTGGAGGACGCCCTCCCCACCGCAGCAGGCTTCCCCAACCTGGTGCCCTCCTGGTACTTTGGACTACTCACATCAACCCCAGCCAGAATGCAAACAGTCAGGGATGTTGGAAGTTGTAGTCAAACAATACCCAGAGGGCACCATGTTGGAGAAGGCTGATTTAAAAAGGGAATGACAGAGTAGTCAAAAGCCTAATCCCAGCTGGTAAAGGAAACTCGTATCTGGGCTAACCCACATCAGCTTGCAGGTGGAGCTCAGATGACTGGATGTTCCTTCATACAAGAAAATTCTTTGTGTATAGGAAAGCCATAATTTCAAGGAGAGTTTTAGGCTAAAATACTTTCTCTTGACATGTTAGCTTGCTGTGTGGAGGGATATTTTGTGCATGCATAGAAGAACTTCCAGACATATGAGGTGTTGCACAACTGTGTGGATGTGAAGTGTGAACACTTCTGCAAACACATATAACTCCCAGATAAGGAGTCAGGAAGAAAAAGGAGAGATGAAGATGAGCATAGGCAAGTCTACAGGGTGGGTCAATATGGGAGCAAAGACTCTCACTGTGACTTGGAGGAGGCAAGTCTCTTTTTTCTATCACCCTAGCTTGCTTCCCCAAAGAAACTCCTGCACAGGAGCCTCCCTCTTGGTAAACCTTTAGTCTCATTTAGCCTGCTCAGTGAAATGTCCCACAAATGTTGGGGATGGAGCCTATGGAAACAGCAACCTTTGGGACAGGGCTGGGGTACACGTCTTTCTCTATGCCCATTCTTTTAAACATATGAGTAGGGCAGTTGTGACACAGAAAGCTGCCTTTCACCAAGTTAGAACCATTGCTTCCTCCAGCTCAGTACTGTCTACACTGACTGACAGCATCTCTCCAGGGTTTCAGGCAGGGGGAAATTCACAACCCTATCTATGTTGTGCCAGAGAGCTGCAACCCATCCCAGCCGTGATAGAGGTGTCAGGGATATTGTGAACACAAACATGCCCCAAACTGGAATGAATTGGCATGTACTCAGGAAGGCATTGCTATTTCATTTTTTTTTCTCTGCAGGGAGTAAATTTAGGGGGAAAGGAAGGCTGCAAGTAACAAGGCAGAGAGTACAAGGAACATCAGATGGGACTATACCAGTGTAATTAGGTTTGTCAACTATGCATGAATTGGAGTGTGTGTGTGTGTGTGTTCCGCTTCAGCTCCATGGATCCAAAATTAAAAGTAGTGCACACAAACCACCCATAGAAGCCAAAACTGTATAAGATATATGTCAATTCCTACCTGTTTCGCAGGGTAATCCCACTGGAAATCAACTCCCGAATTAAACTCAGCCCATACTGTACAGTTGAGATATAGTTTTTCTCCCACTAGAAGCTCCATGGCCTTCCTTGGAAACAACTGGATGTCATAAAGTTCATTCCCTGGTGTAAAAGTAAGGCAACTACTTAAACAAATACAGTTTTTCCTTGGGGAAAAAACCAAACAGAACTCTTGCTACAAAATTGTAACAAATTTATAAAAATAAAAAAAAATCAGACCACACAACACAGGCTCATTGGTCTAACATGCCCCCCCCCCTATATTTGCTTAGCTCTGTAGCCATTTGTCTGTGTTATCAAACTACTCTGGTTCTGGGTGGTCAAATCCCCTGTCATAAAGTTTGTTGATTACTTCCTTATTCAACTGTCAATTGACATCCTACAGAATACAGTATAGCAGGATATATGCAGGGAATAGGAATGAGGGTGTGCCATATCAAAAAGTGCATTTTGAACAAGGAAAATGTGCCCATTTTAAGGGGTAATGATGACTGCCATTGTAGACAGAACAGATAGAATGTGAGGGTTTATTTGCACCCAAACATTGCTTATTTTTATTTTCAAACTTTAATTTCATTCCATGTCATCCTACCTTATTCTGAAATGTTCTCTGCTGCCACAAGTTGCCTGTTCCCAAGATTGTGAATACATGTGTGTTTTGGTTTTTAATATGTAAGAGTTAGCATTTTTACAATTGTACTTAGGCACAAACGTGCATCTATCAGACTTGTGGGCAGGGCGAGGTCATGTTGGAGTGGCAGCACCTCAGACAGCTCCACAGTGACTACTTGTTCTGATGATGCCTGAAACCCATCCAAGTCTCCTACCTTTGGCTTGGGTGCCAGGTTCTGCCCTCACTGAGATGGATGGAGAAGTTTAAAGGGACAGTCCCTGTGCCTGGAGTGATAGACTACTCAGCCAATGCCTATCCACATCTACTGGCATCTTTACCAGGCATGGAGACTAACAAGCCCTTAAGAGTAAGGGCAGGTGTGCTGCCATAGGGGCCTATAGCTCAGAGGGAACTGGAGGCGATTGTCTGGGTGATTAGGTCCAGAACCGGTGCCTTCCTCACCTTTTAAATCTATCCCTCAATCATGGCTTGAAGCCATGGGCATGACAATTGAAGCTGTTTGTTGATGATGTGGCAGGCAAACCAGAGGCATTTATAATACAAAACAAGCCTTCTGGTCATAGCAGGTTTCATAATCACATGACAAAGGGACTGCAGCAAGAATGGCTGGAAGCCTCATGTGTGAAAAATGGTTGTTGTACTGCCTGAGTACTTTTAAGAGGTCGATTGTCACAGTGACTGACTCTGTTCCAAAATTCACCTGCAATGTGGACAAGGAAGAAACTTGATTTGCGGGGCTTCATATCAATGAAAGTTTCGCACTCAACAAACAAGGAGTCCTTGATCAGGTGAGTGGGGACCAGCATTCCCTTTTTGTTGTCCCAAAGAATGTTCTTCCCGTCTGGATATATGGGAGAGGTTGTCTAGAAACAGATAAATTATTTTTTAAGAGACGTGCAGGGTGATATCATTACTGCTGCATCCTCCATTTCTTTGAAGAGCTATTCAAGACCAGTTCCAATATTTCACACCTGACAGGGTGGGGAAATCCCTCCAAACTTATAGACAGCTTTCCGTTACATTATGTGACCCTGTGGTTTTTTTTGGGGGGTGGGGTGGGGAGGTTGTGGCCTTTTTCTACTGACACCCCCCAACATAAATCCAAATGCACTTCCAATGAAGCTTTGGCCATGTGACTATTGCGATTCTAGGAGAGGAAGAGGCAAGAAAAATGGCTGAGAGGACAGCTTGCCCAAAGAGTGAAGGAGACAGAACTACATGGCTAGAAACACAAGGCATGAATTTATGACACTGGTGAGATTACATTGTGCACAGGCTGCCATTTCCCTCAGGTACAGAAATTGGTTCTGGCCTTCCAGGACTAATGTTTCTCCTTGATTTCACGAGAAGTGTAAAAACAGCAGCAAATGAAGCAGTGTGCTGGTCCTTTCCATAGTTTCCCATGACTCTTGTAGGATTTCAAGCATTGTTAAGAACTTAAAAGATTGCAGCTTATTCATTTTAGCAAAGGGCTGCTTCACATACTATATTTGGGTGTGCACCAAACAGGTTTTAAAACTGTAAAATGTAAGCAAAGATGTATTTTCAAAAACATGCACCATACAGGTACAAACACCAGGGGCTATGATTGGATGCATCTCCCAGAAAAGTGTATACTTGGTGGAACAATGCATGTGAAATGGTTCTCACAGCCTGCAGAAAGTGGAGTACGACCCCCCAGAAAAGGAGAACTGCATAAATTGATGCTGGTGTGCCAGAAAATGAAGCCTTTTCCTCCCCTCCATAGGAGTTCCACTTCCTGCTCCAGATTATAATACATTATAATGCTGGAGTATCTCTTCAGAAAAGATCATTAACACTGTAGAGTGGGAATGGGTAATCTGTAATGTTGTTGGGACTGCTGCAGTTCCCATCCTCCCCCTGACCATTCGCCATACTGGCTGGAACTGATGAGAGTTGTAGGGCAGCAGGTTTCCTATCCCTGTTTCAGAGCAATCTGAAGGGACTCTGAAATCATCAGCACATGGGCGTCCAAAATGGGGGAACCACAACTGTTACTGGGAAACATCCACAGGGGTTACATCCAGGGATCTCATCCAGATTTGCAAGGACAACACCTTTAGTGGGTTTCTTTCTTTTCTGTTTTTCTTTCACACATACACACCCCCAGGTGTTTTCTCTGTTCCCCTTCAGACTGAAATAAGGCAGATTCCTGAGCCATCCCGCAGGGAGATTTCTTACCGAGAGCAAAGTGATGTTAAGGTCTGGAATAGATACCAGGCATGGGACCCAGATATTCTCCTTCTTGTAGATAAGAAGAGCCTCTGGTTTATTGATAAATGGCCGCTCATAATCTGAGAAAGAAAGAAGAGCCGCAGAATTGGAGAAAACAAGGAAAATACAGGTCCCCCCCCTGCAGCATTTTTAAAAATGAAGTTAGCTAAAATCCGCAGGACATTGTACTGAGTCAGGTACAAATATGAGATGGGAAATGTATGAACAGTCTTATTGTACAAACTTATACATGCCTACTTAAAAATAAGTACCACTTAGTTCAGTGGTGGTTACTCCCAGGCAAAAAGGGTATAGGATTACAACCTTAGGTTACCATTTCATTTAATCATCATCATCAGCAACAACAACAATGAAAGGGCACCCAGAAAGCAAAGGGAATCATAGTAAACTTTAGGAAACTGCCTATGTTTCCATTAACTCAGGCAGCAGACCTGTGTATAGCTATAATATGTTTAGCTGTTTTTTGTTAATTTAGGTTGTCTGCTTAATTCTTATTTTGAATTCAGTGCTCCATGCCAGTATGTTCTAGTAATCACTTCAGATGTATAATGGACAGAGTGCTTGATTTGAAAGGGGCAGATCTGGATTCTGCTCGGCCGAAGTGTCTACGGTATCGCAGAATAACCTATATAGGGTTGTTGAGAGGACAAAATAGGATAGCCCCATGTATACCTTTCTGAGCTCCTCAGAGAAAGGACAGGATGCAAATTAGTTAAGTACAAGTCTGAATATGGGTACTACTGCTAATCTCTTTAGCATGAAATAATGCCTTTTCCCAATCTTTTTAGCTTCATAACTCAGCAATTTTCATGCCCTGACTTGCAGAACAATAACATGAGTCAGGAAAGTAGGCCAACTGCCTTTCATGTCTGTTTTTTCAATCCAATTTATCAGCAGCCAAGCTTAGTATGCCTCTGCTTATTGTCTTTCTTGACATTAAGAGAAAACTGTTTCCCCCACAGAAGCATTCAAGAAATTTTTATTGCTCCTTTCTTTTTCAGCATATTTGGAATTAATAGATAATACTGCAGTGTGGAATTTTAGAAAAGGGAATAAAAGTTTTTTGGGGGGAGCGGGAGCAAGCCATACGATAGCTCAATGGCAACTTGGATTTCATGCGGCCATATTTCCTTACAGAATTCCTGTAGTTAAGGCTGATCTATACAAATCCATTGTTGTGGCCATGAGCTTAGCATAGTAGAAACAACAAAACCCTTATCCCCCAAATTCCAATTAAAAAACCACAAATTTGAATGCTAAAACGTAGACACAAAGAAAGCTTCAGAGAACCTTCTCCACATGCGTGGAGAGGTTGGCAATCCTCTCTAACCCACACAGTCATATCCAGTGTCAATGTGGACTCCAGATTCCAACTCTGGCTTTAAAAGGCAGAAGAAGAAAAATGGACGGTGTTTTTTAAAAAAATGTCTGTCACTCACAGGCTACAGTGAAGCTCACCACCTATGCATGACAACTATGTGGGTGTCCATGCGGTGCTCTAGCATTGCCCCTAAAGGCAGAGAGAGTGCTGGACTCAGGCCTTAGGCCCTTTTAAGGTTCTAGCTGCTACCATCATTATGGTTAGAGATGAGCAGAATGAATTATCTACTCCCACCCTACTAAAATACCAAGGAAGTACCTGTGAATGGTATTTGGGCTACCTATTTTTTGGCTAACACAAACAAAATAACCTAATGGAACAATTTGGAATGGAAGATTTCTCTTTTCTCCTGCATAGAACCATAAAGGGATTGTGTCAGTTTAATTGGTATCTTGGTTTGTTTTCCTCGTACCATATATTTTAACTCAGTGAATATTAGAAACTGTATGATTTTGGCATTTTAATTTGCTTGTACCAGATCTGTGATAGTATAATAAAACTTACAGTAGTGGTTAATTATATGCCCCTCCCCCTCTCTCTGTCACACACACACACACACACACACACACACGAAAAATTGTCATTTGTCTGAATTTTTTTTAATGGCTGTTCGGTATGGAGGAACATAGGGAACTGCCTTATATAACAAGTCAGACCATTGGTATACCTAGCTCAATAAGCTGATCTTCTACCCCTGACCCACAACCATTAAATGTAGAGATAAAACAAGTATAAACTTGGTAGCAAGCACTTGGAGGAAGGCACTTCATGCCTTTGTAACAATGACACCCTTGAGAAATTAGAGAAAGAAGGGAAATTTAAGGTGCAGAGAGACATGATGCAAATTGCGGAAGCTATCCTAGGAGGTCAGTGGCAATAAATGCCACTGACCCATCCCTCTGAAAACTCAGATATCAGATCACAGTTTATGTACTTATTACATTTATAACCTTCCACTAAGAAGCTCAGGCCAGCTTCTTATCCTCACAACAACCCTGTGATGGAGGTTAGGTTGAGAGATAGCAGCTGGCCCAAGACTATACGTATAATGAATGAGGTTTTGAACTCAGGTCTTCCTTATCCTAGTCTGACATTCTAACCACACTGCCTCCCGCTGTTCTTCAGAAGTTTGTAACATATACACAAATCTCCAACTTAGGCCCCTGTTATACTAGCAAAGAGCAAGTTAGCTCTAAATTGAGAGAAGAAACCCATTTCACCATCCTACAATTGTAGCACGAGGTCATGATTGAGACATATTTTCATGGGCAGTGTTGTACATCAGCTTCTTTGCTGCTAAGTGCTCCTGACTAGAGGTTTTGGATTTTATTCCATCTCTGTGTTTTTATATAAATATTCCTCCAGGATGTATTTGAAGAGCAGCCACAGATGTTCATAGCAAAGACCAAGGGCAGATTAGATTAAGAGAGAACTAACATTCATGAGGGGAAATTCCTGCCAAACTTCTAATGCCTCTGGCTATTGTTATTTTGAGTTTGTTATCGGAGAATGATTTATTTTAAAATACCAGCAACAGTTGCTCAGCTGGCAAACCACAGGGCCTCACTATTAATTGCCCATATTATATTTAGACTGGATTCTGAATATCCAAAGTCCATAATCTACACTAATATCCACATAACCCAAAAGCAATTGCAATTTCTCTTTGAACATAGACTCCCTGTTTTCTAAGTATTTGAAGGGTGGACAGTTACGGGGGGGGGCACATGTAACTTTGTGGGGGACATGCTTAGGAGAAAGAAATGATGTATGCATGCATTTATGCACGTGAGAAGAAGCAATAATGAACGTTATTATGGAGGAGAAAGCTAAAGTGTGGCTTTGAGTTTGGGGGCTGAGGTATGGGGAAGGACTGGGGGTCAGTGCAGCATGAAGACCCTGTCCATCAGCTTATCGCATCTTATAATTTCAAACATCTGGGGGCTAATTCACCTACTGCTGGAATGGTATCAGGACCACGTCTGCATTCCTGGTTCCCGTGGAGCTTCATGTTTTAGCATTCATAGAGAGGGGGTCACCTGAGTACCAACAACATTGTCCTTCCTCTGAGGTCAATGATGCTTGCAAGGAAAGTTGGTCTGAGCAGCATGGGAGTCTACCATGTGGTTGTGATTCCCAACACATTTTGGCCAGATATTCTGGTCCAAAGCGTAGCAAAAATCAAGACCACCCATGTATGGATTGTTGTGCAAAAGAAAAATCAAGTAAGTATCAATAAGCTGTATTAATATACTGTTGTTTACTTTATAAAGTAAAGCAGCATTGAGGGTGGGGAATTTGGAGAAGAGACCAGGCAAGGCTTAGGGGTTTTTTTCCTTCTTGCTCGTTCCTTCTTTATTCCAAATTGCCCATGCAGGCACTTTCTGTATCCTTCTCTTTGCAGTTCCAAATGCAAGTTTGCCAGGGGGGACAGGCAATTGGAAGTGTGCAGGGGGAAAGAAGCTAGGAGAGTGATTGGAGTGGAGAAGTGACAGAGAATGCACAGGTTCCCCTTATAACAAAACTGGGCAAACTGCTGGCCCTCTAAATGTTGTTGGACCACAACTCCTATAATCACTAGCCATGCTGGCTGAGTCTGGTGGGAGTTGGAGTCCAACAACATCCTGAGGGCTACAGGTTCCCCCACCCTGCCTAGTGACATCACAGATGATGTGCATCTTCTTGTTGATAATTGTAACCACCACAACTATAGAACTAGAAGTGGCCTGAACTATGTGCCAGGGTAACCATGAATGAAAAGTGCCAATGATATTTATGTGAGTCTATCTTGCAAGTAAAAGTCCATGTCATTCCATTATAAAATATAATTTCACAAAAGCCCTCAGCCAAGACTCTTAAGAAAATAAGATGAGGCAGAACACCAGTGGCAAAGTCAGTCACCAATTCAGATGTTATGTTCTGCTTTAATTTCTCATTACTGCTTGTACAGGCAGATTTTTGGCACCAAGATTTAATCGTAATACTGCATTGTCATTTTTTTTTCTGGTGCTTGCCAATCTGTGTTGTGGGTGGGTAAGATTGGTAAGCCACAACACCCGATTAGTAGGTCCCTCGATGTTGGGTTCAATCTGGCCAATGGGGCGCAGTCCAAACGGATTGAGGGACCTATATACAGTGGTACCCCAGGTTAAGTATACTTAATTGGTTCTGGAAGTCCATACCTGAAGTGTACTTAACCTGAAGTGAACTTTCCCAGTGAAAGTAATGGAAAGTGGATTAATCTGTTCCAGACAGGTCCGCGGAGCACTTAAATTGAAAGTACTCAACCTGAAGCATACTTAACCCGAGGTATGACTGTAATTGGTTCTGGAAGTCCGTACTTAACCTGAAGCATACGTAACCTGAAGCGAACTTTCCCGTGAAAGTAATGGAAAGTGGATTAATCCATTCCAGACGGGTCCGCAAAGTACTTAAATTGAAAGTACTCAACCTGAAGCGTACTTAACCTGAGGTATGACTGTATGACCCATGCATGTGACCCAGAGCTTCCTCTTTTGGCTCGTGCATTTGGAACACCCGCCCACCTTTCCCTACTTTTAGGGCATTTTGCGCTTGACCTTGCTATGCCATCGTGTGTCATCTGTCATTGGGACAGGGACGCGGCAGGAATTTTCCCCACTTGGTTGATTGACTGTTGCCATTTGGGTTTCGCCTGCCGCGTAGCAAATCTTCATAACTTGTAAGGTTGCGAATAGGCACTGGTTCAGGTGATAGGGATGGGAGAACGCTCTAGCCATCCCTATGTGAAGGGTATTCCGTTAAAGGAATCCAGGGACTCAAATGGTTTGGTCAACCCCTGAAAGGGGGTTGTGCCCGTGCCTGAGTCCAGGGGGACATCTGGGTGGCGAACATAGTTTGTTCCTGGCTTTTTGCCTATCCAGGTGTTCACCCTTGGCTGACCTATGCTGGTGCCCTGGGTAAGGGAGCTAGTTGAACCAGATCCTATGCAACCACTCACTTTCTGTAATCAATAAAGTCGTGGCTAAAATTTGAGTCAAGTGTGAATTTATTTAAGTGGGAGGTCTCTGGGTCTGAACACGCACAAAACCCAGCTGGGTATTAGGATTGCTCCTTCAAGTTACATTACCTAACCACTTTTGATCATACAAACAGAACTGGTGAATGGGGACGAAAGGTTAGGATTTGTTTTTTGGATAAGTGGAATACATGCTTTAGAAAGTGTTCTCAGAATCCTACATCATCTGTGTTTTAAAGAAATCTAGATAATTAATATGTCCTCACAGTCACAAAAATCACAAAGTACTAGTGAGGTCTATATGAACAAGAGAGTCTAGATTTTTACCCCCAGTGCACAATCTATCCTGATTTTAAACTAAAATTATGCTTGACTGACAGTTAGGACATACTCATCAGATGATTTTAAGGCTTTTAAAAGCAGAAAATGTAGCACATCGTGACTTCATTAACTGGCAAAAATCTAGGGAGTTTGGAAGGTCCAGCTATATCACACACAAATTATGATTCAGGTGCCAGAGGCAAAACAGCATGCAATTGGGGAAAAGAGAATCTCTGCCTCCTACAACCTCTCTAACTCCAGCACTACAGTTTTTCATCCTTCTCTGCTTCAGTTTTATTCAAAACAGCTCCTGCGTTTCACCCTTCCCTTCCAAACAATTGATTTAATTTCTCTCTTTAAAGAAACAACAACCAAAAAACCTAGACAAGGCCACTGCTGTGGTTCTAGGGTGCCATTGAACTAAAAATTCCTGCATTCCAGCCTGACAGAAACATTCACCCCAGGCACCAGTGTAATTGAATCCCCTAGACAGAGCCTATAATCAGAAATCCCACACAAGAGGATGAATACTGATTTGTTCTCAGCAGAAGACTTGACACCCCTCTTCAACTCCCCTGGATTTAATCATCGTTATGCAGATGAGAGAGGAAACCAGAATACAGAGAAGCATTTGCAGGCATGAAGGATGACCAGGTGCTAGAGATGGGTGGCAGGAGGAACCTCAGAACTGGTGGGGATGGGGAAACATCCAATTTCTCTTACAGATTCCTCTATATACTCTGGGGTTCCCCCCTTCTCATTATTCAATTATTTATTTCATTCTATTCATGAATCATTAAAACAACTCAAAGCGATTTCACCATAGAAACCTAAACAATAAAAACTATTTCATGTATGTCCTTAGCCTCTATCACTTTGTGCTGTGCACCACCATCATTTCTTATGCCCAGGGCAAAGGTAACATCCAAGTAGTCTAGAGCAGCCTTCCCCAACCGGGTGCCCTCTCTCTCTTTTCTTTTTCTTTCTTTCTTTATTAACATATAAAACACATACATTTACATTTACACAATACACATACACAACACACTACCTTATTTTCATAACATAAAACATACCTACATTACTCCATATAATGCCTACCTATACTATGCATATCAACATACCTACACACCTACCCCACACGGAGTCCACCAAGTGACTTGACTTCCAGCCGTTCTTGTTACGCTACTTTATTTTTCCAACTAGCTTAAACGCATTTCATTACAGTATTTCTTTAACCTCTTCTTCTATCTTGACTTTACTCTCCTTTCACTCTAATCGTTTTCTGGATTCACTCAATATCTGTCAGAAATTCTACTTTTTCCACGTAAATTTTGATGTATTCCTTAAAGATAACCCAACCCTTATTCACTTTTTGTACCATATCTCCTCTTATCCTCCGGTTAGTTTGGCAATATGGAAGTATTCCATCATTTTAGATAGCCAATCTGTTTTAGTTGGGACACTGCTGCTTTTCCAATTTTTGGTAATCAATAACTCAATAACCTTGCCACCGTAGACATTACTACAGTTTTTATACATTTTTTCCAGTCTGACCGGGGTCAGGTACCATCTGTAAGGTACCAACTGGGTGCCCTCTCAATGTCTTCTACACAATAAACCAATAAACACAGTGTGCCTGCATAGGCAGCATGGAGATTCTGAGTTTCAGTCATGATGTAGAATTCCTGCCCCCTACTGAAAATAGGAGATACTTTCAGGTAAACATGCATACAGTTTTGCTGCAAATAGGTTGGATAGCTGCAATTGCAGCCTCTCTTAATACTGCCCTTCTATCTGATGCAAAGGTACAGGTGGTGCCCCTCCAGAACAACATATGCGGCTATGTATATTTAACGTAATTCCAGGCTGCCTAGATCCCTGGTGTTCTACTGGTGGTTGGGGACCACGACTGGGTTGTGGCCTGATCCAATGTGGGCCGAAACAGCAGCAATACCAGCATGCAAATATATGGCACAAAAAAAGAAAAAAGAATTGGGTCTCCAAATGCATGTTTAGGTTAAAAGTGGGTCTGAAACTACTGACCTAGGTAACAGCATGATGTAGGAACTCAGTATCAACGTTGCAAATTGACTGCCATGCCATGATAGAGTAAGTCAGGATAGAGGCAGGCAGGCAGGCAAAATTGCACATGGGCACAGGGCACTTGGCATCTTACATCATTTGAAACTGTGATAGCCTTTCCCTTTCAGAGGACAGTGTAACCTCTGTCTCTTCACAATGATTTTAACTCCAAGTGGCTTTTCCTTAAGCAACCTGCTATGTAATACAGAGTTTCAAATTTAAAAATATATATATATATTTTAAGGCTATAATGCAGTTTGGCCAATACGTTCTTCCACCTGGAGTTCAATCTGTTTTGGCTGTGCAGGTCTTTTACCCTCTTACCTCTCACAAATACATAGGTGCTGACTGCAGTGGTGCCCTCGATTTTGGCTTTGATGTACTTGTAGTAACAGCGGTAGTAGCCCGTGTCGTTAGCCTGAGTCCCTGTCAGTGTCAAGACCTTGCAGTAGGGCTTTGTGTCAGTGCCCTCACAATCCTCTTCCTTGACTGTTTGGACACCGTCGAGACTCACCAACACCACTGATTCGCTCTCCTTCCCAATCTGGATGGTGTCCTCTTGGCCTCCAGGCCACGACCACTCCAGGGGGTGCTGCCCTCTTCACCAGAACAAAAGGAATAACAGAAGCCGAGTTAGATGTGCTACTATGGCCTTCTATAATAGGTATGGCATTCTAAAATTCTTTTACTTCTCCATTTCTAATGTCCGCATTGCAAATTTAGGGATTCAGCTGCATTCTTCCTCTAATACAGAATCATAGAATCAGAAAATTATAGAGTTGGGAGGGATCCCAAGAGTCATCTAGTCCAATCCCCTGCAATGCAGAAATCTCAGCTAAAGCATCCATTGCAGATGGCCACCCAACCTCTGCTTTAAAACCTCCAAGGAAAGAGAGTCCACCATCTCCGAATGGAGTCCGTTGTGGACTCATTAACTTTGTCCTGTTTACATGATCTTATTTAAACTTAGGGCAGCATTCTATTAATGAGTCCCATCAACACAAGGATTTCTGCTTGTACAACTGGATTTTCCCTCCCATCATGTGCACCCTGCATCCTCCCCAAATCTGCTCTAGGATTTAGGGGGGACATGGGGGAAAGAGAGGGGGATAACATTCTGTTGTGAAAGCAGAACTCCTTGCACTGAAAAACAACTGCCTTAGCGCCACGCTGGATTTCATCCTTCTTTTAAATTTCCCTTAACCTAGACTAGTTCAGACTTCTTTCATCATATGGCTTACACAGTTCTTGTTTTCTTGCAAAATCGGAAAACAGTTTGAGTAGAGTAAGGCCATGTGCACACATTGCCAGCTTAAAATGCAGCAATGCCATTATTCTTTGCTGTGTTTCAAACCATATATGTGCACTGCTGTACACATCAGCATGGTTTGATGTGTATGCCAGCTGGCTGCTTTTTGTCCACACCAATGGGCAGAGACAGGCCAGGGATGTCTTTACCTGATGAGCAGTTCTCAATTTGCATTGAAGCTGGTTTTGGAGGAAATGCATCTAAGCAAAGTATTTCACAAGAAACCACAAGATAGATTTGGATTGTGGCTAACATGTCGTATGTATCCTGCTTTCCAAATCAGCGGTAGGAACACACTGGATGAAGAGTAAATAGGAGTGTGTACACAGCCTAAGTGTGACAACTTCTCACCTGTGAAGAAAGCTTGACCCTTTCTATCTACCACACTAAGCATGTAGAAGTGAGAAATGTTTAGTGTATGATTCTCAGCATTTATTATTATTTATTACTATTATTTGTTACTATTAAAACAGCATATACTGTATATGGTTGTTGTTCTTCCCCCCCCCAAAAAAGTGTCACAAATTCAATGCCATGCATGGAGAGAATTGCAGAGTTGCAAAATGTTTCATTGCTTTGCAAGCTTCTCCACAGTCCAGCACTTCCAGGGTCAAGCCTGTCTCCCAACTTAGAGCTGGAGAAAGAGAGTGGGCCTGCCTTTGCAGTTGTACTGGACCTTGAAGGTGGGTGAGCATTCCCAAAGTACAGATGAGATGCCACTCATCATCTGAGAGGAAGAGGAAAAGTGGTGGTCATATTTGTCTGTTTACGAAGGCTGACAGTCCTTGTGTCATCCAACTCACAGAAGTATCCCAGTTAAAGGCTCCCAGCTTCTAGAGATGCTGATAGTTTGGAAAACTGACAATCCACAACAGCAAATTTCCTCCAGGCACTTTTGCAAGGCAGGCCCATCCTGTTATTTCATGCCACGAATTATATTTGGCTACTGCTTATCTTTGCTGGACTGTGTGTGTGTGTTCATATTCCTTCTTTTCTGTTGTGGCAATTACAAGAATCCACTGTACAGTCACATTATCAAACTGCAGATAGCAGAACTTCACACTTCTTTCTGAACGTTGACTGATTAGGTACTTGCTTTATCCATGTTGTACAAAGTAAGGCCTGGTAGTACCAGCTTCTTATGCATCTCTTATTGGAGCTCAGTTGTCAGTTTCCATATGCTCTACTTCTCAGTTCTTGAATAAGAATTGCATGCATCTTTTATATCCTCTCTATAATGAAGCTGCCCAAGGCATGTTTATGTAGGAATTTGTTTTAAATCTTTTCGTTTAATCTAGGGATGCTTGTGAAGTTATCCTCATATGAATTTCTCCAGAGATTTTTCTCCAGGGTTCCAAATTACCTAATCATGTTGGCAGAGCTGCACTGATTAGTTAGTGTTTAATTTTCTGGTTCCCCCCCCCCCGGACTTTCAATGGCCATTTATTAGTTGCCAATGTGCAGGCACTGATGAAATCATACCACAAAAATGAATCCTGATGTGACTACTGTACGTGAACACATCCAGATTCCTTTTCGCACTGTGGTTTTATCAATGCTCATGTGCCTATATATTCATAGTTGAAACCACAGAACAAAAAGCCTGATGCAAGTGTGCAATCGCATCGAAACTCCTTTTCATGCTGTAGTGTAATCAATGCACATGTAAGTTTCTTCGCATCAATAACTAGCACAGGACAGGTTGGAGATATATCCCAAAGATCACAGAAAAGTGAACATGCTCAAGTTATGAAACTAATTTGTATAAATTCTCCAAGTTAAAGTGTGAGGCATGTGGAGTGGAATCAAGGTCAGGATGATAACAAAATAGAATGGGGAATATCCAGTCATTCTGGATTCAACGTTTGGTCAGAAACTAGCAGTTGGTGCACTGTGCATATTCTACCACTACTTAGTAAATGAAAACCAGTATCATATTACATGTGCAAACAGGCAAAAACTTCAGAGGTTTGCAGAGAAAGTTGGGATGGTTAAGGTAAATTTTAATGCTGCTCACAAGCAGCAGCCAGAACATTCTTCTTTGAGTTACAACATGGACAAACAAATCTATCTCCAATTCTCCAGTGAAATCTGAGGAGAGTGTTTGCTTCATACTCATTTGAAATAATTGTGTTTTATTTCAGAAATATCCTACTGGCTCCTCGGAGCATCCTCCCAACCATGTTTTCCCCCACGGCCGAGATGTTGCATATTTCTGCATTTCAACTCCCCCGGCTCTCACTAATGTGAACCATGTCCATTCAAGGATGGTCTATGCTCCACAGGAGAGACTCTTGAGGCACAGCTGGGCAAGATTAAAGACGTCTGAACAAGCAAGAATTTGATTCAAATTAAGCAGCTGTTGCAGGGAGAAGGTAGTGGAGATGATAGTACTAGGTAAGTAAGAATGATATGGCAAATCTCCTTCTTGATGAAACCATTTCGCCCACAAGGCTATTTTCCCCATGTGCCCTACAGCTTGACATCATATACAACATTTAGATGTGGAGCAAGTAAAGAGATGCCGCTTCCTACTGAAAGCACTGTTTGCAAGCAGCACTGATCAACTGTGTCCATACACCCCTGAGCCATTGTCCTCGCTGTTTGCTTTCAAATCACCCAGATAGAACAAGCAGGGATCTTGGTCTGTGGGGTTGAGGCACCAGGGACTGAACTTCTACACGCAATGCATGAGCTCTACCACTGAGCTATGCTCTTCCACACCATTGAAAGTTAATGAAAAATGCGGGAGCCGAACTTTGGGGGAGGTAAGCGTTGGTGGGCAGAACAGCCATGCTATTGATGAAGGATATGGGCCCCATTCTTTTCCAGTGATCTGTTGACCAGCTTTAAGTTGCATTGAATATGTGGGTCTGGAAGCAGGAGATAGGAATACTTCCTTCCTGCTGTTTTCATCCTAGCCTGAGGCGGGTTTCTGGTCATATCCCCCTTGAGATTTAAAGATGAGCTGGCTCAAAACAGAGTTAACTGCTATTTGGGAAGATTCCCTTGGATAACTCAAAGAACAGATCAGCCTCTTTGCTTTGGCAAGGGCAGCGTTGCACATAAGAGCTCAGACTGGAAATAAGACACTTTCCTGCTCCCTGTAAGCCTCTGTCAGATAAATAGAGATATAACCTTAGCAAAGCTGCTGCTCTGTCGTTGGAAGGAGGCAATGAAGGAAGGGTTTTACCCAACATGCTTAGGATAAGGGCATATGTGCAAAAAGGTAAGTGGGTACATAGTAGATTGCAGATGTGCACTCAACCATACTAAACTATGCTACCTTTTTCAAGGTGCAGATCAGGGTTTCCTGGGGAGGAAATGAAAGGCAACACAGGCTTTAGGTAGAAGGAATCTGTGGAAAGTGCAGCTACATGACCACATTGCCTGTGCATGCTTGAATGGGCACTAATTTTTAAGGTCCCGGCTGCATGGTTGCCTGCCACTGCAAAGACCTACAAACCTAATTCCTGTTCCTTCTAAGTAAATTGGTAGAAAGCATGCAATACTAAGATGGGATTGCTCTTTGTCATATGATTACACACTTTTGAAAGCCCTTTTCATTTCCAAAGTGAATTGCTATGTGGGCTGTTCAAGACTCTTTCAGCATGCAGAGTGAGTTGCAATGTTCTTTGGCACTCAGCCATAGATAATATATGCCCTCGAACTTGCTTTTATTGTTGCTTTTTTGAATTTTGGACCTCAGGTGAAAATAATGCTAATTCCATGCATTTTCTTGAAAGCGTACTAAAATCCATTGGTCAAATATTACTATAAGCCCTCAAGTGTCTGTAATCAGTAAATGTGGAGGTTGTGATCATAATGTATAGTGTTACCCCTGATTGTATAATAGGCTATGATTGACAGCTCTTGGCTGCCCTGACCCAGTATTCCCCCATCACAAATGGAGAGCCACAATTCTATCCCAAGTATTCATAACCAATCAACTTAAGTTCAGCTTTTCCACCAGTCCAGAAACCAGAAAGAGGTTTCCCACTGAGTGTCTTTGAAAAGTCTTTCAGAATCTTTGACACAACAGCTGGCAGCTGTGAAAGGCACTGTTCTTTCGATCTTACCTGCAAGTAATATTCAGTGTGTCCTTAGCGTTGATCACGTATTCTTCTTCTGTGATGCTGAGAGTGGGTGGGGTCATAGAATAGCCACTCACTAGATCTAGGGAGAGAAAGAAACAAGTTCATAGTAGAGAACAACCGTCACTCATTATTATCTACGGTACTCCAGTAGTTCTATTAATCATCCATCATAAGTTAACTAGGTTTGATATTTCAAGTTTGTCTAAATTTCTTTTTTATTCACTTTTATATGTGTTTTTATATTGTTGTTTTATAGGTTTTAGGTTGGGTTTTTCTTTCAATGTTGTAATTATACACTGCTCTTTTTTAGGGCTTATCCCCACTTACCTTTGGCCCTGCTATTTCCAGACACAGGTCCACACTTATAAAGCTCAGTGTCTGTGTGTTTTGTTTTTTGCCCCAAACTAGAGAAGGGAAGGCCTGGAAAAAAACTGAAAAAATGGGGGGGCAGTGTCACCCCCCCATTTTTCCAAATGGAAAAAACAACTTCGGGGGAAACTGGGTGGTCCCCCCCAATTTTTCTGGTTTTTTCCAGGCCTTCCCATCTCTACCCCAAACCCACTCTTTAGTGCTCATCTGGAACAAATGTCAATTTGGATTGACATTTGCTCTGATTGAGCTTTTAAGAATGAGAGGGGAAAGCTGCAGAGCAACAAAAAAAAAAAAGGCGCTCAGACACGGAGTTTTAAAGTGAGGATTGTGTCTGGAAAGAGCAGCAGAAAGGTAAGTGTGGATAAGCCCTTAGGCTGCACAAAACTTAGAGAGCTGCTTTTTTAAAAAGTGTTTTATAAATAGCAAATAAATCAACACTGGAGGAAACACTTAGTAGTAGTATATCAAGATTTGCTTCATCAGTTTCAGTCTACTGGTTATGAGCATCCTGAAAAAGCAAGAAAGATCTGTCACCTTAAATTCACACATTCTCTTTTACAAAAGGAGAAAATATCTGTAAGCACTTGAACTTATGTTGATTCATATCCCAGTAACACTTTTGACTGCGACTTTAATGAATGAGTTAAAAGCAGTGCAATATCCCCTTACTGTATTAATAAATGATAAGAAATAAATTACACTTCGAACATCTATATACATGGTGCTTTATAAGTAAAACAGTATTTTTTCCCCCAGAAACACCATGGCCAGAGGAACTTAAAATATTTGCATGCCTTGGCCACTGCATCCTATATGCTTACAACAACAGTGGGAGGCTGAGGGAGAAGGCAATCAGGAAGATAAAGGGCATGCCCCCCCCCAGGTTAAATTAGAATCTGGGAAAGCAGGTAAGAGGAATACCAGGGAATCAGAAGAGAGAAGGCATTTGGGGAGCAATTTCCCACAGGCGGCTGAGAAACGTGCAGGGCAGCACCCAGGTCATAAGAATGACCTGTCCAAAACCTAGTTTTGTGTAGACATCCTTGCTCCTTTTAATTGTTTTACACTTCCTTCCTGCCAAGAAGCCACACAGACTGTGGTCATTTGACTAGGTATATCTTTAGAAACTGGGCTGGCATCAGCAGTCTCGCACTTCTATCTCTGGCGGACATGCTTGTCTCCCAACCATGCTTTTCCTGTAGAAGCGGCCGGAGTAATACTAGCAATAATAGGAGCGGCAGGAGCCACAGCAGCAATACAGAATTGCAGGATGGAGGTGGATCCCTCACATCCCACTCTCAGTTTGTTATTATGGCTCCCCCCCCCCGCCCACTTTGCTCACAACATTTGGAATCGCGATTTCTAAAGTGTGAAGGAAGGGTGGCAGTGGAGGGAACACACATCACCCTATTGCTATGGTCAGAAACTCTTGGGCTATATTTTAGACAAATTTTAGGGCATGCTCAGATTGCTTCCATTTAGAAAACTTTACGGCAGTTGACAAGGACCCAGATGTAACAAGTGGAAGTTATAGCACACACACCCCCACTGTTCATTTCCCACAGTGGGCATAGGTAGGTCCAGGGGGGCCAATGAACGGTCTGAAAGCACATGATGCTCAGAAGGTCTGAGTCAGATCAGCACTCTGATAGGTCAGCCATGGGCCTTGGCATACAAGTACCTGGACACTTGTCAGATACACAGTTGTGCTGGTAACATAGCTACTACAGAGGCCAAGTCTTATGTGTTGAACATTTGACTACTTAGAGCAGTGTTTCCCAACCAGTGTGCCTCCAGATGTTTAGGGACTACAACTCCCATCATTCCTGACCACTGGTCTTGCTAGCTAGGGATGATGGGAGTTGTAGTCCCAAAACATCTGGAGGCACACTGGTTGGGAAACACCGACTTAGAGGTCAAAATAGTAGAGAAAGCTTTGATCAGCCCATTCAGTTCAGGCAGTGTTAAGCACCAGGAGCAAATACTTATCATAGGTGGATGAGTTTCTGACTTCTAGTTTTCAGAGGTTCTTTCTCCTATGCAAAACGTTCACTGTGCAAAACTATCGAGGTAGCATCCTTCATGGTGGCTTCCGAAAAAGCAAAACATGTAAAGTAAAGCAAGAACAGACCCTCAGTGGTGCACTTAGCACGCGGCTACTCAGCAACAACCAATGAACTGTAATAAGAGAGGAATCAGATGGAGAATCAGAGCAAGACTGAGCATCCATGTACACACGCACAAGGCTGCATGTGGATGTGTGAGGTGGAGAGAAGAAAGATTATGTGGATGGAGAAGGCACTGGGCTGAGAGGTTTGGCCCTATATACACGCAAATTTCCACCACTAACTTTAAAAGGAATCAGGGTCATGGTTACAGATTTTTATTGCCTTCTACTTTTTGAAGTCCTTCTGGCTTTCATTTTCACCATGTTATTTAAGAGGAAGGGCTTTAATTCTTTTTTAATGGTTAACTTGTGTCTTTCATTCCTCATATCATTCATCAATTAAAGCCACACCCAAATTCAGCCCCTGACACTCCAATGGAGTTAGTGGCCTGAACTGTTAGGCCCTGAAGCTAAAAGCAAGAGGAATGCACTGCTCAGTTGAGCAAGCGTAGTCTTGGCTCCTAGTATCTGGAGGCTTTGTTCTGTCTGCCAAGCTACACATCTAATTTTCAGTATTGTAGATCTTTGAGCTTTGTGAGCACTCTGACATGTGCACACAACTCCTGCATTCACATTTTCCACCTCATTTCAATGTGAAGATGACTATGGCCATGTGCAATGAGGACCCCTCTCTCACAGAAGTGCATGTAGAACATCGCGTACATCAGAAACTCTCTTAGTGCAGACCCAGGTCATTGAGCCTGAGTTTCCGCAGCCACCACCTGCCATGAATTACTATGGGAAGGACTTGGCAGTAACAGCAGAAGATATGTTCTGTGTTTATGATAATATTTTGTTCCCTTGTTAATTATGATGTTTTAAATGTACATTTTATATTTGACTTCCTTTAGTAATGCTTTCTTTTGAAATGGTTAAGATTTTTTTTGTGAACTTTGCTGTGCTAAATGTGTTTTCTGTAGTTGACCTCCCTTGCAATGTTTTATTTTGAAATCTTTAAAATAATATTTTGGCTTCCTGTTAATTATGTCACTTTTAATGTATACTTTATTATTTGACTTTCTTTGGTAATGTTTATTCCGGATGGTTTTTATTTGATGTTTTAATGTGTTGTAAACCGCTTTGAGATTTTTCTGTAAAAATATAAAGTGGTATAGAAATGAAATGAAAAAATAATATATGCATATGTCTAGAAGTAGCTGGAGTGGGAAGTTGGCTGTGATGCAGTGTACGTGAAACACCTCCCCAGTCTCTTCAGAAGACATCTGAAGACAGCCCTGTTTAGGGAAGCTTTTAAGGTTTAATAGATTATTGTATTTTAATATACTTCTGGAAGCCGCCCAGAGTGGCTGGGGAAACCCAGCCAGATGGGCAGGGTATAAATAAATAAATAAATTATTATTATTATTATTATTATTATTATTATTATTCTCCAGGTAAGGGTACATTTTGAGGTGCAGAATGGGGATTCAGTCCTTGTGAACATAAATAAATAATTCCCTCCATAGGAAAGCCTGGGGCACTGGTGCAAAACACCTTTATGAACATGAACAAGGCTATGTGGCTTGAGCACATGTAATCCATGCTAGATCCTTTCCCTGGACATGAAGATTCCTAGTTCAAGTCCTGCGTCCCTGACATTGAGATGGAATTGCAAATGGAAGATGGAAACTTGTTCTAAACTTGTAGTACAGGATGAAAGAAAACAGAATGATTGAGTGGGAGTAAGAGAAGAGGTACAGATGGAAAGGGTTAAGCATCTCTTTTTTTCCTCCCTGAAGCTATCACTTAACAAAACAGTTAGACTGAAAAGACAGAAGGGGTGGGGAAAACTTTGGATGTTGCACAAAAAATGTGTTCTGTGTTAATGAAAATTAATGAAAGCATTTTTGTGAAATCCCATGAAAATATAACCATTTTGAAACAAAAATAATTCCAATCCGTCCTGAATACAAATCTTTATATCCAATTTACTGCTGGACATATCTGCCTCCAGTATAAATTCTGGGCTCCAGATGGCTAGACACTTTTGACACAGGAACAATTTCACTGTCCCTCAGTACATGTTTAGAGGTGTGCTGAGGAGAATCATAACAGGCATTGAAATCAGTGTACTAAGGGCTTGAGGACACACACACACCCCACATTGAAGCAAGACATTATCACATGAGAGAACAACTTGCCTCTAAAACATGGGGCCCTGCAGCTGCATCCTAAAGAAACTTACTGAGATACAAGCCCCATTACTTCTGGGTAAACATAGATAGGATTACATTCAATGTGTGCGTGTATTAGGAAGGTAATTGGTTCTGAAGGATGACAGCTCTAAGTGTCGTGGGTTAAGTACCCACTAGATAGAAACATATGTGAAATGTCTTGGTTTCTCATATTTAAGGCACAACACCGTCTTGCTTTGCACACTAAACCAGTGTTTCCCAACCTTGTGCCTCCAGATGTTTTGGGACTACAACTCCCATCATCCCTAGCTAGCAAGACCAGTGGTCAGGAATGATGGGAATTGTAGTCCGAAAACAGCTGGAGGCACAAGGTTGGGAAACACTGCACTAAACCTTTCTCTATGCTGCCACGAATCTTGCTGCTGGGGCTACTTTGTTGGAGCTCTCAAAGAGTGTAGCCACATCAGCAGGAAGATGGGGAAACTGCAGATGTAACCATGTCACTCATGGCTCTCTTGCGAAACAGCTCTCCTCCTTATGAATGCTGGGATTTATTTATTTATCTATCTAACACATTGTTAGAAACAATGTCCCTGCCAGCAACTAACCCATGCTGCTTCCTTTAGGTAAAGGCAAAACATGCAAACAATGGTTGGGGGCAGAGATAGGTGCTCCTCTGTTCTGCTCATGAGAACTGATCAGAGGGCTGGGCACAAATATTCTTGTCCCGTAGAACAGGGTGGAGGATACAAGGAAGGATGCAAAATAACAAAAACTGAAGACACCTCTCTTAGCTTTATGACCTGTTAGGCAACAGCATTATACTAGGGTTGCGGGGGGTGGGAGGGGGGAGAGAAAGAAAATGTACGGTCTGTGCAGGTTTAGGTTCTGGGATTCCTGCAGATGTATCCTGTCTGAGGCTCTCCACAAGTACAACAGGAAAAGGAACAAACTATCCATTGGAATACACCATAACTGCATTTATTGTACTGGGGGGGGGGGGAGAGATGCGGGAAACAGAGGATGACACAAACATCTGTAGTATTGACCAGTCATCTTGGAACCACCCTTCTTATCAATGTGTCCTACATTCCTTGATTCATCTTTTGTTCCCTTTAAACTGCTGTCTCTTGCAGTAGTAAAAAGGAGCTTTCAAAATAAGTTAGTGACAATCGTAATTGCTGCTCTAGGTACATTGCCTCTGAAATAATCTGGAAAAGCACATGTTAAAATTAAGGCTTGTTATTCTGATTCCACATCTGAACGGTTGGCCCTGTTCTTGAGCATCCTGGCATCTCATTCTTAAGTAATGAGCTTGTGTGTTTTATCTTCTCCCCCATTCCCATTCTTGGCTTCAAATAAGACTTCCTGGTTTGTTAAGCCATGGTTTACAGTGATGTCAACCTGGGAAACTGATTTAAGTGCTCCCTTCAGATCAGGATAAGTTTCTGAATTCAGACATCACAGGAAACTATGTCTTAACAAACCAGGAAATTTCTCCTGCAGCTAAACATACAAGAAGAAGAAGAGGGAAGGTTTCAGAGTAGGGAGTAGTGGAGCTTTTCACTATTCCTACACATGTGAATCATGGTTTCTTGGGCTGTAAATATACTGTAACATTTAAAATTGAACCAGTAGCAACTAAAGATGTAATGTTGCTTGAAGGCGTTGGAGGAAGGACCAAACCAGATGCATGTGTGTTTATAGCATTCATGCTTGCCAGTTTGGCTCTAAACTGATGAAACCTATAAGAATCAAGCCTGTTCTTGCCTTATTCTCTATACTCTGCTGCTTTAAAACTTTTTCCCTTCAGCCTAGTTCTGATAGTAGAAGTAAGCTGGCTGGAGGGGAAAGAAAATTAAAGCAGCAAAGCATGTGGAGTAAAGGAGAGGGCAGGTTTTGTTCCTGTCAACCATGTGCTTACTGTTTACTATTAGATTCTAAAGGATGACTGAATATTGCTTTATGTATTTGCTATACATTATTTTAAATTTATTTTGACTTTTTATATTAGATCAGATTGTTACTATTAATGTTTGATGTTTTTATATATGTTGGAAGCTGCTCAGAGTAGCTGGGCCAACCCAGCCAGAAGGGCAGGGTATTATCATCATCATCATCAACAACAACAACAATTACTGCTTCTTTAAGACTTAGAAATTAACCCTTACCCTGACAAACCCATGTTCAATAATCACATGTACATCCAGCTTGATCCCAAGAGCAATAGGTATTCAAAGTGTTTGTGATACTGAGAAATAAGGCAGCAGCATTCTAGGGCGTTAAAACATCTGTTAAATCAGGCTTTCTCAACCTCGGCCCTCCAGATGTTTTTCGCCTACAACTCCCATGATCCCTAGCTAGCAGGATGATGGGAATTGTAGTCTCAAAACATCTGGAGGGCCGAGGTTGAGGAAGCCTGTGTTAAATTCAGCTGAGGGGCAGTGAGTGAAGTTCCTTAAGAAAAAGTGTGAGAGTTAAAACAGGAATAGTAAATGATTAGTACATTAACGGCTGTTGTTGTTTATGCTTAATTGGTTCTAATTATCATTTACAACTTCATGGGTCTCCACCTCTTCTCTAAAGTCTGTCAATGACAGGGTGTGACATTGCCAGTTCATCACACCAACAACACAGGTTGCTATGCTGTGATCTAAAGTGTGCTCAAGTGTGAAAAAAATAATGGTGAGTGGTGGGATATCCATTGTATGGTATTTTGTACTCCTATAGTTTGGAAATAATTATTATTCATCAGTTACATTGCAATTTTTAAATGAAGAAGATGCTTGTAAATATTTATCCTATATATATCCACAACAATTATTCAAAAGTTACAATAGAAAGCCAAAGAAGGCTCAAGAGATTCCCTTAGGTGATCTCTAGTTGAACTCATGACTTCTGCATTCAAACATTTTATCTACTGGACCATGCTAATTCCCTGCTTAAGTGAGAAGCAACTCTTTAAAACAAGAGTGGCTAATATCTGGCCTAGGAGCCACAAGACACCCCTCCAAACAAACTTTCTCTGTCGTTCCCCCCACCCACCCATTTTTGTTGCAACAGCAGCAAAAAGAGAAAAAAAGACTAAAGTTGACACTGCACTAGAATTCCATGACCCTGATGGGATGGATCTTTCACCCCTTATCAGATTAATCATTTGATAACTGGGGAGACAAGGTCCTATTCAGCTGAGCTACTTGGATCACCTCAACAGATGGGGCTGTGAGAGTTTGTGGTTGACCAAGGGTGCCCTCAGGTGGAAAAAGGGACCATCTCTGCTCTAAAACAAGAAGCCCCTTAAAATGATGGTTGTCTGGCAACAGCTGGGTGCTTGAGCGCATTGGGTAGTCTTTGGGTAGTCATTTTGCTGTTACATTCATAGCTTTGGAAGTAAACACAAAGGCAGGATCTGATCCTCAATTTTTTTAAAAAAATCCTTCTTGCAGATTCATTTGCAACTCTATTCCATCTAATCCAAAATCACCACTTCCTTTTTGCATCGACACTTTGTATAGTTGACCCCACCAGGTTGAAATTGTCACTGGTTCCTGCAAAGGCACAACCAGCCCCTCCAGACGGTTGATTTTTCGCAGGGAGGTCTGCTATGAAATGGCGGCTGACTGACATGCAGGTGGTTTGTGTCTCAAGTAAAACCCCAAGGTGTGAAGGAGATACTCCTGCTAGACTATAATGCCCCTCCTCTCTCTCCAAGATTTATATGCTGTGACCGTCATCCTTTGGGTTTTTTCTCCAAAGCCTCATGGAGAAAACCAAGTGAGCTCATATGCATACATGATGATGAATTAACATATAGCATCCATGCAGCTATAAAAAGTATGAGTCATTGTGTCTCATATGTGTATATATAATTCTAATATTCACATACTATTAACATGGAGAAATAATTAGTGTAATTAAAAAGGCATGTAGCAACTCCAGTAATATTTGTTTTCTCAAGATAGCTTCCAAGAGAGCTGGCAGCAGGATAGTAAAATAAACACAACTGGATTGATGGGACATTGAAAAAGGAAGCAGAATCCTGCAGCCGCTGACACCTTGTCTATTTCTGGAAAACTGGGTTTCCTATTCCTATCCTTGATCTTTCAGTTTATGGTTTTTAAAGGGGCAAACTGCAGACAAGGGTCTTTATCCAAAGTGGATTCATTGTCTGCCATTGCTTAAATGTACTTGTCACCAAACGTCTTCTATTAATTGAGATTGTTGACTCAAGATATCTTGTGCATAACCATATCATTATTGGCATGTTTCCATTCCTCTTTGTTCTTAATATGGATAGCTCATTGCTGGGAAAGGGGGGATAATTTCCCTAAAACAGCATTTGTTAATGATAGCAACATGCATAATCAGAAAGAGTCCTTGGTGTACTGACAGGTGAGTAACAAGATTTAGTGGTCCAGTTACTCTTTTTTTTGTTCACTGTAATTTGTTTTTTACTAAAACAAAGGAAAAGGGGGTGAAAGTGAACACCCCACCTATGTTTTTAGTTGATTTTTAACATTACAGAAAACACCCCTGTGAACTTAACAACATCAAGATATGCACAGGTCATGAGTTGTAAAGAGAGAGAGAAAATGCATGCTTGAGTTCTTTCGGGGGTACCTGTAGCTGGGTTAAATTTGTTGCGGCAAAAGCAAAAAATATTGTAGCACTTTTAACTATTAGCAAAAGCTTTCATGGTCCACACGCCACTTCATCAGTTCATGAAAGCTTAAGCCATGATACATTTATTCCTATTTTTAAGGTACCACATTACTTTTTGTTTTTTCCCCTGGAATAAGTCTTTTGGTTGGGGTTCTCTCTCTTTTAAAACATGCAGTTACTTTTTCAGAAGCCCCTCATGTAACCCTTACTACTCTAACCTATACATAAGGGAACTCAAACAGATTTATCTGCAATGTTGTAAATGAAGATCTTAAGAAACCACCTGAAAATGTAACAGCTGTAATATTTATTATGATAAGCAAAACTCATTTTTTAATTTGCATGTGGATGGCAGAGAAATCCGTGAATATCAATCTGAAATCCTCCAATGGGGCCAAATTTTGACTAATGCTAAAGTTGGAAGTTTTGAAGAGGATTATCATGTTTTTCCTCAAGGGCACCATTTCAAATTTTGGTGGTAGAAGTGGGGATAAAGTTCATCGCAAACTTCAAGTCCTGCTATTGAATATATTCAACACCAAGTTACAAAGAAGCATTGGGCTTTCACAGAGATATTGATGATAAATGATTATGTAGTCATGAGAGGAGGGGCATTCTTCCTCCTGCCCTCCCTAAGTGGTACCTATTTTTCCATTCATTTGATTCCTTGGACTTAGTGTGGAACATTCAGATTGCTCCGTGACAGCACGGTTTCTTTGCAGTTATTCCGTGCCATTGTTCTGGTAGTCCCAGTTATATAAAGTATATTCTTGATGCAACTTGATGCTTATTGCAAGCAAAAACTGATATACATTTGCCATGGATTGTAGGGCTGTGCCCACACTGTCATCGTAATGCAGAATTTGCAACAGAAATTCATGCAAACACTTTATAGAGTTTGCATAGTGCTTTATGATCTGTGACTATTTGTCCTTTATAACCTGGCTATGCGTATGAACCAGAGGAGCCAACTCCTCGGGGCGAAAGTCCCTTCGCCCCAATAAAAGATTTGAGGAGGCTGCCCCCCCCAAGTTGATGGACATTGCCATTCAAATGGTGTGTGCGTGCTGTGTCTTGTGATCGATTATGTGGGGTGGGGTTTATCTGACACACGCTTCCCAATATTTTATTCAAGTTGGCACCCCTGGACTATGAACCCTTACCCCACAGCATAACATTGGCCAGTGACTAGTACATTTCAGAAACACCCTTTGCCAAACTGACAGGTGAGTAAAACAATTGTTACGTACAGTACTGGTCCAAGGATGTTGGCAATTCATTGTAATTTGCCAAAGGCAAATTGTTTGAGTGGCTTACACAGAATTCTTCCTTTGTCCTTCCTGGTTATCCCCTGCCCTTTATTATAGGAGCCTTTGGGTTTTCTTTTTTATGATAAATTTCTGTGCTTATCTTCTAGACGCTACGTTCCTACCCAAGAGCAGCAGATGATATGTACCGGTTGCCAGTTTGCTCCCACTGCTCTCCTGGTTGTTGCATGTGCATGTTATTCAGGGAGGGGGCATTTCCGTAAAGTCAACCCCCGGCTGCATGACTGTGTCCCCAGCTCCACATACCTATCATCACTCAGCTGTCACAGCTCATGACAGCTCAGTCTAAGAAACTTTCACACTTAATTCCATTTATGCATTCTGCAGTTTCGAAAACAGGTGTTTGGTCAGAGCCAGAGGGATACGGACTCTTTGTTTTGCTAAGTGGGAAGATCACAGAAGCAAATGGGAGCTGTGTAGAATTTCAAAGCTGAGGATGAAATAATCAAGACCTTTCAGAGCCATTTTTAAAAGCTTCCCTTCCTGCCAGCAGGAAATCCTCTCCTGCATCCTCATCACTACATCTCAAAATGCTTCAGCATTTTTTGCACTTCCCTTTGCCTCCCTCTTGGAGGATTTGGCAGATCTGCTGATTCACAGAGTTTCCTCTCAGCGGAGTTTTTAGTCCACACTCTATGCCATGGGTAGGCAAACTAAGGCCCAGGGGCAAGATCTGGCCCAATCACCTTCTAAATCCGGCCCGCAGACGGTCCGGGAATCAGCGTGTTTTTACATGAGTAGAATGTGTCCTTTTATTTAAAATGCATCTCTGGGATATTTGTGGGGCCTGCCTGGTGTTTTTACTTGAGTAGAAGGTGTGCTTTTATTTAAAAGGCATCTCTGGGTTGTTTGTGGGGCATAGGAACTTGTTCATTATTATTTTTTTCCAAAATATACTCCGGTCTCCTGCTGAAAAAGTTTGCTGACACCTGCTCTATGCCCTTTGTGCTGACTCCCTTTCCAGTCTGATAATAACTGAAACCATGGACTGGTTTTGAGACAGGGTTAGAAGAGGAGACCCTAATTATTCTTCAAGTCCACTTGGCCCTTCTGATTGAAATAACACAGGCGTGGTAGGGAACAGGATCTGGTCAGCCAGATCTTCGGCTCCCATACTCATGTGGGCCACTCTGACAAGTGAGCAGGGGCACCCACCTGTCAATCACCTGACCCAGCTTTTGCAGTCTGGTATTGAACTGAAGTCAAGCTGCAAAGGAAGATCCAAAATGAAAACAGGGCTTGCAGGCACTGCCCATCAGCTGATCGGCACTGGATACAAACCTGATTTTCAACAGGGAACAGCAGCACAATTCATGAACGCAGCCAATCCCAGCAGAGTTAGCAGCTGGCAGTGATCCGCGAAAGATTTATTTTATTTTATTTATTTAGACATTAGTTCTATACTTGCCATCAACCATTTAAGTTTACAAAACTTAAATTAAAAAAAACCCTCAAACAAAATGCCTTCAAAAAATAAGCTAAAACTAATAATATCTATGGTATTTTATAAAATTCAGGATAAAACCATCACAGAGTAGTATACCATCACTATAAAACCAGCTTTAAAAGAATGATTAATGTCAGAATTGAAAACCCAACAGAGCATTTAATTGAAAGGCCTGGGAGAATAAAAAGATCTTCACCTGGTGCCAAAAGATGCTACCAGGTATCAACTGAGCCTCTCTGAGGAGGGCATTCAACACCATACCACCCCCTCTCTCCTGTTCCCCTTCTTTTCTTCCCAACCCTATAACACCAATGTCTGACAACAAATGTAACTGATCTGTAGAAAACACAACCTGAAGAAAGAGACAATGCATGTGCTTTTTTAAATGAGAAAAATATTTAATAAAAATAAGTTGTTGGTTTTTTTATAAAAAACAACAACAACTGGGCCCTCTTCCTCATGACAACCCACCCCACTTCATTAGGCAAGAGAATCAGCAGAAGGTGTTGCATAACTTGGAGAAGTTCTGGCATAGAGAAGAGACCAGCAGCGACTATGATGTGAGAACACAGTTTTAAAACTGGCATTTGTTCTAACCTCACAGTCAGCAGATGGTGGGGAAATGGGAGGTGCAAGAATCAGCTTTGGCCTAGGGAATGGAATCCATTTTTAAAAAATAACAAGGGAAATGGCATTTCCCTTCTCAAGCCTCCTTCTCCCCCTGGTTTGCCTCCAAGTGGATCTCTGAGCATTTCCAGATATTAGTGAATAAGTTGGCAGCCAACTCAATGTCTAGACGGCCTTTGGGGTTTGTTCCTTGTGTCAACAAGAGTAGAGGTTACTGCTGACTAGTGATGTCAGCACCAGAAGTGTCAGGACGAGGCCACAGATTTTGCCTTCCTGGTTCAAAATGTGTGTGTTCTTCCGCTTCTCTTTTGCAGATGTAGTGGCAGGAATTGTACCTCCACCCTGTCCTGCACCAAATCATTTTTCTATAAACACAAAGTTGGTCCACACAGACAAACAACTTCCAAGGATTTACTGTATTTCAGACTTTAACAGCCACAGCTACCCCAAAGTGGTCTCACAAAATAGAGCTACATTTATAATTTGGGGGCAAAAAAGAGGTAAAACCAACAGCACAATAGTGATGCTACTTGATAGATATATTTGATAAAACAGCATTGTATCACAATTTCAGGAAATATAGCTATCAAGCTACCATTGTGAACCTATAAAGATCTACATTGTTTGGGCTCTAAATGTCTTAAGCAGAAATAAAAGACAAACAGGGCTCCATTCACTATGCCTGCTTCCACAACTCCTGTCAGGCAATCAACACCAGCAAGTACTAATTCAAGCCCATCACTCTTGTTTCCCCTCTCCTGTGTTGCTTCCTTCACCTGTCCACTACTGCCTCCACCTAGAGACCATTAACAAAACACCCTGCAACCAGCGTTCCATTTCAGTAACCCAGATAATGATGCTTTCTATAGCAATCAGGAGGAAGAGGCAGTGGGAGCAAGCAAGGTAGTGAGAGGGAAAGGGCAATGCTGGCAGGCTTGGACCAGAGCTCCATTTGTTGATGTGCTTGTCTGACTCCAGAGCAACTCTTTTCTCTCCAGTCTGAGTGGTCAGCCAGGCTAGCTGACTTCTTGATGGTGTCCTCCATGGGTCCAATTGATACACTTAGGGCCACTAGTCCAGTGTTTCCCAACCAGTGTGCCTCCAGATGTTTTTGGACTACAATTCCCATCATTCCTGACCACTGGTCTTGCTAGCTAGGGATGATGGGAGTTGTAGTCCCAAAACATCTGGAGGCACACTGGTTGGGAAACACTGCACTAGTCTGATCTACCCTATGTTGACTCCCCAACTCTGAAGCTTGTTTCCACACAAAAAAATGTTTCCGGGGTGCTGTAAGTTTCTACAAATACAGATAAGAATGAAGACACGTTTATTCTAACTTACTTATATATATTTAGTTTATTTAAAGTATAGATACATAGATATACAGCGTTCTGTATATCTGTTCTGAGTCGTAGCAAGCGAGTGAGAAAATTTTTCAAGTATACTAAATACACATGTAAACAAATAAATCCACACCAGAGGCATACAATCAAATTATATTGTGTACTATTTTTATAGGATCAGTGCTAATATCTTTTTTCTGTTTCTCACGGGGGCATCTGACAGTATCCCATGTGTGCTCCACATGGGGTTAATTTTAAGTCTTCCATCACTGTCTTGCCCCGTCTCATACAAGATTAATTGCTAACACCCTCGCTTTTAGAAATGTATAGCTAATGTATAGCTAATAGTCACACTTTTGCCATAATTTACAAGGTGTTGATTATAACAAGGTCAAGTCTGCCCACCCAGTCAGAGTTAATCATGCCGAGAGTTAATCCAGAGTCTTTGTTCATCCCAAGTGATGATAAACAAAATAAGTAAAGGATTAGTTAATGTCCTCCAACCTGCTCCACATGGTATTAATTAAACTGTGAGCTCCCAGACCTATCCTAAAATATTCCTAACACGGACAATGTCCAGCTCCTTTCCAAAGTGGAATCTACTCCACAACAACAATATAGAGAAGTTTTAAGATAAACGGCCACCATTAAATTAAAATTCTGAAAAAAACTACTGAAATGTTGTAAAGTCTGCTCATTAACTACCGGTAATTAAATAAGTATCTCAATATAAGTGATGTTTTGAAGATATGGAATGAAGATTAGAGCTTTTCCCAGCTAAATGACACTTAGAAATAATTTGTGGTCTGGAAAAAAATAAAACTGTATTTATACAAATAAAGAAAAGCACTAAACCTCTAGGTGGAACTTCAGAACATCCAGTGTTGTAAGCAGCAATATTCACAACTTTCCCTACTCAGAAAGCATAGAGGGCAGGTTTTAATCATCTCACTTTAGACCTCTTTTTCTGCAGATGCCAGCCTCCAGACACATTCTGCATTAGCTTCAGCTTCTAAGCCATCTTCAAGGGCAGCTGCCCATAGAGCACATTGCAGCAGCCCAAGCAGAAAGTCACTACAGCATGGAGAAGTGAGGACATTCTCAGCCTAGGAATGACCACAGCTGATGTACTAGCCTAAGGTTGACATAAGCAGGCCTAGTCACAGAAACCACTTGGGACTGCACTGACAAGCTGAAATCCAGAAGTACTCCCAGAGTCCTAAACCTTTGTGGGAGTGCAACCCCTTCCAGAATAGGCCATCCACCTAATTCAAGGACATGTACTTATCCTTTGTTTTGGTGTATGCGGCGACTAACTAGGTGGCCTAAATGAGAGCCCAAACAAATTTGAGAGCTGCTTCGTGTGGCAATGTAGGCCTTACAGAGCAGGTGCAGCACCCTAAACCTGGGCTCCTCAAAGTTTGTCATAAAGGACCCTCCCTAAAATAACAAAGGGTGGATGCAGATGGCAGTCAACTTCAGAGTTGGAATTGTCACTGTAGTCTGGGGGTACACGGGCAGATAAAGTAAGGGAAAGTGAAGGTATCAGTGCTTCCATGTCCCCAAATAATGAGGTTTTTGGAAGCTAGAAGTCCACATCAATAACAGGCAGAGGTGGCAGCTCCTTTGGCCTTTTGGATTAACAATAAAGACAAGCAGCACCTACTGCATAGACACCCAAGTTATACTGACGGATATGACTATACATCATGCTGGCCAAGATGAAACACACAACTGAAAGGAATTGGTTACTGGGCTGAGTGAGCAGATGTCATATTTCTCAAACCTACCAGCTGCCCATATATTCTCTGGGAGGCCCATCTCCCATCTGAAAACTGTGAAACTATTCCTTAAATATAGCTACTAGAACAACATGGTGAAATTTGGTCTCAGCTTTAATACTTTAGGGCAAGAGTATGGGGAGGGGAGGCAGATGTTTTAATGCTGTACATGAAACTGTCATGAAACCACTAGCTCAAAATGGGCCATGCCAAGAATCTAGGAGTGCCTGTTTTATGGAGTTGGGATATTTTGAAATATGATATAATAATACGGGAAATCTGGCAACTCTAATTGTTCCTTGAGACAACATTATTATAGTTGGAGAAAGAGACAAGAATCAGTTTGCCTGTTTAGGTTCCTCAAAACTACAGCAACAAAAAGCCCACCCCTCCTGGGACTGCCTTGGGAGATAAACAGAATGAAAAAAACCTTACAAATGCCAAATTTATGGGGGGTGGGGGAGTCTGAGGCCCTTTATTCAGAGCCAATAGTGCAAAACGAACAAAAAACAGTACAGCACCTTAAAGGACAACAAATTTATTATAGCATAAGTTTTTGTGGACTACAGTCCACTTCATCAGATGCATTGACAGGATAACACTTCATGCACCTGAACTCAAAAGCTTATGCTATAATAAAGTTGTCACAAGACTTTGCTGTTTTTGCTAAAGAAAACTAACACCCCCACTCCTCTGGAAATTGTTACAGTGGAACACACCACCACAGGCAGTTCATTTATTCTTACAAAACTCAGGCAGAATTAAAACAAGGATTAAAATTCATAGCCTGAATTTGGCTGGTGAACTTTTGTGCTCATGCCAATAGAAAATGCAGCTACGTACTAAGAAATCTGAGGGAGGTATCAGAATGCTCAGGGCGACCCCAAAGTTTGCCAAAGTACAAACAATATTTAAAAGTCCACAAATGCCAAAATGGGGCAACCCCATGCCCCCAAACAGCCCAATGAAAACTAAGCATGCTCCATGATCACCAGGAGCCATGGAATGTTGAATGTCAATTGGAAAAGAAAAATGGAAAACCAAGAATGGAAGAGTAAGAAACAATTGGTTTGCTTGAGCCCTTAGCAGATTTTAGGAAGCTGGAGGAAGACACGGTTAACTGGCTGGCTGGCCCCCTCCCTCAACAGGAACACTACTGTTAGATGTGTGTGAGAGAAAATATATTGCAACGTTTTGTTGTAGGTCCCATTTATACACCTAATTTCATTCTCAACACTTATAAAGACTACATTGCAAGGAGGAGATGGGTAGTCCTGCATTTCTTGCTTGCTCCAAGTGCTACAGAGTTCTTGTTGCCTTTCCTGGTTGTTCATTTCCTGTAGAATGGAGCTGAACCCAGCAATACCACACCCAGAAAAAGGTTGCATCCTGAGCCCTACAGCATTAGAACAGGCAACACATATCCTGGATATCCTTCCTTGCAGCAAAGCTTTTGGTAGGAATGCTAGGGAAATGACAACCCCATGTTAACATTATCCCCGTGAGGTAAATTAATAAGTATAATTGTACTGGATAATTTGCTGTGTAACTATAGGTCAGTATAATTTCGTCAAAAGTTTTATGTACCTTTTTAAAAAACAAAAACAAAAAAACCCCACCACCATTGTTATTTTCAATTTACAATAAAAACATCAAACTTCCCCATGCAGGCCAATTATATAACCTATGCATTCTTCATAAAAATAGCGTAACAGAAATTATAACTCACCCCTTCTCACCTGGCAGGGAGAGGGGGTGCCGTTTTCTGGTTTGCCTCAGGTTCCAAAATGTCTTGGGGCAGCCCTGCAGGCAACCAAGATGTGACAGAACAATATAGCACTGATATCATAAGAGGCAGAACTACAAGCTGCAGCCGTTAGGAAACCTGATGGCTGTGTGGCTGAGGAATATATAACCTGACCTTTCTAACACCTGGCCTTCCCTTGAAATATGCAGCATTACCGGCACATTGCTAGATGTTATGAATAATATTTAGTGTTTAGAAAACAGTAGTGGGGAGGGGGGGGTGCAGTGACACCTCTTCTTTGTAATATGTTTGCCATATGTGGAAGTCCTTGAAGTAAAATCAAAAGGCATAAGGAGAGAGAGAGAGAACAGTAACCAGGCCTTGGCAAGTTGCCAGCTGCGTAGCGCCCTCTAGGATTTTGCCAAGGGAACAGCGTCTGTTCCTTGGGTCCTCCTGGCTGTTTATCTGTCTGCGTTTCTCTCCAGCCCTCTCCAGGAAACTCTATCTCATCATTCCCCTTACTTTGCTTCGGTTTGACTTCCTGAGTTCTCTTGCCAGGTTTACCCTTCATCTTCCTCCACACCTCCCCCACACCATAACTGCTAGGCCATGTTTGCATTTCTCTCCCTGTCAGCTTTCCTTTCTCTCCCCCCTGCCCCACCGCAGTGCCCTTTTCCTCCCCGGCTCCATCCTCTCAGAGAGGAGATGTCCTGGGCCAAAGTTAGCCTGTCAGGTAGCCACATGTCCGGCCTAGAGCCACCAGGTCAGCCAGGGCCACCCTGCAGACCTCCTCTCGGATCTGGGCTGTCAGCAGCCTTTCCATCCCCTCTGCTGAGCTCAATATGTGCTGCTTTTAAGTTAGAGGGGCAGGGTGCTCTTTGCACATCTGACAGCACGTGCTTCCTTTTGGATCTGGCCTGCCGACAACTGATGGCAAGGGGGCTAGCCATCTCTTTCTGTAGGACTGCCAGTTCTCTTTACAGTAGTTACATCCATCCCATACTTCCCAAGCACTCTTTGCACCACACATGGAGAATCCTGGGAGCTGGTGCTGGGAACGTAGGTCCGTGAGCTCAGTGCCATTACCAAACTACAGTTCCCAGGATTCTTTGTGGAAAACCATTTACCATTAAAGCTGAATAAGTACTTTAAATGTAGGTGTGGCCTTTTTCTATTAGTGTTCCTGTGACTTCTTTTAACAGCTGCCTGACAGAGAAACCTAACAGGAGATACTTCATCTCCATATTGGAAAACACTTCATCTGTTGAATTTGTTCACATCACAAAGGTGTGAAAAATGCTGGAGCATTTACAGAGAGGTGAGGAGGTGCCATCCTTGGTTTGGTCCTTGATTACTTTCATTACTTTGGAGTTCATTACTGGCTAAATTTATAGCCTTTGAAACAGACCATTTCTCCCCAATGTGCAAACATTATTCCCTATTTAGGTTTATAAATGCATTACAGTTTTCTTGAATTCTCTGGTGGAGAGATGAGCTATAATCATAGCAGTATAGAGAGCAGTATCTTGAGATGGAAAATGCTTTGATCATATAATTAATTCTAAAAGGAATGTACCGGTATATCTAATATTTTATTCTGCAGCCTCCCAGGATTGAAGTACTTCAGTTACCTCCCCCTTTAATAAAACAATCAAATAGTGCAACCTTTGCAGAGTACAAATCCTGATGATTACAAGTTCAAAGAGACAGTTAATGAATGTGCACAGATAACTCGGGCATCTTAGAACTACTAATAATCACAGGCAGGCATGAAATTCATTTTTCCCCTCTAACAAAAAATATGTCCATTGAAATGCCATGCTGTGGCTTTCTCAACAGGCTACCTGTGTTCAAATCAATCATATTTTCATAGTTAAAACTTCAAGTTGAAAATATTTTTTTATAAATGGTTTGCAGGCCATCATAAATTGCCAATCTTTCTTTTAAAAAATCTTCTAATTCTACTGATTGTTGTTTTCCTATTTAAAATGGTTTCCATACACAATAACTCAAACCCTAGAGGCGCTAGCAAGTAGAATACAATAGCAGGGAAATGTTTATATATGCTAATGACTCAATTAAGGATGGTAATTACTAACAAAGATGTTGTACTTAATAACTGAGTGTGCTTGAAAGGGATTGAAAATCAGATGAACTAGCTGGTCTCATTCATTCAAGATGTAGCAGAAAGGTATAGGGAAATCCACAACAGTGTGGTCTCCAAAAACTCTATAATCTGTTGTCTTGATGAATTAATTGGACACCTGGTTTGGATATAACACTAAACCACAGTTTAGTGTTATAAAAATGGGCCTAGTCTCCCCCTGGGCCCATGTACCCCCAACTGCAGCTGCAAGGAGGAATTCAGAAACTTTCATTTCTACCAATTTGCGTGTGGACTGGAGACGTTTTAACCACCCCCAAGAAATAAATTCAGACAAGACTCAAATTTTTGGTTTGGTTTTTTGGCATAATTTAGGCCACAACTTTATTGATTCCAATCAAGTGAGTGGTTGCATAGGCTCTGGTTAGACTAGCTACCTGCAGCCCTGCAGGCAGTGCTGACTCTGGGCAGCAACCATAAGTCAGCCATGGGTGAACACCTGGGACAGTGGCAAGCAGGAGCCCTGCTAGGCCTCCACCCAGATGAGCCCTAGACTCAAGCTCCGGTCAGAACCCCTCACAGGGGAGACAAACTCTTGAGTCCATGGATTCCTTCTTCAAGGAATACCCAACGCATAGGGATGGCTAGGCATCCTGCCATCCCTATCCACCTGAACCAGAGACTATCTGCAACCTTACAAGTTGTGACGATTTGCTACACAGCAGGGAAACCCAAGTGGCACCAGCCAATCAGCCAAGTGGGGAAAATTCCTGCTGTACCCCTTTCCCAACGACAGGCAACACACGATGGCATAGCAAGGTCAAGCGCAAGCCCTGAATATAGGGAGAGATGGGCGGGTGTTCCAATGCACTGAGCCCAAAAGAGGAAGCTCAGGGACACGTGCATCATCTTAAATAGTGGTCCCTCGATTGCTTTGACTGGCGTCTCTCTGGCCCAATTGCTCCCAAGGTAGAGGGACCACCAATAGGGTGTTGTGGCCGCTCCAATGTTCCCACCCACAACACAGGGTCTGGTTGCCAGGTCGCACTGCAACACGTGCCCTCTTGTTAGGGAGGACCCGATCTGCTGTATCAGTGATGGATCTGAATCTGAAGCAGAAACTTTTTCGCAAAGCTTGGTGGTTTGTATTCTAAAGCGGATGATGCAGTCTCTCTTCTCTTAAAACTTTATAAAACTGTAAATGCAGTGCAAGCAGGAACTTTAGCCACCCATTTTTAATCAAACTTGTCAGTGCTAACACATATTTTTGCACTTGGGCAGGTAGCATAGAGCTTGTGCAAGACCATTTATTTATGATTCCTTTTATCTACTCTTGCAATAAAACATGTTTTCATTTGGATTAGGGAAGGGGTTAGTGAGAGGTCAATGCTCGTCTAAGCAATCTTTCCAATTCATAGCAATACTAGCTAAACAGCAGCTAAGCCAGAGTCTCCAGTCTATTACAAAGAAAGTATTACATTTCTCTTCCAGCCCCCAAATTAAAAGAATATATTCCAATGCTAGCTAATTTCAAGCCATCTCCTACGGATACATTCTTTGAAATGCCACCCAGGTCTTGTTATTGCTGTTGAGGACAGAGAGCTGGGGATTCAGTCGGCATTAGATTTTATTTGTCTAACCAGCTGGGGGTGGGGAGGGGGCTGTAAATACTGGGAAATGCCAAGCCCTGGGAGCACAGTCCTTGTCTGACTCTGCCACTGAACTGCAAAGTCAGGAGCAAGCAGAATGCCAAAGCTACACATCAACATGAGGCAGTGGATGTTCATTCTTCGAGAATGAGGAAGGCACAAGGTACTAACTTAAAAACACACACACACACACACACACACACACACACACACACACACACATGTTTTCCTCCCAAATATATTTTGGACAATACTTTGGGCAAAGCCCCTCTTTCAAATACTGTACCATCTCTACTCACACTCCTTTTGGTAAATCTTACCCTGCTTCCTTAATTTGTATTCTTATCTCAAGGATATTTCCCCTGAAACATTAATACATTATGAAGAAACAGAGCCAACTCAGGGCATTTTGCTGCCCAAGGTGGAGCAATAAACAGACACACACACACACCCCTCAAATCAAGGTGCATAGTATCCAAAGCCAACAAAGTTATTGGGTATCTGAGGCAGAAAGTCTCAAAACCAAGTCTCCCTTTTCCTGGCAGTAAAAATAGAATAACAAACTAAACAGAGAGAAGGCAGGTCTGGCTTAGGTGTAAAGGGATGGGGATGGGTTTAGGGCCAGGTGTAAGATGAGAGGAGTTGAAAAGGGGAAGCGGTCAGGTAGGGGTTGGTGAGCAACCGAAACAGTGGTGCAGTCCCTAGTATACAGGCAATCCTCATTTTTCTGCGGGGGGGTTACATTCCAGATCCTCCCATGTGTTGGCAGAGCACACATAAGCCTGCCCATTCTGCCCTTTTCTGTGATGTCTTTATGACGTTTTGGGGTATTTCCAGGTTCGGAGCTGTGTGTATGTCATTTGGGCACTCATAAATCGGTTGTTGCCTGTATAAATGAAAATATAAAGGATGATCCAACCGGGAAAATAAATATCATTTTATTATTATTATCATTCTATTATCAGGCACCGGGGAACTGTTTAGGGGATTTTGTTGTGGGGGGTTGCTGCTGTTGTTGATGCTAGTTTTTTACATCTTTATACTGGATCTTATGATTTCTGTGGAAATTGTTCAGTTTGGTTGTGTACTTTTTGAAGTTTTGTTTATGACTACTTTTCTTATGTTTGTAGTTATGCATTTTTATATGTTGTAATCCGCTTTGAGCATAGTTTAAGCTATGGAAAGATGGCATGCAAATAAAATGATTGATTGATTGATCAGAAAATCAAGTTACAAGGCTGAAACATTTGGTTCTCAAATCGCATATGTATTTGAATTGTACATTTTATAATTTGCAATATAGACAATATGTCTATATTGCAAATTATAATTTTATAATTTGCAATATGTCCGAAGGACAACTAAATCCTTGTATAAAAGGTAAAGGTAAAAGGACCCCTGACCATTAGGTCCAGTCGTGACCGACTCTGGGGTTGCGCGCTCATCTCGCATTATTGGCCGAGGGAGCCGGCGTATAGCTTCCAGGTCATGTGGCCAGCATGACAAAGCTGCTTCTGGTGAACCAGAGCAGCACACGGAAACGCCGTTTACCTTCCCGCTGTAGCGGTTCCTATTTATCTACTTGCATTTTGACGTGCTTTCGAACTGCTAGGTTGGCAGGAAAATCCTTGTATACTTTGGCCCTAATACAGTCAGGCTTAGTAGGCTTAGCCATAACTTAACTTGACCTACCTATTTCAACAGGACTAAAGTACAACTATTTCCTCCTCTAGATTTAGGGCCTAGATTCCAAAAGAGTCTTGGCTGTCCACATCATCTCAGTTTTACCTACGTACCTACTGAAGTGGAAACAGTGCAATTTCAACCTACTAAAGTGCAATTTCTGCAAACTTCTGGTTTGCCAAACGTTTTACATACCCCAGACCCTTTTAGAATGTCATACCTTGCAGTGATTCCTGGAATTTTTATTCTCAATTTCAATCAGCCAACAGTCCCTCGGATGTCATTGAGTGCAGAACAACAAATTTAGGATTTAGCCTAGTAATAAAAACTTCCTTCCTTCTTTCTGTGGAACACCCTGTGGGGCATTGCTACAGTATGTTTCTTTCTGCTCTGTCTACATCTCTTGAGACTAGATCCATCAGCTATTCTGGTTGGTCACCCTTATTCCTCCTTGCAGGTGCTGCTAGGGTTAAAACTGCAAGGAAAACAGGACAACCAGCAAGCTGGAGCAAATATGGTTACTCTTTGGAATAGGCAGTGGGCTCTTCCAAAATACGTAGGCTATGTAGTACATATGAGTGACTTAAAACACAATGAGACAAGCCCGCCTGCTGGCAAGCATATCTTCATCCAATGCACCTTTTCCCTCGGCTGCAACTCCCCCAACTCCTATCCATGAAGCTGTCATCTGCAGATGTGGATTGTGGCTAATGCCAGGTGTACCTCCAGAATGAGAGCACACTGGAGCCAGAGTAAATGGTAATGTACGCACAGCCATTGTTGGACATAAGTCACTTATTTCCATCTTCCCTTTTAGAGGTTTATTGAAGCAACCCAAACAATCCTGTGCACTGTTAATACATAAAGTCGGGGTATATGTACAATTTAACTCAGCAAGCAAAGTCAACAGTGATGCAGCAGCGGGTATTTACAGAGGAGAATCAGAGGGCGGAAGTGCTTAACCCTTCCCTACAACCATTCTCCTAGACTTGTTGCCTTTGGAGCCAACTGGGCAAAGCAGGGAGCTGGGAGAGAAATAGAGGGGTGGGGAACTGGTGGGAGAGAAGGGTTATGGGGGACATTGGTGAGCTGAAAATGTTTAAGCACTCACTCTTGCCCAGTAACACTCCCTTGCTAATGCCCTGCCTACCCATGCATTAATAGTACTAGGCAAACATGACACTGGGAACTTGTGTTTGCCTACTAATGTGCAGTTTACAATTCTGCAGCCAGAAAAACTTACATTTGGTGAACAACATGAGTTATGCTAATTGGATATGTTTGCAAAATTGCATGCCCCATCTTGTCTTGTTTTAAATCTGGAGTAACTTTGCCCTCTTCAGTGAAGTGGAAATTGGAGTACGTTTCCTATCTCTTATTTCAAACAGCCTTTCTTGTTTTTGTTATTTTTAATGTATCAATCACCACATGGAAAATGAAACCACTGATACAGAAATGCTTAAGCTTCAAGTCAAAGTTGGGCAAACACTGGTGATCATAAGAATGTCTATGATGAATTTCATCATAGCTACCCCACAAATCATCAGTGCTTGCCTAGCTCTGACCTGCAGTTTAAGCTGTTCTGTTTTGAGGTTTCATTTTCCAAATGGAGATTGATACACGCAGCAGCGAACTGTGGTGCTTGGCTGCCCGGGGCGGGGCGTCACCAGGGCCAGCGCCTCCATTTAGGCAAACTAGGCCATGGCCTAGGGCGCCGAAATGGAGGGGGCGCTGTTGAGCCTGCCCGCCGCCTACCGCCTGCTGGCGCCTCCACACGCGTCGCCGGAGACTGGCGGGTGGCTGCTCGGCTCTGCCCCTAAAATGGAGGGGCGCTGGCAAGCCTGCCCACCGCCTGCCCGCGCTGCCACCAGCGCTGGGAGCAATGAGCGAGTGAGCGGTGGCGGCGGCAGCGCCCATAGCTGAAATCTTCAGCTATGGGCGCTGTTGCTGCCGCCGCCACCGCTAAAGAGCTCACAGCGTCCCCTCCATAGGCAGGAGGCGCGCGAGCCAAAATGAGAGCTCCATGTTGCTCCATGAGAAAATGGCAGAAGTCAATACAAATAAAGTGGAGTTGCTTTTATTGGAACTATATTTACTTCAGCAGTTCTAATATGGATTTGTTTTGTATGTAACTATAAACGTAGACCCTAGCACACTGATCATATCATGTATGGTGAAAATACACCATGTATGGTGAAAATACACGTCCGAATGTTTTGTTCATGCTGCTTGTACACAGATTCCTTCTCGACTGCCACTCACTTCTTACAAGCCCTGCGTCACCATGCCATTGTTATTGCTGGCCTTGCTGACACATTGTCACCATAAGTCAGTGGAAAACTCTGCCCGGGCCTGGACTCCAGCCAGAAGGCTCTACTCCAGGATCCCCCTCTCCCCTTGAACTCCTCCCTGAGTCAGCTGGCTCAACCGCCCACAGGGGGGGAAAAACACCTCCTTGAAAGACGTCATCATTTCATAGTTGGATTATTTTCAGACTAGAAATGCAGTGTGATTTGTGTACAAGTAAGTACACAACACACTGAAGTGCAGATACTTTCTCCCCCTAGGAAATGTTTATTAAATGGCCAGTGTCAATCATGCCCAAGTTGGCTGGGCATGCTGCTCTCCTCCCCCACCCTCACCAAAATGAAAACTGACCCATTGCCTACCTAGACACCCATCTGAGCTGTTATCAGGCTATGACAGTTTCCGCCATCGGATTCCTCCTGCCCATCAGGAAAGCTAAATAAGGACCGCAGTTCAGGCGGCTGCAGGAAGAGGGGAAATGCAGGACATCCGGCCCAGCTGCCAATTTTTCCTTTCCCATGAACCACTGCTGACCTCCACCAGCAAAGGCTTGGACATCATGCCTGGCATCATAGCTAAGCATCTTCACTTAACCCTTTGTAGGCTACCTGTTAAAAGGCAGGGACCTGCAGATACCTGGATTAATCATAGTGTGTGACTCAGTTTTACATAAAGTTCAGAGAGCGTAATATTGGCACAGTTTGATCTCCATAATGTATCACCCATCTTCAGTTCAGTGCATCCCTATCTCAGCAGTGTATAAATTTAACCCATTTGTAACAGCAAACAGTTGACTATGTACCTCTATTAAGTTCATGCCAGGAAGTTAAGCATATGCATGTCTTGAAAGCATTAAGTGATTATTTTATCTCCTTATAGACTGGTCTACAGTTGCTTGTCTATGTGACAACTATACTCACACACTTCCAGTATGCTGAACAGGTTATTTCCTATTATGAAGCCATTAACGGAATAAACTGACATCTGGCGAACTCTAGGCTTACTACTATGAAAAGGTAATCCCTGTATCCTTTAGAAACTTCCTAATGTCTAAAGATAAATTCCAGAAGTTCCACTCTTTTTCTGTGAATAACATATTGTGTTACTACTTTTTCCTGTCTGATCAGATAACTTGGGTTGTTTTTTAATGGAGGAAAGGGGGATAAATCTTTGCTGCAAATTCATAACACAGATGGAGAGACGTGAAGAGGCATTATTCATATAGGAGGAGTAACTGTGGAAAAGCAATACTGTTTAAAATATTGGAAATAGTCAGAAGGGCAAGTGGATGACTGCAGAATGTGAGGGGGGCAGATTCAATAAGTTAGTTCGCCAGCTTCTGCCCTTATTGCATTACACAACTTTGCATTCTTTCATGTCTCTCCAGTGGCTGGTGATTCATGATATCCTTGTGATTTTGCAGCAATATTATCTTTGTCTCTCTTTTTATGAAGGGCATCAATGGACTGTAGCACAAAAACTGGAATTCCAGTTGGACACTTGCTAGCTTGTTTTGGATTTTCCATCATCTCTTGGTTTGGCCTCACAGCCAAGTAGCCACAACTGTGCTGAGCTGGCTTTGAATGTCTTAGTCAAGTGTAACATGAGAAGGTTATTGCAAGAAGAAGAAGAAAACTAAAAGGACTGAGGAAGTATAAGGTACAAATCTCTCTTTGTAAGCTGTCTGTACTCACAATAGGAGCATAGGAACCTGCCTTATACCGAGTCAGACCATTATAGCCTACACTGTATTGTCTACTTACACTGACTAATAATGGCTCTCCAAAGTTTCTTACTTTTCCTGAGTTTTACCAGCCCTACTGTTGGGGGACTCTGTGGGTGCAAAGCATGTGAGTATATGTAGACTTATTTTTGTGCGGGGGGTAGAAGCAGGGGCGTAGCTAGAGGGATGCGGTAGGTGCGGTCCACCCCATGTGTCCCCACTGAGGGGGGTGACAAAATGGTGGGCAGCACTCACCACTGGGTCTGCAGTGTGCCCGAGCCACGCGTCTCGGGCACCCACAGGCTCCACGATGTCCGCCCGCTGCCTCCCCCCCAGCTGTAGGGTGGCTGAGGCCCCATTCCCCGTGGTGTGCCCTGACCCTATGGTTGCACCGCGCCCCACCCTGTCTCTCCCTATGCTCGCCACGCCCCATCCTTCCCTATGAGTGCCGTGTGCCCTGTCCCTATGGGTGCTGCATGCCCCGTGCCGTCCCTATGGGTGGTTCGCCCCACCCCTATGGGAGCGCTGCCCCAGGTGCCCAAGAGGCTTCCTCCGCTGCTAGGTAGAACCAGGCTTAAAACACGGAGCCAGCCTAGCCACTGAGCCTGGCTGTGTCCTTTTAATGATGAGGCACTTTGGAGGAGCAATGATACCACTGTGATTCATTAAACACCATTACAGTTTTGACCTTAGGAGAAATCCACCAATGGGACTAACACAACCCACCTCATTAGCAGCTTGAAATAAGAAACAAAGGTTTAAGACAGCCAGAGGCAATAAAAATCCTGGGATTAATTTAAACAGTCACTGGATATCAGAGCAGCTGCAGAAGTATTTCTATGCCCACAGAGGAGAAATTATGACCATGCTGCAATCCATCGGAATGCCTAGCACCAAGTCCCAAGCTACAAGGAGCAGGGGGTATCTGTTTAACACATTGTGTCAAGCGTCCTCCTTGTAGCAGGTGCTGCGGCAATTGGGGATCTATTGGGGAAAAGTGCGGCAATAATATATTCCATATGCCCTCTGCAATCATGTCAGCATGCTCCACTACGTCTGCTACAAGGATTTGTCTGCCTTCCTCAGCTACATTCCTGGAAGCGGTAGGTTTGAGTTTTACTTGGCCTCGTGCCAAAAGGATGCTTTTAGCACTCTCACTGTAAATGGAGACTTGATCCATGGAGCCGGGCAAGTCAGTATGATCTGCAGTCCAGCTATGTACTGCAGGCCAAATTAATTGGTGCACCCTTAACCAAGTGGCTGGATGGGCCTGAGGAGAACCAACTGTGCATGTTTATTTACAACTTATCATACAAAATAAGGAGGCAACAAAGAATGGGCTTTGCCCCATGCTGGTAGGCATTGGCGTAGTGTGGGTTGCTAGTGTCCAGGGCCTGACAAGCAAGCAAGGGAGGGAAAAGGACAGAGTACGCATGCACATTCAACTGCCTAATGGCACCCATGGCACCCAGGAGATCACAGCCGCAGAGATTAAGATAAGAGAGGTAATTCCACTGCCTGGAGAGGACACTTCCTGGTTTGCATGGAGAAGCCATTTTCAACAGAACTCAGCAATGGAAGCATGCAGCTGTATTGAAGCAGCACCGGGTGTTGAAATGTTGCACCCCTAAGAATTCTGCACCTGGGGCAACCACCCCTGTGATTCCCACCCCACACATTACACCACTACTGCCAGGGGCTGATGAGATCTGTAGTCCACCAACATCTGAAAGTCTACAGTTTAGACATCCCTATTATAAAGAGCCCAAATACAGGAGTCTGTAAACCTGCTCACCCAAAACACAAGACTTAACATTTCTTAACATTGTGTGTGATGATTAATTAAACCCCGCCACACACCATTCTTCCAGGGAATATGTATGGATCTCCTCTTCTCTCCCGATTTACCCTCTCGATAACCCAGAGAGATAGGACAGGCTGACAAAGTGACTGGCTAAAATCACCTACCCCACCCCTGAACTACGGTGCAATACTGTCTGGATGTAAAAGGAAATATTTACAAATCGAAGCTAAGTATGCCAATTGTGTCACCTGATCACCAGACATTCATGATAGTATAAGAGACAGATAAAGAGTATAAAAAATTGTGTGCCATTGAAACTAATGTGCTCCAAAGTCACCAGGTGAGCTTCATGGCTGAACATGGGTTTGAACATCACCACCATCGGTTTTCTGAACACATTCAAGCCCCTATGCCAGATTTATCTCACACCTGTTTATGCTGCTGCTGTTCTTCATTTCTTTATAGCTATTCATTTAGGAAAGGTGGTGTTCTCACTCCACACTGCCCTCCTGCCTCACAGAAACTCTGGTCCTTATGAAGGAAGCATTGTATCAACTCAGTTCTCTTTGTATCAGTACATGAAAAACCAAGCATGTGTGCTGTTTGTGTGCACTCCACCCCAGAGGCAGCAACCCAGTGTGTACTAGCCTTATTCAGACCCATTAGGCTAGTAGGAGAAAGGTAACATCACCCACAAATAATTCATCACAGTTTCCAATTCCAGCTGCAAAGCACTATGCCTTAAAAGCACCTTTGTCGAGCGGCAAATGTCTGGACTTGCAATGCACATGGTGCTGCATTCTATACCTCTCAGAGATGCTGCTCACTTGAGACCCTGCTTTTAAATCACTTTTTTTGTGGAATAAACAATACACCACAACAGTGATGAATCATGGAGTTGTGATGATAGAAAATGGTCTTATGCTGCAAAAATTGATCTTACCGCATGCAAAGCTTCCTGCACTATGACTTTTGCTGTGGTCTCTCTGGTTCCTTATAGCCTCCCACCTGAACGTTAGCAAATCATGTATCCTCCTCCACAGAAACATTTTCTGCATCTCAGCAAATGTTACCTACAGCTTTATTTTATTAGTAGCTCTGACACGCAGGCAGACCACCTCCCTACTCCCAGGTCTGACAGGCATCTCATGCAGTCTCAGCCAGTAGGAAAGTCCCACTCAGGGGTGCTAACTTGAATAAAATATTGGGGGGGGGAGGTAAGCCCTTCCCCACATAATCAATAGCAAGATGCAGCACACACACACCATTTGAATGGCAATGCCTATCAATGGGGGGGGGGCTCCAATATTTTATTGGGGGAGGGTGAAGGGACCTCAGCCCCTAGGAGTCAGCTCCTATAGTCCCACTTTGTTCACCTTGTGACTGCAGCCCTAGTGTTGGGCCAGTCAATGTGTTTTGGTAATAAATGCAGTAACTTGAACCAACTTATGTGTCTCGGTCTGCATAGACTATATATCACAGCACACAAACAACAGGCAATGCATTAAAAAGGAAAAGAAAGGAAAAAACCAACACAAAGGCAGGATAAACTGTACAGGATCACACCAGAAGGCACTTCCTGAGGAACCAGCGCAAGTTTGATCCCTGTTGCGGGGTTAAACCAAAGGGATGTCTAAAGTCCCCTTTCCTGCCCAAACTTTGCGTGCAGCTGGAGGAAAAGATTAGTCACCCAAGAGTGCCCTCTGGTGGTGGAATGGCGCTCGGTCATCCAGCTGAAGTCGAAAAAGATGAACAAGTAGTCGAAGGAAGCGGGTACTGTACAGTACTGTACTACTAAGTTGGCAGATGCTTTGCCCGGAGAGCGGCGGAGTTGAACAAAAGAGGGAAAGGGATGAGAAAGGGAATGAAGGGACAGAGGAAGAGCGCACAGCTGGGGTCTAAGAATCCAAAGAAGCGATAAAAGCGGGGAGAGCTGAAAAGTGGCAAATATTATTTAGAGAAGAAAAGGAGGAAAAAGGCAAGGTTGGGGGCCGAGGGCACGGAGAGCGTACAAGGAGCAGCAAAAGGGCGAGAGGAGCCAGGGGATGCCCGTCCTCGCCGGTGCCAGCCGGTCGGGAGCCGCTGGGGCAAGGAGGCGCACGCGGGCGGAGGGAGCGCGGAGTTGCTGGGTTGGAGCTTTCCGCTCCGGTTCATCCCGGGCGCAGACCGCTCCGTCTCCCGCAGCCAGACGCCGCCACCCGTCCCGTCCCATCCCTTGCCAGCCCACAGCAGCTCTTCGGCTTGAGCGGCGCCGCCGGCGTGCGCTCCGTCGAAGGCGCGCCTGCGCTCGCTCACCTGCTTCCGAGACGATGCCGATCCAGAGCCAGAGGGAGAGCGTGCACACTCTCTTCATTTCCAGCGCCGGGGCGAGGGCCCGTCGCGAAAGGGCTGCAGCAGCAGGCGAAGCCACGTCTGGCAACGGTGGTTCTGCGGTTGCTTCTGCTCGAGGGCCGGCGCAACGCTGGCCGCTCTCGCGGCTCCTTACCCCCGCGTGGCGCAAGGCTGTGCCTCCTCCGTCCGCCTAGAGCAGAGTGGACGCGCTCTCTCGGTGCCTCAGGCGCGCTTCCCTTTCCTTTTCCTCCCGCTGCCGCGAGCAAATCCCGCTGGAGTGGCTTGGCCAAGTTTGCCCCGGCGCAGCAGCTCGGCCAGGAGCTGCTTCGTCTTTGCGCGAGGCGGCCGAGCCGGTGTGAGGGGCGGAAGGAAGGCGGGAAACGCGCGGCGGGGGCGGGGAGCGAAGGTGGCGGGCGGGCTGGTGGGCGACGAGGGCAAAAGGGGGGAAAGTGTAATGGGGGGGGGCGAGAAGGGCACCGAGTGTGGGTGGGGCTTGCTGGGTCGGAAAGCGGATCTTCTCCCACCCCCACCCGCCAAGGGATAGCGGTGGGAGACGGGGGTGGGCGTGGGGAGAGATAAAAGCTCTTCGACGACTGGGTGGACAGGAGCGTTAAGGTGTGTGAGGGGAGCGCGCGCAATTAGAGCGAAATTGGCGGGCGGTGGGGGGTTCTGGACCGATGGGCTCCCCGTGGGAAGCCGAGAAGTTTGCTGAGGGAGGTGATGGGCAGATGCAGCGGGCAACGTTGTGGGACGGGGGAAACGCGGCAAGGAGCAGGTGAGAGGCTCCACCACCGCCTTGCTATTATTATATTTTAAAGGCAAATGGCTTCCTCAGGCAAAGGGCCGGGGCGCGCCTGGAGTCTACAATACAATAAATGAGCAATTTCCTGACACTGACATTCGATGAGGGGAAAGCTTCACCTGTTGGATTTTATTTTATTTTTATTGCCGACGCTGCCAGTGTTAGAGAAGCAGGAGCTCTGCCAGAAAAATAGTGGCAGGCGCAGCCATAGAATAATGTGCTTCCTTGCTTATATCCCTTTTCACTCCTGGAACATGCTCTTCCAGTTCCTGCTGTGCTTTCTGTGCAAAGCCAGAAGCACCAGAAATAGTCTTCTTCCATGGGACCACGGGAAGAGGGGTGGACTCCACTACCTGCGTGCAGACTTTGTGATTCTGTGACCTTCCACGTGGATAAGCATTGCAACCTATGCCTTAGACTAGGGTCACTGTTTCCTGTAGTGGGTGAAACCACTGAATAAAGAACCCTTCAAAGGTGCAGATGCTATTTAAGGTGGGGGGCGGCGGATAGACATGCTTTCTCTCATGAGGAGCCTTTGGGGGTCTGCTCTGCTTGCCAGGCAGAAGTGGGCAGAGCAATTAATGTGACGGTTCTCCGTTTGTGCAAGTAAATGCCAGAGGCTTCAACACACACCTTTTCCTGGGCAAGCAAGAGGCTTTACCATTTACCACAGAGCGAGAACTCATTCCAGCAAGGCAAAAGAACTGGAAGAGAGGTCTGAAGAGGACCCCCAGGACTGAGGTCCACCATCCCTGGTATATAAAAAGTAGTGATGATAACGCAAAGGCAACATAAGACATATAGATAACATAAATAGTGGGTAGAGCTGATGTCAAATCTCTGCCCAGCCTTTTATCTTAGTGGGTGACCCTTGGGCAAGTAATGATCCCTCAGCCTAACCTGCCTTTCTGGGTTACTGCGAAGATAAAATCAACCCTACACTACTCTTCATTCCTTGGAGAAAGAGAAGCATGCAAATGCAGTGCAACCACAATCACAGTAACACAGAGCAAGTGCACAGATAGGAATGCATAGATATGCGGACAGGGGCACTAAGTGATCCTATAAAATCATACATGCTCACTTTGGTTCCATGCTAACAAACACAATTGCCATGCATATTGCCAGCTGCAGAAAAAGATTAGTAGGGGGGGGGGGTCACCCAGCCATACAAATGTGCAAATCAGGATAAACTTATGGAAAGCTCTATGTAAGTATGTATATCACTTTGCCACTGCATGTCCAGGTACATACACATGGATTCATATGTGTGTCTGAAACACACAGAGATAAGCACACACTGTAGCTCTCACAATGTAAAAGAGCATTTTAAACACATGGGAGTCATTGAAAGATCTCTCTCCATCTGCAGAAACCAGCGCCTCGGGGACCTGACCTGCTATTTCCTCCTCCAGCTGTTTGTTGTTTTGTTTCCTTTCCTCTCTCTCTCTCCCTCTCTCTCCCCACCCCCCATTTAGAGAAGTCTGCTTTAATAAGTGCATCACTAACCTTTCAAAGCACAGTAAGGACAAAGGCAGCCCAGCTGTGCCAAGGATCAGGACCACTTCTTGGCATCTGTGGCCAAGCTGCTCTTTTGCTATGATTACTTAAGAGCAGTTGTGCTGGAAAACAATTCGTCCAGTAGCCTCTTGCTCTAGTTGGCGGAGAATACAACCAACTTATTCTAAAAGGGGAGCTTATTACTAATTTCATTTCTTTTTGTTCATGTGGACTTACAGGTGTTGACAGGCTGTAAAGTGCAGGCTTTGTCCACCATTCTTATGGGATGTTATCCTTTTGTGGATGTCCTGCAGAGAAGACAATTATTCTTAAGTAATTCCCTGATGGCAGATAACAGAATTCCGGCTTTTTAGAAGCTTAAAAGATTGAAGGCCATTTCACACTTTGCATAGAAGGCATGTTTCCCCATGTGCCCACCATGTGTCTTGCAGTCATGTATGAAAGTTAAGATATGCCTCTGTAAACATATGGGGATACTGCATTGGGGGTTCTGCTGTGGTTGTCTGTGCTCTCCAATATATATCTAGTGCATCATTGCAGGTGCAAATCTCTTCAGGAATAATGGTGATCACAGCATGGATATGAGGAGGCAACATGGGACACATATTTGGCTGGGTGCAAAGTAGCTTGTAGCTGTTACCTTGTGTCTTGTTTATATCATAATGAGATTTGCCACATCAAGCCCTCCTGCATAGATTTAACTATTTCTGAATGGCCATTATTATTATTAGTAGTAGTATTAATATTTTTCAGTATATAGATCTAGTTGCCAATGGCGTATATAATGTCCAGTTTGTCCCTTAATCCCCAGAAGTATTAAATATACTAAGAGCCTGACCCTATGTATGTTTACTCAGATGTAAGTCCCACAGAGGTCAATGTGGCATCCTTCTGACTGAGTGTATGTAGGAATCCAGCCCTATATGCCTGTGTAGCCTCAATCTACACCCTTCTATTTCTGGATAGTCCTATTAAAATCAGTACAACTGCTTAGGTACCGTATATTGTGGATTGCACTCTGACCTTGAGTTTCTCTGCCACAGCAAATAAATGCTTTATTGGAGGTGGATAGGCAGGGGACACAGTGAAGGCTGGTTTGCTGGTGCCTTGCAGAGCAACATAGATTGACAGCACTATGCCAGAGTATCATGTCCTTTATTTTCTGCTCCTGCAGTGGTTGAAAGACTGCATGTCACAGCAGAAGGCTACAGTGCTCCTGACTTTGACTGGGCGACCAGCTCAAACAGAGCTTTTTGCAGGGCAGAGTCTTGTGTGAGCCACCTCAAACATTGTACCAAAGAACTAATGTAGGTTGTATGAGAAGAAAATGGTGGGGGATGTGTGTACAGTATTCAACTAACTTTGTACCTAAGTTAGTCATGGCCAGGAATTTCAGTGGGTTTGCTCTGAGTTAGTTGAATAACACCATCTATTTATTTTTAAACAGAAGAGGGAGAAAATACCAAAATGAAAAGGGTAAACATTACAAATCAAAGGCAAAAAGCCGCACACAAATATCGTTCAATTATCAGCTTGTAAAACGTTGAGTTCTGGCTTTGTATAAATAGACACGGTGTCATCTTTTCCAGATTAAAGCTACAACAGGCCTGAGCAATTGGGACACTAACCCTTTCCTTACAATGTGTATCTTTCATAGAGTGGAAGTGAGAGTGGGCAGGTGGCTTAGCTACACCATTTTTTATCAATGATATGACCTCGTGGACATTGAAAATGACACCGGGCTGAGAACCACATGCTCAGTTTTTCCAAATGGTAGGAGTAGCTTGTGTTTTCAATGTCTTCCCTAAACCAATTCAAATACACATCATTCCCTCTTTCTCAAAACCCCAGATAGTGATGAAAGTGATGACTTGCGGGTATTACTGGAGCTGGGGTCCAGCAACAGCCTATAGCAGGTTTTCCGCATCTATTACACAAGAAGTAAAAGATTGTTCAGATTCAAAGGCAGAAATAAGGGTTTTAAGCAACACATGCACACTGTGGTTCTTTATCTCTCACATTCTCCACAGATACACTCAAAGTGGCTGAATAATAAAACCATAAACCACACAATAACTTATACTGTATAAGCAAGAGCAGATTATTGAAATGGCCAAAAAAAAGCACAGGAAAAACAGAAAATCTCCTGGCAAATGCTTTTTACAGGGTCTTGAGTAAAAGATAGTCTATGTTTATCATGGTATATAATAGTGGATAAGAAGTTTATTCACTAACCAGTTGACTTCATGGATTTTCCTAGAGGCAAAATTATAGTAACTTTTATCATTGACCATAGCAATCTTCTCCACCTGGAGCCCTCCCAAGGTCAGACTGCAACTCCTGTCATTCCTGACCACTGGCCATGCTGGTTGGAGCAGATGGGAGTTGGAGTACCATATGACACTGTACATTGAAGGAGTACAGTCCTAACACTATGCACTCATATATAGTGGCTATGTGAATTGAATTGAGAATCACTTCCTATGTATATAAAAAGTAAAGGACCCCTGGATGGTTAAGTCCAGTCAAAGGCGACTATGGGGTTGCGGCACTCATCTCACTTTCAGGCCAAGGGAGCCGGCGTTTGTCCACAGACAGCTTTCTGGGTCATGTGACTAAAGTGCTTCTGGTGCAGCATGACTAAAGTGCTTCTGGTGCAAGGGAACACCATGACGGAAACCAGAGCACACGGAAATGCCGTTTACCTTCCTGCCACAATGGTACCTATTTATCTACTTGCACTGGCATGCTTTTGAACTGCTAGGTAGGCAGGAGCTGGGACAGAGCAACAGGAGCTCACCCCATTGTGCGGATTCGAACCACCAACCTTCTGATTCGGCAAGCCCAAGAGGCTCAGTGGTTTAGACCACAGTGCCACCTGCATCCCTTTACCTTCCTATTTATGCCACCAGTATGAATGTGGTGAGTCTGAGAGACATGGGAACTGTTTTCTGCAACTATTAATATTTCTGCTGCAATTTGTTTCTTTCTTTGAATCTGGGTTATGATAATGTCATTGCATTCCCTAACATTGCAAGATATATTCTGTTTGCTTTATTTTTCTTCATCAATTTTTAATGCATCTATGGAATGGATAGAAAACCTACCACTTTCTAGGTCAGCCTTCCCCAACCAGGTGCCCACTAGAGGCACCCCTGAGCATTGTCCATGATGCCTGGAGCTGATGGGAACTATAGTTCCACAACTTCTGGAAGGCCATAGATTCCTCATCCCTGTTCTATAGTATCCCCCACTCTCCCCCACCTAACTTCTAAGCTGAAAGCCACTGCCTCATATAGCAAATATTCTTTGGTCCAATGTGGTTTATGCATGACAGATTTCTAGTCTGTCATATCTTTACAGCACTTGAGGCAGACGCTGCATTGTGATATTTTCTCCCAATGCCCTGTCTGCTTATTTGACAGCAGTCTTCAGGGAGCTGTCCACAATTAAATAATATTCTCTCTTCCCATGAGAAGACCTACTTCAGAACCCAGAATTCTGTTAAGGACAGTTAAGCCTGTCGAGGGTTTTTTTGTGTACATAATTGTGCACTTGTTAAGCATTGCGTTTTATTACCCATTCTCCTAGCCTTGAGAGGTTCTCCTGTGCACATTTTAATCGCTTTGCTATTCATTCCCTTTCCAGGCCATTAGTCAAGCAAGCCTTCGGAGACGAGAAAACACATTGCTTCAACACCTATATTCATTCCGCATGTCACTGCTGGTGAGGGGCTTCAGTCGTGCCAGTCGAGATGACAGTGGAGTCTGGAAGGATGCCTGTCAGCAGGGGAATGCTCTAACAAGTTCCATTAAAGAACAGCACAAAGGTCACCTGAGTCTCTTGGGGTGTTTCTTGCACAAAAACAAAAACAGCTACTCAACAGACACCATGATCAAAGAAACAATATGAATTTTACAAACAGTGGAGAGGCGACTGTACGTCTACAGAACTTAGGAAACGCAAGGCTCAACTTCTTTCACTTCAGAAAAAGTTATTCATGCCCAGATGAACCAGCAGACTTCTCTATACAAGCTTCTTTTCTGATTTAGCAAGAGGGAAATGTACTGGATTTCATGTTGGGCCATTCTTGTTCTCATTTCTCATGTATTAGATCAGCTATAGTATTCGCTACTGCCACAGGCTCCTGGGCCAGGGTGAGCAATGTCTTGACACCAGTCATAAATGAGACAAAGACCTGGAAGGCATTCATAGAAAGCAGGGGTGGGGAAGGCACCAAAAGCAGCTCTGGCCTTTTTGCCCAGTCTTTCATAACTACTTAAGAATAGATATAACTTCAGCATATTCAATGAAGGAGATCTTCATTGTAACATCCAGGCACATTCTCAGCATATTGTTTTCTCCTCTTTCCTATTTCCTCTGACACCTCCCATGTCTCCCATCAACTACTAGGGCCTGCCAGAGGAGCCTGACGGCTTTGCTCCCCCAGTTTTTCTGCTGCTGTGCTGAACTGAGCTAAGCCATGGTTTGGCTTAGAGCAGGGGTGCCAACTTGAATAAAAGATTGGAGTGGGGGGGCAGGTAAGCCCTGCCCCACATGACACAGTGGGGGGCCCTCAAATATTTATTGGGGGGCAAAGACTCCTAGGAGTTGGCTGCTATGGTTTAGAGTATCATCAGAGCTCAGGTTCATGATTTAACTCTCTCCAAACCATGACCTGTAACCAATGTTTGCATTAAGGTTTGCTATTTATGGTTTGTCTGGGAGAGCTAAACCATGAATCCAGGTTATGACGACATGCTAAGCCATGGGTAGGCAAACTAAGCCCAGGGACCGGATCCAGCCCAATCACCTTCTATATCCGGCCTTCGGATGGCCCAGGAACCAGCGTGTTTTTACATGAGTAGAATGTGTCCTTTTATTTAAAATGCATCTCTGGGTTATTTGTGGGGCCTGCCTGGTGTTTTTACATGAGTAGAATGTGTGCTTTTATTTAAAAGGCATCTCTGGGTTATTTGTGGGGCATAGGAATTTGTTCATATTTTTTTCAGAATATAGTCCGGCCCCCCACAAGGTCTGAGGGACAGTGGACTGGCCCCCTGCTTTAAAAGTTTGCTGACCCTTGTGCTAAGCCAAACCATGGCTTAGCTCAGAGTAGCACAGCAGCAACCTGACCAGAAGTGGAGCAAAGTAGTTGCAATCTCCTCTCTCCAGGAGCGCACACATGTGCTTGTCTGTGCTAAGCCATGGTTTGGCTTAGCATTACCTGCAAACAAGTTTACCACGTCTGTCTATCTATTCCAGAACCATCTACTCTGACAGGCAGTGGCCCTCCAGGGTCTCAGGAAGAAGGTCTTTCACATCACTTGATACCTTTTATACTTCCTGTCTCTTTGAGCTGATGTTGAGGCTGAAGACTGAAATGCCTTCGTTGCTCTGTTTGTGGCACCAATATGAATCTTTGTACAGTGGTAGCTCGACTTACGAAGGCGATCCGTTCTGCGGCGCTCTTCGTAAATAGAAGTCTTCAGTTGTCGAAGCATCCGCTTTGCACATGCACGAAGCGCGACTTTACACTTTGCGCATGCGCAGGCCGCGCGCGCCGCTTCTGCACAAGCGCAGAACACGCACGGAGCGAAAAGACTTCCGGGTTTGCCGACTTCGTAAGTTGAAACCTTCGGAAGTCGAGGCATTCGGATGTCGAGGTACCACTTTATGTGAAGACTGCCCAGCCCCCACATAGTCTGGTGCTACAGTGAGTGCTTTACTGGGCTGTAAGGAGTGAGAATTAATGCAAACATTCATATTGGGAAAGAGAGGTAACAAAAGCGTGACAGAGAGATAAACAGACCGAGAGATGGGATATATTAAAACACCAAAGGAAATAGAGAGTCATTCCATCACTGTGTTGATGGCAGTGGAAAGCAAAGGGTGGGGGATCATGAGAACTTGGCTTCAGTTCCACATATTTATCTGCTCTCTTGGCAACTGAGTAACATCTGACCCTCAATAGTGCGGCTGTGGGGAGGGGGGAATTGTGTTCAACCTGAAGGACAGGGACAAGATGTCACCTGGCAGTACAATCTGTTATATGCAAAATGGCTGAATCGCACGCCATGCAAGCCTATCACCAAGGTCTCAATACCCAGCTTTACCACACTGCCACCTAATGGCGGGAAGCGATTAGACTTTATTTACACATAAGCTGTAGCAGGAACTCTTTGTTGTTATAATCTGAAAAATACTGCCCCTGACAAGCTCAGTATGACCAGTTAACAACATAAGGTAAAGGATTGAAAGTGCATATTAGTTACTTGCTATTTTGAGAGCTGAGATTTATTTATTTTCTTACATTTATATACTGCCCTTCTTCCATCATGGAACCCAATGGCTCCCAGGCAGCCTTCTATCCAGTCACTAACCAGACCTAGACCTGTTTTGCTTCAGCAATGAGCTTCATGTGCTTTCAGACGACACCTGAGACATGAGATGATGCACAATATTCTTGTTATCTTTCAGGCTTTTTGAAGTAGCTAATTAGGAAAAGTGAGGCAGCTTAATACTGAAATCAGGGTAGCAAAACAACGCAGAGATAAGGGGGAAGAAACAGGACATATATAAAGTGTGTGTGTGTGTGTGTACACACACACACACACACACACACACACACACACACACACACAGAGTACAAATGGCCACACTTTATTTGCATACATACAAAGATAAAGAGAAGAAAAATATTTAAAATATTTTTGGCAAAAAATACCACCTTTTCCTGGTTTTTTTTTTTAAAGAGAAGAGTTGACGGAGCATTGTCCAGTTTTATAATGATACTGTACATGAGACTTGCAAAGTGAACAGGAAAATCTTTCAAACCCCAGTACTGCCCTGTCTAGAATCACAGAAATGTTTTGCTACATAGGGTCTGGTAGGCCACACTATTCTAGGCTGTCTCCCCAAGGAGGTCTGATAAATTATGTTTGCCCTCAGTCCTTTTAAAAGGCAGTTCTAAAGCATCCTTCACCAACCTGGTGCCTTCAGATGTGTCGGATTGCAACTTCCATCACTGTGCTGGCTGGGACTGATGGACAGAGGCATACCTGGGGGGTTGGAAAAATCGGTCCCTGCTGATGGCACAGTCCTGGGTGTGTGTGCAAAATCCACCTATCAGACTATAGATTGTATGATACATGTGTATGTAGCGATGCACCACTGCTATCACAGCAAGATCAAACATAGGAGAAGTTCCTGTCCTTCTCACCGCAACACAAAGGCATGTGGTAAACTGATTTTTAGGTTGTCATTGCTAACTTAAGCATATGAACCCACAGAGCTGCATTGCAATCCTGTGTTTGGAAAAAAATAAAAGGATTTGCATGATACCCAAAGCAATTCTCATTCTTAACAGGGGGAGCGGGGGGTGGGAGTAAGCGCACATCATGGAAAAACAGGAAAGCTTTGGGTTATTTTTAAAATGTGTTTCAGTGTAGGACTAGGTGACACATAAAAGTTCATGAATGGTGCTTGTTTCTGTAAATTTTATTAGATTATACAATTGCCCCATACATCCTCTAACTACAGACAAAAGCCAGAATTTCATCTGCACATACAGTATGTGAAGCGCACTATCCACCAACAGCACAATCTATTTATTTCAGCCACATTGCCAGCTCTGAAAGGGGCTACAGAGTCCGAATTATGGTATCACCTGGGGTAAACAGATTAATATATGGATATTTTGACATGTTGGCAGGGTTTTGTTTTGTATTTTTTTTTAAAAAAAATGCTTGTCAGCATCCCATTTCCTCACAGTGACCCCAGCAGGGGCTTCAATGTGCTTCCTCCCCTTCTGACCCAAAGAGCATTCTCTCCCAATACAAGTCTCTTCCTTGTATGGGAGGCAGATGGGTCAAGGGCATATCCCATGGAGCAAAGAAGAAGTGCATGCTGGGAACTGGAACAAGTCCTTCCAAGTCCATTGCACAGGGAGTGTGCATAAAATTATGTCCCCCCACCCTTTTTTAAAAAAAACACCACAAAACTGTTTAATGCTCTCCCAACACCACAATTCGTCATTCAAATACAGAACACTCTTCCAGAATCATGTAAGTTTGGTAAGAAAAGGAAACTTTCTAAACCTGCCCCTCATTTATTCGTCATCAAAACATGTGCTTAGCATTATTTCCTTCCCATGATGAGCCGGTGTGTTGCAGTGCCCAATTGCCCTCCATAAAATTCCTGCTCCATAAATATGTTAGGCTACCATAGAGCGCCTGGTTAGCTGAGCGATGGAAGAAAGAAAAAAAAGGAAGAAAGGTGAGCGGGGCGTTTGTTTCTTTTGTCAGAAGTGCTCAGGTCAGGAGATGGATCAGGGCAGCAACAAAATATCATTATGGAGATTGTGATGAGCAGGTGATTTTGAGATGATGAGAGGCGGCAAATATAATCTGGTCAGTCTTGAGAATTTTACATCTTGACTTGGGGCGTGTGACTTGGGTTGGCGTTTGTTATTCTGTCACAGGCAGCACAATGACTTGGGCCAGCCATTTCCAATCCCGCCTCCTTTTAAAGCAGAGGTTGAAATTATCTGGTTTCTAAAAAGCAGAAGTTAATATTGTTTTGTAAAGTCTTTGTGAAGGTCAATTTATATAAATGTGCATCATAATCATATTATTGCTGTTAACAAAATGCCTGCAACAGCAGCAGCTCAGTGTGGTGTAGTGGTTAAGAGCGGCAGACTCGTAATCTAGGGAACTGGGTTCGCGTCTCCGCTCCTCCACATGCAGCTGCTGGGTGACCTTGGGCTAGTCACACTTCTTTGAAGTCTCTCAACCCCACTCACCTCACAGAGTGTTTGTTGTGGGGGAGGAGGGGAAAGGAGATTGTTAGCCGCTTTGAGACTCCTTTGGGTAGTGATAAAGCGGGATATCAAATCCAAACTCTTCTTCTACTCTTCTTCTCACAGTTCTCAACAAGCTCTTGCGTCTGCAACAGCCAGAACCAAATCACCCAGGCTAACCCTATATCACTGTTGTGTTGGTACAGCCAGGAAAGAAAGGGAAAAAAGGACTTTCTTTTCTTGTTCCTGAGAGATTAGATTTAGTCTTGCTTCTGCATATGTGTGGGTCAGCCAGCTTCTTCATTGAATTAAGCGGTCTTCACCTTTTATTATAGGCTGCAAATGGACAAAACATCCCCAGGAACTTTATTTTTCCCTTCCCCACAGGAGATCTCAAACAAACAACCCCTTTGCTATTCTGTTTTCATTTCATCTGTGGCCAGCAGGCTGTAAGGGAGCTAGCTCTGTTCCAGGATATCCACAGATGGAAATGGGTTGCATAAACTCCCTGGGTCCCGCACAGGCAATGCTGGGTGGTGGAGCTACAAATGGCTTCAGACTCTGGAAGGAACAGGCCAAGACTCAGAGCTGTTGTTTAACACAAAAGAAGCTGATTCTTGGAAGATGACACACTAGCATAACAGCCCAAGAGAACGAAAAATCAAATAAACACCCAGCAGAGACTCTCCCACCGAGAGTATTCCTTCTGTCCAAAAGCAGCTCCCATTCTGATTTGTACAAATCATACACAGCAGACGCATACCTTGGAGAAAACAGATGGTGGCCTATTGCATGGTCACTGCAGGGGAATGGCAGACTTTGGCCATTTGGCGAGCTGAATGTGACACGTATACTTAAGCTAATACAGGTTAGATCAGCTCCTCCACGTAGGATGTTTTGAAGCAGCAACCATGGGATAATGGCCCACTCTTTTTACCTCCTCAGAGGGGATATGGTTTGAAAGCATGCGAAGCTAAGCAGACCGTGTGTGTGTGTGTGTGTGTGTGTGTGTGTGTGTGTGTGTGTGTGTGTCAGTGCTTGGATGGGTGGTTGCCTGAGAATCACATATACAGTACACTACTTTGGGTTCCATTCAGTAAGGTGGGACATAAATGTAATGAAATAATAATAATAATAATAATAATAATAATAATAATAATAATAATTTATTTGTACCCCGCCCATCTGGCTGAGTCTCCCCAGCCACTCTGGGCGGCTTCCAGTCGAATATCAAAACAATACAGCAATAGCACAATTACAAAAGTCGCAAACAATACATAAACCACATCAAAAAATACACAACCGAATAGAAAACAATTTCGACATAAATCAAAATCTAAAACTAAGAATACATCCTTAATACAGTTTAAAATAACATAGGTAAAAAATAACAGGAATTTAAACAACAAAACAAAAGGAGCCCTCTCTGCCCAGCAGCAGCAGCGACAACAGTCCTTTATAAAGCCCATCAGGCCCTGCCCAGGCCAGGTGGTGAGTGGCAGGGGAGTCCTCCTCTGGAGGAAATGAATCAGGAGCAGGAAAAGAGGAGCTTGGCTCCTTTTGCCAAGCTGCTATGGTCCTTGTTCTTATCTCTTAAGATCTGTGGGTTGTTTATTTTGTGGCTGGGAGGTGCTGTTGCAGTGTGCCTTCTCTCCACTGTCTGTAACCCACATCTGTATGGAATATGGGACTTACGGAATGCTTAGCTCACCATCGAGGGGTGATAAGAGGAATAACAAAGGAGGGGCCTTGACTCTCTATGGTCTCAATTTATATCATTTATTAACAATAGTACAGTAATCTCCCTTCTGTCTTACAGCAGCCACTTACAGCATAAATTATCTTAATGCTTCAGACTGAAGTCTACCCTGTAGATGCAAACTTATTCAGTAATGCACAAAGATTTTCCAAGTTTGTTTTGATGCCATGTGGATGATTCCATACAATACCTAACATCTGTACATGTACTGGTCTTGGAAGACAACACTTTATGTTTGTTAATTGTTTTTAAATTTTTCAATGAAGTTTTTTTTTAAAGGGAATTTAGCCTGTATTGGTACATGGATACATCCACTCAGTTTTCTTCTTCATCTTCTTCTTTGGCGATCACTCGTAGCCGAGTAAGATTGTCTTCCATAAACACGATTCCTTCCTCAGTGGGGACATTGGTTTCCAGGCGGGAGTTGATAACGGTGTGGATTAGCCAAGCGTGCCTTCCTCTTAGCATGTTTCTCCCTTGCGTCCTGAGATCGAGTTGCTTCAAAGCCCATGACACCTTTGGTAAAGGCTACTCTCCAACTGGAGTGCTCGCAGGCCACTGTTTCCCAGTTGTCAGTGTTTATACTACATTTTTAAAGATTTGCCTTGAGACAGTCTTTAAACCTCTTTTGTTGACCACCAGCATTACACTTTCCATTTTTAAGTTTGGAATAGAGTAGTTGCTTTGGAAGACAATCACCTCAAAGAGATCCCCCCCACCTTCAAATAATACAGTATCTGCAACACACATTCTTCCATAAATTATTCTCCCCCACCCAATCTGGTTTGCTATACACAAAGTCAGCAACTCTGTCAACTTAGAGACAGGGACTTAGCTCCATAAGAATGGGTTAGGTAAATCAATTGAATCAATCAAATCTTTATTATGCTTGATCAACCATTAAAGTACAAAAGAAAAAGTAGCATACAATCACAGCCTCAGTAGAACCAATGATTAATTATTAAAAGTGAAAAGTTGGGGATTCACAATCATAGCAGGTAAAAGGGATATTAATTACAACATTCAGATGATGAATGCCACCTGTTTGGTCATAGTGCTTTTTTTCTGGGGATACACAGGGGTACGCATACCCCTAAACATTTTGTGAATCTAAACATTTTGTGAATCTAAGTTTGGCCTCATTGAGAGGCAGTATTTCAATATGAGTAGGAAAATGAGAATACCCCTAAACATTCCCCCCCCCCCGGAAAAAAAGCACTGGATATTTTAGACCCCTCAAGGAAGACACTCGAAAGGGTCTCTAAGGATCAACCAGGAAACTGCCTCCTTAGGAGATAAATTACACATTCCTCCACCCATTATGGGTTCTCTAACACTGGCAGAAGCTTCAGTAGAAGACCTAAGAGTGTTTCAAACTCTAAATGATTACAAGGATAGTATCTGCCATTGAAGGGAACTTTGGTAAATCTGTCATCTAGGATCTTGGAGGGCAAAATGTTAAAATATGTCAACAAACTCTTCTGTACTTAAGTATTGTTAGAAAATTTAGATATGGCTTACATGTGTCAGAGGCAGACTGAGCCAAGGCCAGGTACCATGATGGTACATGCAAGGAGATGCATGGACATCTGCAGGGGTATTTGAGAACAATGCTCCCCCCAAGATGAACCACAGTGCCCTGTTTCTCAGCTTCCACTTAAAAAGGAACAAGCTCCTACCATTTGTAGAACCTCAGAAATGAGAAAAGCTTAGTACTTTTGTTTGCTGCAGGAATCCTGCTTCCTTACATGCTCCAAGTCATTACTAAAATATTCCAAATTGTGCAAAAACAAGCACATCGAGTTATCAAAGCCCCAACAAAAATGGGAACCTGCCCTCAAAATAAAACAAGTAGTAACAAATGCAAAAGGCAATGGGGCCGACAAAAAAAAAGTGTGTGTGTGGGGGGGGGGGCTATATGGATTCAGCGAACAGAAATTCAAAATTCAGATGTGCTATCTCAAATTGACGCTATATGGATTCAGCGAACAGAAATTCAAAATTCAGATGTGCTATCTCAAATTGTTTCCTATGCTGTCCTAAGAAATAGAAGAGGTGTAGCACATCTGAATACAGTGGTGCCTCGCTTAACGAAATTTCCGCTTAACGAAAGGATTTTTCGAGTGGAGGTTGCCTCGCTAGACCAGGTGTCCCCAGACTTACCCGCCTTTGGGCCGGAGGGCGGGGGAGTGTGCGCGCAGTGGGCCAGAGGGTGGGGGACTGCGGGCTAGTGCGCATGCACAAACCCATTTACTGGCGCGGTGGCGCGCTTCCAGGCCGGAAAAATCGCCGAAAATTGTTTGTGCGCATGCGTATGGGCCTCCCCCGACCCGGAAGTGCACCAGAAATGACCTCTTCTAGGTCAGGAGAGGCCCATACGCATGCGCAGAAACGATTTTCGGCGATTTTTTTCAGATCTGGAAGCGCGCCCTCTCGCAACGCGTTGCAAGAGCGGGCGGCGGCAGCGGGCGGCTGGGGTCGTCGTGGGCCGGATTGGGAGGCCAATTGGGCCGCATCTGGCCCGCGGGCCGTAGTCTGGGTACCCCTGCGCTAGACGAATTCGTTTTATGAAAAATTCGTCTAGCGAATCGCTGTTTCCCATAGGAATGCACTGAAATTCAATTAATGCATTCCTATGGGCAAAAAAAAATCCTTAAAAAAATCAATGCATTCCTATGGGATTCGCTAGACGAATTTTTCATTATAAGAAAAGACCCGTGGAACGAATTAAATTCGTCTAGTGAGGCACCACTGTATTGAAACAGTGTCCTCTGAATTTCCCCGAAGGAAGCCCACTTGGTTGGATCAATACCTCCACCACACTTTTTGTCTATTGCACTTACTGCTTTTGTTCACACTTTGTAATCAAGCTTACATTCATTGATTTCACATACATTTGGCATGCTTCATTAAAATTTTGAGTTGTAATGAGGACAGGTTTGGGATGTGAATGTACCATTTCCTATTAGGTTGCATCTATGCACTGGGAAAGTGGGAAGGAGCCTTCTCACAAAGCCTTTGGGCCCTCCTGTAACACTTTTAAACCAGATTGATGAGCTTCTGGGAGATCCGCTTCATTCAGTGCCAGGGTAAAATAATAGGACACTGCCAATCCCTGGCTGCTGTTAAGATTAGATAACTGTGACCAATCTATCAAGTACAGTATCTTCAACCAGTGTCTCACCCCTCAAAGCTGCTGGCTTCTGCCAATGGATATGTTTGTTTTGCCCACTGGGCCTGGATCCACCAGGCTTGTTGAAAGCCTTGAGCTACAGAAAGGCTCCGTATAATCTCACCCATTAGAAAGTCTGCTGACAGACGAGGGTTTCTTAGCCAGGAGGTGATCCCCAACTCCCCCCCCCTTTCCTTCAAGTATTAAAGCAGCTCTGAAAAGAGTCCAAACCTGTCACTCCAACCTCAGTCTTAGGAATCTAAACAAATAGCACAATCAGGCGCCATTTGTTACATTCCTCAAACGAATGGGACTCTCATATTTCATTTTGAGAACAGTATTTTTTTATATTTAAAAAACCCCAAAAATCAAAAGTTGTGGAGAATAGCTCTAGCAGGTCAAGGAGAAGCAATGGAGCCTGAACAAGCACATTGTGCCTCTAACCCCTGTGCACTAAAGCTGCACCAGGGAGGCTGTGGGGCAAGATCTAGATGGGATCCTGCATTTTCAAAACTCAGTTGAACCACATTGCAGGGGTGGAAGCAATTTCAAGCAGGGAAAGGGGGGCAGGAGCTAGCTGACCTCTTCTTGCATCTACTGCCTCCCCCCACCCCCTATCCATTCACATGGTGTCCTGGCCAGGCTCAAAGACTAGAAATATGCCCCCAACAATATGTGTGTGTCCTGGGTAGTTAACCCACAGGTTAGATTCCAGCTCCCATCTGCTCCAGCCAGCATGGCCAATGGTCAAGGATGATGGGATATCTGGATGGGCACAGGTTGGTAGCGGAAAGGTCTAGCACTGATTTTGGTCCCTGCTTTAAATTGCCACTGCCTTCATTTAAAAGGTGTTCAGTCAGTCACATCCAGGACCGGATTTAGGTTTGATGAGGCCCAAAGCTAGTGAAGGTAATAGGGCCCTTTATATGTCCAGCTGTCCTTTGTCAACAACAAATCGTCACTGTTTTTTGAGTTGAATATGGTAATTTATGGACCTAATAGGTATCATAGGAGCCTACCGGTACACAACACAAAACACTGTTTATCTTATATTTTGGGAATGTACATCCAGGGTTTTTTTCTTTAATTTTTTGCGGGGCCCCTAAGTGAGTGGGGCTCTAAGCTATAGCTTGTTTAGCTTATACGCAAATCCAGCACTGGTCACATCTAGTGGGATCTCTCATGCAGTTGTATGCTTAACACAGAGCAGTTGTGCAATGGCTTCACGCGCATGGGTTGCATGAGATAGGCATTGAATCTCTCAGAGTGGAAGTGTCATGACTATTCAACTATAGATCCATGCTTGTTGCTGAAGCGCATTATCAACAAATACCTTGCAAGCACAGAAAAGCAGATTCACGGCTCTCAATGACTTGAAAGCAGTCTTTGACTCTATCCCTCCCTAATGCCTTTTGGAGAAAGTTGCAATCAGTAGGTATTTATTTAAAACTGTTAAGCTCCTTCATATGGATGTATTCTGGAACAACTTTACCGGCTAGAACTGGGTTAAATGACCAGTTTTCAAATAGCCTTTCAGTTGCTAGGGATGTACTTTTAAAATTGTTTTTAAAGGATGTAGTGCCCTTCTCAAAAAGCAATCATCTTTGTACTGTGAAAGTAGGCTGCAATAGGATAGTTATCCTTTTATTGTGCTAATGATGTTATTTTAATTTCCAATTCACAGGTTGAACTGTGTAGGCTGCTAAGATGATTTAGTTTGTATTGTGATAAAACCAAAATAATGGTTTAATACAGAGTGTATAACTGGACATTAGACGGGAAAATATTCAGTCAAATACTTAAGTTATTGTGTTCTATCAGTTGAGCAGCTGGTCCACCCAGTTTTGCAGACTGTTGTTGTTGTTATTTATACCTTGCATTTCCCCAATGGGACTCAAGGCAGCTTACTATAAGAACAGCTAAAAACAGAAAAAATAAATTTAAAAACAAGTAAAAATTAATAGAATTAAAACTATATTTATATATACACATATTTATATTAAAACTAAATTAATAGTTTTTCAACTCCATTAATTTAATTGTACACTGTCAATTTTTTTTAAACTACTACTGTCAGATTTAGTAAAGAATTCTAAAACCCTTTGGCAGAATTTTGGATATTTTATGATCATGCAAGTCTGGGGGGCATCGATGGAAGTTACTGTAAAATTTGAATGACAGATTTGTAAAATTGCTGTTACTGTAAAATTTGACTATATTAGTGGCAGAAGGAGGACAATTCAGCCTGCTATACTTTGAAATAGCTAATCTTGACAAGCAAATAACTTTGTTAACCCATTCTATATGGCTCCTGACAAAGAAAGGCTGCTGCATGCTAGAACAATCTTGCAAACAACTGGCTAAGAATTCGATGCCAAATATGAAAGGCATGCACCAACTGCTGAGCATCAACGCCATCACTCAGCGCGTTCTGTTAGCATGCAGAGCCCTCTGCTGGCAAAATGCAGCCCTGCACCAAGAACAGGAACTCCTATACCCTCTGAAAAAACACCATTGCAAGAGGAAATTCCACTCTTCGTATGAAGAAATTCTTTAGTGTCAACACTGGATAAAAGACTGATTGATTGAGCATTTTGTGCACTGCTGCAAAAACAATGACAGCTTGTGAAACTGAAAACTCTTGGAGAAGAATAGGCAAGCATTTATTATTATTTTTACAAAGCGGTACGGCAAGAGGATGTGGTAAATACAATGAAAACAAATTGTGGCATCCCGGTACAGGCCAAAACTGGCACAAAGGCCTCTTGCGCATCTCTTGCCAAATATAGAAGCTACTCTGAACTACTGTGCTGCAACACACCAATTTGTCATCCAATGGTTCGTCCATGGAGCATAGCTCTGTCAATACGGACTTAGTCCATTAAGGTGCACCGATCCCAATCCTCTCTCCTCCAATCTGCCATTATTGTTGCCACTGTTAGGTTGCACTGCTTTATTCAGCACCGTTATTCAGCACTTCACTGTGCCCAGTCTTATTTTGACAATCTAATTTCTTCCACAACTACCGGTAGTATGAACGATTACATTGTGCTGTATTATTGGATGAGTGTATGTGTTGCAGAGCCTGGGGGGTAGTTTAAGTGTGGTGTAGTGGTTAGAGTGTTGGACTAGGACCTGGGAGACCATGGTTCAAATCCTTACTTGGCCATGAAGCTCAATGGGTGACCTTGGGCCAGTTACTGTCTTTCAGCCTAGCTTGCCTCGCAGAATTGATGTGGAGATTAAACGAGGAGGGGAGGGAACCATATATGTCACATTGAGCTCCTTGGAGAAAAGGCAAGCTATGAATGCAACCAACAAGCAAACCATCCTTGTCTCTGCCATTATCACTCTTGGCTCCAGCTTTTCTACACCTGTGTTTTTGTACGTGTCTGTAAGTCAGAATGTAGGTCAGAATGTCCAATGGTTGTGGCTGTGTGTGTTACTGACCCCTAGTGCTTTGGGCTTCGTTCCTATCTTATACAGCTGGCAGAAATGACCAGGCAGCACCATCCACAAAGCACAAGGCCCTTTAAGTACACCAAACAGAAGAAGGCATTAACCTGGAGAAGGGTGCGTAATTATAATTAGGGGAAAAAATGAACCAGAAACTGACTAATTCTTCTTAATCATCTGCTTTAATATCTATTCTAATACATTCCATCATGCTGATATTGTTTTATGCATTCTAAGAGGTGGTGTTCATCCTATGAAATGGAAGAGTGGGTTGTGGGTTTTTAAAATCTCTTTGCAAAACTCATGCGTCCCCAGGAAACAAGAGGGACCTACCAAGTCTTGCTGAATGGAATCAGACTTCAGGATGTTCCTACAGGTTCAGGTGGCAGATCCTCATGGGCTCTGTGTTCTCGCCATCGCCGAAACAAGTGCTGAAGAAAGGGAAGAACCTGCGTGCCCTGGCCTGGTGGAAGGTGAAGAGAAGGGACATGTCCTCAGCATTATAAAAGGCCACCTTCCTTGCCCTGCAGTCCAGCAAGACACCTACTTTTCTCAGCAAGCGCCCAGGATTCAGGCGCACCCAGGGAGCAGTTGCAGCCCAATAACGAGACTTCTCCCGTAGCCGTATAGCCCAGTAGCCATTCTTGGGGCACAGCTTGACTCTTGCTGCCCGGTCCACTGAGTCCGCTGCCACTCCCAGGTCCCACTTGGTCTTGGTGCCCACCCAGACCTCCCAGTAATGTCTTCCACTCTCAAATGACTCCTTTGCCAGCACGTTCACACACTGCAGGAAACGGCTGGGGCTTCTGGGTACAGACTGGGGCGTCTTCCTCTCTGTCACTGCCGTCAGGTCTCTGGAGAGGACAAGGTTAGGGTGAGCCGATTCAGGGTCCAAGGTCAGAGGAGCAGGAGCTGTAGGAAGAGAATATACCGGGATTCAGCTATTAATCAAATTAATGATAATTCTAAGAAAGAAACTGGGTAGGGTGTCGCCAAACGAGTCTATGAACTCTGTTCTGTTCCCATATCACCAGTATGCTCTGTTGCAATGGGGACGGACGGACGTTGACTCACCTGTGCAGATTGATTTCAGCATCCTTCTCCAAATTATAAACTGCAGGGGTCCGTCATACCGGTCCTTGTGCTGCTCTATATTAAAGGCGGTCAACTCTTTCACCTGCACAGCTGGCCTGGAGCAGAAAGAAATGTCTGCTGAGCAAAACAAGATTCCAGATAAGGAAGTTCTGGAGTTTAGAAAGTGACTCCTAACCAATCTGAAAGTGCTTCAGCCAGTGCTTCAACAATAAAGCAGTTGCAGCTTGGCCAGTGCCATTTGCTTAGCACACATAATGGCAGGGATTGTCCTCAAATTATTGTGGGGGCCAAATCATGTATTTCCCCCTTTCCGGGCCATCACAAAAGATGTGCCTCTCCTGTCCTTGTAATCTGAGTACTCCCTGGGATCCTAGGTCAAAGGGCAAAACAGTATCTCTACTGAACAACCCCTCTCATGCAGGTATTTGAAGAATGAGGTATCTTTGGAAAAGGACGCAACTCCTAGGGGTTTCAGTGCACCACCTTGGAGTGGGGTGGATTCTGACATAAGCAGGCCACTGGTTCTCCTCTGCCTTAGTGGCTAAGTAGCCTACTGCCTAGAGAGACAGAAGGTGGTCGGCCACAAGTTCCATGGAAGCCAACTTCCAGAATGGAAACATGCATGATAATAAAATAGAATCCACCAATTTCTGCACAGTACTCCATAGAAACATTAGCCAAATGCCCTAATTCTCCTCAACATTGACAGCAGCCAAAGAGCAGTCTCAAACCTATCTTATATGGATGCATTTGCTTTCCTTTCTCCCCAGCAAAGTGATCTGGGAAAATGAACTGCTCTGGCAATCTTTCAGCCAAGAGGCGGGATATGGCTGTGCATGCAAGATTCACCCAACTTTAGCCATTAGAGAAGCTTGACAGCTCCACAACTTGAGAGAGCGATAATCATTTTAAGGCAGGCCACCAAAACACAGTCCCTGGGGTAGCTCATTAAACCTGCCCCCTCCCCTTGCCTTCCCAGGCTACAATAAAACAAAACAAAACAGCAAAATTTTCAAGCAGCTGACAAACATTATATGGCAGGTGATGTGCATTCAGCTTGGTGACTTGAAAAATTTATTTAGGCTCATTTGCCAACCCTCCTCGTCAAACACAAGAAGAGGCCAGCAGGATCAGTCCAAAGGCCCCGATTCCAGCTTCCTTCTCCCACAGTGGCTAACCAGATGCCCACGGGAAGCAGGCAAGCAAGACCTGAGCACAACACTCTCCCCACCTGTAATTTCTGGCAACTTGTGTTCTGAGGCTATTACATAAACATTGTGTCTAGTGGCCCCAGAAGACCATTCGGAGTATTTCCTTAAGGTAATGTGGGAGAACCTTATGAAAGCAGTTAAATCCTGGGTGCACCTCAGTGCTTTTGGATTTACATCCTGAACCCTGAGGTCAGCACATCTATGCAACAATGCCCAGAAGGAGAGATCTCCTATATTCCCCAACAGCTTCTCTCCCAATAATTATTTTCCAATGCTTTAAAAGCTACAGTGATAACAGTTGTCCCCCCCAGCTGAGTAGGTAAAATAAGAGGCTCATGAAAACAAAAGCTGCTTCTTTTCTTTCCAGCCACGTACCTAACAGACACTTTTTCCACCTGCAAAAAGAAAAAGAAAAAAAGAGGAGAAAATTAACAAAAACTCTCACTTAATCCTTATTGCAGCTGCTCAAGTAAACTCTACTGTCCATTTCTTGCCTTTGTACTGAAGTACAGACAATTAAAAACATAATTATGGCCTACAATTTCAAGTGGCTGCCTGGGATGTTGCCTTGAGTTGCATGACGGGTGAAAGTTGGGGTATAAATGTAATATAATGAATGAATGAATGAGGTGGCAGCAAATTCTGAAGGGGTATGGGCTAGTTCTGATATATAAACACTGGCTTCTGTAAGCAAAAGAGAGATGCAAGAGAAGGCAGGTTCCTCATATCACCAAGACTGAAAAGCCTGGAACCTAGACGGTATCATTCTCAGCTGTCAGGAGAGCACGCCATACACACATAACAACATTTCCCTAGTCATATTATACCTCTGGCCCGCAAAGAGGCTGAAAATATGCACAATCTTGACTGAGAAGTGAGGACATACATGTACTTGCCTATCAAAACAAATGATAACCCACCTTTTGGCTCTAACAAGCACCCTCAAGGCAGCTTGCATTTAAAATTTCAAAATTATACAACCAGTAAAATAAAAGCCAAGGTAGTATCACCATCAGCCACCCCACAGGAGTCTGATGATGGAAGGAGATAGATAAGGAAAGGAATATTTGAGACATTCAGAAAAAAAACCACAGGTATTTTCATGCAGACCTGCACAGCACAGTATGGTCCGAAGCCACACAATACAGTAACCTTGCTGAAACTAAGCACTTCATCCCTACTTCCAAGAGCAGCTAGTTCTTACGACAGAACCAGTCTCCAAGCCCGAACTGCTTCTTCATGCCTGTCAGAGGTTAAGGACCATGAATCTCACAGCATGCACCAGCAGATCCTGCTGGAGAAGCAATCTCAAACCTCCTGGCAAAGGCTACCTCGGTCAATTCACGGCACAATCCTGCTGCAGTAACCGTGGCAACCAACTACGGAAAAGCATCACGCCAAGCAACCAGCAATAGTTCAATCTTAGTGGGAGATGGAAAGAGCTGCCTCTTACCATGGGGCAAGAGGGGAGGCTGGGGGAGAAAATGGCAGGCACAGGTTTTCCTTTATGTGGGAAGCGGCAAATAGGAAGCTGAAATGTTGGGGGGCTTTGTGGTGAGAGAAGTGTTCCAGCCACTGTCTCACCTCTGTTTAAAAGAGAGGGAATTGGGAGGCTACACTTTTAATGTCAGATCTCTTTACATCTCAATGCAAAGGCTAACAGTCATTTGCCTTCTATGACAATGTTATCTGGCAGACATTGACAAGGCCTCATTCTGGTCTAGGGCAGAAAAACACATTACAGTATTGACAGAGACAAACATTTTCAGTCCGGAGTTTAAAAGACTTATTTGAACACGCATTCCCCCCCACCCCACAAACCACACACACACACACCAGGACCTAGTCCTAATCCCAGGTCTCACTGCATCTTATACAAAGGCCGAATGGTCACCAATTAGAGATGCTGCCACAGTGGATTTCCTGCACTAGCAAGGGGTTGAACTAGATGACCTCTGAGGTCCATTCCAGCTCCGACTCCAGGATTTTTTAATCCTTGCCCAACTTCCTGAATGCATAGAATGAAGTACAAGATGACACCCTTGCTTGGTAAATCAATCGATAGAAAACTATAGCATTGCCAGTGTGCAGTGTGATACTTGTCTGGGAATGTGGAGAGGGTGGAGCCTATGACTGAGAAAACATGTGAGAAAATACAAATCTGCCTCCGACACCCATGGCTCAAACTCCTCCCCCCTCAGCCTTGTAAGCATGACGAGTCTCACCTCCAGCAGCAACGAGTTCCCCAGCTTATCAAGCTTTTGCTGAATATGCTCCATGCTCTTCTTCAGCTCAGTTATCGCCATACTGAGACGTGTGGCATCTCCGTCCAGCTTCATCAACCACTGTTCTTCCTCTCTGGCCAGCCCCGTCAGCACAGCTCTCTCTTCCTCTTGCAAGATCTGATGAAGATACTCAAATTCTGCCCGGATCTTGGAGTTCACTTCACGAGATGTTGTCTGAAACAGCAAAAGGCCTATGTACGAAAGCAGCACGTTCAACCGCATCCACAGACTTCTGTGTATTTCAAGGAGGATTGTAAAGCGAAAACATTTGCGGGACAGAAAACACAATAAGGTGGTGGTCAATGGGAGAGCAGCTTATGGCCCTTCTAACATAAAACATTTGCATCCTTGTTCATTGGCTCCATAGCAATTTTTGCTGTCACAAAGCTAGGCTGCTTCCATAACAGATGTGTAATCGGGAATTGCCATCCATCATTCAAGAACTGTTTGCAAGAAACTGCTGATGCTGTTTCATTACAATACAATTTTTCTTTGGTCCTCCTGTCTTTTTTCAGGACTGACTGGTGGCTACTGTTTGGCCCCTAAAAACGTAACTGCATTGCCAGTCTTTTCGGCATTGATTAAACTTTTTCAGAGCTGCTACATTTTTAATTAGAAGCTTCCTCGTTATGGCTTATTCCTCTGATCTCTTCCTGCTGAGTGTACCTGAGAAATTTCTGATAAATTGCCTCAGGAGTTGACCTTATGTAATCAGTTCCAGAGATGTCTGCTGTTTCTATCCTTCAAAGCTTCCTGCAAGAGCCTCTCTCTCTCTCCATGCTTGACACAGAACTCAAAGAAGAGATAGGAGCATTTTCTGAACTCCAGGAAGGTTTGGAAACGGACAGACATGACAACTTTCCTTCTCCACATAAGAAGTGCAGAGGGAGAGGCAGAGTCTCAGATAAGGGGGTAAAGAGTGGAAGAAAGGCCTGCTATTTCTTTCTCTTTTTTTATTGATACTGCAGCATGAGTGAGAGTCTGAGATACTCACTCCTCTCCTGTCAAATGGTACTGCTGATGCCCATCTCCGCTATGTGGAGTGCAAAGACACCAATTTGAGCTGAACTTTGGCCACAGGGGCTTGTAGAGATCAGAAGCACTCCAGAAGCCCATCCTAAAAGCAGCTTCTCAGCAAGATGGTCTAGAACAGGCACTCCCAAACTTCAGCCCTCCAGATGTTTTGGACTACAATTCCCATCATCCCTGACCACTTGTCCTGTTAGCTAGGGATCATGGGAGTTGTAGGCCAAAACATCTGGAGGGCCGCAGTTTGGGGATGCCTGGTCTAGAATTTGAAGCAGAACCTCTAGCAACTCACCAGTGAGAGCACTTGTAAATTGTGTAGTGGAAAAGCATCTAAGTCTGAAGAAGAAAAAGCATATAATTCTGAAGAACAATTTCACAAGGTGGAATGTTCTATCCAGAGCCCACCAGACTGAAATGGAGTGGTGTGTGCTGCCCCTATTCTTGGACTGGAGAAGAATAACCAGAAGCTCCCTCACCTCTTCTGTATTCTTGGTAGCACTGGGTTATTTTGTATTGACTATTCTGTTTGTAATAATTGTTTAGATACACTATATTTTTAATATGCTAGTTGTGATAATTTTATGCCCATTAAAATTGTCCATAGTTATATTTTATGTTTCTAAAGTAACAGAATGACTTTCAATCTGGAAAAGATGTAGCATTTTTTTCAATTTTTGTGAAAATTTCAGTTTTTTCCAAAAAAAAAAAAACAACCCAGAAAAAAACCGTTTTCAGAGCTTCAAAATTTCCGGAAATTTTACATCTCTAATTAGAATGGCTGGTGCAGGATAATCCATTTGTGTCTCTAATCACACTGCCTTTGCCTCCCGGGAAATTGCTAACTATCCCCACCCCAAACCCATGGGGGTATACAAATAGATAAGAGCATAAGAAAATCCTGTCTGGATCAGGCCGAAGTTCCATCCACTCCAGTTTCCCATTTCCTTCAATGGCCAACCAGCTACCTCTGAGAAGTTCACAAGCAATGTAAGAATCCAAAAGTCTGCTGACTCAAACAAATGGAGGATCAAAGGGGAAAGCATGTGTGGAAAATGCTTGTTCATATCCTATTTTTAAAAGATCACCCAAGCTTTCCCTTGGAATAGACCACAATTCCTGACTTCATATACAGTATAACAAGAAACTGTGGTTCAGTCAAAAGTGAAAGTGAAAGCTTTTGCTCTCATCCTGTCATGTGCAAAGAGAGAGCTAGCATGGAACAGTGGTTAGAGAGTATTGGCTAGGACCTGGGAGACCAGTGTTCAAATCCCCACTCAGCCATGAAACCCATGGGGTGACTTTGGGCCAGTCACTGTCTAACCTACCTCACAGGGTTCTTGTGCGGATAAAATGGAGAGGGGAAGAAGTATGTACAGTGGTACCTCGGTTTATGAACACAATTGGTTCCGGAGGTCTGATCATAAACTGAAGCGTTCATAAACTGAAGCGAACTTTCCCATTGAAAGTAATGGAAAGTGGATTAATCCGTTCCAGACGGGTCCGCGGAGTACTCAACCTGAAGCGTACTTAACCCGAAGCATGGGTGTAATTGGTTCCGGAAGTCTGTTCATAAACTGAAAAGTTCATAAACTGAAGCAAACTTTCCCATTGAAAGTAATGGAAAGTGAATTCATCCGTTCCTGATGGGTCCGCGGCGTTCGTAAACCGAAAATTCGTAAACCGAGGTGTTCATAAATCGAGGTTCCACTGTATGCCACTTTGAGCTCTTTGGAGAAAAGGTGGGATATAAACAGAGTAACAAATAAAGGAGAAGAAAAGGGAGTGTGAAAGTCAGAAGGTCACCACACTGTTTAGACAGATGTCTGAACTGGGTCATTAAGTGGAACAGTAACTACATATTGTTGCAACTGCAACCATTTTCTTCCATTTCCATGCCATAGGTGGCAACATTATTGCATGTGTGCACATGCCACTGAGCACTAGCAACAGCAGTTTTCCAGAACAAGCAAACTCAATGCATAACATATGAACACATAACCATCTCTTATCTGCCCATTTAGTCAGTCTTCAAAATAAAATAATAATGAAACCAACAAACTCAGTGTGTGTGTGTGTGTGTGTGTGTGTGTGTGTGTGTGTGTGTGTGTGTTCTGGTTGCTTTCAGATTGGCATTCTAGGCATCCCTGACAATTGTTTTAGAGTGAACTGTTGCATTGTGTCTCCTCGACTGTTGAAAAGGCCACAGTGCACAATGTGGTCGGAAAGAGCATGAGAGGCATAAACATATAAAGAGTGCACCTAAATGCTTTCAGGGGGGATGTTATCTTTCAAATGTGTACTATGTTTAAATATGACAATAATTGTAACATATCTAGCATAAAAGGAGGAAAGAATGAGACATGCGAGATGGGGATCCTTTTTAATCAAAGACTGGCAGCCCTCCAAAGCTAGCGCCTGCTCAGGCCGGATATCAGCTGCTTTTAGCAGTCACTGAACCATCTGGCTCCTGTCTAGGACTTGCCCTACCAGCTAATGATGCTCTACTAAGTGCTCACATTGCCAGGAGTCTTGATGACATATTTCTTTGCTCTGAGCAGCAGACAGACAATTTTACTAGAGATTCTATGGAGTGCTGTTTTCAATTAGCTCAGCACTGCTCCCTTTGGACTTTTAGAGCTGAACAAATAATTGTGAATGAAAAACACAACTTGCGGGCAGTCACTAGTGCCAACAACCCTCGAAGTTGCTAATGCACAGAAGTCACTGGGAAGACACAACCCAAGATGTTAGCCAGGCACTACGCTTAGTTGGCAAATCCCCAGCTGCAAGCTCACCACATAAGAAGTGTCTGCTGGATCAGGCCAGTGGCCCACTGAGTCCACCACCCTATTATCACTGTGGCCAAACATATGCCAATTGAGAAAACACATGAGCAGGACCCGAGCACAATAGCGTTCTCCCCTCCTTTGGTTTCCAGCAACTGGTATTCAGAGGCATATTGCTTCTGACAGTGGAAGGAGACCATATCCCTCAGGGTCCGTAGCCACAAGCAGCTTTCCTCTCCATGAATTTGCCTAATCCTTTTTTAAAGCCATTTGCATTGGTGGCCATCACTGCCTCTTGTTTGACTCTGTGCTCTGTGAAGAAGGACATCTATTACACCAACACTCTAGCCCTAAGGGGTTTCCGTTATTCCACTCTGCATGGCGAGTGAGGTGCTACCCCACGGCGAACATGAAGAACGCCCAACCCTTCCTTCCTTCTGACTTTGAAGCTGTGATGGTGGAGGTGGGTGGGGGCTATCCAAGCAGCTGTGTGGCACTCCCTGCCACCTGTCTGGCTAAGAGCTGTTTAAGAACAGCTTCATGGTCAGTGTAACTCCCACTGCGGTCCTTACTTGCTTTGGTGCTGGAGAGGCTGAGGTGGCTCTAATGCCCCTGCCTGAAGATGCTTGGAAAAGACTGATGGGAGTGGTGATGGGCATTGTTGTCCAAAAGCCCTTGGGGTAATCCCATCTTCCTTGTCCATGACCCTGAGAAGCTTATAGAAAATCAACTTGTCTTGTTTAATTCTGTGTCATAAACCCTGGTGTACAAAAGCTTCCCTCTATTATTTAAGAGGCATTTTGCTTGTTTCCCCCAGAAAAAACCCAACAGGTTGGATTTGACTAAGCGAAATCTGGCATGTGAAGCCTGGTGACGTGGGGTTGGGGGGAAATTTGAGGTTCTTTGTTGAAGCTTAGTGGCTTTCAGCTGTCTCTCTCTATACCACTCCCAAGTAATTTCCCTACTGCTCAGCTCCCTCTGTGAAAGTGCTGCAATTAGAGGTATTAATCTTCTCTTCTGCTGAGGTGCGTCAGCAGATCAATGGTTATCTGGGCAGATAATTAGTTTGCGCCAACCCCAAAGCAACTGTCATTTATTTGGCGGCTTTATCTTTTTGCCTGTGATTTAAAGCGACCATTAAGATGGGCGGTCACAAAACAGCAAGACGCCCCAATTGCAGTCCTGCTGATTTGATAAGCTTGCCGAGGCCCAGCTTTTAGCTGTTTGCTATTTTTGTCCATTCTTTTCTCTAGTTAAGACTCCCCAATCGATCTCTTCCAGCCCTTTCTCACCGGCAATACAAAAGCGCGACACATGCCCCCCATCTCTTCCTCTTTAGGGAAGCCTCCACTTTTAGAAACTTTGGCATTTCTCATCTGAGCAAGCCAACATGAAACAAAACCGACCACAGAAGGAAAAGTAGGGAATGTATTGGTACCAGCAGGGTGCTGATGTTCTCTTCAGCTGCATGCTTCATCCTCATCAGCTTCTCACACTCCACCTGGCAAGACTGAAATGCCTCTTGGAGGTGTGTCTAAAATGAAATAGATGGATAGATAGAACACTTAATCATTATGTGTGCAACAGTCTCTGCCTATCCATTTTAGAGCCAGGATGGCATAATACACAGAGCAAGGATGCAAAACTTCTGGCCTGGCCTGCTTTCCCACCTCATAGGGTTGACCAAAGGGCAAAATGAGGTAAGTCCTACCTCCCCGAGTTTCTTAAATAAAAGCCAGGATACTACCCCTAACAATAACTGCCATGTTCTTTTTCTCCTTTTGGATTGACTTCTGTAGCCTCATCTTTCCTGTTCTGCCATTACTGCTTGATCAACTACCCTTTCCTCTTCTACCCACTTGCCAATCCCAAACCTCAGTTTTCAATAATCCCAGCTGTAAGTAAATTAAGCTATGAGAGCATGACTTACTCATTGTCACTGACTTACCTTGAAATCCACAAAGCTGAAAATCCCACACTAGGCCTATGCTGGGAATTTACCTTCCCAGAATATTTGACATGCATTTTAGCCTTTGTGCAGAATCAACAGAATATGAAACCCGTGACCTTTGATTAAGCGCCTCACATGATGTGGTAGTCCAGTGCAAACAATAGTGTTGCAATGACCCAAGACAGCAAAGAGGAATAACTACAGAAAGAATACAATCAGCCATTGGACTGAAACTCCCAGGGAGTTAAGAGGCTGGGGTAGGACGGAGTAGGGCAAATTATGCAGGGGAAAGAAGTCCACTGGGCTCTGCACAGCCAAATGACAGGCAAGCCATCTGCTGGCAAATTGAGCTGGAAACAGGGAGATGAGATTTTAAAAAGACACACAAAAATCTTTGTCAAAGTGCTATCTGTCTTTGCTTCAGAGGCTGCAGGGGAGACTGCTTGATGGGAGATTCTGTTAGAATCAGAAGGTGACAAATGGAATTTTCCACTTGTCCAGAATTCTTGGTCCAAACAAGTCTGTCCCACACTTCCTTGAATCTTTCTGTACAGTCCCAAGCAACCCCCTCATACAAAGTACCCCTGCCTAGTTCATATCTGACCATCCTGTTTTGTGGATAAGTTGACCACCTGAGAGAAATACCAAGCCCCACAATCCATTGAGGGAAGCACTCCAGGAGGAAAGGAAGTAATAATCACTGCTCACCTGCATTTTTTTCTTGTGTTCCTCAGAGGTGCACCTCCGAACTGTCTCCACTACTCCAGAAACAAGGTACTGGGGACGGAAGGACCTGGTGGGGAACTTTTGCCGGCATTGGGGGCAGGTGGCAACTTTTGAGCTCCTATCCCAATAGCTCTGGATGCACTCCCTGCAAAAATGGTGCATGCATTCCAGCATGACTGGGTCTCGGAACAGATCATAGCAGATGGCGCAGGTCAGCTCTTCCCGAAGGCTCTGCTCCCCGCTCCTATGGGCCATTTCCTGCACAGACACAAGATACATTCCTCACTCTACCTGCCACAAACCCACAGGCTTGAAGAAGAAGAAGAAGAAGAAGAAGAAGAAGAAGAAGAAGAAGAAGAAGAAGAGGAGGAGTAGTAGTAGTAGTAGTATGGATTTGATATCCTGCTTTATCACTACCCGAAGGAGTCTCAAAGCGGCTAGCATTCTCCTTTCCCTTCCTCCTCCACAACAAACACTCTGTGAGGTGAGTGGGGCTGAGAGACTTCATAGAAGTGTGACTAGCCCAAGATCACCCAGCAGCTGCACCTGGAGGAGTGGAGTCGCAAAACTGGTTCACCAGATTACGAGTCTACCACTCTTAACTACTACACCACACTGGCTCCAAGGTCCAAACCTCTCCTGCAAGTTCACAAAAACCTGCGGTTGCAACACATGCAAACAAGCCAGCTCTGTGCACGGTTCTGTTGCACACTCACACTAAAATGTGGCAGGTACAGAAACAAACAGCTTCTGTTTAGGCCAGGCACCCACAAACTCGGCCCTCCAGATGTTTTGGGACTACAATTCCCATCATTCCTGACCACTGGTCGTGTTAGCTAGGGGTGATGGGAGTTGTAGTCCCAAAACATCTGGAGGGCCGAGTTTGGGGATGCCTGTTTTAGGCCTTTAACAGCAATAATAAAACAGCTTTAGGACGACCTCTACAAATTCAGATGTGCCAAGGAGAAAAGCAGCACCAGATGCATTTCTGCCTACTTCCATGGTTCCCAACATGGGGCACACGCCCCACAGGGGGGAAATTTTAATTTTAAGGGGGGCAATTCGAGAATGAGTTCGACCTAGTTAATGGCCTTTTACACCTCCTCCACATGAATAGGAGTTCACTTTTTGAATAGTAAGAATTATTAGTGGGAACCACTGGCCTACACACAAAGGCAGTGCAGTGCTTAGAAAGGGTGCCCTCCATACGTTGTTGGTCAACTCCCATCAGCCCCAGCCAACTTGGTCAAAATCAGAGATGAAGGAAGGTGTAAGCTACCCCGGCTTAGTATGTCAGACAAGGGCCCAGGAGACCAGGGTCCACACCCTCATTCAGCCACAAAGGGTGTGACCTTGGGCCAGTCACTATCTCCCAGCCTAACCCACCTCGCAGAGTTGTTGTGAGGTGAAGATGGAGAGAGGGAGACCATGAGCTGCTTGGAGGACAGGTGGGCTATAAATGTAATAACAACAATAAATTGCCACCTTAGCAGCTGCCCTACAGACAAAAATGCAGCATGTGGAACGCACACCTCCACGGAAAGGAAAGCAACACCTGTCGAACTGCTGCTCGTTCAAGGCAAAAACGAGCCTTTACGTCGGAAGCCCCACGGAAGGCGCGAGGCAGTCAGTCGGGAGAGCGGGAGACCCCAACTCCCCCCCCCCCTGTGCAGGCCACGGGAGAGGGGAAGGGCTGCCTGCCACCGAGCCCCGGCTCCGCACTCACCGCCTGACGGGGATGCCGCTCTCCTCCGCCGGAGCCCCCACCCGCCGGCCGCTCTCGCGCTTTGGCTCCCCGCGCGCCACGGACTCTCGGCCCAGGCGCTCCAACTTTCACTTCCCCTGCACTTCCCCTGAGCGACGGGCGCTCCCCGCCAATTGGGGCAGGCCTTGGGAGGCTGCGTCGCCCTCCATTGGCCGGCGAGGGAGATCTGCTCCGCCGGGGCCCTCGGCGGGTCTCGAGAGCTCGACTAGGACGCGAGGCGGCGGGTCAGCTGCTGATCCAGGCTTGCCCTTGCTGCAGGAGGCGAAAAGGGCCTGTTTCGGCACCTGGTTGTTGTTGTTTTCATAATCTTTTAAAATTGATTTCCAAAGATATAAAACATACAACATAAAACAAAATCCAAATATCGAGATTACTCTGAATCTCCTGACCCCCCCCTTCTTTCCATGGGTCCTATTTTCAACTGCCTATCAGTACTTCTCTCCATTTTTTCATCTTCCTATGTTATAGATATACGTTCTGTTACCTTACTAGTGTATTTAAGATCCTGCTAATGTTTTGACCTGTTTACAATGATTTTGTATATATGCATTATAAACACGGGGAAGGCGCCCACCTGGTTGTTTTTAGGGTGGAGATCACCTTGGTGGTGGCGCGAATCGATTCATCAACGCTGGCGGTGTCGCTGAGCAACTGATGGTAGTGGTAATAAAAAAAATAAACACCTTTTCACCATTTCCCCCCCCCCCAAGGAAGGAAGGTTGTTAGAAAGTTATGCTGTGGCATTGATGGTTCTGATTAATGGGCAGAAGTACATGGGAAGAAGCCCCTTCATGGATCAATGCCTTGTCGTGGCGAAGGGGCTTGAATAACTCAGAGAAGCTATGAGCTATGCCATGCAGGGCCACCCAAGATGGACAGGTCATAGTGGAGAGTTTTGACTAAACGTGATCCACCTGGAGAAGGAACTGGCAAGCCACTCCAGTATCCCTGCCAAGAAAACTCCATGGACAAAGACAACAGGCATATAAAAGTTATGACGCTGGAAGATGAGCCCCTCAGGTCGGAAGGCGTCCAACATGCTACTGAGGAAGAGCGGAGGACAAGTACAAGTAGATTCAGAGCTGATGAAGCGGCTGGGCCAAAGCCGAAAGGACGCTCAGTTGCGGATATGCCTGGAAGCGAAAGGAAAGTCCGATGCTGTAAAGAAAAATATTGCATAGGAACCTGGAATGTAAGAACCATGAGTGGAGGTAAGCTGGATGTGGTCAAAAATGAGATGACAAGAATAAATATCGACATCCTGGGCATCAGTGAACTAAAATGGAAGGGAATGGGCGAATTCAGTTCGGATGACTATCATATCTACTACTGTGGGCAAGAATCCTGTAGCAGAAATGGAGTGGCCCTCATAGTCAACAAAAGAGTGGCAAAAGCTGTAATGGGATGCAATCTCAAAAATGACAGAATGATCTCGATACGAATCCAAGGCAGACCTTTTAACATCACAGTAATCCAAGTTTATGCACCAACTACCGGTGCTGAAGAAAGTGAAATTGACCAATTCTATGAAGACCTACAACACCTTCTAGAAATGACACCAAAGAAGGATGTTCTTCTCATTACAGGGGACTGGAATGCTAAAGTAGGGAATCAAGAGATAAAAGGAACAACTGGCAAGTTTGGCCTTGGAGTTCAAAATGAAGCAGGGCAAAGGCTAATAGAGTTCTGTCAAGAGAACAAGCTGGTCATCACAAACACTCTATTCCAACAACACAAGAGACGACTCTACACATGGATATCACCAAATGGACAGCATCGAAATCAGATTGATTATATTCTCTGCAGCCAAAGATGGAGAAGCTCTATACAGTCAGCAAAAACAAGACCTGGAGCTGACTGTAACTCAGATCATCAGCTTCTTATAGCAAAATTCCAGCTTAAACTGAAGAAAGTAGGAAAAACCACTGGGCCAGTAAGATACAATCTGAATCAAATCCCTTATGAATACACAGTGGAAGTGAGGAACAGGTTTAAGGATTTAGATTTGGTGGACAGAGTGCCTGAAGAACTATGGATGGAGGCTCGTAACATTATACAGGAGGCAGCAATGAAAACCATCCCAAGGAAAAGGAAATGCAAGAAAGCAAAATGGCTGTCCAACGAGGCCTTACAAATAGCGGAGGAGAGGAGGCAAGCAAAATGCAAGGGAGATAGGGAAAGATACAGGAAACTGAATGCAGATTTCCAAAAAACAGCAAGGAGAGACAAGAGGGTCTTCTTAAATGAGCAATGCAAAGAAATAGAGGAAAACAATAGAATGGGGAAAACCAGAGATCTGTTCAAGAAAATTGGAGATATGAAAGGAACATTTCGTACAAAGATTACCATAATCAAGGACAAAAGTGGTAAGGACCTAACAGAAGCAGAAGACATCAAGAAGAGGTGGCAAGAATACACAGAGGAATTATACCAGAAAGATATGGAGGTCTCGTACACCTCAGGTAGTGTGGTTGCTGACCTTGAGCCAGACATCTTGGAGAGTGAAGTCAAATGGGCCTTAGAAAGCATTGCTAATAACAAGGCCAGTGGAAGTGATGATATTCCAGCTGAACTGTTTAAAATTTTAAAAGATGATGCTGTTAAGGTGCTACACCCAATATGCCAGCAAGTTTGGAAAACTCAGCAATGGCCAGAGGATTGGAGAAGATCAGTCTACATCCCAATTCCAAAGAAGGGCAGTGCCAAAGAATGCTGCAACTACCGCACAATTGCGCTCATTTCACACGCTAGCAAGGTTATGCTTAAAATTCTACAAGGCAGGCTTAGGCAGTATGTGGACCGAGAACTCCCAGAAGTGCAAGCTGGATTTCGAAAGGGCAGAGGAACCAGAGACCAAATAGCAAACATGCGCTGGATTATGGAGAAAGCTAGAGAGTTCCAGAAAAACGTCTACTTCTGCTTCATTGACTATGCAAAAGCCTTTGACTGTGTCGACCACAGCAAACTATGGCAAGTTCTTAAAGAAATGGGAGTGCCTGATCACCTCATCTGTCTCCTGAGAAATCTCTATGTGGGACAAGAAGCTACAGTTAGAACTGGATATGGAACAACTGATTGGTTCAAAATTGGGAAAGGAGTACGACAAGGTTGTATATTGTCTCCCTGCTTATTTAACTTATATGCAGAATTCATCATGCGAAAGGCTGGACTAGATGAATCCCAAGCCGGAATTAAGATTGCTGGAAGAAATATCAACAACCTCAGATATGCAGATGACACAACCTTGATGGCAGAAAGCGAGGAGGAATTAAAGAACCTTTTAATGAGGGTGAAAGAGGAGAGCGCAAAATATGGTCTGAAGCTCAACATCAAAAAAACCAAGATCATGGCCACTGGTCCCATCACCTCCTGGCAAATAGAAGGGGAAGAAATGGAGGCAGTGAGAGATTTTACTTTCTTGGGCTCCTTGATCACTGCAGATGGTGACAGCAGTCACGAAATTAAAAGACGCCTGCTTCTTGGGAGAAAAGCAATGACAAACCTAGACAGCATCTTAAAAAGCAGAGACATCACCTTGCCGACAAAGGTCCGTATAGTTAAAGCTATGGTTTTCCCAGTAGTGATGTATGGAAGTGAGAGTTGGACCATAAAGAAGGCTGATCGCCGAAGAATTGATGCTTTTGAATTATGGTGCTGGAGGAGACTCTTGAGAGTCCCATGGACTGCAAGAAGATCAAACCTATCCATTCTTAAGGAAATCAGCCCTGAGTGCTCCCTGGAAGGACAGATCGTGAAGCTGAGGCTCCAATACTTTGGCCACCTCATGAGAAGAGAAGAATCCTTGGAAAAGACCCTGATGTTGGGAAAGATTGAGGGCACTAGGAGAAGGGGACGACAGAGGACAAGATGGTTGGACAGTGTTCTCGAAGCTACGAACATGAGTTTGACCAAACTGCGGGAGGCAGTGCAAGACAGGAGTGCCTGGCGTGCTCTGGTCCATGGGGTCACGAAGAGTCGGACACGACTAAACGACTAAACAACAACAACAACAACATGGGAAGAAGAGCAGAGTCATAGGCAGAAGCAGGATTTAAACATCCACAACTATGTTCTACCTTCAAGCATATTTGGGCATCATCATATGTACAGTATGTGTGTGTATGTATGAGCGCAGCATTTTTTTATCTTTTGTACATATCTAACAACAACAAAAATTCCATAACAACAATTGGATGGCTTTCAACAAGGAAAGTGGTAGGAAAAGGAAATGGAAAGTTTGACCTTGTCTAAAGTTTGTAAGCTTTGTGCAAAACCCCCAGAATGAATGCTCAATAAACAGATAATATGGAAGTTAACAAGTCATCTTATACTTTTTTTTTCTGGGTTCATTTAATCTACAAGTGTCTGTATTTCCATATACCTGGGGAGTTCTCTTATTTGGGGGGGTAACTATTTTGCATCCAAGCTGCTAGGCATTCAACCATCTTACATAGTTGAAACAAATGGTACTGTTGTTCTGCTCAGAATGCTTTCTCAGACATGAGTCGCCCACTGACTAAAACAGACGGGATGTTATTTGGGCAATCAGTAATTGCTGAGTGATCACCTCTTCTTATACCAACCTGCCTGCTCATTAAGATCAAGCATGGAAGTTCTTATCTGTATCTGGTGGAAGCACAGTTGGTGTAGGCAAGAAAGAGGTCATACTCTGTGTTTAGTGAACACAACAGGCTTCCTAATACCGTGGAACACTTTGTCTCATGAAACTGTCCAATCCCCCGTGGTTGTCTTATGTCAGTTGGTTAATACTTTTTTTTTTTTAGTTCAAGCAGGCTTTTAGCCTGCCAGGCAGATACTGTAAATGTTTTATTTGAAGGTTGTGTTTTACTTGCTGCCTCTGCCTCTGCTGCATTTTGTTTGATAGTGACATGGTTTAAATTATTGTAAGCCATGCTGAATAATGCATATGTGTTAGAAAGGCAGGGTTAAAATAAATAAATAAATAAATGTGTGAATGACTTTAAAATAAAAAAGTAATTTGTGGTTGCGGGTTCCCTAATTGGGATCAGGATCGTCATGTGGGTAGAATGGGAGCTTTAACTTGTGCTTTGGCCATGGTCCCAAACTGGAATCCCTCCACCACACTCATAAATCTTTTGACCATAGTCATGTTCTGTTTTAAAAGTTACAAGGTGATGTACTGTAGCCCATTGTCCAAGGGAGGCCATCAAGGACTAGGGTCCTAATTCTAAGACATAAGTCTTCACTGCACTCTGCCCAATAGGCAGAGGTGGTTTTAGGGCATCACGGCTAGTTCGGTTGTACTAGAAGCAGAGCCTCGGGGGTGCCACAGGGGGCACTGCAATTATGATGTAGAATGGAAGGCGATAGGTGTGGGCACTGCTGAAATTTGAGACCCCAAGGTCCATGGGCAGCTTGTTGTTGTTTAGTCGTGTCCGACTCTTCATGACCCCATGGACCAGAGCATGCCAGGCACTCCGGTCTTCCACTGCCTCCCGCAGTTTGGTCGGACTCATGTTGGTGGCTTCAAGAACACCGTCCAACCATCTCATCCTCTGTCGTCCCCTTCTCCTTGTGCCCTCCATCTTTCCGAACATCGGGGTCTATTCCAGGGAGTCTTCTCTTCTCATGAGGTGGCCAAAGTATTGGAGCCTCAGCTTCAGGATCTGTCCTTCCAGTGAGCACTCAGGGCTGATTTCCTTCAGAATGGATAGGTTTGATCTTCTTGCAGTCCATGGGACTCTCAAGAATCTCCTCCAGCACCATAATTCAAAAGCATCAATTCTTCGGCAACCAGCCTTCTTTATGGTCCAGCTCTCACTTCCATACACCACTACTCGGAAAACCATAGCTTTAACTACGGTATACAGACCTTTGTCGGCAAGGTGATATCTCTGTTTTTTAAGATACCGTCTAGGGTTTGTCATCGCTTTTCCCCCAAGGAGCAGGCGTCTTAAGTAAATCAATACAAAATACTTAACTAACTGAGGTTCTGCCCCTCCCAACAGGGCCGGCTCTAGGTAGAGTCCCGGTGGCGCGGGGTGCCAGAGTGCCGGGCCGGTAAGCAGGGTGCTGCACGGCGAAGCCGCGCGGAAGCCATGCTGCGCCCTGCGAAGGCGCCGGAGCGACCTCCGCCCCTCAGCGCCAGGGCACGCGACCTGCTCGAGACTGCCCTGCCTCCCAACATAAAGCCTGCCCCCCTCACATAAGTCCTGGCTATGCCCAGTGGTGTTGCAATGGGGGGCAGTGCCCTCTCTGTGCCACATCTCGGGGCGTGACAAGGCGGGCCCCCACCGTGGTGGTGCGAGCAGCCATCACGCCGCCACAGCCACATGTGGAGGATCTTCCGTTCGCGCCTGAAGCCGTGAGCAGAGGATCCTGGCACTGTCCGTACGGTTCTGGAGCGCCGGCACTGGCAAACCGCTATGTACAGTGCTTGTGCGGCATCACTACATACGCCGCATGCGTTGTATGTAGCACTGCTGCACATGTGCGCTACACAGCGGTTTGCCGGTGCCGGCGTTCCAGTGCCGTACGGACAGTGCTGGGATCCTATGCTCGCAGCTGCAGCTGCATGTAGAGGATCCTCCATTCACGGCTGCAGCAGTGAGCAGAGGATCCTGGCACCATCCGTACGGTGCTGGAGCGCTGGTGGTGGCAAACCACTACATAGCGCGCATGTGCGACATTGCTACATACGGCGCATGCGTTGTATGTAGCGATTCCGCACATGCGCACTACGTAGCGACACCCTGCCCCTGGGTGCACGTCATGTTTGCTGCTCCGGGTGCCTGAGTGGCTTCCTCCGCCACTGACTATGCCCATGCCACCACTGCCATAAGGGCAGAGTTGCAAGTGCTATACAGTCCAAACAAATCAAGGTCAAGCACAGAGAATCAGTCTAGGCCTAAACATGAACTAGAGATGAAGTTGAGCAGTAGTTCAGGGTCAATAGCACAGGGAATTCTGGCAAGAAATAACACAGCAAATCAGGGAAATGGAAATCCGGAACAAGGAGCCAGTAACTGGAAGGCTCAAATGGGAGGCATTATATTATCCAGCCCAAGGGTTCTTCTTTTTGATGCTTTTCAGCCTCCACTCCACTGCCTTTTTCTTAGTTCCTTAATGCCCATCTGTACTCCATCTAGCTAGGGCATTCTTTCCTCAACTCTATCTCTGCTGTAGGAACTGCTTAAGCACATGGCCTAAGCAAATGTGCCTTGGGTAGCTTGGGCCATTCGTGACAACAAACCATGTCATTATTTTCTATTTTTGTACTGGCGCTTTGAGCAGCAAAGCTATCTCATTCACAGTCTGCCATTGTATGTGAATAAGCATTTGTATTCATTAAGACTGGCATTTATTGGTTTTTGCTAATTTCCCCAAATTAAGCAAGGCAATGTTGGCATTCACAGAGTAATCATGTCCTGCAGTATGTGTAGTATATTGAATTGGAGCACCCCACTCCTGGAATCGACAAGGAACATGGAAATGCTAAAGTGTACATGGAGCAGAAAAGGGGGCTTGCTTTTTTTGTAGCACCCCAGATTTGACTAAAGCTGTTGTGCCCATTTTCCTCTGCGGAACAATGTGAGATAAACTGGCAGAAGTGCACAGGAAACAAACAGAAGAGAGGCATAGGCAGGCAAAACAAGCAAACATCCCATATCCTACCTTTAAGCATATTTGGAGATCACCATTTTTTTAGCAGAGCATTTCTGTCCTTTGAACATAACAGAAAATAGCCCCATAATAGTCCCCACCTCTATCCACCATTATCCCCGCACCCTCTCCACAGATTTATAATCCTTTACCAAAATGAACCATGTTTTAAGTAATTCATGTCATATACTGTTAAAATAATCTTGCTGTTTAAATGGCATTTCCCCCCTTTACTGCCATATCTAATAAAGAGTCTTTGTCTACATTTTAAAGTTGATGTTTAGTGAAATTGTGAAATTAAATGTTTGGCTACTATGGTAGCCCTTAACAAACCACTGAAATTCATTTGTATTTCCCATGTGTAAAGCAAACACCCAAGAATGATTTTGGAAGCAGAGCATCTTTAACATTAATGTGTCTTGTACGTGCAGTACCTGCACAACCCATGAGGTGGCAGCACAGGAAACATGGTTAGGCTGGCGAAAGTTAACTGGGGGCAAGATCTGCCCTTCCTTATGCACTTCAGCCACTTAAGTGAAGATACAGACAAAAGGGATCTTTAAAATCCTCTTCCCCAACATGAACAGTAACAGAGGGTCTCTTAGTGTCATCCATTTATGCACTTCCGCTTCTTGCTTCTGCTCCACAGTAATGAAATAAACAAAGTAAAGAAACCATCTGAGATAAATGAAGGGGGGTTATTTTCTCCTTTTTAACTGAGCAACACACCTTTTCAAGAAATATCAATTACTCTTAAGAGCAGGAAACATAATGACTGCAACACACAGGTACTACGTCTAGAAAGAGAACATCCGCTTCCCTTTCACAAAAGAGGGGAAGCTTAGGATGGTGGGTTTATATAAAAGGATGCCGAGGGCAAGGCAACAGGCTGAAAGCATGCCAGGATGTTTGCACTAGCCATGTCCAGGTGTGTTCTCTGCCCAACAAAAGCTGAAAGTATAATTTTGACTTGCCACCCCGGTGTCTGAGTGGTGCGAGATTCCACAGGTTCCAGGCGCTTACCCATGGCTCATGTTTCTTTTTGGAAATGAGGCGCAGAGGAGAATGTGGTGTTTTATGATATAAGGTTTATTTACACATACTGGTATATACAACCTGAACCTATTAACAGCGTCAACACACCAAGGAGGTCCTGCTTCTCTCCTAGCCACAGCCTTACGGTAGATTCAAGCCAAGATCCAGCATGGGGCGATCTCTCTCTGCTTTCTAGCTTTCTTTTTCCCCTAGGTGACATCACACACCCCTTTCAACTCTAAACTCTGGCTGGAGAAGGGGTCCCACCAATTTGCTGTCTGGCACAGAGCCCTTTACTCTCTTAATGGCCCATCACCCAGGCAATCACCTGAACACAGAAAACTAGCCTGCCTTATTTAGTTTATTATTATTATTATTATTATTATTATTATTATTATTATTATTATTAATTTATTTACAACATAGTCCTCAACAACTCATACATACTAACAAACCCACCACCATTGACAATTTAATCATCAAAATTAAACTCCTATCCCCTTACATAAAGAAAACAAACATAAAAACAAAAGACTCCCTTTATCCTGTAAATGGCCTCCTTATTTACTTCTTGTATACTGTTTCTTTTATATGTGATTATTACAGTATTTCCTAGTTATGACTTTAGAAACAGCAAAGTCTCCTGTAGAAATTAATCGAAACAAGTCCAGGTATATATTTTGGGGCACTGTTTGGTAAAGTATTATCTGCATTTCCCCCATTCTTTTTGAAATTCTTGTGTGGGTTGTCCCCTAATTGTCTCTGTTAATCTGGCCAGTTCAGTATACTGTAATCTAATAATTTATCCTGCTATTCCATTTTTGTTGGCACAAATTCTTTTTTTCCAATTTGTGGCAATTAAGGTTCCCGCTGCGCCTGTGGCATAAAGGAATATTTTCTGATCTTCTTTTGCTATACCTGTGTCTGTTATTCCTAATAGGAAAGCTTCTGTATTTTTCACAAAGTTATATTTAAACATTTTTAAAAGTTTATCATATACTATATCCCAGAAGCTTTTTATTTTTTCACAGGTCCACCAGATATGTATAAGTGTCCCTTCTACTTTATCACACCTCCAACACAGGTTTGCTTTTGTTTTATACATTTTAGCTATTTTGGCAGGTGTTAAGTACCATCTATAAAACATCTTGATTAAATTTTCCTTTAGTGCTTCGCAGGCTGTAAATTTCCAATTCTTTTTCCATAATTCTTCCCATATTTAGTTTTTAACACTTGCTGGATCCAAGAATTCCAATTGTCTGGCACCCATCTTAACACCCCAAGCTTTGATTAAATTCTAACACTTGCTGGATCCAAGGATTAAAGGGGCCTGGCACCCACACAAACTTATAACAACATGTCCCCAACCTTCAAGTAATGCTAACTTTCTACAATGAGGTTCAGGTTTAGCCTACCCCAGGCATCCCCAAACTCGGCCCTCCAGGTGTTTTGGGACTACAACTCCCATCACCCTTAGCTAACATGACCAGTGGTCAGGGATGATGGGAATTGTAGTCCCAAAACATCTGGAGGGCCGAGTTTGGGGATGCCTGGCCTACCCACTTGAATTTTCTCAGAGCCCAATCCTCTGCTTGTTTGCACAGACCTAACATCTTCATACGATCCCTGCTTGGCAGGGGGTTGGACTGGATGGCCCTTGTGGTCTCTCATACTGAATTGCAGCTTCTAAATGACTTACGACTTTCACACTTAATGCCAAGCTTCAGTGAAGTTGGTGAATGCCTTTTGTCTTGGACCAAACTATGAACTGTGGATGTTACATTTGTACCAAATGTGCTGGGCTAGGTAGGTGGAAGCACTACTGATTTAAATAGGGAAGCAGTAGAGGGAATGGACATTGCATGGGGGATTCTCAGAATGCCATGAATAAAAGCAATCTAATTATTTCTTTGAGCAAAACATTGTTTGTGTTCCACATTAAACATGGCTTGTGTCTCCTCGCTCTTATTTGCACCATAATATGCAGCACCTACCGGTACTGATCATCTTGTATAACTCATGAGTGGGCTAAGTGATCTCATTTTATTTATTTCTGCTTTCTATCATTAGGCTGTATTCTTGCTGGGAAGTGCTGTAGTTGTTATTCTTGTGCCATTATCGTACACGGTGGAGAAGCATACAAAACTAAACTAGATCCCATCTTTAAGAAAATACATTCTGAAGTAGATAAAGGAGAAAAGCAAAGACAGAATGGAGAATTCAAAGGCTAAAATGTGAAAAGAAGCCACTACCGTATGTACCAACTCTAATTAAAGTGATGCTATTGAGCTGCACCATGCAGTCACATACAAACAGCTTGATCACACATGCTTTTGATCAGCAGGAAAAAAGGATAGGATCCAGCAGTAAACGTGCATTGGGGCATCTCATTACTCTGGTCTGTGCCCTGATGGAAAAGAAAAGGGGCTGGTGACTTATTGATCTATTCAAAATGCAAATAAAAACTCCCTGTCCTATCCTGGCCTGGATTAAGGATGAAGCCTACTTTTTAATTATTATTTCTGTCTGTACTGAAAGTTTTAATAATTTTGCTTATGAGTGATATTGTGCCTTTTATTTGTAATGAGTCTGCTGTTTGACCAATGTTGGAGTCTGTTGGGATGGGCAACCATACTCTGTTGTAGGGCAGATATAAACAATTAATTTTTAAAAAATTACAGCTAATGTATTTATGCTAGTGTTGTTATATATGAAAGGTAAAAAGATTACAGGTTTTTAAGATATTGAAGTTATAAAGAACACAGCTACACCAAGCTCCCCGCCCCCCCAAACATGGATAGATAAATTCAGAGAAAATGAGCCGTAAATAATTATGTGAGGAAGGAAGAAATCTTTCCAATTACCTTAAATGCAGATGCCATTACTGTTGGTAATTCGAACTCTAGCATGACACCATGTTGAATTTGAAATACTTTAAAATAGGGTTGCCAATGTTGTAGTGCTATGGGACTTGTGTGGGAAGCAAGTCACTTTTTTTGCATTTACCAGCTGCATGAGATGCAGAAATCCAACAGGGTAATCTTTTCCATCTCTGTATCTGCATGGCGTGAAAAGCTTCAGCTGCTTCTCTTTGTTTGTTTTGTTTTCATAAGCTGTTAAAGGTACAGGAGCAATGCATTATATATATTTGACAAACGTATGCTCACCATACTTCAGATATAATATGTAAAAAAGGACAGGGCTTCTGTACCTTTAACAGCAGGATGAATATGTCATTAAAAAACCAGCATCAGCTGAAATGTCCTCTCTTGAACTATTAAAGGTACAAGGAACCCTGTACCTCTAGCTGCATAGAATCATACAGTTGGAAGGGACCCTGAAGGTCATCTAGTCCAAACCCCCTGCAATGCAGGAATCTTTTTGCCCAAAGTGGGGCTCGAACCCATGGCCCAGAGATTAAGAGTATCATGCTCTACCAACTGAGCATTCCCACATAGCACACTAAATATGGATGTAGCAAAGCTGTGTAAGCATTTCTGAGCAAAAATCCTGTTCACTTTAATAGAGTTTGTCTGTGAGCTATACGTGGTCATTGGAAATCAGTGATAAGAAGAATAATGGGAACCCTGACATATCTGAAATTGATCTTAACCTGCCAAGTCCAGAATGACTTTTTAAAATGAATTGATTGTTCAATAATGCAAGTTCTCTTCTGCTGGCAGGTGGCTTTGTCATCCTAGTTTATGCTTCACTCTTGAGATGTCTGGAGTAATAAACACCTTTAGAGCAAAGAGCCAACCGAGCTTAGCTCATTGCATCTTTGAATAATCCCGTGATTTGTGTGACAATATTTATCTCAGCCTCCTGCAATATAGCACAAGCCTTCTAGCATTCTGTCCAAGAGAACTGTCTGCAGACAGATTAAAAATAAATACTGACATTCTTTTTTAAACATTAACAGGGTTTCCATAGGATATGTTATCGTAGGAATAGGTCACCTTTCTTTCTTTCTTTCTTTCTTTCTTTCTTTCTTTCTTTCTTTCTTTCTTTCTTTCTTTCTTTCTTTCTTTCTTTCTTTTCTTCTAGAAACACACACCAGTGCTGAGAACAACCAGAGGCAAGCAAGTGGATGGAGCAACAGATATGACTTATCTTTGTACCGTATGCTACATTCCAACCACACAAAAACCACAGGTTTCTACACGCAAGCCTCTCCATGCTCTGCCCTGGCAAAGAAGAAGCATTATTATTACAGTTCAAAGACCTGTTCCAGCCAGGTAAGCACACCTGCGGGCAGTGGTGACTGCTGCCCATGGGCAGAAGCGTAGTGACGGAGGGGCGTGGGGGGCGGTGCGCTCCCAGTGACAGGGTGATGGGGGTACCATTACTCTGGTCTGTGCCCTGATGGAAAAGAAATGGGGCTGGTGACTTATTGATCTATTCAAATTCAAATAAAAACTCCCTGTCCTATCCTGGCCTGGATTAAGGATGAAGCCTACGTTTTATTTATTATTTCTGTCTGTATATAAATATTTAATAATTTTGCTTATGTGTGCAACACCCCCAAATCCAGTGAATGGCAAAGCTGCTAAGCTCTCCGCTCTCCCCCCTTCCCCGGTTCGCTATAGACTTGGAAGTCGCGGGGTGTGTGTGTGCCAAATGTTACCCTCCTTCAGCTTGAAGGGGGGGTCACACATTTGCCCCCCGCCCCGTGACTCTCCATGGGGCGAGTGAGTGAGGTGGCCTTGCCCAGCTACAGGATCTGCTGGGAGACTGTACCATTAGCAGCTCATGGTGCGGGGGATGCCCAGTCTTTCCCCAAACACTATTATTGAGCTTATTCGCCCCTGGAAGCTTTCTGCTTTAAAGCTGAAACACAGATCCTGTAGCTGGGCAAGGCCACCTCACTTGCCCCATGGGGAGTCAGGCTGAAGGAGGGTGACATTCGGCGCCCCCTGCGACTCCCAAGTCTATAGGGGGAAAGGGGGAGAGCGGAAGCAGCGCTTTGCAGCTTTGCCGTTCGCTGGGTTTGGGGGAGTCGCGGGGGGGGGGCTCACTAAATGGTACCCCCATCACCCTGTCACCAGGAGCGCACTGCCCCCCACGCCCCCCCTGCTCATGGGACTGTTAGGACAGAAGACAGGGAGCCCACCAGTAGGTGGAGCCAGAGCCAACGGCAGGTGGAGCCAACTGATTTTAGCTTTTGTCCCGTCTTCCTCCCTGCTGAGTTCTACAAGGGCAGCACTGAAACCAAGAAGGAAGTTGGCAGGCATTGCCACCCCCTGGACTAGTTGTGGGTAAGAAGGTTGGCAGGTGAGGGCAGGTTGAGATTGGAGGACCAGTGCCTCCTTCACCCTAATGGGCCAGCTTCTACCACCTGCAGGCTGCCACCAACGCAGAGCTCCCCTGGCTTTGCCATTGCCTCACCCCATCCCACCCCTGTCCTGGCGAATGTAGCACTGCTGTCAGAAAGGGGCCAGCGTCACCCTGTATCCTCGGGCACTGTGACTGCTTTCAGCATGTACTGTACATGTAAAGCTTATGTGCCAAAAAGGTTGTGACCCTTTAAGAATCAAAAAGAGGAAAGGAGACCGCAAAGGAGGCCTTTCACAAGTCTTCCTTGCAACACTGTGTTAACGCAGGTTTTTTTTTGGGGGGGGGGGGAGTTATATATGATGGTTTCATAGTGCTTTCAAGGAAAAGGAGGAGACACAGGGATGCAGTTGCCCTTCCAAATTACTTGCTTCACCTCAGGTACATACTCAGTCCTTATGACAAGCAGGGGTGGCCTATCCCATTTTGCCGCCTGAGGCGAAATGGGAAGGTGCAGCCTCCGTGCTACCCTCCCCTGAAGCCTTGCTTACCAGGATCCTGTGGGTGTGGTGTCAGCTTCTGTGTGGTTCTGGTGAGATCTCGCCACCACAGTTGCCTCTCCTTTCTTCTCTGGTGGTGGTGGTGGTTGCTCGCAGGGGCACTGCCCCTTGGATTCTGCCGCCTAAGGCAGCTGCCTCAGTCTGCCTCATGGATAGGCCTAGCAGGGATTTGACCCTGGAAATGTAGGGTGTAGGGCCTAGAGCTGATTTTAAAGTATGGTCCAAGCCTGAACTAGAGTAGAAACTGTGTACCATGCATTTGTCAACTGATGGCAAGTTATTTATAACTGAGATTTCTAAAGAATATCTGGCATTTTGCAATTACTTCTAGTTTACTATCAGTTCAAAACCTCCCCACACTTCAGAATACTGATTGTGGGGGAAACCATCAAATGCTATATAGCTCTTTGGACGCATTAAACATAATTTTGTTTGTGTCAGCAGCATACTGTGGGAATAAAGTATGTATCTAGAACAGTGATTTTAATGGGCTGTCACCTCATTGCTTTCTCTCCCTCTGGCTAATCCTTCCACCACAAGGCTTGTGCACCAGCTGTACATGTAGATTTGTTTTTGTAGGACAGGGATTGATGGTTAAATCTGCAGATTAAAACTTAAACCTCCTATCCCATATATGTGGGAGAGATGCAAAAAGTAAGCAGGCTGTGAAGCCTTTTTAGCAGAGTAAAACACGTGTACGTTTTGCAGCTTCCTAAATCCTAGGAATAAGGCAATTACACATTTTAATCCTTTTTATTTGTGGTCTGTTGACCTCTGCTTCTTCACCCTGCTGCAGAGACATAGCTGCCAAGTCTCCTGTTTTCCCTGGGAAACCCCCGTTTTTAAAGCCGTTTCCCGCTTTCATCCTGAATGGTGAAATATCCTGTAATTCCCCCGGATTTCTTCCAGTGCCGCTCTGCCCATGTCTGGGCACCGGAAATTGGGCAGCGCTGGCACCGGAAGTTGCTTCTACGCATGTCTGGACGTGCGTAGAAGCGACTTCTGGTGCTGGCGCTGCTGATCCCGTATTTTTTCTAACCGGGACTTGGCAGCTATGTACAGAGAATGAACCACATGTTTTTAGCAAAATAAACAAAAAAGGTTTACTTACATTTCAATGCAGGCAGAAAATACAGTACAGGTAAGAAAACTTCATAAACACAAAATACAAAAGATGGCTTCAAAATAGGCTGTGGGTGTCTGGAGCCCCCAGACACATGTCTGATCAGTTTGGAAGCATGGTGGGGAGAGAGTCTCCTCAAAAGCAGGAGGAAGTAGAAAGGATTATCTCCTTTGTTACAGAATTACCACCTAGAGAAGGCAATCACACAGAATGTCCACTCTAAGAAGTCTCTGTGTACTAGCCCTGTGCTTGTCTAGCAAAAACATGCATTTGTGAATTGGCTGCAAACCCCAGTTTCTATCCATATTTTTTACTTCCAGAGCTGGCAAACCACACAATATAGCTTATTTAGGAGTGAGTCCAAAACTGCATAACAAAGAGGCCTTTACTCCTAAGAACCACCATAGATCTCAACACTTGGCACTCCAAGGGCATTTATTTGGTCACATTTTTGCTGAGGTTGTAAATAACTTACAGCAAAGTGACCATCTCAGTTGCAATCCTCCAAAGATGGAAAAGTCCCATTACAGAGCTGGAGCATTAAATTTTAAAAACTCAAAAACCCAACCAAGCACCACTCTCAAATTTTCCAAAGAACAAAACCAGCAGAAAGTCTTGTGGCATATTAAAGACTAATGGTTTTATTGTGGCTTAAGCTATCATGGACTACAGCAGGCATAGGCAAACTTGGCCCTCCAGATGTTTTGAGATTACAATTCCCATCATCCCTGACCACTGGTCGTGTTAGCTAGGGATGATGGGAGTTGTAGCCCCAAAACATCTGGAGGGCGCAGTTTGCCTATGCCTGGGCTACAGCCTGCTTCATTAGATATATTAAGTATTACCCTTAGCAGATAATACATGAACATATACCCTGGTGTAAAGGAAGAGGTATAAATATTGGAACTAAAAGGATGCAAAATGCAAGAGGCACTGTTTGTCATTCAGTCGTAGTTCTATGTAAAGCTAAAATCTATAAGCACAGATAAGCACAGAAACCATTTACAGTACAACAGCAGCACTTCACAGGATTAGTAAATTCTTGTTATATAATAAAGCTTTGCTGTTATAATTTACCACTTGCAGTGGGACAAAAGGTCTTCATCCCAAATGAATACTAAAAACTCCTGGTGATAAATTCTGGTTCAGCAATTTCATGTTGGACTTTCCCTTTGATTTGTCAAAGAATAATGGCTTTAAGGTCAGCAGAGTGTCCTGAGAGAATGAAATGTCCTCCCGTGGGTTTCTGAATTTTGCCAGTCTTTGTGTCAGATTCGTGTAGCCTTTTACCTGTTTGTCCTATAGACAGAGCAGAAGATTGCTGTCATGTGATAGCACATAGCAAGGCATTTTGTTATATTAGCTTTAAAATCTGGTCCCAATTTCAGAGTAGATCCATGTTAGACCAGTTGGTTCATGCAAAATGAAATCAGTTTTCTTCTTTCATGGGCAAAGAGCTCAGGATTCTGAATAACGAGGTCCGAAAATACTTTTTTTAAAATAATAATAATTAAAATAACCTTTATTGAATTTAAAAGAATTATAAAACAAAACAGTCAACTAAAATTCCAACAAAAAATACACAACAACCAAAAAATATACAAATAAACAATCATAAACATTCAAATAAAACTTATCCTATCTTCTGCCATATTTATCGGTCTAGCTTCTACATCTTCATTTCAATATCCATATTCATATCATCTTATCCCGATTGACTTCTCCTTCTCTTCCTCCCTGGCTTCAAAGTTTTTAACTTTCCCACTGCATCCATTTACTTTCCTCTTGGGAATTCTACAAAATATTCGTTTTAAACCCAAGTTCTTGCAGATATATTCCGAATTTTTCCGAAAATACTAATGTCTTTGGCAGCAGCAGTCTTAACAGAAAGATGGAGTGTCAGCCTCCGTCTAGAAGGATTTGACTTAATGCTAATGGGCTTCACCCAATATCCTTTAGAATTGTTTGTCCTTTGTTGTAAACAGTCTCATAGCAGCGGTGGAATTCAACTCCATAGAGGCCATAGAATATAAAAAGAACTGCTCTTGCCTTATAAAAATAAGCAACACCAGTATATAATGTGGAGGACTCCACTGTAATTCTAACCCATTTCCATAAACTGTTGTTATTATAGCTGCAGATGACTGGGTGATGGATTTGCTTAGCTCCCCTAACACCACCGTTCCCAAGTCAGAGCTGCACTGTGGACAGTTAAAGCCTTTTATCCTTTGTATAACTTAGAATAAAGTAAACATTAAAGCCTTGTTAAGAGGCCTCTTTCAGAACTGTTGCCTGGCTGCTCAGTTCTATCCAGCTGTGGCACACCTGTATTAGGGCAAGCGGCAGCCTGTGGAAGTGTAGTTGCTACGGAAATCGTAAGAACGAACATAGAGCTCTGCTGGATCAGGAAAAAGCATTCATGTAATCCCTCGCTCAGTGGCCAGTCAGGTGCCTCCAGGAAACTGGGTGTGAAGGCAACAGTCCTCTAAGGCTGTTGCCCACCAGCAATGAATATTCAGAGACATAGGTCCATCCTCCATGAATTTGTCTAAACTCTTTTAAAAGCTATCTAAGCTAATGAACATCAACAAACCTTGTGGCAGTGAAACACATAAATCAATTATGCTTTGCATGAAGGAGCACTTTTCTGAATCAACCGTCAATCCATTTCATTGGATGACCCCAACTTTTCCAGTTGTAAGAGAGGAGGGGGCAGAGGAAAACACTTCCCTCACCACATTTTTCATTACACAGAATTTTATGCCTGCATACCAATATGATTGTCCCTGCAAATAAAACTCACACAATATATTGTTACATGCTACCCCACTCTCTGAGCAGTGCAAGATTCCAAGGGTTCGTGTTTCCTTTTGGACAATGAGGCACAGCAGATACTGTGGTATCCTTATGGTCTATGGTTTATTTACACACATATACAACCTGAGCCTGTGATGGAGGGGCTCACAGCATTAACACCCCCAAGGGGGTCTTGCTTCTCCCATAGCCACAGTCTTGGAGCCTGCATAAATAAGTGATGGCCCTCTGTCCCACTGCCCATCTTGCTGCATTTAACCAACTGCAACTATTTTTCTTCCAGCCCACAACATCCCTAAATGCAATCCTAAAGACAGCTGCTCTCCTTCCAACTCTAAAAACTACTTCAAATGTTTTTGTCCCAATCCCTTTGTCTCCCTAATGACTCTTCTTTAACAAGCCATTACCAAGCTGGCTCCTGGCTTGTATTTTAACATGCTAAATCCAGTGTCTGGTACCCAGGAATTAGAAGGAGTGGGTCCATGAATTATAAGGGGAACCCAGGCACTCCACAAACTCATAACAATATGTAGCAGAGAATTTTACCGGAGGAGTAGTACAAGCTATGGAGCAGCTTCATCTTTTCAGTTCATCTGGAAATTTACTCTAAATAAATGAGTGGTCATTAACTGTTGAGTTTCATTAATAATTTAATTAAGGGGTATAAATCAAATTGGTTGTAAGAAAATTCAAATTAGGGCAATTTGCTTATTTAAAAAGTATCCCTAAAATTTGTTTCTGCATGGAAACAGGCTAGATGAGCTGCTGTGTGGCTCTTCACTGTAGACTCCCCTCCTTATGATGAAATTACACATTGCAAATTATGTTTTCAACGCCAGCTCCCACCTTGTTTAACTTTTTAAATTTAATTTCACATAAACAGATAGGTACATATGCCTTTTTATAACCAAATGAAAGCAAGACTTTTTTTTTTAAAAAAAATAACAATAGAAAAAGAAAAGAAACAGGGAGGAAAAACACAACCAACGACTACCCTGTAAGGGAAACAAATCCTATTTCTATAATGATTGATGATGGAACTTTGGATCCTGGACTTCCTGCAAAAATCTGTAAAAAAACCCAAAAATGTTCCAGAGATCCATCATCAATTATCACTGTTAGCTGGCAGGCATCAAGTATTTCAAATGATGGCATATCTCGTCAGAACAGTGTGGATATGGGGAGTAGCCTCATATTTAATTGCCTCCTCCCCTTGTTTGGTTCAATTTATCCCATGCCTGGCCATCATTACAATGTGCTTTCCTACACACAAACCCCACAACCTTTAACATGGAAACACATGTAATTATTTTGAAGGGCCAGATGTAACTGTGGCGACGCAGGACTGCATTTCTTAAAAACACAAAATAAAATAGTTTTTCAAGAATATATGACAAGCAAAAAAGAGCAATGTAACACAATGACTCTTCCTTCCTACTAATCTTGCCAGTAGGCAGGACTGCATTTTTGACACTTGGTGCTGCTGCTAAAAGCAACTCCCTCTTTCTGTTGATTTGGAGCAGGGTTCAGGTACAGGGAAGAGGTTTAAGCCCTCCTGCCTCCATACCACAGTTTAACTACTGCGTAAGCTTTGTGCCTGCTATTAGCCACTAAGGTGAAAACATACATATGCACAGTACAGGCGGCTGTATGTTTGGCTTTGTAGAGAGAGGAATAGGTGTGTCTTCTGAGTTGGGGAGGAAGGTTAACCACCTCTCTCTGTGTTGCCCCATGCCAAATTGCCTCACTCCCTGGTTTAACACAGATAAAGCACATATCTTGGAGATGCATTCTGTTATCTGTTTTGTTTCTTAGAAAAGAATCCCTCTTCTCCACAGCTGCACTGATGGCAGGGGAGGGAAATTGCTGGCAAGGGGCTGTCCTTTGGGGTGACAGCTCCTGCGATGTTTGTAGTGTGCCCTGCCACCCTTGGTGCTCCTCTGTGTGTTTAGTTCTAGAGAGGTACACTTTACAGATGTAGAGCTTTTGCCTGGCTTGGCCTCCTTCCTGCAAAGATCACAAGCTGGCCTGTCAAGGAGTCTGGCATTTTAATGAGAGAGATTTACCATACCAGCCCTTCGGTGGACAGTTTGGAATCCGTGTGAGCATTCCATGTGGAATCCTAGCGCTGCTTTGATCTCGGCTGCAAAGCCAATGTTTTCTGGGAGTACAATATGAGATAACCTCTCTGCTGTTTGCTTAATTTGTTCCAAATTTTGCATGTATTGGTCTGGCATTAGACAAAGCATGGGCATTTCATACATGCTGTGTACCAAACACTGCCAGCCTCAAACAGGGAAACCTGTAGATGAGGCTCTGAGCTGTTAATAGGATTGCTAGCAATTTGCTTTCCATGTAGCCTAGTGTTCTCTTCCCTGCCCAAACTTTTAAAAAACCAGTTCTAAAATGTAAACTGGGGCAATTCTAAAAGGGCTAACTGAATAATTATACATACAAATGGGAACCCACTAATCCCCCCCTTGCCTTTTGGCAAATTAGCAAGTACCTTTATTGTAATGGCTGCATCATTCCTGGGAGAAGTGCAAGGCAGGTGGAGAAACTTCTAAAGTACAAGAATAGACAGAATAAAGAGATGAAGTCATGCGGTTTTATTTGTTTATTATTCTTATTACACTGTGGGTTCCACCAGAATCAATTAGATCCACATAATATCCCTCTGTTTGAAGCCTCATTGTTGATCTATTTGTTGTCCCCATCCCACAACAGTGCGTTTTGAAGGCAAACCTATTTTGCTGCTTTGTCTCCAGCTCTAAGTGAGATAGAAACAATTGTTCACACCTCTTGATTTTTCACCATTTCATCTCTCAGTGTCTGATGACCCACAGAATGTATTAATCGATTGCACTGGAAATTACTGTGTTTGAGATGAGCAGATTATATTAAAATTTCCATTTGCAAAACTGGAACCGTGGAAGGCTCATGCATATATGCAAGTTGCTATTTGATGCTGCAATCATTGAGAAGAATATGGATGCATGACCAGCCCACTGACTCATATTGTGTTACAAATCTAAACCAATCTGAAACCCTAATTTGCTCTGAACTGTGGCTTAGCTAAACTTTTAGAAGGCTTTCTTGCTCATCATAAAACATGGATTTAATGCCTCCATGATTACTTTTTTAAAATGTTGATGAGACGTTTTTAATTTTAAATGTTGTGCACCACAGCAAAGATATTGCTAGTATCCCCAATATAAGTTGAAGACAATGTTAAGAAATGAAAGGTCAGAAATGGGGCAACATCCTCTTTCAGCAAGGTAATTATAATAACAATGACAATAACATCTCCAACACTGTGCTGTGATGTATCCCTACAGGAATTATCACCATAACAACAAATCTTTGTATAAGATGGAATGAGAACTAAAAACCAAACACAAGGAAGGTTACAGCTAAAATTTAAGATACCCTTCTTTTGTAGTAACAATAGAAATTTAAAACAAGTTTATACAAGTTTGTCCAGTTATTCTTTTGATGATCAGAGAGATGCTCCTTTGAATTCCTTTGAATTCAAGGCAATTGAGTCAAGGTTGTATGATACAAGATTTCAGCCCAAGGTTTGCCTTAACTAGATTTGGGGCAGAAAACACTCATTGATGCTGGATACAAATGAATATTATTTGAGGTTAAGCTGCTGTGGAGGTCTTGTTGTATACAGAATGCTGAACAATTTTCTGTCCAAGGTTAAACTCCATGAAAACCAGCCCTGCCACTTTCCAGTAGAGGTCAACTGTGCACTGCAATAATTGGATTCCACCTGAAGTGTCCCAACCCTCCCTCCAATTGCTGCAGTGGTTTTGTAACTTAAAATAGATTTGGGTTAAAAAAAGAAATTAATGGCAAACAAACGCAAAAGAATTATATGGCAATTATTTATTTATTTTATAAAGTGGACTAGGCATCTGAAGCATGCTGGGAGGTGCCGAACATACAACTAAAGGCTGCAATCATATATAAATTTACCTGAGAGTTAGTCCCAGTGATCTCTATTTGACTTACTTCTGAGTAAGCGTTATAGGATTATTATATATTCCCATTAGAATCACTGGGAAGCACATCTGCCAAATGCATTGTGCAAGTTGTTAGAAAGTGAGCTGATTTGAGGGACATTTGCGTTCAGATTATCAGAGGAGAAAAATCTAAAGGCTCAGATGTTAGCACTTGGCTTCAGACACTAATGAACTCTGTGAATGGCTGCAGTAGTCATGGGAACCAGAGAACACCAAAAGAGCCTATATTTTATTATGGAGCTTGATAGTTGCTTCTCTGTTAATAACCCAAAGTGACAGACAATAAAACAGAAAATTAAAAGTATATGTTGATAAAAACATTTTAAACTAGTAGCAGCTGAAAACCAATAGCGACGCAATACCTATTAAAAAAAAAAGCTTTCCAGTAATACTTCACTGGAAGTAAATTCTCACTATGTTTCAACCTGCTGATTTTAAAAGTGTTCTTTTTGGTACAGTTGCTTCTACAGGGTGATTGCCACAACCGTGGAGGCCCGTGGTTACATATTTCATTATGGGCTCTTACCTCACCTATAATTTTAGTGCTACTTATCCCCACCCTTAGATAAAAATATTAATTTGATAGCTAGAGCACTATATGGATGCAGCAGAACTTCTAAAAGAAATTGTGAGTGTACAAATTGTACATGCACAGGAGTGGTACGTGCAAAGAACTGTCTTTCGGTGTCTTTCCTGGCTAGAATCCAGGACTCCTTTGAATTTATAGAGCAATATTTTTGGAAGAAGTGAAAGAGATAACTAACTTGATCAGCAAGGGCAGTGACTCAAGAAATTCAAGGGGAGAGGGAGAGAGAGAGAGAGAGAGAGAGAGAGAGATCTTCAAAAGAAAAGGCTTCATGTTTCCTACAGTTTTTCCCAGGATTTTTGAAAACCAAACCTTTACATTTTTCTTCTTATAAATTAATTGATCGGATGCCTTGGTGCCCAGGTTCAGTGCCAAATTGTAAGGGGGGGCAGAGAGGGCCCACTTCTCCTATCATGAAGTTGGTTTGTGCAGCACAGTGGTGGAGGCAGCGTTGTCCTCTTGGCAGTGGTGGTTGTGCACTCAGCAGGGCAGGGATAGGGTGAGATGGAGACAAGACTGGAGAAACTTTGGGTTGGCAGTGGTGCACCTATGGGGCCACTGCCAACCGAGAACTCCCCCTGAGCCTCCCTCGCCCTGCCCCATCCGTTTCCCTGACAAATGCAGTGCCATTGGACAGCACTGCCACTGCTCGTTTCCTGAGCCACCACTGGATTTAGGTGCATGCAAGCCCCTTGAAATTACTGGCCTTCTGGGAGCAGGTGCACTGCCTCCAGTTTAGGTGCCAAAAAAAGGTCAGCCTTCAACAAGCACCTGCTCAGCAGCAACTCACGCTTCAAATCTTTTCAGAGAGAGCAAAGCACTTTGGGAAATCCTAACTCTCTGCCTGTCAATCAAGCAGCTTTTCTGAGCCACTGAATCCAAAGGACTCGTCAACTTACACTTCACTAATAATAGCCCTGACTTTGGTCTTGTGAAGAGCTGTCATTTAGGCAGTGTTTATGCCAGCAACATCACCCTCCCAATCTTCTTCTGTGCTGATGCTGCCTCCATCATTACTACTCCACGTCTAACTTATAGAGTTCACTTTGCTTCCCTATGAGTAATTGCTACATGCAGGCTTAAAGATTACACCAGTCAGGAAGCTCAGGAAGAACTTTACATCTTTTTCCAACCAAGAAACTCCTGGTTTTACCCAGATGCATCTAAGTCCAGTACAGTACTGACTGCTACGGAACTGGAACAGAACCTGGTAGCATGCCCAGACCTCAGCAACTGAAAGAAAGCTTCGCAAAACAGCTCAGGAACTCCTGCTGTAGAGGCTGGAATCCCGACTGATAGACTGATATGGCTTGTGATATTCTGCCACAGGAATCAATTTTTCCCTGATGCAAGAAATTGCCATATTAACTGACAGCTGATCTAATCTACTGCAGCTCAGGACCAGCCCATCTGGAGCTTCCAAATTTAACCTTTTGAAGTCTGGTTCTCTGTTCTTTACTTTGTGCTTTGTGATTTGCAGTTATGGAAGACACTCTCTTTCCCCCTTTTTACAGCTGCAGGAAAAATCTTATTCTTTTATCTGCTCTGTATGCTGGTTTTGACTGTTGACACCTGAGTGCTGCCAAACATTCTAGCAAAAGTATATTCTGTGTATAGATCCCTCTAGTTATGAAACTATACAGGAATAAGTTTAAAAAGACACTGGCAAAGGGATTTATAAATTCTGGTCTTGAGTAGTTGTATGGGTGTTGTCGTAGGACTGAAAGGGATACTCGAACAACTAATCTAATCTATTTTCTTATAGCGCCCGGTTGCCCAGTCCCAGGCGTGCACGAGGGTGGAGCTGGCCGGCCGCCTCAGCATCTCTCTGGCTCGGTCACCCCCGAACTCGCAGTACATAACCGTCTGCAGCAAAAGAGCCTGCTGCAGTGCTCTGGCCGATGGGTGGCCTCTTCCCGGGACTCAACTCTTGGGCCCTGGACTCTCGGCCTGGCGCCCCTGAGAGCCCGCACCCCTAGTGCCTGTGGGTAAAGGTAAAAAGGTAAAGGGACCCCTGACCATTCTGAACAGTGACTGACTCTGGGGTTGCGCGCTCATCTCGCATTATTGGCCGAGGGAGCCGGCGTATACCTTCCAGGTCATGTGGCCAGCATGACAAAGCCACTTCTGGCAAACCAGAGCAGCACATGGAAACGCCGTTTACCTTCCCGCTGTAGCGGTTCCTATTTATCTACTTGCATTTTGACGTGCTTTCGAACTGCTAGGTTGGCAGGAGCAGGGACCAAGCAACGGGAGCTCACCCCGTCGCGGGGATTCGAACCGCCGACCTTCTGATCGGCAAGCCCTAGGCTCTGTGGTTTAACCCACAGCGCCACCTGCGTCCCAGTGCCTGTGGGTAAGACGGCCCAAAAACTGCGGGTTGCTGCCGCTTACCAAGAGAGGCAGGAGTGAGGCGCAGGGAAGTTAGCGTGGCGTGGCACGCGGTGACAGGAACATCCTATGCCTTTAGGACTGTGGAAGAGACCCTGCTCATAGTTCTGTTGGCATCCGTAGCTCATGGTGCAACAATGTGGTGCAGGGCCTTCTCTTTTGTGGCACCTCAGATGTGAAACTCCCTCCCCAAAGAGATCCAGCTGTTCACCATGCTAGTGGTTTTTAGGTGTCAGATTAAGATACATCTCCTTACCAGTGCTGTCAACTTTCCCTTTTTTTACAGGAAATTCCCTTATTCAGCGCCCTTACTTTCATATCCGGGAGTTGACAGTCCCATAGGATTCCTTATCTTCAAATCTGGGGGTTGACAGCTATGCTCCTTACATTGGAGTAAACTGCCAAAAATGTATAAATCAAAATCAAATAAGTGTTGGAAATGTAAAGAAAAAGAATGTTCTTTTTATTGTATATGGTGGTCTTGTAGAAAGGTTAAAGCTTACTGGGAAATGATATATAATGAATTGGAAAAGATGTTTAAAATAACATTTGTAAAATAACAACAACCCAGAAGCTTTCCTTTTGGGAATTATAGGGACAGTACTACCCAAACTGTATAGAAATTTATTCATGTATGTGACTACAGTGGCAAGAATGTTATTTGCCCAAAAATGGAAAGAAGAAGTCCCGACAAAAGAAGAATGGGTACAAAAACTTATGGAATACGCAGAAATGGCAAAACTTAATGGGAAAATAAGAAATGAAGATAACAATCTTTTTATAAAAGAATGGAAATGGTTTATTGAATATTTACAAACAAACTGCAAACAGGTAGGAATAGTGGCAGGATTATTGTAATAACCTGCAGTTTTATAAGAGTATACATTTAAAGTGGATGAATAAATGCTTAAGTTAATTTGTAATATGCAGAAGATATATAAAATAAATTTAAGGCACTGCAGAAAGAGGGGGAAGGAAGTCGAGTTTTGAAATGTTAAAATGATTATAAAATTATTGAAATGTATAAAATTGAAAATCATAAATAAAAATTAAAAAGAAAAAGATACAGCTCCTTACATTGACACCTGAGATGTATATTCTTAAGACACATGTTATTTTTGTGATTGTAAGTTGTTTTTAATGTTCTGTTTTAAATTGGGACTTTAGGGTGATGGGTGGGTAATACATTAAAATAATAATAATAATACTTATCCAGGTATATTGATTTGGCTGATGTAAGGGAGATTGCTGTGGAATAATCTGAATTTCTGATGTCTTGATCTTTTGATGCTTTGTATCTGGTAACTGTTTTATGAATGCTGCCATTCTTATAATAGTTTTACTAAGATTTTGCATGTGAACTTTTTTGTATGTCTTTTTTTCTAGTTGTTAAATTGGAGGAAGGATGGAGCACCCACCCGTCCCCGGAGGTGCACTCCATTGTCTCTCGAGATAGATGGATACCAACAATATCACCAAGGTCAGAGAGCTGAGGGGTCCACCGTTGACGGCGATTGAAAGCAGAATGTACGGAAATATCAGATCAGAGGGTTGGCAGGCAAGGAAGCTAACAAAGAAATGGACAAGCAAACGGTGAAGGACAGTTAAGGCAAGCAAGGTCAGAGTTACCTGTCTCCTAGAGACCTGATCAGGAAACATTTACATCCAGACCAGGAAGATGCTGTTTGGGGTGGTTGCCACTGAGGTGGCAGCGGTCGTTGCACTCACTCTGAATTAGGTCTGTTTGTTTTCAGCGACGTTGTTATGAGACCGTACTTGGTCAGCTATGTGACAATGGCACTGTTACCAGGATGAACAATTCTGACTTGAGGAGAAAATAATATGTGAAAACTGCAAGCAATTAGGGTTCCACCCTCTGAACATCTCTTGAAGAGAGGAGGGCCTCAGATGTTGATCATTTTGGGATTTATGAGGGGAAAGACTGTCCTTAAGTTACTGGGGTCCTTAAGGTAAATGGAATAAATAATAATAATATAGAGTTTGTATCTTGGTTCTCTTACAAATATATGATAGCAGTATAGCTTGAAGTGCAAACTTTATTAATGAACACCTCCATCAACTCCTTTCTTTTCCTTTCTCTTTCTCCTCCATCCTTCATGGCTTCACCACCTCTTCCTACTGGATCCTTTGGGGGACTAGGGTTGCCCGAACTCAAGAGTCTCCAGCTTTGCTTGGCTCCTTCCAGGTGGCAGGTGGGGGGGCTTGAATCTCCAGGGGGACAAGAGGCTCTTTTTAAAAGATAAGAAGACTGTGCATGTGGTTTGCAAGTGTCATTAAAAGCAGTTCACAAGAGCAGTTCAGAACAAGCACAGGAACATCTCCTTTAGTTGAGGTTTCTACCTTAATTTCCAACCTGTGACATATTTGCTCCTTTGTTAGACTGCGTGAGTTTTATTTGAATGACGTGCTCTCAATGAATGGAAAGCACCTTGTTTCACCTTCTTCCTATCATAACCACCCTAATTTCCTTTTTTAAAAAGTTTTAGTTTTTATAATATTTATCAGCAACCTCTCTGGCATAGGGAAGCATCAGTGCTGGTAGGTCAAGGCAATGTGGGCAGAGCACCTGCCTTAAGATGCTGGCTGTGGATGCAGGGTCTGAAAGTGATGAATGTTAGACTATCACTGGAGAGGGATATCAATGTAGAACATAAAGATAGTCTGTAAATCCTAACCCATATGTTAGAACTGAAAGCTCTTAAGACCAATTTATTCTATGCTACATATAATCAGTTTCTGTGTATTCCCCCCCCCCTTTGCTTTCTAATCTCCATTTCATTCCCATTGTGCTCCTTCCTCTCTCACACACACTTCTTTTGATGTTCCTTCATGAACGGTGATACCCGGAACTGAACACAGTGTTCTCCATGGAGCTTTTCCAGTGGTGGTATTGTTATTTCTTTAAACTTTGATATAATATTCATACTGCATCACATCATTGGCTCATGTATCATTTGATAGCACAATATTCTGCCACATTTCGGTCTGTCAACATAGCCCCTTATTGCATCTGTGGGCAATTTTCTTAAGAGCGCTCAGAAACAGCTGAATTAATTGCATTCGGGCATTATTGTGTTCAAAAGGGAAAATTTCTTCAGTTATGTGACGCAATTTCTGCCTATCTGGAGTAAGGCTATGAAGAGCTTATATGAATATTATAAACACTTGTTGTGATAACATGCACCCACAGAATTAAACAGATGGAGAGGATGCTTTAGAAATATTTGCCAGTCTTATATAACTGAAAACTAGCTTTGTGAAGAAGTATTGGACTCAAAAATCTTGCTTAGAAGAGCTGTGTGACACTTTTCTCACAGAGGCAAAATACAGTCACAAATTTCACCACACAGAATCAAGATTAGCCTCATACTTCTGCTGATTAGGGCTCAACTTGAGGCAGCTAGTAGTTCTATGGAAAATTGTATTAGAACCAAGGACCAGGTACAAAGGTCTAATGCACAACATGTGGTCCTCCAGATGTTGTTGGACTAAACCTCCCACCATCCCTGATCACTGGCTATGCTGGCAGGGGCTGATAGAAGTTGCAGTGCAGAAACATTTGGAGGGCTGCACCCCTGGTCTAATGTGTCCTTTCTGCAGATCACATTGGCTTTAAGCCCCTACCCAAGAATCCCTGAGCCTTTGGTTGTCTGGGTCCGTGTTCAAATGCTGGAAGTAAAGGTAGGGGGTCTACAGTAAAGCCAAAAAGCTCCACACCTTGGCTGTGCCCAATTTTAGCTGAATCATGCTCCTCACAGACCTCCCTGAAAACAGCAATGGGAGACAGCACAAAAGATAAAGGGGAAGCTTCCTCCTCAGCCCTCCTCTTCTATTTTAAGTCCTGCTCTCAGTAAATACCTCTCCACTTACATCCGTTGTGAAGCATAGCAGAGATTTAGATCAAAAGAAAGGCACATTATCCTGAAAAACTGACTTGTTTTTCAAACCCAATAAAAAGACCTTACAAGCTCAAGCAAACAACACCCCAAACAACTAGACAGACACACAACTAAAAATTTCTCCAAGTTCTTCAAGTTGAAGAAGAGTGGAAGGATAGAACACCCGCCCACCTCTCCCTACTTTAGGGCTTGCACTTGACCTTGCTATGCCATCGTGTCTTAGGGCAGGGGCACAGCAGGAATTTTCCCCATTTGGCTGATTGGCTGGTGCCACTTGGGTTTTGCCTGCCACGTAGCAATTCGTCACAGCTTATAAGGTTGGCGGATAGGCTCTGGTTCATGCTGATGGGGTGGCAGGATTCCTAGCGAACCCTATCCATGGGTATTCCTGTAAAAGGAATCCTAGAACTCATTGGTTGGTCTTCCCCAAGCAGGGTTGTGGCGCTTGTCATGGCTCCCATCCCAGGTGTTGACCTGGCTGACTCATGGTGTCGCCCAGAGTCCAAAATTTGAGTCCAATCTGAATTTATTTCTAGGCCAGGTTAAAGGGTCTCCACACGCAATAGGCTTTATGATGCAGCTAGGCCTTGAGCCCATCTGCACCAGCCTATAAGTTGCTTTCCAGACCTGTTAGAAGTAAGGATATTTATTACAAATCATTCCCTAATTGATCAAGGAGGAAAGTTATAGCTAGCTGGCTGGCTTTCTCACAGTACAGACTTTCATGGGGTTCATATAACTAATTAGAAGCACAGGATGTGACTGGTGCTCTCAGCATGATGTTGAAGGAACACAAATTCAGTCATAATTACTTTACAGTACAAAGAAGATTAAAGATGCTTGTATGCATCCCGACCCCACAGTGAAGGAAGCAAAGATCTGTAGACAGCGTCATTGCAGAAGCATTTGGTTAGTCTGAATGATTGATTGATTATGCTTTTAGACTGGTTTTCATTCCAAAGAATCACATGGTAGTGGTGGGGAAGATATATATATTAAAAACACACACACACCATTGTGCCAGGTATAGGGATGTGGGGTTGAAAGAAGGTGGTAGTATGTATTATCCATCACAATGACTTGCTTAGGTAATCTGGCCTCCCTCATCCCCTTCTAAAGCAAGACTTTGTGAGACACGATTTCTCCACGAGATGGGATGTTTGGTGGAAAAGTTATAATAACCAGGTGAAAGACGAATTCAGATTTTGTACTGAGTCAGACAATAGTTTTTCAGAGGCATGCAGGCAGTTTTTTCAGTGCCCATGTTTGCTTGCTTTCTGTTCTCTGGCCAAATTGGGGTTTTCAGTCCTGGCTGCACCCTTGGAAAGCTGAAACAAAGAAGAATGGTCACTATTTCTGCAGCAGTAGATGTGATTTTTGACCACATCCAGCTTACCAAGGTTCATGGTTCTTACATTCCAGGTTCCTTCGCAATATTTTTCTTTACAGCTTTGGTCTTTCCTTTCGCTTCCAGGCATATCTGCAACTGAGTGACCTTTCAGCTTTGGCCCAGCCGCTTCATCAGCTCTGAATCTACTTGTACTTGTCCTCTGCTCTTCCTCAGTAGCATGTTGACGCCTTCCGACCTGAAGGGCTCATCTTCCAGCGTCATAACTTTTATATGCCTGTTGTCTTTGTCCATGGAGTTTTCTTGGCAGGGATACTGGAGTGGCTTGCCAGTTCCTGCTCCAGGTGGATCACGTTTAGTCAAAACTCTCCACCATGACCTGTCCATCTTGGGTGGCCCTGCACAGCATAGCTCATACCTTCTCTGAGTTATTCAAGCCCCTTCACCTTGAGCCACCCCAGGTAGTGTGGTTGCTGACCTTGAGCCACCCCAGGTAGTGTAGCAATTTATTGATTTCCTGGACCCAGAAACCCCTCACCCACCCACTTTGGTCTTTCAAATTGTAGTGGTGCCCTGTGTGAGGCAAAAATACGTTGCCCCAGCACTTCTTGCCTTCTGTCCTGTGTGTGCACACTGTGTCACAGTTGCGATGCCCTGCAGCTCTGTCCCTTGGTTCAACACCCAGCACAGTTTATTAACCCTCATCCAGCCCAATGCTGTATGCAGACACCAGTCCAGGGCCTTTTCAGCCATCCCTGATTTAGAAATTACAGAGAATTAAAGTTGGGTATCGTGAGTAATGATGCTTTTGAATTATGGTGCTGGAGGAGACTCCTGAGAGTCCCATGGACTGCAAGAAGATCAAACCTATCCATTCTGAAGGAAATCAGCCCTGAGTGCTCACTGGAAGGACAGATCCTGAAGCTGAGGCTCCAATACTTTGGCCACCTCATGAGAAGAGAAGACTCCCTGGAAAAGACCCTGATGTTGGGAAAGATTGAGGGCACAAGGGGAAGGGGACGACAGAGGATGAGATGGTTGGACAGTGTTCTTGAAGTATCAACATGAGTCTGACCAAACTGTGGAAGGCAGTGGAAGACAGGAGTGCCTTGTGTGCTCTGGTCCATGGGGTCACGAAGAGTCGGACATGACTAAATGACTAAACAACAAGATGGGATTACATTTTGGAGTGTCATATAGTGGAGCTTTTATGAGAAGTGAATGGTCTGGTCAATGCTTGAATTATGGGGGAAAGATTTCTTAATGGAAATCTTGCCTTTAATTCTCTTCTCAATATATTTATTGATGAAAACTTGCTACCCAGGTCTTCAATCAAATGATTTTCAGGGTGGTTTTCGCTAGTTAAAAACATAGCAATAAGATTGGTCCAAAATTGATAACAGTGGTAGAACTGCAACAGCCTCAGCTTAAAACTATAAAAACCACCAGATCTAAAAACTCACTAGTTCACAAAGTGCTGTGCGAAGAAGAAGAAGAAGAAGAAGAAGAAGAAGAAGAAGAAGAAGAAGAAGAAGAAGAAGAAGAAGAAGAAGAAGAAGAAGAAGAAGAATCACCTGGTGCTGAAAAGACATCAAACTCGGTGCCAGGCAAGCTAGTATTGGGGTGCCACCACTGGGGATAGAAGAGATGTAATTCAATATCCATTTAAGGCCAAATCTATCGAATTCAGACTTTCTGAAACAATACGTAAACTGAAACACAGCTAGCTTTCAAATTCACAGTTACTGTAACTGAATGTTGTGATGCAGTTCTGCACCCAACCAATGTCTACATCTACAAAAATGCAGAGAGCTCCATTATGTTTGGTGCTGCAGAATTAGGTGACATCCATGCCCATATAGAGTGCTTGTCACACAGTTAGAATGTCTTCAATTACACCTGCCCATTCATCCCCCCCCATCCTCCCACACCATCATTTGACTCAAGGTTGTACAGGGATTTCTAAAATAAATCCAGGTCAGGGTAATTATCTGTAACCTACAATCACAGCAGTGTTGAGCACCACAATGGCAAATCAATGCGTTGGCAAAGGTTTATGACCTGTGGCACAGCTTGCAGCGGATTTATATATTACGCAGATCAAGAGGAAATTGAGCTTGACCAGGTTTAGTATCCTCCAGCAATAATGAGAAGTGCTCCTTGGTGATAAGTTTTTTTTAAAATTCTTCATCTATTTCATTTGCTGGTGTAATGCTCTATGGCCTCGTGCACATAAAACAAGAAGATCATTGGTTTAACACTATTGAGAAGCTTCTCACTGTCCCCTTCTTTGCAGCCTTTTTTTTTTTTTGGATGGGCCAAAGCTGTGACCAGGAGTGGTTTCTGTGTTCCATCAGTGCTCCATGGTGATTTCTCAATATCCCAGGCCCCTTGACCCTGTGTAGCTGTGGGAGAGGTGGAAACTCAGACTTCCCCTCTGATTAAGCAACTTGGAGTCTGCAACAAAATATGATTGGTTAACTGGCCAGAAAATTCAGGATTAGCCCCCCCCCCGCCCCAAGCATCTAATCTTTGGTTGATAAACCCTCCACTGGGACCCATTCTAGCTGTGGGAGAAGAGAAAGGATTGATTTAAAGGTCATATGTAGTCTGGCAGAAGTTTCTGCATAAATATTGCTGGCACCCAAGCTGTCAAGATTCTGTATTGCGCCACTGCCGCCACATTCCCCAAATTAATAAGAGTCCTTCTTGCTTAACTCTCCCTACCCCAGACTGCTCTTGTGACTGAATGAAGAAATGCCATTCCAATTAAGGGGGAATAAGTCCAACAAATGGTTTTGGGTATGGATAATTTTTTTTGTCACTGAAATGAGCAGAAGGCAAACCTATTATTCCATTTTAGGATGCTGCGCCTAAATAAATCTGTGGAGTGATGCAAGTTTCGATCAGCATGTCAAATTTGGAAAAGAAACTTGCAGGTTCCTTCTCCTTTTGGTTACTTACAAGTACTTTGCATTTTGAGCAGATTTTGAGGGGGTGGAGGGGAAAAGAAGGATGGGTAAATCCAGTCGCACAAGGGTAAATCTGTTACTTGAGTTGAACAGCCACTTTGCATAAAACCCTTCAATTCTCATGAAGAACCCAAAAACTGTGCTCATTGATCAAAATAAAATAATACAGAAATTAAGCAAAATTCCCTGTACTTTACTTTCTGTGCATAATTTATTCTGCTCCTAATGACACTGAATGCACTGAGGCAATAGGAAAAGGGAAAGATGAGGAAATGAAGGATAAATGTAGGTAGGGAAAGCTATGTACTGGAGTCCTAGGCTGGAATTTCTGCTCTGCTTTTGAGTTTTGGCTGGACATTGCCTGACATTCTCAGCCTTTTCATGTGGCCACAAAGACTGGGAACTTGTTTCTTAAAAACCAGAATTTGGATTCTGAGGAGGCTGAATACCATGCCAGGCCAGAATCTGATCCTATTGATGTAGTCAACTTCAGGATCCACAAATTACACACACTTCATCAGATTCTCAAAACTTTATTGGCATATGTACAAGATTCCAGTAGGGTTCAATTGGTTGGTTGTTGTTTTTTTTTAAAAAACACTTTACAGCATAGTATGGTGCAGTGGTTAGAGTGCCAGACTAGGACCTGGGAGCTCAGAGTTCAAATCCCCGTATCCCATGAAGCTCACTGGGTGACTCTGGGCCAGTCACTGCCTCTAGCCTAACCTACCTCACAAGGTTGTTGTGGGGTTGAATGCATGCCACCTTGAGCATATTGGACAAAAAGGTGGGATATAATGCAGTATATTAAATACTGGTGAATAGAATAGAATAGAATAGAATAGAATAAAGGCATGTAATTATATACATTTCTACTCAGAAGGAAGTCCCATTGAGCTCAATGGGGCTTACCCCCTCGCAAGTGAGAATAATGGATTGCAGCCTCAGTGTTTCACTTCTTCTCTGCATCACTTATTACTGTAGAAAGCAATTTACAAAATCTTCTGAAATCAAAATCTTGCCATCAAACTAAAGTATCCAAATTAAATAATGTATGCAAATTTGCTTTAAAATGCCTGAATTGTTTTTAGTGCCTCCCAACATCAGGACATGGAATACTATGTGTCCTTTTTCCTGGTACAGAGTTGTTGCCTTTCCCCCTCCAAATATACCTGGTAAAGTTGAGAGCGTTCAGAGAGGCTGCCTGCTCCCTACATGTGTCCTATGTAGCATATCTACTACCTGCAATACGGTGAGGGGACGCACGACCAGCTTTCTAGAGGCGTATTCTTCAGGCACACATTTGAATGGCTGCTAAATGGTATGTGGCAGACCCGGTGGAGAAAAGACCTGTGTATATTTGTTTTCTCACACAACCTTGTCGGGCCATTAAACTTTGGATCATTAAACTTCATTGTCTTTAGATTATCTCAAGTGAGCACTCATGCTCAAATGCCTTCTCTCAAGGGGCCAAAGACTGACATTCAGTTATCTTCTGCACAATGCTTACAATATCCAAGCAGCCTGCCAGGTGGATGGAGACAGAACGCCGATTCTGTACTGCCGCGTAGTCTAGCTGTTGCCAGATGGGAGGTACGGCTGCTTAGGTCTGACAGCGCATATGGTTAGGGTGCTTGGAAGTCTGCTGTGACATATTCACTCCTTGCTCCTGGCTATTCCTACAGAGCATAACAGACTTGGGCAATCTCTAGGCGATCCTTATTAGGGGTACATATGGTCCCATTTGTTGTGAATGCACTCACCAGAGACTTCTGAGTAATGCTTGCCTTGTAAATTAACAAGTATGGTTACGGTTATATTTGCTGCATATGCTCATTTGCTGAATGGCTGGAGGCCGCAGGTGACTTGAAAAGAGATGCTAATGTGCTAAAGGGAAGGATAATTGCATTTTGAACATGTTCGCTGCTTTCTTTTGTCTGTTGCACCATCTGGCTCCTCTCCCGACAAAGAACCCCTTGCCAGGTTTCCAGCAACGATCCCCTTGGAGCCAGACGCTCGCTATGCCTAGCTTTGCCTCCTTGGCAAGGGTTTTCAGAGTGAGATGCACCTGAGTGCATCTTGAAGCTATGTCGACTCATGTTTCTTAAAAGCAGGTGAAAGCTCTGCATTCTTGGGTTGTACGTTGCACATTTACCAGGGCTCTTTTCAGCAGGAACTCACCGGAACTCAGTTCCTGCAGCTCTTTGGTGGACGCCATTGCCATGATAAGAGAGCAAGAGCATACCTCTTTTCCAGAAAAATAGCACTGATATTTATCCTCTCAATACTAGACTGGGGAAGGGCTGTAGTTCACTGTGTCTCCAGGCCGGGCCAGCAAAGATTCCTGTCCAAAGTCCTGAAGAGCTGTTGTCAGTCAGTCAGCAGTAGTTGGTGGGACAGTGCAGGCAGCTCAGCACTGCCCACCTCACTTCCCAATCACTGCCACATACTAGGGGAGAGAGAGGGCAAGACCAGGGCTGGATTTAGGTGTGATGAGGCCCTAAGCTACTGAAGGTAATGAGGCCCTTTATATGTCCAGCTGTCCTTTGTCAACAACCAATTGTCACTGTTTTAGACTTCCGGGTACGGATTGAGTTTGAGAACCAAGGTACCACTGTATATAGAAATGAGCAAACCAGTGATATTTTAGGGAGCAGGCTAGCAAGCGGGGCCCATTACTTACATAATAGGCCTAGGACCCTCATACCCACGGGACCGCCTCTCCTGGTATGCCCCATGGAGGATCTTACGGTCTGCAAATAATAGCATCCTGGAGATCCTGGAACGCTTTGCCACAAGAGATCAGGGCCCTGCGGGATTTGACATCTTTTCGCAGGGCCTGCAAGACGGAGTTGTTCCGCCAGGCCTATGGTCAGGGCTCAGCCTGATTCTGTTGGGCAAAATACACACCAACCGAGTGGCAACAGCGGCAGGGTTGACGAAATAACAAAGTCGTCTTCAGTATCTTTGCTTGCTTTTATTTACAATTATATACACCACACTCCTCTACTCCATTCCTCTCATTTCACAATACATCACCACCACACCCATGAACCATTTGGGTAGCTTAAATACAGAATTCAAAATAGTCAATTACCCAATCACATGACAGTAAGAAAACTCTACCTTCAATTATTCAAATTAGCAAAAGCTCACAGGTGTGTTACTATTCAGATCAAGGTTACAAGCACACATCTCTGTGTAGCACCATTGACCACATCAGTCTTAAAGGAAAAACCTAACAGACTCCCCTCCCCTTTTTGTATAAGAACTAGTACGAAAGGGGCCTCCCAGCATTCTCACAGGCCCATATAAGATCAGCGTACACAGTTGGGCCTGATGAGCATTTACTGTTCCCAACCCAAATCCTGCGGAAAGCCATCTAATTCAGATTTTAATTCTATCCTGATTTGTTTTTAAGAGGTGGTTTAATTATTGTTTATATCAATGTTTATATTTGATGTTAGCTGCCCTGAGTCTCGGCCAGGGAGGGTGGGATACAAATAAAAGTTGTTGTTGATGTTGTTGTTGTTGTTATCATCATCATCATCATTACTACTACTACTACTACTACTACTACTACTACTACTATAGGAGCCTACACAACACAAAACACTGTTGCTGTATGTAGGTTTTATTTTATTTATTTATTTATCTTATATTTTGGAAATGTACATCCAGTTTTTTTTCCCTTTAAATTTTTTTGGGGGGCCCCAAGAGAGTGCGCTGAATGCTGCTGCTGTTGCAATCAGTTTAGATAATACTGAGCTAGATGGCTCATTGGTCTGACTCAGTATAAGGCAGTCTCTTTTGTTCCTAGATTTCAAGCTGAAGAGACTGGGCACTTGTATCTCTGCAGGCTTTGCTGGCAGGAAGCTCAGCTGCATAGCTTTTATCCGAAAGACTACTCTTTCTAAAGATCTGTGGTTGGTTGCTATGCTGACTTTCAATCTTGGGTGAACTTCTGCTTCATACCACCTCTTTCCCTGTTTCTTTTTTCTTTATTTATATTGCTTTCTACCTAATAACAGAATAATTGAGAAACAATGTGGTTGCCGTGAAATATATATTTACATGTTACATCTACCAGGGTTAGGAGTGCACACAACCCCCTTGAGAAATTTTGATATACTTATCAAAATGCATTCTTTTCTTTCTCCCCCCCCTCTTTTGCTTCAGAATTCCTTGAATCATGTGCTCTGGCAGGAGCTTCTGGTTAGTTTTGAAATTTCACATGGGGTGAAACTTGGTATCCATTTTAGGATACTTATTTATGTTATCCAATTCACCAGGACATCATTCTTTTTGTTGTCAAGTGTGCTGCTACAATTCCTCCAAACTTTTTACCAATCTTCCAATTTTCCAATGGGGCTGCCTCATACACAATGTTGTCCTCACCAAAATGCCACCCCATATCCCCCCTCCCCATTTAATCTGGATTTACCATTTCTGCAGAAAGTCTAATCAGTAAAACACAAAACAAAACAGGAAATCAGGATTAAATTGGGGTGGGGGAGATATGGGATGGCATTTTGATGAGGATGGCATTGTGTAGATGCTGTGAAAAACTTGCATATGTGAACCCACAATCAACTGTGGAAGTACCCTAACTCTGAAAAAAGGTAAGGACAGGGTATGTGTGTATATCAGCATAGTTCTTAAAGGTGAGATTCATGTTCTCAGGATGTACTAAGGACCTATGGAACTAGGCCCGGTCCACATTGCTTTTCTTAAATAAAATAAAATAAAAGGTTCACATGATACTCTGCATTCCATGCCCTTATTTCTGGCACTGTGATTGCTGCCCAATCCTAAGCATGTGTACTTGAAAGTAAGGTGTATGATTTCAATGGGAGTTCCTCCGAGTAAGTATACATTGGGTTATAGCAATGAAAATGTCATCCCCTCCAAATGAAATCATGAGGCTTTGCAATCAGAAATGCAGTAATCAAAGAAATAAACAAGTGATTCGAATAATGCTGCCAGATGCAAGCACATCACATACTGTAGGAAACATGCTATGATATGCTAATATGCAAGCAGACCTAAGTGACTTACTGCAGATATACAACAGCTAGGAAAGGGTAATACCTAATGTGTATTTAAAAATATTTATCACGTAATGAGAAGGCATAGACAGTGGCACAAAGAAAAGGAGGTCTTGTCCAGGGCTATCAAGCTGCTCAGTACCAGGGGCAAACCTAGCACTGATCTTCTGAATGCCAACTAGATGGTGCTCTAGCTGATGTGCACCATGCTATCTGTAACCTATATTTCATTGCCAGAGAATCTGGTTTGGTCACCGTCATTGGATGTTTTAGCTCAGTAAGAAGCCCAGTGGGGGCTGAGCAATCCCTAAGCAGCAGCAGCAACCGCTGGCGCTTTCTCTCTCTCCCTCCCTCCCTCCCTCCCTGTTTCCCTGTGCTTTGCTGTTGGTTAAGCACACTCCCCCTCTCTTTCAGCATCACAGAGCATCCAGCTTTGAGGGGTAGGGATTGTCAGTCATGTTCAGAAGTCAAAGCCTCCCTCATCACCTTTCTCTTTGTCAAGAATGAAGCAGGTTCTTGGGAAAAGGGCACCTTTGTAAATGGGTAGGGGTGGAGGGCTGCTCTCTGAAAGTACAGGTAATTACTTTGAGAAAGTGCTTTTGTCTTGGCCACCACGAGATTTCACAAAGTGGAAGAAGAGTGCAAAGACAGAAACAAGGAGCTTGGTTTGTCGCAGCAATGAAACAGTAATTTCAGGTAAGTGGCTTTCCTTTTATTCATTATCCAGGAAGGACAATTAGAACTGGGGTGGGGGGTGGGGGCATGCTTTTTCATTTTCTGTGAGTCTTATTTTGTTGGTGGGAGAGAAGAGTTTGTATCTTACTGTGCAGCTGAGAATTAGCATGTTTTATCATCCCCTGCCATCACTTATAAAACAGCATTCCTGTATAGCTAATTTTAGTCTGAAGACAGACAATAGTTTTAAAAAGAGTTGAAGCTGGGAACATGGAAGCATAGCTTCACTGTGGAGCCATATACCCTTATTTCTTTAGTCTCTGGTTAAACATGTTTTGCAGGTTTTTAAAAGCACTGCTACACAAATTTGCAAAACCCATGAACTGAGACAATAGGGATCATTCATGTAGTGTCACTTTTTCACCTTTTTTTTCTCTGAAAGAAATATTGTCTGTTGCTAAGCCTCAGGTGGTGGTACAGAGGCATGTGCTACAAGCAATAGTGCTAGGAGTTTCAAAATGTTTGTGAGATGAGATGGAGAAAGATGTGCAAAAGGTGGGTCACTCACTGGTCAGCATATCTGGGTTCTTTCTGTCTCCAGAGCACAGCACAGCAATGTTGGAGGGTTCTGGTCTCATTCACCTTCCCAGGCAGCTTTTGTAAAACAGTGCAAAGTCTGATTCTTCTGGTTACCGACTAGTTATAAGTACTCTCCTTTATCTGCAGATGCTGGATTTACAGAATGAGGGGAAAGGTTCTTGCTGGTGCACCTTGGCATGCTCTTTTGCCAGCTACATTCAGCCTGCTTCTGGGCTGCATCCTACACATAGCATTAAAAGAATGGGCCAGTTCTTGAGCATTCTGCAGCCTGTAACAGCTTATGTGTAGCAGTTAAATGCAACAGAGATGGAGTGACTTTTCAAGAGACTCCAGGTGCTTCCAGATATTGCAAATAGGCCGTTGAGATATCACAAGCAAGTCATTGGCAACAGGTAGTTTAAAAAAAACCAACTTACTGGATTTCCCTCAGAAAGGGAAAACTCAGGTTCAATGGTAGAAAAACTTGGTTTGGCATTTTGATGCCAACGATGTCATGTGAGCACAGCAAAAAAACCAAACTTGCATGCACGAGGAGCATTGATTCCACAACACCACCCACCTCTCTGTTGGGATATACAGCACAGACTTCCTGCTGTGCTTTCTGCTCTCTATTTCCTTCCTCCATCACCATGCTTGTCCTCCCTTTGCAAAGTGCATGGCAGATCACTTCCACAGGCATAACTCTTGACTTATTCCTGGCAAAGAAAGTATTTAACTAGTCCAACTGCATGGGAAACTCATGCTTGAGGAGCAGTGTGGGCATAGGTTTTAAAAGTGAACCCCTACAAGTGTTCCTTATAATGGAAATACCAGATGCATAACCTACCCTACGCACAATTCATTTGCTGCCCACCCTGTCCCGTCCCCCCCCCGCTAGACAGCTTTGCACTTTAAGTGCCACCAGAAAACAGCTGTTTTTCTTGCACTTGTCCTAAGGAGTGAATCCTATTGAGCTGAATTTCCATGAAATGGCATGCTTAAGAATATCTGGTGTTATCTTCAAATGCATTTCACAAGCATTTGATGCCCATGAGAAAGAAAGAAAAAGCTTGCTCAGATGGAAATATCTGGGTTGAGTTGGTTCAACAGAATAAGGCTATGACAGATGCCATGAATATAGTGTCGGACACACAGCTCTTTGTTTTGCTGGATTTATAGTCCAGAAGTGTGAAGATTTGTTTCGGTTTTAAGCACAGGGCCTTTGGCTTACTGAAGATTGTGTTCTGTGGTGTTCCATTTTAACTTGCAGTTTATGAATCCTCCATACTTTCCCTTTGCCCCTCACTTTCCGCTGTCTCAAAGAAGCATCACACACCTAGCAAGGAACAGCTGTTTCTGTTGATCCCTTGAGCCAAATGCTTGACATGACGAAACAGCACCGATTTGAAAAAAGCAGAGTGCTGTCTCACACTAAATGTAAAACATTGTTGTTGCAATCATCAACAAAACAACATAGCTGAACAGAGAGTGTCGGTGGCTGCCCCCTCCTGGCTGTGTTGTCTGGATCTTTTCACAGAGTATCCTGTCTTCAGAGCACAGCCCTATCTCCCACCTTTCCTTTGGGTGGAGCTTTTGCCGCCTGCCCGAATTAAAAAAAAAATGACAAAGAACTATCTAAAAGGTGTCAGGCAGCGATCAGATGATACCTTTGCGGTGAGTGATTTAGTACAAAGCAATGTACACAAAGCCATACCAGGCAGACATGAGGTTCAAAGTTGTGCAAGTTGTTATAGGACTGCTATCTAAAGCCCTCATTTGATCTCACAAATCCCTTGATCTGCTATTTGGACAAGTAGGGATCATTCAGTGCTGGTACTAGCGTAGTTCCAGATTCCCATGTGGCTCGCAGGTGTCAGATACATCAAAACAATACAAAACAATACAAAACAAAACAAGGAAGCTCCCTTAAAAGCTGTATTCTGCCACTGGATTTCTGAGCCATCTGGGACAAATCACTTAATTAGGCTTCATCATTTTACCTCCCTGGCTGTTTTCTCTTGAGGTCCTGGCAGACACAGACATTCCGCTAAGTTCCTAAGTGCTTTTGAGGAATTGCAGACACCGTAAGACTGTACAGAGAGAGCAGCTGTGCTTTGAATATCGCTGAAGAGCGACCCAGTGATACTATGTGAGAGGCACTTTCACAATGCACCCTCAGCTTTTTTGGTCAGAAGTAAATCTCAATCAGTTTGATGGAACTTGCTCCCTGGTAATTTTTCAGAAAGGTGAATGATGATGATGATGATCAACAACAACAACAACAACAACAACAACAACAACACACACACACACACACACACTAACATACATACATACATACATACATACATACATACATACATACATACAGGTAAAGGGACCCCTGACAATTAAGTCCAGTTGTGAAACGACTCTGGGGTTGCGGCGCTCATCTCGCTTTAAAGGCTGAGGGAGCCGGCGTTTGTCCGCTTCCACAGACAGTTTCTCCAGGTCATGTGGCCAGCATGACTAAGCCACTTCTGGTGAAACCAGAGCATCACATGGAAACATACATACATAGAAATGAATAAAAATGCAGTATCGCAGCCTTACAGTGCAATGCTACCCAGAAGCAAATGCTCTTGAATCCAATGAGACTTTCTGGCAAGTAAGTGTACATGGGAGTGCAGCCATGTGTTATCAGAGTACATGCTAAGCAGCCCCTCCAACCACCTGGAAAGTCTGAGGGACAAAGGAAATGAAGACTAGGAACTAACTGAATCCTAAGTCCTTGCTCAGCACTTCTGGAGAGAGTGAGGTGGCTGCATCTCTCCTCCAGTGGGTGGGGGTCAACTGTAGTGGAGAGCCTCCCTACCGAAAGCAAGGGCAGCTGGGAAGATACCACCAGCAGAGTTCTTGACTGTATTAGCTGGGGGTGAGACAGAGCAAAACAGGGCTGGTGATGGATCTGCAGGATCCAAAGCCAGTTCATTTCTGTTTTACCAGCATGTCAAGCTTCCACCCTGGTGAGCAGGAGCTGGAGGGCTAGAATTGGTCTGCTTGGAAACAATCTTATGAAATGTTACCTGTGAGTAAGCTTGATGGGGCTTACTGCTGATCTGAGTAGACTTGCAATGCTAATCACATTTTCTTCTTCTTGCTGGGACCTAACGGTCATTGGTATGCTTCCATTTCTGCCTGCCACATCCACCAGTACACAGTATTTCTACAGATTTCTTCCAGGATCTGAGGTAGATAGCATTGCACTCCTCCCTGGTGCAAAAAGTTAGCTAGTTGTCCTTAAGAAATATATATTATTCTCCGCATTCCCTCATCCTCTACAAGGCATGTTTGCTATTTTAAAGGTATCCCTTACCAGCACCCCGAGGGAAGGGTGAAACAACTGGTGTATAATTACTGCAAGAGTAATAATGAAAGTTGTGATAAGAGAAGGAAATTAATTGCCAGAGGAAAAGAAGCCAAAGTGATGACTGGGAGGGCATGATGGAGGTAAAGGGAAGCTGTGAATGTTTAATTTGACACACAAAGATGGGGAGTTAGCAGCAATTTAAGGCTCCTCTTTTATTACTATAAAAAGGCAAAGGTAGATAAACAATATTACATGGAGAGCAGCACAACAGTTGGAGAAATTACCCTGAGTTGGAAGGAAATGTTATGCCTCTTTGTACATTTTCATCCCCAAAGCTGGTGATGGAAATGGCTTCCATCTCTTGATAATCACATATGAAACAGAGAAAGGAGGTTGGAACAATTCAAACACCCTTATTTCTAGCTTTTCACTGTTGATAACTTGTGATTGTAAGGGGTCCTCTCCTCTTGATGTTATTTTATTCCAGTCTATATGCTCCTCCCATTCCATTCGCAGGAGGCAATCAAAACTTACTGCTCTTGGGAGGAATTTTTAAATTAAAGTGCTGTGTTTCTACAGAGTGTGTTTTTTGTTATCTCTGCCCCTTTCCCTTGTTTATACAAGCCTTCTGTCACTAAGCTACTGCTACCTTCCAAGTATCATTCCAAGTAACACATTCGGGTAAAGCCCACAATTTGTAATCTACAGAGTAGGGCAACTATAACAAATTACAGTTCCCTTAGTGGGGAAGATGCTTTAAATAGTGCAGGGATCCAGAAAGCTCTGAGATGTAGAATTAATGTCCAAATTAATAAATTTTTATATTTGGATCAAAAGAAAATAAAAAAATCATTCCAGTAGCACATTAGAGACTAACTAAGTTTGTCATAGGTATGAGCTTTCATGCGTATGCACACTGCTTCAGATACACTGAAACAGAAGTCACCAGACCCTTATGTATAGTCAGAGGGTGGGGAGGGGTATTACTCAGAAGGGTGGTGGGAATGGGTGATTGGCTGATAGGAGTGGTGAACCTGTAGATGACTGTTCTTGCAGTCGTTAACAGTCGACTATAAGGTCCGTATAGTTAAAGCTATGGTTTTCCCAGTAGTGATGTATGGAAGTGAGAGCTGGACCATAAAGAAGGCTGATCGCTGAAGAATTGATGCTTTTGAATTTTGGTGCTGGAGGAGACTCTTGAGAGTCCCATGGACTGCAAGAAGATCAAACCTATCAATTCTGAAGGAAATCAGCCCCGAGTGCTCACTGGAAGGACAGATCCTGAAGCTGAGGCTCCAATACTTTCGCCACCTCATGAGAAGAGAAGACTCCCTGGAAAAGACCGTGATGTTGGGAAAGATGGAGGGCACAAGGAGAAGGGGACGACAGAGGACGAGATGGCTGGACAGTGTTCTTGAAGCTACAAACATGAGTCTGACCAAACTGCGGGAGGCAGTGGAAGACAGGAGTGCCTGGCGTGCTATGGTCCATGGGGTCACGAAGAGTCGGACACGACTAAACAACAACAAGGTGCTACTGGAAGGATTTTTTATTTTGTTTGGACTGCTTCAGACCAACACGGCTACCTACCTGTAACTGGATCAAAGGAGAATGACAAAAGCCTGAAGAGGTTGACAAATATGGCCCCCCTTTAATAGTAGTTACCAAACATTGACCACACAGAAATAACTTTATTTACATTCTTGTGGTGGGCTTGCCAATCAGAAAGTTGGTGCTTCAAATGCCCACCATGACAGGGTGAGCTCCTGTTGTTTGGTCCCAGCTCCTGCCCACCTAGCAGTTCTAAAGCATGTCAAAGTGCAAGTACTGTAGTTAAAAGGTACTGGCGGGAAGGAAAACGGTGTTTCCATGCGCTGCTCTGGTTCGCCAGAAGCGGCTTAGTCATGCTGGCCATATGACCCGGAAAAACTGTCTGCGGACAAACGCCAGCTTCCTCGGCCTATAGAGGGAGATGAGCTCTGCAACCCCAGAGTTGTCCATGACTGGACCTAATGGTCAGGGGACCCTTTACCTTTTAATTAATATTCAGCTGTATCACTTGTTATGCCCATTTAACGATATCAAAGGTGGAGAGTATACCAACCATGTTTTCATACATATATGAATCTGTTGTCTGTTGACAAAACACTAACTTCTTAATTGCTTACACACACACACACACACACACACACACTACAGTTCTGGTTAAAGGATGGTTCCAGTGCTACTGTAGAAATAAATCCAGAGTCAAAGCAAGCAGAAATGGAGAAATTCAAGCACAACCCAGAAACCCCGTGGTAAGCAATTAAAGCTACAGTGTGTTGTGGCAAAAAAAAAAAAAAAAAAACCCAACCCAGCAGAGCCCTGTGGCACCACTAACACCGAGAATTGTATTGTGACATAGATTCCACATCTTCAGTAGGGCAGGATAATTGAGGCAGTGACAGATCAAATCTGGAGCATTAGCAGGAGGCTTTCAGTTATTGCACAGCATGCCATGCCATGAGGTTAGAGGCTCAGGAAATTATCAGGAGAAAGCCTTGCTAAGAAGGGACTGCAATCCTCTCCTGAAGTTATCAGTACCCTACCCTGTTGCCTTTAGAACAGCAGCAATCATTAAAAAAAAAACTGCTCTGAAGGCCTGAATCAAGAGTCAACCTATGATCTAGGCAAATATTTACTTATAGTAGTAAATATTTACTTATTTATACTTATTCACATCAAGAGAAAATTACCAGAAAGTCTGCTACCTCTGATGGCAGAGGAAGTGTTGATCCAGCACTAGGGTAATTTCTGATCCCATGCAGATATCAGTAGATCATTATGCCACCAATCACACCCCTAAGGGAGATCGAGAACTTTTAGGATCATATTACTAGGGCAGATCAATTCTACATTAGGGTGCTGTTAGTATTCAATAAACCTTGTAGTTTTGCAACTGTTCAGATAATCCAAGCTCCACCTTCCATAGATGGCATCTACCCTAGAAGTGCATATGCCCACTAATGTTATCACATTTCAGTTGTACAGTAGTCACAATATCAGCAATTCAAGTCCTTTGACTTTGTTGTCTGAACTTAGATTATTAGCATAATGGCTTCTAAGCTGTTTCCCTCTAACCTTACGGAGTACCTTAGCCTGATTCTCCAGCCTATATCAAATATCATCAAAACATATTATGAGATCTTACTCAACTTTAGTTGAC